>NC_080589.1:41171585-42563585 GCF_029962835.1 Magnolia sinica
ATGAATCTCTCCCATTAATGATCACTATCTTCCAAGTCTGGGATCCGTTTCTATTGGCAGAGGTGACGAATTCAGATTTTTGGTGGGGCATCTGGATTGATGAGCACCCTTTGCTGAAGCTTTCCCTTCCATTTTACGTGTTTTTACAAATAAGGAAGCCATGGTCGCAGGCAGACTACTTTGAGCATCTGGACATCTCGGTTTCTTGGAACATCTCTTCTTAGTGGAGATGAAATTAGGCTTTGAGGCAAGTAGTACAAAACAGATTGCTCAAATCTATTTGGTGATAAGAAGCTATGGAAATGATCACCCATAGGATCTTTCTCCTCCAAATCTTTCTTTTCTGCCTTGACAGCCTTAGAGAATGGTCATCAACAATTGTGAAAGTTCAGCAAATTCTGGTTCCACACAGAGTTCAAGCTGTTGTGTGGATTGCTCTAGCAAACAAAATCACTATTTATAACATCAGTAATAGAAATAATACAATCCCTAAAAGACGTGTTATGGACAAATATAAAGAGGAGTTGGGGAACCATATCTTCCTTCATTGTAAGGTTGTTAGTTCTGTCTAGAGCCACTTGAATATTTTTGGAGTGTCTTGGAACCCTCAATGGTTCCATATTGAATCTTTTCTCAGACTGGGCAAAGAAGCCCTTCCACCCATAATGTAACAAGATTGGGTTGATGCTTCTGTGTGCCATTATGTGAGGGACCTGGCTTGAGAGAAACACTAGAATAGGATAAGCAAAAGCAGATAATTCAATTTATGGTTGCCAGCTAGGCCATTTATGGTTCCAATATCATAGGGATCTCTATCTACACTTTCCTTTGAGACACGGGCTTTATCATTTCTAGGAATATGTAGGGTTTTATGGTTCCCTCCTAATAAGGATATTTGCTTTTTCTTCTTTTTCCGCTGTGCGGGGAGGCTTGTTCCATTTCTCACTTCTTCATTTTTTTCTTTTTTCTTTTTTCTTCTTTTTTTCTGAACATCTCCTTGCATATTTTATTGAAGTTTCTTTATAGATCCACCCATCCAAATCACTAAAAGCGGGGACTTGAAGCAACCCGTGAGTACTCCCAATTGGAGTTAAGATGATGAAGAGCCAATTGAGATGGTTCAGCAATGCAGTAACAAATTCGGGTATGGCCCTAGTAAGGGAGAGACATTGATTAAGGTTGAAAGGCGTTAAAGGGGGAAGAAGGGAGAGCCTAAAAGGACTTTCGAAGGGATCATGAGAAGGAAGATAAAGGCTTTTTCACTTAATGAGAAGAGAGCCATAGAATTTCTGGAAAAACAAGATTCATAAAGCTGACCCCAAAAAAAGCAGGGGCAAGGCATGATGATTGTTTTAAGCTCATATCTTCTTTATTTGTTATAATTTATCTGATTTTGTGTCATTAATTTATGGGCTGAGAATCATGGGTCACAATCGCATTCCTTCATTCCCCATCTCCATCACGAAGTAGCTATCCCCATCGTTCCAGTTAGCCAACCTATTCAGACTAAGTGCCCATGCTACCATAAGGGTGAAAGAATCTGAATTCCAACTAAGGTAACCTTCTTGCTGTTTTCTAAGCAATGTGAAGCTAGATGAATAACATAAACACAAAATAAACATAAAATGGAATATACAAATCAAAGGTCAAAAAAAGAATCATAAGCATACATCAGAAAGAAGATCTGCTGTAGAAAGAACTGTTTTACAGAAGAGAATCTGTCTAAACATGAGAATGACAGGTTGGTAATACCTCACCCTTCCCAAGTCGAGCACCTGTTTTTGGATCGACTGCAACTGATCCAATAACTATCAAATCCACTTTAATTTTTTCATCCAAACCAATTGGCCGACCATACTTGGCAACCCCTGCCGAAGTGCAAGCTTCATTGATGATACCAGGCGATAACATTTGAGAATCCAACACTGAGAAGAACCCAGTCCTTAAACGCGGTTGAGGAGTCAACAACTGCTTCCCACCTACATCAAACGCAAATTGACTCATACTGTCACACTGTTAATAAGAAGTATGCAGATTTGTGGATGGAAGAAAGACTTGATTATTCATAAAACCAGCTTGAATAAGTAGCAGCAAGCTCATGATATTACAAGATCAAAACATGTCCCATTGAACCTCCAACTTACATACTAGCTCACACCGGGTGCTTTTTTAGATGCATAGACATTGAACAAGTTTGCATAATAGAATAGACTATGAAAGGTGTAAATTTATTATTTGATCTGAATATTTAGTCTTGAATACTCATAAAAGAAAAGAGAAAATATGCTTTAGTTCCATTCTACCAATTCAAAATCCAAAATGCTAGTGATCTAAGATGCACAACAAAATATTATCCAACTTCCTCTTGGAAAATGGTTAGCCAAGCAGAGCTATGGTTATTGAGCATAATTATGAGATTAAGAAAGGAATGCTGGAGGCAACGCGAGAAACAACTCATTCAGAATTCTTATATAGCAATTTGACAACTGATTGGAAGAGATTTGAGAATAGGAAGCAAGAGGTGCAGGTATTTGTTAGGAAAATAAGTTTCTAATGCGGACATCACACCACCACTCTAGACATATTAGAGACGTAAGTGTCGACATGCTACATCGGCACTTTCACTTTGGCTAGGCGACTGATGGTGATCACCAGTGGTCATCGTCGAGAATTAGAAAAGCATGGATGGCATGGATCATATTTGGAGACCACCCCACCATTAATCATGGTCTACATGATCGTCCATCCATTGGATCATCTTGTGTCCCATCACGGGGCCATCCGATGGTTGGATTATGTTGGACCATTTTGTTCGTTAGTTCTTTTATGTTATTTGATGATTTGGGCATTTTAGTTTGTGATTGGACAGTGGACATCTATTTGTTACATTTTTTTTTTCTTTTGAGAGGGTAGATTAGACTTTTTACCTTTTAGGATATAATGGGTATTTTGCTTTTGTTACTAATTGGGTAGAATTGTTATTTTAACAATTTTGGAATAATATAAAGTAAATGGGGTGGGGACGTTTAAGTGGAGCGGGGACGTCCAACCCTAATGTGAGTTTGGAGAAAATCTTGAGGCTTTGTGAGAGTCTCTTTCTTCTTCCTTCATTGTTGTAAAGGCTAGATCTTTAGATAAAAGCCTAGAGGGAGTAAAGCCACTCTATCCTTCATCCCTAAGATCCTCCATCTTCCACCTCATGCTTGATGAATCGTAAGTGGTAGGCCTCTTTGAATCTTCAATCATAAAGTAAGATCTTTTCATTGTTTTCACTTGAATCTGATTTTACTAGATCCTACGGGCCACATAAACCAATCTTTCATTATTAACGAACCCGAACCATGCGTGGACCACACAATAAACCCACATGTGTAACCGTACGACCACCCATGTGACTACCACACGCACATGTGGGGCCCACTTGATCTGATTTTGAGTCGGTTGTGTTCCTTTGTCCACAATAGGCAACTTAGTTTTGGCTGTTTGCATTTAATATTCCTAGGTCTCAAGATTTTTGCATTGGAACTACCTTGGTCCAACCCGGAAAACATCGAACTTTGACCTATTAAACCCGGATTACTCCTATGCTAGTCGAAAGATCTTTATCTTCCTTGGGCCCAATTTTCTGAGTGTTTTGTTTGGTCAATGGACTGATGACTATGATTTGGCCTCGAATCATACCCGTCATCTCTTGGGCTTCATGTTGTTTGCATGAGCATCACACTTTAGTTTGATGATTTTATTTATTTTTTTGATTTTAAGTTAAATCTCGGTCACATAGCTGGTTTCACACCGGGCTCAAGTGGGGTGGCCTGTGGGATGCAGGAGCACACTTGGGGTGGGCGACCCATGTGAGGCGGGTGGCTCATGTGAGGCGAAACCCATGAGATGTGGGGCCCACGAGGGGGGTTCGGCTTAGGACCTAACCAATGGGATGTGGGGCTTGGGCTATGAAATAAAAGGATTGATTCGCCACGCTCTATCAATTCAAGCTTTTAGAGCAAGTGGTTAGTTGTCCTGCATCACTTATACTCCTAAACAAAATGGAGTGGCTAAGAGAAAGAATAGACATCTTCTGAGAGTAGCTTATTACCTTCTCCTTAGTTAATAGGCTCCCATTCGAATTTTACAACCAAAGCAATCCTTGTTTTTATTCCACCTAAAGTGTTTGGTTATGTGCTTTGTTCACCGCCATACTGTCATTCCTTTCCAATATCTTTTCTATCACAATTTCTTCAAGTGTCTGTCAAGCTTTTAAGCTTTTGTCAATAGAAACATGTCATATTGGTAAGAGATGCATGCCCTGAAAAAAAAATAATAATAATAAAATCAAACAGGGGATATTGTTAAGTTGCCTCATGAAAAAAGGTAATTGGATATAAATGGGTCTTCACTATCAAACATAAACCAAACAGAGAGGTTGAGCACTACAAAGCTCATCTTATAGCCAAAGGTTTTACTCAAACCCAAGGGGTAAACTTCCATGAGACTTTTGCTCATGTCGCAAAACTTAATTTTGTGCATGTGTTACTCTCCCTAGTTGCCAATTTATCATGACCTCTACATCAATTTGATGTCAAGAATGACTTTCTTCATGGGGACCCACATGAAGAAGTGTATATGGCCCCTTAAGGTTTCCTACAAGCTGCAGGAAGTCATCTATCTATAAGCTTAGTAAAACCATTTATGGACTCAAGCAATATGCACATGCCTGGTTCAAATGCTTTCAACATGCATTAGTGCAATTCAAATATTTGTAGAGTTGTGCTATCATCCTTTATTCTCCAAACAAGTCATTGGTCTCTCTATTGTTATTGTACATGTGGATGACATCATTGTCACTAGTGATGACGATGAAGCAATAAATTCGTAAAAGGCATTCCTTAATAGAGAATTTGATTTAAAAATCTTGGGTCTCTTCGATATTTTTTTGGGATTGAAGTTGTAAGATCTTGACGTGGTATTGTTATTTCTCAATATATATATATATATATATATATATATATATATACACTCTTGATCTTCTCCTTGACTCTGATCTTCTTGGTGATAAACCTATAGACACTCCTATTGAACAAAACTGCCAACTACAACTTGATAGTGTTGATCCTTTGCCAAATGTTGGCTTGTATCAGTGACTTGATAATAAACTCATCTATTTGACTATTATTCATCCTGGCATTGCATATCAGCATATGTAGTTAGTATAATCAGTCAATTTATGTACGCTCCCCACAAGAACCACTTGGATGCAATTTACTGTATTTTGAAGTATCTCAAAAGTTCACATAAATGAGGAGTTTTTTTTCTCCACATGGTCATCTTCACGTTAAGTCCTATAATAATGCAAACTGGCCTGACACTCGATCGTTGATCTACTTCTGGTTATTACACCTTGGTTGGTGGGAATCTATTGATATGGAAAAGCAAAAGGCGGTTTATTATGCCTGATCAATATTGAAGCAAAGTATCGGGCGATGGCTCATGGTGTATTTAACCTACTTTGGCTAAAACCTTTTTTTCCTAAATTGTCTCCCAATTTCTTCTCCCATGACACTACACAGTGATAATCACCTAAGTCGGAGAAGATGTGAATGGTTATAAAATTATCATAGTATAGCAAAAGCTGAAAGACTTAATTCAATCAGAAGGGTCTTAAACCAAAGTAGTTTATATACACCATGAGCCATCACCCAATACCCTGCTTTGGAACTGGTTTTCCCTCGTTTTACTAGATTCCCACCAACCACGGTGCAATAATTGGAAGCAAATCGGCAATTAGAAGGTGAGCCAGCCTAGTTTGCATCAGTATAGGCATAAACATGAAGATGATCATTCAAAGAAGAAAGAATTCTCCATCTAGGTGAACCTTTAAGACGATCTTTGTAGCACTCAACCTTTCCTTTTGGTTTATGTTCGATAGTAAAGATCGATTGACATCAAACCACCTTTTTCTAAGGGGCAACTGAACAATATCCCAATTTTGATTTTTCTCAAAGCATGCATCTCCCTCCAACTTGGCATGTTTCTTTTGACAAAAGCCTAAAAGGCCAACGAACACTCGAAAAAACTGTGAAAGAAGATATATTGGAAAGGAATGCACAATATGACAGTGAAAGAGACTTATATGAAATGAAATTAATAAGAGGATGGGCAGTACATGAACACTTTTCTTTATGCAAACAATGGGAAGATCAAGAGGATTAGGGAAAGAAATCATACCTGAGCCTCAATCAGTGGAGTGGAGAGCGCTAGTGGTAGAAAAGCCATTAAATTGTTTCTGCCTTCGAACATAGGTTTTAAGGCCGCCATTTTGTTGAATAAGAAGAGACTAACAAGATGGAGAGATAATTGGGGAATCAACACCAGGTGATGGAGAGGAACAATCAAATATAGGAAGAGGCAAGCAACGAGGCATTGGAGACTCCCCCTTATGGGAGGATTTGAGAGACTTATCTAGAGAGATGTAATATGAAGTAATATGGAATATCTCTTACGAAAGGCATATCCATCAAGATAAATCATTTTCCAAAGATGTCAAGGGAATAACATTTGTATTCTTTTTTCTAACAACAAAAACCTAAGAAGATACACTTGATAGTCTAGGCATCTAAGTAGTCTCATGGATGTCAGAAATATGAACAAAGCACACACAACAAAGCACTTTAGGAGGAATAGAAAACAAGGATTTGGTTGCAATTTTTGAATGGAAGCCTTTCCCCCCAAAATTCTAGTGGACACTATTAACTACGGACGCTGCGCTTAACAGAACATCAGCCCACAATTTTTTAGAACATTCATTTGAAAGAAAAGGACACTAGTTACTTCAAGAAGACGTTATTCTCTCAGCCACTCCATTTGGTTCGGAGCTACAAGGGCATGTGGCCTGAGATTCTATACCATTTTTCAAGCAACTCTAAAATGCCACTGAGATATATTCACCACCATTATTAGAACTATCATAATCGTGAATTGGTTGGTAACCATTTTATGAAATATCTGAAAGATGGGTAAATCTTCATCTTTGGATCTCATAAGATAGACCCAAGTAGCTCTAGTATAGTTAACTATGAAAGAAACTTAGTATTCATAACCAAACGTGGAAGCCACTAGACGAGGACCCCATACATTAGTCTATAAGAGTGAAAGAGACATCACACTTTGCATTAGAACTAGATGGATAGGATGATCAGCAATGTTTAGCCAATTGACATGTCTCACAAAATAAATTCATTCACAAATTTATACTTAAAAAGAAAAGGGAGTAACAATTTGCGACTATTGACCGAAAAAGGAGTAACAATTAAAGACTATTAATTGGTATATGGCCAAGACAATGATGCCAATACAACAGCCAATCAGTAGATGATTGATATGAAGTTGAAGTCTAAAGAGTTAATCCAACATCATCCGAAGGTCGAAAAAACAAAGCCCATCTTGCTCGCAACTATCCCCAATCTTCTTTCCGATCATCAAGTCCTTAAAAACAAGGTGGGAAGGAAAGAAGGTTGTATTACAATTGAGAGACCGAGTAATACGACTAACAGATAGTATGTTAGAAGATAATTTGGGGACATTGAAAATGGAAGACAAGTGAAGGGGATGGTGAGATATTGATGGTTCCGACACCTTTAACGTGACTACAGGAGCCAGTCACAATTTTTACATGACTATCAAATGCAGATAATGACAAGTAACAGTGAAATAATGAAGTCATGCAGGTCATATGATCTAAGGCTCTAGAATATATGAGCCAGGACAGACTGACAATGGACCTAAAGACTAAAATACACGGAAGCCGGTATACTTGATGGAGTATAATGACATTGTTGAGTGGAAGAGGCTCCTTCAAGAAGAGCTAGATGATGATACAAGTCAGCAATTTCGCTAGCAACCAACCAACTACTATGAGATCTCATAGTCTGGGATTCATCACGAGCACTATCGAAGGAATCAATTGTAGCAACAAATACCTTCCTTAGGAGTCGACCTGTTAGATCCGAACATACATTTCTAAATGGAATGAACCCACAATGAGTACACACTAACTTGTTATGATCATTACTAACTCCATCCTTGTCCTACAAATTTGGGCTAGGTTGTTATTATCATGGTTATTGGGTGAAAGCTCAGCAATACTACCTACCTGACATCAATCCTCCTCCTTTACCCTGGCTAGTGATTGGTTGACACTGTTGAGGCACAAAAAAATACACGAGTCGATAGAAGTTTGGTTTGTTGTGCATGTTGGTGCACAAAAAATGCATTTTCAGACTTCGCAAAGTGCAGATGTATAGAAACAGACTTCGCAGAGTGCAGTTGTGCAGAATGGCCTCGCAGAGTGCAGTTGCACGCAGAATGACCTTGTTGCGCAGACCTGCGCAACAAATGACCTTGTCGCGCGCACCCGCACAACTAATGACCTTATTGCGCGCGCGCAACAATAGACCTGTTACACAGATTTGTTGTGTTTCTTGCGTGGAAAAGGGCCTACGGCACAAGAAACGAGGCCTCACACATGCGGAAGCCTATAAATACCTATTCCTCTCTCATTTGGAGCAAGAGAAGTCTCAAAGAGGTGCTAGAGAGGAGCAAGAAGAAGTTCCAGAGAGAATAAGGAAGAAGCACATTGCACCCCTGCACAACGAAAGTGGGTTGTGCGAAGAGATCAGAGCCCCTGAAGGAAGACCTCTGAGTACCTTTGTCAGGTACTTAGAGAAGAGAAAGGAAGGAGGACCAAAGAGAAGATGGCTTGAAGCCTGTTGCGCTGGACTGCACAACACAAGTTTGTTGCGCCAACCCGCACAACAAGACTGTGTTGCGCGCAAGTAATGTATATGGCATACATATTGTTGGTTTTGTTTTCTGAGCTTTCTATGATCTTTTTTTGGAATACAGTGGTCATTTCACAACAGCTATTATTCTAAAAAAGTTAGAAAAAAAAAAAAAACAAAAGATGTTTAGATCTGCACAACACTTCTCTCGCTGAGATGAATATATCACAAGCTGAAATGCTGCCGAAATCGCCACGGAATCGATTATCATTTCTTTCATTGTGTTGGTTCATTGTGCTTTGTTTCAGAATCAAGGAAAATAAGAGGATGTAAACCAACTCGGAATCAATAAAATACTTTGTGATGATTCTTCTCTCATTCTTTCTTTGTTATAATTGAATAAGATAATCGTCAAACGAAACACATTCGTTTCTTGTCGAAACAGACACATTCCTACTACACAACATAAATCGAAACTCCTAACCGGATTGTCCATAAAAAGAATTCCTATGGCTAGATTACATCATTGCATGTGTCATGTCAACAACGCCAAAAAGGAAGAAGTGTACAAAGTCATATCAGTCTTTTGATCTACAACGGGCTTAGCAACGATAAGATCAAACCACCGCATGCTCTATATAGCGAGTTGACATTTCACATTCAAAATAAGATACAAATGGGAAGAAGCTTTATAGTTGATGCTGCCTATCAATTAGATTAATAGGTTGAATTTTCATATTCAAGATAAAATAAATATGCTTAGAATTTTAGGTGTTCCTCAGGCCTATCAAAATAGTTTTGAAGGCTAAGTGGAAAATTAAAGGGATGAATATGCCTCTACAAACTGGTATCAAACGGGGATCAAGTGATACCAATTATGTGCATTGATTGGCCACTTAAATATGTTCTAGGGCCTTAATTGTTCAATTGGTCTAAGTCAACCAATCAAGCGTGAGGCAAGAGCCCAACATTGATGGAATCCAAAATGGGGTGATTTGCTTAAAAAGATAGCAAATTCAAGCCCTATCCCTGCTAAATAAACAGATAAATAAGCATTTAATTCTCAAATAAAGATGCATAAAATTCAAAATCGAATAGAAACACATCAATTTTTATAACTCACAAGTCTAATACAGTTATCAACATGTTAACAACTTGAATGAATGTGAATTAATGAAAGGAAAATGCCCGAGAACAAAACCAAAATTCTCAATCACCCAGCATTACATATCTTTCTGAACAAACATGAGGAGAAAGACACAAATAAATTTTTGCATGTTTCCAAGACTTCAAATGAACTGAAAAATAAATAAATACATAAATAAAATAGCAGACCTTGAATTTGTTTAACCAATTACAATAATTAAAGAAGAATGAACCTGAAAGTGTTAAAAAGCGAACTTGCTTCTGGGGCGAATCAGGGTTGACCTTCACACAATTTGCCGCATGAAATGCTTCCAATCCACCCAACTTTACAACCAACAGAAATGATAGAGACACAATTTAAAAAGGAAGAAGAGAAACCATCACATCGCTTCAAAAAAATTAGAAACAGCAAATAAACAAGAATTTGAAAAACGTGGACCTATAACCCCATACAGTACCTACAACCCCATACACCAAGCGAAAACTCCACCTTCAAGTCTGACGAGTCCAACTCACTGAGTCGACTCGTAATGAGTTCCAGGATTTGTGATAAGAAAGCAAGGGAAAAAAAAAAAAAAAAAGAACGCCCCCGCGAATAATCTAGACAGACCCGCCAGACAAGTTTTTTATTTTTTTTAAAGGAAAATGGCTACTCGGCTGGTGGCCCTCCCCTTCCGATTGTGACTTCTCCCAGGCACCGAGTTCCAGAAGTAGAGTCCAGATAATTCAGGGGGAGGAAGGAAAAAAGAAAGGTCAAGAGAGAAAGAGAGGTGTTCGTTTGGGTATGAGAGAGAGAGAGAGAGAGCAAACAGGTGTTTGATTGTCTCTGTGTGTGTGTGTGTGTGTGTGAAAGAGAGAGAGAGAGATCATCAGGAAATCAGACCATTTTGGCAGCGGCCGCGGCACCAACGAAATTGGGTATGCGATGATGAACAGGACGAGGGTTTTGGGCGATGTTCAGCCCTTCCATCAGATCCCACACTCTCTTACGGATGACCCACTTCCATGCTTTCGGATCATCGTCGCTGCTGCTTCCAGCCATCATCTCCTCAGCCATCGATTGCCTGGCCTTGGCATCTAGCCTCAACCTCTCCGACTCAAAAGCGGACTCGTCGAAGGTATCCTTGCCGCTGCTGCTAGTGGTCAGCCTACACAAGCTTCTCTTCTTCTTCTTATTCACCAACGAAATGGTAGAGAAAGAAAAGGAAGCAGCCCGTGGGCTATCCTTCGGATTCCACGGCTGCTTATAGTATTGAAGAAATGCACACCCACTCCTCCAACGGAGGAGATTTGCATCCATCAACGACGATGGATCGACGGAAAGAAAATGGCTATCTTACTGCTGTTGTTTGGAATAAGGCGGGATAGAGATTAGAGGGGAGAAGATCGACGTTTTCGCACATGTCATTATGCAGACGTGTGAGGAATCGTGGCAAAAAGTGGGCCACGATACATGTTTGACGAGGATGAATGCATGTGTAATCCAATTGATAAGTGTAACATGGTCCACTCGATGAGAGGACCACTGTCATCATGTTTTTAGGTGCGCCCCACTGGATGATGTTGCAAAAATATTGATTTTAATAAAAAATATATTTTAATAATAAATAATATAAAAAGTTGTTTTGAAAAACACTTTTCTACGGAGTTTTTTGGGAATAGTCTCACATAGAAAAGAGAAAAGAAAAACCTGTAGTTTATATGAAGGATGTGGAGTATTATAATATTTACCTACCTAGTCCCTGGACTATGGACCTCGGGCTTGGGCACGGACTCGGGCTCGGTCTCGGGCTCGGTGCGAGGGTGTGGGCATGTGAAGTAGTGTGGTTGTAGAAGCGCTAGTGGTGCACTTTGCACCTCGCACGTTCGCATCGTGTCGCAGAGGGTCACTCCTTCGCGACCTTGAGCGAACCGGAGCAAGACGCGGTGCGACTAAGTGGCTATGGCGGGTGTGTAAGCCCTATATCCTAAACCGTACCATTCCATAGACTTCCGCGGTCTTCTCGGTCGAATTCCGGCAACCTTCGACCCTTAACCAGTATTTGCGCGCGACCCTGATTCTCATGCCGTCAACCTGAATCGACTCAACCCAGGACTTGTACCTTAGCGACCGCGTCGTCGTCGCGGTTCCGATGTCGTGACTCGCGCACTGATGCAATGCTCTGGTCGGGAGATGTGAGCCAGCGTTCGGTGCGAGGAAAACACTGCGCGTGCGAATCTCGAGAGAATCTCTACAAGATGTCACATCAATCAATCAACCCATCAATCTCATCATGTCAAGTACACATCACCTTTCACCCATTCCCAAGCAAGCCCCAAAAGTCAAAAAGATCTTACAAGCCCATACCTTCTCTTACAACTTTTACCACAAAAGTCAAAAAGGGGCTCTTACATCCATCACCCATCACTCCCTCTCTCTCTCTCCCTTTACAAGTCTCTCTCTCATTTTCAAACTCTTCCAAAGCAAGAAAAAAATCCATACGTATGAGCTCTCCAACTCTTCCAAGCTACAAGTGTGGCCCACATTTTCATCCCTAGATCTCCCATCCTAGCCATCCATTTCTCATCTTCCTCCATCAAAGAGAAGCACAAGGAGATAAGGAAGCCAAGGGAGCAAGAAGATCCAGTGGTGGGTGCTTTGATAGGGTAGTTTTTAATGTTTTTAAGATGGGCCAAGTGAGGCCAACCGATCAATGGTTTGGATCTCACTTTGGACCCTAAGATGTGGCCGATGGCCCACTTGGATCATCATGATCATTCCATGATGGGGCCATTCTCCATGGACCCCATCATGATGTTTATTTTTCTTACATATTTAGGGTTATCTAGACCGTCTAATTTAGTGGAGAAGGGATCTTCACAGTTGAAATTTGATTTAATGGGCCTATGTGTAATGGGACCCACTTGATGTATAATTTAGTGCAAGGGAGGGTCCATAGTGCCGGGGTCCCTCCATCACGCGTGTCCCACTCTCTATCTCTCTCTTTCCCTTTATTTTTCTTTTTTTCCTCTTCTTATGTTAATATGGTCATGTGGCCCATTAGGTTGGACCCCACCATGAGGTAGGTATTTTATCCAAACCATTTATAAGTGGGGCCCACCTTATATGTGTAGTACCCACACCATCCATCATTTGGTGGCCCACCTAAGCAGGGCCCACCCCCAACGCATGTGGGCTGCAAAACCATCCAGCGTCCCTGGACGCTGGACAAAAAGGGAAAGCACAAATGTTAGCTTGTTAACGAGCATTTGGGGTGGCCTACTCTGATAGGCCCCACCTTGATGTAGGTATTTAATCCACGCCGTCCATTCCTTTTTCAAGCTTGTTTTAGGCGTTGAGCCGAAAGATGGGACCGAGCAGACTTTCAGGCGGGCCATAACATGGCAAACAGTGGGTTTACCGTTGAAATATCTCTTATTCCTTCTATACACTGAAACAGGCCCAATATTGGACTTGTTTTGCTTGTCTTGAGCCATGGAGGGCCATTAGACGAAGTGGATTATCAGACGTGGGCCCCCACCTGTGAAAAACCACAGGAAAACATATTTTTTTAAAAAAATACCATCAGCAGCAGCGCTGCTGCTGCTGTTGGCCCCACCTTGATGTTTATTTGTCATCCAATCCGTTCATGAGGTGGGCCACTCCCAGAAGTGGGCCCCCTTCAAAATTTAGCACCATACGGCACTCAGGTGGCCTACACCGTAGGAAACAGTGAAATTGAACATTTACCTTTGAAACCCTTTTTGGGTCCACAGAAGTTTTGGATCAGGGTGAAATTTGTTTTCACCCTTCATCTAGGCCTACGTGACCTTATCAACGGGTTGGATGAAGTGTAATCATTATGGTGGGCCCCACATGGAGCCCACAGCGATATATGTGTTTTGCCTCCACCGTCCAGGCGAACGGTGGAGCCCACTGTGATATTTGTGTGTGGGTGTGCGTGCGTGTGTGGGTGTGTACGTGTGTGTGTATGTGTGTGTGTATATATATAATATTATATTATATATAATATTGTATGTACTATATATATATATTATATTATATTATATATAATTTACTGCTGGTGGAAGGCCCATCTCAGCTTACTTGTGGCCCATGGTTGAGGCCCACTTTGATATATATGTAAGGCCCGTGGGTCGAGGCCCATTTGATGTATTAGGGGCCCGTGGTTTAAGGCCCATTAAGATGTATTGGGGCCTATGGGTCGAGGCCCATTTGATGTACACATAAGGCTCATAAGATTAGGCCCATTTGATGCATTCTAAAGCCCACGGGTTATAGCCCATTGCAATGCACATAAGGCCCATTGGTGTGGCCCATTGATGTGGCTCACTTGATGAATATAAGGCTCATATGATATGGCTTATTTGATGTATTTAAGGCCTAATGGGATGTACCTAAGGTCCATTGCAATGTACAATCCCAACATGGTTTATGTAATGATGTTTACGTCGGGCTATACCTTGGGAGCAATGGCGGTTTGACGTCCCCATTGCAAGTATAGTGTTGGTTAAATGTCCGCATTATGACTTCCCCTAGGGCCCATATGTGTAATGTGTAGGCCGTCTAGGCTCATCTTCGTTATGAACATCATCCATCCCATATAACATGTTCAGTTCCATGATTCATGATCATATGCATCATACGTATGCTTGATATGAGAAATGACTGATCATAGCATATGCCTTCGGGCAGATTGTTTGGGGGCTCCCTTACAGGGGGTGTTGCCCTACATGAGCGCACGATACGTGCAGGATTTGCTGTATGACTGGATAGTGTGATTCATACATTCGCATTGTGTAATATGGTTACTGTACGCCCTAGCGACATCAGGGCCGTAGCCTCCACAGACGTATCGTGGTTGGCAGGATTGGATACCAGAAATACTGTTCAACATGGGGTGCTATAGATATCCCTGGGTGAAAGTCCCTAAACCCTTATGGTACCAAGAGGTTGCTCCAACGTCTAGACCGAGTGGGTGCATGAGCGCCGAGTGCCGATTACCAGACGGTTGCGCTTTCTACTATGTCGTGGTCGGTTGGAAGGGGGTGCGGCCTTACCCGCCCGAGAGTAGGGGGCAATGCTAGGCTGAGTCTGACCAGCTCAAGGAATGGGTCCGCTATTGACGAGCCGAGCCCGATATTGGCAGGCGAATAGTGAGGTTTTTTCTACTCACCTTATTGCGTGCGATGGGGCAGCAATCTGGCTTGGAGTGTACTAAACTCCGGTGATCTTCCAGATTTTAAGCTGTATCGATATGTGGACTTAGATGAGGATTTGTATGCTTGAGTTGCATTTCGCATTGCATGGCCTTGGTATGGCCGACATCATTCTTTGCACCGCATGGCCTTGGTACGGCTAATGGTATTCTTGGCATTCATCAGCATGTTCCGCATTACTCTGATACTGCATAACTACATTACCACCTTGAGCATACACTTTCACCACCCTCTAAGCTTTCTAACCGTTGCGTGTAGGTGACGTTGGATCGCAGCAGCGCTGAGGCTTGGACGCGTGGCAGATCATTTTGGAGTTTTGTTCATCATCATTGTATTTCCCTTTATGCTCATTGTACTTGTAAAGTTTTTGATCATAGTGGAAATGTGATGGATTTTTTTGTTGTTGTTGTGGGTTATGCCTTTGGTTATGCTTATTACGAATCAAACTGATGTTGAAAATCCTCCTCGTAGCATCTCAGGATCGGAACCTGGCGAATGGGCGCTGGGAGTCGAGAATGAGGTTCTACGGAGGCTGTCGGCGCTGGATTCGGCAATCAGGAATTTTCTGAGCCCGATTTTCGAGTTTAGGGCGTGACAGGGTGGCTAGTTAATAAAGAGACTAAAGGACTAAGAGAGAGATCTCTCAGTATAAATAGAGGGACTGAAAAGAGCTGCTGCAGCAGAAACTGTAACAGCTGAGCCATTAGTGAAGGGTCCAGTTGTAACTGCTGCATGGCTAGCCCAACAGCTAGAAAACGGCTAGCTGTTGTCTCACAACAGTCAGTATGCAGCAGCTTAATAGTCCATGCATAACGGTCAGAAAATGGCCATAAAACGGCTAGTTTTCCAACAGCCAGAAATGGTTTAATAGAATTTAAGTCTCTAGACCATAACCCCCTAGCCACCATAGCCTATAAAAGGAGGACCTGGATGGGTTTCCAAACCATCTCAACTCACTCCAGCAAACCCATACGAACTGAGACAGTCAGCCCCTCTCCACTCATATATTTTAGTGTTTCCAGCAACATAGAAAGGCTTAAACCTTAGCTTGAAGAGCAGACCAGCGGTGTAGTCTAGAACGGTTCAACTGAACCAGTAGCTGAAGACTTGAACTGACTTGTGCAGAAGTTTTTTCTCTTCTTTTCTTCTTCTTTTGGGATGTTTTCCTTTATACTGTAATATTGCAAGAAAGTGTGTAATTGAGTTCCATTTGGTGGGCCTTCGTGTTTGCTGAACGCAGACCCACACCAGGCTCGTCGTATCCTAGAAGCTATTTATCTATAACCTACCAGCATACTCAATTCACTTGAGTAGGGGCAAATAATGCTTTAAAGACAGCGTTTCAGACGTGCTTCAGCCTGTCCTGATTTCTGATTATTTTGCACTTTTTGGTTTCCACATTATACAGAAATACATTAATCTGTATAATTTACAACAATCTTAAAGCGTTATTTTTTTTATGGAAGCTGACAGTGTTTCATCCATCAAGTTGATGAATCAGGACTTGATATGTCTTGATCGGTTCGATGGAACCAATTTTACAAGATGGCAAGATAAGCTGAAATTTCTCCTGACGGCACTGAAGATCTATTACATATTAGATCCAAATTTGCAAGCATTACCTGAAGCATCTGACAACGACACACCTGAACAAGTAGCTGCCCGCATCAAAAGAGCCAAAGACGAACTCTTGTGTCGAGGACACATTTTGAACGCTCTCTTCGACCGCCTGTACGATCTGTACCAACAGACGTCATCAGCAAAAGAGATGTGGGCTGCTCTGGAATTCAAATACAAGGCTGAAGAAGAAGGTACCAACAAGTTTCTCATCGCCAGGTATTTTGACTTCAGCATGGTAGATAATAAACCGCTGCTGCCCCAAATCTAAGAATTGCAGCTAATAGTAAACAAAATCAAAGCGATAAAAATCGATCTTCCTGAATCCTTCTAAGTCAAGGCTATAATCGTTAAATTGCCACCGATGTGGAAAAACTATAGAAAGAAGTTGCTGCATAAAACCGAGGACTATACACTGGAACAAATCCAGAAACACCATAGGATTGAGGAAGAATCCCGTAACCGCGATAGAAAAAATAATAGCGGGAATACTTCGTCCAAGGCACATGCCGTAGAAAACACTAATAACAAACATCCCGAGAAGAACAATTCCCTGAAACCTAATAAAGGGAAATTCAAGAAGAACACCCAAAAGAAGAACGGAAAATTCAAGGGCCCATGCCATGTCTGTGGAAAAACTGGGCACTATGCTCGAGTATGCCGCTATCGCAAATCTAAGAAAGAGGCAAGTGCAGTAGAAGAAGGCGATCTCGAGGCTATGATCACCGAGGTGAATACCATCCAAGGCAAAGTTTCAGGTTGGTGGTATGATACTGTTGCTACTGTACACGTGTGCTATGATAAATCAGCCTTCAAAACATATGAGGAATTGACCGATGGTCAAGAAGTCCAAATGGGTAATGAAGTCCGATCGAAGGTCGTCGGCAAAGGAACTGTCGAACTGATATTCACCTCTGGAAAGAAAGTGATTCTAACTAATATACTACACGTCCCAGACATGAGACAAAACTTAGTTTCTGGGAATCTTCTGGGAAAACCAGGCATACGGGTGGTGTAAGAGTCAGGTAAACTGATTCTGTCTAAAAATGGAAATTTTGTCGGAAAGGGATATGCTTGTAACGGAATGGTTAAGTTTTCTCTGAATGAAAGTAGCACTTCTGCGTATATGGTTAAATCCACTGGACCGTGGCATGATAGACTAGCCCATATAGGGTATAATACCTTGAAGTTCATGGCTAAGAATGGTTTAATCTCATACACAGATAATGAAATCGAAAAATGTGAAGTGTGCATAAGATCCAAGATAACAAAGAAACCTTTTCCAAGTGTTGAAATATCGTCTCAAGTATTGGATCTTATGCATAGTGATATCTGTGAGTTAAACGGTATTCTTACTCGTGGAGGTAAACGGTACTTCATAACCTTTATAGATGATTGTTCTAGGTATGTGTCTGTGTACCCATTAAAGAATAAAGATGAAGCATTAAACATGTTTAAAATATATAAAGTAGAAGTAGAGAATCAACTGAATAAGAAAATAAAAATTCTCCGTAGCGATAGAGGAGGAGAATACTTCTCCAATGAATTCGATAACTTCTGTGAAGAACATGGACTGATACATCAATGTGCAGTGCCATACACACCTCAACAAAATGGTATAGCTGAAAGGAAGAATAGAACATTAGTAGAAATGGTCAACTCAATGCTAATAAGAGCAAAGTTACCACTAAGTCTATGGGGAGAGGCACTGCTTGCAGTATGCCATATAATAAACAGAATTTCATCTAAAAAAATATAAAATATCTCCATATGAAACATGGAGAGGTAGAAAACCTAACCTAGGATATCTAAAAGTGTGGGGGTGTCTTGCATATTGCAGAACCCCTGATCCAAAAGGAACTAAGTTAGGACCAAGAGCTATTAAGTGCGCCTTCGTAGGGTATGCACAAAATAGTAAAGCTTATAAACTTCTAGACATAGAGTCTAATACAATAATAGAATCAAGAGATATTGAGTTCTTTGAAAACTCAATATCCTTAGAGTCAAAGGATAATGAAATCCAAACTCCTAATAGAAAACCAGATAGCATAGCTCCACAGATGGTGGAAGCTCCTATTGAGTCTCGTAGAAGTCAAAGAACAAGAATAGAGAAGAGTCTAGGAGATGACTATATAGACTCACAACGTGTCATTTTTCATCTTGTAGAAGGAGATAAAGAAAATGTTATGAGAAAAATACCGATAGTAATGACTATCGAAGATGATCCTAAAACATATAAAAAAGTCATATCCTCTACAGACTCAGCTTTCTGGAAAGAAGCTATAAACGATGAAATGGAATCTATACTGTCAAATCAAACATGGAAACTAGTTAACCTACCTCCAGGTTCTAGACCCATAGGTTGTAAGTGGGTATTTAGAAAGAAATATCATACTGATGGGACTATCCAAACCTTTAAAGCTCGACTAGTAGATAAGGGTTTTAAACAAAAAGAAGAGATAGATTACTTTGACACATACTCTCCTGTAGCTAGGATAACATCCATTAGGATATTATTTGTGCTAGCTTCCATACATCATCTTCACATCCACCAAATGGATATAAAGACTGCATTCCTGAATGGTGACCTCAACAAGGAGGTATATATGTAACAACCTGAAGGATTCGTTCTACAAGGAAATGAAAACAAAGTATGTAAATTAGTCAAATCATTGTATGGATTAAAATAAGCACCAAAACAGTGGCATGAGAAGTTTGATTCCACAATACTTTCTCATGGTTTCATGCATAATGTAGCTGACAAATGCATATATTCTAAAGTAGATGGTAGTTACATCGTTATTATTTGTTTGTATGTTGATGACATGTTAATAATAAGTAATAAAATGGAAGGTGTAACTGAAACAAAAGGATTTTTATCTTCCGTATTTAAAATGAAGGATCTTGGACAAGTTGATACCATTCTTGGTATCAAAGTTAAAAAACATTGTGGGGGTTATGCTTTGTGTCAATCTCATTATATTGAGAAGATACTAAACAAGTTTAACCATCTAAATATAAAAGAAGCAAAGACCCCATTTGATTCAAGTATCAAGCAAAAAGAAAATACTGGAAGAATAGTTGCACAATTAGAATATGCGAGTGCTATAGGGAGTCTTATGTATGCTATGCAATGCACTAGACCTGAAATCACATATGCTGTGAGTAAACTCAGTAGGTTTACTAGTAACCCCAGTACTGAACACTGGAATGCAATAAGTAGAGTCCTTGGTTACTTAAAAGCAACCAAAGACTTAGGACTATTCTATTCAGAGTTTCCTACCGTATTGGAAGGATATACCGATGCGAGCTGGATATCGAGTGCAGGGGACAACAAGTCTACTACAGGGTGGGTATTCACCCTAAGAGGTGCAGCTGTATCTTGGGGATCCAAGAAACAGACTTACATAACGCATTCGACTATGGAGTCTGAATTTATAGCCCTGGCTGCAACAGGCAAAGAGGCTGAGTGGCTAAGGGATCTTCTATTAGAAATTCTTTTCTGTGTAAAGCCTATATCAGCTGTGTCACTACATTGTGATAGTAAAGCCACATTAGCTAGAGCCTATAGCGGGACTTATAATGGTAAGTCTAGACATATTAGTCTTCGACATGATTATGTCAGACAATTGATTCGAGATGGAATCATTGCTATTTCTTATGTGAAATCAAGCAATAACCTGGCAGATCCTTTCAGTAAACCTCTAACGAGAGAGGTAGTAAAGGCTACATCTAGAGGGATGGGGTTGAAACTCTTCAACCAAAGTTCCACCAGTGATGGTAATCCAACTTAAAGATAGAAAATCTCTAATTTTGGGTTTAATGGGTAAGAACAAGTCACTGATATATGGAAAGTTTTTCAGCACTAAAATTATAAAACCTCATCCATAATAGATAAGTGCTGAGCGTTACGATAGAGGGTTGAGTCTTAGAACTCTTAATGAAATCCAGTCTATAAGGATAAGTATCTCATAGTAACGGAGATACTGGAAGGATTTCACCTATATGAACATAGAGATGGTGCCGTCTCTCATGAGAGTTAGGAGTTTTTCTCTTGGGATCATTCATGAATTAGGATAAGCACATGGCCATTAATTGTGCTGAGCAAGATTGTGGGAACTCTAACAAACACATAGCGAATATGTGTGTGGTATTTCCAATTCTGTTATCTAGGAATAACTGGTTCAAAGCTGCGGCTACCAGTCATTTCGACAGAGTTTTGAAATACTTACACTAAGGAAAGATTAAAATCGAAAGATATCTTTCTTTATGCATATAAGCAAATTATTCTGGCAGTATTGTTTAACCGAGAAAATATTTTTATAAAAATCAAGTGGGGGATTGTTGCAAAAATATTGATTTTAATAAAAAATATATTTTAATAATAAATAATATAAAAAGTTGTTTTGAAAAACACTTTTCTACGGGTTTTTTGGGAATAGTCCCACATGGAAAAGAGAAGAGAAAAACCTGTGGTTTATATGAAGGATGTGGAGTATTATAATATTTACCTACCTAGTCCGTGGACTATGGACCTTATGTGTTCCAGTGCGTAGCACTGGAACACCCGCGCGCGCGCTCGGGCTCGGGCTCGGTCTCGGTCTCGGTCTTGGTCTCGGACTCGGACTCGGACTCGGACTCGGTCACGGGCACGGGCTCGGGCTCGGTGCGAGGGCATGGGCATGTGAGGCAGTGTGGCTGTAGAGGCGCACTTTGCACTTCACACGTCCGCATCGTGTCGTAGAGGGTCGCTCCTTCGCGACCTTGAGCGAACCGGAGCGAGACGTGTGCGAGTCGCGGTGCGACTAAGTGGCTATGGCGGGTGGCTGGTTAGTAGAGAGACTAAAGGATTGAGAGAGAAATCTCTCAGTATAAATAGAGGGACTGAAAAGAGCTGTTGCAGCAGAAACTGTAATAGCTGAGCCATTAGTGTAAGGTCCAGCTGTAACTGCTGCATGGCTAGCCCAACAGCTAGAAAACGGCTAGCTGTTGTCTCACAACAGTCAGTATGCAGCAGCTTAATGGTCCATGCACAACAGTCAGAAAACGGCCATAAAACGGCTAGTTTTCCAACAGCCAGAAATGGCTTAATGGAATTTAAGTCTCTGGACCATAACCCCCTAGCCACCATAGCCTATAAAAGGAGGACCTGGATGGGTTTCCAAACCATCTCAACTCACTCCAGCAAACCCATACGAACTGAGATAGCCAGCCCCTCTCCACTCATATATTTTAGTGTTTCCAGCAACATAGCAAGGCTTAAGCCTTAGCTTGAAGAATAGACCAGCGGTGTGGTCTAGAACGGTTCAACTGAACCAGTAGCTGAAGACTTGAACTGACTTGTGCAGAAGTTTTTTCTCTTCTTTTCTTCTTCTTTTGGGATGTTTTCCTTTATACTATAATACTGCCAGAAAGTGTGTAATTGAGTTCCATTTGGTGGGCCTTCGTGTTTGCTGAACGTAGACCCACACCAGGCTCGTCGTATCCTAGAAGCTATTTCCCTGTAACCTACCAGCATACTCAATTCACTTGAGTAGGGGCAAATAACGCTTTAAGGACAGCGTTTCAGACATGCTTCAGCTTGTCCTGATTTCTGATTATTTTGCACTTTTCGATTTTCACATTATACAGAAATACATTAATCTGTATAATTTACAACAGATGAATGGCCTGGATCTCCCACACACGTGCGACTAGTGGGCAAGATACTTTACAGTTCTTCCTGATTTTCGGATTTCCAATTTTTAGCGTAACATTCGTCATGGATTTTACTGAAATCGGATTGCGTACTCAGTTACTCAGTATGCTCTTATCGCGTGGGCCTACTATGAATGTATGTGGGTTATCCACGCCGTCCATCCGTTTTTTTAAATCATTTTAGTGGTTGAGTCTAGAATATAAGTATACCTAAAGCTTAAATGTACCACACCAAAGGAAACAGTAAGAATAATGACATCCATGGTTAAGACCATTATAGGGTCCACAGTGATGTTTATTTGTCATTCAATCTGTTCATAAGATCAAAAATAGACATAGATGAAGGGAAAACAAAAATATCATCTTCATCCAAAACTTCTGTGGGCCCCAAGAAATTTTCAACAATAGAATTTCAATTCACACTATCCCCCATGGCGTCGTCCATTTGAGCTTTAGATATATATTCAATTTTTTTTTTGTCAAGCCCTTGAATTATCTCTTAAAATGGATAAACAAGATAGGTAAAATATTTAAATCACAATGGACCCCACAGAGTTTACTCAGTGCGCAATCCGTTGCTGATTTTACTTAGCAGTGCTTGGGCAGTGCTTTTTTCGAAGAGAAATTACATTACAACTCCCCCTTTGTTTTTTTTTTTTTAAAATTTTCATTTCATTATAAGAAGTGGAAAATTGAAAGTTCTGGTCCAATGTGGTATGTGTCTCACATCCAACCAGTCCAACAGATGCGGACTCGGTTTTGGTGGATCCACTGAGGTAAGTGGATTCCTAACTCTCGAGCTCACTACAATTCACATGCCTTACATCCACACCATCCATCCATTTTGATAGGTCATTTTTGGGCATGATCTCAAAAATAAAGCAGATTCAATTCTCGGGTGAACCATAATACAAGAAATGGTAGTTGTAAGACCCGTGTCCTAGTTCGTACTGTTCCGTTGGCTTTCGCGGTTCTTCCGGTCAAATTTCAACAACCTTCGCACCGTATTCGGTGTTTGCGCACGATCCTAAGCTAGGTCCCGCGCACCGACGTCGACTTGATCCGAAAGTTGTATCATAGCAACCGCGTCGTCGCCACGGTTCCAACGTCGTGACTTGTGCACCGAACCGATACCCAGGCAAGAAGATGCCGATCAGCGTTTATTCCGAAGAAACACCGCGCGTTGCGGATTTCGAGAGAATCTCTACGCAATTAGTCCCATCAATCAACCATTAATGTAAGCCTTACCTCAAGTACATCAACCCATTCCCTCTTTTTTTCAAAAGTCCACCTTCTTTCCACTTCACCACTCCTCTTTTCCAAATTTCAACAACAACCATACACCTTTTACAATTTTTCAACCCAACCCATCACTCCATCACCTCACCTCACCCATCCATATCTTCTTTCTCTCCCTCATTTCTCAAAATCTCCAAGCAACCCCAAGCCTCAAACGTCCAAGCTTTCTCTCCCTCCCAAGTGTGGTCCACCTTCCCATCTTCCATCTCAACCATCAAAAGTCCATCAACCTCCATCAAAGTTGAAGCTAAGGAGCATTGGAGTTTAAGGGACCAAGAAGAAGGAAGATAAGGTGGGTGATTTTCCATTATTTTAAATTTTAGGGCCCACTTATTGGTGGGACCCATTTGGGTGTATGTGATTTAATCAAGAGGGCCCATAGTGGCGGGGTTCCTCTATCTCACCGTATGTCTCTCTCTATCTCTCTCTTTCTCTCTTTCTTTATAATGGTGTGGATCCCACCAATATGTGTTACATCTACCCCGTCCATCTACATCAGACGGTGTGGCCCGCTCTATTACAGGTGATGATCCACACCATCCACTGTTTGGATGGGCCCAAGGCATTTCTTTTTGTTTTTATACATGTTTTATTTTATATAATATAATATATATTATGTACATATATATATATATATATATATATATTATATGTATATGTATATACATATATGATGGTGGGCCACGTCCACGTGGGACCCACCACGATAATGTGTTCATGCATGCCGTCCAGCGTCCCTGGACGCTGGACGTTGGCAAGCAGGGAAGTGTAAAATGGCATGGGAGGCACTAACGAGCTAGCCAAATGGTGGGCCATTCATGTAGGCCCTACCTTGATGTATATATATAATCTAAGCTGTCTATTCCGTTACCCAGTTCATTTCAGCCGTTGAACCAAAAATTTGAACTAATCTGATAGCCAAGCGGGCCATACCAAAGGAAATAGCGGTATTACCATTAAAATACTTCCCTGATGCTCTTGTATGTCTAAAATATCCCAATATTGGACTCTATGGGATTGAATCAACCTACAGGGACCAGTGGCGGGATCGGATCGATCTGATAAGGGCCCTACCCCAGGAAAACCGTGGAAAAATTGATTTTCAAAACAAACAAAAAAAACACTTATAGCACCTGCTGCTGCTGTCAGCGCATGCAGCAGGCCCTGCCAGCGGGTGACGGACGGGCGATCGGGCTGGGGCTCACGGCCCCAGCTATGGGCCCCACATGATGCGTTTCGGACATCAAGACCATGTATTTGGTGGGTCCCCATGGACCAGCCGTCCACCCCAAAAATCAGCTGTAAACGGAACTCAGGCGGGCCATACCATCTAAAATTATGTGAAAACATATCTAAACATATAAAAACACTTGGTGGGGCCCACCCGAAGTTTGGATGAAGCTGAAACTTGGTCTGAACGGTCAGTCAGGTGGGACTCACACAATGAATGGGCTGGATTCGTGAACCACATTTCGGTGGGCCCCACATCCATCCCCATCCAGGTGGCATTATAACAGGATGGACGTTAAAATAAACGTCACAGTGGGCTCCCTGCTCACGTGACCGGCCCAACAGGTTAGATGAAAAATAAACATTACGGTGGGCCCCTTCACCACGTGGCCCTGTGAACAGGTTGTATGAAAGATAAACATTTCAGTGGGCCCTTGGTCCACACGGTCCCATCAACAGGTTGTATGGAAAATAAATATTACAGTGGGCCCTATCCAGGCCCACGTGACCTTATGGATAGATTGGAAAAATAATAATAATAATAATAAAAATAAAAAAAATACAGTGGGCTCTACCCTGGTCCACATGACCCTATGAATAGTTGGGTGGAAAATAAACATTATATTGGGCCTTAAGCTAGGTGGAAAATGAGCATTTTGGTGGGCCCCACTTATGTAAGTATTGTAAACTACACCCTCTATTAGTGTGGGCTCCATCATAATGTATGTGTTTCATCCAACTGCCCAACTGTTTTGGAGATAATTTAAGGCCCATTATGGAGGCCCATCTTCATGCATTAGTGGTCCTTGTTGAGGCCCACCTTGATTTGTATTAGGCCCATATTATGAGGCCCATTGAGGCCCACCTTGATATAGAGATGGGGCTCATGTTATGTAGCCCATTTGATGAATTTGGGTCTTTGGGTCAAGGCCCAATTAGATGTACAAAAGGCCCATTACAATGTGTGATTCATGGAAGGCCATCCCTTGGGAGCAAATGTTCGTTTGATGTCCACATTGAATAGATAATGTTGGTTAAATGTCCGCATTATAACTCTCCCTAAGGCCCACTGATAGGCCCATAATTGTGGTAAGTAGGCCGTCTAGGGCCATCTCCATTATACCTAAAGCCCATCTCTTTATACATGTTTAGTATAGATCCATGATTCATGATCACTCGCACCATATGTATGCCTGATGTGAGGGTGACCGATCATAGCATATACCTTTGGATAGACTGTTTATGGGCTCCCTGATAGGCGGAGTTGCCTCATATAAGTGCATGGTATATACAGGACTGTTGCATGACTGATAGTGAAACTCATGCACTTGCATTTGTGTAATTGTAGTTACTGTATGCCCTTTCGACATCAGGGTCATAGCCTCAATAGACACATCGTGGATGGCTGGGTTGGATACCGAAAATATTTGGTTCTAGCATACGGGCGCCATAGACGTCCTTGGGTGAAAATCCCTAAACCCAATGGTACCAGAGGATGACTCCAACGTCGAGACCGAGTGGATATATGAGCGCACAAGGGCCGAATACCAGGAGGCCGCGTCTCCCACTATGTCGTGGTCGGTTGGAAAGGGGTGTGGCCTTACTCGCCCGAGGGTAGGGGGCAATACTAGGCTGAGTTTGACCAGCTCGCGAATGGGTCCACTATCGACGTGCCGGATAGGTATTGGCAGACTATTGGTCAGGCGAATAGTGAGGTTTCTTACGCTCACTTGGACTGTGTGGCTAGGAGAGCGACAGTGCCATTTGGAGTGTATTGAACCCCGGTGATTATCCAGAATGA
Source organism: Magnolia sinica (assembly GCF_029962835.1). NCBI lineage: Eukaryota > Viridiplantae > Streptophyta > Magnoliopsida > Magnoliales > Magnoliaceae > Magnolia > Magnolia sinica. The sequence continues at coordinate 41,198,370 of NC_080589.1, forward strand.
GAACTGTACTGACACATGTTGAGGATTGGCATGCTTGAGTTACATTTCACATCGCATGGCCGTGTTATGGCCGATGGCATTCATATCTTGCACCGCATAGCCTTGGTACGGCTGATTGCATTCATGTACTCATCACCATGATTCCGCATTACTCTGACCTTGCATTTTAAGCACGCTTATATTGCGCACATACTTACACCACCCTCTAAGCTTTCTATAAGCTTATGCACGATTGATGCGTGCAGGTGACGCCAGGACGCAGTCGCAGCCATAGTCTTGCCGTAGTTGGACCGTGCAGACGAGCTTTGGAGTTTCTATCTTTTGCACTACATTGTATTTTTCCCTTTTTGTCACATTGTACTAAAAAGTTTTTGATCATAGTGGATTTTGTGGTGGTGTTCTTGTGCTTATTGTTTGTGGGTTATGCTTTTGTTATGCTCATTATGAATCAGACTGATGATTTGAAACCCTCCTTGTAGTATCCCAGGATCGGAACCTGGTGAATGGGTGCCGGGATCCGAGAATGGGGTTCTACGGAGGCTGTCGGCGCCGGATTCGGCGATCGGGAATTTTGTGAGCCCGGTTTCCGAGTTCGGGGCGTGACAGTAGTGATTGAGCATTAAAAACTTATCATGAGATGAGAATGAAATTGTGATTTAACTACTACAAGCGAAGCTTGAATATATGATTATTGTCCTAGAGGAGGGTAAATAGAAATTTTCAAATATTTAATTACACGGGCAACATTCACTTACTTTTAATTACTCATGCATATCAATAGAAACAAGACGAAATGATTTATTAACTCTAGTATAGTGACAACATCATTTAGGTATTGTGTCGAACATATTTAATGCAATAAAAAGAGTCATTCATATTATTCAACAAAATAGAGCATATAAAAGAATAAAACATTCAGCCCATTGCATACGATGTATAGTGGTTCAGCTATGTGCTTACTCCACTCTTGGTTGACACGATCTTTCCTATAGTATGCCGGATTTCACTATCCAAATGGTTTTAAATTGGGTTCACCATGAACCTTTACAACTTACACATGGTTTACATGATTTGCACCCATCGATGCCCTACACAAGGTCTTAGTGAGTTTGGATCTAAAACTCAAATACGAAGTCCTACGCAATGACAACAAATGCATGCTCACGTCGAAGGCGTGCACGAGCACTTGGCGAGTTCGGTATTTCAAACTCTGAAACACAATCCTACACAAGGATCAGTTTCCAGACACAATGGACTCAAATAAACTTTCTTACCTAAAGTGAATGAGCCCCATTGTCAGGCCTATGTCTTAGTGACCATTCCGTTCCTTAGGATCCCGCGGTCCTCCCGGTCAAATTTCGACGACCCGCGACCCATATATTACATTTACGCATGATCCTAAGTCACACCCTGTGAACCCGAGATCCGTGTCATTGCGACCTCGCCGCCGCCGCGGTTCCGACGCAGCGTCTCGTGTGCTAATCCGACGCTTAAATCATAAGATGTGGACCACGCATGATAATGACTGTGGACCGTGCGCTGTGGGACCCACCTATCCAGATTGCACATTTCCCTAACAACCATCATCATGAGGATGATATCACCCTAGGGGTGACATCACCCTAGCTATAGCCCTAGGCATGCTCTTACAACTCATAATGACCCTAGCCTCATGCTTGCTTGGAATCATGCTTTTCTCTTCCCCAAACTCATAATTACCTTCCAAGGCAATCATCTCTCCTACAACTCCCTCTTTTCCTCTCTTTCTTCCTCATTTCCTCCATTGTTGCAAGAGAGAGAGAGGGCTCTCCATTTCTAGCCCTTTGCAAGCTCTCCACCCCCAAATCCAACCCTTCAAAATCAATCCCAACTAATGAATCTTGTCCTCTTGGAGCTCTAGAGCATAGTAGTGGAAGAAGGAGGTCTAGACCTAAGGCGGGTGCTCTTTAGAACTAGATTTCATCCTCTCCCTTAGATTTCTTTCTTGCATTTGTATAGGGACCTGAAGGGCCCACCAATCCATGGTGGAGATCCTCCATGATCCCCTTGATGTGGCCTTTAGCCCAACTTCTTACATGCATGAGCCATGGAGGGTCAGTTCTCTATGAACCCCACCACGATAGGTTTTTCTTTAATCCATGCCTTTTAAGGGTCATCTAGACCCCTGATTTGCATGGTGGGGATGGTATCTCCACCTTAGATTTTTATATTATATTGTTGTCCAGAATTATTTTTTATGTGACGTATGGTGTATGATGCATGTATTGAGGGACCCATAGTTGCAGGGTCCCTCCATCACATGTTTCTCCCTCTCTCTTTCTCTCTCTCTCTTTCAGTTTTTTATGGTGATGATGAGGCCGTGTGGCCAACCCTGATGGACCCTACCATGAAGTATGTATAATAGCCATGCCGTCCATATGTTAGACCCACCTTGTTGGATCGTCCAGCGGTATGCCTGCTGGCCTATCCGTCTGGACAGGCCCAAATGAAGAGAAAACATAAATATCAGCTTTGTTCAAAGCTACTGGTGGGTCCCACACGTGTGGACCCACCTCATGCATGTGTTATATCTAGGTCATCCATCTAATAGATGGCTAGCAACTGTAGCTGCTGTCTAACATCAGCAAGTTCTGTGGATCACGAGGTATGTGTTATGTCCATACTGTCCACCCATTGGCAGACGTGTGGCGTGTGGGATGGGACCCACACGTGTTGCACGTGTGGGATGGGACCCACCTTGATGTATATATTCTCCATCCACACCGTCCATCGCTGGACGGTGTGCTGCATGGAGCTCAACCATGATGTATCTGTTATCCAAGTCATCCGTCTATTATGGGCAAGACGTGAGACCCACCCACACATGCTGCACTTGTAGGGTGGGGCCCACCTTGATATATGTATTTTGTATCTACACCATCCATTCCTGGACGGTGCATGTGGGGCCGGCCATGACGTATGGGTCTTATCCATACTGTCCAACCCTCTGGACAGTGGGACCTACCTCATGTATGTATTGTATATTCACGCCGTCCATCTATTTTCTGATGCGTGGGGCCACCTTGATGTATTGTTTATCCACACCGTCCATCGGGTTGGGACAATGGGGGACCCCTTCATGATGTATGTACTCTATACCATTGCCGTCCGTCCCTTGGATGTGAGGCCCACCTTGTGATGTGTTGTATATTCACACCATCCATCCATGTGGCCCCCGCATGATGTAAGTGTTTTATCAGCGTCGTCCAGCCCATGGGCCCCACATGTGACATATTTAAGGCCCATCTTATAGGCCCACCTTGAGATATATGTTGTACATGTGGCCCATCTATTTTGCCGGATTATGGGCCGCGCCATAAGCCCCATGTGATGTATTTGTGGCCCATGAGCAAGGCCCATTGTGATGTATTTGTGGTCCATTTAGTGAGGCCCATTGTCATGTTTTTGTGGCCCATTTGGTGAGGCCCATTGTGATGTTTTGTGGCCCATTTGGTGAGGCCCATTGTGATGTGTTTGTGGCCTTGGATGAGGCCCGATGTGATGAACGAGAGGCCTATATGATGAGGCCCGATGTGATGTATATGAGGCCCATCTGATGAGGCCCGATGTGATGTATATATGACCTATATGATGAGGCCCATTATGATGTATGAGAGGCCCATTTGGTGAGGCCTAATGTGATGTATATGAGGCCTTTGTATGAGGCCTAACGGGATGTGTATTAAGCCCTTATGTGAGGCTATGGGCCCACTATATGTTTGGCTCTATGTGGGCCGCCCCTTGGAGCAATGTTGGTTAAATGTCCACATTGATGGGCAATGGTGGTTAAATGTCCACATTATGACCTTCCCTTAGGCCATTGTTAGGCCCATTCTCATCCTTCTCTAGTGGGTTGACCCAAATCACTGGGGCCCCATGATATGTGCATGATCCATCTATTCATATTGGCTAACCCCAAGATATTGGGCCCCTATGGGTTGCTAGTAAGATTATTTTCTTTTATCTTGGAGTCCATCTAGGACTTATTTATGCCCCCTAGGGCATTTAGTGGGCTCTTGGCTTATAGGTAGGCCACTTAGGCCTAACCTTGATTTGAGAAGAGTTCATCACCGTAGACAGAGGAATCCATGCTATCGGATTTGGTATATCCACAGTTAAAGACTAATCTTTATGTTATGGTTTAGATCAGCTGTCCTTCTATGGACCCCGCCTTGTATATAGGCCGATTATCAATACCGATTATGAGTATGTAATAGCATAGCATCATGATATATGCTCATACGCATCATCTGCATGCTTGTTATGAGATGTGGTTGACCATTGCATATGCCATTGGACAGGTTGTTTATGGGACTCCCTGATAACTGGAGTTATCCCACATGAGCGCACGATATGCGCAGGATTGATGCATGATTGGACTGTGTGACTCATGTATCTTGCATTATGTGATTATGATTATTGTACACCCTAGCGACATTAGGGTTGTAGCCTCCGCAGATATAGCGTGGATGACAGGATTAGATATCAAAAATTCTTGTTAAGCACAGGGGCGCGAAGGATGTCTCAGGGTGAAAGTCCTTAAACCCTTATGGTATCATGAAGGATGCTCCAATGCCTAGACCGAGTGGATGTATGAGCGCATAAAGGCCGAATACCAGGAGGCCACATCTTTCACTGTGTCGTGGTCGGTTGGAAGGGGGTGTGACCTTATCCACCCGAGGGTAGGGGGCAATTACTAGGCTGAGTATGACTATCTTGTAAATGGGTCCGCTATCGACGTGCCAGATAAATATTGGCTGACTATTAGCCAGACATATATGAGGTCTCTTTAACTTGTACGGTTGTGCGTCGTGTGTAGGGTGGGAAAGTGGTGTATAGTGTATTAGAACCCGATGATTATCCAGAGAGAACTGTATTGATATATGATGCTCTAGAGATGAGCTGGATTGATATGTGGATTGGTATGCTTGAGCTGTATCTTGTACATGACATTGGCTATGTAGGCCTTGCATCGTATGGCCTTGGTGTGGCCGATAGCATTCATGTCTTACATTGCATGGCCTTGGTGTGGCCGATAACATTCATGCATTGCATCACATAGCCTTGGTACGGCTGATCGCATTCAAGGACTTATCAGCATGTTTTCGCATTACTCTAATATATATACTTGCATTGCTATCTTGCGCACACACTTTCACCACCCTCTAAGCTTTTTATAAGCTTATGCACGATAGATGCATGCAGGTGACGCCAGGATGCAGTCGTAGCTGAGCAAGAGCAGGAGCATGCAGCTAAGCTTTTGGAGTTCCGATATTGTTATTGTATTTCCCTTTATACGCATTATACCTAAAAATTTTTATCATAGTGGATTTTATGGAGTTCTGGTTATTGTTCGTGGGTTATGCTTATTATGGAATAAATTCATGCTGAAAATCCTCCTTATGGTATCCCAGGATCAGAACCTGATATATGGGTGCCGGGAGCCGAGAATGGGGTACTACAGAGGCTGTCAGCACCGAATTCAAAGATCTGGAATTTTGTGAGCTCGATTTCCGAGTTTGGGGCGTGACACCCATTGAAGTATATTTGATGAAAATCTTCATGAATCATGAAAGCATATTCAGCTCCCTTGAACCGCAACCTTGATGATGATATACCTTTGAAGAATTTGAGGTGTAGGGTTAAGGGTAGGTGAATCCTAACTTGCTAATAATTGGTCTATATAATTATTATTAAGATTCCAAGTATACGCATTCAATGCTTTTCTAGCACAACAAATTTGCCATTAACGGTGGTTGTTAGAGCATTAATGAATGATGGAGTTTATTCTTCAATCTGAGTTTTTAATGCTTAATGAATGCCTTTAACATGTGGATTGAATGATAAAATCCATGAAGGAAGAGAGCTTGGGAGAATGGTATTTGACTACAATTTCAGACACTCACAAGGCTCTCTCTCTCTCTCTCTCACCCATTTGCAAAGAAACCCCTCATTCGTTTAAGTAGAGGGTTTTGCAATGGTAAAAAAATGGGCTGAAATCTGTCAGCTTCGATGGCATCGAAGTCCCCTTCGATGCCACCAAGAAAATCAGCTTTTATCTCGAATGGTTGTTGGACATATTAACATCTCTGCTCGATATCATCTAGTGTTTTCGATGCCATCGAGGTGTCCTTTCGATGCCAATGAGAAAATCTAAGATTTTCCTTTTAAGTTGCTAGACAGTTTTAGAGTGTCCACTTAATGTCATCGAGTGGCCTTCGATGCCATCAAAGGCTCCTCGATGCCATCAAGAAATTCCAGAATTTAAACTTGTGCTAGTTGGACATTTTGAGGTATTCTCTCGATGTTGTTGAGTGGTCTTCGATAACATTAAAGTGGCCCTTCGATACCATTGGAAAAATTCAGAAATATAACCTTAGCTTGTTTGACAATTTGCTCTTTCTGCTTGATGGGTGGTCGATGGGATCGAAAATTGTTTGTTTTTCTAAAATTCTTTTTAAACAGTTTTCTTCCCATGACCACTTACTAGCTCATATTGGCTTGGTTTTTCCTATAGGGTTTGAGATAGATGGAAGGTCAAGTCTGCTTTAGCGGACCACACCACTAAGGCCATGGGGCATGATGATGCCCACCATTGAAAACTTTCTCGGGCCTATCATAATGGTTACCCGCCTTCCAACCCCATTGGGCCCACCAAGTGATAAGGCCCACTATTATGTTCATTTTCAATCCAATTGGTTAGCTTACGTGAGAACTACTTCATCTTGGGTCCACCAATGCTAGAGCACATTAAGATATTTACTTGCAATCCAACTTGGTCGTAGACCCATTTCGGAGTGCAAAATCCACCTTGATGTGCGTTTGACCATGGGCTGACCCTTGATGTATGTGTCATCGTGGGCCCACCTTTTGATGTACGAATTGAAGCCTAGGCACGGGCCTTCCTCGGCATAGGTATTAGAGTTGCACCGTCCCACTATGGGACTCACTCTTGAAGTGTGTGGGGCCCGCTGTTTGGGTCTAACACCACACTTATGTTGAGCTAATCTTTCACCCATTCTTACAGGTTGTGGGCTGCCCTCTTGGGACTTGCTTGGGGATGGTTGTGGGGCTCACTTTGATATCCGTGTTAGGCCTACCGTGATCGTATATGGACCCTATGATTGCCACACGCCCCGTTTTGATATAGACAGTAGCATGTTTTGGCCGCTTGTGTGCGGACCTGTTGAGTGGACCCATTGACTTGAAACCCCACTCAAGCGTTGCTTTGTGGGGGTCGTGGCTTGGCTTCTAAGTGGGTTCCACCTGTTGTGAATAATGCATTTTCCCTTTTTATAGTGCAATGTTTTACATTGGAGTTGATACGACACTTCGTTGTTGATTCATATGGTGTTACATTAGTGATTTGTGCGATGTTTACACTTATGATTACTATGGCACTTCATTTACGTCGATATGATGCTTTCTTTACATTGATGTGATACTTATTTTATATTAAAGATAGCATTGCTCTTGCATTCAAGTTAGCATTGCTTTATATTGATTTAACCCTACTTTATGCTTAATGCAGTGTTACACATCTCATGCATAGTGCATATAATTGTACGTTATCATATCTCATCTGCATCATGCTTACATGACTTGGATGATGGCTAGTTTATGATTTTTGGCTTGCTTATGTGCGGTAAGGCTGCATTGATGGCCCTACAACTTGGGGTATTTTCAGGGAACCGGTATAAGATGGGCCACCCTGCACGTATGTATGGCGCATGACATAGTTGCATGATTTAGATGATGGACTCACGCATTCACACATTGTATGATGCATTTGCATCCACACCCTTGCAACATCAGGCTTGTGGCCACCACAGGATCATCGTGGGTGGCAATTGGAGTATTGACACCGAAAATTTGGTTACGTTTACTGGGCACATAGGATGTCCTTAGTTGAAAGTCCTTAAATCCTGTGGGCAGTAGGATGCTTCAACGTCGAAACCGAGTGGATAACATGAGCGCCCGAAATACCAATAAGCTATGTCTCCTACTGTGTTGGGGTCGATTAGAAGGGGGTGAGACCTTATCCGCTCGGGTGAAGGGGGCTATAAGTTAGGTTGAATTTGAACATATCGTGAAATGAGTCCGCTATCGGCAAGTCGGGTGGGGATTTGAAAAGGCTAAGCTATATATCCTTGGGGGGGGGGGGGGGGGGGGTGAATAGGACTATGCCAAATTAAACTTTTAACAGCGGAAACTAAAGAATATGATAGCCAATAAAAGAAATGAAACAAATCACAATACAGGAATGTAAAGCAACCTCAACTTCAAGTCTTGAGAGGCTGATATAAATGTTGTTCTAAGGACAACCATGCACCATAAAAACCAAGGGGTTATGACAGGACAACCTTACCAGAACGATAAGTATCAATATCCCAAACTGAAGAGACTAATAAAGGGAAATAACAGAAAATAAAGTCTAAACTATTACAACATTCTCACAATGCTTGAAATGTAAATATTACAACATTCACATCCACACATACATCCCACAATTCTGAATGATAAAAGATAGGAAATATTAAACGAACATTCAAACCACAAGACACAAAGAATTATAGTGGTTCGCCTATATGTACACCAACTGTTAAACAACAGCTACACAGCTACTCCACTCCTAATATCCTCACACAGGGGATATCTGTAAGGCTCGTATCCTAGGCCGTATTGTTCCATACGCTTTCGCGGTCCTCTCAATTGAATTCTGGCGACCCGCGATCTATTGTCGGTGGTTGCGCACAACCCTGGGTCGTATCCCGTATTCCAGAGTCGGCTCGACTCAAGGTTTATACCCTTGCGACCTCGCCATCGCCGCAATTCCGATGCCGCGTCTCGCACACCGATGCGATACCCGATCCAGGAGATGTGGGCCCACGTTCAGTTTGAGGAAAATGTCACGCGTTGCGAATTCTGAAGGAATCTCTATGACACGTCACATCAATCCATCAATCAATTAAGTCAATAAACCCATACCCTACCCATCACTCTCTCATCCAAAGTCAACAACACCCATACTCATCACATTCCTTTCTTACCAAAAAGTCAACAAATACCATATCCTCCATTTATTACATCACATCTCTTTCTCTCTCTCTCTCTCTCTCTTTTTCAAACCAATTCTCAAGCAATCCATGAAAGCCAAAACATCCAAGCTCTAAGCTCTATGGATAGAGCATGTATGGACAACCTTTCTAACTCTCATCTCCACCACCCATGATTCATCTCAACCATTGAAGTTCATCCATTGGGGTTCTAGCATACTTTGGTGAAAGAAGAAGGAGAAGATCATAAGTGGGTGCTTCTCTCTCTCTCTTGTTCATTTGTTTTGTGTATGAAGATGTGATTCTGTGGCCCACTTAATGAGTTGTGAGATGTGAAAAGGCCAAGCTATATGTCCTAGAGGGGGGGTGAATAGGACAATGCCAAATAAAAACTAATAATAGCGGGATAATAAAGAAAATGATAGCCAAATTAAATAACAATGCAGGAAAGAAAAACAACCTCAAAATTCAGATCTTGAGAGGTTGATACAAACGTTATTCTAAGGACAACCTTACACCAAAAACAGAGTTTATGGTAGGACAACCTTATTTTTAGAAAGGTCTTTGTATCAAGTCTCAAATCGAAGAGGAATACAGAATTAAATATAAATTGAAATGAAATAACTTGTAATTAAAGATGTATTGTTCTAGGGACAGCCATACACCATAAAAATGGCAGGGCAACCTTGCTGGAACAACTTTCAAATGAAATTGAAAAACAAGCTTATAAAGGAATAGCAGAAAGTAAATTCTAAGCTATTACAACATTCTCACAAAGCTTGAAATAATTACAACATTCACCACCATACATACATCCCACAAAAATTAATTAAAAGATTAAAAGAATAAATCAATCAACCACAACTCAAAGGTTTATAGTGGTTCGCCTGTGTGTTCACCAACTGTTATACAACAGCCACATAAAAAGCTACTCCACTCCTAATATCCTCACACAGGGGATATTAGCGTTCACTAAAAATAGGTTTTCCCAGGTTCACCCAAAACCCTTACAATTGTGTCTTTATATGTGGGCTTACACAATTAAAAAAACCCCACTTCTGAGTTTTCCTGGCTTTCCTCAGATAACCAAAATAACAAGATTTTTCTGGCAAATCTTGAAAGAAACCAAAATAATAGAAAGGAATTTACAATATGTAAAATACCTGAAAATCTCCTTCGTTGTAGCAGCCCGGTAGAACCAAATCAAAGTAGATGATTGAATGTCCAAGTTCAATGTCCAGTACTCGATTACAATGGTTCTAGTTCTAATAGATTTTAAATTAAACCAAATAGGGCTTGCCTTAATTGATTTTGATTCCAAAGAAAGGGAATAATAATTCCTCTTATCAAATCAGATTGGAATATAAGAAACAAAATCAATTAAATAAAGCTAAGGAAAGAGAATATTAAATAAGCACACTTAGCTTAGATGGAGCACAGAATTATCTCTCAGAAGTTCGACGAAGATTGGCGTGAATACTTTAATTAAATCGATGATTTCTTCTGAGATTCGTGCTCTATTTATAGGTGAGAAGATCGGGTCTTCGACTGGTCTAGAGTGCTCTACGACTAGTCGAAGCCATAACAGATATTTGAAAGATTAGGCGGGATAAGCTCAGACCGTTCTACGACTGGTCGTAGCCCTCCTACGACTGGTCGTAGGTCACCTACGACTGGTCGTAGGTTTCCTTCGACTGGTCGTAGGTCCTGCAAAGACTCGCTGGACTTCGAGTCGTAGATTGTATGACTGGTCGAAGATCAGTCGACACTGTTCCTACGACTGGTCGAACAGATTCCAGGACTAGTCGAAGGCTAACAGATTTTATCCGGAATTTGTAACAAACTCACGACTGGTCGAGGATTTTCTTAGACTGGTCGAAGCAAGTCTAGGACTAGTCGAAGAAGCCCTAGGACTAGTCGAAGAACAGACCAATCACATGTAAAATAACATTCAGCTTATGTATCCGAAATGACCTACTTCTAAGGTCATCCTATGGTCAAACAAACCTCAATCATGAAGTATGGACATTGAAACAAGAGACCATGAAGAATGAGCCATGAAGTCTTGATGTAGACTAAACCTTGAAGTAGCTCAATCTTGAAAGTGGCTTGAGTTTCAGCTTGAGTCTTGAGTTCAGCTTGACTTTCAACTTGAGTCTTGAGTTCAGCTTGAGTCTTGCCTTGTACTTTCTTTTTCTTTTCAGCTTGAGTCTTGTGAGCAGTTCTTTCATTCAAGATCTTGAGCTTTGCTTGTTGTGAGCTTAGGTTGTTTATGAGAGAACTTCACTTATGCAAGTTATATATAACAGAGTATAATAGTGATTTTGGCACTACAAATTTGACAACAAACAGGGATAGAAACTATAGCACTTACAAGATGTCCAAACCGTTCATCAAATGGACCTCACTTTGATGTGTGTATTCCCCACATCATCCAACTATTTGGGTGACCCACCTGAACAACATGTCCGTAGGTGGGGCCCACCTTAAATGCATGTCTTAGGCAACCGTCCAATGTCCAGGATCCCTGGACGTTGCAACTGTGAAGTATGAAGCTGACAGTGGGTGTACTATCGTCCAAGAAAAAAAAGGGGGGCTTTTGGGATGGGCTGCTGATGCAGGCCCCACCTTGGTGTATGTATAAAATCCACGCCATCCATTTCATTTCTTAGCCCATTTTAGACATTGAGCCAAAAGATGAGGCTGATCTGACAATCAAGCGGGCCATACCATAGGGATTAGTAGTGTATACCATTAAAACTCACCTTGAAGCTTCTATTCGCCCAAAACAGGCCGCATATTGGACTCATTTGGTCGGTCTTGGACCGTGGAATCCAATGGCTGGAGTGGATTCATCTGATGCGGGCCCTACGTAGGAGATTTTGTAAAAAAAATTATTTTCAAAAAAAAAAAAAACTGCTGTCGCTGACAGAAGGCGCAGGCAGCGCCTGCCTGACTGGGCCTCACGGCCCCAGCTGTGGGCCCCACCGTGATGCGTTTTAATCATCGGCACTGTACATTTGGTAGGCCTTCCTCCTTGCTACGGTCCACCCAAAAATCAGCCGTATATGGAACTCAGGTGGGCCATATCATCTAAAATCATGTGAAGACAAGCCTAAAACATATAAAAACATTTTGTAGGGCCTACCTGAAATTTGGATGAGGCTGAAACTTGGTCTGGACCCTCAGCCAGGTGGGACACACATAATGGGTGGACTAGATTTGTGAACCACACCATAGTGGGCTCCCTGTCCATGTGACCAAATCAACAGGTTGGGTGGAAAATGAATATCACGGTGGGCCCAGGCCCATGTGACCTTATAAACAGGTTGTATGGCAAGTAAACATTGCAGTGGGCCCCTGGCCCATGTGACTTTATCAACAGATTGGATGCAAGTAAATGTTGTAGTGGGTCCCAATGTCGTGTGACCCTAGCAACAGGTAAAAAAATAATAATAATTAATAAATATTGTAGTGGGCCCTAGGTCTATATGACCTTATCAACAGGTTGGATGCAAATAAATATTACAGTGGCCTAGGTTAGATGCAAATAAATATTATAGTGGGCCCTAGGCCCATGTGATCCAATCACCAGACCAGTTTGGATGGAAAATAAACATCATGTTAGCCCCAGTTTGGATGGACAGTATGTTGGGCCCTAGGATGGGTGAAAAATAAGCATTTTGGTGGGTCTTACTTAAGACCCATTTATGTATGTGTTGTGTCCACAATTGTGGACCTCCATCACGGAATACATGACTTATCTATGCCTTCCATCCCTATGGGACCCACCACGATGCATGTGTTTCATCCAACCGTCCAACCATTTTTGGAAAATGATTTTAAGGTTTAGGACGAAAATAAGACAGATTTATTTATTACGTGGACCATAGTGCATGGTGAGGATTGAACGGCTAATTTTTTTTTGAAATCCTTGAGACCTTATGATTAGATTGGATGAGAAATAAATGTTATGGCGGGCCTTGGAAATTTTAGTAGTGGAAATCATTATCACCACTTATATTTGAGTGTGGCCATTTGATATACATGGGGCCCATTGGTGTGGCCCATTTGATGTACGTATGACCATGTTATGAGGCCCACTTTGATGTATTTTGTGGCCCATTTGTCGGGCCCACTTTGATGTATTTTGTGGTCCATTCGAGGTGCCCATCTTGATGCATGCACTCCTTATTCACATTGTCCAGCAGCTACTAGATGGTGGGGCCCTCCTTTCTATATGATATTATATGTGTTAAATAAGCATACCGTCTATATGCAGTGTGGGCCAGCATGATGTATTTATTTATCCTCACTGTCCAATCTCTGGCCGTGGGATGTAGAACCCGTGTGACATATGTATTCCGTTCTATGCAGTCCATCTGTGTGAGGCCCACCTTGATGCATCCGTTGTACACATGGATCCCACATGATATATGTATTTTTATATCCATACTGTCCAACTATTTGGATGGGATGCACCATGATGTATTTTTATCCACGTCATCCAGGGTAGGCACCCCATTATGATATATATATCAGGGCCCATGGGTTGGGGCCCATTGAGATGTATTCAAAGCCCATTTGGTAATGCCCATTGTAATGTATTTGGAACCTTGAGCAGAGCCCACCTCATATGTTCCACCCTAACTGTCCAGGTCATATAGGGCTAGCCTCGATGTATGTTTTATTCACACCGTCCGTGAGATGTGTGACCCACTAGATGTATACATTCTATATCCACACTAACCATCTGGTGGGGGGCCATCTGCTGCATGTGCAGGGCCTACCTATTGTGCATTTGTGTGGCCCATTAATGCCACCCACTTAATGTGCATGAGGCCCATTAGTGCGGCTCATTGATGCGGCCCAATGGTACGACCCACCTGATATACATACTAGGCTAATGGTGCGGCCCAATGTATCGACCCACCGTGATGAGTAGGCCCACGCGCTGCGTGTGTAAGGCCCACCTGTGATGACTATTTAAGGCCACCTGTTGGATATTTGGGCCCACATTATGTTTGACTCTACATGGGCCACAACTTGGGAGCAATGTTGGTTAAATGTCCACTTTGATGGGCGATGATGGTTGAATGTCCATATTGTGACCTTTTCATAGGCCATGTTCAACCAATCAACAAGGCTGATTATTGATCGATTCTGATTGACGTGACTGATTTGCCAATTCTGATTATCGACTATCGATTCCGATTGTCATGGCCGATTGATCGATTATCGATCGAGGCCAATTATCGTGGCCAATTACCGATTATGATTGTTGTGGTCGATTGGCCGATTATCGATCGAGGCCAATCATCGTGGCCGATTGTGGATTCCGATTGTGATGTATATTCTGCCCGTGGGTTGAGGCCCATTGCGATATATTCGGGACCCCTGGGTTAGGCCCATTGTGATGTATAAAGGCCCATGGGCGTGGCCCATTGTGATGTATATGTAGCCCATGTGATGCGTATTAGCCCCATGTGATGCGGCCCATTATGATTGTACGAAGCCCATTGTGGTGTGTTTGAGGGCTAGGGTATGGAGCCATTGTGATGTATGTTAGGCCCATGTAAAAGGCCCATCATGATGTGTATTAAGCTCTTGAGTGAGACTCATGGTGTTGTATATTTGTCCCTTGTGTGAGGTCATGGGTCCACTATATGTTAGGATCTATGTGGGCCATTCCTTAGGGGCAATGTCGGTTAAATGTCCACATTGTCGAGGTCGATTGTCGATGCCAATGATTGATACCGATTATGAGTATGTGACAGCATAGTATCATGATACATGTCCATACGCATCATCTGCATGTTTGTTATGAGATGTGGTTGATCATTGCATATGTCATTGAGTATGTTGTTATGAGACTCCCTGATAGGTGGAGGTTATCTCACTTGAGCACGCAGTATGCACAGGATTGATGCATGACTCATGCATCTCGCATTATGATTACTGTATGTCCTAGTGACACCCGGGGCCGTAGCCTCCACAGGCATATCGTGGATGGCCAAATGGGACACCGAAAATGTTTAGTTCTAGCATACGGGCGCCATAGATGTCCCTGGGTGAGAATCTTTAAACCTCCGTGGCCAGGAGATGCCCCAACGTCGAGACCAAGTGGATATATATGAGCGCATGAGGGCCGTATACCAGTAGGCCGCTTCTCCCACTGTGTCGTGGTCGGTTGGGAGGGGGTGTGACCTTACCCGCCTAAGTGAGGGGGCAATATCTAGGTTGAGTTTGACCACCTTGAGGAATGGGTCCACTATCGACGAGCTGGGCCCGATATTGGTAGGTGGATAGTGAGGTCTCTTCCACTTACCCAGTTGTGCGCTCGGATAGGGGCGGCAAGCTGGCGTAGTGTAATAAACCCCGGTGATGATCCCAGAGAGGAACTGTACTGATATGTGGATTTAGTGAGCAGGAGTTACATACTCATTCATGCATTCATTCATTCACTATCCACTCGGGATGGTGGTGCGCAACTATTTATTACGTGTGCCCTTGCAATGGCCAGGATTTTGGTTGGGGCGCGCAACTAACCTGAGATCAGGAGTTTACCACATTGAGTCTGACTATCCAAATTTAGGTATGGGACTGGTTTGAAAGAAGTCCCTTATGATGGACCCCATAGCCTCCGATACTACGTACTATCATCCCGACTTCACACTCCAGTATGGTCATTCCATTCGCACCGCATCTTGCATGACATTCGCGGCATACGACATTTTGGGTTATTGTGTCCCTGCATTTATATGGTCTAGGTATGGCTGACACTATTTGTGTTACTCATCAGGAATGTATATTGTATTGCATCCTCTGCATCTGATATTTGGCTATCTATGATTCCTCATTTGTATAGTTGTTCTACATTGCATATTCTGACATTGATTGACTCATGGACTTGTCCGTATTTTCGTTTACTCTGTTATCGTATGATTTATGATCTTGTCAATATTTCGTTTACTATGATAATTCATGCTCTTATCAGTATTTTGCTTATTTCGACATTATACAATTTATGGATTACCAGTACTTTCGATATTGTGTGATTTATGACATTGTATCCTCGGCATCTAATATTTAGCTCGCTTTGACTCCTCATTTGCATAGTTAATTTGTATTGTGTACCCTGATATTGTATGATCCATGGACTTGTCAGTACTTCCGCTTAATTTGATTACTCTGATATGAAATACTTGGCACTTACCTT
This sequence comes from Magnolia sinica, assembly GCF_029962835.1. NCBI lineage: Eukaryota > Viridiplantae > Streptophyta > Magnoliopsida > Magnoliales > Magnoliaceae > Magnolia > Magnolia sinica. The sequence continues at coordinate 41,214,684 of NC_080589.1, forward strand.
GTGTACACACTTACACCACCCTCTAAGCTTTCTATAAGCTTATGCACGATAGATGCGTGCAGGTGATGTTAGGTTGCAGCAATGTTGAGCTTGGAGTGTGCGGTGGTCCTCTGGGGCTTGTTTTTTTTATTTATGTATTTCCTTCTAGCATTGTACTCAACCGATTGTATTAGTGGATATGTGATGTTAATGTTGCTTTCGTGAATTGGATAATCTTGTGGTTGTGCTTATTACGAATTAAATGTATAAAAAAAATCCTCCTTGTAGGATCCCAGGATCGAAATCTGGCGTATGAACGCTAGGAGTCGAGAATGGGATACTACGGAGGCTGTCGGCACCGGATTCGGTAATCGGGATTCCTATGAATCTGATTTCCGAGTTTGGGGCGTGACAATATCAGCATTCACTATCAAAATAGGTTTCACAAGTTCATCTAAAACCTTCACAATTGTGTCTTTTATATGGGCTTACACAATTCAAAAACCCAACTTTCTGAGTTTTCTGGCTCTCCTCAGATAACCAACACAATGAGATTTTTTTGGCTTAACCTCAAACAAAATCAAAATAATTGAATTTACAATAAATGTAAAATACCTGGATTTCTCCTTTTGTTGTAGCCCGGAAGAACCAATCGGAGTAGAAGTTCGAATGTGAAGTTCAATGTCCAATACTCACTTTGATATGGTTCTAAGTTCTAATTGATTTTAAATTAAACCAGTTGGGCTAGCTATATTTGATTTTGATTCCAAGAAGAAGGAATACAACAATTCCTCTTTTCAATTTATATTGGAATATAGAAACAAAATCAAATTAAATAAGCTAACAAAAGAGAAAATTAAATAAGCACAATGTAGCTTAAAAATAAACATGAACTTATCTCACAGTGATGCCTTGATTTTACTTGAATTGAGTTATCAATCTCTGAAATTCGTCGTCTATTTATAGATGCAAAAATCACGCCTACGACTAGTCCTGAGTACTCCACGACTGGTCGTAGATGAAACAGATTTTTGAATTTTCAAGCGGGATTGAAACAGACGGTTACACGACCGGTCGTAGGGTGTCTACGACTGGTCATAGAAAACCCACGACTGGTCGTAGGACTCAAGGATGCGTTCCTATAGTTTGAGTCGAAGAACTAGGACTGGTTGAATGACTACTCGACACTGTTCACACAACCGGTCGAACAAAGTCCAGAACTGGTCGTAGATGAATAGAAAATTCTAAACAATTGCAACAAACTTAGGACTGGTCCTGAATTTTCTAGGATTGGTCGAACCAGTGCTAGGACTAGTTAAACAAGGTCCAGGACTAGTCTTAAAACAGACCAAATACTTATAAAGTGATTCAATATGAATTATGTATTCAAAATGACCTACCTAAAGGTCAATCTAAGGTCTATCATACCTGAGACATGAAGTATGAACATTGAAACTTCATTCAACCAGATGAAGGTTGACCTTTGAACCTTATGAAGCTTGAGATCTCTACTTGATGTAGCTTGATCTTGAGATCTTCTACAATTGGATATGTCTTCTTAGAATGTACTTCATTTTTGAACATCATCTTTAGACTTGAACAAGCGCTCTTCTGATTGACGTAGTTTTGAACATTGAAGCTTACAGAAGATGATCAAGTACATGACCTTGCATTTCTTGAAGTAGATCACCATACTTGACTTGAAGCATTGATGCAGTGTCTTGAATATCCGTACAACAACAAACTACACAAGACACATATAGAGGTTTTGGCACCACAAAATTTGACAACCAAAGGAGCATGAGACCATAGCACTTACAATCTCCCCCTTTGTCAAATTTGTGACAAAACACACTCCAAAGAAGAAAAGCACAGCTCATATATAAAAGAACCAGTTATAGCCTGATTAAAGAATCATGCACCAGTTGTTAACTTAGCAAATCATGCACCAGTTGTTAATAAGCACAAGTATTATAGCCTGGTTAACGAATCATGCACCAGTTGTTAATAAGCACACCAGTTGTTAACAAGCACAAATATTACTCCCCCTGAGTAGCACATATAAATCCAAAAGAAATGCTTATGCTACTACTTCCACAAATATCAATCTATATACCCAATAAATTCTCCCCCCTTTTTGTCACAATATGACAAATGAAGAATTAAAAGGATAATTAGTAGGAGAGTAAGTAATGGATGAACTAGTCAAGATATAAGCAAGTTAAAAAGTCCACACACCATAAGCTAGTTTTAAAAAAAAACAGTTACTTAAGGTTCATACACCACCAAAAGTAAAAAGTAATAAAGTTAATACAGACCAATATAATCACTTAATCAGATCCTTAAGAAGGAGTAGGAATAGAAGGATCAAGTTGATGAAGGCCCTTGTTTATAAGCCTGAGATACTTGCGCATATATTTAAACCTTAAATCATGGGCAACATTCATATTTTCTACCTTCTCTTCCAAAGCACGTAAAGGCGCATCAAACTCAGATGGCTCATAATCAGGATCATTTCCAGAGTCAGATTTTATCTCATCAAAAATGTCATCCATGTTAATATCATCAAGAGGAAGATCACTAGCATCTTCTTCATTCCCAGCTTCAGCTCCACTTCCACCAACATCTACTTAGCCAGGAGCCAATCCCAATTTCATCTTGTTTATATTATAATTGTTGAAAATAAGATGATGGATAGGAGCCTCTTCAACAGGTATAGCCACTAGCATATGATTAGTTAAAACAATCATAAGATATGCAAACGGAATATCACTATGACCTGGATGGAGACGAAACTGAATAATTGAATGACATATCAAGGAAAGCAAAATGATAGAATGCAAGACCCGAACCATAAAAGAAGTTAGTTAAGTTTTGTTACCTAAACAAGGATATAGATTTGAAATAAAAATTCTATGGAGCATCTTGTATCTGGGTAACAAATACTTTACGGGGAGCGCATTCCCTTTATGCGTCCATTGCACATTCATATTGCATAGATCTCTAGTTAGTATACGTTTCTCTAATTTAAAGGGTTTTTCAGTTAAAGTATGAATAGGAATACCCTCATCATTAACAGGAATATCCATAAGGCCAGATATCAAATGACGATCTACATCAAATAGCCCTTCTCTAACAACAATCTTAAATGATAAATTTTCAGTAGAAAAGTCAGAAAGACATGCAAACATGGCCTGTGCAATAGATTGGAATGTTGGCTCACCCTAATGTAAGATGTTATCCCATCCTATAGCTTGGAGTAGAGGCAAGATGCCAAACTGAGCAATATGATTAAGATCAACCGGACGTTCGACAATGACATTGCGCATACGCAAATCCCGCACATATGAGGGATCATCTTCAGGAGACCGAAGATGTCGCCGAGTTAAATTCGACCTAGAAGAGGAAGCACCACGTGTTGTTTTCTTTTTCCCTCTGGAGTCCGTTTGCAACAAGAAACTCAAAGAAACAAGAAGATACAAAGGATGTAGAGTGAGGTTTTGCTAGATCAGATTTTTCAAAATAAAATTCCAAAATTGCAATGAAAGATCAAATAAATTACTCCAAGAGTGAAAATGAAGTAATATAGACTAGAATCTACAAGAAAAATGCAAATAATGCACTAACCTTGAAGATCTAGGTCAGTGGCTTCGACTGGTCGAGCGTCAGCTCGTTGGAGAGGGAATAGGAAATGAGGAAGATGAGATTTTTTCTCAAATTATAAAAGACCCAACGTGCTCCATGACCGGTCTTGAGCTATCCTCGATCGGTCGTACCATGACCAGTCGAGTACAACCACGACTGGTCGTGTATAGAAAAAAATATGTATTTTTTCATAAAAATTTGTAATTTAACCACATAAAGTATCAAATATATATACACACTATGATACATACATGCATGAATAATCAATTTTGAATGCACATACCAAGATTAAATTTTAATTTATTAAACCTGCTTTTGTCGAGCGGTTTAGTGAAAATGTTAACTAGTTGAGTCTCAGTCGGAATGTATTCTAAAGATATTATTTTTTTCTTCCACTAATTTACGAATATAATGATACCTAATGTCAATGTGCTTGGTACGTGAATGTTGGAATGGATTTTTTGAAATATTTATCGCACTGGAATTATCACAATATAATATCATTTATTTCGGTACAATTCCATAATCGCTTAACATACGTTTCATCCAAACAAGCTGAGTACATGCATTTCCTGCTGCGATATATTCAACCTCAGCAGTTGAGAGCGATATAGAAGTTTGTTTCTTGCTGAACCAAGAAACTAAATAATTTTCAATATAAAAACATCCACCACTAGTTGATTTCCTATCATCGATATTATCAACCCAATCAGCATCAGAGTACCCAGCCAATTGAACACCAGTATCATATGGATAGCAGAGACCGAATTTAGCAGTGCTTGCAACATATCTCATAATTTGCTTGACCGCAGTTAGATGTAACTCTTTAGGATTAGACTGATATCTGGCACAAATACCAACACTTAAAGCAATATCAGGTCTACTAGTAGTTAAATAAAATAGACTACCAATCATACTTCTACACAGTGTAGGATCCACATCTTTACCTGTAGAGTCCTTTGAGAGTCTTAAAGATGTAATCATAGAAGTATCAAAGTTCTTACCATTCTCAAATCTGAACCTTTTAATCAAGTTCAAGGCATACTTGGTTTGAGAAATAAAAATACCATCAGATTGTTGTTTTACTTGCAACCCTAGGAAATAGTTTAATTCCCCAACCATGCTCATTTCGAACTTAGATTTCATTAAATCTGCAAACTTAATAGTCATGTTAGTACATGTTGATCCATAAATAATATCATCAACATAGATTTGAACCATTAAGATATCATCATTACGTTTCTTAACATAGAGTGTCATATCGACACTGCCCATTTTAAAATTATGACTTAGTAAAAACTTAGTCAATTTTTCGTACCATGCCCTGGGAGCTTTTTTTAAACCTAGAGATCCTTTTTAAGGCGATACACATGATCAGTGTTCTTAGGGTCTTCAAAACCCATTGGTTGTTCCACATACACTTCTTCATGTAGATCACCATTTAAGAAGGCACTCTTTACATCCATTTGATAAATTTTAAACTTCTTAAAGCATGCAATGGATATAAAAAGTCTGATTGACTCAAGACGAGCTACTGGGGCAAAGGTTTCATCATAATCAATGCCTTCTATTTGAGTGTACCCTTGTACAACCAGTCTAGCTTTGTTTTGAATAATATTACCAAGTTCATCAGACTTATTTTTGAAAATTCACTTAGTTCCTATAATGTATTTATCTTTAGGTCTAGGAACTAGATACCAAACATCATTTCTCACAAATTGGTTAAGCTCTTCTTGCATCGCAACTATCCAGTTTTTGTCAGAAAGAGCTTCTTTTATGTTAGCCGGTTCTATCTGGGATGTGAAGCACACGTAATTACATATGTCTTCTAGTTGTCTACGAGTGCGCACACCAGTGAGAGGGTTTCCAAGAATCTGAGTAGTTGGATGATCTTTAACAAATCTCTGTTCAGTATTAGTTTGATTTGATGAAGTATTTGGTTTGTCAATTAAAAGAACTTCATCATTATCTGAACTTTGGGCAGGTGTATTCAAATGATCGTCTATGACTACATTTATAGATTCTTGAATCACACCAGTCCTTATGTTCAGTACGCGATATGCACGATTATTTAAAGAATATCTTAAAAAGATTCCTTCATCACTTTTTGTGTCAAATTTTTTCAGATTTTCACGGTCACGCAAAATATAGCACTTGCTGCCAAAAACTCAAAAGTATTTAACAAGAGGCTTCTTGTCAAACCAAAGTTCATAAGCAGTTTTATTATTAGATTTATATGTATAAACTCGATTAATAATATAGCACGCAGTATTTACGACTTCAGCCCAAATATTTCTAGGGAGCTTCAACATTACATTTCCCATTTCTTGAAGCACTCTATTTTTCCTTTCCACAATTCCATTTTGTTGTAGTGTTTTGGGAGCAGAGAATTCATGCGATATTCCCTGATGGCTATAGAATTTCTCAAAACTTCTATTCTCAAATTTAGATCCATGATCACTACGGATTTTACTGACTTGAGAACCTTTTTTAGTTTGAATCCGCTTGAGCACTCTTTTTACTTCATCGAGGGTTTCTGATTTATCTCTTAAGAAGGCCACCCATGTGAATCTGGTATAATCATTCACGATCACCAGAATGTATTTTTTGCCACCTCGACTCTCTGACCTGGTTGGTCCTATAAGATCCATATGAAGAAGTTCGAGTGGTCTTGATGTGGCATTGGAGTTCACTTTCTTATGAGGGCTCCTTATTTGTTTGCCAATCTGGCATTCACCACATATTTTGTCTACTTTCTGTATTTTAGATAGACCTCTTATTAGTTCTCTTTTGCTCAATCTATATAGATTACGGTAGTGTACATGTCCAAGGCGTTTATGCCATAATTCTGTTTCATCGGTATGGACCATGTAACATAATTGATTAGATGAGCTGCCATCGCATACAATATAACAGTTTTCAGAAGTCCTGCGACCAATTAATATTATAGAACCCTTTTTGTTTAAGATTTCACAACCTTAATTTGAAAATTTAACACTATGATTGTTATCACATATTTGAGATATGCTTAACAGGTTGTGTTTTAGTCCCTCAACATATAAAACATTCTTAAATCAGGGAAGATTATAGAGTTGAACCGTACCTTGGCCAATAATCTTGCAGTTGCTACCATCACCAAATGTGACTGACTCATTAATCGTATCTTTAGGATCAGTAAATAAAGCCTTATTGCCTGTCATATGCCTAGAGCATCCACTATCTAGTTACCACTTTGAATGACTTGTAGCTTTGAAAACAGTGTGAGCAACCAAGCAAGTAACCTTAGGAACCCATTTCATAAAAGTTTTGGGTTTAGGAGAATAGTTGGTCTTCTTCTGTCTGTTGTTGTAAGAATGACCTACTGAGTTAGATTTTAAAAGCTCCTTTAGAAAATCAACTATTTTTTTAGCTAAAGGGTTTCGATTCTGATTTTTATAGTTGACAAAGTTGTTTTTAGGTTTTTGAAAAGCTTTAGCATTTTTAGAAAAACCTTAAATAGTACTTTTCCCTTTTGAGTTAGAGGTTTCTCCTTTCACAAACTTAGGATGAGTATTCTTTTGTTTAAAAGGTATATTCTTATCGTAGCCTAATCTGGATCTATCGCCACATTTTCTAGATCCGGATAAGAGTTTTTCAAACTTTGAATCTCCTTGGGCATACCTCCACGTATCCTTTAAACTCAAAAGTGAAGAGTTAAAATAAGAGACTTATAATTTTCAGATTTAAGATTTTCAATTGGGGAGGTTTTGAATTCTAAATTATATTTAGTCTTTTTAAAACAATCTGAAATATGAGATTTTTCTAAAATAAGAGACTTATAATTTTCTTTAAGCTTCGAAAATTTTTCTTTTTGAAGTTTAAGTTTGACAACAAATTTACAACTTTCCTTGTATAAGGCATTGTAAGCATCTTGAAGATCATCTTCATTTTCACAATCACTATTCAGATTTTCTTCACTTGTTAAATCATCATTATCTGAAAATATAAATTTAGCTAGAGTCATAAGAGCTTTAACTTTACTGCCCGACTCGGTTTCAGAATCTTCTGATTCAGAAGAGGCTTCAAAATCAGAGGATTCATCCCAAGTAGCTAACATACCCTTCTTTTTGGGTTTGTCCTTTTTAGGACACTTGTTTGCCAAATGCCCATATTCTTGGTAGTTGTAATACTAACTGTCTTTTAATGATTTTCAAGATTTAGATTTAGGTTTAGATCTTTTCTTATCATTTGCTTTTTGAAAATTAACCTTCTTTTTACTTTTGAAAATTTTATAAAACTTTTTCGCCAAAAGGGCCATATCATCTTCAGAGTTTTCTAAATCAGAATTTTCTTGAAAACTATTTTTAGAAGATTTACGAGCAATTAATTTTCCTTTTGGAGCTTTAAAAATTAACTCATAAGTCTGTAAAGAGCCAACTAATTCCTCTACCCTCATATTGTCCGTATCACGAAGTTCCTGAATCGCGGTTACCTTAGAATTGAACCGTTCAGGAAGTGAGCGCAATATCTTTGCACACACTTTACTTTCTACGATTTTATCACCAAGTCCCTATATAGAGTTCACAATGTCATTTAATCTAGTGTAGAAGTCCATAAACATTTCGTTTTCCTCCATATGAATTTCTTCAAATTTGGTTGTGAGGATTTGGACTTTAGATTTCTTGACGATTGATGTACCCTCGTGTATCATTTCTAATATATCCCAGGCTTGCTTTGTAGAATTACAGGATATAATTCTTTTGAACTCATTCAGTAATAGTGTGCAAGTAATTGCATTTAGTGCTTTTGCATTTGCACTACTCTCACTTTTGTGAAGTGCGGTCCAAGAAAAATAAGCTGTTATTCTCATTGTTTTTGAACCATCGATACCAATCACTTCAGTGGTAGGAGGGGTCTATTCATTCATTGTGGCTAGCCACACACTTTCATCCATGGATTTAAGGAAAATCCTCATCCTGGCTTTTCAATAGGCATAATTGGTGCCATCAAATAGTGGAGGCCTAGTGACTGAAAGGCTATCAAAATTTGACATTTTATATATAGCTTAGATCGTTAGCTCAGGAAATGAATCCAAGAATAAAGAATTAAAAACGAGCTATTAGGCTTTGATACCACTTGAAAAGGCCAAGCTATATATCCTTGGGAGGAGGGTGGTGAATAGGACTATGCCAAATTAAACTTTTAACAGTGGAAACTAAAGAATATGATAGCCAACAAAAAAAATGAAACAAATCACAATACAGGAATGTAAAGCAACCTTAAATTCAAGTCTTGAGAGGTTGATACAAATGTTGTTCTAAGGACAACCTTGCACCATAAAAACTAACGGTTTATGGCAGGACAACCTTACTAGAACGATAAGTATCAATATCCCAAACTAAAGAGGAATAATAAAGGGAAATAGCAGAAAATAAAGTCTAAAATATTAGAACACTCCCACAATGCTTGAAATATAAATATTACAACATTCACATCCACACATACATCCCACAATTCTGAATGATAAAAGATAGGAAATATTAAACGAACATTCAAACCACAAGACACAAAGAATTATAGTGGTTCGCCTGTGTGTACACCAACTGTTAAACAACAGCCACACAGCTACTCCACTCCTAATATCCTCACACAGGGGATATCAACGTTCACTATCAAAATAGGTTTCACAGGTTCACCTAAAACTTTCACAATTGTGTCTTTTATATGGGCTTACACAATTCAAAAATCTAACTTTCTGAGTTTTCTGGCTCTCCTCAGATAACCAACACAATGAGATTTTTCTACCTTAACCTCAAACAAAACCAAAATAATTGAATTTACAATAAATGTAAAATACTTGGATTTCTCCTTTTTTTGTAGCCCGGAAGAACCAATCGGAGTAGAAGATCGAATGTGAATTTCAATGTCCAGTATTCACTTTGATATGGTTTTAAGTTCTAATTGATTTTAAATTAAACCAGTTGGGCTAGCTATATTTGATTTTGATTCCAAGAAGAAGGAATTCAACAATTTCTCTTTTCAATTTATATTGGAATATAGAAACAAAATCAAATTAAATAAGCTAACAAAAGAGAATATTAAATAAGCACAATGTAACTTAAAAATAAACACAAACTTATCTCATAGTGATACCTTGATTTTACTTGAATTGAGTTATCAATCTCTGAAATTCATCATCTATTTATAGATACAAAAATCACTCCTACGACTGATCCTGAGTACTCCACGACTGGTTGTAGATGAAATGAATTTTTGAATTTTCAAGTGGGATTGAAACAGACGATTACACGACTAGCCATAGGGTGTCTACGACTGGTCGTAGAAAACCCACGACTGGTTATAGGACTCAAGGATTCATTCCTGTAGTTTGAGTCGAAGAACTAGGACTGGTCAAATGACTAGTCGACACTGTTCATACGACCGGTCGAACAGAGTTCAGGACTGGTCGTAGATGAACAGAAAATTCTGAACAATTGCAACAAACTTAGGACTGGTCCTGGATTTTCTAGGACTGGTCGAACTAGTGCTAGGACTGGTCGAACAAGGTCAAAGACTAGTCTTAGAATAGACCAAATACTTATAAAGTGATTTAATATGAATTATGTATTCAAAATGACCTACCCTAAGGTCAATCTAAGGTCTATCATACCTGAGACATGAAGTATGAACATTGAAACTTCATTCAATCAGATGAAGGTTGACCTTTGAACCTTATGAAGGTTGAGATCTCTACTTGATGTAGCTTGATCTTGAGATCTTCTACAGCTTGGATTTGTCTTCTTAGAATGTACTTCATTTTTGAACATCATCTTTAGACTTGAACAAGCGCTCTTCTGATTGACGTAATCCTGAACATTGAAGCTTACATAAGAGGATCAAGTACATGACCTTGTATTTCTTGAAGTAGATCACCGTACTTGACTTGAAGCATTGATGCAGTGTCTTGAACATCCATACAACAACAAACTACACAAGACACATATAGAGGTTTTGGCACCACAAAATGACAACCAAAGGAGCATGAGACCATAGCACTTACAGGATTGGCATTCCACTGATGAGGTAGACAATGAGGTCTCTTTCACTCGTTGGGTCATGTGTGTAATGGGGCGGCAGACCAGTGTCAGAGTGTACTAGACCCCAGTGATTCTGGATGGAAACTGTATTGAGATGTGGATTAGACGGCAGGATTGGCATGTTGTATATGGCATTCATGCATTCGAGATTGTGGATGCGTAAATACAATTCAAGTGTCCTACAATCATGGGCCATGTTTTCCAATTGGTATGGGACTATTCGGGATCAAGAGTCTATCATCTTAGAACTACTTCACATATTAGGTATGCGACTAACATGTATTGTAACTCTGGGTGTGAGGCCCCTATCGGCAAACGATACTACATACCATGACTCGATCATTATCATGTGTTATTTTTCCCTTATATCACAGCATGCTTCCGTGATAACATGTTTAGTTGATTGACTAGATATACCTACGTTGACATTATCTCATAACATATATGCATAACCTTGGTATGTTACATGAATGGATATTAGCATGGTTGACCTTCCATCTTTGTTGCTTACTCTTATATTGATGTTGGTATTGCTATGATATATATGTCATATGCATTGTACATGCACATACACACTCTACTAAGCTTCGTAGGAAGCTTATGCATGTTTATTTACATTGCAGGTTAAGCTGGAGTGTATTGGTAGTATTGAGACTGGAGCATGCACCTGCTCCTTGGATTTGATTATATCATGTATTTACTTTATCAGCATTGTACCATGAACCATCGTTTAATGGAGATGCATGTTACTTGTGGAGTCCTTTAGCTTATGCTTAGTTTTACACACAAAAAAAATAATCTAAATCCTCCTTATAGAATCCCGCTTTCAAAACTTAGCGCATGCAAGCTAGGAACCAAAATCGGGGTACTACAGAGACTGTCACCTTCGAGTTTGAATTACGACAAATGTAGCTGGAAACTAAATTTGGGGTGTGACAGTCTCTTCATTCAAGTCTTTATAACCTTATCAATAAGTTGATGGCGAATAAATAGTCAGGTGGCTCCTATGAAGTTTTTAATGGTGGGGATTCAATCACTATTCTTTCTTGTGGTATGGTCCACCTAAGATTTGGATCTGCATCAATTTTTGGATCATGCCCTAAAATGAGCTATCAAAATGGATGGATGTAAGACATGGATCATGCCCTAACATGAGCTGTTAAAATGGATGGATGTAAGACATATATATCATGGTGGAATTCACAATCAGGGATCGCACCCACCTTGGTGGATCTGTAGATCCGGGGATCCATCCAAGCTACGCCCAACAAATGCATACCAACATAATTATTAAGACCAAAAATATGATGGATCCAATGGTAAGATGAGCCAAGTCATAAAAATAATGTACACTATTTACAATATCATAATTCAAATGTAGCCCATCTGATAATTTGATTGACCCTATGTTTTATTAATGTTATCACCATTGTCTTGTGACCTGATGTTTTATTAATGTTATCACCATTGTCTCGTCCATATGTTTAAGGGATTGGATGTTAAATGCATGCAATGTGAGCTCCACAAGTCTTGAGTTTCACTTGTTTTAAAAGAAAAAAAATTAAATAAGAGTATTTATGTAATTTTATCCCTCTAAGAGAACCTGAAGAGAACATGAAGATTTTTACCAAAATTCTTGAGAAATCTATATTTTATGGAGTTTCTGTAAGTAGACCCAAAGTTTGTTGAGACCCTAAAATAGCACCTTTAAAAAATATATTTTATTAGACCTCTGATAACTCCTTTTGTCTTTTTTTTTTTTTTTTGCATTCTTCAGGACAAAAATATTCTCAAAATTGAGCCTAATGCCTTTAAAGTCAAATGCGTATGGATATGATTTGTGGGACCCACATGATATGTCACGTGGACCATATGATGTCACATGGACCATTGATACCTTCATATAGCCACTTTTGAAGGCACCCGAACCATTCAAAAGGTCTCATGGACCAGGATGGGGAGAAAACACAAATTTCAACCCGAACCGGACCCTCCATGGCCCTCAAGAATCCCACAATGGTAATCATTCAATCCACATTGTTTCCTATGGTGTGGTCCACTTGTGAGTTAGATAGAAACCATTTTTTGAACTCGTGCCCTATCTTTAAAAGCCAAAATGGATGGACACATTGATAGGATACATACCTCATGGTGGGGCCACATAGTCAAATGGCAAAACAAGTGTAGTATACACGATGGATAGTGGCCAGCCTGAGAAAACACCATTTTTTTTTATTAAAAACTTTTTAAGAGGGAAACCTAAAATCGAATTGTATCCAAAGCTTCCATGGTGGGCCCCGACATTTTTCTGATAAAATTCGGCTACCCCCTCTTCTTCGGCATGCTTACTCATACTCATTCTGACATTTCCTTCTCCGGTATTATCTTTTCAGGAAAAAAACATAGACCGATTAAACTACTTTTTACTCGATCCGACTACTCTCTAAAAAAAATTCATTTACTCACCAACATTTCTACTCTCCCAACATAAAAGGTTTAAAAAATGTAGTTTTACCATGTAGGTTTATTTTAGGAGAGATTGATAGAGTGATCACTATTTAATTGAGTGAGTCATCGTTGTTTGGATGACTGTGGTTGTGGTTTCAATGTTAGGGTGATCGCAGTTTCAACATTAGAGCTATTGTGATTCCAATGAGATAGCAATTACAGTTTATATGAGAGGGTAATCATTGTTTGTCCCTAAAATAGCAATAACACTAGAGTTGAAACCATGATGGCCCGAACATAAGAACATCAACCACACAAACATTAGAACCGTGATCACTCTAATGTTGATATTGCGATCACCCTAACGTTAGAAGAGCGACCGCCATAAATTTGATTCTGCAATCACAATAACATTAAAGCTCAATCACTCGCTAGTTGAAATAACAATCGCTGCGCTAGTTGAAATAACAATCGCTGTGTTGTTATAACCGACATCGCTTGCTAATCAAAACAAAGATCACTTACTTGTCGTAACCATAATCATTGATTTGTGGATATCGGGGTCATTTACTTTTTAAATCCTTTTATTTCTATCATGTATTTCCCTTTTATTTATTTATTTTAATAATTTCTCCACATATATTGCATTAACAAAAATGATTGCTCTCACTTTAAATTACATTAAAGCCCAGCTATCAACCAAATGCTTGATACAATTTTTGAGGGACCTAAAGGTAAATTTTTACCCTTGCGATTATTTGAAGAGAAACATTTATGCAGTCTGCTTTAGATTTTTGTTAGATTTTGATTAAGAGGATTTTAAACTTCAAGGTCAAATTGTGCACCATCTTTTCTAGAGGCACATTGGTGGCCTCAGTTTGACATGTAGAGGATCATATTGAAGATCACCAAGTTGGACTTGTGAAAATATTGTATATATGGGTTATCATTAGTCATAATATACTATGTATAGAGAAGCTCTAAATAAGCTTCCCTGTATAGTCTTCTAGAGTGGTTATTTAAACCCACCTTTGGGTTGAAGCAATATAGAAAAACATCTCAAAATTCCTAAGTTTACATGGTATCAAAGCTAGGCTTCTGAACTTGCCGCACAACTGGCCACCACTCCTCCATTGATTCCAGCGCTCATCCATTGATTCCGGCACTCCCCCATTGATTTCGACGCTCTCATCCATTGATTCCGGTGGCCCATACCTGTCGCACAAGACCTCCAAATCCAACACGTCTCTGCCTAAAACCTCAACCATTTCCATCAGATTGCACCAGCGATGCTTCTAGATTGCGAAACCCATCTTCTCTTTTGTTTCTAGCATGTCGCTTCTGGCCTAATTTGACGAATCTCTCCATTGAAACCCATATCTGGCTCACCACCTCTGTATTCACATCTAGATCCATTGAACTGAGATTTGTTGAACCCATCAAGTCGATTATTCTCCATCGATGACAGCAGCTCTACCTCTAATCATTAAATTCAGTCCTGCCCACCCAGAAATCAGTGGTACATTTCTTCTTCATGGTTTTTCTTTCTTATAACATTCATGAATCCCTCCGATAAGATCGAAACTATCCATGTTAAGTTAGATGGGAAAAAAAATTCCATGTGGCAGTTTCAATTCAAGCATTTTCTAGCAGGAAAGAGCCTCTACAACTATGTAGATAGTTTGATGGGCAAACCAAATAATGAAAAGGAACTCCTATCTTAGACCACAAATAATTCGAAGGTGGTCACATGAATCCTTAACGGTGTTGAGAGAAACATTGCAATTAACCTCACATCATTCGAGACTACATCCGAAATATTGGCTTACTTTAAAATGTGTTATCAACAATGAAATCATGTCCGTCACTATCAAGTAAAGTATGAGCGGTCAAAATTAGAACAAGGAGCTCTGAGTATACAAGATTTCTATTCTAAACTTACCTCCCTTTAGCATGAGATTCAACTTATGGATCTAGTTATTCCCGCTGCGGTGGTCGAGACAGTAAAGATACTTCGTAACACAAGTAAATTGATGCAATTTCTATATAAACTCCGTCCGAAGTTTGAACCAACCCGAGTTGATTTGATGAACCGGCCTCAACTTCCATCTCTTGAGGCAACTCTATCTGATTTGATGGCAGAAGAGACACGTTTGAAAACCCTTACTTCCATGAGAGAGGTTGTGTCTAATGCTGCCTTCATTACTCGCAATTTTTCAGGAAAGTCACGAGACATGTCGAAAGTTAATGTTTTGAGTGTAATGAATTTGGTCATGTGGCTACTTGTTGTCCCAATAAGAAAGAAATCTGAAATCCTTTGGACCAAGTACTCTGTTTTGTCGATATTACAAACAAGAAGGACATGATATAGCTAATTGCCCACCCACCCTCCTCTACCTCCTCACTACCAGCGATGTGGACGTACATTTCTGGCTTCCTCTGCTGAGAAGCCTGACTCATCATCTTTGGTCCCATCGGTGCAGCCTAATCTACTTTCCCCCAAACAAATTCAGTAAATCCTTCAAGCGATGGATTCTTCAGGTTTAATAGGTAATATTGATCCTATAAATCTTTGGTATATTGACTCAGGGGCCTCTAATCATATGGCCGAGGATCTTTCTTGTCTAACTGATTGTGTCCCCTATAGAGGAGTGGTTTCCATCTACACTATGGATGGGAACCATTTACCTATCTCTCATATTGGGTCTTTGAAAGTCTCACCCTCATCATCTCATAATTTCTTCCTTCGCAAAGTGTTTTATGTTCCTAAATTATCTATCAAATTGATTTCGGTTGCTCAACTAGTGGAAATAATTGTTTGGTTTTATTTTCTCAGTCTGGTTGTCTCAAACAGGATCTGGAACAAGGAATCTGATTGGGAAGGGCCATAGGAGAGGAAGGTTATTTACTTTGGAGTTTGATTCTAGAGTTGTCTCATCGCGTTGTTTTTTTCTTCTATCTTCTCACGATATTTCTTTTACTAATAAATGCTGGGAACTTTGGCATAGTCGTTTAGGGCATCTAAATTCTAAAGACATGTTTTTTTTTTAAGATCCGGTCTTTTGAATGATGAAATCAATATTAGTCTCATTTCCATTGATATGAACTGTGTTAGTTGCAAAGTGTGTAAATCTACTGCATTACCTTTTTCATCGAATAACTCTCGTACTCGGAATCTGTTTGAACTCGTTCAAATTGATGTTTGGGGTCCACTCCCATCATGGCTCCTGGTGGTTTGTTTTATTACATCATCTTTGTGGATGACTTTTCAAGGCACACTTGGATTTATTTCATGAAGCACAAGTCTGAAGCATTCTCATGTTATATACAATTTTCATCATATGTGGAGACCTAATTTGCAAAGACAATTAAAGTTCTACGATCTGACTCTGGGGGAGAATATATGTCTTCCAAGTTTGAGACTTTTCTAAGTTCAAATGGTACTATACATCAACGAACGTGTCCTCACACACCGGAGTATAATGGAGTAGTAGAACAAAAGAATCAACACATTACTGAGGTAACAACCACCATGATGGAGTATGCACGTGTTTCAAAATTTCTTTGGGCTGAAGTAAAATCAACGGTTGTGTATCTGATCAATCGATTACTTTCCAGTGTTTTGGCCAACCAAAAAGTTCCCACGTTCTTCCTTCATGATAAAGATCCAGATTATAGTCGGTTAAGAGTGTTTGGATGCATCACTTTTGCTTATCTTCTAGAACGAGAACGAAATAAACTCAGTCCCAAGGTAGCTTAATGTGTATTTCTTGGATATGAGGAACATGAAAAAAGGTATCGTTGTTATGATCCATGTGCTCATCGTGTTCATGTCTCTAGACATGTCACATTCTTTGAAAATTTACTATACTATAAAGTTGTCCATTCATCTCCATCAATTACCGTTGTTCCATCTTTCATTTCTCATATGTCCCCTTTTAAAGAAAATCATTTTATGCTTCCTTCTCCCTCTCCTCATTTATAGGTCTACCAACCCTGTGTGAAGCCTATCTCTCTTGGGTCATCTCTCTCAGCTTCTCCTACTTCTGATTAGGTGTCCTCTTCTCCTATAGCGCAGGTAACTATCCCACCTTCCACTAAGATCCAATTATGTCGTTCCAGTCGTCCGTTTATTCCTCCCTGTCGATTAAATCTTTTTTCCTCTCATCATGCCTTATTTTCTAGATTAGATTCTTTATTAGTCACTACTTCTTATTCTTAGGCATATACACAATTGTGTTGGGTAAAGGCCATGAATGATGAGATTCAGGCACTCAAGGAGAATGTTACTTGGACGATGGTTCCATTACCTAAGGGAAAGCAAGTGATAGCCAACAAATGAGTATATGCTATGAAATTAAAATCTGATGGGAGCTTAGATCCATATAAAGCTCGGCCAATGGCCCAGGGCTATAAACAAGAGTATGGAGTTGATTGTGATGAGACATTCACTCCAGTGGGAAAAATGAAAACTATCCGTTCCTTGATCGCTATAAGTTCTTCTAATGGTTGGCAACTTAATCAACTCGATGTCAAGAATGCTTTCCTCCGTGGGAATCTCGAAGAAGAAGTTTACTTGAAGCAACCTCCTGGTTATAAGTCCAAGGATCCACGCTTAGTTTGCAAGCTATCTAAAGCTTTATATAGACTCAAACAAGCACCAAGAGCATGGTTTGAAAATTTTCATGGGGTATAAACTACGACGGGCTCTTCTCAAAGCCAATATGACTCATCACTGTTTATTCTCAAATTTGATTTGGGTCTTATTGCTTTATTAGTCTATGTTGATGATATTCTCATCACAGGAAGTGATGCTCAAGGAATTGCCAATCTCAAATCATTACTTCACTCCTCATTTCATATGAAGAATATGGGGCCATTAACATACTTTTTGGGTATTGAAATTTCTCGTAATACTTAAGGTTTTCTCATGGGTCAACAGAAGTATACCTGTGATTTAATCAAGCTAGCAAACCTTATAGATAACAGGACCTATGAGACTCCTCTTGAATTAAATGTCAAGTATGGGAAAGATGATGGAGACCTTCTTTCAGATGTTACATCCTATAGGTTCCTGGTGGGGAGATTAGTCTATCTTATTATGTCTTGTCCTGATATATCATATGCAATTCACGTTGTTAGCCAGTTTGTCGAGGCACCTTGCACATTACATATGATGGCAGTTCATCACATTATTTGATACCTTCGAGGTACCCTCAATCAGGCGCTTCTCTTTCCATCATTGCATGATGTACAATTATCTGCTTACTTTGATGCAGACTGGGCAGGTTGTCCCATTTCACGATGGTCCACCACCGGCTATTGTGTTTTCTTAGGACAATCATTGGTTAGTTGGAAGTATAAGAAGCAAACCACGGTATTTAGATTCAACACAGAAGCTGAATATCATGCAATGGCAGAGGCATGTAGTGAAATTACTTGGTTCTAAGCATTGTTGACAGATCTTGGGATTTATTTGTCTTTGCCGACTCCATTATATGCTGACAACCTCAGTGCTATTCAGTTGGCTTCAAATCCAGTATTTCATGAGCGCACTAAAACATTAAAGTTAACCGCCACTTTGTGAGAGAAAAATACAAAGCTGGAATCATCTCTCTTCCTCATGTGACATCAGATCTACAACTTGCTGATTTATTTACCAAAACTATGACCTCATCCCATTATAGGTTTCTTCATGGCAAACTGATGTTGGTTCATTATCCCACATCAGTTTGAGGGGGGGTATGAGAATATTGTATATATGGGTTATCATTAGTTGTAATATACTGTGTATAGAGAAGCTCTAAATAAGCTTCCTTGTATAGTCTTGTAAAGTGGTTATTTAAACCCATCTTTGGGTTGAAGCAGTATAGAAAAACAACTCCAAATTCCTAAGTTTACAGGACTTTGCCTCGATTATGGAGCTGAGGTTAAAACCCTATATCCATAGTAGTGATAGTAAAAAGAAAGTAAGAGGGATTCAGGAAAAATATCTACCACAGGAAAAGTTGAAAAGAAAAACTTGTCAAATGCTTTTTTTTACATCTTGAAGGTTTAGATAGACACAAAAACTAATAAAGCTTGCTCTACTAATGCATGTTGAATTCCTTCTCATAGGATACATGGGGAAAACAGGTTGTAATAAAGAATACATAGAGTTAGTAAATTTGATAGAAGAGTTAATAAGTAACCCTTAGAGATGGTGGGGTACCATCATATGAAAGAAATGATTAAATATGCAATAAGGGAGGACCATTCTAAAACATATAATATGTACGAATGCTCCTTCACCCTACAAGTATGTATTGTGTTATTTGAGATTCGTTGTGTTTTTGTTATAATTTTTCTTAATTGTGATATTATTTATTTACAACAAATATAGGCACTGAAGCAATATCCAAGCTATCAGATAGTGATGGCTAGGCTAATAGAAAAGTTCTCCCCAAATTTCATGCATTCTAAATTGGCGATATTTCAAAGTTGAGTGTTACTCTATATCTACTCAACTTTTTTATTCAATGCACAGATGGGGTATGGTCTTGACTCAAATAAAATGCATTCAAATTTGGAGTCAACATTAGCGGTTAAAAGCCTAAAATCTACGATCAGCTAGAAATCATAAAATTGCTTAGGGGTGAAGCAATCATGAGATTCTCCGATCTGAGTGATTCCCATGATTGGTTTATGACCATAGATTTTAAGTAAAAGTCTTAGTGACGGAAAGGGAAAGTGTCAAATACTTTTTTTCCACCCCGCATTATGTGTGGTCACTACTTTATGGGATTTTAGGGCAAGTTTGGTACATGGACTTTGATAGGATTAGGGTGGATAACATTGAAATATCCACCATCCTTTTAATACACTGACTCATTTGGGTGATTGCTTTTGATACAACCCAAAAATTCATTGAATTCTCTACCTGTCGTGAGACGATTCAAAAAATCTATCATTGGAATCTACGCAGAGATCCATCCCATCCCTCGATCCCATCCCTTAAAGCTAGAGGGATTTCAGATAATAGAACCCAAATCCATAGTTGGCCTTCCTGAATCCTGCGGATGGACGTCGGATTGACGTTGAGGCGAGTACACCATCCACCATCTTCATCCCTTTTGACTGTAATGGCAGCGAGCTTCCTATATATAGGAATGCTCAGGCATTCCTTGCAATACAGGGAGGAGGTCGCTCCAACTAGAAGGACGTTGAAGCTGTCGCTGCTGGCGAGTGATGGTAGACATTGGCTAATGATTATTTCAGCTTTTTTTCCACTCATTCTCTATTCAGAGGCTAAGTCTTATACAAATTGTATCTCATTCATGTATACCTGCATGTGGAAGGTGAATAGGCAATTTGAAGAGATTTGGCAGTATCTACGAAGAAAGAATTGTGACAATCCCTATTCATCTCATCTGCCTCCCTTTTCCGAAGGTATTTGTGATGCATGCCCTTTGTAGAAAATCAATGTTCAGATTAAGCTATTTTTCCCATCTCCATCGATGATGGAGATGTTTTTATTGAATAGTAGCTTCAACATAGTTCATTTACCTCACTTGCATTCAGATTTATTTTGCAAAGTACATTTATGTGTAATCATCTTCTTGATTTCCCTCAGAGTTGCTTCGTTCCTTTTGCATCATTCTATCATCGTAATCATCTTTTCTTATTTTTCTACTTCTTCATCTTCTTCAAGTGAAGAAAGGAAAAATATGTTATGGTTCAATTTCATCTACCACTAAATAGAGTCCTATATACATTTTTTTTCTTTTTTTTAGGCATTTTTTTTGGAGAGGCATGATTTATAGCCAACCATTTTATATTTGCATACATCCATTCTCAATTTTGAGAATTCAAATGCTATACTTGGTACTAGTTCAATTCTAAAAGGAAAAAAAAAAAAAATTTAAAAATGGAAAGTTGGGGCCTGTTTAAATCATTTTCCATCTTTAATTAGCATTTTCGTTTCAAAGTCATGTTATAGGGCTTTAAATTTTTTCTTTTCCTTTTTTTTAAAAAAAATATTTATTATTGATTAATTTTCCTTTTGGGTTAATTTGTGGCCTTATGTTCTATAACACCTCAGGTTTTCAGGGCCGTGTAGGAACTGGGCCTCCAAGTTCTCAGGTGTCACTTATATCCTAATTATGGTGATTGGTACATAAATCAGTTTAAATGAGTAATAAAGAAATTGGCTGAAATATAAACCACAACCACAACTAATCTACTAAAATAAAGGCGGCTAAGAAACACAAGTCTACAGGAACATCAAACGGGCCGCACAAGGCGTTGTCTGACAAAATTTATATAAGAAATGCCTAAAAGAAATGGTGCACTAAATCCCTACTCAATAGCCCATAAACAACCGGCACAATCTACGGTGATCCACCCATAAGCTGGAAGTAAGAAAGCTCCTCTTCCTTATCTATGCTCACCCTGCTCGGCTTGTCGAGCTCCGCCTCACCTGCATCTAGTAAAGGGTCTAGTTGGTGTTTTAAAACACCATCCCAGAGTGGGAGTGAGTAGCTAACTCAGTGGGTGCCATCAGCCATAAGTTACATCAAATAATAATTCCATGATGAATTTAATGAAAAATACACATTCATAAATCACTAACTAGTCTTTGTTAATGCGTATGCATGAGTTGTGTATGATGCATAACCTCGCCCACAACACTCCCTCGAGCGACTTCGTCTCACAGCCGCGCAGGACCAACACTCCCTCATTACGACCTAAACTGCTGAGTCGCCAAATCCTTGCTAATGCGATGCATGAATAATGTTAGCCGAGTATTTAGTTAATTTTGTTCATCCAACAGGTTGGGAAAACTAGTACACCCCGATGATATCAATGCCTTTATCTATTTACGAGACCAGGACCCCTCAATGCGCGAGGCCAGGACCCCACGATCTTTGATCCCATCGGGGCCCCCACCCCCGATTGCAAGCACGTGGGGAGTACTGGAAAGCGAAATCGCTTGTGGTCACTACGGGGAGGCTCGTCACCCCAGCGTAGGCTGACAAATCGGATACAGTGTCCCACTCCACTATACCTGACTCACGAGACTGTGGATCAGTTTTCAACTATTGTCAGTGGGCGTCAGTGAGCGAGGGATATTCCAGGTTCTAGACAGGCATGAGCAAACATGGTTAACAAGCATGGTTGGTCAGTCGGTGGACTAGACCTCCTAAGTTCAGGCGAGCACATAATGTACAACATCGGGTGCAAGCAACCCATGTAGTCCTACTACTATCACCCATGCATGTCCGCCCAAATCAGTCAGTCTGGTCACAGGGTAGTCCAACCAATGGGACCACCCTCACAATTCTCAGTTCCTAACCAACCCAGAGAATGGTTGTATTCAATATCACTTATAAGCGGCTAAGGATTCATCTTCAAGTACATATGAAATTATACGTACAATACATTAAGCATAAATTTTCAGGATATTAAGATGAATGCAACTACTCTTAACAGCATAAGTTAATCGTGTGTGCGCGTGGTGCCAGATTTCTTAAGAGGCAAAAGATAACACATCACTCATAGTACAAAAATCTAACAAGAAATAAGGCAATCATACATGTTACAGAGAAGATCAAGCAAAAATCAGATGTGAAATGAGCATGTAACACCAATTTCATGCCCAAACGAATTGAAGACCAATCAAACATCAATTTATCATCGCATGCGTGTTGGGTAGACCTAACATGTAGGTTCCTAGCTCAATTTTATCTAAATTACTCATGCACATCAATCTAACATCCACAATCATTAAATTTATTGTAAAATTGGTACTTAGCCACCTAAGGATAATGGTCCGCACCTTGAGAAGAGATTTCCATTCTTTGAGATCTTAGGATTTAGGGATTTAGGTAAAACCACTAATTCCTAAATCAAAATCAAGAAAAACAACATTAATAACTAGAAATATATACTAGGTTGCTTAATTGAAGGGATAATATACCATTCTAACCTCTAATTCTTGGCATGAGTGGATTTGGTGGAGGTTTGTAATAGCCACCAGTTTGGTTGATGAAATACCAACCCTACAAGTATCAAAATTTTCCTCACTCACACAAACACTCTCCCTTATCTTTCTCTTCATTTTCTCTCCATCTCTCTTTCTCTTTCTCTTCTCCTTCACCCAAGGTAGGGCTTGAAATTCGTATGGGAGAAGGGGGTGCCCAAATGAACCCTTTTATAGTGTTAGATTTGGTGTAAATGGCCCCACGGGTTGGATTTTTACTATACTAGCCCTATAGAAGATTTTTTCTAACCTTTAAGGCCCACTATGGGGTGTACATGTTGATATACACCGTAGGATAGTTAGCCTTAATGATGATCTATGTATAGACATGATCGGCCCGCCATTTGGATGCGTTCATCAACAAATATGATTAGAAGTCTGTTCAACGGTCACTGATGGTCGATCAAGGCCGCGACTATATGGATATGAGCAAGGAAATATTCTTACTCTACGTGTGAAGTTTGTTCATAAATCGACGGTCCGAAATTCTCAACTTTACATAAGAGTGGATGACCTAATTCACTTAAGTTTCAGCTTCTTCCTTTACGGTATTTACACTTCTTATGCACTAGTCCTTCAGCTCAAGTTGAGCGGTTCTGGACACTACCTAGGTCTGACTCCCGCGATGGATGTCGAACCCAGTAAGACGGACATTATTTTATAGTTTTAGAACTAGTAGCCCACTAACGAGCGGTTTAGAGCTTGTTCGAAAAATCGAAGCATTTCTGCAATGAATTAGGTATTGAGATTTCTCATAGGAAATGATTAGGGTTTGGATTAACTATGTTCATAGTGTGGCCTATTTATAACTAGTGAAAGTGGAGATTTGGTCATGATTACTCTAAACTGTTGGTTTTAGGTTAAAAGAGTAACGAGGTTGATTTGGTCTATTAGTCAAAATCCGGGCCTTATCTGACTCGGCTTCAGTTAAATCTTTAATTTAGTTATGATTATCTTGATTAGTTAGTAATGGTTCGGTTAGATTTGAGCCCTATGTGAATAAATCATGGGGCTAAATTTGATGTTCAAGTGATCGGTTGGGTTCATTGCTTTTCTACGGTTGATCAATCTTATTTGTACGGTCCTTTATCGGTACCGGCCGCGTATAAGATCACCTCGAGCGTCAATGGCCCGTAAGTGATGACATGATTAGTTATTAAAAAAAAAATTTAAGGATTTTTGACAAACCCAAAATAGGAAAATTCGGGGTGCTACACATTCACTTGTCCTCTTGTCCAGAAAACCCTTTCGACCTGCTTGGATGGCCAGGTAAAACAACTTTTTTTAGACTTCGAACTCGGATTGGGCAGTTACACCACCACTAACGAAGTCGGCAGTGATAAAACTCTGTAGGCCCCACCATGGTGTATGTATTTTATCAACACCATGCATCCATTTTTCCAGCTTATTTTAGGTCATGAACCCAAAAATGAGGCAGATCCAAAGTTCAAGTGGACTTTAAAAGTGGGAATTGAATGTTTACTAGTGAAATCTTCTTGGGGCCCACTGAAATGTTTGCTTTCCATCCAACCTATTCATAAAGTCACTAAACCTGAATGAAGGGAAAATACAAATATTAGCTTCATCCAAAATTTCTATGGAATGAGAGGATAATTACTTTTTAAGAAAAATGCTGGAATTTGTAGCTGTTATTTGAATGCTCTTTCTTCTCAGGAATGAGGGGGTAATTACTTTTCAAGAAAATGCTGGAATCCGTGTTCTTTTAAACTCACACTTTAAAAACAGATAACAAGATTCCTCTATACATAGGGTCTCAACAACCTCCCTTTTCTGAAGGTATTTGTGATGCATGCCTTTGGTAGAAAATGAATGTTCATATTCAGCTATTTTTCTCATCTCCATCAATAATCGAAAGGTTTTTTTTCGTACCAATACTTCAACATAGTTCATTTCCCTCACTTGGAGACAAGACTACTCCATGTACTGGTAGTTTGTAAATTAGCAATGTTCAGATAAGCAGTTTGGTTGGTTAACTGTAGTAGTTTTTGCACAACACTTTTGCATGTGATTTGGGTATCTCAAGGTTGGGATTAACATTTAGGTATATCATAATTACAAGGACCTCGCAATTTCATTGTTAATTAGTTGACGTGGCTTGCGTTACCACATCGACTATCTATTTACAGCTAGTTGAGAAGATTCTGAGACTGAACATGTTGTCTTCCTTGTTACGTTCTTCGAAACTCTCCCATGTATGGATATACCTTTGATTACTTACAATTGATGTTGCTGGAGTTACAACCACATATGGGGCCATATTGACTCATGTCTAATCTTGATAGGTATCTATGAATTCTTTTACATGTGAATATTCCATTTTTATATAATTTGTATACTATTAAATATGATTATATCATTTGCTGATAAATTCATAGATTAATGTGAATGATTGACTGCAGTAGCCTATACAACTGACATGTTACTCCCTTTTTTCAGTTTATAAGTGATACTTCGCCAGAAAGCAGTTGGATTCAAGGCATATTCGTTGTCTTTTGTCTCAATTTCTGGTATGATACATAATAAACCGTAGAATCAGTTCTCCAAGTATTAAATAATTAACCATGCTGGATCATCTCCCTCAAATTTTTGAGGAACTCAATCAGCATGGGTTGGGAGCGGATGTTTAATGTGGTTGATTTGTCATCTATCTAACTATGCTCCTTTATATCTGAAAATTTCCTTCAATGGTCCACATTCCTTCAGTAGGTGAAAGATTTGTATGATCTAACCGGTTAAAATGATACTTATCTTTGTTGGGGACTATTTTAAATGTAGTTGTTTGTGTTTTCTTTTGCCCGTAGCAATGTAACCACGTATTTGTGTTTGGGGCTCACCATGGTGTGTATCTTCCATGCAACCAATTATTCATTATAAGTGGGTTTGCTATGAAACAAAAACATATCATAAGTTGTCTTTTGTCTAGAATTGATTCTCCCTATGAAATAAATCATCATGTTGGATCCTCTCCTTCACATTTCAAAAGAACTCAATACTTACATATCTACTGGAGGAAAGAAGACTTTGATGTTAAGTAGTGTGACCAATTTGACTGAATGAGCATATGTAACTATGTGTATAAAAAAGAATTTCATGATTGGTTCTATTTAGAATTCTTCTATGGGACTACTAGTTATGTTGTAGTCCTATAGCAGGCAACAGTTATGTAGTCCGTGTCACATTACATGCCAGTGTTTACTGTTCACGCTACCAATATTTTATATAGTCTGCCTCACATTACATCATAACTCTACTCATTTACTTTGGAAGGACATGTCAACAACATAAATTAAAGTCTTCTTCTTCCAAAAGTGTAGGTGATAAATAGGAGGATGAAAAACTTAGATGAAGAGGAGATGGCTGCGTGTATCATTGTTCTCGCAACGGTAGCTTGAGTAGCTGTAATTGGAGAATACTATCAGGTTTATATATTTAGACAACCAACACATCGAGGGGATGACGAGCAGGCGAGGTTCATCAACTCTATTGTTTGTACTAATGAAAAAATTTATGTTACGCAATTGAGGATGACTCAAGAAACATTTTTTCGATTGTGTAATGACATATGGGAGAAGACACATCTGCGCGATAGTCGTAACGTTAGTCTGTAAGAACAACTAGTAATTTTCTTACACACGGTAGGACATAATGTGCGTAATCGGGTTATAGGACACCGGTTCATACATTCAGGTGAAATTGTTAGCCGTCACTTCCACTGAGCCCTAGATACAATTATCTCTCTCTACCCTAAGTATGTTAAATAGGCTGGCCCAGAAATCCCTACTGAGATTCAATCAAATTCGTATTCGGCTGCATACTTTCAGGTAAAATTATTAATTTATGCATCTTTCCATATATACTTGTTAGTATACTCGTATTCATATTGACTTTTCAATAAATTTAGACAATCTTTATATAGGATTGTGTTGGGGTGATTGATGGGACACACATTCCTGCTCACGTACAAGCATCCCAACATGCGAGCTTCCCCAATAGAAAATGGTTCTTATCTTAAAATGCACTTGTCGCTTGTTCATTTGATATGAACATTTCATACGTTTCAGCCGGTTGGGAGGGTTCTGCTTCAGATGCAAAGGTCCTACATAATACTCTAACACGAACTAATGATCCTCTAACTGTCCTAGATGGTAATCATCATTCATTCAGATTATTAGCATCACTTTTCATAGAGTTTTATATGAAATAAACACTGAAAACATTAGTCTATGAAATTTGTAGGTAAATACTATGTTGTCGACGCGGGACACGCACATTCACCAGGTTTTATGGTTCCCTACCGTGGTGTTTGATACCACTTACATGAGTATCGAACCGATAGAGCTCCTGCGAACATGAAGGAATTATTCAACTATCGAGATGCACAATTGAGTGTTGTTTCAAAGTAATGAAAGGCTAGTTCCCAATCTTGAAAACGGTGGTGCAATATCCTTTCGAAACATAAGTGAAAATTATAGTTGTTTGTTGTGTGGTACATAATTACATCCGACGGGAACATGAGTCTGACCAAGATTTACATGATGCTAGTATACATGTGGAGAACGTAGAAAGTAACCTAACACCGTATGAGGTATCAACAAACAATGAGAGGCAATGGTTGGTTCGAGTGACTCAGCATGAGAAAGATGTGTGGATGAGAGTGCGCGTTGATATTGCCAAATGAATGTAAGTTGACGCCCAAAATAAAAGTAGAAATAGATAGGCGTACTCTACTTAATGATAATTTATATGTATTTTGAAGAATGGGACTGTTTTTTTTTTCTTGTAGTAGCAACTATATGTGAGTTTAGTATATGTTTTGGAAGATGAATCTTGAGATGTATTGCTTCATTTCATCAATTAATTTGATATCGTATGTGTAATAATTGGATCTCAATTTTACAATCTCTTCTTTTATAACTCCAAATTTTCATATTCATAGGTGGGATGTCAGACATGTGGATAAGTCTTGCATAGATCCCAACGCGATCGCCGAATAAAACTCTGGTTCAACCGACTCAGTTTTCACCCCATGAGAAGCCTATCTAATCCTTTGCTTAGCCTCCATCCCTAGCACCAAAAATCAAATGGAGTAGACAAATGGATTAAGCTAGGTACTGTTCAACACGTTGCTTGAGCAAATTTCTTTAGGATGCAAAGCTAATAATGGGTTTAAGAGAGAAGTGTATCAAGCAGCAGCTAACAAGGTGATGAGGATTACACTCACGAGTGTGAATTGACAAAACGTGCAAAACCGTATGAGGTATCATAAGAGATAATATAATGATGTCAATGATATGCCTGTCGCAAGCGGATTTGGACGGGATAACGAGCGAATGGTCATGACCGCCCTAATGAAGTTTATGAAAAATATCCAAGGGCATGAATTTATCTAAACTCTTGAAACGGATGTACTTACACTTTTGAATGTTATTTATTCGTATACTACGGTTGTATTACAATCCCTACTTGCTAATCAGTTACCCGTATTGTTTGATGTAGTCTCATCCATGAGTTAAAAGACTACAGAGGAAAAGAATCGAGAGAATGGATGATTTAGCGATAATTGTTGATTTGGATCAAGCTACGGGACATTACGTAGAAGAGAGTAGGCATATGGCAGTGTCCTCATCTCATATTCAACTAGATTTAAACGAAGCATGGACTAACCCGAGAGAGGATATGGAAGATACTATGGATTTATCTAGGGGAAATCTTGGGGATTTGACAGGGAATTATCAATTTCCCTCTGACAGTTAGTCCCGAGAAATCACTCCTACCACACTCCGAATCATAAATTTGATTCTGATTACAATCATAGTGACAGTAGTTCAAAGAAATGGATGCGACCTACAAATCCCTCTGACGTACTTGGGATGTCTCTTAAGAATGTAGCCAAGACAATGCGTGATTTTGGACTTGGCAAGGAGGTAAATCGAATGAGTAAAGTATTAGATATCCTCGAAGAGGTACATATGCTAACCAACACTGAGTTCATCAATGTCGATTAGCTCCTCAGCAGGGACGAGAGGCTTACATCATTCTTTATTAGTCTTCGAACAGAACGACGAGTTGAATGGTTGAAGAAAACTGTACACGATTCAGAGGGAAATGTAGGTAGTGGGTCTAGTTGATGGATACTGCTTTCTGTCTATGACACATTGAAGTTGTGATTGAAATATGGACAACAACTTGGTAGGTACCTTCTTATGTACTGGACTTGGAACTCCTTACATTGCTCATCCGGATACTTTCAGATAAATGGATATTATGGACATGTAATAACTTAACACTATTTGGAGTGTTTCTATCAACAATAGTTTAATGTTCCATTTCACTATTTTTAGATAACATGCATATATTTTGATGTCGGACACATATACTAGAGGTCCCCCTATATTTGATATTATGTAAGCACTTCGATGACTACTTTTTCGTAACTTTATATTGTGTTGGATGTCTTCTTTTCATGGACTTATATTTTGTATATGTTCATCTATATTTCTGCAGAAGTGGAACTCTTTTTCATTCTTTAGGAAAACCATTTCATTCCACCATTGTATTGAGGAAAAAAAGAGAGAGAGAGAGAAAGACCACAATGCAATCGTAAGCAGCACTGCAGGTACCATATTGTAATGTCATTCATCTGAAAATGATTTATCCATAGTATATATGTATGTTGTAATTTTTCATAATATTTCCATTGTCAACATGTGAACACAGATGGGTAAGGATAAATATTACGTCATACTGGTCGGCTATCGTTCGGGCTTATACTTCTCTTGGAAGGAGGCAAGGTTGCAAGTCGAAGGATTCATAGGATGTAGACATCGTTCCTTCAAAAAATGGAAAGACGTGACTTAATGATGGAATGATAACTAGAATTGTATGAATGATCCATTTGTGGGACAACCCACAAGAGTGGAAACTTGTGATGGATTAGTAGCTCCATGTTGTGATGAGGTAGTGACACTAACATCATTTGGCTATCGATCCAACGTATGACCCCAACCATGGTTTCAAGGGGTACGTCGACAGACAAGAGCTCCTTGTCGGCTGTGGATAGGACAACCACGATGGTCGTTGTGATCCTGGTTCTTTTTTAGCTTTGTATATTGTCATCAAGTTCTACTTTTCTTAATTACATTATAGTGCGACTAACCACAGATACCAGTATGAATCCATATTTGTATGAATGTTAAGATGGTATATGTAGATGGACTCACATTATACATGGAGTAGCTATGGTCGGAACACTTTTTTATATCATCTTATTATGCTCTGTACTTCCATATGGGTTTCCATTTCATGTACTAATTTTTTAATTTTCGATATTGTATAGTCTTAACTTTAAACTTCGTTGGATGATGACAAACCTTTCACAGGAGAGAGAAAGAGAGAGAGAGAGAGAGAGAGAGAGAGAGAGAGAGAGAGAGTGCATGTGTGTGTGTGATTTTCAATGATTTCAAAGTGAAATCAAACCATTGAAAGCTACTTTTTTTAAAAGATTTACTCTCTAATAGTATTAAACACATCTGATTATGCTAAAATCAGACACAGAGAATAAATGTTTTTACAGCTCCTGTCTACCTGTCTATAGTTATGTACTCTCAGAAGATATTATGGACATCGTCATCATTTTTGGTATAATTTGTGTGTAACTTATCACTACACGTTTGGTTTGTTATTTTGTTATTATCCATATAAACTTGGGTGATAATTGATGTTGTACATTTGTGCATATCTAATTTTGTTTTAGATATTGTGATTGAGGTTAATGGGACTAGGTTTAAAATGTTTATGCCTATGATAAATTTAGAACCTAACCATGGCAATTTATATGTGAATTATTTGGATGGGTTCCTTTCGACATACAAACTTCTTGTAAGTGTTACTAATGGATTGAGACACTCATTCGTTTTATTTCTTAGCCGATTGTGATACAATGTACATGATGTTCTTTTTTTTTCCTTTTTTTTTCTTTTTTTTGAGTTTTAAGAATGATATAAGGTCGTATCTCTTTCATTTTCTATAACTGTCACTACTTGCTTTTGAACATTTTGTAGCAATGTAAGTCTTGGATGAAGTAGATTTTATTTGGGGCCTACTAACCAGTAGCAGGAAAGATAGATGAAACTGAGAAGCCTTATGTCTCTAGATTTTAAGACTTTGTTTTGTTTACAGTAGCAACGTAAGTTATGTCCCTAATCTTAGATTTCTAGTCCTTTGGAAGATGAAGTATGTTTTTGTTGGGATTTATGTTGTGGAATCACACAGATATGGATCTGGGATAGCAATCCAATAGCACCAAGAAATCACAAGAGAACACAAAGATTTAACGTGGAAAAAACCCTTTTGGGAAAAAACCATGGCACAAAGCGACAGATCTTCATTATGAAAATAGAAATTACAAAGAGAAAAGACTTACCCGATTCAAACAAGCTTGAATCTCACCCTTACTACACCCTTTGATAACCCTAGAACCCTTTTAAAAACCCTTGGAATAACTTTAGGAAGCCTTAGTATATCTTAAAAAACCCTAGGGACCCCTATTTATAGTTTAAGAAACTCCACTTACGCACTTTTTGAAACCGCCTCAAATTTACGCATTCGCGCACAATTTGCGTTACTTTTAGGGGTGCACACGGGTCGGTTCGGTCCGGTTCTAAGGTGAAACCGGAACCGAACCATTCCTAACAGTTCTAGGATTTTTGGAACCAAAACCGGACCATTAACACCCTTGAACCGAACTGGAACTGGACCTTGAAAACCGGTTTTGTTCCAGATCGGTTCCATAGTTCTGGGCTTTTTAAAATCTTGCCCAATTGGTAAATTTGGTTTTCCAACTAAAATCTTAAGAAGAACTGTCATTCTGCCAGAACAGCACTACCAGGTAAGTCTATGAAAGTGCATTCGCCCATACTAGGGATTGAACAACCCCGTGAACAAAATTTGCTCATTATAGAAGATCAATCTATTCCTCTTTCCAGGAGAGGTTTTTAATCAATAATCGATAGACTGAT
Organism: Magnolia sinica; assembly: GCF_029962835.1. Taxonomy (NCBI): domain Eukaryota; kingdom Viridiplantae; phylum Streptophyta; class Magnoliopsida; order Magnoliales; family Magnoliaceae; genus Magnolia; species Magnolia sinica. The sequence goes on from NC_080589.1 coordinate 41,246,891, forward strand.
GGCTATAATCTGTAATGTATCATACATTGAGTGGGCCGTACTTTGGATAATACTGCTTAAGTTGTCACAAAAAGAAAGAAATGTCCTAGGATGATCTCTACAAGAACAAAAATCACATGAAGGTAAAAGCCTAAACGCGAACAACAAAATCTTTTTGCATACCAGTTTGCCTAAAAAGTGTCTTTCTATGGCCCTACATTGCTTGCTCACCATTCGGGGCATACATGTAATAGTTGTGTTGTGGGTAAATATTGGGTTGGAGTGTGGAACAGTGTTGTCATGTGAGATGTATCAATGTAAGCCTTTAGCATGGCTGGTTCCAAGAGCCTGTGTAAAATAGGAAGCACAATGCCAGTGTACAGCCGGCAAGAGAGAGGGAGACTGCGAGAGAAAGAGAGATAGAGAGAGGGAGACAGCGAGAGAAAGAGAAATAGAGAGAGAGAGAGACGGCGAGAGATGAGATTGGGCAGGAGCTAGGCAGCTGCATGCAAATAGGGTGAGAGACGGTGAGAGAGGGGTAGATGGCAAGAGGAAGAGATAGGGTTTTTTATTTTTTATTTTTTAAGTTTTAATCTTAAGTTCAGATCAATAGTTCGGATCCACGATTCGAATCAATGGTTCGGTTCACGGTTTGGTTCGGTTCTACATGCCACTAAATCGGAACCGAACCGTATCCAACGGTTCTATTTTGGAACCGGAACTGGAACTGGTGCAATCTAGAACCAGACCAAATTGGACCGTTGGATCGGTTCCAGTCTGGTTCCACAGTTCTACTGGTTCGATGTGCACCCCTAGTAACCTTCGACTGGTCGAGCCTGTCCCTCGACTGGTCGAAGACCTCGGGATTTTCAGAAACATTGTTGTTGGACTTCGAGTCGAGCGGGCTTCGACTGGTCAAGCCACCCTCTCGACTGGTCGATCATCCCAGAAGATTTAAGACATCAACTTCTGACAACAATCTCCACCATGTCTTCAATCTTCAAACGTGTAGCTTCTTGACCTCTTCTCTTATCTCTGCATCGCATCATAGCTTCAATCAACGCTTCTCATGCACACTCCGTCCTTCTTTTATGTCATTGCCAAGCCCAGAGAAGTTGCACAAAACTTAAACTTCTCTACAGGAACAATCTAAGTGAGCATGTCCGCCGGATCTGAATCCACGTGCCTAACCACCTTTACTCCTGTCTTCTCAAAAGGAAAGATGTAGTCTTCTTACTATCTCATCGCTACCCAATATTACTTGCTGGGGTATTTTCTCACAACACTAATTGCCTATAAAATAATTGATCTAATACAGACCATGACATGCATTGTCAACCACATTCGAATAAGGCTCATGAGACATATCCTGCTTTTCCTCATCTGTTTTGGGACATGTTCTGAGGATAACTTGAGGGGAGATGCGTAGGGAACACTTTCCGTCTTTGCCTGGTCCATCACATCTTTGATCAATACCTACACAAGGTATTCTAACTGTGATTTTCAAAACATGCTCCTCTTTCAATCTCAATGTCGATAACCATCTTTGCAGCCCACAATCCTTCATCTTGAATGTCCCACTTAACCGAGTCTTTAGTACGTTGATTTCAGACATGTCATGATTTGTGATTTACACGTCATAAACATGCAATACCAGGATGATGAATCTGCCATCAATCAGTGTCTTGTAATAAACACAGTGATCGTATTCACTCCAAGTAAATTTCTAACTCAACATGAAATAATCAAATTTTTTATACCACTGCCTAGGCGACAGGTCATACCACAACCTCCTGCAAACTTTTTTCTCAGCCCCATTAACTTCGAACCGATTTGGTTGCTTCATGTAGATTTGCTCTTCCAATTTTTCATACAGAAGTGCAGACTCCACATTCATCCTTCCAGCTCGAGATTGCATTGGACAACCAGTGCTAATCACAAATCTAATAGACACCTACTATACCGTCAACGTAAATATCTCTGAGAAGCCGATCCCTTCTCTCTGAGTATAACCCTTCACTACCAACCTCGCTCTGTATCTATGTTATATCCTTATAAAAATCTACCTACATCTACCCACTTTCCAGCCCAATGGAAGCTCCACCAGCTCCCATGTGTCAATCTGGTACAACGAGTCTATCACATCGCCTCTAGTCACCTTCCACTTCTCAGCACCAGGCTCACCTAGAGCCATCTGAATAGAAGATGGATCCCCTGCGATATTGGAGTCGTCCATGTACCTCGCCGATATACTATGTTTATGCTTTGTGATTCTTCTCACAGGTGACTGCTCCACCTGCTCTGTATTTTTGTCCGCGCATCTTAGCCTTGATGCCCTACCCACTCATGTGGCCATGCCCAGCATGCCACACACGTGCAGAGGTGGAATCCGCTACAACCACTGCAGCTCCACCTTTTAAAGTGTTCATGATCAACTGTACATGTTACCGAGTCGTTGCACTTTCATGATTACCCGTGCCCCCTTAGATACTTTAAAAGCAACATCAATACTTATGAACTCGCAACCTATAGCCTTGAGTGCACTGAGAGAAATCATACTTTTCTTTATATCAGGAGCGTGTCTGACGTCAGTTAAGGTACGCTCCATCCCATCAAATATCTTGATGCTCACCGTACCATTAGTCACAACATTACAAGCATTGTCATTGCCCATAAAAACCTGTCCATCGTCGCATTCTCTGTAACTGGTGAACCAACTTTGATGAGGAGTTATGTGATATGATACCCCTGTGTCGAGGATCCATTCATCTATAAGATTGTCATGCAAGTGTCCGACCATAGACACAGATAGAACATCACCACCACTTGTCTCTTCATCAGATGTGACAATATTGACCTCCTTGAAAGAAGCCACTAAATTTTCTTTCTTCACTTTAGCATTGGTACAATCCTTCTTCATGTGTCTAGACATCCCATAGTTCCAGCACTTTAGTTTTCCTTTGCCCTTGCCCTTAGATTTGGATCTAAGTCTTAAAGATCTTGTATCTCATTTGGAATTCTTGCCTCTCGTAATCAGTACATCGGAAGATGTCCCTATGTCGCCTTTTAGCTTTCTCATGACCTTCCCTTGAAGAGTTCAGATAACGGTGTCGACACTTAGAGTCTTATTATGGTGTACATTGTGTCCTTGAATGACTCATACGATGCCAGAAGAGAATTCAGCAACATACATGCCTATTCCTCATCTTTGATCACTTCCTCTATATCCAATAATTTGCAAACTAATTTATTAAAGTTGCTGATGTGGGCCTCCAGATTTTCACCCTCTGCTATCTTGAAGTTATACCACTGCCGCTTCAAGTGTAGGCGATTTTCAAAGGATTTTTTCGCATAAATATCCTCTAACTTCGCCCATAACTTAGCCGCAGTTTTCTCCCTCATGACATTGTAGAGAACCTAATTCGTGAGACATAAACGGATCGATGATAAAGCCTTCTTATCAAGAGTATTCCAATCATCATCAGTCATAGTAGACTTTCGCTCCTCAAGAGCACCATCCTCACCTTGCTTGGTTAAGAAACTGATCATCTTGATCTTCCATAACTCAAAGTTATTTTTGCCCGAGTACTTCTCAATATCATACCTAGTACTTCCCATTATTGCTAATCCTGCAGATTCAGATTTGTGCCCCAACGATAGCTTTATACAACTTATTAGGATTTGTGTTGTAGAATTACACATATATGGATCTAGGATAGCAATCCAAGAGCACTAAGCAATCACAAGAGAACACAAAGATTTAATGTGGAAAACTCTTTCGAAAAAAAAAAAATCATAGCACAAAGCGACAGATCTTCACTATGAAAATAGAAATCACAAAGAGAAAAGACTTACCCGATTCAAACAAGATTGAATCTCACCCTTACTACACCTTTTGATAACAATAGAACCCTTTAAAAAACCTTCAGAATAACTTTAGGAAGCCTTAATATATCTTAGAAAAGCCCTAGGGACCCTTATTTATAGTTTAAGAAATTCCACTTACGCACCTCTTTGAAACTGCCTCAAATTTACGTAGTCCGTGCAGAATTCGTGCACAATCTGTGTAACCTTCGACTGGTCGAAGGGCACCTTCAACTAGTTGAGCCTGTCCCTCGACTGGTCGAAGACCTCAGGATTTTCATAAGCATTGTTGCTGAACTTCGAGTCGAGGGGGCTTCGACTGGTCAAGCCACCCCCTCGATTGGTCGAGCATCCTAGAAGATTTAAGACATCAATTTCTGACAACAGTTTTTTCTAATACATGTCAATGCCAAATTGATATTATGTCCTCTAACAGGTTTAGTGTATTGAAATTCGTCTATCCCTAGGACTATACTTTCAAAGTGCTCCGGGTATTGAGCACTTTCAAATGATGAACGACAAGAAACTGCCACTAAGATCGTCAATTTGGTGATGCAGTTGAACTTATCATTGGCACAATTGAAGGTATGAATCTTATTCTCTAGTTTAAGATACGTTGAAGTAAATTGGTTAGTATATGGGTGGATTGGTTAGAATAAGGGAGCTTTTAAATCAAGAAATATGAAAACCAATCTGACCAAACATACAGACTAAAGATAATTTGAAAATCTTAAAATAAAAGATTTGGAGAGGGGAAAAATTGCTTCTCTAGCTAGGCTGAAAAATTACCGATCAGGGATTAGTCAGAAAAATCATGGTCGGTCGGTCTATCTAAAAACTACAATTCAATAGTGAGCTGATGGATTCTCTGCACATTCATGAGCAAATATTCACGTGGACATTGAAAAACATATTGAAAGGGTCAATTTAGCCGAATCTCACAATTGTATCTCAAGAATCACAAGAAGTTCCAAACAAACAATAAGAGAAAATTTAAAAAGCAATAAATACAATTCCATCATTTTATAGAAAATCTAATTGAATTAACTAACAAATATTCATATCAAGACTTCCATTTGGCAATGATTAGTAAGCACGAAACAATTGGCTTCAAGCTGGACGGACATAAGAAGAGATGGAGAATCAATTGGGCTACAACACAGATATACATATAATTATGTGTGTGTGTGCACGCGCGCTCCTGAGCCTATATGTTCAATTTCAAATAGGGTTTTTCTATGTCAAGAAAATGGAGGAAAAAAACAGAGTCTAATTTAAACTGTGAATAGGTTGGTTGTTTTTTCTTCCATACATTTCAAGTATTTATGATAGTAAATACTCCATGCATTGTATTTTTTATAGTGTGAATGACTTGCAGCAAGGATCTCAGTTGTTTCATCTGGGACTATGTGGTGTTATGTTGGATTCGTTGCACAGTCTCATTGAATAAGGGCTGCTAAGTTAGATGAAACACTGGGAAGATTACATTCAACTACTTATGAGAGTGAGACGTTGAATTTTTCAAACGTGCATATGTAAGTCAGCCTATTATGACCATACTTGCATTACACCATTCCAAACAACCCAACATGAGATTCTTTACAACATTTTGTTTTGTAAGGAAGCTCTAAATAGGTTGAGTAGGTTATGTACATATAGTCCGGGGCAATCCAAACGTGGCAACGTAGGATTCTCAAACAAATATTGATTTGTGATGTTGCTCCAAACACGTTGAGCAGGTCATCTGTATATAGTCAACCGCAATACAAACCTGGCAATCCCAGATTCTCAAACATATCCTGGTTTGTGAGGTTGTTCCAAACACGTTGGGATACTTATCTCTATCTTATAGTGTTAATAGACAACCACTGACAAATATAATAATTGAACCACATCCAATTCTATCCCATTTATTCCTATCTAATTCTATGTATCAAATGCCCCCTTAGGGTTTTTTGGGATTCGATTGTATTCTAGTGAGGCTACATCTAAAATCGCCCTACAGACCTGTAGGCTCAACACAAGTTGCAAAGAAAAGAGAAAAGAAAATAACAAGTGAAAAATGAATGTGTGGAGTGGGATGTAAACTAACAATGAGATGTGAGAAGGAAAATAGGAGATCAGACACCCTTTTTCTACAAAAGGGATTATCCAATATCCACAATCCCAACCCTACTCTAGACTTTAGTTGCTTCTTCTGCTAGCTATTTTTCTCTCCTTTTCTTTTCACTTAGATCAAGCAACCTTTTGGAGTTGCCAGTTTCTTCATCTCCTCTCTTTCTGAACTCTCTTTGTACTCTCCAAACCTTCCTGCCCTTATAGACCCATTCATACTACCACTGCCACCGCCTGGAATCGAATAAGTTGAGCCCTTTTTATGATTGTTGGTGGAGAAGCGAGATATATTTTGTCCTTGCACTTAGCTGTAATTATATTTCCACCAGTCTGTTTGACTTTTTCTTTGTGAAACTTATCATGTATAGGGATAGTTGGAGGTGTGGAGGGTCCAAGTGATCGGTAAAGATCTTATTTGTCTAGTACAGTTCCACCAATCGAAGCCATTGATTGGTTTCAAGAAAATTTGAAGAAAATCTATTCGAACCATGTCAGTTTATGATGCTTTTTTGGGTCAATCATGTGTTGTTTCAGATGTCCAATTGAAGTTTCGAGAAGTATTTCCTCTCATATTGGGTAGGATGTCTACAAATGCCCATTTTTTTAGAGGTTGCATGCAACCAAATACCAAAGTGAGTGGACACTTCACTATCTTAGTTACACAAAGATGAGATCTGGTCTTTTCCAACCGAAGTGCCATTGTCAAAAAGGTCGTTTACCTAGAGCCTAATTTAGGTGTCTCTCGAGATTTGAGGAAAACGTTATGATTTATCCAAGCGCTTTATGTGGCATTATAAGCCTTCTCCTTGTGCTTTATGTGGCATTATAAGCCTCAAAATCACATCATGACAAGCAATCTACATCGAGTTTGTTTGAAATTTTGAATTTTAGGTAGTTAGTATCATTCACTTTCTAAGGCCTTATGGGGATTCCCTTAACGCACTTTGATATGGAAAATTAGTTCACGATGTTGAAACGAGCCTATGATCGCCTACAAGACTGATGGTTGAAATGAGCAATTACTCTACACTTTTTGTAGCCTTATGGGTCTATTGCACTACAATGCATAAGGTTGACAAGTGTCCCAGACTTGGTCACCTGGGTTATTCTTTTGCCACTCAACTTTTCAATTCTAACACCTCGATTGTAATAAACTTCCCCAGATTGAGTTGTGATTACCATAACCTAGATATATACACTTTATATTCCAAGGTGACGGACTAACACTAAAAGTTCAGGCCGACCTTCCCAAGTTTATGATTTCAAAAAAAAATTAAATCTTGGAAAAGTTTAAAATAAATTATTGATTTTGTATCAGCACCCACCGAGAAATATAGGAGACTGTCTGGTGCCTCCTACACTGTGAGCATTTATATTATTGAAATTTTTGAAATTTTCTATTTCTTTTAGATTTTGAAAAAGAGATCACCTTTAAAACAATGTTTGAAAATTTTATTGCATAATGTCTTTGAAAGATTGTCCTTGAGTCGTTTAATTTTTAAAATATCCATCAACTAGTGATTTTTCATTCGGCCTTTCTTTTTTTGAATTTTTAAATAAGTCAACCTGTCCAGTGTCCACTAGGAGCTCCAATTGTCATAGTTAAAGCATGCTTTTTATCAAAAAAATATTTTTGTTAATTTTTTTTTTTTAAATGATTTGGTCTGGGGAAATTGACCATGCTAACCTCGAAGTTTGGGCAAATTACCTAGAATGCTACGATATTCCATATATCTTAAAAGTGGCATTCTAACAAGCTTCCGAAAATTACTTAGACTAAAATGCCCCCGTCCTTGGTTCAGAAGTCGTACAGTCATGGAGTGATGGAGTAGCTACTCTCCCAAGAAAGTGACGGATTGGCTACTCCCCCTGCCACCAGGCAATGGCTAGTGCTCGGTGCTTTTGTGTTTCATCCATGTCGTCCATAATCCATACCGTCCATAATCCATGTTGCTCATCCTTTCGGCCGTGTCACTTTAGGGGTAAGGAATTCATGCCGTCCATAATCCATGCCGTGTCATTTTAGGAGTAAGGCATCCACCCTATTGTGGGCCTTAAGTTATGATACCAATGGTTTGTAGAAAAAGAAGTGAACACGTTGCAAACCATAACCACGATCTAGGCAACATGACAACCACGACCCATATAACATGGCAACTAGGACCCATGCAAACCACGACCCATATGGCAACTACGACACATATAACATGACAACCATGACCCATATAACATCACAACCATGACCCATATAATATGACAACTAAAACCCATATAATATGACAACCACGATCCACATAACATGATAACTACGATCCATGATAACTACAACTCATATAACATGACAACCACGATCCATGATAACTACAACTTATATAACATGACAACCACGACCCACATAATATGATAATTACGATCCATGACAACTACAACCCATATTATATGACAACCACGACCCACATAACATGATATCTACGATCCATGACAACTACAACCCATATTACATGACAACCATGACCCACATAACATGATAACTACGATCCATGACAACTACAACCCATATTACATGATAACCACGACCCACATAATATGATAACTACGAACCATGACAACTACAACCTATTTAACATGACAACCATGACCTATTTAACATGACAACCATGACTCATATAGCCTGCATTTCCTACTCCTGCAGTATATCAATAGTCATCTCATATTCGAAAAACGTCAGGCGGGCTATTCCATGGGAAACAATTGAGATTGGAAATTTTACTCCAAATTCCACTCTATTCTCTACGTTATGGTCCATTTAAGATTTATATTTGAATGAAATTTAGTATCTACTGTATAAGTAGATCGTTTTAACTGATGGACGGTAAGGATCTTATGTATGTTTATCCCATGTAGTCACCAAGTTAGTACAAGTCACGTCATAGTCGTGCAAACGATATCCGTATAGTAGCATAGGTCGCATCAGGTGGTTGTAATGTGGTAAGGGTCATGGTTGTAATGTGGTAAGGGTCGTAGCTGTCATGGGTCGTGGTTGTCATGAAGTAAGGGTCGTGGTTGTCATGTTATATGGGTCGTGGTCTTCATTTTATAAGCCTTAGCCCTAAAAAGAAAACAACGACCCATGAAAACTACGACCCATATAACATAACAACCATGACTCCATGGGAAACCACGACCCATATGCAGTAACAGCCACTGCCCTCTTCAACGGGCACCCAACGAGTTGAAAAACTCCGTTGAGAATGTCTTGTTTTAGCCTGATAAAAAACTATGTATGACAACCACGACCTAGTGTGTATGACAACCACGACCCTGTCGTGTGATCGTAATTCACATGCACATTGGAGCGTGGTTTTTATCCACGTTGGATCGTGGTTGTCATCCAACGTTGGATCATGGATCGGATTGGCAACCACGACCCATATAACCTGACAACATGATGGGTCGTGGTTGTCATGGGTCATAGTTGTCATGTTATATGGGTCGTGGTGAATATGCAACAACCACGACCCATACCTCATAACAACCACGACCCTCGCAACATGGAAACTACGACCCACACAAACCACGACCCATTTATAAGAAAACCCCGACCCCTATAACATGACAACCACGATCATTTTCTAAAGATGTACTCTCACTTCTCTGGTCAGAATACCATTCATCTGTTTTTTACAGATCATTTTAGGGATTGATCCCAAAAATGAGACGGATATAAATCTAAGGTGGAACACACCATGGGATATCTCTGGTTCTCATGTTATATAGATCGTGGTTCTCGTGTTATATGAGTTGTGGTTTTTATGTTTTATGGGTCGTGGTTTTCGTGTGATATGGGTCGTGGTTCTCATGTTAAATGGGTCGTGGTTTTCATGTGATATGAGTTGTGGTTCTCATATTATATGAGTCGTGGTTGTAAGGTAGTAAGGGTCGTAGTTATCATGGGTCGTGGTTGTCATGTTATATGGGTCGTAGTTGTCATGGGTCATAGTTATTATGTTATATGGGTCGTGATTCTCATGTGATATAGGTCGCAGTTGTTACATGTTCACTTTCTTTACTACCAAATAAAAGGATAGTCATTGGTACAATAGTCTAAGGCCCACAATGGGGTGATTCGTTCCGTCCACCTTGTCGGCCTGCTCGTCGTGGGCCCAAAAAGTCCTGACTTGGGCAGTGTACACTTCTAACAAAATCACAGTGAGCCTGAAAAGTTTCAACAGTGGGTTCCATTGTCACCATTATTTTCTATTATCTCACCCACATGAGCTCTGGATAAGACTGATATTTGGGCCCTAGCGCTAAAATGACACAGCAAAAATGATGGGCGGGATGGATTATATACATACATCAATGTGGGCCCCACGCGTTTGGTCCTTACCCACGCACAAAAGAAAGGTTCCGTACACATCACTTTATTGACATTAAATATGACGTAACTTTTTATTCCTTAGAAAATCGTACAGCTGAAACAAGGACAAGGGCATTTTGGTCTAAGTAATTTCGGAAGCTTATCAGAAGGTTACTTTTAGAATATATGGAACGTCATAGCTTTCTAGGTAATTTGCCCGAACTTCGAGTGAGTACAGTCAATTTCCCTATGGTCTATCATTTCATGGTCTAACGACCACGATCAAAATCAATTTTTATTGAAATATTTTTTTTTTTTTAAATAAACTCGATCCATCGATTTGTGATCAAATAGTCACGATTAAGATTTTCTATTGAAATATTATTATTATTATTATTTTAAAACAAATGGGATCCATAATCTAACAGTCACAATCAAGTTAAATTTTTATAGAAATTTTCTGAAAAGATCTAATTGGTTGTTTCGTGATCCAACGATTGCAGATTAAGATTAACTTTTATTATACAATTCTCTTTGATTTTTCAAAAAATGCCGCGTGATCCGATCAGTGGGCCATCCTTTCGCCAAGATAATATGTCTGTATCCGATTGGGCCAAGCGGGCCACAACATGTATGCGGGTCAAAAGCTGCCCCTCCTCCACCCCTCTCTCTCTCTCTCTCCCCCCCCCCCCCCCCCCCGCCTTCATTTTGCACTCCTTTTTCAAGTTCTGCCACCATTCGTTATAAATCCAGCATTGTGGAAGATGCTCCCTTGTGCCATCATGTAGGGCCTGCAGCGACCGGGGAATGGAATGATATTTGGTAGCGAATCCAAGCTAGCTGGTTCTGTAAAACCGTCTGTTTCTTTGGCTATCACAACCTGAGCTCTTACCTGAATCTAAGGGGCTGTTCTTTTGACGATATTGAGAGAATGGAGTGGGAAGGTTCCTGATTCCCCCAAAGGGAGATGCCATCTTCTGTTCTTCTGTGGGCATCTGTTTTGACTACGCCGCGAGCGCTCTCTTTTGAGTGGCAACAGGACCGCTTTATCTAGCTTGCTTGCTTCAGCTCTTCTTCTCTTTTACTTGTGCTGGGGAAAAAATCGTTGCAAGTTTACAACAATAAAAATAAAAATAAAAAATCTCAACCATACACAACACAAGCAGCACGTTTGGCATTTTACCCCTGCAATTAATGGTGATACGGTATACACTTATATTAAATGGGATGTGTGTGGCCTTTCAACCAAGGTCCACTTTGTACATTGTCACATTGCCTCATTCGGGACGTTAGCTTAAAATAAGGCAGATCTAAAATTCAAGTGGACCACAACGATGGAAAAGGTGGCGATGGGTTTCCCACCGTTGAAACCATTATGGCCCCCTTCTCTCTCTGTACATGTAGTCTGCACCTGCATGTAGTTGCAATCTTTCTTTCCATCTCTCTCCTTTACTTCTCTCTCTTGCTCTCTCCACATGAATCACACATGACATGCCCCTTACATAGAGAGAGGATTGCTCACCTGTGCGCCAATTCGTGAGAACTTTTTCAGAACTCATCACACGTGATGAGGGACCAAAATCTGAACCGTCCATATGTTGCAGAACCCCATGAAACCCTCGGACCCGACTTTCATTCGGATCCAAAACTTTGGTGGGCCACGGAAAAAGAAAATAGTTTTCTCTCTTGATTTGCCTCTCTTTTGCCATGGCCCACAAAAAAATTTTGGATAAGTGTAAAAGTCAGGCGCTGGGGTTTCATGGGGTGCTGTATCACATGTACCATTCTGATTTTGGGCCCACATCAATGAGTTCTGAAAAAGTTCTCACCAAGTTCTCACCAGTGTGTGTGTGTGTATATATATAAAAGAAATGCTCACACACAGCTAGTTAGACCATTCAAATTGGTCCAACTAGTTGTACATTAAATTACATAAATATTTTTCTTTATTTACATATAATGTTGCTCATGAGAGAGTATGTAACATCAAGTCTTATATAGGTACAACAAGAATATGTGCTAAAGATCAACACCGTTCATCAAATATGATATACTAATTAAATTTTATTTACAAAAAATTAGTAAATAAACCTCATCATTGAATACATATAAGAAAATTGAATTTGAACCGTTAGAATAAATTTTTAATAACTTACTTTTCTAGTATAAATATATTATACTATTGATTACAAAAATAATTTTTATGTCATTTACATGCTTACAAAGAACCTTACCTAATTGAGGGACTAGATGTTTTACACACGTGGTGCATTAATCAAATACATCACACATGTAAAGCTTGTCTCCTCGTCTTATTTTCTACCGGAAAAACGACTCTTCCTCCTCTCCATCTCTCTTCATTTAATGTTTTCTCTTCTCAATTAATGCCATCTCTACCCCTATACTATAGGAAGCTAGGTGGAGCCACTATGACGTTTGTGATAAATCTGTGCCATCCATCCGTTTTTCTAGATTATGTTAGGAAATGGACTCGAAAATGAGGCATATCAAAGGATTAAGTGGACCACACCACATGAGTAGTAGAGATTTATAGCCTACCGTTGAGAACCTGTTGGGGGCCACAAAAATTTTAGATCAAGCTGATATTTATGTTTTCCTTTCTTACAAGTCTATGTGACCTTGTGAACAGGTTGGATGGCAAATAAACATGGATTATGGGATAAAATGATATGTCAAAATAGATAAATGGTGTTGATAAAATATATAGAACACGTTGGGCCAGAGAGCCTCTCATATGGCCATTCGTCTTAGATAGGTCCGGTGGGGTAATACCCAATCAGCACCCTCTTTTACGCTTCTTTCCAAATGAGAGCGAATTAGGTGTCACCGGGTAATATGTGAGTGGGTGTTACCCTGACCGTATGGGCCCACCTTGATTACTGTATTGTATATCCATGTTGTCCATCCATTCTTTCATCGCATTTTATGCCTTGATGCCAAAATTTAAGAAGATCCAAACCTAAATTGGACTACACCACTAGAAACAATGGTGATTGACCATTAAAAACTTACCGTGGGCTGTAAAGTTTTCAGATTAAGTTGATCTTTGTATTTTTCCTTCATCCAGGTCTATCTGACCTTATCAAAAGGTTAGATGGAAAATAAACATTACAGTGGGCCATAGGTGGTACCTAAGTAGTTTTTTATGGTGAGCATTAAATAATGAGAACAAATCCTAAAATGATCAATAAAAACCGATGGACAAGGTGGATGTATAACACGTTCATCAAGGTGGGCCCCATGGTCAAGGTAACATCTAATCCACATCTTGAAAACACTCTGGAAGAGTACCGATGCACCGGAGACTATCAAATGTTATACCAGATCATGGTAGGACGGGCCACAAAAGCTTTGGATCATGCTAATATTTTTGTATTTTCAATTCAAAATGCAGTTTTTCTTATTGTGTGGCTACTAGAGTTTTGGATTTATCTTATTTTTCGACCCATGTCCTAACACAATCTAGAAAAACTGATAGACAGAATAGATTTATCACAAATATCATAGTGGGCCACTAGCTTCCTATGGCCGGAAGTGGCGAAAGGTTAAGAGGCAATTTACGTCTGCCAGCAGCACAGAGGGAGAGAGAGCATTAAATGTGGAGAGAGGAAGGAGGAACAGGTTTGTTTCCAAAAAAAATGTGAGATAACCATGGAAGGTGTGCACGCGTGGTGGGTTTGGATAATGAATCACATGGGTGAAAAAATCCAATCCGTTAATCAACATTATACGTATATGAAGGGTATAAAATATATATATTTCTTATCAATAGTACATAATATTTTTATACAAGAAAAGTGGGCTGTTAAAAACCCATTCCAATAATTTAGTTTCAACTTACATGCATGGATTCAACTATAAAGTCCATTTACAAATTTTTGGCAGATAAAATTTAATTAGTGGGCCATGTTTGATAAACGAGCTAGATCTTTGACATGTATTCCCAACATACCCATGTAACACTTGACGTCGCGTGGCCATTCATACTTAGGCATTACATATAGATAAAAAGATATATTTATGTAATTTAATGCACAGCTAGTTGAACCAATTTGAATGGTCCAACTAGTTGTGTGTGAGCATCTCTCTCTCTCTCTCTCTCTCTCTCTATATATATATATATATAGGAGCTGCATTAAATTGTTGATGCCACAAGTTGAATGAAATTATTCCTAATATTTAATATCCACACATTGATTTGTTTAATTCAAAGATAAAGAAAAGAAAAAAAAAAATCATACACAGCTAGGCCTACCATTCAAAGAAATCACCTAGCTTATGCGTCTTATAATTTACATTTCGTAGAAGAGTACAACACGAAGCAAGATGCATGCGGCTTCTTGCTAGGGAGACACAACTTCATCTTTCGCCATTTTCAGGAAACAGGTCAGAGTCATGTTTGGGATCTCCCGACAGCCCGATTTCTTCTTCTTTATCCTCGTCATCTTCAACGGTTTTGCTTCTTTGGATCCAGTGACAGTTACAGACACCAAGTCATAAAACTGGCGGAAAAAAAAAAAAAAAATCTCTTAGGTTTAGATGGACAACTGAGTCACAAGCGAATTCTAGACATGCGTTGTAAGAGGACTTCTGAATCCTACTCCACATGTGCCAATGTTGCTCATGTGCAGCATCAGAGGCCGCGAATCAGATGGGCCAAGTGGGGCTAACAGTTCATCATCATAGCCTTCCAGCTGTCCGGGGTCAGCTTCATTATCATCATCGCCATCCTTGGGTAAGCCACATTTTGTACAACTAAAAATAGACAGTTCAAATAGTGGCCAACAGTCCACATTGACATGCACATAATCAACTGGCCTGCTTGATTTATGGCATAACAATACATGGTGGATCACCTGATGGATGGTTTACTGGTGTTTTGTCCTTCCCCAAGGGACTATAGTTGGTAGTGCCAAGGTATATGATACTTCCCCCCCTAAACTGTGAACTTATTGCCCCAAAAAACCATAAACACTCCAAAAGCAATCCCTCATTGCTATAGCTTCCATAAAAAACATAATAAAATTCTGCAATGAAAAGAATAATTAGCCTGAGCAAGAATATCTTTTTCATGGAAATTTATGGCAGAGGGATCCCACAGTTTGTTCCCACTTCAAGGGTATGAGTTGGGAGATCTTCAATTAGATCTAGATGGGCTTGACATCGACTCAGTTAATATATTCCATATTTTCCAGAATGAGAGCATAAATGAAAGCATCAGAGGAAAAGGTTACCTCACAGACACCATGCAGCAACAATCTGTGAAATGGGTCTTGGACATGCAGCACAAGGACATCTCCGTCTCCGCTCTCCTTAATGAATGCCCGTATGCATTCCTAAGAAGGTATACAAAAAATTAATTATGATTAATATAGAAGAGAATAAAGCTAAGCAAATAGCATAGAGAGAGACAGAGATCTAAACAGGTATAAAAAAATAATTATGATTAATATAGAAGAGAATAAAGCTAAGCAATTAGCATAGAGAGAGATAGAGAGATCCGTGTTCTATATCCATCCATGCATGCGTCCATCCATACAGATGTACGTACCAACATAACTACATGCGCAAGTACCTACATATGTATGTAGGTGTGTCGATGTGTACATTCATAAACATGTAAACACACGTCCCAAAAGCTGTTCATGGACATGTGGGGAAGCCAAACATCAATCCAGCCTGTCCATTCATTCATAATGGGGAAAGCCATAGCTAAAGAGAGGGGAAAAAAAAAAAAAGCCACCCCAACAAACATCACACTTCAATATTACATACCTCAAAACCCACGACCAGTTCCGAAAGGAAATTGCGCCTCAGTGCCTCTCTTGTTCGGCAATCTACTCTATGCCATGCATTTAGTGCAACCATTCTATCAGTCTCAACATGATCTTTTCTTTTGGTTGAAGAGAGGGCTTCTATCATGCTCACCTAGCACACGGTAAGCACAGGTTAAGTTACAGCATGTTGGGCCATTTACATGCAAAGTTTTATAAATAAATTAGCAGAAAAGAATATAAGTAAATAATCCAATAATGAAATCATAAACGATGCATATATTCTACCAAAGAACATGAGTTGAAGCTAAGTTCCAGCCAGTGTTTTAAATAGCGAATAGCATAGCATTCACCCCTTTGAAGCATGAGGCATAAGCTAAATAGCGTGTAGAATAAGCTACACGCCACTTCTGGTTTTTAATGAAGGTTGCGCTTGGTTGCACTAATTTCATGGTATTTTGTATAATTCATCATGAATCCAAATAAAATGACATTCCAAAACTCATGTTAGAGTGTTCCTTGTAAGTGATGCGCTGCAGAAAACTTGAGGGTGGTGAGAAATGGGCAAGGCTGACTAAGGCGTCCCTTGGAAGCGACACGTTGCAACAATGCCCGGTTGTTGTGAGTAGGCAAGGGTTCCTACACCATTTTGGACACGCACAGGTAAAGAAGCTAGTCCAGGAGAATAGGATGTGTCTGGCCATATGAAACATAGGAACATCGACCGGTAAGAGTATGTAGTAGATACGATGAAGTGAAAGAGAGTTAACATAGCTAGCATTCAAGAGACCAAGTGAAACACTGCCAAAACTAGAGAAATTGATGGATATAAACTTTGATATATGGAAACAGTGATTTAAATATTGATATCGGCCTTAGTGGTAGATTCTCTGAAGTTTCAACACAAGGTCATGGGTTCGAGCACCCCTTGCGGTGCGAGTGCGCGAGTGTGTGGGGGAGGGGTGAGAGTGTGTGTGTGTGGTGTGTGTGTGTGTGTGTATTGATATCGGCCAATACTATCAATATTGCGTGTGCCAATATGATATACATGAGGAGTTATTAAATCACAAAACACCGCAATGCCAATACTTTTGATACTGCATGTGGCTGATACAATATACAATAGGAGTTATTAAATTCCCCTATATCGCACAAAAAATGCAATGCACTGCCGATACATCTACACATTGTTATATTTTGCCAAAAACCCTTCAAAAATTAACCCTGTATCGTCGGAATGTGATACATTGTGATATATATAGGCGATACATTGCCATACATTCCCCTACATGAAATTCGAACTAAAAAATTGCAAAAATCCCCAGCAAGATCTATTTGCACCTAAATTATTTTGAGGAAATATGATTTTATACTTGTATGATTTATGAGGTATATGAACTCATTTTAGATATAATTGCATCACCTTTGTCAAACAACACAGTTTAGGATTGTATGCAAAAGAAACTTGTTGTGCATACTTGTTTCTTGTGATTTTTTGAGTTCTAAGTATGAAAGCATCTCTCTTTCAA
The DNA here is from genome assembly GCF_029962835.1 of Magnolia sinica. Taxonomy (NCBI): domain Eukaryota; kingdom Viridiplantae; phylum Streptophyta; class Magnoliopsida; order Magnoliales; family Magnoliaceae; genus Magnolia; species Magnolia sinica. The sequence goes on from NC_080589.1 coordinate 41,264,533, forward strand.
TATATCCTAAGGTTTTATTGAAAAATTCCATCATTTCCCAATATTTATCCATTCCTCTATACAATTGACATTTCCCATGCGATACCGATTGTTTCATGTATCCGATCCTAATAGATACACATCTAAGCAAATATAGAAATACCCCTTATCTAATTAGATACACTAATTTAATCTATTATACTCTAACACATTGTGTAGAAAAGGGCAAAAATGGAAGTGGCTAGGGATAGTGGTAGATAAAGATTTAAAGGATAAAGTTGTAGATGTTACGAGAGTAAGTGATGGGACTTTATTAAAAAAACTTGTGTTAGGAGAGGAAATCATCAATGCTATCAGCATATGTGCCGCAGATAGGGTTAACGGATGGAAACAAAGATTCTTTGAGGATATGGATGAACTAATGTAAGAAATTCTGAATGTAGAGAAGGCATTTGTAGGAGACTTAAATAGTCATGTGGGAAAAGAAAGTAGAGGATATGAGAGAGCAAATCAAGGAAATGGCTTTGGCATGACTACGAAGAAATGCGATAGATGATGATAGCATATAATCTAGCTCTAGCAAACGCATAATTTAAAAAGAGAGATGAATATTTAATAACTGAAAAAAGTGGATTATATACAAGCCAAATAATTCATTCTATTTAGGAAAACATAAGGATCAATATATAGCGATTGCAAGTTACGCCACAAGAGAGTCTAACTACGCAACATGAGTCAATGATTATGTATGTTTACATCAAGAGATAGAAGGGAGTGAAATTCATACATGTCCAAAAACTAGGAGGTAGAATTTAAAAGGAGAGAACAATATTATTTAGAAATACATTGATGGGAGGAAAGTGGAATCTCGAGGAAGAAGTAAATGTTACGTGGAATGAGATGGTTGGGTGTATTAGAAAAGTGGCAAACGATGTTTTAGGAGTATCTAGAGGGAAAAGTATCATATAAGTCATTCTATGAAACTTTGAGAGAGTGATTGAGCAAAGACTAAGGAATGAGACGAATGTAATAGAAAACTAGTTTGGCTTCTATTGTTGAAGTTATATTCCTACTTAGACAACCAATGGAGAATTATAGTGAGAGAAGGATCTCCACATGGCCTTTATCGACTAAGAGAAAGCATACAACAGGGTCCTCAGAGAGTTAATCTAGTGGTTGTTGGGAAAGATAGGAGTTTTGAGAGGATATATTGACATGATGAAGGATATGCATGAGGTAGCATTAACAAATGTGAGGGCCATTAGTAGAAAGAAAAGTGAGTTCCCAATTAACGTAGGCTTGCATCAAGGGTTGGCATTGAGCACGTACCTTTTCGCATTGGTTATGAAAGAATTAACGAGGCATTTGCACGAAGAGATCTATGGTTTATGTTTTGCAAATGACATAGTTTTGATTGACAAGGGAAGGCGTAAACATAAAACTAGATTTATGGACGGGTGCTCTAGTATCTAAGGGCCGGCTTAGATGGGATTAGGTGGGATGGAATTGCATTTGATCTAGTGCAAATTCCATCCGGCACTTGGAGAGTGCGGGAAGCTGGGAAGGGTTAGGATTAGGTGGGATGGAATTGCATTTGGCCCCATGTGGGATTTCCAGTGGATTTTGAAATCCACTACGCATGTGGTCCCCACATTGATGCATGTGTTTTATCCATGCCGTCCATCCATATACGCCCTTTACACGCGACATTCTAGTCATATACGTGTACAAGTGACCGAGATTCGTTGTGAATTTGGTTCGTTGATTACAATTCCATCATCCACCAAATGAGATTTTGCTTAATCCAGTGTTTTTCCCATAGCAAGAATTTTATCCCAAACATGGGGATTGGATGGCCCCTATACCATGGTATTTCCAAACATGCAATCATTCTGCAATAATAGCGTTAATCCCACCTAATACAATTCCATACCATTTAATCCCATGGACCAAACATACCCTAAAGGATTTAAAATTAGTCAAACTAAAACAAAGTATATGGAGTGCCTAGTAACAATAGGAGTGAAAATGAGGAATTAGTTAAGATTGTTGGCCAAGATGTTTCCTAAAATGACCATTTTCGATACCTTGGGGCCATAATTCATGAGTGGAGAGATTGAGAACGATGTTGCCCAAAGAATTCAAGTTGGGTGGAAGAAATGGAGATGTGCCTCTAGAGTTTTATGTGATCTTCGTGTACCACTCAAACTGAAAGGAAAATTTTATAGGATAGCTATAAGACTAGCCTGCTTTATTGGAAGGAACAACAAGTTCAAATGACAAGCATAGCTGAAATGAGGATATTGAGATGGATGACAAGCGAGATGAGGAAGGATAGAATTAGACATGAACACACTCGAGGGAACTTATTGGAGTAGCACTAATAAGTAATAAGATGAGGGATAGTAGACTCAGATGGTTCGGTCATGTGCAACTGAGACCAAGAACTGCACCAGTTAAGAGTGAGTTGGTACAAGTTGAAGGCTCTAAAAGGGCAAGGGAAAGGCCCAAAAGGATGTCCATGGAGGTAGTAAGAAAATACCTGATGACCTATGGCCTAACTGAAGGTATGGCCCATGATAGGGTGGAATGGCAAAACAGGATTCATGTAGCAGACCCCAAGTAATTGGGATAATGCCTGGAGGATGATGATGATAATGATATGTGAAATGCTCCAATGCTCTTAAAGCACTATAAGTTACAATGCTCTTAGTTGCATTAGTACACTTGGTCCAATCCACTTGTGTAAATTAATCATTAGGTCCAACATACAACAATTTGACCCTTCCATTAACCATCCACTTTTGTTAGGCAATCATAACCATCCCATCCATGGCTTGTTAAAATGTTTGGCAATTTTTACATTTTATCACTTCTACAGAGGAGATAGAGGTGATAAAATAAGATTCGTCAAAGAGAACTGCTTTTATCTACTGTTTCTTGAAAGAAATTCCAGTTTCCATTCCAGAATCATGTTAATCCACTTTGAAGTTCATGAATATATTTATCCAATATATGTATGTCTGTGTCATATCCAAGTAGAGTTTTTTTTTTTTTTTTTTTATGTAACCACAATGGCGACAAAGACAAGAAGACGAAAGAAAAGGAAATATATAAAAAAAAAAAAAAAAAGAATGGCTAGGAATTGACAGCAAATGGGTAGAATATCCTCCCAGCAGACAAATTGGATGGCCTCATGGATATACATGTAGTTAATCAATGCAGCTTCATTGTCACACCTCTACAGCAGAGGTGTAGAACATACACTCAAGGTTCATGGAAGAAAAATGCTTTTATCTATCATTTAATGATAGCTAATTCCAGTTCCCATTTAGAAATAATCATGTCATCCCTTCTGAACTGAATTTCATAGCCTATCCTTTGTGTTTTCTTTTATTGATGTGATCATAGTGTATCCTTAACTCCATAATTGAAGGCAATTTGATATGCGACAACAACCAAAGTCTGTATATGTGATGAAATCAATCAAAATGGCCCTTCCTTTTGTTGTGCCCCAAAATGGTAATTAAACCATGCTGTTACAGCTAAAAGGCAGATAGAAAACAAACCTCTCTATCCATATCAACATTCCTAAATGCATCCCAGTCCCTTACATTTGTCATGCAAAATGGTGATAATCGTACATCGTCACCTGTAAAAGAAGAAAGAGTCAATAATTTTGGAGGAAAAGAAAAAGGAAAGAACAGTAACATGAAGAACAGTAGAATAAACATCAAGATGCAAAAGGAATGAAGTTCAAGAGCTCAACATATTGAACAAGGAAAACTTAAATTACAAAAAATGGATTTTGACCGTACTAGCATTGTGGTATGGTCGAATTCTCGAAATCGAAGGGAAGTTTCAAATATTCCAAGGGTAGTCATCTAACAGGTCCTGAAAAGTTTTTCCGACCAAATTGCCCTTGCACACCAGAAAAGGTAATGATGAATGAAGAGAGTATTGCGGCTCTAAGTCCTGTGTTGGATGGTAATGTACCTGGTTGTGGGCCCATTGTGATTTAAGTTTCTAATCTACATAGTCCATTAGTTGTATGAGCTCATCGTAATATATAACCCAAAAAATTGAAGCCTACTAATAGATGAAGTAGACCACACCACAATAAATAGTATGAGTTGCACGCAACCATTGAAAACTACCAGGTGGGCCATAGACCTTTTTGATAAATATGATATTTGTGCTTTCCTTTCATCCATGTATCTGTGATAAGTTAGATGACATATAAACATCATTGTGGGCCCCACAGAGCTAACTTTGTACTGTTCTTAGTTAATCGCATGTAGGTATAGCAAAAACTTGCGTGAGTGAGAAGCTTCAACCATTACGATTCCCGATGCCCATAAAAAAGGTCGATCCAATCTATTTGATCACGGGGCCCATCAAAAGGTAGATCTAATCCATTAATAATATTCATGGCTTATGATTTTCATAAGAATGTGTGAACTTCACATTTCAAGCTATCAGTGGCCCATAGTGAAAAAAAAAAAAAATCAACGATTTGCTGGAACAATACTTATTGTCTTGTTGTGTTTTGGGCCATCAGATCAAGATTTTGGTCATTCTCTAGACGTTTACCTTCTTCAAAATTTTGATGAGAATGGACGGAGCGGATTCAACCAAAAGCCGAAGATGGGACCTAAAGATGTCGTACGAAAAGGAGTTCATAATGCCAAAAACAACCGCAGGGCCCCATTTCGAATCCCAACCTCGACCCTACCTCTCCCTTTCGAAGTTTCTTCTCTGGGACCCACATCTGCCCCTTTAGCTTTGTTATTTCACCATGATCGTCTCCGTCATCATCTTTCCAGCTCCGACTTCTTGTACTTTTCGTAAAACGCCTTCTTTCACAACTGAAAACTGTAGAAACTGAAAATGAAGGTATGTGGACAATATTTGATCCTTTTTTTTGCTATTGTGGGTTGTTAAGGTTGACATATAATAACGCTCGAGGTTGTCAACATTTTCTTTAGATCGAGGTTGACATACAATAACAGTTGAGGTTGTCAATATTTAGCACGGTCAAGGTTGTCAATATTTGGCACGGTTGAGGTTGGCATACAATAACAGTCGAGGTTGTCAATATTTAGCACGGTCAAGGTTGACAATATTTGGCCGAGGTTGAGGCTAGCATACAATAATGGTCAAGGTTGTCAATATTTGGCACAGTCGAGGTTTGGCATCCAGTAATGGTCGATTATCAGTGTGACAACCTTGACCTGAATAGAAGATTGTCAATCTTGACCCTTATTGGATGATAACTACGACCTTAATGTCCACTGTCAACCTCGACATCGACCCTTGGTGGATGACAACCTTGACCGTTAACCAAGTGGATGACAACATCGACCCTTAGTAGATGATAACATCAACCCTTAGTGGATGACAACCTTGACCCTTAGTGGATGATAATCTTAACCCTTATTGTCCCACTGTCAACCTCGACCCTTAGCGGATGACAACCTCTACCTTTATTGGATAATAACATCGACCTTTATTGGAATGCAAGTCGAAAACAACCAAGAGGGACCATCTGCTTGGACTACGAGAAGGCAGCAGTCTCTCAAAAGTGTTCCATTCAGTTTTTGAAGGAATATATGTTAGAAGATTTTGACAACAATCCTACTGGAAAAGAGATGTCTAGGAAGAGTTGTTTTAGACATCTATTGGATTTCCCGATGGCTGGGTGGATGGCCCATGGTCAAGTAATGCATTGTCTAATGCAGAGGCATATTATTGACTTGACTTTCGACATTCGGGGCACCATTATGAAATTGACTGAGCTTGATTTTGCCCTCATTACAGGTCTTAGGTTTGGACCTGTTAGATCAAATGAGTCTGGAGAGTGTTAAACAACAAGGGAAAAGAAAAGAGAAGGAATTAGAGAGACATACTTGAAAGAAGGAAGTGCGACGAAGGACGATTTGAAAGAAGCTTATCTCTCGCTCTACGAGAAAAAACAAGATGAGGATGCGGTGAAGCTCGCACTTCTGATTTGTGTAGAGAATCTGGTAGTTGCATCTCCACAGAAGAATAGTTGTGTAGATAAGTACATTGAAATTGTCAATAACTTAGATCAATTCAATGGTTACCCCTAGGGCAGTGTGGGGTACGAATATTTGAGGGATGGGGCCAATAATGCAATTGGCAGTGTTGGCAAGAACGGTGAGTACCCCCCTTCATACAACATCTGCGGATGCATGTATGCCATACAGGTAACTTATTGTTGTCCTCATTCAAAGAGTGTTTTATTTATTTTATTTATTTTTTTTAAATATTCAATACATGTCATGACCAATGCTTAATGTATCATATTGTCGTTTAAACATTTATGGGCATATGAGTGATTCCCCAACCTATTGGGTGATAGGGGGTGGGCTGCAAAAAGATTCCACGTCCAGATTCCTAAAATACTCAACTGGAATCCTTATAAAGTAGGCCAGTACAAATCAATATCAAGGATCTTCAAGACCATGCCGATAAGTGTGATTTATTATTATTACGTTATAAGAATGCAATATGATTATAAATAATAATTCATTATTGCTCCTACAGGTGGTGATTGCTCCAAAGCTTACATCGACGGATGAGGAAGAAGAGACCGGGGTTGTTAAATCCCTAGAAGATGAGAATTATATGAAGGACAAGGCTTTGCGGGTGAAAGTTAGGACAGTGGAGTTGGTGGAGAAGGTTGTCCGGAAATATGTCGCTAAAAAGAAGTTGGAGAGAAGAAGTGAGAAAGAACGTGAAAAATGAGCTGAACAAGTTCGAGAAAAAGAAATTGAAGAGAAAGGAAGCGGATGTGGGAGAGAGAGGAGAAATGAGACGGGAAGAAGTTGAGGAAGTGAGAGGGAAAGGGAGTGAGACATTGAAACTAGAAGCGGATTTTTGTGCCTCAATCGAAAAACTTGCCACAAAAGTATTCAATCAAAATAAGAAAACAAGATTCACTCTAAAGAATTTTGATCGCAGACTTGAAAATATTGGGAAAGATGTGCGACAATTAAGAGAGGAGATGAAATACATACAAGCTTTGGGAGAGGAAATGAAGCGTCTCAAGGAAGAGAATGCTTCATTACGTGCATAGATGAAGCTCTTGAGAGAGGAATTTCATGCTGGTAAGGCATGTGAAATTGCATTTGGTTTGATTTTTAATAACACATGCATTACATATCTAATATGTGATTCTAATACAGGCTACCAGCACTTCGCCGCGATTCATGGAAGAAGCTCATTCCAAGCTACCCATAGACACAAATGAGGTTGTTGGTCAGCCTACTACAAATATGGATGAGGCTGTTGGTCAGCCTGTTTTGGAGGACGAGGGAGGACACCCTACGGCTGTGAGCAGAACTGTAGTAGATTAGGTTATTGGCCAACCTACAATTATAGATGATGCGAGTGGGCAGGTTGCGACCAACTTATGTGTTACTTCGGTTGTGGTTGTGCAGAGGCCCCAACGCAATGCACCCGCATCGAGATGGGTATCATCTCCTTAGACGGCTCCACGTTCCTCTCCTACCATCGATCCTCTTCAGGGATACGTGGATCCGCATAGAGCCCTAGTCGATGAGGAATACAAAGATTTGAAACTTGTAAGGGAGACGCAGTGGCTTTTGTAGTTGAATCACATATACGACTTAAATTTCTACATTGATTCTGAAATAGGGTTGTCCTTTTTGTTAATTAATATGAGACCATGTGTATATTTTATGACACATTTTCCTCAATACGTAGGGCGTGGATCTATATTTATCTTACTTGACAGAGCGTTAGCTTCAATTTCCCCATGCCTATCCCCACGATGCGCATTCGTGCCATCCTTTTTTACGGTATTGTGAAATTCTAGCTTATAGTTTTTTAATAATCTTTAATCATTGATGTTTCTAACAATATCTAGTATTATAATAGTAAATCATGGAGGCTCGGCTGGAATTATTGCGTAATTATAACGTTGGTAACCACAATAATAGACATATTATGAAGATCGAAAAAGTCAATGAGAACCTTGTGTCTGTGGTCAAAGATGTCGGTAAGCGGAAGCCTTGGCGGAGATATGAAATGGTAAGCCCTTGCTTGCACATATACTTAGTTTAAATGATATTATTCTCTTGAGAAATGTATATGCTAATTGTTGTTTTATTTGTTGTGCTTGATAGCTTTACGTCCCTCTGAATACAAGACAACAACATTGGTTTCTAGGTGTCGTTTACCTAAGAAAGAGGTTGTTTTGATTGACAAGGGCACATACTAATTGGGAAGGCAAGAACGATTTGGTTGTGGCGCAGATGACAGAAGGGCTGAGGTAGTTGTTCCATATTCTTGACGGTGGAAATGTTTTTTGGGAGAGGGAATGGAAAGTGAGGATGATAAATGATAGACCGGAGCAATTAAACGAGGATGATTATGGCATCTTCATGCTCAAATTCATAGACTTCCTATGTAGCAGGAGGGAAAATGATTTTGTACCCTCAAGTAGATATTTGAGTAGTCTACATTCGCTATTGAATCTTTTGTGTTTTGTTTTAATCTTATTTCACTTTTTTTTTTTTTTTGTAGGATGAAATCCCCATATTCTGAAAGACCATCGCATATGACTGTCTGGAATACAAAAGGAACTCTAATGCTACCTACTCGTTTGCAAAATGGCCCGAAAGAAGAAATCAACCAAGAAAAAAACAAAAACAATGACTTTAATATGTATTGTATAGTAATTGTACTTTAATGATGTTGACTTTTGGATGAACTGCATAGTAATTGTGTATGAATTTGTATAATGGATTGATGAATGATGTCGATGAATTGATTGTATTGATTGTATGTGAATGTAGGATGGATAGATGATATACACATGAGTTGAGTAAAGGTCGAGATTGTTATCCACAAAGGGTCGAGATTGTCATGCATAATGGATCATGATTGACAGGGAGTTAAGGGTCGAGATTGTCATCCACAATGGGTCGTGGTTGTCGGGGAGTTAAGGGTCACGATTGTCATCTACAATGGGTCGTGGTTGACAAGGAGTTGAGTAAGGGTTGAGATTGTTATCCACAATGGGTTGTGGTTGACAGGGAGTTGAGTAAGGGTCAAGATTGTCATCTACAATGGGTCGTGATTATCATCCACAATGGGTCGTGGTTGACTGGGAGTTGAGTAAGGGTTAAGATTGTCATCTACAGGGGGTCGTAATTATCATCCACAATGGGTCGTGGTTGACAAGGAGTTGAGTAAGGGTCGAGATTGTCATCCACAATGGGTTGTGATTAACAGGGAGTTGAGTAAGGGTCGAGATTGTCATCCACAATGGGTCGTGGTTGACAGGGAGTTAAGGGTCAATATTGCCATCCACAATGGGTCGTGGTTGACAGGGAGTTGAGTAAGGGTCATGATTGTCATCCACAATGGGTCGCGATTGACGGGGAGTTGAGTAAGGGTCGAGATTGTCATCCACAATGGATCATGATTATCATCCACAATGGGTCGTGGTTGACAAGGAGTTGAGTAAGAGTCGAGATTGTCATCCATAATGGGTCATGATTGATAGGAAGTTGAATATTTCATTAGGGGTGATAACCTCTAGCTTAGTGAATAGTTTGTTAAACCTCGATCTTTAGTAGATGATAATTTTGATCCTCAGTGAACATTTTAATAACCTCGACCTTTAGTGAATGATAATCTCGATCATTAGTTAACAACTTGATAACCTCGACCCTTAATGGATGATAATCTCGACCCTTAATGAATGATAACCTCGACTCTTATTGATTACACAATAGTAATATATCTCTGGAATGATGACACATCATAAGACAATATTAAATGACATTATCAATCAATAAATTCAAATTGAGAGGCCCAAAATTCTCATTACGTGTGATTACATCAAGGCAAAAAAATTTCAAAAAAAAGTGAGAAGTATTAAAAATCTCAAAAGTTTCAGCCTGTAGGGAAGAAGGTGCATCGACACCAATTGTGACCTATTCGCTTGCATCTCGAGCATTTAAGTGTTGGCCTATCTTCTCCTCAAGATGTAATTCGAATATTTTTCGATCTTCCGACAAATCTTCTCGTTTGTAGCGATTTCATATTCTAACACAATATTTTCACTTCATCCGGAATGTTCCATTGAGTCTTGTCAAGCACTAGATAAACCGACTCTTGGTATGTTTTACAGAAAAAAATTTCGTGTATAATGGAGAGCAGTATTTGTAAATATTAAGTTGATACTTATCGTCACTATCACATGCACAGAAGGTAGCAACATGCAATTAAACTCACCGCACGTTCACTTCATCTCTCTTAGCTTCACTACGTCAGTAATGCTCCTCGATGTCACTTGGAAATCATCCACGGAAATCTTAGTACATTGTGTTTCGCACTTCTGTGTAATAAAGTTCGCTCAGTCTTTTTTTTGCCCAATGAGTCAAAGTTCCCCTGCATGCCATGCCTCATCTATTCTACAGAGGAAGAACTGTTGGATTTTAGTCCTTACTGCTTCAAGAAGTTTAGTCACGGAGTACTTTCGTGCATTTACGAACAATGCATTCATTCTCTCCATGATGATGGTGGTTACGATGTTATATCTTTTGTCAAGAAAGAATACAAATGCTCATCTTTCCTTATATATACCATTAAGAAACTAATATGCAGTAGGGTTGATCATTTGAATGCATCACATCATATCCCAAAAAGTGGATGTCCGGCATGTCTTAACAGCACCCAAAAGTAATCATTCGAACACACCTTCATGTTTCCCAAAATATGATGCGCACAATATCCATGGATTGCATAAGGGAAGATGATAACGAGTTCACTAATCAACCCTTTGTGACGATCTAACATAATACCAAGTCCTGGAAGGATCCTGATTGCTTTATATAAATTGTGAAGGAACCACCTCCAACTACCATTGTTCTCTGATTCTCTGATCCCATAAGCTACTGGGAGGACGTGATTACTTCCGTCAGTGCCATAGCCAAGAAGAGAACACCATTGTACCTTCCTGTCAAATGTGTTGACCCTTCGAATACACAGCTGGAGGCTTCGAATACACTGTCAAATTGTAATGAAGCATCTTTCGAAACTGTTTGTTTCTTCGATCATCTATACTTTTGTCAGTCCTTAAATTTGCCTTTCTCAACTCATGAAGATACTCCGAAAGCTCATTATAAGATTCCTCGTAAGATCCCAAGACTTCTTCCATTGCAATCTCCTTACCTTTCAATGCTTTCTTGTAGTTGATTTCAACCCTGTACGTCTTATTCATTTGATGTTGAATTTCTTTTGGCGTGCAGGTCAGTCTCGAACTTATGCGACTAACGCCAAATTCACTACTTATTAAACTGGTGACTTGGTGATGATCTCTTCCCTTCCTCTTCGAAGTTACTGTATCATGTCCACTCTCCTCGATAGTTGCCTCATAGTGGCGTATCACCTCAAACGATATGATACATGTATGCTTGGAGTTGTAAGTTTTTATTTTGAACACTCCTATGCCGTCCACTTTCGATGCGTGCATCTCTGCTTGTTTGAACTCAGAACCTTATACTAGAATTTGTGGCACATCGCATATTTACTCAAAAAATTATGTAATCGGCCTTTGTCCTTAAACATTTGTCCGACAGATATTTCATTAGGTTCGTCCACCATTTTTGGATATCCTTGATGATCTGCATTAACAAAAGATGCATCGGCTATACGTATATCAAGCGGAATGATATCGGATGGAGCAAAGAAAGTATCCAGTGATCCAAGAATATCTTGATATTCTTCATTGATCGGTAAGCGTAAATTTAAGTTTATAGGTTGTGCATTGAACTGAACCAATGGATCAAGACACGTAGCATCGGCAGATAAGACGGGGATATTGCAGTCGCCAGCTCTTCCCTGACATTGTTCATTACTTGAAGAGTCAGGTATATCGCAACCGTTGAGCCCTCAATCATGATATGTATCATTCCTTTAAGGGCCGGGTATATCGCAATCGTCAAGTCCTCGATCATGATATGTATCATTCCTTGAAGGGCCAGGTATATCACAATTGTCAAGTCCTCAATCATCATATGTATCTTTCCTTGAAGGGCCAGGTATATCGCAATCATTGAGTCGTCGATCATTGCTTGAAGGCTACAAATCAAGGGACCATATGTTCGAATGTAGAGTGTATGCTACTTTATTGCACGAGAGGTGTACGCTCACTTTCTCTATATACAGTGGTATCTTAGTAGGTGGACTCTGTCCGTAGAAGAGCATATATGCCTCGAGATCTTCATTATCTTTGATTCTATGTGGAGGGAATAATCCACATACTGCCTCACCGTACACAACCTTCATTATCAAATCAAATTCATCCAGTGTTGTCTTCATAATCTGATGCATTTTTATGTAGGAGCTCCTAATACGTAATATCATCCCTCACAACAACTCCTTTCGAGTCCCCACCTACGTACGAAAAAGTCTCATTTTCGTATACACTCTCTCCATCATAATAGCATAGGCTGGGCCGACAAGCCATAATATTCTAATATGGGTTAACATGCAATAAAAACGAACGGGTACCGGTTGTCAAATGTGAAGGGTGTAGGTTGTCATCAACTAGGGGTCGAGGTTTGACAACGTGAAGGGTCGTGGTTATCAACTGTCAAGGGTCGTAGTTGTCAACTATCAAGGGTCGAGGTTTGACAACGTGAAGGGTTGTGGTTGTCAAATGTTAAGGGTCAAGGTTGTCAACTTTTTCAGTTGTTAACCTTGACCCTTCATGCCTCCGAATCACGACCCTTCACATTTTGACCATCAAGCCTTATTGGATAATAACCACAACCCTTAGTGGATGAAAACCACTTCTCCACTTTGATCCTCCTTAACACAATGCAACAATGACAAGATTTAAGGTTTTATTTACCTTTAAAATGACTAGCATATTAGGGACACTGGAGAAATGCTAGATAGATGTGGGAGGACACCGGAGAATGCTAAAATCATGGTGGAAGAAGCTTTCAGATGAGAGAAATGCCAGAGAGACGATGGAGGGAAAGTGGCAGTGGGTCCCATGATCTTTACTTTTCCAAGAAAAAAGAAAGAAGAATGACCTCTGTAAAAGTGAATAAAGGCAGCGTTTGGACCTTTCTAAGGGCGTTCGTACAGTATGTGGGGTCCACCATCGCATATATGGGGGATCCACTCCATCCATTAACCTCAGAATTTCATGGATAACCATGGTTAGAAGAATGATCAACATCCGCCAGTCACATTGACCACAACACAATAAAATAGTTCATATTGAACGGACACCGTAATATGTTATCAAGTTTTGTGGCTCACACAGAGATGGTGTTAGCAACACGTTGGCATCTTCCCATATAAATAAAAAGCTACAAAGAAAATGAACGGATTAGATCTAAATTCCAATATGCCCAATAACAACTTCTGCCCACGACACTTTCTCAGGATTGAATACCACGTAACTTCTTCACTCAAAAACCATACAACTACTGATCCAAGGACAAGGGCAATTTGGTCTGAAAAACTTTTCAAGACCTGTCAGATGACTACCCTCAGAATATTTGAAACTTCCCTTCGATTTCGAGAAATCAACCATACTGCAATGCTAGTACGGTCAAAATCCCTATTTTCACTTGGTGACAAAAAGGTTAGATAACGCATGGAAGAGCCACCCCAGTCCCCATCAACTATAGCATGAAAAAGGTTTGGAAGAAAACTGCCAACCAATTCCAACTTGACACCTTGAGATATACCCTTGACAAAACAAGTCACCTTGAGATATACCCTTGAGTTTCTGGAAAACCAGCTAGAGTCCTATTTTACCAAAATCAACCAAAAAGACATCAATATGCACTCCTTTATCCATGTTCTCCACCTTCCTCGAAGCCCAATCTTCTCAAGAAATGGATAATGAAGTATCACCAACATCGTCACACACTCTTTTCATGTCGATTACGCAAGATACCAGTGATTTTCTGTGTCTGTTTGGAATAAATGCACTCATTAGCGACTAGAATTCCACCAAGGCTTTGCCAACCTTCTACAAAAGCACATGGAAAGGCAAAATCATATTGGGCATGACTTTTGTAACACGACAAACTAGAGTCACTGCTGTGATTTATAAATACTCACATCATGCTACTACACCAAAAAAAATTAACTCCACCACACCTTCCGTTTTTGGGACCAAGGCAACAAACTTCAACTGATTTATGAACTTATTCTCTTTTCCATGGAAGTCCGTTGTCACCTTTCACATTATCCCAGAAAGCGTGAAAGAAAGCAAGAGTGAAATCATCCAGACGAGGAGGCTTTTCCTGGCCAGGTAAAAGAGAAACCACTTCTCATGACTTGCCTCATAAGGTATAACTGCCTCTGCTATGCCTCATGCCTTTAAAAACCTTGACTGTATAGTTAAAAAAATAAAAATAAAAATAATGCAAATGAACACCCTCGGCCCCTCATTTAAGTTCCAAAGCAATAAGACTTCATAGAACATACATTCGCTGCAATCCCATCTAGAAGTAGGTATTAACAATTTAGTGTAAAACCAGAAAGGGATAACATCATATATCCACCACAAAATGATTGTAACACATGGAAAAATAGAAGTAATGGCAGTCTGCAGAAATTTTTTATCAGCATGAATTGTTACCCCATGGAGGTGGAGCAAAGAGGCCTCTAATTTCCTCAGCATTCAATCGAGGAACAAGTTCAATCAACAAGCGATCATTTAACCATCTGCGAGAGCGTCGATTACTAACCTGAGAGAGGTTTTTAAAAAAATCAACCATAAAATATTTGCACAACTACTTGCATTAATTTCTAATGTAATATCTTCGCAAAGTCCTGTCAAAATAGATGAGGCAAATTTTGAAGTTTATAACGAATTGATGTTATTCAAAGATAGCTGAACGCTAATACTGTTGTTCCATTTAAGTATATGTGAGAGAACCTGGCATGCCTTTTTTTCTGAAAGTCATATTATGGCATGCTCACTGAGAAATAAATGATGATCTCTATTCCAATGATCCAATTCTGAGTCTTCCATTGCCACACCCACTAAGGCAACCATTCATCAAGAATCTACAAGGCCTTTGGTTACAAACAGAAACTAGGTTGAATTGTAGCAATTTGGATGGAAATTTTTCAAAAAAGAAAAAAAGAAGACAGCAGGTTGGATGGAAAATCTCCTAGTTTTGGTTCGTTGGGACTTTCTAACCCAGTCTTTATCCGTGCTTCGCCATTCTTGATCGTTGCCGCTGCCATCAGCATCATCATTATCTTATCCCTTCTCGTAGTGATTTGGGATTGGCCTTTAAATGGCAGATTGTCGAAAGGGTGAGGGCAAGCAAGCAAGGTAGGATCATGGAACAGCAGTTGCCAAACAAACAGCCAACCACAAAACACCCACACACAAGAAATGCCATGCTTAGTAGTTGGTAGCACAAAATAGCACAGAACCCACCGATACATGATTACCAACTCACATGCAAACATGATCAGCCCCACACCATTATAAATGAGTCTAACTATGGCAAATTATCCGAAAAAGGGAAATCTGCAAACAATTAAAGTCTCTAGCATGCAATGCCACACAAGCTCATTAGGCATAATAGAAAATTTGAAAGGCTTGATGTTTAAGACATTTGACTACAGAGTGTAGATAAAACAAACTGACTAATTTGTAGTAAGGCTTTTAATAAAACAAAATTAAAAATGCAAAATTAAACAAGTTGTTTGATCTTCCTTTAAGAGAACTTTATTCAACAACCAGGAGGATCCTCAGAATGCTCAACTCAAAATATTCTTTTTATTTTTTAGAATGGGAGGTCTAAAACCATGAGTATGATTATTGAAGAACATTTCCTAGGTTTTGTTCTGAAAATGCTGCATCATTTTGTAACTATCTGCGATACTATATCAGCTCAACCATAACTCGAATGATCAAAGGGAAATTTTCAAGAGACACCCTTGCTATGCCTCTGAACAGTTAGAAATATGAAGCGGCCTCAAACCGTATTGTCATTGTTTATATGGAACAAAACAACACAATACAGGATCAGCAGGTTGTTTCCTTCCTGCATTCTTGCACAGAAAAGGCTTTCTTTGAGATTGATCACTCCACTCAACTCCCTATCCATGAAACTTGGTTTCAAAATAAAAAAACTCAAAGCAGTATTTATGGAAGAAGATTCCATTCAAGATCAAGCTACATTGCGTAATGCTATCGAAGTAGATCCTATATACATAGTATGCTACATGCTTGCTATTGAATTAAATCAAAGTATAAATCTCCACCTTCTGTTTATAAATTTATGTTACAATTTGATCAATGGTAACTGGTAAGAGTGCAAAATAAAATAATTTTGGGTCGGGAGAATGAGTGATCCAAATTGCAAATGACCCGTAATATCAGTCCCGTGAGATCTGAGATGGAAAGGTGACATCAGTCATTACAGTCTCGTCTGAGGATACATAGCAGATTTCAAATGTTGTAAGTGTCAATCAGAGCCATCTAGACACACCACACACATATGTTTCTTAATATGAATTAAGACTACCTTGCTGGCCAAGCTTTCAAGAAAGTCAATCTTCTTTTCGATCAATAACCCACGTGAGTTTACACTCTCTCCTGAAAAAATAACAGTCTCAAAATCAGGGAGGAGGGTAGTCGACCAGATCACCAATTCAATTGGTCCTTCCTCCCCCACTTGTGTGGGTCTCATTGTTTACAACAGAGGGAGCTTGTCATGGGGCCACCGAAATCGGCTACCTGGGGGACTACCAAACCACATCTCAATTAGAAATGCAACATGAAGCCACTGTAAGACCAGTCCATAATTTCAAAAAAAAAAAAAAAAAGGGGAAGAATTTCAAGAAAAATTCTACTAATATGTTTTAAACCAAGAAAAAGTCAACTAATGCAAATAACCCAAAAAAGTGCGCCACAGATGACGTGAAAAGAATTACAAGGGGCAAAAGCTCGTGACAGCATAAATGATGAAACCAAATCAATCTAATGATAATTTAATGAAATGAAATCCACAGGAACAAAGTCATACTGAAAATTAAACGAAAACATAAATCTAAACATCATGCGACGTATTATGAATTAGAAGGGGCTGAAAACGCAAGTAACGTAATTCAACTCAATCCGACGAAATGCCATCTGGGTCATCAAATTCACACTAAAAATTACAATAATACCGAAATCCAAACATCGCCAACGAATTTTATTTCCAGATAAATGATGGGTATTATAGTATTGCATCAAACTGGAGAAAAACAATATAAAAAACAATGAAAAGAGAGGAAAAGAAAAGAAAATGAGATTATATGAGGATGAAAGAATAGATTGGCAATACCCTTTTCTTGGCCAAAGATCGGAAGGGGAACAATGTCTTCTTCCCTCCTCAAAACCTCTGAATTCGCCATTTTGGATTGAATTTGAAGACGAAATCCGACGTCGTTGGTGCGTTTGTATTTCTTTTTCGTCGTTGGTTTGGGAATGAGTTCAACGATGACGAGTTTTATAATGCTCAGGTGCATAGGGTCATTATCCCAATAGCCCTGTAATGTGACGTGGTTGTGTAAGGAGCCCATCCTTACTTAAGTTTTTATAGCTATTAAACAACTTTTTCATTCTATTTAGAACAAAAATGCCCGAATACCACATCTGCCCCTTGTACGCCTGGCTCTCATTTCAAAAAGGAAAATGTTTTCTTGAATGCTCGCCTTGCCAAAATTGAAATTTGGCTCACCCCTTAGCCAATCTAATCCATTTATTTTAATTAGATAGAGTGAACCAATAAGAGGATTTTCTCAGTTTTTGTTTGAAGTTCTCTGTGACTCACAACTACACTAATGTTGTGCATTAATTTTGAATTATTTTCTTATGTGAACCATCCATGATAATTTTTTTCTCAAAAATTGAGTTGATGACATGAAATTAAAACTCCTTACATATGGACGAGATAGATTTATTTCAAGAAAGAGTCTCACATAAGATGTGAATGACTTTAAAATGTGGAGTCATTGTCGCACGACGCTATTTGATTGTTTCTTCTTTTTTTCACTTCATAAGACCACACAAAGTCGAAGCTTTCTCAACCATTAGTAGTTGTACGACTGGTCACTACATACTTCAAGTGATGACAAAAAACTCCAACAAGCTTCGGCTAAGTTCATACCAATTCTCCCGCATTAAAAAATAAATAAATAGGGGTTTTTTAAGTTTTCCATCCATAATTTCTCAGGTGGAAGCTATGGTGAGTATAGATTTTTTTTTAAAAAAAATCGTATTTCTTTGCTTTGTCTCTGTTTTGTTTTTGTTTTGCTGGGCAGAAGGGATGAGAGTTTGTGAAAGAGAGGAAGGTATGATAGGAGTTCGTGAAAGGGAAGAGGGTATGGTGGTTCCTTTATATATGTTTAAGATTTTTCTTATTGTCTGAATGGTGAGAGTTTATAAAAGGAAGGAGAGTGTGGGGTTCATTTTTTTTATTGTATGAATAGTGACGCCACATAGATTGTGAATATTCACTGCGGACCATTAGTATTCACTATGGATTGCTAATATTAACAGTGGCCCACTGATATTCAGTGTGGACCACATATATTATTGGCGATCCCCTGTTAAGATTGACGATTGACAATGAATATCAGTGGAATTCATTGTGGATTGCCAATATTAACAAAGGACCACTGATACTCACTATGGAGCACTGAAAATATCAACAGTCTACAGTGAATATCAATTATCCACATTATGTATCGCCAATATTAACAAATGACCACTGATGTTCATTGTGGACTATAGATAATATCACCAATCCCCTGTTAAGACCAATGTTTCGCAGTGAATATCAACAATCCTTTGTCTATGTTAATGGACTTCTATTAATATTTGTGGTCCTCTATAAATACGATTATTTTTTTGCTTAGTACTTTTATATACTATGGAATCCTTTTACAAGGCAGAGGAACCTAACCCTTGCTTAGAATACTCCAATATAAGGGTCGTCATCAAGTGCTTAGTACGATTTCTACCTACTTTGATGGATGAATTCATCAAGTCCCATGTCAAGAGGGAGATGCTTAAAATAACCTAATTCGGATATCTTCTTGATTTCGATGAAGGGGGATGGAGAGCAAATGGATCATTGCTCCACTGTCTGATACAAAGGCACCTCGATGACCTTCGCTTTGACTTCGACGGCATCGTTCTCTAATTCAGGGAAATGGACTTTGCTTTTACTAAGGGCCTAAAGTGGAAAACAATAGACGAATCGAAGCAAACCGGTCAAGGATTGTTAATAAGAAAGAGTACTAGAGATCGATTTTTTTAAGGATCAATCTCGTATTAGAAAGAAGGATTTGTTAAAGACATTTCGATCTCTTCGAAGAGGGAGTACCAATGACGTGGTCGCCTACAATTAACGATGTCGATATGCATAGAGAATTTACTTACTGGATCATTAAAAAGAAACACGTGTAGATAAGTATATAAATTTAAAATTTAATTATGATACATTTGATAATCACCCCTGGGAGAATATACAATACTAGATCTCAAAAGAATAAGTGAATATCGTGATTAAGGAACACCTCCCGGACTCATGTGACTTCTGCAGATGCCCATATGCCCTACAAATTATTTTTTAAAAAAATAAATTCCTATGAATTTCCGTAAACTATTATGCCACTATAATGCGTCTTATTTTAATATTTATTGTTTTCCTGCCCTTATTTAAAAGGTTTGGCCATATAAGGTCATCCCCAACTTATTTTGCCAAAATAGCTGGGCTACCAGATGTAGTCTAGTTAGAAATTTACGATTTCTGAATAAAAAGACAACTAAAGTGAAAAAATACAGGGCTCTTAAAAAAGTTTTCATGAATGTACAGGTAAGTTGAAATATCACCTCAAAACTTTGTTTACTTATGTTGTATTTCAATGTTTCTAACATTGAATACATATTGTTGCAGCTTAAGATTAGCAGTGAACTCATCCTCATAGTTGATGAGGAAAATATTGTCGCTCTTATACGAAAATAAGAGGTCAAGAAGAGAGAGGTGGTGAAGGAGGGGAGGAGTATGGGGAAGATGGTTAAGGATATAGAGGTAGGTGAGAAGAAGAATAAAAATGAGGAAAAAGAGCTATTATTAAACTCGAATAGTGGAATGAGAGAGTTAGGAGAGGAGAGCGGGGGAAGAAAAATAAACTCTCACTTGAATATGTTATCGAAAATTTTAAATGAGAATATCTGCATACACAACAAAATGAACTTTCCACAAGTCAGGGTAGACTCGCTAAAGCTATTTAAATTTTCAATTGTTATCATGTGCAAGTCTTGTTTGTTGCGATGTAACCAATATACGTGATGCTCATGCAAGGTACCCACCACAAATTAGCATTTATAGACCCGTTAAGAAAGTTTAGCCCCGATGAATATGAAATTGTTAAGGCAGTCTATGTTGATGATGCTCATGTTTAGGTAAAATGCCTATGAGAGAATATATTGGTTGATGGTGAGGAAACATTTTTGCATGAAAATCATTTGCATACTTCATTTTATATTATATATGTTTACTAATAATTCGGGGCTTGCATGGGAAATCAACATGTATATGGATTTTTTGACGATCGACGTCTACAATATTCTAACGTGTATAATCAGGAATGCATGTTTGTACTGGCATTGTTATCAGTAATGTTCATTTACTGATATGCATGTTTGTACTGGCATTGTTATCAGTAATGTTCATTTACTGATATGCATGTTTAGCTTATATTAGAACTAATCTAACTTATGGTATTTGATTTATTCGTAACAACAACTTTTTATGGGCAATGTTAAGCTATCACAGGAATATAGTGTCGGACTATATATTTATAGAGTTATAGATGACATCTTGAAAGATATTAATTATCAGGTTTTTACTTATATTAGAGGGTAGCGCTTTCAAAATGAGATGTGAAAATTCAATTATGTTTGTCATTGCACTTTTATGTGACTTACTTGACTTAGTGTTATACGTCATGTTTGGTTTAGATATACTTATAGTACAACTTATGTACTTCATAGATATACTCTCCACACTATGTCTGAAACCAACTCTAGGTTTTGATTGTCGTGCACTCGAAAAAAGACTAGTTCAATTGCTCGATAGCATTCATACCAGATAGGAGAGAAAGTATGATGAGTTTATAACTGGCTTTACGGAGGGGTTGAGATGATTATTTTATCTATATGACGAGTGCAATAAACATTAGTAAGTCAGATGACTTTTCAAAATAGTAAGCGGGATCCTAAAATAGACTAGTAAAAGTGAGTGTGGAGTCTTCGTGATGAAATACATCGATTTCTTATGTAGCAATCGGGAGATCGTATTCTTCCTGGTAAGATTCTTATGAAATGTTTTTTAGTCTGATTTGTTATTACTTACTGGTCATGTCATTAATAATATTAACTTATCAGTTACCCTATAGGACGAAGTCTTTTATTTTAAAGAGACATTGTCTTTTGATTGGCTTCAACCGTTTTGAATGACTACAAGATATCAACAATACACAGTTTTGAATGACTACAAGACATTGCCTTTTGATTGCCTTCACTAGTCCACAACGAATATCAATAATATACAGTTAATATCAACAGTTCTCAGTGATAAAGTAAACCCTCACCATTCATACCTAACCAAATAAAAAACAACCACAATGTATGGTGGTAAATAAAGCAAAAGGGTTAAAAATCGATTTTCGTTAAAAATATAAATTTTGGAAAGACTACATATATAAAAGAAACAACATCTTAATATATTAATTTAGCCAATTTTGCACCGACTCATATCGAGAGATGCAAGTGGCCAACGTTGCAACAATCCTAGATAAATTCCCCATCCACGAATCTGTTTTGACCTCTTCTTGTTCATAGAAGATCAATGTTCATGCAATAAGCTCATGTCTCGTGGTTGAGAGTATTTTGATATCTTTCAAACTTTCACCCGCTAATAGTGCTATGTCTTGGGCCTCTCTAGTAAAATTTTAATTCCATGAAGACAATCTTTTAGTTCTAAAAGACGGCCTTCTCTTTTTATTTGACATCTTAATCTGTTCTCGAGACTAAAGAGTTGTTAGACTAAGTGTTGGGCATTATGGTATTGTGTATGGAGGATTTCTACGGTAGCTTGGTTGGCGTTATTATTTTCCTGCATTTGTCTAAGTTGTTCTTGACAAGCTTTATGAGTATGAAGGCACTGTGTCATTAAAATATAAAAGTGTCGGACTTTATGGAATTCCTCAGGAATGACTTGAACCAGTCGTAAAAAAATGACTATTTCTTTGCGCAAGAGCAACTGTAGTCTTAAAGGGTTGAAGTTCTTAGAGATATGTAACTGTAACGCCCAGAAAATCGAAGCCTGGGTACAAAGACTCCAATCCCGAGATATTGGGTGTTAACCTAACAAAAAGTGTACGTGGGTGAGTTCTCACATGCCCGCACAATCCGGTTAATGTTCGCTCATGATTAATAATTAGAGTAGCCTTAGATCGACGACATCAAAAGTCAAGCAAAGGTAACAAATCCTAGAAATATAAGGCCAACAGTCAAAGTACAATTCCAATCATGGTGATTGCCCAAAATATGGATTATACAAGCCACAATAAACATGTAATGAAATCAACACACAGAGTACACCTGGTCGGGGGCTCCAACATGGACATATACAAAATTGAAATAAATGTAAGGTTTCTAATTTCGCCCAACACTCCTAAGACTTCATGGCAAAAGTGCAAATTGGTCCAAGCCTATCCGTCAGAAGTCTTGATAGCACCCGCATCAATAACATCGCCTGGTTGGTGTTTTAAAACACTGTCCCATGTGGGAGTGAGTGACAAATTCAGTGGTTCCATGAATTTTAAGTTACACATGTTATTAACTCAACCAGTGCAAAAAATGATAAAAAAATGTAAACAAACACCTCTTAAGTACTCTTGTTAAATGTACGAATGAGATTACGAAATGATGCATGTGCCTTATAACCCAACACTCCCTCAAAAGCGACTTCAACGCATATTTCGCATATGCCAATACTCCCCCACAAGCGACTCTAACGTCAAATCACAATAACCTAACTAATGCAATACGATTGATGTGTATGATTAGTTGAGTGGTTATTAATTCTAGTTCATACAGCGGATTGGCAAAGCTAGGATACCACCGTTTTATCATTGGTCTCAACTATATCACTAGACTAGGGGCGGCTGTAACAACTCCTCACCTGTGTCCCTTAATCCATTTTGGGTTCATCGAATAAGAGACAACACTACAACTAATTTAAGACCGAACACTAGCCCGACCGATTTCAAAGGACCCGGATGACATGCTTCGTATGACACATAGCTAGTCACCTTACCAACAGGGTAGATGACGACCACAATTAACGCACGAGTCATCACCCCAACGTAAGCTCACAACCTCCATAAGTGTTTATTAGTCACTACGGGAAGGCTCGTCACCCCAATGTAGGTCAAAAGCTCGAACATAGTGTCCCATACCACCATGCCCGGCTCATGAGTCTTGTGGATTGCGTTACTAATAATTATAAATAAACTCATTCAATGAAAATGGGATATCATAAATTCAATTTGGTTACATCATACATGGTGAACATACATGATCAGTCGGTCGGTATACTAATTTGATTGACTTGAGACAACCCCAGTGCAATTGGCAATGGGTGCAAGCATCCCGTGTACTCCAACAACTGTTAGTTGTCCGTGTTCAACCAGGGTCAATCGAACAAGTCTAGGATAGCCGACCTAACTCGTGTCACCCCTTGGTTCAGGCAATTTACTGATTGACCCAATATCATAAGCAATTCTAAACATCACTAAGGGCTAACCGTTCATTAGTCAATCATAACGAGATTTCATATAAAGCTAAAATTTAACAATACAAACACTTAAGCATTTCATCGAATATGTGAGCATCAACAACACAGTACTATCACTTAGGCATTTCATTGAGTATGCGAGCATCAATAAAACAACACAATCATTTAGACATTTCATCGAACATGTGAGCATCAATAATACAATGCAGTCCCTTATGCATTCCATCAAATATGTGGGCATCAATAAATAAGTAATAGTACATGTTGCAATTGAAATCGAAATATGAACATGTTAGTATACACTAAGCCATCTACAACAACAAATCATTAACCGAGACTATCAAGGGTCAATAAATATTAACCTAGGAATAATGGTCAAAACCTTGGAGGGTTTCACGCGACCTAATCGTGCTTAGGGTTAGGGTTTGTAGTTAAACCACCGATAACTAATAAAAAACCAATGCTATTATGAGATTTATATGGTTTAATCTAAGAGGACTTAAGTTAGGAAGAGTAGCTTAATCCTTACTTCTTATTGACGACAAAAGGGGTGAGACGGAGGATCCGAAAGTCACTACGACTTTGATTGAAGGAGAGAAGGTAAGAGGGTGCAACAATTCTCTCAATCCACCACCTTCACACACACGCGCGCACACACACACACTCTCTCTCATTCTCTTTCTCTTCTTCTTCTCTTTTTCTCTCTCCTGATGTATGAAATTCGTTTAGGATCAAGGGATGACCTCAAATGCTCTATTTATAGTACCATAAATGGTGCAAATGGCAATAAGGGCTAGGTTTTCATTATACTAGCCCTATGGGAGGGTGTTTCTAACCTTGTGGTCCATATGGGGTTTAGTAATCGCTATACACTGTATGATAGTTGGCCCTGGTGATGATCTACGTATGGATATAATTGGCCCACCATTTGGATGTTTCGATCGATGGGTGTGATTAGAAGTCAGTTCGACAACCACCGATTATCGATCAAGGTGACGACTATACAGATATGTGTAGGACATTACTTTAGGTTAGAGTTCTAAATTTGGTTGCGATCTAATGGCCCGAAAGCCATAATTTAGACCAAGAGTGAAAAATGGACATTTAACTTAAGTTCTCAACAAACTCTGAAGGTATTTGCACATCTCATGCACTCACCTTGCGAGCCCAAGTTGAGTGATTCGAGACGCGATCTTGGCTCGATGTCCTACGATGGATGCCAAGCCTACTAAGACGGACATCTTCCTATAGTTTCGAGTTCAGCGGTTCAGCGGCCCACTAACAAGCGGCTTAGAGATAGTTTGGTTAATTAAAGCATTTATGAAATGAACTGCAAGGTGAGATTTCTTGTGTACAGAAAATAAGGTTTGAATTATCTAATGTTCAAAGCGTGTCCTTTATACAATTAGCAAAAATGGTGATACGACTCTAATCACCTTAATTCAACTATATTATAAACTACCCGAATTAGTAAAATATAATAAGAATAGAAAATCCTAATTTAACTACACAGGATGATTCTTGATAAGATTGGAAGAAATTCCTAAGAAGACACCGAATACAAAAACCCTGAGTTGAAAAAGGTGTGTTAGGACCATCAGCGAGATGCGGTTGCATAAGTTTTCATTTTCAATAGGTCTATTTCTTGTAATATTTTTTATACTTTTAGTTACTATATTATTTTTATTATTTTTATTTTAGTTCATTGTCAAGTCTAATTTAGCCCCATCAAATTTTATTCTATTTCGAGTTTTAGAAAAATTCTAAAAATTATGGGAGTGCCAACTGCCGGAAACCATTGATTTTCTGTATGGTTTATAAAATATCATGCAATCAACCCATTTTAAAATTTATTTATTTTTATATAAACTTAGACTCATCATGCTTCAATCTAGCTTTTGAATTACCACTATCGGAGTTGTATTGAAGGAGATACGAATTTTTAAAATCAATATACTGAAACTGTCAATTTTGTACGTAGTTGTACGTTGTCGTACAGGGCTACTCAGTTAAACCGAGTCCCACTCGGTTCAATTGAACCATGCTATCCATATTTCCTTAGTTCAACTCCATTCAACCAAACATTATTGTTTAAAATTTGCTCAGTTGCTCGATGTTTTCTCAGTGCAACCAAACCTTATTGTCCTAGTTTGCACGGTGCAACCGAGTCCCACACAGTTCAAGCAAACCTTGTTGTCGATGTTTCATAAAACCATCGAATTTCACTCGGTCAGGCAGTTTTGGTGGATTTAAGATCACTTCTTTTGGTCTCAAGAATGTGCAAATACATACATGAACATGCAATCAAGTTGAGAAATCAAAGGTAACACCCAAGGACATCAAATTCCCAAGCTGGCAAAAATTTTGGAGCGTTACAACAACAACCTCTCCATCCCTTCCCGCAAGACAAAGAGTCAACAAATCTAACTCATAGAGAGAAATCATGAAAAGTATTGGCCCTGCGAGTAACATTAAAAGCCATAGCCAAAAAGATTAATTTCTTCATGAAGGATTCTATTCAGCATGCAAGAATTCTGTCTCGCAAAAGAATTTTGTAGTACATGAAAGAAAAAGTATTATATTTAAATGTATTCATACCAATTCACCCAAAGACATTATTTTCAGTGCATATTTAATGTGGACGGTGAATATTCACTGAGGACTGCAAATATTCACTTTGGACTGCAGATATTCAATGAGGACCGCTAATATTCACTATTCGCGGTCATCATTGAATATCTATGGCCCATAGTGAATTCCATTGTTGATATCCACAGTCCTCATAAAATTCAGGATGTTACAATCATTCATTAAAAAAAACAATAAAAGGACCCCCACACCCTCATCTTTTTTCACAAACTTTCATCATTCATACCCACCATTCGTCTTCTGTAAATATCTGCATTCACCGTGAATTCCACTGTTAATATCAGCAGTCCAAGTGAATATTAATGATCCTCAGTGCATACCTGCGATTCGTGTCGTCCCACCATTCATCATTTATACAACAAAAACTAATAATAATAATAATAATAGGAAGAGAAAAAAAAAAACCCACACCCTCTTCTTTTTCACAAATTCAAACCATTCATACTCACTGAAACAATGACAGAACAAAGAAACATAAAAAACTTACATCCACTCACCATAGCTTCCACTTAAGAGATTGTGGTAGGAAAACTTTTAAAAAATCATTTTTGTGTGTTGGAGAATTGGTCCAAGCTTGGCTGGAGCTTGTTGGAGTTTTTTATCGTTGTCCAAAATGTCCAAAGATTGGTCGTATAACTAACAACTGTCGAGGAAGCTTCGGCTTCTTGTGGTCCTAGGAAATGAAAAGAAGAAAGAGAAAAGAAAAAAGGAGGAAAGAACGACCAAATGGCCCCATGTGATAAGAGTCTCATTTTTGAATCCATCCACATCTTATATAAAGACCACTTGGTTATTTTGAAGCAAATACATTCCGTCCATATATAAAATATTTTAATTTCATATCACCAGCTCAAATTTGAAAGTAAAAGTCATCACATATGGGACACACAAGAGAAACTAGTTTAGAATTAACGCACAACATCAATGTAATTGTGGGCCACATAGAATTAAAAAAAAAAATCCTCCCGTAGGTCCACATTTATCTAATTAAAATGAATGCGTCGGATGGGCAAATGAGTGGGCTGAATTTCAATTTTTGGTAAGAGGCACGTCTCTTTTTAAGAAAAAGTTTCTCTTTTAAGACGAGAGCTCAACATATGAGAGGGCAGATATTATAGAGGGGCACTTTCATCCTCTATCCAATGAAAAAGTAAATTGAGGACTAAAAAGCTTAAGTTTTAAAAGGTAAGGCTCATTCCACGCGATCTCACGGTGCATGAAACTCAACTCCGTGTGAACTTAATCCTCGTTGCATCCAACCAGCTGTTCAATGGAGCCTGTCCAGCATAAAACTATGTGGAGCTTACCGAGATGTGCGTGTGAAATCCACTCCGTACCTCAGTTTCTCCAGCTTATGTTAGACAGTGATTCTGAAAATGAGGCAGATCTAAAACTCGGGTGGGCCATACCATGAGAAACAAGTGGTATAGAACGCATGGGGTCCCATAAATCTTGGATCTGGATGATATGTTTGTTTTCCCTTCATCGCGGTGGGAATCACCTCATGAATGGGTTGGATGCCGCCAACACCTTATAAACATGTTAGATGGCATATAAACACAACGGTGGGGCCTAATAATATTTCAGTGGTGGCCGTTCAATCCCATTGCCTCCCACTTTGTGCTCGACGTAAGTTTTGGATCAAAAGCATTTTTGAGACAACACTCGAACATGGACTAGGGATATTAATGTACGGAATGGATTTCAGGCGAACATCACAACAGGTCGCACCGAGTTTTATGCTGGACGGCTTGCATTCAGCGGGTCACCGGACGAAATTCCTATCCATGGGTATAAGGGTATTGTACACGTGGCATATATCAACTCAAACGAAATCGAATATATCTAGGAACAGATTGATTGAACAATCCCAACCTCTGATTAGATATTCAGATAATCAAGTAAGCTTGCTTTTTCCGTTGATGATACATATGCATCGGTTACCATAGTTTGGACGGTTTAATTTGACTACTAGTATTCCATGCGTGCAATTTCTAAGCGCCGGCGTATCATCTTCACATATTGCTAGAGCATCGAATATCTCACCTTTGACACTGGAGCGAGATGTGATGCCACGAAAAGATATTGTGCATGCAGCATGCATGCAATTCAAATTGATCCATTCAAGTTTTGGGTCCCGTCTTAGTCAGGTGGCAAACCAATCTTTTCACTGAACAGATCTCGTGATGTACAAATTGATGGACGTCTATTGGACAGTTAAGTTAGAAGAAGTGAACGATATAATTTCAAATAACAAATTTAGACTAATAGGAGGTTCGAGGTGTTCAATACATTTGGCATTTGAGTTATGGCCCATCTAAGTTTGTTTCCATCATATGAACGGTTTACTTTTGAGTTCTATTTATGGAGAATGTAGAATTTACAAGTGCACGCTCATGAATCAAGATGGTCTGCGGGAGTATCAAATAACCCTTCTTAACACGTATCCTACATCATAAGAGAATAGTCCTTATTAGAGGTCGTACAAGATCCGTCGCTAAATGGGAATCGAATTGGCTGGCGTACCACGGAAGCCGATTGGGTAGTGAGTAACTTGCTAAGCTTACCGTATTTGGTAAACTCTGTGAGGAGAATCATGATTTATGTATTTTATTGTTCCATCCTTCCATTTTTCCAAGATAGGGCTTTAGGCAAAAAACGAAACATACATGATATTCAAATGGATCACACCACAGGAAACAGATGACTTGAACCTCTCTATTGAAAATTTCTTTAGGGCACACAAGTTTTAGATCAAGTTTATATTAATGTTTTTCGTTCATTCATGTCTTTATGATCTTAGTGGTAGGTTTGATGACAAATAAACACTAATGTGGGGCTATAGCTAGGTTTCAACAGTGGAAATCATTATCCCCATTGTTTCCTTTGGTATGATCCACTTGATCTTTTTATATGCTTTAATTTTGGGCTCCACCTCTTAAATTGGATTGAAAAATGAATGGATGGTGTGATAGACCACATACATTCAGGGTGGGCCCAAATGAGTTTACTAGTAAGATAAGAACATACTTAGTAACTCAATACACAATCCGATTTATGTGTACCACACACCAGCTACACAACTGATAATACGTGTCATGCGAAGATGAGCGCCTACGCTCCTCGTAGCTTCAAGTTGTACTAACGGTCCAAATAGGATGAAAGCTACATGGCCCCACAATGATGTATTTATTATATCTATATTGTTCATCCATTTTCAGAAATCATTTTAGAGCATTATACAAAAAAAAATGAATCATATCCATAGCTCAAATGGACCACACCAAAAATAGCAATGAGGATAATGATTTCACCGTTAAAATTTTTGTAGGGCCCACCATAATGTTTATTTTATTTTTATCAAATTTGTTAATAAGATCAAAAATACATGGATGAAGAAGAAAAACAAATTTCATATTGATCCAAAACTTCTGTGGCCTCCAAAAGGGTTTCAATGGTAGACGTTTACCCTAATGTTGTTTGCAGTGTGGTACGCTTGATTTTTAGATATGTCTTATTTTTCGGTTCAAGCCTTAAGAGAGCTTTGAAAATGGATGGACGGTTTGGATATAACACATACCTCATGATAGGACCTGCAGAACTTGCTAACGTCCACATAGTAGCTATATAGCTGCTGTGTGGTACACCAGCCAATCCGCTTCAAAATCGGATTGCGAACTGAGTAAACTCTGTTGGGCCCACCTCAAATGTATCTAGTCTATCCACGCCGTCCATCCGTTTTTCCATCAGGTTGAGACCAAAATTTAAGTATACCCAAAGATCAAGTAGATCATACTATCGGAAACAGTTGGAATAATGACTTCCACCGTTGAAACCTTTCTAGGGCCCACAGTGATGTTTATTTCTCATCCAACCTGTTCATAAGATCACACAGACATGGATGAAGGGAAAACACAAATACAAGTTTGATCCAAAACTTCTGTGGCCCCCAAGAAATTTTCAACGGTAGATGTTCAATTCACACTTTCATATGGTGTGGTCCACTTGAGGTTTGTATATACTTCATTTTTAGGCTCAAGCCTAAAATTATCTGTTAAAATGGATGGACGGAGTGGATAAAATACATAAATCACGGTGGACCCCACAGAGTTTACTCAGTATGCAATCCACTTCCATCCGCTTCCCGCTAAACGAAGGAGCAATGTAGATCTAAACTATCGAATTGTTTGGCTAGGTAGATGACTCTTGAAATGGATTGCGTACTGAGTAAACTCTGTAGGTCCCATAGTCATTCATACATTTTATCCATTCCGTCCATACATTTTAGAAAATAATTTTAGGTCTTTAGCCCAAAAATGAAGCATATAAAAGGCTCAAATGGACCACACCACCAGAAATAGTGTGAACTGAACATCTACCATTGAAATTTTCATGGGGGCCACAGAAGTTTTAGATCAATCTAATATATGTGTTTTCACTTCATCCATGTCTTTGTGATATTATGAACAAGTTGGATGACAAATAAACATCACTGTGGGCTATGGAAAGGTTTCAACAGTGAAAATCATTATTCCCGCGGTTTCCTGTGGTATGGTCCACTTAAGCTTTAGATATAACTCAATTTTGGGCTCAACCACTAAAATGATCTCAAAACACAGATGAATGGAGTGGATAAGACAAATACATTCATGGTGGGCCCAACTGAGTTTACTTAGTACAATAAGAGCGTACTGATTTATCCAATTTCGATATGAAGAAAAAATTAACACTGTAGACACTTACCTTTTATGTATTTTTTTTCCTTAAAGGCCGAAAACTTATGTTACCAAAGTAGATTTTTTAGGTACAAAAAGAGGGTTTTGGACGAAAATATCCCTGGTTTTAAAGTAAAAGCAACTGAAAAAGTAGGGGTATTTCGTCCTTATTGGTTCGTCCGTACGGGTAGGAGTCTAAATTGGTAAGGTAGGTTTTGTTCGGGTCGGAAAAAAAAAGGTGGATGGAAGGTCGCGTCTATAGTAAAAAATTACTCCGATATGAAAACCCTTCCCTCTGTTCTACGACAATTGTAAATGACCTGTTTTTGTTGTGGGTTATTGCAGTGTATGTATATTTTTTTCGGCTATTGCAGATACTGAGTAAGTAAAAAAAAAAATTAGAAACATAAAAAATCAGAAGTTCATTTTGCAAGTGTGGGGAGCCATGCCTGTGCATAAATGGCATTGGATGAAACAATGAACACCTACCTGGAACTTCTAAATTCAAGTGGTGGGCCACATAAGGGTTGGATCAACTTGACTTTTACTGCTTGTATGGATATGCACCCATGAGTAACTTTTTAACTTATGTTTAGTAAGTTACTTTTTTAGCTTTAGTTTGGTTATTGAACTTAAATGAGTACCTTATAGCACAAGTAACTTATTTTCTCAAGTGTTTATGAGCATGTGCACTCCAACCAGAACAATACTTCACTGCTCCACTTGATGAATGGATGTGCCATGTTGGTAAATCCATCCAATGATGTTTTGAAAAATCCACCTTGTTAGCCATTTTATTCATCTCATTTTAGGGGTGGGACAAATATGAGGTAAATCCAACACTAAGTGGGCCACATGATCTCCAACCATGGTGTTGATGCAAAAATCTGGTTCACCCTCACCGAGCTCCGGGCTCTCTCGTCGAGCCCTGTAAGCCTGCATAGAAGAAGGACAAAGGAGACCCTGGCTAGAACAGGGAACATCTGATGCCAAAGTCAGGCTAGGAATCTGGGTTTAAGTAGTGTGGATGGGGTTTGGGGGAGAGTTTTGCGTACTTGTTCCTATTGGTGCATCCCTTATTTATACCTTCTGGTTGGAGTGGTTGTGTCCGTCATTCTCGGCACGACTACCGCCATTAGGCGAGAATGATGTGCGTGCTGATATTGGCGGTTATCTCGATCGCGCGCCAGAAATCACTTCTCCCATACGTTGTTGGAGTTAATTCCTCAACGTGATTATAGACCACGTCCGACCCTGAAGTCTAGGTCTCACCTGTGATAGTCCGAGCCCATGGGCGGGTTGATCCTGGTCGCTCGTCGACAAGGGTCTGGTCAGAAACAACGGGTGGAGTGTGTAATGGCTTCTTCCGGGTTCCAGGTTGATGTGAAAGCTCTACAAAAGAGCGTGGAAGCTGAACATTGATTGTTATGACTAGATCGGGGTATGCGAGCCATTACCGAGTCGTGGTTCGGCTCATTTAGTTTTGTCGTCCGACCTGTTATAGCGAGCTCGCTCAACTGATCAGGTCGGGCTTTCCTAGATTGGGGTCGGGGTATACCTGTTTTGGCGAGGTTGCTCAATCATCCGAGCTGAGTTTACTCCTATCGGGATCGGCCTAGATTTTCCCATAACAGAAGGGGCCAAAAATGTTGATGCAAAAATCTGGTTCACCCTCACCGAGCTCCGAGCTCTCACGCCGAGCCCTGTAAGCTGCACAAGAGAAGGACAAAGGAAACCCTGGCTAGAGCAGGGGACCCTCCGATGCCAAAGTCAGGCTAGGAATCTAAGTCTCAGTAGTGTGGATGGGGGTCTGGGTGAGAGATTTTCTGTACATGTTCCTGTTGGTACATCCCTTATTTGTACATTCTAGTTGGAGTAGTCATGTTCGTCATTCTCTGCACGACTACCGCCATTAGGCAAGAATGATGTGCGTGCTGATATTGGTGGTTACCTCGCGATCGTGTGCCGGAAATCACACTTCCCGTACGTTACTGGAGTTGATTCCTTAACGTGATTGTAGACCACATCCTCATTCAACCCGACCCTGAAGTCTATGTCACACCCCAAACTCAGAAACCTAGCTCACAAAATTTCAAATTATTGAATCTGGTGCCGATAGCCTCCGTAGTACCCCATTCTCGGCTCCCAACATCCATATGCCAGATTCCGATCCTAGGACCCTACAAGGAGGATTTTTCAATGTACATTTAACTCGTAAGAAGTATAACCACAAGTATACTCAAATCACAAAGGCAATATCATCATCACATATCCACTAATATAAACATTTGAATACAATACTGAAAGGGAAATACATATATCGAAATCAAAGCTCCAGAAGTCAGCTACATACTCCAAGCTCCATGCTGCTGCAACCTAACGCCACCTGCACGCATCTATCATGCATAAGCTTATAGAAAGCTTAGAGGGTGGTGAAAGTGTGTGCGCAAGATAAGTGCCAAGCACATAAATACAACGCTATAATCATACAATGTTGGGAATACTGGAAAGATCATGAATCACAAGATATCAGAGTAAACGGAAACATACTGGTAAGTTCATGAGTGCCATTAGCCGTACCAAGGCTATGCGATGCAAAGCATGAATGCTAATGACTATATCACTACAAAAACATGGCAACTCAAAATGCCATATGCTGAGGATGTAATACAATATGTAATATGTGGTGCGAATGAAATGACCAAGCTGTAGTGTGAAGTCGGGATGATAGTACGTGGTATAGCAGGCTATAGGGCATATCATAATGGACTTCTATCCAAACCAGTCCCATGCCTAAATTTAGATAGATAGACTCAATGTGGTAAGCTCCTGATCTTAGGTTAGTTGCGCACCTCAATCGAAATCCTGGCCATTGTGAAAGTACACATAACAATTAGTTACGTACCACAAGCCCGAGTGGATGGTGAATGAATAAATGAATATAATGTTGAGTATGCAACTCCTGCTCCACAAATTAGTACTGTACATCTTTGGAATCATCACCGGGGTCTAATACACTCTACATGCAATCGCCGCCTACTGGACGCGCAACCATGTATGTGGAAGAGACCTCACTATCCGCCTGACCAGTAGTCAACCAATATCTACCTGGCACGTTAATAGCGGACCCAATCACGAGCTGGTCAAACTCAGCCTAACTATGCCCACTACCCTCGAGTGGGTAAGGCCACCACCCCTTCCCAACCGACCATGACACAATGGGAGACGGGGCCTGCTGGTATTCGGTACTCGGGCGCTCATGTATCCACTCAGTCTTGACGTTGGGGTGTCTCATGGCCTCGGATGTTTAGGAATTTTCATCCAAGGCCATCTATGACGGCCTGATGCTAGTAACAGATTTTTGGTGTCCCATCTAGCCATCCACAATATGCCTGTGGAGGCTATGGCCCTGATGTCACTAGGGTATACAGTAATCGCGACACACAATGCAATATGCATGAGTCATACAATCCAGTCATGTATCAATCCTGCGCATACCGTGCGCTCATGTGAGACAATCTCCACCTATCAGGGAGTGTCATAACAACCTGCCCAGTGACATATGCAATGGTCAACCACATCTCATAACAAACATGCAGATGATACGTATGGGCATGTATCATGATGCTATGCTGTCACATACTCATAATCAGTATCGATAAACGGCACCGATAATCGGCTTCAACAATCGGCCTCGATAATCAGCATCGGCCTTGACAATCGGAATCGGCCTCGACAATCGGCCTAACAAAGGGCCTAAGGAAAGGTCATGATGTGGATATTTAAACATCATCGCCTATCAATGTGGACATTTAACTAACATTGCTTCCAAGGAGTGGTCCACATAGAGCCTAACATCTAGTGGGGCCCATGGCCTCACACAAGGCGTCACATACAACATAATAGGCCTCGCACAAGGGCCTCTCATACATCATAATGGGCCTCATCGAATGGGTCATATCTACATCACATGGGCCTTACCATATGGGCCAGAAATACATCTCATTGGGCCTTACCAAATGGGCTGAAAATACATCACAATGGGCCTTACCATATGGGCCAGAAATACATCATAATGGGCCTTACAAATGGGCCAAAAATACATCATAATGGGCCTTACTAAATGGGCCAGGAATACATCATAATGGGCCTCATCATATGGGCCGCAATTGCATCAAGGTGGGCCTTAACGGATGGGCCACAAATACATCAAGATGAGCCGCATCGCATGGGCCTCGAATACATCACCATGGGCCACATCATATGGGCCAGAAATTCATTATAACGGGCCACGTGACATGAGCCTAATACTCTTCACAATGGGCCTTATATATACAACAGGTGGGCCCAACTCATGGGCCTCAAATACATAACATGTGGGCCCTACACATGGGTCTCATATGCATCAAATGGGCTACGTATCTGGGCCTCGAATACATCATAAGGGCCACGCGTTATAGGCCTAATACATATCACAATGGGCCTTACCCATAGGCCACGAATACATCACAATGGGCCTTATCCATAGGCCTCGAATACATCACAATGGGCCTTGCCCATGGGCCTCAGATTCAAGCAGGTGGGCCCCATCATATGGGCCTCAAATATACATCATGATGGGCCTCATGGATGGGCTGCACCAATGGGCCTCAAGTGGGCTTGGACCACACCAAAAATCATTTCAATAGTTGTAGGTGTAACATGTGTCTCACTGTACACTGTCATTCCATGGGGCATATAGCCCACTAATGATGATCAGCACTGTCCAAACATTATCCAGGTAAATCAGCACCATCCAAACACTTCCCATGTAAATCAGCATCATCCAAACATTGTCTATGTAAGTTAGCACCATCCAAACATGTCTAGCACCGTCTAGCATTGTTTGGACGGTGTGGATTGAAACAAATACATCATGGTGTGGTCCACCGTCCAGATTTGCTGGACGGTGTGCATACACCACATACATCAAGGTGTGGCCCGCAAAACCGCTGACGTGCAGGGCAGTAGCAGCAGCCCTGTTGCATGGGTGGACGGCTTGCAAATACAATACATCATAGAGGGACCCACACGAGTGCACGGTGTGGGTTAAGCCCATACATCACAGCTGGGGTCCACGTGTCGAAAACGGACGGACAGCGGGGATGATACACATATCATGGTCCCACGATTTAGACGGTGTAGATCAAAACCACACATCATGTGAGGGTGGGCCACGTGGATGGGATCCACAGACGGCAGGTGTGAAACACATACATGAAAGGTGGGTCCCACGAACTGCTAACGTTAGCAACAAAGTGAATGCACGACGTGGATGAAATCCACAACATAGTGGGCTCCACATGGATGGACGGTATGGATTATACACATACGTCATGGTGTGTCTCATCGTCCAAGTTGCTAGATGGTGTGGACACACCACACACATCAAAGTAGGCCCAACGTGATGGATGACGTTATAACGTCTCAGAAAAATCCGTACAAAGACCCGAGTACCACCTTAGGCAGAAATAACCCAGGACCGAAACCTTTAGAAATTAGACGAGGATTAACTAAGTGTTAAACTATATTACCTGTGAAATTAGCACTAATCGCTTTACATATGATCTGTAAGACCCGAAACGAGTAGAACAGTTAGCGCTACATTACCTTAAAACTTAGGATCCATCTCAAACCCCAGTTGCTCTTGGGAGCACTTTGAAACTCCGTATCGGATCTGGACCGCACGTCGAAAGTCTGATGATCGCGAAACTATACCGTTATGACCACCTTGCTGGACTTGACTACCACCTCAGAAATCAAGTCCTAATTGTATCCAGAAACGTACAACTTGAGCCCGGAGTGAAGTGGGTGAGAAACGCGAATATCTTTAGGAAATGAACTGGGACTTAAGTGAGTTAAGTCGTTTCACTTGCAGGCCAAATCTAAGGATTCAGACCATCAGAATCTAACCCAATTACACCCTCGGATCAGGAAAAATTTCCAACACATGTCAGTACACTTGTGGCCCTGATCGAGTACTGGTGATCGTTGAACTGAAACTGGTCCGCCACGGTCGATCTATAAATCTGATCGGACCGAAAAATCAGCTTGACCTAGATCCAATGTCAGGGAGCTTAAGTCTGATCGCTCAAAGAAAATGGGCCTCCAGAAGTGCTCCATTAGATCGAAACAGACGCTCTTTAGACATAACCTAAGTATACCTTGGCCCTGGGGCCATTCCCATCAGTCTTGGGCTTATATAAGGGCCTTAAACGCTCTCTCTCTCATCTCATTCGAATTTGGAAAACCCTAGGAGAGAGAAGAGAGAAAAGAGAAGGAAAGAGAGAGGAAGTGAGAGAGTGTACTGGCGTTTGTTCTTGGATTTAATCCTACCACTCCACACGCTTATCTATCGCGTCTGTAGAGATATTCTGGTATTTTCGATAGCGTACTTGGGTAAGAAAACCTAACCCTAATCTATTTTAGGGTATCATATAGTGTTAGTGGTGAAATAGCTAACCTAATTCATGCTATAGGTTGTCATTCTGTCGTTGACAAAGACTAAGTGTCTAAAATGAATCCGTTACGCGTTTACCGGTGTAAGGTGCGGACTATATACGTTTAGGTTATGGTTTTCAAGACTTTCAATGCCGGATAATAATTTATTACTGTCATGGGTGCCATTTCACATGTCAGATGTGATGTTTGTTTCGCTTTACGAATATGTATGAACTATGTCGAGTATAATGTATTCTATGTATTTGTTGAAATAATTGAATACGTATGGTTTTTGGATTCGCAGTCGACATGATTATCTGTCATGCATATATGCTTGTTGTATATGCGACAACTCCTTGTCGAAAGGTTTTGCCCTAATACATATTATAACCAACATACGTCATGTATGTTAGAATGTGTAGACTAAGTGTTTGTAAGAATGTCTAAATGAACTAGTAGTTAGTTAATTGTACTTTGTATGAGTGTTGAGATATGATTCTCAACTACCTTAACTATGTGTATGATTTCCTCCATGTGTTTTATACTATAGTGTCTGTTTAGGCATGGAATGCATATGTGTGAATTCATGTTTAAGTTGTATTCCATAAAATGCTCGAATGATTGTTGATTTGAATTATTGATCCATTACTACTTTGACTTTCTCATATGATTACTTGTTGTAATTGAATGCGGTTGGGTCTATCATATAGTCTAGGCAATCGGTAACAGGTTTTGACTTATTAGCTGAAGTTGTTTCGCCATACAGGATGTGGTTGATGAATCTGAGCCGTACTTGGGGTGTCGACAGTGGTTAGGCCACACGGAGTGCTTACGCACTTCATGTCGATCAACTCTACGTACGCTCGTACTAGTCGAGCTCGTCAAGTAACCCGATTGACCCGATGTATGTTCACTATGTTTGGACGCTACTGTTTGAATCTAAGGTACCAAACTCACCAGTGGAAAGCCCGATTAACCTTGGTACCTCGATCCGCTAAGACTCATGAGCCGGACATGGTCGTATGGGACACCGTGGTCGAGCTGTCGGCCTACGCTGGAGCGACGAGCCTCCCCGTAGTGTCCAGTGAGCAACACAGCCTCGTAAGCCAAATACGGTGGTATGGGACACTGTATTCGAGCTGTCGACCAACACTGATCAGGTGACGAGCCCTTTGTAGTGACCTCGAGCATACTCTGAGACTGCGTAGAGGCGACGAGCCTTTTCGTAGCAACTAGAGTACAAACTAGGCCTACACTGATCAGGTGACGAGCCCTTTGTAGCGACCTAGAACCGTAACATCGTATGAGATTTACTAGAACTGATGACCTTAGAATGGATCACTATTTGGGAAATGATATAAGGGAGGTACCTTAGTTTTCCAATCCTGCTGTATGAAAAGGATTAATAAGAACTTGGTAAGCACGCTCATGCACCGCATTGCATGTGCCGTTTGGCGTTGGGTAGAGCATTGAGGAAGTGACTGACATACACAACCGTGAGATGAAGATCGCAGAGGGAGTGCAGGCGAGTGCATGCATCATTTATACATACCATTCTTGGATTAATCAGAGTACTTAGGGATGTGTGATTGTATTGCTTTATCATTACTGCTTGACTGAATTGGTAACATGTTAACCTTTGCTCTATTGTTTCACTGAGTTTATCACTCACTCCCACATTATGGGACGGTGTTTTAAACACCAACCATACCCTATTTTAGTTTCAGATGATGGCGCAGCCGGCGAGGCGGAGTCAGACTTTGAGGATGATAAGGAGGCATTCTCATATTGCAGTATTCCAGCGGATTTACGTAGACTGTTTTAATTCGACGGGGATTCACGGTTCATGCTTTGAAGAGGACTACCACTCTTTTGACATTTTGTATTTTGAATTATACTTGTATTTATTTGACCTAGCAATGTATTCATACTCTGGAGATCGAAAATGGTCTAAACGTTTTATCTATGCTTATACACCTCTTTTAATCTTCTGCTTGTGTAACTTAACTGTTCTGGAGTATGAATTACTGTTTTGGTATGATCCCATTCATGTTTACATGTACTAACATAAACAACATTCAATCACCATCAATTATATTGCATAAGTGATGTGTTGGAACTCGGGAGTTGGGCATTTACACGACCCCCGATTTTTAGGGCGTTACAAGCGTGGATATATCACACGCATCAGGTGGGCCACGAGGCATCAAAGGGAGAGAGAGAGAGGGAGAGAGAGAGAGAGAGCGACGGTGAGGAGGGGAGGGACCCCGCCACTATGGGCCCTCCCTATATAATACATACATCAAGATGGGTCCCACATATGTGGGCCCTCAAATCACAAAATCAAATACTAAATGCGTCTTAGAGCTCCATGGAATGCATTTCAATGGTCGAGATGGAGCTTGGAAGGTGGAGATGGGAGGTAGGAAGGTGGGCCACACAAGTTCTATCATGAAGGTTGGGACGTGGGTTGCTTGGAGAATGAGAGAGAGAGAGAGAGATAAGAGAGAGAGGTTATAAGAAAGAGAGGGATGGGGTGTGATGGGTGAGTGAGTGATGGGTGTACTTTGTTGTAAGAGAAAGTTGACTTTAGAGAGGGTGGTTGTACTTGGGGATGGGTGTAAGTGATGGGAGTGATTGTACTTGATTGATGTGATGTTCTTTAGGGATTGCAATGCACGGCATTTTTCCTCGAACTGAATGCAAGCCCATATCTCCTGGCCTGGGTATCGCCTCGGCTTGCAAGACACGGCGTCGGAACTGTGGGGATGGTGCGGTCGCAAGGGTATAAGTTTGAAGTCGAGCTGACTCTGATATATGGGACAAGACTCAGTATCGGGCGTAAATGCCGATAATAGATCACGGGTCTTCAAAATTCGACCATGAGGACCGTGGGAATCTACGGAACGGTATGGGCTAGGATACAGGCCTCATAGTCTAGGTCTCACCCACGATAGTTCGAGCCCATGGGTGGGCTGATCCTAGTTGCTCGTCGATAAGGGTCTGGTTAGAGGTAAAAGTGGAGTGTGTAATGGCTTCTTCCAGGTTCCAGGCTGATGTGAAAGCTCTATAAAAGAGCTTGAAAGCTGA
Organism: Magnolia sinica; assembly: GCF_029962835.1. Lineage (NCBI taxonomy): Eukaryota > Viridiplantae > Streptophyta > Magnoliopsida > Magnoliales > Magnoliaceae > Magnolia > Magnolia sinica. Next base: position 41,305,358 of record NC_080589.1, read on the forward strand.
ATATTGATTGTTATGACCAAGTCGGGGTAGGCGAGCCACTACCGAGTTGTGGTTCGGCTCATTTAGTTTTGTCGTCCGACTTGTTATGGCGAGCTTGCTCAACTGATCGGGTCGGGCTTTCTTAGACTGGGATCATAGTATACCTATTTTAGAGGGGTCGTTCAATCGTTCGAACTGAGTTTACTCCTATCGGGATCGGCCCAAATTTTTCCATAACAAAAGCCCCCTACTCTCTGAATTCAAGCTCGCACTCAGGGAGTAAATGCTTGGGGAAATGATTCGCTGCGCTCTCCATGATGATGAGTCGGTAAATTTGAAATGAACAGCGGTAATGTTGACTCTCTGCTATCAAGGCACCGTATTGTGGTAGCAGCTCTTTAGGTACAAGCCTATGGTTGATGGATATGTGGTGACTGTTAGGGATTTGAATCGTTGGGGCGAGCGGGTCGTTACCTCGTGGACGTCGAAAGGTGGAGGGCAGTCTATGCATTAAATGTTATTCAGTGTGAGCAGCACGCGACTCGGAGGATGCGAGCCCGGGCTAATTATTTGCTGCCACGTATACCATAGAGCTCGGATTCCTGATGTTTCACCTTTAGAAACAACTGTCTGTCATGATTACAGATGACCGACTAAGGCTATAAAACCTGGTTTCCATTTTCATTTGGATCCTCCTACTTCTACTTCTAGAGAGGTTCCGTTGTCAATCATCTTCCGGAGAGCGATTCTTTGTGAGTTCTTCCCTTCTTAATATTTTTTTCGATTTCCTTTAATCTTATCATGTCGAACAGATCAGACGAGGTTTGAGAAGTTCGGGCAGTTGGGAATGACTCCAAGCTGGAGAGCACTGATTCTGGGCGCGGGGGCTTGGAGGGTCCATTCGAGGCAATACACCTTTGACCTCCTGCTAAGAAAACTATGGACCCAAAGGCAAAGGCTCGTGCCAGAGGGACGAAGAGGATACCTCGGGATCCAGTCGGAAGAGCCAAGGCCAGGTCTTCAGGTGGCCGATTCGAAGTAGTCGTCCCTGGGGGCTAGGTTCTTATCGAGTATCAAATGGATCAAATTCGAGCAGATTATCAGATTCCTGACTCTATATATATCAGAGCTCCTTCTCCCCTCGATGCCCTAGGGGACTCGGCTAATGGGGATACCCCTTCGTGCGTGCGATGACCGCACATCTGAAGCTGGCGCTAGGTCAACTCATCTCTAACGCCTAACGAACCTTGATAACCACCTACATCATTTGGCATTAGCTCAAAAACCAAGAGCTGATGCTGGATGAATTCATGTCCATGTATCAGGCCAATCACGACTCATTTGAGTCATGCTGGTATTACTTCTCGGCAAGGAGTCAATGCACCCCATGCCTCGTCGTTATGCTCCCGTCTTCCAGTAAGGATTGGAAGAGCAAGTGGTTCTAGGCCTCAGGTGAATGGGAAGCACCTGCGTCCGAGCTCAGCAATCTGCAGGTCAGAGTTCCCACCAAGTTCTTCAACCCAGGTTGAATCTCTTGAGATGTATGCTTCACTTTAGATTTCTATTCTGTTCTTTTTATTCTAATCTTTGTCTTCTATTTGCAGATTATCCGAAGGGTCCCCCTGAATTCTCTTCGTTCCTCCGAGCCTAAGTCGCCAGGGCCCGGGTACTTATGGAAGACTAACGTGTCTGGCACAACATCATCAGTTTGGACAACATTATTCAATCTGGGTTCTGTAGATTCAAGCCCTCCCTTGCTGCCCTGGGTGAGTTATGTGATCCTCTTATGGATCTAGGTTTTTCTTGCAAATATGCCTCTCAGCCACACCATTTCGTTTGGGTATGGCCGAAGCTTCAGGATCTAAGAGGAAGAGGGCGCAGCGTCACCCTCTTAGCATGATATTGAGCGTCGAGCCTCACATGAAGATCACGGTGAGGAAGAAGAAAGCTACCCCTGTCGCGGTCGAGCCTGCCGCAACTCCTGCTCCTGCCCTCGAAGTTCCTCCGGCTGCTCCTCATCATCTACCAAGGATGGAGAGGGAAGTGGTCAGAGAGACTGTTGCCGAAAGTCCCTCTTGCGATAGGCTCTAGAGGAATGTCATGGAGGATGTTGAGGGCGTTGAGCACACGCCCACTGAAATGGATTTTTTGGCCGGTAGGACTGATGCCCTGGCTAAAGGTGATGTCGTGCTCGAGGCTGAGCCTCAGGCCTTGGTTGCTAGCAACGTCGGAGGAGCCGCTGAACCAGTTCCCCCTGTAGAACTAAGGGTATACCCATCCAGCTATCACATGTCTCTCCTGGTTGACTGGGTGGCAAAGCATGTGTAAGTGCTATGGTTATTTGCTCCTTTTAATTGTCAAATTTTGTAGTGCCAAAACCATAGTCTGTGTCTTGTGTAGCACATTGATATATATGTTCAAGGCAATGCATCACACATACAAGGACAATTTCAAGTTAAGAACAAAGATTTACTTCATGAAATGCAAGATCAAGTACATTGAGTCACCTTTAAGCATCGAAGTTCAATGATTTTAAAGTGACATCAAGACTCAAAGTGAAGCACGATTCAAGTATTACAAAGTCAAGCTTCAAAAGATCTCAAGTACAAGCATCATGAACTTCTAAGATCGTCCATCATCTAAAGAAAAGAAGGTTCAATGTTCATACTTCATGGTTAAGGTTAAATGACCTTAGACTAACCTTAGGGTAGGTCATTTCAAATACATAAGTCAATTGCTTATTTTATAAGTGTTTTGGTCTATTTAACGACTAGTCCTGGACTCTGTTCGACTGGTCCTAGCACTGGCTCGACTAGTCCAAGAAATTCCACGACCAGTCTTAAGTTGTTACAACTTTTTGAAATTTTTTAGTTGAGCTACGACCAATCCTGGAGTCTGCTCGACCGGTCGTGTGAACAGTGCACGACTCGTTCACAACCAGTCCTGCAACTTCAACTCAAACTCCAGCAACTATTCCTGGCTCCTCACGACTAGTCATGGGCAGGTCACGACCGGTCTTGGAGACCATACGACCGGTCATGAAGTGCCTATGACCAGTCGTGGAACAGTTTTATCCGATCGTGCTCAAAATTTTAAAAATCAGTTCGTCCTACGACCAGTCGTAGTATCCACAGGACCAGTCATAGACTTGATTTCTTTAACTCTAAATAGAGCGCGAATATCAGAGTTTGATATCCAATTCAAGTAAAATCAAGGCATCACTCTGAGAGATAAGTTAGTATTTATTTTAAGCTAAATTGTGCTTGTTATGGGAAGATCTGAGCCCTTTACAGTCCCGAGGACCGGCATCGTTATAGTCTAGTCGAATCAAGAAGAATATCCATAACGGTGAACACTATTGAAGAGGAAGACCTTCAGAATGTTTAACAGATAAGTGAAAACTAGTTGCACTTCGCTCGATCTGGAACTCGGTTCGGATTCATGGCAGAAGACGCATCTAAGAAAGAGAACTCCAAGTCAAGCCTGAGTGGACCCTTAGACGACGACCTTAAGCCGAGTATGGTGAGATCCCACCAATGAACGACAGCTCGAGTCGAGGCCCCATCTTCGTCTTTGGCTTCATTTGAAGAAGGACTGCTGAGCCGAGGGCTCGTCCTCGTCCTCATCCTCATCTTACTCTAGGGAAGAGATGGCCCGAGCCGAGGCCCCGTCCTCATCTCCGGCTTCGTTTGAAGAAGGACCGCCTGGCTGAGGGCTTATCCTCATCCTCATCCTTGTCATCCTTCAGAGAAGAGATGGCCCGAGCCGAGGCTGGGGCGAAATGTGAGTGCATTATGCACCAAACTTGGAAACTACCATAAGCAGACGTGACCAGTTACTTCGCCCGCAGATGCACATGACACAATACACGATCCTTGGATCACGTTCAATATCTCCACAATCCGAAAATCCTCTGATTGAGCGAATCATGCCGAGATTAACGGACCCAGACCATCTGACAATCAAGTATAAATACGATGAGACCCCACCACTACAGGTACGCAACATCTGTCACTCTCCCTTGGCTGCTCAACTTAGACCCAGATTCCCTTGACCTGACTTAGGCATTGGAGGGTCCCCCGGCTTAGCCAGGGTCTCCTTTGCTTGTTAGTGTGCAGGCTCGAGACGTTGAAGCAGGTCGGACCTCGAGAGTTGTAGTGGAGAGCCATCCAGATTTTGTCCTCAACATTTTTTGGCGCCGTCTGTGGGAATCTGATACAAAAGGTCAAGTTCCTATTCTCGAGCATAATGGCTAGAGGAAAGAAGAAAGCAATAGTCGTGGAACCAGAGCCAAATGAGCAGACTCACTCCTCCTCACTACTTCATGCCGAATCAGCCCCGGGGCCTTCCCAGCATTCTCGCAATTAGGCAAGTAAGTATCAAGCCATGCAGAACGAGATATAGGCCCTGCCTGACGAAGTAAACTAGATGAAGCAACAACAGGAGCCACAACCACGCCCGACACAGGAAAACCCCGTTCCCGAGCTAATCGGTCTTATCATGGAAGCTCACTCCGTACCGAGGAGTATGAGGCCGGAGGCGCCTTAACACCCCTAGATACCGATTTCGGGTCAAAATCCTCCTCCGACCCAAATACGAGTCTCAGCTCAGAACACAGCCACTCGAGTTCGGTCACTTCGGCCCTAGCACCAGCGGATCTCCGTCATCGGCTAAAATGGAGGAAGGGAAGGAGGACTCCAGAAATACAAAACACCCAAGAAATCATAGCGAAAAACAAGGACCCTTAGGAGAAACGGTTCGTGGAGATCAACGACAAGTTCTTAGCTTTGAAAAAGAAACAACAGCCGACGTCAATCCCCGTTGCCGTTCAGGCAATGATGGAAGAGACCGAGCCTCCCTTCACCTCGGAAATCATGAATGAGGTGATGCCTCAGAGGTTCCGGATACCTCCCGTCATCTAATACTCTGGGTCTGGAGACCCGTCCGGCACGTGGAAGCCTATCGTTCATAGATGCAGATCCAGATAGTGATGGATGCCATGATGTGCCGAGGGTTCTCGATCATGCTCACAGGCTTCGCTTGGAGTTGGTGTCGGTAGCTCAAGCCAAATTCCCTTAGTTCCTTTGCAGAGTTGAGTCGGCTATTCCTTACCCAGTTCATAAGTGGTAAGAGAAGTCGAAAGCCCAACTGTCACGCCCCAAACTCGGAAACCAGGCTCACAAAATTTTCGATCGTCGAATCCGGCGCCGACAGCCTCCGTAGAACCCCATTCTCGACTCCCAGCACCCATTCGCCAGGTTCCGATCCTGGGATGCTACGAGGAGGATTTTCAACATCAGTTTGATTCATAATAAGCATAACCAAAGGCATAACCCGCAAACAACAACTAAAAACTCCATCACATTTTCACTATGATCAAAAACTTTACAAGTACAATGAGCATAAAGGGAAATACAATGATGGAGAACAAAAACTCTAAAATGATCTGCCACGCGCCCAAGCCTCAGCGCTGCAGCGATCCAACGTCACCTGCACGCAACGGTCGTGCATAAGCTTATAGAAAGCTTAGAGGGTGGTGAAAGTGTATGCTCAAGGTGGTAATGCAGTTATGCAGTATCAGAGTAATGCGGAACATGCTGATGAATGCCAAGAATACCATTAGCCGTATCAAGGTCATGCGGTGCAAAGAATGATGTCGGCCATACTAAGGCCATGCAATGCGAAATGCAACTCAAGCATACAGATCCTCATCTAAGTCCACATATCAATACAGCTCAAAATCTGGAATATCACAGGGGTCTAGTACACTCCAAGCCAGATTGCCGCCCCATCGCGGGCAATAAGGTGAGTGGAAAAGACCTCACTATCTGCCTGCCAATATCGGGCTCGGCTCGTCAATAGCGGACCCATTCCTCGAGCTGGTCAGACTCAGCCTAGCATTGCCCCCTACTCTCGCGTGGGTAAGGCCGCACCCCCTTCCAACCGACCACGACACAGTGGAAAGCACAACCGTCTGGTAATCGACGCTCAGCGCTCATGCACCCACTCGGTGTAGACGTTGGAACAACCTCTTGGTACCATAAGGGTTTAAGGACTTTCACCCAGGGATATCTATAACACCCCATGTAGAATAATATTTTCGGTATCCAATCCTGCCAACCACGATATGTCTGTGGAGGCTACGACCCTGATGTCGCTAGGGCGTACAGTAACCATATCACATAATGCGAATGCATGAATCACACTATCTAGTCATACAACAATCTTGCGCGTATCGTGCGCTCATGTAGGGCAACACCCCCTATCCGGGAGCCCCTAAACAATCTGCCCGAAGGCATATGCTATGATCAGTCACTCCTCATATCAAGCATACATATGATGCGTATGATCGTGAATCATGGAACTATACTAAGCAGGTCATATGGTAATGGATGCAGTTCATAACGAAGATGGGCTTAGACAGCCTACACATTATATGTACGGGCCTATAATGAGCCCTAGGGTGAGTCATAATGTGGACATTTAACCAACACTATACTTGCAATGTGGACATCAAACCAACATTACTCCCAAAGCATAACCCGTCGTAAGCATTATTGCATAAACCATGATGGGATTACACATTGCAATGGACCTTAGGTACATCCCATTGGGCCTCCAATATATCAAATGGGCCGTATCACATGGGCCTTACATTTATCAAATGGGCTACATTAATGGGCCTCACCAACGGACCTTATGTACATTGCAATGGGCCATAGCCCACGGGCCTTACAATACATCACAATGGGCCTAATCACATGGGCCTTATGTGTATCAAATGGGCCACACCAATTGGGCCCCATAAGTACATTAAATGGGCCTCAACCCATAGGCCCCAATACATTTTAATGGGCCTTAACCCATGGGCCCCTAATACATCAAATGGGCCTCGACCCATGGGTCTTACATATATATCAAAGAGGGCCTCAACCATGGGCCACAAGTAAACTGAGGTGGGCCTCCCACCACCAGTATATATATTATATATAATATAATATATAATAAATATATAGTACATTCAATATATAATATAATATAATATAATATATATATACACACACACACACACACACGACCACATACACAGGCGCACACGCACAGGCGCACACACACACACATTACAGTGGGTTCCACCGTTCGTCCGGACGGTGGGAGTAAGGTACATATATCACTGTGGGCTCCACGTGGGGCCCACCATGCGTTTGCTTTCCATCCAACCTGTTGAGAAGGTCACGCAGACCTGAATTGAAGTGGAAAAACAAATTTTATATTGATCCAAAACTTCTGTGGGCCCAAAAGGGGTTTCAATGGTAGAGTTTAATTCACACTGTTTCCTATAATGTGGGCCACCTGAGTCTTGGATGGACCCGAATTTTTGAGGGTGGTCCACTGCCCTGAGGGTCCACCATATGAATGGATTGGATGACAAATAAACATCAAGGTGAGGCCCACGGCTGGAGCCGTGGGATCCTGTCCGCCCGCCCGCCCGGGCGCTAGTGCGCAGGCAGCGCTGCTGCCATTCTGACAACAGCAGCAGGCATACATGTATATGTTTCATGTTTTTTTTTAAACGCATTTACTTAAGGTTTTCCAGGTATGCGGCCCGCATCATGTAAATCCATCCCAGCCATTGGTCTCTGCAAACTATGACAAGTCCATCGAGCCCAATATTGGACATGTTCTGGCGCGTAAGAAATTTTAAGCACATTTGGAAGGTGAAAATTACCATTTTTAATACTATGGCCCACCAGATACTCGGATCAACCTCATTTCTTGGCTCAACGCCTAAAATAGTCTGAGGAAAAGGTTGGGCGGCTTGGATTGAACACATACATCAAGGTGGGGCCTGAACAAATGGTCCACCCAAAAAGCTTGTGAATCAAGCTAATATTTTTGTTTCCCCTTGCACGTCCAGCGTCCCTGGACGCTGGACAGTGTTGCATAGTACTTCAAGGTGGGCCCTATTCAGGTGGGCCACCAAATGATGGATGGTGGTCACAACATATATGAAAAGTGGGCTCTCACCTACAATGGCTTGGGATCAAATACATGCTTCATGGTGGGGTCCATTCAAGTGGGCCACATAACCTCATTATCATCACACATAAAAAAATAAAATAAAAAAAGGAAAGGGAGAGAGAGAGATAGAGAGCGGGACATGCGTGATGGAGGGACCCCGGCACTATGGGCCCTCCCTTGCACTAAATCATACATCAAGTGGGTCCCATTACACATAGGCCCCTTAAATCCAAAATTCGACGGTGGAGATCTCTTCTCCACTAAATTAGACGGTCTAGATGACCCTAAATATGCAAGGAAAATAAACATCATGATGGGGTCCATGGAGAATTGCCCCATCATGGAATGATCATGATGATTCAAGTGGGCCATCGGCCACATCTTAGGGTCCAAAGTGAGATCCAAACCATTGATCGGTTGGCCTCACTTGGCCTATCTTAAAAACATTAAAAACTACCCTATCAAAGAACCTACCACTTGATCTTCTTGCTCCCTTGGCTTCCTTAGCTCTTTGTGCTTCTCTTTGATGGAGGAAGATGAGAAATGGATGGCTAGGATGGGAGATCTAGGGATGGAAAGGTGAGCCTCACACATGCATTTTTCTCACCATGGGAGAGCTTGGACGTGAGGAGCTCTTGGGTTGCTTGGATTCCATTTGAAAATGAAGGAGAGAGAGAGTTGTAAAGAGAGAGAGATGGGTGATGTGTGATAGAGTGATGGATGGGAGAGAGAGGGATGGGTGTGTAAGGCTTCTTTTGACTTTTGTGGCAAAAGTTGTAAGAAAAGCATTGGTTTATAAGATCTTTTTGACTTTTGGGGCTTGCTTGGGAAAGGGTGAAAGGTGATGTGTACTTGACATGATGGGATTGATGGGATTGATTGATTGATGTGACATCTCGTAGAGATTCTCTCAGGATTCGCACGCGCGGCGTTTTCCTCGCACCGAACGCTGGCCCACATCTCCTAACTAGGGTATCGCCTCAGTGAGCGAGTCGGGCATTGGAACGGCGGCGACGGTGCAGTCGCTAAGGTACAAGTCCAGGGTTGAGTCGACTCGGGTTGACGGCACGAGAATCAAGGTCGTGCGCAAATACCGGTTAAAGGTCGAAGGTTGCCGGAATTCGACCGGAAAGACTGCGGAAGCCTATGGAACGGTACGGTCTAGGATACGGGGCTTACAGCTCTCCCCTCCTAATAAAAATTTCGTCCTCGAAATTTACATAATCATCACAACTAAGCAGAACTCACAAGGAAGAAGAAACATATCATCACTATATAAAATCAGAGATAACCTACAACATACAACACAATCAATCATCAAAAAGATGGGGATAACGCTCTCGAATCTTTGCCTCACGCTCCCAAGAAGCCTCTTCAACAGAATGATGACCCCACTGAACCTTCACCAACGGAATGACCTTGGTCTGAAGGACCTGCTCCTTCCGATCAAGGATACGAACTGGCTGCTCGATGTAAGAAGCGTCCTCACGAACCTCTAACGGCTGCCAGTCGATAACAGGAACGAATTCTGACCCACACTTCCTCAACATGGAAACATGAAAAATGTTGTGGACGCCAGACAACTGAGATGGCAAGGCAAGCTGATAGGCTACGGCGCCAACTCGCCCAGTGATCTCAAAAGGTCCTATGAATCTCGGGGCAAGCTTGCCCTTCCCTCTAAATCGAACTACGCCCCTCATGGGCGATACCTTGAGATATACATGGTCCCCTACATCAAACTCTAAGGGACGACGCCGACGATCAGCAAAACTCTTCTGCCAGCTCTGAGCTGTGCGCATCCTCTGCCTGATGATATCAATAGCCTCTAACGTTTCCTGCACAAGCTCGGGACCTAGGAGATGACGCTCTCCAACCTCAGTCCAACAACTCGGTGATCTACATGGTCTGCCATATAGTGCCTCAAAAGGAGCCATGCCGATGGTCGCCTGATAGCTATTATTGTATGAGAACTCAGCCAATCGCAGATGCTCATCCCAGCTACCCCTGAAATCAATCGCACAGGCCCGAAGCATATCCTCAAGGATCTGGTTGACCCTCTCGGTCTGGCCATCAGTCTGTGGATAGTACGCGGTGCTGAGTTACAAATCAGAACCCATCGCTCTCTAGAAGCTCCCCCAAAACTAAGACGTAAACCTCGGGTCTCGATCAGAAACCATTGAGACTGGAACGCCATGCAGTCTCACAATATCCTCGATGAATAATCTCGCAAGCCGGTCCAAAGGCCAAGTCGCACGTATCACAATAAAATGTGCCGACTTCTTCAGACGATCAACGACAACCCAGATGGCGTCATGACCGCACTGAGTCCTCGGCAAGCCCATAATGAAATCTGTCGACACGTGCTCCCACTTCCACATCGGGACACTCAACGGCTGCAATAGACCAGGGGGTCTCTGATGATCGGCCTTGACACGCTGGCATATGTCACACTCGGCCACAAAACTGGCTATCTGGCGCTTTATCCCCGCTCAAAAATACTGTCACCTCATGTCACGGTACATCTTCGTCGAGCCAGGATGGATAGAAAACCGTGATCAATGTGCCTCGATCATAAGATCTCTACGTAACTCAGGAATATCCGGGACACATAATCGGCCTCTAAAGCGAAGTCCACCATCTGAACCAATCTGCCAATCTGCCTGACTCTCAGATGCTGCCTCTGCTCGGTAATCCTGTAACGACTCGTCTGCCTGCTGAGCCTCGATCACCTTTACTATAAGAGAGGGTTGAATCGACAGGCTCGATAACTGCACAATAGAAGACTGCAAGCCAAACTCAAAGTCGTACTCTGCTATATCCTTGAGCATCCGCCACTCCTGAATCATCATATGCGCCACCAGGCCTCGTGGCTGACGGCTGAGGGCATCCGCTACCACGTTCGCCTTACCCGGGTGGTACTGGAGATCGAAATCATAGTCCTTCAGGAGCTCCATCTAGCGTCTCTGCCTCATGTTCAGATCAGACTGCGAGAAGAGGTACTTCAAGCTCTTGTGGTCGGAGAAGAGCTCGAACCTGACCCCATAAAGATAGTGTCTCCACACCTTCAGTGCGAAGACAACTGCAGCCAACTCTAAATCATGCGTGGGGTAGTTCAGCTCATGGATCTTGAGCTGGCGAGACGCGAAGGCCACTGGTCTCCCGTGCTGCATCAAGACAGCACCCAAACCAATATGCGAGGCATCGGTAAATACAATAAAACCATCACTCCCAGAGGGAAGAGTAAGGACAGGAGCGGACGTGAGGCGGTCCTTCAACTCCATAAATGCTCGCTCGCAGGCGTCGCTCCAAATAAACTCTGCGCCCTTCCGGGTCAACCTGGTCAACGGGGCTGCAATACGAGAGAAGCCCTCAATGAAATGCCGGTAGTAGCCCGTTAAACTAAGGAAACTACGGATCTCAGACGCAGTCGTGGGCTAGCCCCACTGACGCACTGCCTCAACCTTCGAGGGGTCCATTGCAACACCCTCCCTCGTCACCACGTGACCGAGGAACTTCACCTCCTCCTGCCAAAACTCGCACTTTTCAAGCTTCGCATACAACTGGTGTGCGCGGAGGGTCTGCAACGTAACCTCTAAATGCTGCTCGTGCTCCTCATGGGTCCTCAAATAGATCAGAATGTCATCGATGAAGACTACAACAAACTGATCGAGATACGGACGAAAGACCTCGTTCATCAACTGCATGAACACTGCTGGCGCATTAGTCAGTCCGAAGGACATGACCTGAAACTCGAAATGACCATAACGCATCTTGAATGCTGTCTTCGGAATGTCCTCCTCTCGGATCCGAATCTGATGATAACCGGAACGCAAGTTAATCTTCGAAAATAACTGTGCACCCTGCAGCTGATCGAACAAATCATCAATCCTCGAGAGCGGGTATTTGTTCTTGATTGTGACCTTGTTGAGCTCGCGGTAATCTACGCAGAGCCTCAACGTGCCATCCTTCTTCTTCACGAAGAGTACCGGCGCTCCCCACGGCGAACTGCTCGGACGGATAAAGCCCAACTCGCGCAACTCGTCCAACTGCTTCTACAGTTCTCGCAACTCCAATGGTGCCATACTATATGGGGCCTTTGAAATAGGCGCAGTACCGGGCATGAGATCAATCTGAAACTCGGTGAGTCGATGAGGCGGTAATCCCGGAATCTCCTGAAACACATAGGGAAAATCGCAAACCACAGGCAACTGGTCGATGCTCATCACTATGGGCTCCTCTATGGTACATGACATCAAACAAGACAACGACTCTCCTCTGGGCTCAGCAATGAACTGGAACTACAGCAAGCCAGGTATACAAAACGTGACTGTCCTCGCGGAACATTTTAATATGGCGTGGTACTCGGCAAGCCAATCCATGCCCAGGATGACGTTGAACTCGCACATCGGCAAAGCAAACAGATCGGCAGGCAAAAAGATATCCCCAACCAGAACGGGGCAAGACGAGCAAAATCGGCCCAACACTGCAGTCTTTTCTAAGGGAGTTGATACAGTCAAACCCTCACGAGCAGACTCTAATGGCAAACTAGTCGATCGGCAAAAACTCTCGGCCACAAAAAAATGCGATGCACCAGAATCAAACAACACACGTGCAATGCATGCAGATACTGGAAGTATACCCTCAACGACTCCTCCAGATGACTGAGGATCCTGCTGGGCTGCATAGAATCTAGCCTGAGCTGGCTGGGGAGGTGTCTGTCCCCTCTGAGCGTGCTGCTGCTGGGGTCGCTGAGGCGGTCGAAACTGCTGCCTCTGCTGCTGCGGCCTCGGAGGCTGGTGCTGATGCTGCTGCTGAGGTGGCCTCGGTGGTGGGGGCTGCTGTCGCTGCTGCTGTAGGGGTCTCTGCTGCTGCTGCGATGGTGGAGGCTGCTGTGGACCTCTCTGCAGCTGCTGTTGGGGCCGAGGACACTCCCACATACGGTGTCCTGCCACACCGCACCTAAAACAAGTGTCGGTGAACTACCTCGGAGGTGGTGCTGGAGGTGCTACTGGCGCTCGGAAGGCTGGGCGACCTGTGCGCCTCTGCTGTGGTCGACCCTGCTGCGTATCACTAGAAGGAGCCTGCCTCTTCCGGTCTCTCCTCTGACCGCGATTAGACTGAGAACCGTCCCACTCAGCCTAAAAAATCTGGGCCTTTCTCACCACTTCCTCGAAAGTAGGGAGCTCATGCCCAATAACACGGCCTCGAAGACCGTAACGCAAGCCGCCCTCAAATCGGCGGGCTCTCCACTCCTCATCATCCACTAAGTATGGTGCAAACCTAGACAGTACTACAAAACGAGCGGCATATGAGCCACTGTCATATCGCCCTGCACCAAGGCCTCAAACTCCAATGCTCGCTGCCATCGGATGTGATCAGGAAAATACTGTCGGTTAAACTGATCTACAAAATCCTCCTAAGTCCATACAAAATCAGTGCCCGCTGCAGGGAGACTGACGCCCACCAGTGCTCAGCCTCACCATGAAGGAGAAATACGGCTAATCGGACTCGCCGCTCAGTCACGCATCCCATCGTCTCAAATATCTTCTCCACATAGACGCGCCATCTCTCAGCCATGGTCGGGTCTGACTCACCCTAGAAATGCGGGGGATCGAGTTGTCGGAACTCTCGAAGGAGGGCACTCCCGCGCTCCTGCTCTGCTTACGCTGGTGAAACGACAGGGTGTCTGCCCTGCCCTTGAAGTGCGACCGTCACAGCCTGCAGCATCTGCTGTAACTGGGAAGCACTCACGGATATGGTCGGATTCGCACCGGTCTCTGGTGGGGGAGCAGCATCCACAGGATGGGCCGCATGAATCTCTGGTAGAGGAGCGGTATCCTCAGGCTAGGTAGTAGGAATCTCTGGTGGAGGAGCAGGGATCGTAGGTGGTAGTGCAGGAGCTACAGGTGGTGGAGCGGGAGTCGATCGAGTCACTCTCCTACATGGCGGCATGTCCTACAGGGAAGAGCGAAGGTGCCTATCAACTTAAAGGCTCGCGAAGGCACGCACGTTAAGGGTCGGCAATAAAAGATCGCTAGGCTATCCGTACTTAGGACTTAAATTATTCATAACAGACATGTAATGTTGTTCTTGGTTATTCCCGAGTTATGCTCTGATACCAACTTCTGTCATACCCCAAACTCGGAAACCAGGCTCACAAAATTCTCGATCGCCGAATCCGGCGCCGACAGCCTCCATAGAACCCCATTCTCGACTCCCAGTGCCCATTCGCCAGGTTCCGATCCTGGGATGCTACGAGGAGGATTTTCAACATCAGTTTGATTCATAATAAGCATAACCAAAGGCATAACCCACAAACAACAACCAAAAACTCCATCACATTTTCACTATGATAAAAAACTTTACAAGTACAATGAGTATAAAGGGAAATACAATGATGAAGAACAAAAACTCTAAAATGATCTGCCACGCGACCAAGCCTTAGCGCTGCTGCGATCCAATGTCACCTGTACGCAACGGTCATGCATAAGCTTATAGAAAGCTTAGAGGGTGGTGAAAGTGTATGCTCAAGGTGGTAATGCAGTTATGTAGTATCAGAGTAATGCGAAACATGCTGATGAATGCCAAGAATACCATTAGTCGTACCAAGGCCATGCGGTGCAAAGAATGATGTCGGCCATACCAAGGCCATGCAATGCGAAATGTAACTCAAGCATACAAATCTTCATCTAAGTCCACATATCAATACAGCTCAAAATCTGAAATATCACAGGGGTCTAGTACACTCCAAGCTAGATTGCCGCCCCATCGCGCGCAATAAGGTGAGTGAAAAAGACCTCATTATCCGCCTGCCAATATCGGGCTCGACTCGTCAATAGTGGACCCATTCCTCGAGCTAGTCAGACTCAGCCTAGCATTACCCCCTACTCTCGGGCGGGTAAGGCTGCACCCTCTTTTAACCGACCACGACACAATGGAAAGCGCAACTGTCTGGTAATCGGCGCTCAGCGCTCATGCACCCACTCGGTCTAAACGTTGGAGCAACCTCTTGGTACCATAAGGGTTTAGGAACTTTCACTCAGGGATATTTATAGCACCCCATATAGAACAATATTTTCGGTATCCAATCCTGTCAACCACGATACGTCTGTGGAGGCTACGGCCCTGATGTCGCTAGGGCGTACAGTAACCATATCACACAATGCGAATGCATGAATCACACTATCCAGTCATACAGCAATCCTGCGCATATCGTGCGCTCATGTAGGGCAACACCCCCTATCCGGGAGCCCCTAAACAATCTGCCCGAAGGCATATGCTATGATCAGTCACTCCTCATATCAAGCATACATATGATGCGTATGATCGTGAATCATGGAACTATACTAAGCAGGTCATATGGTAATGGATGCAGTTCATAACGAAGATGGGCTTAAACAGCCTACACATTATATGTATGGGCCTATAATGAGCCCTAGGGTGAGTCATAATGTGGACATTTAACCAACAAATTTTATATTGATCCAAAACTTCTGTGGGCCCAAAAGGGGTTTCAATGGTAGAGTTTAATTCACACTGTTTCCTATAATGTGGGCCACCTGAGTCTTGGATGGACCCGAATTTTTGAGGGTGGTCCACTGCCCTGAGGGTCCACCATATGAATGGATTGGATGACAAATAAACATCAAGGTGGGGCCCATGGCT
The DNA here is from genome assembly GCF_029962835.1 of Magnolia sinica. Classification (NCBI taxonomy): domain Eukaryota; kingdom Viridiplantae; phylum Streptophyta; class Magnoliopsida; order Magnoliales; family Magnoliaceae; genus Magnolia; species Magnolia sinica. The sequence continues at coordinate 41,321,024 of NC_080589.1, forward strand.
AGAGCCGTGGGTCTGCTGGCCGTCCGCCAGTCCATTCTGACAACAGCAGCAGGCATACATGTATATGTTTTATGTTTTTTTTTAAATGCATTTACTTGAGGTTTTCCAGGTATGCGGCCCGCATCATGTAAATCCATCCCAGCCATTGGTCTCTGCAGACTATGACAAGTCCATCGAGCCTAATATTGGACATGTCCTGCCGCGTAAGAAATTTTAAGCACATTTGGAAGGTGAAAATCACCGTTTTTAATACTATGGCCCACCAGATACTCGAATCAACCTCATTTCTCGGCTCAACGCCTAAAATAGTCTGAGGAAAAGGTTGGGCGGCTTGGATTGAACACATACATCAAGGTGGGGCCTGAATAAATGGTCCACCCAAAAAGCTTGTGAATCAAGCTAATATTTTTGTTTCCCCTTGCACGTCCAGCGTCCCTGGACGCTGGACAGTGTTGCATAGTACTTCAAGGTGGGCCCTGTTCAGGTGGGCCACCAAATGATGGATGGTGGTCACAACATATATGAAAAGTGGGCCCTCACCTACAATGGCTTGGGATCAAATACATGCTTCATGGTGGGGTCCATTCAAGTGGGCCACACAACCTCATTATCATCACATATAAAAAAAAAAAAAAAAGGAAAGGGAGAGAGAGAGATAGAGAGCGGGACACGCGTGATGGAGGGACCCTGGCACTATGGGCCCTCCCTTGCACTAAATCATACATCAAGTGGGTCCCATTACACATAGGCCCCTTAAATCCAAAATCCGACGGTGGAGATCTCTTCTCCACTAAATTAGACGGTCTAGATGACCCTAAATATGCAAGGAAAATAAACATCATGATGGGGTCCATGGAGAATGGCCCCATCATGGAATGATCATGATGATTCAAGTGGGCCATCGGCCACATCTTAGGGTCCAAAGTGAGATCCAAACCATTGATCGGTTGGCCTCACTTGGCCCATCTTAAAAACATTAAAAACTACCCTATCAAAGCACCCACCACTTGATCTTCTTGCTCCCTTAGCTTCCTTAGCTCCTTGTGCTTCTCTTTGATGGAGGAAGATGAGAAATGGATGGCTAGGATGGGAGATCTAGGGATGGAAAGGTGGGCCTCACACATGCATTTTTCTCACCATGGGAGAGCTTGGACATGAGGAGCTCTTGGGTTGCTTGGATTCCATTTGAAAATGAAGGAGAGAGAGAGTTGTAAAGAGAGAGATGGGTGATGTGTGATGGAGTGATGGATGGGAGAGAGAGGGATGGGTGTGTAAGGCTTCTTTTGACTTTTGTGGCAAAAGTTGTAAGAAAAGCATGGGTTTGTAAGATCTTTTTGACTTTTGGGGCTTGCTTGGGAAAGGGTGAAAGGTGATGTGTACTTGACATGATGGGATTGATTGATTGATGTGACATCTCGTAGAGATTCTCTCGGGATTCCCACGCGAAGCGTTTTCCTCGCACTGAACGCTGGCCCACATCTCCCAACTAAGGTATCGCCTCGGTGCCCGAGTCGCGGCATTGGAACCGCGGCGATGGCGCGGTCGCTAAGGTATAAGTCAAGGGTTGAGTCGACTCTGGTTGACGGCATGAGAATCAGGGTCGCACGCAAATACCGGTTAAGGGTTGAAGGTTGCCGAAATTCCACCGGAAAGACCGCGGAAGCCTATGGAACTGTACGGTCTAGGATACGGGGCTTACACCAACACTCACCTATTTACTATCAAGTAAGAGCCGAAGGAGTTGTTGAAAGCTTACATTGCTCGCTTCAATGAGGAAGCACTGTTAATAGAAGATTATGACGATAAGATGACACTTGCATCCGTGTTCAACGGCCTAATAGAAGGGAAATTCACCTTGTCCATTAGAAAGAACCCACTGAAGACGTTAGCAGAACTCGTCGCCAAAGCTCAGAAATATACTAACGCCGAAGAATTCTCCAATGCCCACAAAAATATCCAAGTGACGGAGCCAAATGGTAAAGGAAAGAGGCCTATGAACGAGGAATCCCAGCCGTTCAACAAAGGGCCTGATGACCGCAACCCTCGCGATCGTCGCCCGAGCAGAAGGTCGGAGCGAAAGTTCCACTCCTACACCCCCCTTAACACATCCATCGAGCAGATTCTATTGGACATCCGAGGAGAAACGCTGCTGAATTGGCTCGTTTGCATGAGGGCTGACCCGGATCATCGAGACAAGCGTAAGTACTGCCGCTTTCACCGAGATCACGGTCATAACACGACCGACTGTGTAGATCTCAAAGATGAGATCGAGACCCTTATTCGGAAGAGATATCTATGCTGATACACCAAAGAAGGAAAAACTGCTCGGAAAGAAGTTCGAGAGTAGCCAAATAACCCCTTAGAAGAGCCAGCTGAAATTCGCACCATTTTTGGGGGTTCATCCGGTGGGGGAGATTCGAACAGGGCTCGGAAAGCCCACTCTTGGAAGCCTGATCCGGAACATTACGTCCACCTGACCGATCGGCCTAGTAAGGACATTCGGGTCAGCCCGTGCAGCCTGACCTTCACCGAGGACGATGCCCACAGAATCCAGCATCTGCACGATGATGCCCTGGTGGTTACCATAACCATAGCTAATCACAAGGTGTACCCTATTTTGGTTGACACCGGCAGCTCAGTCGACGTGGTCTACTCTGAGGCTTTCGAGAGAATGGGGCTTCCACGGTCACACCTCCGACCTGTGAAGACCCCTTTGCACGGCTTTGTTGGAGAAAGAGTGATCTTCGAGGGAGTTATCTCCTTCCCGGTAACTGTGGGAGAAGGGCAACATCAAGTCAACCTTATGATAGACTTTCTTGTTGTTAATGTACCATCTGTACACAATGTCATCCTGGGCAGACCCTCTCTCAATGCAATGAGGGTAGCCGTCTCCACCTATCACCTAATGATGAAGTTCCCAGATGAGGGTGGAATACGCTACCTCCGAGGTGACTAACGCGAGGCTCGGAGATGTTACACAATTGCAGTAAAAAAGGGATCCGTGAAGCAAACGCTTGCCATCAATGTTTTGGATCCCCGAGGACCCATAAAGAACTCATCTGTAGAAGACCTGGAGAAAGTGCCCCTTGATGAGGCAGATCCGAGCAAAACCGTCCAGCTTAGAACGTCATTAAGTTCTGAGCAGCGATTCAAAATTCTAACCTTCCTACAGCAACACAAGGAAACCTTTGCATGGTCACATGCAGACATGCCAGGGATCTCTCCTGACGTCTTGGTTCATAGACTGAACGTGGACCCAGACCACAAATCGGTAAAGCAAAAGAGAAGACCATTCGATGCCGAGCAGTATGAGGCCATTGCCGACGAGGTCTCCATCTTGCTCGATGCTAATTTCATAGAGGAAGTATATTACCTCGACTGGATAACAAACGTGGTACTCGTTAAAAAAATCAATGGAAAATGGCGGGTCTGTGTGGACTACTCAGATTTGAACAAGGCCTGCTCAAAAGATGCTTCCCATTACCTCGGATTAACTAGCTGGTAGACAGTACGGCAGGCCATGAATTACTCTCCTTTTTGGATACACCGGGTATAAACAGATCGTGATGCATCCCTCAGATAGGCAGAAGACAACCTTCGTCATGGACAAGGGACTCTACTATTACCGGGTCATGCCATTTGGCCTAAAAAATGCTGGGACCACGTATCAATGACTGGTAAATCGGATGTTCTCCAAACAGATCAGACGCACTATGGAAGTGTACGTCGACGACATGCTGGTGAAAAGTATCAAGGCGTCCGATCACCTGACAGATCTCGAAGAAACGTTCATTGTCCTCCAAGAATACCAGATGAAGTTGAATCCCGCAAAGTGCGCTTTCGGAGTCAGCTTAGGAAAATTCCTCCGGTTTCAGGTCAGCCAGAGAGGCATTGAAGTGAATCTTGACAAAATCCAAGTACTCCTTGACATAAGTTCACCTCGGACTGTCAATGAAATACAATGTCTCATAGGGCGAGTCGTGGCACTCGGACATTTCATATCCAGAGCAACAGATAAGTGCCTCCCCTTCTTCCAACAGTTAAAGGGTCAGAAGAAGGCAGAATGGATGTCAGAATGCGAACAAGCCTTCCAGCAATTAAAGTAGTATTTGGGCTCACCTCCCCTGCTATCCAAACCCGAAGAAGGCGAGCCTCTGTTCCTATACCTTGCAGTCTCGGACTCGGCTATTAGCTCGGCCCTGATCAGAGCGGTCGGATGCAAGCAACACCCCATATACTACGTGAGCAAGGCTATGGTACCTGCGAAGATAAGATATCCGCCCCTGGAGAAGTTAGCGCTCAGCCTCCTCATTTCAGGTTGAAGGTTACGTCCGTACTCCAAGCCCATTCAGTCGTTATGTTGACCGACTCCCCTCTCAAACAAGTTCTCTAGAGGCCCTAAGTTTCTGGTCGGCTAACCAGGTGGGCCATCGAACTCGGAGAGTTTGACATTCAATTTTGCCTGAAGACAACAATTAAGGGCCAAGCTGTGGCCGACTTCATTACCGAATTCACCACTCCGAGTGCAGGAGAGGTCAGCACCGAAAGCGAGACTATCCCACCCGAGCCTCCGTCCAACCCAGGAACTGTATCGGAAACTAGATCGATCCTCTATGTAGACGGATCATCTAATGCTAAGCGAGCCGGAGCAGGGATCGTCCTGATCGCACCTGATTCCACGCCCATCCAATACGCAATCAGACTCAGCTTCAAAGATTCAAACAATGAGACGGAGTACGAGGCCTTCTGGCTGGGCTTAGATTGGCGGCGAGTCTGGGTGTCCAGACTCTCCAGGTCCGATGTGATTCTCTGCTGGTGGTGAACCACATCTCCACCAAGTACGAAGTTAAGGAGATGAGGATGATCGCTTATCTAGATGATGCGAGAAAATTAATTGAAAGATTCTGGAACTGTACGATCCACTAAGTCCCCGGAGCAGAAAATTTGTGGGCCGACGCCTTGGCGAAGCTGGCCTCAACCACAGAAGGGAGGATCCCATGGATCGGTCCTGTTGAATTCATAAAACATCCGAGCATCGACTAGACAAAGAAGAAAGCGGTTAATCCAGCGCAAGCTACTCTGAGCTGGATGGACCCGATTTTCAACTACCTTACATCTGGCGAGATCCCCTCGGATAAACTAAAAGTCAGGTGCCTGAGAGTCTGAGCCGCGCGGTACGTCGTCCTCGACAGTATCCTACATAAGAAAGGGTATTCTCAACCCTACCTCAGATGCCTCTGACCCGATGAAGCGGACTATGTTATTTGGGAGATTCACGAAGGAATCTACGGAAATTATTCCGACAGCCGAGCCCTGGCCCTAAAGATATTTCGGCAAGTATACTTTTATCCGACCCTCAAGCAGGATTCGAAAGACTACGTTTAAAAATGTGATGAATGCCAACGTTACTCAGCCGTGCCGAGGCAGCCAGCAGAGGAAATGACTCCCATGAGCGGTCTGTGGCCGTTCGCTCAGTGGGGGATCAATATCATCGGCCCCTTCCCCACAGGGAAGGGGCAGGTCAAGTTTGCCATCATCGCATTCGACTACTTCACCAAATGGGCCGAGGCTGAGCCAGTTGCGAAGATCACGGAACAGAAAGTGATTGACTTCGTTTGGAAAAATATCATATGCCAGTTTGGAATTCCACGCACCATCATGTCAGATAATGGCCAGCAGTTTAATAATGACAAGTTTCGAGGCATGTGTCAAGAGCTCGGCATCACAAATGCGTATTCCTCTCCTCGGCACCCCCAGTCCAATGGATAAGTGGAGGCAGTAAATAAAGTTATCAAACACCATCTTAAAACGAAGTTGGAGAAAGCGAAAGGCAGTTGGGCCGAGGAGCTCCCATTCGTCCTCTGGGCCTACAGGACCACAGCTTAGTCCTCAACTGGAGAAACCCCATTCTCGCTCTCCTACGGCTTGGAAGCAATGGTACCAGTTGAAATCGGCCTTCCTATTACTCGGGTAAAGAATTACCAAGAGAACCAAAACTCTGAGCAGATCGTAGCTAATCTGGATCGACTTGAAGAAGCCATAGACATCTCAGGGCTCTAAGTCACCGCTCAACATCAGCAAGTGGCACGATTCTACAAATTCCAAAGTCAAGGGCAGGTGGTTCCGCCTAGGGGACTTAATCCTTCGCCGGGTCTTCCAAAACACCGCTGAGCCAGGGGTTGGGGCACTCGAGCTAAACTGGGAAGGGCCGTACCGTGTGGTCCGATCGACTAAACCAGGCTCTTATCACTTAAAAGACCTTGAGGGCCGCCAGCTCCCCCATCCCTGGAATGTCGAGCACTTAAAGGTCTACTACCCATGATGAAATAGACTTTAAGGCTCTCAATAAGTGTACACTTCTGAGCGACTAGCCTTTAAGGCTCCCAATGAAATTCATTGTTTCCTCTCTACATAATCAGATTATCTACTAAGGAAAAGTTGTCTCTCATATGCAGAGGCGGACTAAACGAGCTGATCCCTTAAAGAAGGGGTTAGAGTGTAATCCCATGAAAACTCAACAAGGCATCCCCTCTTAAGTCAGGGGAAAAGCCAAAAGATGACCCGACTCCCCTACAAACGAGTCAGCTCATCGCCCGACTAACAGATGGAGCGGAGGTTTCTCGCCAATCGTGAGACGAGCCGACCCCCTAGGGGTTCAGACTCAACAATGATCAGGCCATAAAGGCTTAAAGGTTCTACGAGATGACATTAGAAGGGGCTAACCCGTCAAAGGGTCGGCTCAACCATGCCCTGAAATAAACCAACCTGTCAACGAGTCAGTTCAGCAATCAACAATCAGCAGTTAACATCCAAAAATTAACTATGGATTAACATGTATAAAAGTAAAAAATCATCATCCACATGGCCTCTCTGGAGGGTCAAAAAATAAAATCCATACACAAAAAAAGTGTTTCAAGTCAACTACAGAAGAAATATTAAAGACTATACAGTCGGAGGAGCTTGGGAGTCGGGGGCTTGATCCGGGCAGACATCTTCAACGGGCATCTCTCCGGTGTCTTCGAAAAATAAAGGTTCGAGGTTGAGGTCTGGATACAAATCCTGGACCGCCTCAATACAAGCATCGAAACCACAGTTGTAGAACTTGGTGGCTTCGGCGTCTCTTTCCTTTGAAGCCTTGAAGGCGTCTACCACAGCGGCCACTGCCCCAGCTAGGGAGGCCTCGTCCTCGGCTCACTGAGCTTCCATTGCTTGGGAGACGGCTCAGCTCCATTCTTCTATCACCTCAGCTCTGATCCACTTCAGGACTTCGCCCAGTCGGGTAATCTCCTTGGCCAATGAATCCGCATGAGCCCTAGCTCGCGTCAGCTCAGTCGTCGTCGCACCGCATCGGGCCTTGTGATCATTCACAAACCATGTAGCTGGAGATCTTTAGCCTTCCCATCCTCAAGCTGCCGGCGCAGCTCACCCTGCTCGTAGCTTCATCCTGCAAGATCCCTGCTTCAGTCTTGAGGGTTTCCACCTTGACATCGATCTTCCGATGCTCCCGCACCCTTTCTTAAGCCAAGAGGAGTCTTGGAACGGACTAAATGAAAATAAGAGAATGAGAATGAATGCAAAAAAAATATAGAAGTTAAGAAATACACAAGCAGGAAATACCTTGCAGAAAATAACGGCCAGGTCGTTTTAAAAAGAATCATCCGACTTGGTGAGAAGGCTGGCGATCTCCTCCTCTGGAGCATGTTTGGATGCCCAGTGAACCAAGCGGGACATGTGATAGCCTGGCTCGAACCTCCCTCCGCTCATCCTTATATGGGCTGAGCTTGTAACCTCCCCGGCCCCAGTCCTGCTACCAGCCGAGTCCTGAGCCTCGGCCACGAGATCATCTTCGGCCTCGGGAGGGGCTATCATAGCGCCAGCCATCCGAATGGCCTCTTCTCGATTGGATGATGAAGGGACAGCTATGTAGGGGCCTGTAGGATGAGCCTCCTCGGTGGGGGGAATGGCGGTGGGCGGAAGGGAAGGAGTTATAGTTGTTGGGGAAGGAGTTATGGTTGCTAGAGTCGGAACAATAATTGCCCAGACCCGGGTCTCAATGGGCACCACAGCCGGAGCTACGGCGATGAAAATTGGAGTTGCAGCCAAAGCTGTAAGAATGAAAACTGGGCCAGAGGGGCCCTATCTGCACGGAGCGGTCTGCCTCCTCCAAACGGTGGTCTTCGTCTAGGACTTGGCCCTCAACATTTCCTCCACCGTTGGGGAAGCTTTCCTCCTCCGAGAACTAGACGCCTCAGCCATGCTTGCGTCGAGAATAACAACTCAGTAACTAAATGAATAAGTTTGATCTCTCCTAAGGAAACGGAAGAGGGCTTACTGAAAGATGTTGGGAGAGGTTGGGACTTGTAAAGCCTAGACCGATGAAGGTTGGTGGCTGTGATCAAGTCCGACCAGGAGTGAAGCTCTCCTGATCGTGCCCTAGCCTTAGCAATGCGGTTCTTCTGGTCCAAGTCGAGGAGTGGTGTGCCCCTCGGGAAATCTACAAGGATAAAGAGAGCTTCAGTCCGACTAGAGTAAAAAAAAAAGTAAAGGGGAGAAAATACTTAAAGTCTGACCTGGTTTTGAAAACCGGGTGGGGACTCGAGTTGTCAGAGTTCCAAGATCCATCGCTGGTGCCTCCCTTTCACCAGCAGCCCAGAACCACTTGTTCTTCCAGTCCTTGTTGGAAGATGGAAGATTCATCACCAGCCCCGACCCTTTGCTGCCTCGGGTAGCGAAGTAGTACCATGGTTCTTGGCTGTCATGTTTGATCAGGTACAGGCATATCAACTCTTCTGGTGTCAGCTCCGGATTCCCAACTTAGTGCCAGATGATGAAGGAAGAAATTAACACCCATCAGGCATTAGGGGTGAATTGCCCTGGAGCTAGTCTGAGGTAGGCTGTTATGGCTCGGACGAAGGGATGCAAAGGGAGACGGAGCCCACATTGTAGCGCATTGAGAAAAATGGCTACTTCTCCCTCAGTAGGCGCACCAACGGTGTCGAGGGGCCCTGAGGCCCTTATCTGAACGGAGTCTGGGATCTGAAACTCTGAACGGATCCACCCCATTTGAGACTTCGATAGCACGGAGCCTCTTGGGACTACCTCCAAGGCCCACCCACTCATTGGCATCTCAGCAACCTCAGTAGTTATGGTCCAGGGGGCTCGAGCGGTTTTCTTCTTATAGGCCCAACGAGTTTGGGCCCTCGCCTCCTTTTGTCTTCAAGGCGGGGGGAACAGGGGTACAGCCTCAAAGGGGCATTGAGAGGCCCCTCTCCCATTATCAGAACTCCCCGGCTCGGAGTCATCATCATAATCCTGAACGAGCTCTAGATCGGATGACATTATGAAGGAAAGAAAAAGGAACGCTAAAAGAGACTCACCGGACGATCGCCGAAAATCGCTTTTGCTGGAAATGCTTGATCAGTTGGAATTGCCTGCCGAAAACTTCAAATCAATCAAAATCGCCCTCACTGAAAATCACCTCCTCCGGCACAGGCTCAAATTCAGAATATAAGTGGGGAGAGTGGTTCCAAAGGGACTTTATATAGGCCATATTAAATCCTTGCATTAATGGAGAAGAATGATGGCCGCAGCTGAATCGTCGTGAGTCGACTCCAGAATACATGTGGCCATCCGCTACTGGCTCGATCCCTGTCAGATGGTACATTTCTGACATCGAACAATGCACTACCGTACACGAAATGGTTCCCGAGCAGGGGAAGCCTGGGCACACGTGGCAACCCGTCATAGGCTCAGCTGTCATTCAGAATCGTAACCGTCGCCACGTGTCTGCTAAAGAACAGCCCACAGGCATGAAATCCTAAGGGAATATCGCTTCAAATGCTGGGACCATTATAATATCGGCATGCGTGGAAGGTTCAGCAGCTGAGGCAGTTTATCTTCGGTGTAATTACTCTCCGAGTCCGTAGCCGACCTCAAAGAGTAGGGGGCTTCTATTATGGGAAAATCTGAGCCCTTTACAGTCCTGAGGACCGGCATCATTCTAGTCTGGTCGGATCAGTAAGAATATCTAGAACGGTGATCACTATTGAAGAGGAAGACCTTCAAAATGTTTAGCAGATAAGTGAAAACTAGTCGCACTTCGCTCGGTCTGGAACTCGGTTCGGATTCAAGACAGAAGACGCATCTAAGAAAGAGAACTCCATGTCAAGCCCGAGCGGACCCTTAGACGATGACCTTAAGCTGAGTAAGGTGAGATCCCACCGATGAACGACGGCCTAAGCTGAGGCTCCATCTTCATCCTTAGCTTCATTTGAAGAAGGACTGCCGAGCCGAGGGCTCGTCCTCGTCCTCATCCTGATCTTACTCCAGGGAGGAGATGGCCCGAGCTGAGGCCCCGTCCTCATCTCCAGCTTCGTTTGAAGAAGAATCGCCTGGCCAAGGGTTCATCCTCGTCCTCATCCTTGTCATCCTTCAGAGAAGAGACGGTCCGAGCCGAGGCTGGGCCGAAATGTGAGTGCATTATGCACCAAACTTGGAAACTACCATAAGCGGACGTGACCGGTTACTTCACCCGCAGATGCGCATGACACAATACACGATCCTTGGATCACATACAATATCTCCACGATCTGAAAATCCTCCTGATTGAGCGAATCGTGCCGAGATTAATGGACCCAGACCATCCGACAATCAGATATAAATACGATGAGACCCCACCGCTACAGGTACACAACATCTGACACTCTCCTTTGGCTCCTCAACTTAGACCCAGATTCCCTTGACCTGACTTAGGCATCGGAGGGTCCCCCGGCTTAGCTAGGGTCTCCTTTGCTTGTTGGTGTGCAGGTTCGAGATGTTGAAGCAGGTCAGACCTTGAGAGTTGTAGTGGAGAGCCGTCCAGATTTTATCCTCAACAGTGCTCATTTGATATTCTCTTTTTATTATCTTTTTATATTTGATTTTGTTTCTGCATTCCAATCTGATTTGAAAGAGGAATTGTGATATTTTACTTCTTAGAATCAAAATCAAATAGAGCTAGCCCAACTTGTTTTAATTTAAAATCAATTAGAACCTAGAACCATTTCAAAGTGAGTATTGGACATTGAACTTTTATATTCGAACTTCTACTCTGACTTGGTTCTTCCGGGCTACAACAAAAGGAGAAATCCAGGTATTTTACATTTATGTAAATCTTCTATTTTTAGTTTCTTTTGAGATTGAGCCAGAAAAATCTCATTGTATTGGTTATCTGAGGAGAGCCATAAAACTCAGAAAGTGGGGTTTTTTGAATTGTGTAAGCCCATTTGAAAGACACAATTATGAGGGTTTTAGGTGAACCTGAGAAAAACCTATTTCATAGTGAACGCTAATATCCACTGTGTGAGGATATTAGGAGTGGAGTAGCAAGCTGTGTAGTTGTTGTTTAATAGTTGGTGTATACACAGGCGAACCACTATAACTCTTTGTGTTTTGTGGATGTGTGGTTTATTTTCTATACCTTTAATCATTCAATATTGTGGAATGTATTTGTGGATGTGAATGTTATAATCTTTTACATTTCAAGCATTGTGGGGAATGTTGTAATAGATTAGATTTCATTTCCTTGTTATTTATTTAATTATTTATTCCTCTGTATCAAGTTTGAGTTTTTGATACAAAGACCTTTCCAGGAATCAGGTTGTCCTACCATAAACCTTGGTTTTTGGTGTAAGGTTGTCCTTAGAATAACATTTGTATCAATCTCTCAATACTCATACATTTGAGGTTGCTTTATATTTCAGTATTGTGAATTGATTATAATGATATCTTTCCTTTAATTGTTTAAATTCCATTGTTATCGTTTTAATTTTGCGTAGTCCTATTCACCCCTCTCTAAGACATATAGCTTGGCCTTTTCAGCATGTGCCTGAGACGTCGATCGCCAACACCCTAACCCGTCTCCCGAAATCATTCGTCACAGACTTTGCCTCAGTCTATTACACAGTAGGCTCTCGACCTTACTCGATCTGTTCATTTAGTCTTCGCATCATTTTTTACTTTTTTCTTTCTCAGGCGTTGTCGATGTTTATCTTGATTGGGGAAAGGCTACAAGCGATAACCCAGATCGAAGAGGAGAAGGTCGAGCTCGAGAAGCTCTTGAAGGCCTCGGTCGAGGAATAGTAGAAGCTGAAGGGCCTGGTAGTAGAGGGCCAATTAAGGGAGCTGATGCTCCAAGGAGAGGTTAATGGGCTTCAGTCCCGCTTGGACTCAGCTGAGTCCGAGCTGATGGGTACACAGGCCCATCTAGCGCGGGCGGAGGATGATAATATGCGGCTGAATTAGGGCAGGCCAAGCTTGATGCTGCTGAGGCCTTGGCTACGTAACATGCCGAGCTCGAAGCCTCGGCTATTTCAAGAGCCGCTGTTGTTATTGAGGAGTTCAAGTCTTCAATAGAGAGGTCTGCCGAGATCGATAAGATCTATTACTATGCTTACAACGCCTGCCTGGGTGACGTTAAGGTACTCTATCCAGACCTCGACCTCGACGCCCTGGCTACTGAGGAAGTTGAGGATGCTCCTGCCAACCAACCCCCTAGCCTTGCTGTCGACCCTCCCCCTCACACCGATTAATTTTACTCTCTCTCTCTCTCTCTTTGTAAGACATCATGACACTTCAGTGCCTCATCAGTTAATACACTTAGCCGACTTTTTTTATTGATAGTTCTATTTATTGATTGCGGATTATGCTTGTGGGGTTATCGAATAACGAGCTGAACTCTTCTTTAAGAGTTATCTCATCGAAGGGCTCCATCTCTGCACATGAGAAATGGTCTTTCGTAGCATGTTCAGATGATGAGGCGACCACTTTTTAAGTGGTCAACCCATCATCGGGATCTTCCTTGCACAGGAAGTTTCATGTAGGCCATGCAAAATGACTCGATTTCATGTAGAAAACTGCATCTTTTATTTAGATTGCGGTCATGACAAGTAGTCCCGACTCTTACATTGATCTCCCTAGGAATAGTAGATCTTTAAGTGCTCGACATTCCAAGGATGCGGCAGTAGTTGTCCTTCTAGATCCTCGAGACGGTATGAGCCAGGCTTGGCCGAGTCAACTACTCGATAGGGTCCCTCCCAGTTTGGACCCAGGAAGCCTACTTTGGGTTTCGTTGTGTTCTGGAACAAACGTTGAAGGACAAGGTCTCCCTAACGAAAATGTCTTGTTTTGACTCTGGAATTGTAGAAGCGGGCGACCTGTTGATGCCGAGCTGCGATCCGCAGTTCTGCAGTGTCCCTTGTCTCTTCGAGTAAGTTGAGGCTTGTTGTCATCTACTTAGTGTTTCGTTTATCTTAGTAGGATCGCACTTGAGCAATAAGGAGTCCTATCTCGACAAGGACGACGGCCTCAGTACCGTAAGCATCACGCCCTAAATCTGGGGAGGACAGCTTTCGTGATGCCCCAAATCCGACACTCGACTTCCATACACCAAGTCTCGAGTTCGGCACACCACAAGGATGATTTTTTATTGAATTTTTTATCTAATAATACCTAAGCATGAAGATACATGATCAAAATACCAAGCAACACTCTCCATTATAAATCCTGATGGTTACAAGTACAATGCTTTCCAAAAGGTACACAACGTCAACATTGCTAAATCAAAAAATAGATACAATGCATCGAGCAAGCGAAGTCTTCCAAGCTACTCCTACCCTGAAAAAAATAGAAAATAGGAAGCTTAGGCAAAAAGCTTAGTGAGTACACACGTGTGTGCAATGTGTCCTATATGTAAGCAAGATAAATATGCCACGAAGAAATCATGTATGGTGAAAGGCGTATAGTACGTAAGGTATGCTGCCAATGTTAATGCCAATGCAATACATATGCATCATAGTAATACTCCGAGTCAATGCTACCATGATCACCAAGTCATATTTTCATTTCTCCTATACCACAGCCATAGCCATATTACATGCATCCGTAATCACATCATCATCATCATCATATTGTCATGTCATATCATAACTGTATATCTCAGGAAACACCGTGGTTGACACCCATGTACCAGACACTAGTAATCGACCTCGCATACCCGCCCTACGGTGGACTTTCACCAACTGTATATCATGAGAAATACCATAGTCGACACCCATGGACCAGACACTAGTAATCTACCTCGCATACCCACCCCACGGTGGACTTCCACCAACTGTATATCATGAGAAACACCGTGGTCGACACCCATGCACTAGACACTATTAATTGACCTCGCATACTTGCCCTGTGGTAGACTTCCACCAACTGTATATCATGGGAAACACCGTGGTCGACACCCATGCACCAGGCACCAGTAATCGACCTCGCATACCCGCCCTGCGGTAGACTTCCACATGGCATGCCAGTAGTAGACCTTATTCGCGCTTCTCCTCGCCAGCGGGTCAGACTAGTCCCTGTTTGCACCTCAACCCTTAAGCAGGTTGGACTAACCTCTTCTCAACCCGACCTTATCAGTGGGAATCAAATCAATGACCCATGTATCCACTCCGCTAGACAGTGAGGCATCCCTAGCTAGCATCGGGGTTTAGAGACTTTCAACCCAAGGGGCACATCATCCCTTACTATTTTCACACTTCCGATATCTCATTCCTTTTCAGGGATAATTCAAGTCATCATCATAGATGCACATTTCATCGTCAAGATCCAACTCATGTTATACGGCACGACTGTGGAATTTTGGTCATCATGTATATCATGATTATGCATGAATTCAAGTAATTATGATAAGGCATATGTTCAAGGGCATGTGGTATGCATATAATGCCATGAGTTTAGGGTCTGGTTAACCTTTAAGCTAAAATGACATATAATCATCATGCATCACTATCAACTATATCAATCCATGGTCATGTGACTAAACTGAAGAGGACATCTTACACATGAACAAATGTATTGAAGTACACTTGCATATACCATCATTTCATGGTGCATGAGTATGATTAATATCAACGTGGTTAAGTAGATGAATTTAGTATGCTAGGAAGTGGAGCAACATTAATCAAGATATTAAATCACATACTTCTATTAACCATAATCACTAATATCATCCATAGTTATCATAATCATGAGCATCAATTGTATTCAGAATTACACCATATCCTTCGCAAGATAGATATTCCATTAGCGGCTTTAGTCCGACATGATTTTCTTCTATTAGGACCCCATGGTTATACCTTAACTGGGCCTTATGGTTAATGAGTGGTGATGACGCAAAGCACATGCACCAAGTGGTTATGAGATGAACGACATAACTATAACATATAGTAAATGACCCACAGGATGGATGGTATTGGTGAAACTCATATAATGTAGTGGGCTTCACCTTCAAGTGGGTTGTTAGTAGGTTGGATCTGTAAATAATTATCATAGTAGTTCTATAATTGCTTGGAAGGCACAGGTAAACCTCATAAGATACAGTGAGTCCTAAGTTGAATGACTTGGGGTATATAATATACACATAAAAGTTAGTCATGGTTGGATGACGTGGGTTTATCTCATACAACGTAGCGGTTCCTACATCCAAGTGGTACTGTAAGTAGATGGGTTCACACACAAACATTACGGTGGGTCGCAACAAGTGGATAGTATAAGTAACTCATATACATTAAGGTAGTACAAGGAAGAATAGTTCATATGCACAAGGCACACGTCAATGGCCTCCATGATTGAACTATTTGGTTGGCAAAACAATTTAACAATGCGAATAAAATATGTACATTAAGTAGGTTCACAAGTGTTCGAAAGTTATACATTCAACTTACACTATTTCATATTGTCTGACTTATTTAGGAATTAGATCTAGGTCATTTTGAAATCATGTTCTAGAATTAGTTAGCCTAATGGATAAATGGTGAAATATGCAATACTTATATCAAGGTAGGGTCCATAATCAATCTAACATACGTCCTAAGTTCACATACCCAAGAGGTTACACCATCAGCATAGTCCACGAGTCTGAGTAATCACACAATTCTCATATGCCCACATGGTCTTATGGTCACTCCATTATCAGAAGTCCATATGGTTGAGTGGCCACACAAATGTCATTTTACTTGCCATTATAAAGGTCTTAAGGTTAGATGGTTATGTACTTTCACTACGAGTCACATAATGGGGCAACCGCTTTATTAAGCTCCCACGTGGTCAGGTTGTCGATGCCATAATTTCACTTGGTTGAGTGGACATACAATTAGTATCATGGTCTAGTGACCGCATCTTAAAGCATCTAGGCACAATCACAAGCATACCCACCATACCCGGTTACACTGACTCTTAAACTATGATCGCCCAATACTTCATATGGAGAATGACTCAGATTCAGTGTCACATGATCAAGAGGCCAAGAACTAGCTTCCATCACATTAGATATAGTTTAGTGGTCCTCGTATCTGCCTCACCTATGAGCATAATGTAAGGGTTGTATTTATGTCGCATGACACAGAATTGAGGCCTACTCCATTATCAAGTTGTATAATCCAACCTATATCATAAGTCTCACACTACACCAAAATTGTCATTTAGGAACGGTTTAAAACCGTTCCTAAATGCTTCAGGAGCGGTTTCAAACCGTTCCTAAATGAGGCATTGCAGAAAAATAGGAACGGCTCAGAACCGTTATGGGTACCATTTCAATTTTTAGAAACGGAATTTCAGGAACGGTTTTAAGTTGTTCTAGTGCCAATGGTCACATTTTAGGCACAATTTTAGAAACGGTTTTGAATGCTTATTAATGTTGCCAACGGTCATATTTTAGGACGGAATTCTAAGAACAATTTAAAACCCCTTTGTTCATTGTATGAGAGAGAGAGGGGTATGTAATCTACTTGTATTATATGCCAAATAATTACACAAATAGAAGAAAAAGACAATAGAATGATTCACACACATAATAATCTTTTCCTTCTTTTCTAGTACACACTTTAATTTCAATTCCAATTACCAATTTCAATACAACATTTCATTTCTAGGCTTCTATAATCCAACAATTCCTTGCTCTTTTCTAGAATGATCACTGCCTTCAGATATAACATCCACTGCAAATTCTCCTCTTCAATGTCTTCTCGTCCATCCCCCACAACCTGATCGATCTCTTCCATCAGCTTGGCCTGCACATCCTGATGCTTCAGCAAGTTCGCCATGATCCACTAAAGTGATGTGGACGTTGTGTCCATATGAGAGGGATGAAAATCTCTTCCTTCGGTGCCACTTCCAAGGCAGTCTAATACATGTCATGAGCTGTTAATCCTATGCACATCCCTTCCTGTCGTGACTGGAAGTATTGGTGCTGCTGCTACTATTAGGCTTGAATCAGCTGCCTGAAGGGCTGGAGAAGGCCTAGAGAATGCTGTTGCCTGCTGTTTTCAGCTTGTGGGTTATGCTGGTAATACATGCTGTCCAAGCTTAGAGACATAGCTTCCCTGTCAATGGATCCTTACTGGTGGGCTCCCATGGTTGCACCACCCAAGAAATCTTCAAGCTTAGGAGAGGAAGTTGGCATCACTCCTTCCATCAACAAAGAGATAGACATGACTTTATTTTTAGAAGCTATTTAAAAGAAACTGAAAGGAAGAGATGGAAGAAGAGAAGCATACCTTCACCTTGCTGTGATCTTGTAAGAGCTTCCATGATACAAAGGGAGCCATCAGATTTCAGTGGTATTACAGACAACTGGGAGTAAAGGGCCCCACCTTGTGTTTCCATCTGAGGAGCTAGAAAGAAGCTGGTTGGAACTACAGGAAAAACAGAAGCTGTAGCTTGTGTTTGATGATAATGATGATGATGTTACTAACGATGGTGGTAATGATGATGATGCTGATGTGGGACTGTAGATGCATCCATGTTCATGTGAGGAGAGAGTGAGAAACCCAACCAGTTATGTGGACAAGCTCATCATATTAGAAATAAGATTTTCGCATAAAGGTCCATGTAATGTATGGTGTAGATGTTTATGGAAAGAAAAAATAGCAGCTGAGACTAATTACTGACCATCCAAAGCCTCACGTCAGGTACTCCATTGGCAATACTAACTTGTAATAGTTCCGAAACCATTGCATAAAACAATGCACAAGCCAATATGAAGATCAACTATATGTCTGGCTGCTCTTAAGTTACCAACCAAAATAGTGGAAGCAGAAATGTAGGGAGAGTTGAATGAATGTGGAGAATAAAGTGAAATTTAGGAAAAGGATTTTACCTTAACCTCTTGCAGGAGTTCTTCTAGTTCCACTGTTATCTGTGAGAAGGATGGCTGATCAGTAGGAGTTCCCTCCCAACATCTCTGCATCAAGTCTAACAACTTGGGGTGCATGTTGTCAGGAAGTTCCGGTCGCAGACCCTAGAAAGCATATGCACCAGATCAGCCTTCTTTATGGCATCAGCTCGGTTTGGAACCGTATCAGTTGCACATGACTGTGACAAAGCATCACAACCATTTAGAATTAGAAGGCCCTATCTCTTCACACAATGAATTTTTTCTCAGTATGCAGAAAGAAGCAAACTGCACAATGCAAAATCATTCATGCTAATGGAATCTTAAAGGATTGATACGATAAGTACTGATATGATCTAATTCATAAGTTTTTACATACTAGCTTATGTCAGATTACAGGTAAACAACTTCTACATGAGTTTTTTAGGACTTAAAGCCAATTTTGCATTTTTCAAGACTTGAAGACTTCCAGAATCAACTTGCTAGCAAGAGTTTCCAAACAAAATGCATACACATCTATTCAATTGAAGTGCAAACAGAGTTCTAAGAAGAGAGTAGAAAATAGACCAAAATTATTCTAAGAATTGGACAAGTAAAAGGAAATTTTTGAATAATTTGGCTGTCCAGCAATCCAAATGGAATGTTAGTAATAAAATATAAGCTAAAAGTCCTATCAGTTGCCAGCTCAAACAAAAGATGCTATAGAGGCTGTTGAAAAGCATACAATGTCATTCAAATGGGCAACACATTAATCCTCGTGGACCTGCCTTAAAATGTACCAATCTAAAATGGTTGCCTAATTCAACAAATGGGAGCAATTCAAGATCAACCTATCACTTGGAAATCAAGTGGCACTTTATATGCTTCATAAACTCTTGAAGCTACCAGTAGTACTATCAAAGAGAGCCAAAGTAATATGACACAAAGTCATAAGAGTATATCTGCTGCACAAGAAACAACAATCTTGCCATGCACTACGTGAAAGCAGAAAACCTGTGAGCCAGCAAGAATCCTGCTACTTAGTACTGCTGCAAAAAAAACAGAGATGTGACAGAAGTGAGTGATAAACGATTCATCCAGCTTAGCAACCACTTGAATAGGATGAAAGTTAGACTTCTTGAAAATCAAGGAATAAAATTCCATTGTGTGTGTCAAATAGACTTCATAATGCAGGATTTGCTGTAAATAAGGACAGTTGTAGATTTTGATGAACTACAAGCATAAGAAGTGAGCTTGTAACTGTAACTGTAGCAAAAGCGCCTAACCAAGAAAGCAGAGACTTCCTAGCAGCATAAGAACCAATCAATTTTATTTCGTTGAAGATTTCAGTGATCATTTTCAGCAAATAATCCAAACAAATATCATGCCACTTAAAATGCAACCATATCCACCTTATCTACTTACTCCTAAATATATACTACAAAATTTAGATCCTGCTATAATGAATAAATGGCATGCCTTCCATCATCACAAATAAATCCTTGATGCCAAATTTGGGCTGACCTGGAATCCTTCTAACACGGTTATTAAATTCCTGTACAAAATAAATGAGAGTCAATGTTTCCTGCGGGTATCATAACTTAGGATGGCAAAAAAAAAAAAAAAAGTCACTCCATTTCCATTGACAGATTTATTTCATTAAAAAAAAAAAAACCAAGATAAGAGTAACTGTCTCCTCATGAAAACCAAAGACCCCCGATGATCCATGCAAAATTCAACAAGCTAATGAAAGCATCACATTTAGCTATACACTCATAACTTCAAAAACATATTGTTTTATGATAAAATATCCTAACATCTCCCCAAAATGAGAACTTTCATTGTTCCAGTTCCATGGTAAAATATCCTGAAAGCATCACGTTTACCTATACACTCATAATTCATTGTTCTCCTCTTTAAGTTTTGCAACTTCAGCCTCTAGTTCCATGGTACAAGCTTAGCAAAAAAAATTAAATTAGATAAAACACAAGCATGCATATTAGGTGTAACGCTCTGAAATTCGGGGGTCGAGCATAACTCAGCTCCCGAGTTCCAAAACATCACTTATGCAACATATTTAATGAAGGATGTATGTTGACTGTATTAGTGCATAAAACATGGAATAGATTAAGCCAAAACACAGATATGATTCAGGGATAAGTGAATAAAGCAAGCGGAAGACTTATAGTAAAATATGTGTACAAGTGTAAACCCCTGAATTACATATACAAGCCAGATCGTATGAAAGTATTATTTATCAAAATTATAAGTATCAATTACATCGTTTCAGTTCCCAAAAATAATCCCAGAGATCCCGCACATCAGACCGAGGCTCGCTAGAACCCGTCTGAAAACTGCATATAGGAGAAGGCAGCCTCGTCATCATCCAGCTCCCGCTCTGCCTCAGAAGTCGCATCCACATCTGCAACATCAGAGCCTAAGACAGAGTCTGGTGGGTGTTTAACACCGCCCCAGAAACGTGGGAGTGAGTGATCAACTCAGTAGAACAATAAGGCACTGGTTAACATGTTATCAGTTCAATCAAATAGTAATGATAAAGCAGAACAATTAAATAAATTCCAAGTACTCTTGTTAATGCAAGGATGTATGCAAAATGATGCGTGCCCTCACGCGTACACCCTCAGCGTCTTCATCTTACGTTACGCATGACGTCGCCTCAAAGTGTGCCACATCTACAAAGCACATGCAAATGCGGTGTATGGATATGATTACCAAGTTGTTATTAGTCCATTTCACACAGCAGGATTGGGAAGCTACGATACCTTCCTCATGTCACCATCCAAACAGTGATCCATACTAGGGTCGTCAATCTTAGACATCTCATACGATCATATGTTTGAGGTCGTAGTAAAGGGCTCGTCACCAATCAATGCACGCCTTTCATGCCCTTACCACCACAGTTCGGCTCGTCACCTCATTGCGGTATCCAGGTATGCTCGAGGTCATTACAAAGGGCTCGTCACTAATCAATGTAGGCCGACAGCACGAATATAGTGTCCCATACTACCATAATCAGCTCACGAGTTGAGTTGCTCACTGGTCACTACGGGGAGGCTCGTCACCCCAGCGTAGGCCGACAGCTCGACCACGGTGTCCCATACTACCATGTCCGGCTCATGAGTCTTAGCGGATCAAGTACCATAGTTAATAGAATGTCTCTGGTAAGTTCGGTACCCTAGATTCAAGCAATAGCGTCCATACATGGTAAACGTACATCGGACAATCGGGTTACTTGACGAACTCGACTAGCACGAGCGCACGTTGAATTGAACGACATAGAGTGCGCAAACACTCTGCGTGGCCAAACCACTGCCGACAACTCTAATATGGCTCGGGTTCGTCTAATACGTCCTACGTGGCAAAAGCAATCTCAACCACGAACATAGGGTCAATTACCGATTTCCTGGACTAAGGCATAGTCCCAAACATCTTACACTACTACAGATACTCATATGGAATGTAAAACAGTAATGGAATAGCAACTCAAATCATGGTACATACGCATCTGAAGAATATCAACTTAACATAAATGTAAGCATAGGAGATGCTTGAATTTAAATAACTTGGAATGTAACTGCATAAAGGAAATCATGCGCATCAATAGGAGTATTGAGAATCACTTCTCAACGCCCACAATTAGTGTAATAAGTTACACTTAGATCATTCATGCATTTCTACAAACACTTAGCATACATGGAACAACATACATGACGTATGTTGAAATACATGCACTTAGACAATTCCTTTTACCAAGGAGTTGTCATACATGCATCTAGCATACATACATGACAAATAATCATGGCAAACATAAGTGCGTATTTTATACGTATACGGTACTTTATAAATACACATAAAATACACAAATCTCAATATAGCACATGTATATCAGGAAAGCAACGTAAACACAACATTTGGCATGTGAAATCTCATCCATAACAAGAATAAATCACTAACTGGGATTGAAAGCCTTGAAAACCATAACCTATACACTTAAAGTCCGCACCTTAAGCAAAGAAAGAACCACCGAACTGATTTAGACGAGTTGTCTTCATCAACAGCGCTAGAATACCCTAAAACAAGGATAGAAATGAGATACAACAACTCTAAAACTAATCTAAGCTCTAACACAGGTTAGGGTTAGGTTAACTTACCCTAAAATGAACTCAGAACCGTCAGAAGAACGATTTAAAGTGAAGGTTCGAAGATGAAGAAGAACAAGGAAGAAACCAAGATGATTCACCAACTTATCTCTCTCACTTTCTCTCTCTTTTCCACTCTCTTTCCAAGCTAGGGTTAGAGAAAATTCGTATGGAAAAGAGAGCTAGGGTTTAAGGACTATAAATAGGCCTATATTTGATGAAAATAACCCCAGGGTCAAGGTATACTTAGGTTATAACCAAAGTAAGCCTTTCTCGATCCAATGAAGCACTTCTGGTGGGCCTATAACCACGAAAGGTCAGACTTAAGCTTATTGACCATGGAATTAGGTCAAGCTGAGTTTTCATACTGACCAGCTCTTCAGATCAGCCGTGGCGGACCACACTCAATTCAACGGTCACAGAATCTCGATCAGGTCCACAAGCACTAGGACATGCCTGGGCCAACTATCCTGATCAGAGGGTGAAATTGGGTCAGAATCCAACGGTCAGATAGCTTAAAATCGTCGCGCAAGCGACACGACTCAGATTTCATAAAAAGCTTAATAAATTCCAACCGTTCTCACACTCTTCACTCCGAGCTCAAGCAAATCGACCCAGAACATCACATGGACTTGATTTTCGAGGTGATCAGCTGTGGCGGACCAACTCAGTGACCGCAACGCCTAAGATCATCGCCATCGGACTTTCGACGCGTGGTCCAGGTCCGATCCAGATCTTCCAAAAATTTCCCAGAACAACTGGATTTAGCGATGGATCCCAGATTTCAGAGTAACGTAGCGCTCACTAATCTACACGTTTAGAGCCATGCAGATACAATTTAAAGTGATTGATGCGGATTTCACAAGCAATCGAGTAAAGCGCTAATTACCCCAAAACAACTACTTAAGGAAAGATTAACACAAAAATTCCAAGGTCGTTACATCAGGATATGAAATATTGTAAACTTTGAGGTGGTTACACAATTTGTTTTAAATCAATGCAGCATCAAGTGTGCTTTGGTCTCCATATCCCCATAGCTTTAAGGAGTAAAGATCGTAGGTTTTAAATTTGATTTGTGTGTCCTTTTTAAGATGTAGTCTGGGTTTTAGTTTGCATACCTTTTGTCAGATTTAAGTGATAACACAACTCAAAAAATGAATTACCTATAAGCTGGTATAAATAATTTTAGCCCTATATTCCTCCACCTCTTGCTATATCACCAACACATCTTAGCCATTAACAATGCTGCTGTTTTAAACAACAGAATTATGGGGAAGCATCTACATGCAGCATGTCCATGACATGATAACAGCTAGAGGCACTCAACTACCAAGATAGCACGGCGCTACCTTGGAGGTTGACTCTCAACTACCAAGATCACCAAAAGTGCTCCCCCATACATACAGTCAAGGAGAAAAAAGACTAGAAAACTGTTGGGGGCCTTGCACAAAACCTTAGGATCTAGCCTCCCAAAACACACTAGAATTATGGAATAATAATGTAATGAACTAAATCAAAACATAAACCACACCACACCAGGGATTTTTATGTGAAAAATCCTCAAAGAGGTAAAAACCACTGGACCTCGTCCAGATCAACAATCCACTATAAAGCTGAACGTTACAACCGACCACAGGTACACACCGCTTAGATCAAACCTTCTTCACTCACACAGGAGTGGATGAACGATAACAGAATAATGAAAAACTGATGGATCTCACCGATCACGAGGACGTAGAAGCACTGATGTGAGACCCGACTCGAGTTCGCATGTGTGCATGTGTGTGTGTGAGTATGCATTCCATCCATCTTGATCCCGCGGTCCTACAGGTCGAATTCTGGTGACCCGTGACCATTGGATAGTGTTTACGGTCATCCGTGAACCCAGTCGTGAAAACTCGACTCGGATCGAGTTGAGACCTAGGCCATCGTGACTGCATCGTCACCGCGGTTCCAACGACACGTCTTGTGCGTCCATCTGATGCGTAGATCGTAAGTTGGGTGCATTTCATTTTCTTAGCCCTTGATCATGATCATGTGGCCCACCTAGGGGTGGTGTGCATGGATTTCTAGGTAGGTCCCATCTCTTGGAACTATTTCTAACACACATTACACTATTTCCAACACACACTACCTAGGCCCTATCCCTACACCACCCATCTCTAAAACACCACCCACTAACCTAAAAATCCCACTAACTCTACAACATTGTTTCTAACTCCCTATTGCCATAATTTCTCTTCTCTATCCAAGGTAAGAAACTCATGATTACTTAGCTTAAAAGAGATTTTTCTCTCTTTCGCTCTCATTTCTCTCTCTTCTTTTCTTCCCTAGCAACATTCCTCCAAAAATCTCCAAATTTTCTAGCCCCTTCTCCTCCTTTTTCCTCTTAATCCATCCATTAAAAACTCATCTCATCCATCTATCTTAGTTCCTTGGAGCATTTGGAGCTTGGTGATCCAAGTTTTGGTGAAGATATTTAGGTGGGTGCTTCTTTATTCCATGCAATATCCTTTTTATAGCGTAGATCTTCTTCTTCTTTTATTCAGAACATGCAGGACCCACCAATCAATGGTGGAGATCCTACACAATTCCTTGGATGTGGCCAAATGGTCCATCTTATGCATGCATGTCCCATGCATGGGGTTTCCTCTGATGGACCTCATCATGGAGGGTTCTCCACATTCCATAAATTGATGGGTCATCTAGACCCTTGCATCATGGTTGGGATGGTATCTCATCCATTCATCTCAAGTATAGGTCATGCATGATGAAGATCCATGGTGAAATGTAGATGGAAATGCAATGTCTGGGTGTGATTGTGTTGGGGAAGGCTCAATAGTGACGGAGCCTTCTCCCAATGGCTGGAATATTTTTATTTCTCTTCTTCTACCTTTTCTATGATTTCTGATGATGTGTGTGGTCCACTTGGTGGGCCTGAATAGTCCAGAAAAGTCCAGCTAGGGTGGGACATCCATAGCCACCTACACTATGGTTGGGTGTCCCATTTGCTGACCTTTATTGATGCATGCAAGTGTGGTAACCTTGAGATTTATTTTGGACATTTGTGGGGCCCACTAGGGAGGGCCATAGCACCTAGTTCTTAGAGTATTTTTCCTTTTTATTTAACTTATATAATTAATTTTATCCAAGTACATGTTGTTGTCCAGAATTTTCTAGACAGCTTCTGATTGATTTTGGACCAGATTTTGGGACTGTTTGGGGGACTATTCATAACCACCAAATATACTTTTCTAAAATGTGGGGATTTCATCTTGATTTATGCCAAATTTCAGTCCCATCTGACATTCATAGGGTCCCAAAGGTGTGGTCCAAGTGAGGTGGACAGTCAGGATTTTCTACACTGTTCCAGCAGCAATCCACCCTGGATAGGTTAGAATTCTAAAATTTATTAAAATAATTTTGGGTGTGTAAAAATTATAAAAATTTACAAGAAGGTGGAACACCCATGATGGGACCCACCTAGAAAATTTTGAGGCTAATGGACACCTGTACACACCATAGTGATGGCTGGACCGGCCCATTACAACATAGTGTCCAGATCAGTCCGATTTTCAGGATAGATTGATTTATTTAAATGAATTAAAATATTTATAGATGTCCAAAAATTTTAAAATTTTTTGAGAGTATGGTTCACCTATGTTAGTATCACTCTGTAAAATTTCAGCTCCAACGGATCTCATTTGGGCATCCAAAAGAATGGGCCAAGATAGTTGGACTGCCAGATTTTCTGCTGTACAGTCCAGAAATATGCCTTGATAAAACCATAATTCAAAAATATTTCCTCTGATGGTGGGCCACCTTTTTGGGTTACCTCTCATTTTATGCATGATGAGGGACCTTGGTCCTCAATTTCTAGATTTTTAGAGGCCTTGGACCCACTCCAATGGAGTGCCCAAATTTAGGACAACAACATGTTATAATCATGCTTGGCCTTTGGGCTGAAATTTTGAGGAGTGAGGCCCACCACATTGTGAAGATCTTAAAGGGAATAATTTATACCTTTGGTTCCTTAAATGTTGGGCTTAATAAATGTACTTTTGAGGCCCACCACAGTTGAATTTAATTGGGTCCATGAATGTAGCTAGTTGTTGAACTCTTTAGACCCAATTGGGCTGGGACTTTCCAGATAGGCCCATTGAACTCTTGGGCCATTTTTTTACCATACTAATGTGTTGGGTTAGTGGGCTAGATTACACAAGTAGATGGGCCCTTGGTTGCCCACCAAATCAACTTTAATACTTGGGCCGGGTTGTAGGCCCAACTTACTTGACTAAGAGCATGACATTTGCCCATGTGGTTTGAGCAATGGGTTGCCCACTAGGCCACCACAATATATGGGATTAGTGGCCTTTATGTTGAGCCATAACCTTTCCCCTATGGGCCCATAATGGTAATTATGAGTTGGGCTATGTGTGTTTCCCTTGGACCCATGTTCTGGATAGGCCTTGGGCCGCCCTTTTTAAAGCCCAACATGAGTGTTTGTGGTATGACAATGGCGGCCCGTTTCTTATTTCTGATGTTACATGGTCCTTGAGCCTTGATCCATGATCAATTAGAGATGGGCTACCTCTTGGAGACTAATTGTTGTTGGATGTCCACATTGGTGGCCCTAAGGGAGGCCCATGGGCTTCTATGGGTGGTTAAAGGTCCACCATAGACCCTTGCTAGGCCCGTTTCATCTATTTAGGCCCATACCATTGTTCTCCTTAGTCTCGTGGGCTACCCCAGGTATACGGGCCCCCACTAGAGGCTGTATTCCTTATGAGGAATTGGTTAAGTACCTATACCCTTCATGGCTAGGTAGAGAGTTCATCTTCACCTCATTGGCACCCCTATTCATTTTCATGGCCCACTCTCATACGCATCATATGCATGCTTGGTTGAGGTGTGATTGGCCATGGTTATGCCATTATGTAGGACATGTTGGTATCTCCCCGAGAGATAGATGCTTGGGATTGATGCATGGGTGATTGTGTGATTCATGCATCTGACATTGCATAGCTTGTGGATATTCGCCCTTACTTCATCAGGGCCTTACCTCTATAGGGGTATTCGTGGATGGCCGTATGTCTGGACACTGAAAATATTAGTTGAGCATACCGGGTGCATAGGATGCCCATGGGTGAAATTCCTAAAATTTTCATGGTACCAAGGATCTGCTCCAAAGCCGTGACCGGGTGAAATACATGAGCGCACGAGGGCCTTATACCGTTAGGCCGCGACTCCCACTGTCGTGTAGTCAGTTGGATAGGGGTGTGGCCTTACCTGCATGGTGTGAGGAGGCATTGCTATGCTGAGTCTGACCAGCTCGTAAATGGGTCCGCTACCTTTAGGCCTTGTTGGTGATTGGTTGTCCATAGGCGGGTAGTGAGGTCTCTTATGCTTGTTTGACTGTGCGGGGTCTGCAGAGCGGCATTCATTCAGTAGTGTAATGGACCCCAGTGACTTTTTTATGATTGAAAATGTACTTGACTTATGGTTTGGATATGAGCACTGACATTACTTGCATCACATTAGCATTGGCTGTACGAGCCCCCCCTTCATGCATAGCCTTGGTATGGCACCCATTACTCATTGTATCACATTCATGGTAAGCCTTCGAAAGGCTAGTGATATGCTAATTGATCATGCTTCTCTCTTTATACCTCCTACTATTCTTCTGTGCACCATTGTCACACACTTACACCACCCTCTAAGCTTTTATAAGCTTATGCACAATTGATGCGTGCAGGAGACTCTAGGTAGGCGCCGTAGCAGCAGAGCATGGAGTAGAGTTGATTTCTCTCTCTTTTCCTTTTATTCTCATGTATGTCCTTTTGGACCTTATGGATGATGTAAAAGTTTAAATTTTTAGTGGATTTTGCGATGTGTGCCTTTATTATTCTCAGATGTACTTGCTGTGATCTTGGGTATGCTCGTATTGAAAATGATTATACTATTATGAAAATCCTCCTTGTAGGATCTCAGGACCGGAACCTACCTCAAGAGCCGAGAATGGGGTACTACGGAGGCTGTTGTGGCCAGAACCGGCAATCGGGTTCCATGTGAGTCCGGTTACCGAGTCTGAGGCATGACAGCTGAGACGTGGACTGCGAAGTAGATCACCTCTACGAGCAGAATCTCCCTTCCACAAGCTTCCTCTCTCTCTTTCTCTCTCTCTCTCTCCTTTGATAGCCCTAAGCTCTCTTAGAGTACCTTTAGGAAACCTTAGAATACCCTGGAAATACACCCCCATCCCGCATACACCCCTTTATATAAGAATAGAAGGAGGTATAATCAAAATAGGAAATATTTTTACAGAATCTGCATTTCCGCAATCGCATTTGCATAACTCTTCGATGATATCGACGGTCTCTCGATGACAACCGTCGATATCATCTAAGGTCCTTCGATGATATCAAAACAGGACCAAAACTGTCCAGCAACCAGGGGTGAAAATTTTGACAATTATTGATGTCATTAAGCCACTCTCGATGATAACCTCGATATCATCTAAAGTCCATCAATGATATCGACAGGACCAAAAAACTGTCCAGCGACCAGCGGTGAAAAATCCAGCAATTATCGATGATATCGAAACTAGTTTGATTTCATCGAACCCAACAATGAGGAGAAAATCTCCATCAAATCTCTCCCTTTTCGACTCAGGAGGAATCCACCTTCTTCAAGCCAGCCCGGTTTCTACAAACCTCAAACTTGCCCTTGAGTAAAGCCTTGGACATCATGTCTGACCCATTATCATCCGTGTGGACCTTCTCAAGCTGTAAAACCTTCTATTTTAAAGTATCCCTGATCCAGTGATACCGAATCTCTATGTGCTTTGGCTTAGAGTGCTGATTTGGATTCTTGCTCAAGTGTATAGCACTTTGGCTATCGCAATAGACCACGTGTTGCTCCTGCTTCAGGCTAAGTTCCTGTAGGAACCTCTTCATCCAAAGTATCTCTTTACATGCCTCTGTGATTGTAATGTACTCGGCCTCTGTCGTCAACAATGCTATGACCTTCTGTAGCTTGCTGTGCCAAGAAACCGCTCCCCCTGCAAATGTGAACATGAACCCCGATGTAGACTTCCTGGAGTCTATGTCACCTACCATATCAACATCTATGTAACCCTCTAACACAGGTTTTCCGTCACCATAGCATAGGCTCAACCTGGATGAGCCTCTTAGATACCGCAGTATCCACTTCACCCCTGCCCAATAATCTTTGCCAGGATTGGCAAGATACTGGCTGACAACAGCAACCGCATATGCTATGTCTAGGTGCGTACACACCATAGCATAAATCAAACTTCCTACTGCTGAAGTGTAAGATATCTTTTACATCTCTTCCACCTTTGCCTTCGTCTTGGGACACTACTTGTCGCTCAATCTGAAGTGACCATCCAGTGGAGTACTGACCGGCTTCGCTGCATTCATATTGAACCACTCTAGAACTTTCTCAATATACCACTCTTGTGACAGCCAAAGCTTCCCGCTGCTTCTGTCACAGGTTATCTCCATTCCTAGGATCTGTTTAGCTGGGCCCAAGTCTTTAATCGCAAAAGACTTGTCCAACTCCTGTTTCAGCCTGTCAATCTTCTTGCTGTCTTTTCCCATGATGAGCATGTCATTAACATATAACAACAGAACTAAGAAATCATCATCTGAGAACTTGCGCGTGAACACACAGTGGTCCGACTTCGTTCTGTCATACACATGCTTTAACATAAATGAGTTAAACTTCTTATACCATTGTTGTGGAGCTTATTTCAGCCCATACAAGCTCTTCCTCAGCCTACACACCAAATGCTCCTTACCCTTGACTTCGAACCCTTCTGGTTGGTGCATATAGATCTCTTCTTCTAGGTCACCATGGAGAAAGGCAGTTTTAACATCTAACTGCTCTATCTCCAGATACATGTTAGCCGCTAACCCAAGCAACACCCGTATGGATGTCATCTTCACCACTGGTGAGAATATCTCCTCGAAGTCTATGCCTTTCCTCTGATCAAACCCTTTCACCACAAGTCTGGCCTTGAACCTCATATGTGAATTCTTCTACTCAATCTTCTTTTTGAACAACCACTTGTTGTTCAGTGCTTTCTTGCCCTTAGGCAGTTTCACCATATCATAGGTATGGTTCTTATGTAAGGATTCCATCTCCCCTTGCATAGCTTTCAACCACTCCTCCTTATGCTTATTGGCTAGGGCTTCAGAATAATCTTTTGGCTCTCCCCCATTAGTGAGCATAATGTACTCATGCGGTGAGTACCTATTGGACAGCTGTCTATCCCTAAATGACCTCCTCACCTGTGGCTCAACAGGTGGATCAAGTGGGGGCTACTCCCCTAGTCCATCTTCTATAGGAACTCCCTCGTCCTCTGCACCTTGCTGTACTCCCCCATCATAAGGCACCACGGGAGGAACAATCAGATCCATGTCCTCTAGTTCACTTGAACTAGGCTGGTTCTTCTCTAGCTTACCAATGTCTTCTATACATTGATCTTCAAAGAAAACCACATCTCTGCTCCTGACGAGCTTCTTCTCGGTCAGATCCCACAATCTGTAACCGAACTTTTCATCACCGTACCCCAAGAACACACACTGCCTGATCTTCATATCGAGCTTGGACCTCTCGTCCTTTGGTATGTGAATGGATACCCTGCATCCAAACACCCTGAGATGACTATACGATGGATCCTATCAAGTTCACACCTTCTCAGGTACTTCTCCATTCAACGGGGCTCAACAATGGTGCGATTCATTCGCTCAGCTACACCATTATGCTGGGGGGTCTTGAGAACCATCTGTTCATGTCATATACCCAGGGACTTGCAGTACTCATAAAAGTCGCTAATGTATTCACCACCATTGTCAGTGCGGATGTACTTCAATAATCTACCTGTCTCTCTCTCGACCACAGCATGAAACAATTTAAACATACCAAAAACCTCGTCCTTGGATTTCAAAGCATACACCCAAACCCTCCTAGATGCATCATCTATAAAAGTGACAAAATACAATACCCCACCTAAGGTTTTTGTCCTCATTGAACCACAAACATCAGAATAAACCAAATTTAATACATGCACTTTATTAACATGAGAAGCAGTTTAATAAATGAAACTCTATGTTGTTTCCCTGATAAATAATCAATACAGGTTTTGAGAGGTGTACCTGTCACGTCTGGAAGAAGTCGCTTCTTTGCTAGTACCTTAAGCCCTTTTTCACTCATATGGCCTAAACGCTTATGCCACATATTAATAGCTGAATCTTCTGCTGCGTTCAACCCACCCTTGCACACACTGACACATGCCTTGTAAAGGGTGCAATACTTCTTTCCTCTGGTTGCTATCAACGAACCCTTAATGAGCTTCCATTGCCCACCAGCAAACCGGTTTTCATAGCCATCATCATCCAACCTTCCCATCGACATCAAGTTCAGGTGAAGGTCTGGAATGTGCCTCACATCCCTGAGAACCAATGTGCAACCCACATCGGTATTCACACAAATATCATCGACTCCTACGATCCTCGATATGCCAGAATTTCCCATCTACACGGTCCCATAGTCACCTGACTTATAGCCTGTGAAGAAGTCCCTGCGTGGAGTCGCATGAAAAGAGGCTCCCGAGTCAATCACCCAGTCGGTGTCCTGACACCGTGAGACAAACATCGTGATCTGCTGAAAGAATAATAACAACGTCGCCATCTAAAGTGACTGTAGTGGAATTTGATTCATCTTCCTTCTCCTTTCTTTTTCCATTAATGTGGTTCTTCTTACCACAACATTCATGCTTGTAGTGGCCCTTCTTACCACAATTCCAGCAATCAACATCCTTTCTGTTACTCGACTTACCTCTTGATTTATCTCGGGCCTTCCCGCCCTTCCTGTTCTTTCCTCTCCCCCGTTCTTGTGTCACAAGGGCTTCTTGCTGAGTATACCCCTGAGACTTTCTCCTTGTCTCCTCATTGAAGAGACAACTAGTTACCTGTTCCATGAATATCTTTCTATCTGGCACGGAGTTACTTAGAAACACCACCAATGTCTCCTAACTGTCAGGTAATGAACTAAGCAAAAGTAAAGCCTGCAATTCATCATCCAGGACCATCTTCATAGCGGAGAGCTGGTTCACTATATTGCTGACCTCATTTATGTGCTCGTACACAGAACTACAATCCTTGAACTTGAGATTCACAAGTTACCTTATCAGAAAAATCTTATTACCGGTTGTCTTCCTCTCATACAACCCTTCCAATTTCAGCCATAGGTTAGCGGCTGAGGTTTCCGTAGACACATGGTGGAATATGAAATCGTCCAACTATTGTCTAATAAACCCCACCGCCTTTCGGTCCATCTTCTTCCAATCATCATCAGACATATTCTTGGATTTTGCTGATATGCCTAAAATTGGATAATATAGGTCCTTGCAATAAAGCAAGTCATCCATCTTAGTCTTCCATATGGTCCAGTTAGAACCATTGAGGCTAATCATCCTTGATGAGCCACCTTCCATAATTCAAAAAACCGATCCTACCTGTTCAATGAACTTAGCTCAGATACCACTTTGTTGGGGACCTTGCACAAAACCTTTGGATCTAGCCTCCCGTAATAAACTAGAATTATGGAATAATAATGTAATAAACTAAATCAAAACATAAACCACACCACACCAGGGATTTTTACGTAGAAAACCCTCAAAGAGGTAAAAACCACGGGACTTCGTCCAGATCAACAATCCACTATAAAGCAGAGCATTACAACCGATCATAAGCACACACCACTTGAATCAAACCTTCTTCACTCACTCAGGAGTGGATGAATAATAAGAGAATAATGAAAAATAGATGGATCTCACCGATCACGAGGACGTAGAAGCACTGAGACGTGGACTGCGAAGTAGATACCTCTACGAGCAGAATCTCCCTTCCACAAGCTTCTTCTCTCTCTCTCTCTCCTTTGATAGCCCTAAGCTCTCTTAGAGTACTTTTAGTAAACCATAAAATACCCTAAAAATACACCCCAATCCCACATACACCCCTTTATATAAGAATAGAAGGAGGTATAATCAAAATAGAAAATAATTTCTGCAGAATCTGTGTTTCCGCAATCGCATCTACGTAACTTTTCGATGACATCGACGGTCTCTCGATGACAGCCGTCGATATCATCTAAGGTCCTTCGATGATATCGAAATAGGACCAAAACTGTCTAGCAACCAGGGGTGAAAATTTTGATAATTATTGATGTCATCAAGCCACTCTCGATGACAGCCTCGATATCATCTAAAGTCCATCGATGATATCGACAGGACCAAAAAAACTGTCCAGCGACCAGTGGTGAAAAATCTAGCAATTATCGATGATATCGAAACTGGTTCAATTTCATCGAACCCAGCAATGAGGAGAAAATCTCCATCAAAAACATGCATACACTAGCCCACCTGATGACTAACCAGCCTGATTTCCAGGCCTAGGTAATTTGATCAGCTGACCATCTGATGTGGTATGATCCTTCTGGCGAAGGACAGAAAATGACAATCCACAAAAGCAAAACACAAGGATTTAGGGAAGTAAAACAATTAGAAGAAATAACCCAATTAAGTTGGAATCATGTGGAAAATAGACAGAATGGTATCATACTTCGTAGTTGATGTTATGTTACTTGGTCTTGATGCAGCTTCCTTTTGCTTGGAAGAGTAGACAAATGCCACTATATATTATTAAAGAACACAAACACTATAGATCAAAATTAAACCATGTCAGTCTATTGAAAAAATTAAAGATGAAGGTGCTTGAATGTGCACAACATATCAAAATTTGAGAAAGGTGTCATGCTACCATGAAAACAATATACATTATGCATTGACTACCATACAGATGTATTTCTTCTCTTTACAACTCCATTCTAATGCTTTGTCAATGGCCAAAAAGAAAAGATAGTACATTCCTTTTTTTGCTGTGTTCGGGAAGTATGAGAGATTTGACTCCATGTGAGGTTTGAACACAAAAGGTGCAGTATCAACATCTTCTAATTGAACATCTTTATTATTATCTGGGGCTATTGATAGTGACATTGAGCTCCTGCTATTAAATGGCGAAAAGGGAAATGTGCCTGTTGTAGGAGACTATTGAACCTGCAAAATAAGATGTAAAATAGGCTCTCACATGCAATTTTTTGTTGGGATATAAAATAAGATGTGACATTCTATTGAAGGAAGGCATGGTGCTAAATGCAAACAATACAATATTAGTCTATAGGAACCTGCAGATGACAACAAGTTCCAGTATGCATGCATGCATGGTTATTGGAGTGAGAAAGTTCTGTGCCTTAGCATATACCAGCCCCAACACCATTTCTGTGGAGACAAAGGCAACATATTTTAGATATAGAAGAACTAAGGTTGCACTGCAACTTCTTCCAGCAACCAAGCCAACTGTCACCAAACCAGGGAGAACAGATGCACAAAAGGACCTTTTTCTCTATACAACACATAATCAAAACCAAAAATCATAAGGAAATCTAAGTTCCACTACTACATAAGAACCTTCCTATGAAAAGTGCCCTTGCATGTGCACGAGCAAGGGTAGATTATGACATGCACATTCATGATGAGAGATTCTAGAAGACATCATTTCAATTTCATGGAGTAAGCAGACGTCACAATACCTTCTTCCACAGATTCAAATGCACGACTGCATCTTTCATATGAGAAGAAATGCAGGAGAAGGGAGATCGAGAGAGGGAGGGAGAGTGAGAGGGAGATCGAGATCGGAAGAGGGAGAGGGAGATCGAGGGAGAGGGAGGGAGAGTGAGAGGGAGATCGAGAGAGAGAGGGTTGAGATTGGGAGAGGGAGATCGAGAGAGAGGGTTGAGATCGGGAGAGGAAGATCGAGAGAGAGGGTTGAGATCGGGAGAGGGAGATCAAGGGAGATTGGGAGAGGGAGATCAAGGGAGATTGAGAGAGGGAGAGGGAGAGGGAGAGGGAGACGCAGACGGCGATGGTGCAAGGAAATGAAGGATTTAGGGCGTTCTGGGGTATGAAAATGAAGAAAAACATTTGGCAATCTGCGGTAATTAACAGTAATGTGGCTCTCGGGCCATGTGGGATCCACTTAGAGGTTACTAATAGGATCCATTCTGTCCATCTATTTTAAACTAAAACAATAAAGCATAATAATAATAAATAAGAACATCAAACACTCAATTAGGACACACCAACAAAACAATGGAAACAACAGCGTATAATAGCAACTAGGCGAGTACGGTTTAGTACCGTTTCAAATCAGAAACGGCTTATAGCCATTTCTGAACCAAACTCCCGACCGTACCAGATACACGATTTTGGTGTAATGTCATGACTAAGAAAATCTACACGTACAACCCGATTGTTCATGGTTTAGGTGACTATGGCTATGCCCGTAAGCATGTGGTCATGTCATTGGGTGGTCACCAATGCCACCTAACTTCATGTAATTGGTTGGCCTTATGTGCATTTCGCAATCATATGGTTAGACGACTACATATACTCCACAATTGCATATGATTAGGTGACCATACATACGTCACATGCCCACATGATTAAGGGGCTAAACACGTATATCACATCTTCACACCACTAGAGTCTACATATTTGTTATAATTGAACATGTTAATGGGATTAAACACATGTCATATGATCCTACTACTTAGGGCCGCACTCTAACCAAAGTGCTAAGTGGTGAAGGGTTGTGCACTCATTATATAATTAGGTAATCTAAGGTAGCAACACAATGCAACCTATATCACATGCCAAGTGGTGAAGGGCTATACACACAACACAATTTCACATGATTCAAAATAGCATACATTTAACACTTGAAGATCACAAACTCTTGCCGAAGAGGGCCAATGGTTGGCCCAAACAAGGCTACCACTGATGGGCCCACATGACATTCATTTAAAATGGGCCTTAACATTCTTGGGCCCATACATAAATGGAATTTACAATAGGTTCTATGTGGTGGAGCTCATAGAGCTTTCCCATGAGGTTAAGTTGTGTGTGACCCACTTAAGACTTAGGTCTGCTTTGATTTTAGTCCAAATCCTAAAATGATATGAGGAAGTGGATGGTCTGCGTGGATTAAATAGATACACCATGGTGGTGTTATGTTGGATTTAATGGTTAGGCATTCATTCTCACAGCCTTGTATTGTAAGGTCTATTTCAGGTCGGATTGACTGATCTTTGGGACAATGGCCTAAAGGGAACCCGATATATGGGCTGGATGGGTTGAATATCTAATACATCGTCAGGATGACCCATAACAAATTTTCAGTGATGAGAGTTCGATTTGCATTATTTCATAACGTACGACTATCTAATCATTGGATGGGCCTAATTCTTGGTAACATACCATCAAAAGGGTTGGTAAAATAGATAAACGGTGAGGATCTTAAGTATACATCATGTCATAGTCATGGTGGATTAAGTGGCATAACACCTACATCAAATGGGCCATATCACACACAAGTTGAGAGGGTTACCCTCCACTAAATATTCATAATCATTTGTTAGGCCCACAAAGATGTGGTTCATAAATCCAGCCCATCCATTATGTGTGTCCCACTTAGTTAAGGGTTCAAACCAAGTTTCAGATGCATCAAAATTTCATGTGGACCCCAACAAGTGTTTTTATATGCTTGAGCTCCGAGTTGTACGAACGGTTCAAGGAGATCAAAGTTACATGGGTCCCAAACTGATGTATTTATTATATCTACACTGTTTATCTATATTTAGAGATCATTTTAAAGAATTATCCAAAAATGAATCATATCCAAAGATTATCTGGACCTCACCACAAATAGTAGTGAAGATAATAATTTCACCATTAAACAATTCACAGGGCCTACCATAACGTTTATTTTCCATCCAATCTGTTCATAAGGTCACAAAGACCTGAATTAAGAGGAAAAACAAGTTTCATATTGATCTAAAACTTCTGTGACCCAAAAAGGGTTCCAATAGTAGACGTTCAATCCCCTGCTGCTTTTTGTAGCATGGACCACTTTATAGTTAGATCTATCTTATTTTTCTTCTCAAGCCTTAAGACGACTCGCCAAATGGATGGACGGTTTGGATATAAGGCATACCTCATAATCAGACCCACAAAACTTATTGATTCATCGGGTCTTCATATGATTTTAGATGGTGTGGGCTACCTGAGTTCCGTGTATTTTTGGGGCGACCCATTCTTTAAAGGGGACCCATCAAATGCACAGTGTAAATGTTCGAAATACATCAAGGTGGGACCTGTGGTGGGCCCCACTATCCCTGCCTATTGATGCACTAGGATGCTGCTTGCTGCAGTGTCCAGAGACGCTGGCAGCAACAGCGACACCCCCTTGCTTATTTTTATTTTTTTAAATTTTTTGGTTTTCTTATGGTATTTCATAAGTAGGTCCCCACATCATGACGATCCACTCCATCTATTGGATTCTATGGCCCGGGACGGATCTAACAAGCCTAATATTCAGTATTTTTTGATGTACAGAAACATCACAGTGGGCCCTAATAGTTTATCACTATTAAAATAGTCTTTTTGATGGTGTGGCCTACCAGAGATTTGGATTGGCTTCATTTTTAGGCTTAAAGCCTAAAATGAGCTGGGAAATTGGATGGATGGTGTGGATTAAATACATGTATTAGGGGTGGGTTCTGTTGTGGGCCCACAGCCCCTGCCCCTTGAAACCAATTGGGACGCTGCTTGATATAGCGTCCTCTGGACGCTGGCAACAACAGCGTCCACCAATATATTTTTTTTTTTTTTTTTTATTTTTTTGTTTTTGTTTTGGTGTGATGTACATGTGTGTACATGTGCGTATGTGTGTGGCCAGCCCAATGGGCCACACTTTGGACGGCTTGGATGGCGTACAAAATTCTGGTGGGACCCACTATGGATCCCACATAAAATCTATAACAAAATATTATTATTATTATTATTATTATTATTATTATTATTATTATTCTCCTTTGCACCCAGAACATTAATCACATCATTATCATCATATCATCACCACTATTAATCATCTTTTTATATGTATTCTCCCATGAATCCATACCATTAATCACATCATTATCATCAAATCATCACCACTATTAATCATCCAAATAATCAAAAGGAGAACAAACCATAAGAGTGGAGGGGGTGTACTCACCTTGATGGATTAGATGGATGGTTGTGATGGATGGAAGGGATAGGATTGATGGAGTTGATGGCCCACCAAGATCACTCCTCTCTCTCTCTCGTGTGTAGAAAAATGGTGAAATTCTAAGGGATGGAGGGGTATTTGTAGAGAAATAGATAAAATTTTGGTTAGGTTAGGCTAATGTGATTAATGTTAGCTTAGGCTAGGATTATGAAAAATTGTGCATAATTAAGAATTAATGGTGGATTAAAGGGATATGGGATGGCATGGTGTGATGATGTTATACATAGGGTATAAAATGGAGAAGTTGACTTTGGGGAGCACATGAGAGAGGGGAGGTATGGGTGTGTGACATCACACACATGGGTAGAGATTCTCTCACCCATGTGTGGCATGTGCATGTGTGTATGGCATGTGTTATGCACATGTGTGGAATGGAGTACATGGCGCCATGTGGACATGATACACTAATGATTCTTCACAGCGTCTCTCACTAACGGAGTGTCATATAGACGCACGAGTTGTACTTACACGATTGCAGCGACAAGGCCGTCGATATGAAATAGGTTTTGAGGTCTTGGGGTTTCGGTCAGTTAGGTGTGTACTATGAACGACCAATTTAGGTTTGGCTAAGGGCGTCCATCATCATGCACATAGGCATAGAAAGTGGTACGGAATGGACAGGGTCTTACAGTAAGAAAGGTAGAACGGGGTCTCTCCCATTGCTGATCGAGTCGTAGTTCTGTATGCCCACAACACGAACAGGAGTTCCTTTGCCCAACTGCCTGTTGCCTTTTCCAACTTAGTCTTGAGGTGATTTTTTATGATCATTTCACTGCCTCCACTTGGCCATTGGATTGAGGGTGCCGAGGTGATGAGTAAGCGTTGATGATATCGAGCCTTTAACATATACCCCTGACCTTGTCGTTGTCGAATTACCTCCCGTTGTCTGACACAATGGTGTGTGGAATGTCAAACCAACAAATAATATTCTTCCAGATAAAGTCCGCTACTTTCTGTTCGGTGATCCTCGTAACAGGCTTGGCCTCAGCCCACTTGGTGAAATAATCCACTGTCATGATCACATATTTGGTCTATCCCTTACCCCGAGGTAGAGGTCCAATGATGTTGATCCCCCACTGAGTGAATGGCCATGGCCCACTCATGGGAGTTAGCTCTTCTACCAGCTGTCTGGGGACGGTTGCGAATCTCTGGCACTTGTCACATTTTCTAACGAAGTCTTTGGAGTCTTCTTGAATCGTCGGCCAAAAGTATCCTTGGAGGATGATCTTTTGCGCCAGAGCTCGGGTACCGGAGTGATTCCCACAAATTCCTTCATGTATTTCCCGGATCACATACTTCCCTTGTCAGGTCGCAGACATCTCAGATACAGTTGAGAGAACCCTTTCTTGTACAAAGTATCCGCTATGATCGTGTATCGCGCCGCTCTGATCCTCAGGTGCCGATCCTCCAATTTATCTTCGGGAACCCTGTCATCCATGAGGCACCCGACTATGGGATCCATCCAACACAACATTGTCTGTACAGGGTGGTGAACGGTTCCCTGGTCAGCGCGATCAATGCTCGGCTTATCAAGGAATTCCACTGGGACGATCCCCAGGATGCTCCCTTTAGTTGTCGAGGCCAGTTTTGCTAGGGTGTCAGCCCAGGAATTCTCGGCTCTTGGTATCTGACTAATGTTGCACTCTTGACATTTATTCATGAGCTTTTGTGTCTCGCCCAGGTAGGTTATCATTCTGGCTTCCTTGGCGTCATATTCTGCTGATACTTGGTTCACGACGAGTTGAGAATCACACCGAACATCAAGGAACCGGACCCCTCAGGCAATTGCTAACCTAAACCCAGCTAGCAAGGCCTTATACTCTGCTTCATTATTCGAGGCTCGGAAGGCAAGCCTTGTGGCGTACTAAATAGTTGTTGCATCAGGCACGACTAGAACAATTCCTGCTCCTCATTTTGAATTTCATGACCCGTCCGCGAACAGGGTCCACTTGTCCACCTTTTTCATCTCAGCTTCGGTATCCTCGATGGGTGGAGAAACTTAGAGGATGGTGAGATTTGCCATTGAACATGTGGGTGCATTTGGATCAGATCCCCAGGTTCATCATTTTGATCGGTGAACTCCGCTATGAAGTCGGCCAATGCTTGGCCCTTGATGGTAGTCCTCGGCCGATATTCGATGTCGAATTCACCGAGCTCAACAACCCACTTGGTCAGGCATCCAGATACTTCAAGCTTCTGGAGCATCTGTCGAAGTGGTGAATCAGCTATTACAATGATAGAGTGTGCCTGGAAGTATGGGCATAGTTGTCACGTAGACGTGACCAGGGCCAGCGCAAGCTTCTCCATGCTCGGATATCTTGTCTCTGCCGGGACCAGCACCTTGCTGGTATAGTAAACAGGTTGTTATTTCCCTCCGAACTCTCTAAAAAGGGCCGAAGCTGAAACCGCTAAGTAGAGAAACAGGGGCTCCCCTTTCTCTGGCTTGGCAACAATGGGGGCGACCCTAGATATTGCTTCAGCTGCTTGAAAGCATGCTCACAGTCCAGGGTCCACTCTACCTTCTTATTACCCTTCAGCAATTGGAAGAAGGGGAGGCACTTGTCCGTGGCTCTAGAGATGAACCGGCTGAGTGCAGCAACTCTTCCAGTGAGGCACTGGATCTCCTCCATCGTCTGAGGCGAACACATGTCCAGGAGGGCCGTGATCTTGTCTGGGTTCGCCTCAATGCCTCTCTGGTTGACTTGGAAGCTAATGAATTTACCTGAGCCCACACCAAATGCACATTTGGTTGGGTTCAACCTCATCTGATACTTTCATAAGATAGAAAAAGTCTCCCCAAGGTCCGATGTATGGTTGGCCACCCTGATACTCTTCACAAGCATGTTGTCGACGTAGACCTCCATGGTTCAACCGATCTACCGAGCAAACATCTTATTCACTAACCTCTGGTACGTAGCTCCCGCGTTCTTCAAGCCGAACGACATGAATCGGTAGTTGTAAAGCCCCTTGTCCATGACGAATGTCGTCTTTTGCTTGTCTGGAGAATGCATCGCTATCTGATTGTAGCCAAAGTATGCATCCATGAACGTGAGGAGCTCGTGCACTGCTGTACTGTCGACCAGCTGGTCAATCCTAGGAGGGGAAAGCTATCTTTGGGACAGGATTTATTCAGGTCTAAGTAGTCCACGCAGATTCGCCATTTCCCGTTGGTCTTCTTCACAAGTACAACATTTGCAATCCAGTCCGGGTAATGAACTTCCTCGATGAAACATGTGTTGAGGAGCTTAAAAACCTCCTCAGCAATTACAGCATCCCTCTCGGGCTCGAAGGCCATTCTCTTCTGTTTGACTGGTTTATGCTTCGGGTTCATGTTTAGCCTGTGGACCATTACCTCGAGAGCAATGCCTGACACATCATGGTGGGACCATGCGAAGACGTCCCTATGCTGCCGTAGAAACTCCAACATTTGTGCTCACTGATCGGTAGCTAATAATGATCCGAGCTAAACTGCTTTGGTCAAATCGGTATCATCAAGCGGGATAATTACGAGGTCCTCCATAGGAGAACTCCCCTCCAAGGTGTCTTCTTGTAACACCCCGGATTTCAGAGGCCGAGTAGGTACTCGACTCCCAAATTCCCGGGTGCCATGTATGCCTTATTAGGCTTTGGAATTTGGTGTATTTTATTCATTTTATAAGCAGTGGGGGAGTATAGCAGGCCATGAAACGTATATCAGGAACAACATAATAAAATAAAGTGTAACTATATATATATATATATCTAAATCTATGTCCAAAAGTAAGACAAAGTAAATAACATGAGGGACTAGTCCCACAAATACATCATCCCCAAAATGACTAAACCCTTGTCCTGTGCCCCGCTGTCATCCCTATAGCAGACTACGAGGATCCGCCGAAGATCTAAAAATATGACAGCTCCTCCTCATCGTCCACGCTCGCTCCATCAAGTGCGTCGAGCTCCGTGATCCCTGCATCTAAGACAGGTTCTAGTTGGTGTTTTAAAACACCGTCCCAAAGTGGGAGTGAGTAGCTAACTCAGTGGTTCCATTAACAATAAGTTGCACTTATCATCATACACATGAACAAATTTAGTGAAAAGCAATCATTCGAAGAATCCTAACTACTCTTATTAATGCAAATGCATGTTTTCATGATATGATGCATGCCCTTACTTCCAACACTCCCTCGAGCGACAACATCTAACGATCGCAATGCCCAACACTCCTTCAATGCAACCTCGATTGTCGAATTACCAATTCTAGCTAATGAAATGTGATGTGAGATGTTAGCCGAGTTGATTAATTATGTCTATTCGTCCAGCAGTTTGGTGAAACTGGGACACCCTGACAGATCAATGCCCTATCCCGATCGCGTGACCCTGACAGCCGTGTCAGTATTGCTCTCGCGATCCTTAGCCCATTTTGGGTTCGTCGCTCCCAATATTAAAATCATACAAAGGTAATCTTGAGAAAGATTCCTTACTCGCAGTCACTATGGAGAGGCTCGTCACCCCAACGTAGGCTGACAGCTCAAGCATAGTGTCCCATACCACCATGCCCAGCTCTCGAGACTTGTGGGACACAACCGGCGGTTTGTAAGTGGGCGCAAATGGACGCGGGGTGTCTCAGGTTTAAGCAGGCGTGTACATACATGGTTAACAAACATGGATGGCCAACCAGTGGGCCAATTTGTCCCTACTAGACGAACTACAAACTAAACGGCTTTAAGAGCGACGTCTCGCATAGTCCGACTACAGTCGACAACTAATTAGGCTAAATTTACACGTGGGCGGCCTACTAGGGAGGCTGCCCAGGTGAATTTTGGATTTGCTGGCTAATCCGGAATGGGAACAATATATAAATGCAACATAGTAAAGTAGATGTCTATCTACTTGTAGTTGTGAAAGAACTAGGCATGCATAATCATAAACCACATTCATTATCAGCACAAGAGTTATTGTTCTATAAAATCAGGGTATTTCTGGATCGACATGTGCATTGGTCCAAGATTACAAAAGAACATAAGAGAAAAACAAGCACAATAACTGATTGCGGAAGGAATTAAACATGCATGGAGCAATATTGACAGTTAATAAACCCAATCCACACATATAGGGGATATGCAACTGAATTCTTCTTGTTGAATTTACAAATTTGGGGGTATCATGCTTAGAATTCTATACTTGACAAATAAATTAAACAATGCAAACATTAAGGTAGTTAGGAACCGAAATTTCTTTCCCTGGGAATTTCCCATGCACAAATTCTACTTCAACAATTCCACTCCATGTAAGTAACATGCAAGGCAAATTAAAAACCACAATCACTAGAATTTGTTCTAGGTGTGATAAACGGCCACCTAGAGGTAATGGTCCGCACCTAAGGTCGGTTAAAGGCTTGTGGAGTTGCTCTAATGGTGTCGGGTCCGAGAAATGATGTGTTGGGGCCCTATGCCAATTGAATTTGCTTGTTAGGACACAAGCAAGTGGCATAACATACTAAAATCTAAGGAGAGTTTGGGTAATTACCTTCCTATCAGCGATAATTCACTTCTATGGCGGTGGAGCCGCAATTTTCGGGGAGTGATTGTGGTAGGAGAGGGAGATCTCTCAAAATCTAGTTCCCCTTCCACTCTCTTTATTCTCTCTCTCTCTCTCTCTCTCTCTCTCTCTCTCTCTCTTGCTGGAAGTTTTGGATGGGAGTGAGGGAGAGACGGTTTAAGGCTGATATATCCTGAATTTTTGCGCAAATGGCCCTGGGGTGGCAAATCTTATTACATATGACCTTATGGGGTTCATTTACGGTCTTTGGGGCTACCCCAATGGCCCCCTGGCCCACCCGTGCCATAGGATAAGTGTCCTATGATCTGATGAGGGGCTGTCTAAATTTTGGTGGCAAATGGATGTAGAAACTGATCGCAGGGGTCTGATTTGCGATCAAGGGTCTAATTCAGTGGACGAGGGCATGAAAATATCTCTAATCTATGGTGCGATTTTGGATGAAATCTAATAGTTGGAATGTTGTAGTTTGTTGTCCTAAGTGGTGGGGCTAATTGTTTTAAATTTCAAATTTTAAGGCCATTAACTTGAAGAGTGG
This sequence comes from Magnolia sinica, assembly GCF_029962835.1. Lineage (NCBI taxonomy): Eukaryota > Viridiplantae > Streptophyta > Magnoliopsida > Magnoliales > Magnoliaceae > Magnolia > Magnolia sinica. Next base: position 41,365,700 of record NC_080589.1, read on the forward strand.
CGTCTATCAAGTGTCAGCTTAATGGTGCAAACTGTCCATTTTAAAGTGTCGTTTGAGTCCATTATCTGCGATGGACCACAAGTCCAATGAAATGGACAATACTCTTGTAGACACCCCACCCAGGCTAGCCTCTTGAGAAGGCTAAGACAGTCTAGGAACCATGATCATATCTTGAACCAAACCCTAATCCCAACCTAAACCTAACCCTGACTCAAAAGTCTCCAACTTCCAGATCGAGACCCAAAACCTTGATCTAAACCGTTCAATCCTTATACAGCCCCTGTCTTTACCCTATACACTAATTAGGACCCCTTCACCCAAACCTAAGCCCACCTATCTGAGCTGTAAAACCCCGAAAGAGGACCCCCAGGTGAACCAACACAGCGAACAAAGCCTGCACGCTCGATCCCGGCCGAGTAAAGCTCGGGCGGTAGTATGACTACCACCGGCAGTAGTCTGACTACCGCCAACGGTACTCCGACTACCACCGCTCGCGGCTTGCGTGTGGACAGTTGTCCCAACGTCCAAAAGTTAACTTTCCCTTGGATTTACCCCCTCCATCTTCACTATTTACTGTTTTACCGGCCTCAAGAGCCAATGGGAGCGTGCCACGTGGCGTTCCTGTCTCCCTAGCCAATCACAAGCCTCCATGTCATCGTTTTAATCCTTACCTACCCCATATTTATTATAAAGCCATTGGAGAAGGCTATAAATAGCCCTCTCCTCTTCTCATTTCATTCATCCCAACAATCCACTTCTCCCTTTAAGCTTAAGAGAGTAAGAGAGAAGGAGAGTGAGGAAGAGAGTGAAGGAGAGGGAAGGAGCTCCCAAGCCTTCAAATTTTTGATTTTTCAAGCCACCCCCTAGCCTTCCTCTCGACCTTTCCCACCCATAAGCCTAGCCTAGATTTGTCATGGTTTGGTTCACGTCTTAGCCTACTCAAGATCAAGCCAAAGATCCATTCTACATACTAGCACTTATCATGACATCAATTTCCTTCTCAGCCCCCCTGCTTCTCTAGATCTCTAGTGAACGTATGCTCTGTGACTTGCCGTACATCGGATCTTGTCACATCAGAAATTCATAGTGATCTAATCCATTTTTTTACCTTTTTACATAAACATCATCACATCTGCCTTCTAGACACGTCGTTGGACGTATGCTCTGTGGCCTACCGAAATTTCGGATCTCGTCGCATCAGAAATCCATGTGTGCCTAATCCCATCTCAGCCACAACATCCATCATCCCTTGAGATTACTTTACCACACTAAGTAGAGACCGTACATTTGTATGGGCAGAAAGGGTGCCTAACCATTTCCCTCTTTATAACCGTGGTCCCTTACCTGAAATTTTGGATCGCAAACCAGGAGTCAACCTAAGGAAGGAGAGTCATCAGATTTTTCCAACCTTGATTATTCCGCGGTTCTAGCCGACCACGGGATTCTGAGATTATTCAGCTAGTGGCGACTCCAACATTCACAAATCGGCCTAATCACCCCCACCACTACTCCATAACATATAAATCAGCATGGGCACCGATTTCCAGTGTCTACAGAATGATGACTCCGCTGGCGACGTGTTAGCTCGCACTAGCCGAGACTTGACTCGAAAGTGTGTGGTACTTTAATTTCAAGGGAAATCATCATTACATTCATACAAAAATAAAAGAAAACCTTTAGCTTGCACTTTCTTGGGCACAAATTCGAACCATGACCACCCGATCCCATGCAGCCATGACCTCTCAAGCAACCCATGAAGAAGAGCCGGCAGCTCAACCAGCTCCCGAAACACTGGCACCCATACCCGCACCCACACCGCACCGCTACTAGTAACTCCAGCAGACCCACAAGCCAACACCACCATGCAAGAGATGGGTCAATACAAGACCAACAGCAACCAGCAAATGGGATCAACCCTCCTGCACCTCTCTACTCAGTACATCATAATAATCAGGTTACAACACAAGTTCCCACTAACGGGAACCACAGACAAGAACTGGCGGATGCCCATGAAGGGGGCTAGTTTTGAGTCCAACTCACTCCCCCTAACGGGAGTAACATTTCGAGATTGGCAGATACCCCAGGTGGGAGCCATTTTCAAACATCACACCCTCCTCCGAAAGGGAGTGGCATTCAATTCCAGCTACCTCCTGCCATCGGGAGTCCACCGTCTTTTCAACAACTCCCCATTCTCGATCCATACGAAGAGGAAGCAGCAGAAGCCCTATAGCAAGGGGCAAGATATCCACCGCAAGGTAAGTCTGAGATCGAGGAACTACGAGAACAGTTAAAGATGGTGCAAAATCAACTCCAGAGGAAACAAGGAGTGGACCACCCATCCACCAAGTTCAGGGATCTCTATCCTTTCCCAGACGCCCGAGTACCTCCGAACTTCGAGGTACCAAAATTCAAAAGGTACGACGGTAGTGGGTGCCCCACAGTACACCTAAAAGCATTTTGTGGGAAACTCAATGTGATAGCAAGGAATGATGGAGCCTTGATACGGCTCTTCCAGAAATCCCTTAAGGGTGACGTTTTGGATTGGTACACCTCACTGGACAGCTATCAAATCAGAACCTGGGAAAAACTCTCCCAGGCATTTATTGACAGGTTTTCATACAACCAGAATATGGCTACAAGAAGATCTGACCTGGCTGCCTTGAGACAAAAAAGCGACGAATCACTATCAGCATACATAGGATGATGGCGGGCCATGGCAGCCCGAATGAGAAACCCCATCGATGACGAAGAACAGGTATCCATGATTGTACATTCCGCAAATCCCAACATTTCAGGATACTTGATCTCATACCCCTACGTAAACTTCTCTCAGCTCATCCGGTCTGGAGAACAAATAGAAGCCGGGATTAAAGCCGGAACCATTTCCCCATGGCCACATCAAACCCCCACAATCAAAAGAAACAAAGTCGAGGAGAAACCTGTGAGATATGGGAATGGAAACGACACTGCTCCCGCGTGGCGCACTCTGAAAGTTAACAACATCATCGCCAACACTCAAGGCAACCAGTACACTCCGCAACCGGAGCCCAGCGAGATAGGCAGTACCAGCTACAGTCAAATAGGCAGTACCAACCACAGCAAGCCCAACAGGGATATCAGGCACAGCCGCCTCAACAACAACCACAACAACCGAGGGAGAATGCGTAAGGCCTTACAAACAGGCAATGTTAGGAAGGAAGTTCACCCCTTTAGCACAAACATATAGTCAGGTTCTGACGATATTAATGCAAAAGCAACTTCTTACACCACTCTAGCCTCGACTCCCACCTAACCCCTTGCCACCTAGATATAATGAAAATCAGTATTGCGCATATCACCAGGCTCCTGGCCATCTAACAGACCGCTGCTTTGCTTTGAAACATGCGGTCCAAGATTTAATTGAAAGCCAGAAGATTGCGATCACCCCACAGGTCAACAATACAACTCAGACCAACATTCTCCAAAATTCCTTGCCATTGCATCAAGCAGGACCCAGCACACCTAGCACCTCTACCGTCAACCATATTGAAGGAGGGCAACTCATACACTCCTCTCCACATCATTCCATACAAGCAATCATGCCCAATACAGCAAATCGAATATGGGGATATCAACAGGCACCATCACCTAGACCATGGGTATTCCTTGAAGCAGCACCCGCCACACAACCTTTAGTATTCCTAAAAGCAGCACCCGCAAGGCAGCCTCTTGTATTCCTTGAAGCAGCTCCTAACAGGTCACATCCTCAGCATCTTGTCCCCTAAGGGGCACACTCAACTCCATACTTAGTACATACAAAAAGGTAGAATTCTGAACCCGTCATTCTCCCAATAGGCTTCCCTGATCTAACCCTGCTAACCTTGCAAGGGGCACACCCAGCTCAAACATCAAATTTACTAATGCCTCACCAACTAGCACATGCCCAGAGGACCGCTCCCGCACATCAAAAGGGGGAAGAGAACTCTGCTGCCACAACCGCTCAAGACTTGGTAGCACCTCAAGAGAAATCGTCAAGTCCATCACAAACAGTTCCAGTCACAATCTCTCAGCATCAAGAACCAATGTTTTACTTGGAAGGAAGAACGATTCCCTCCTACAACCCAAAAGCAATCCCATGGCAGTACCCAGAATGCGCTGAAGTGGGCAAGAATGGGAGGTTTTTCAGGAGAGATAACCAGAACCCAAAAGAAACCTGAGGAACTTTGTCGGGAACCACTGGCAAAACCGATGCTACTTATGACATAGTAGCCCGGCTCAAAACCAGTCCCGCACAAATATCCATCTGGGAACACTTATGTACATCAAGATCGCATCGAGAAATCTTTGTGAAAATATTGAATGATGCTCATATTTCCCCTGATGTACCTCCTGAAATGGTGACAAGTATGATTGGACAACTCCTCACGCCTCAGGCCATCACTTTCGTTGATGAGGAACTGCCACCTAAAGGGCATAAACATGGACGCTCACTAAACATAGTTGCCTACCACAAAAACTTCAATGTCCCACTCGTACTCATCGACAATGGATCCAGCCTTAACGTTTGCCCTTTAAGGACTGCCGAATGATTAGGGATAGAACCGTTTTCTTTCAAGACCAGTACCATGAGCGTTAGAGCCTTCGACAACTCCCGAAGGTAGGTTGAGGCAGAAATCGACCTTGAATTACAAATCAGACCAGATATAACCCTTGTCACATTCCAGGTCATCGACATTCCTGCCTCATTTAATCTTCTGTTGGCGCGGCCATGGCTCCATGCTGTTGGAGCCATCCCGTCTACTCTCCATCAAAGGGTTAAATCCCTTCAAGAAATCGAATGCTTTCAGTACTGGCCGAGCAAGAAACCATCTTACCGGTGACAGTCAATATCCTAAAAACCGACATCCCAATGATTGACGTCCAACATGCAGAGGGAGACATATCATATCACAGCTTCGAATTTGAAAATGTGAACGCAATAGCCAATCCACCGCCTCTCGCTACCAAATATGTCATCCCCCCTGCTGAGCGAATAATCCTGAACTATCGTACCGAGTTCCATGAAAAAGGTATGGTGGTAAAGCCAGCACGTGCCAACGTGCAGAGACGGGGACTGGGATATCTGCCGACGTCAGAAGATCAAGATGAAAGACCCAAAAAGGGTCAACCGTTTAGGTGCACACCCATCAAATTCATCAAGGCTGGGGTAGTTTGTGGAGATACAACGATTTCTCTTGAGGATCACCTCTAGCGACTCAAACTATCAGAATATTCCAACCAGGAGTCCATCTGGCCACCGATAAGATGGGATAGGATCCTCAGGGCTTCAAAAACACATTTGACATCAGGGGCAGAACCTCCAAACCCACCACATGAGGCTAGGGGCATGGAAAAGGATCCACCCAAAATGGACCCAGAACCAGGGGTACCCCTCGCAAAGATACATGCAGGAACAGGGAAGCATCCATCCCCACTCGCAATCAAGGGGACACATCCCCACCACCAACTCAGCAACACAAGGGGCAGAAGCAGCCCATCTAGTGGATTGATAAAGGGAAGTGGCCTACCCTTGACTGGACAGATGTCAAGATCCCAACACCGGATGAACCTGAGGAGCTAGAAGAACTCCAACTCCTGGGCGAAGAGATTGAATCAAATTCCGAGTCTGAGCCCAGCCTAGCAAACATCATGGTCATCAAGACAGATAACCCATAGGAACAAACAGGTCAGAACAGCAGAATCGAAAAGGGAAAAGAACCACGATGGTCAGCCATCCCCCTAACGATCGAATTAGCCAGCGAACCATTCATGGATGTCGGCTTTATAAAAAAAATGCCAATGTAAATAGTAGTTGGTACCCCGAATTAGGACAAGACCAATCATGGTTTGCAACACCGTCCTGTTCGGGATACCTTGGCAACACAAAAAAATTGAAAAATTTTCAAAACACAAAAACATCATATATTCCCAAAAATACAAAAAAATCAAATATTCTTCAAAAACCACAAAACATCAAAAAATACAAAAATAATAGAAAAATCTTTAAAAATCACCGTGCCAAACTCTTCACATGCAATGCAGGAGTTTGAGGTCGACTTACATGATTTCAATCTAGAGTTGGACTTCGAGCTCATGGGTTTGGATGAGGCCTTGGATGAGGGAAATGATAATACTACTCTCAAATTCGAGGATTCTCTCGAAAAGTTTGAAACAAAGGCCAATGTTGTGGCAGACGATTTTGAAATTATAAACTTAAGGTCAGAAGAACTGCTCAGAGAGGTGCGCATCGAAAGATCACTCTCTCCGAAACACAAGCAGAGGATAATGGAGTTTCTGAAACCAAGGTTATCTAACTTTGCTTTCTCTTATGAGGATATGTCAGGGCTCGATGAAGACTTGGTGATACACCATCTACCAACAAAGCCAGATATGAAGCCTTTCAAGCAGAAGCTACGAAGAATGAAGCCAGAGCAGGCTCTGAAGATCCGTGATGAAGTCATCAAGCAATACAACGTGGGATTCCTGGCAGTCTCCAACTACCCAGAATGACTCACAAATATCGTACCAGCAGTTCCAAAGAAGGATGAGAAAGTCAGAATGTGCATCAATTTTAGGGACATTAATAAAGCAAGTCCTAAAGATGATTTCCCTTTGCCCCACATCGACACACTGGTAGATAATACTACTGGACACAAGATCTCCTTCATGGATGGTTTCTCCAATTACAACCAGATCAAGATGGCCATTGAAGATCGAGAAAAGACTTCCTTCATCACACCATGGGGAACTTTCTGCTATCGGGTCATGCCCTTCGGGCTGAAGAATGCAGGAGCTACATATCAGCGAGCCATGACCGCCTTGTCCACGACATGATAAACAAGAAAATGGAGGTCTATATAGACGATATGATCATTAAATCTTGCATGATCGAAGGACATTTCGAAGACCTCAAGAAGCTCTTTGATAGGTTAGAAAAGTTCAAGCTCCGCCTCAACATGCAAAAGTGTGTCTTCGGTGCGACCGGAGGCAAGCTGTTAGGCTTCATTGTCAATGAGGATGGCATCCAGGTAGATGAGACCAAGACTAAGGTGATCATCGAAATGCCACCACCCGAGACTGAAAAAGAAATTCGGGGCTTCCTTGGGCGGATCTAGTATATCAGCCGATTCATCACACAGCTCACTCCGGTCTGTGAGCCCATATTCAAGCTACTACGGAAGAACTCTCCAAAGGAATGGAATGACGACTGTCAAGATGCCTTCGACAAGATCAAGAAGTACCTGCTAAATCCTCCAGTGCTCATGCCACCCACTCCAGGTAGGCCATTACTACTATATATCTCTGTCGCGACAAAAGCAATCAAATGTGTTCTTGGCCAACACGACGACATAGGAAGAAAAGAGCAAGCGATCTACTATCTAAGCCAACGATTCACAAACTATGAAGACAAATACTCCAGCTTAGAAAAGACATGCCTCACCCTAGTCTGGGCAACACAACGTCTACGACAGTATATGATCGCTCACCCAACCCTTCTGCTCGCTTGCATAGACCCGTTGAAGTACTTGTTCGAAAAACGAGCACTAACAGGCAGGATCGCAAAATGGCAATTACTGCTTTCAAAGTTTGACATCACTTATGTCACTCAGAAAGCAATCAAGGGGCAAGCACTGGCCGATCACTTAGCAGCACACTCTCTGCCTGATTACCAACCGCTGAAGACATTCTTCCCTGACGAAGACATCCTCCAGATTGAGGAAGAAGAAGAAAGAAAGGCAGGAGAGTGGACTATCTTCTTCGATGGAGCCATAAATTCAAAAGGAAGTGGAGTAGGCTCCATACTCTACTCTCCCGATGACATCCCAATTCCCATATCCAGGAGGCTGGCATTCCAATGCACTAACAGCATAGCTGAGTATGAAGCATGTATTGCTGGTCTAAGAGAAGCCATCATCCTTAACATAAAGAAGTTACGAGTCTTCGGAGACTCACAACTCATCATTAATCAGATAAATGGTGACTAGAAGACCAATGATGAAAAGCTGATCCCATTTCAAGACTACCTGGAAAATTTACTTAAGGAATTTGATGAGATCACATTCTCTTACATACCCTGAGTCAAGAATCAATTTGCAGATGCTCTGGCTACCCTCGCCTCAATGTTAGAGATCCCAAAAGGAGTTGTGGAATGGGAACTCACCGTCGAACTCCAAGAGGAACCTGCATTCTGCCTACAGATCGACGAAGCTGAACATCCCTCGAATGATCGGCCATTGTATACAAACATCAAGGAATACCTCGAACACCAAAAGTACCCGGAAGGAGCAACACCAACCGACCGTCGCACTATCCAGCAGCTAGCAGCTTAGTTCACAATCACTGGGGGCATCCTCTACAAGCGATCCTTCAACCAAGTCCTTCTCCACTGTGTGGATGAGACGGAAGCAGCATAAATCATGTCAGAAATCCATGAAGGATTATGCAGCCCACACAGGAATGGACACATGATAGCAAAGAAGATCCTACGACTCAGCTACTATTGGCTTGCAATGGAGACAAATTACTGCAAACATGTTAGAAAATGCTTCAAGTGTCAGGAACATGTAAACCAGATCCATGCGCCTGCTTCCGAACTCTACAACTTGACAGCACCATGGCCCTTCTCTATATGGGGGCTGGATATCATCGGTAAAATCAGCCCCAAGGCTTCAAACGGGCATGAATACATCCTGGTGGTAGTAGATTACTTCACTAAATGGATAGATGTAGCATCATATACCACCATCGCAGCATCTCATGTGGTCAAGTTTATGAAGAACAACATCATTAGCCACTATGGGGTCCCTCAAGCCATTATAACTAACAACGGAACTCCGTTCGTCAATAAAAGGATGGGCAATTTCCTCGACAAGTTCAAGGTTCAACGTCATCGGTCAAGCCCCTACCGTCCTCAAATGAACAGTGGGGTCGAAGCTGCAAAACAAAATTATCATCCGCATACTGGAGAAGATGGTGAAGACATATCGTGATTGGTTAGAAATGCTTCCTTACGCACTCTGGGCCTATCAGACGTCTGTACGGTCTGCTACAGACGCAACTCCATACGAACTCATATACGGAATGGAAGCAATGCTGCTGTCGAAATCAAAATCCCATCACTTTAGGTACTGCTAGAAAGTGAGGTCGAGGAAGGCAAATGGCAACAAGCAAGGTACGATCAACTGCACCTGGCAGATGAAAAGTGCATGCGAGCATTAAGCCACTTCCAATGTTATCAAGGAAGGATCGCTCGGGCCTACAACAAGAGGGTCTGAAAGAGAAGCTTCAAAGTCAGTGATATGGTCATGAAACGCATCCTACCGCCTCACTTACCTGATCCCAGAGGAAAGTTCAAACCTTCGTGGGACGGACCGCTAATCATTTGAGAAATACTCCTAGGAGACGCTTTTCGGCTCATCTATCTGAAAGGAAAAGCTCTCCCTGAGCCCATCAATGCTGATAACGTGAAGATCTATACGGGTAACCATACCTAACCTTATCAATGATTACAATCGCAAAGCTGTATCCACCACTTTCCCACCAAAAAAAACATATATCTACTACCTCTCCCGTCAGAAACACCTGTCATTTCTCCCACAAAAGGAAGAGAAAGCAAAAGTACAAAAAAGAAGAAAGAAACAAAAAAAAGAGAGGAAAAAGAAAAGAGAAAGAAAAAGACAGGAATTCTCCAAAAAAGAAAGACCCTGAAAAAGAGGAAAATGAATCCACCCCAAATCTCCAAACAATCCAAAAACAGCTTATGATTGTGCTCAAAGACAAGGACAGGAAGGTAACCAATTGGCCAGCTATGAAGGAAATCTCGCTGTCTCTTCCAGCACTCCAAAAAAATGGGGGGAAAGAAAAAATGTGCCAAAGCAAAACGGGCGAGGTGAAAACCCGAAAGGGCGCCTCGAGTAAAAACAGCAAGCATGTAGCGGACTTGGTGAAAAGCTGAAAAGGCACCAAGGGTAAAAACAGCACAGCTGTCAAGGGGCAGGCAAGAACAAAAACTCGAGACATGATGAAAATCCGAAAGGACGCCATAAGCAAAAATGACAAGAAAACCGGACATAGCGAAAACCTGAAAGGGCGCTACAGGTAAAAATGGCAAGAAATAAAAATAAAAAATAATAATAAATAAAAGTGCAAGTACAGAAGAAGCCAAGGCAACAAGCACCGCGATGAGATATAAGGAAAGATCAACTTCGGATCAGTACTCTATCAAACTCTGCTCAAATCCATGGAATGCGATCCCGGACACCCTCTCAGGGAACCAAGACCCCAAGAACACAATCTAGACTACTGCGCCCGACGTGGGGTGAGCCCGAGATTCTGATCCCAATCATCCAAAGCACAAATCCAAACACAAGCAAATATTGACAAATTTAGCACAAAACGAAATCTTTCATTCCTTTAAATTTTTTTACAAGTACACTGCTTTTCTTTCCCTTTTTGTCTCAAAAAAGAAAAATCTTTCATGCATGTAAAATAAGCGGTCGACTATAAAACAGGGATCACAGGTAAACTCCTATCTCTCATACATTGATAATCTCTGTCTAAGCATCTCTATCTCCATACGCAGGTAAAAGATCTCATCCCTATCCAGGCGATGTGCCGCGAGCATACCCTCATCATACCATCACCCCACTGCCAGTCGACGAGTCATATCCTCACATGCGTGGCGAAGGACAGCGATCTCGGTGATCAGGTGACCATGTGTGGCCAGCAAGAAAGATGGATCGATAAAAGGTCGCTCCTCAAAGGCCTCGAACGAATCATCGACACATGAAGAGGATGAAGCAGTATCGCCCGCCATATCTCAATCAGCAGCCTCGTCTGCCAAAATGCCAACCGGGAACCTGACGATAAAGTGACTACTCTGCCACCCACCGCTGATACGGTACTGTCGCCAGGGGAGGAGCCCAAGACTCAAGATCCAGGGTTGTCGCATCTAAGGAGCCCTGCCAGGAAAGCCAGATTCGTCTATACAGAGCAGTCAAATCAGAAGGAAGAGGGGAATGCCCAAATCCAGAAAAAGTGAAATCCGGAATACCCTGCCAAAAGCCGAACTGCCGAAGGAAGCGCACAGGATGGTAAGAGCAGTACCCCTGAAGTCCCAGCAGCAGTAGAGGAGTACGAGCGGCACTACAAATCAAGGGGGAACGATGGAGCCAGGGAGCCTCCCAACTAATCTCCCACCCCTGCAACTGAGAGAGCATACTGCGGTATAACAACTCAGTGGCCTTAACACCAAGGGGAAGGCCATCAAGTAGCAAGCACAGCACATCATCACGGTGGGAATTGGGCCATGCAAGCGGAGGGTTCATAAAAAGATGCTCCCATAGCCACACCTGGAAAATACAAGTCAGCCTCAAGTGGTAAACAAAAAAAGGGTTAAGGGAAGAGATCAGAGCAAAAAGCACCTGAAGGAATGAATAACAATCCCGGAGGATACGGGTGCGTCCAAGAGAGCACTCGGTCAGCCCCAAAAAGAGCTTCACCAGCACCACGGAAGTAATGCTCCTGCGATGCAAGACACGGTGAAATACATCCAACAAAACTGCCAGTGATGACTGTCGCCATCCTGAGAAAAGTAGCTCAGCTAAGACATAGAATATCAATGCATTCAAACACTAAAGCTGCCAATCGGACCAAGGATCTCCACAGGAAGTAGAACAACGATCATACAGGAGCTTTAGTGAAAGCTCACCAGCCCTACCCTCGACGGTAGGAAGAGCAACGAGAAATCCAAACTAAGAGATCAGGTCAGTGGAACTGACCGGCTCGGACGAGGGAACATAAGGCTCCCGGGTCAAGGGGAGACCGGACAGACATGAAAACTCCTCCAATGATGGGCCCAGCTCCAAATCATTGAAGGAAAATAGATTCAGAGAGGGAACCCAATTGTACAAAGCTGCGCTCTATAGCCACCAATCTAGGCGAACCCGGTGGAAGTGAAGAACCTCTCGGAAACCCAAGGAGCCCAACTTAAAAATCTCAGACTCAGTCAAACTCTTGATCCAGATATGTAACCACTCAGAATAGGTACCGCGTGGCTGCATTCGGCAGGTCCAAACAGGTACAGCCTCAACAATCTGGAACCCAGGATCCACGGGAGAATCATCGAAGATGGGCATCCCCTCATCAAGTAGGTCAATCTCATGATGACGGAAAAAGCCTGACTCCCCCATCGCATCTCACAGAGTATCCTGAAAAGCTGCAACAGATGGGCCCGAGCCGCCAACGATTGCCACATCAGGAGCAGTCTGAAATGAACAAGCCCCAGGAGTTGCAACGCCTAGAGTATCCTAGTAGCTGACAAGATCTCTACCCTGGATCTCGACAGTAGCTAACTGTCCCATCATTGCCTCGAAATTCATACCAAAGATCTGACTCAGGCCATCCACAAGAAGTCCATCACCTGTCAGATCCAAGCCATCCAAACCGCTAAGATGGGATCTGCCACCCATCCAAGCCTAAACCATCACATCCACACCGTTAATCATTACCATACCATCATCTACACCACCCATGACCATCCCTCCATCAATCAAGCCATCGGTCGCCATTCTCACACCATCCTCACCATTAAGCCCATCTATCCTCACCGTATCAACATCTACAAATTCTGGTGGCCCATTTGGGATGACCCCATCACAATCATCCAACCCCATCAACCCATCCCCAAAACCATCATTGTTGGAGGAAAGATCCAAGCCATAAATAATGTTTACCTCTTCAAAGGAACCCATTACTCCACCTACCACCATCAATCCATCTATGAATGGATCTTCTCCACCATTTATGGGACCACCAAACTCTCCACCATTTATGGATCCACCAAACCCATCATCATGGCTGGCCATAATGACAACAAGAAAGGACAAAAAAAAGGATAAAGAAGAAGAGACAAGGAGAATGAGGGAAGATGGGACAAAGGGAATGATCGGACGGCCAGGAACAGATAGGAATGACCAAAAGGGGGGAAGAAGGAATGAACAGAGAATAGGGTTACTTGCTGGAAGAAAAGATGAACGGAGGCAGTATTCTAATTATCATCCGTGGTACTCCAAGAACCACAATCAGATCTGACGTCTTTGCATCGCTGCAATGCTGACAGTACAGAACGGAAAAAAAGTCAGTGGCGGTAGTCCGACTACTACCCGGGCCCACTTTCGGGTGGAATTTGGGGCAAGGACCACTATAAAAGGCGTGGATCGAAGAACGCACATCAAAATGATTAAAGGGGATTGCAAAAATGATCAGAAAATAATCTAATAAAGCAATAAGGAACAACTAAGATTTCATACAAACAGGAGGGTTACACAGCTAATGATACATGATCGCACAATACAATAAAGCTAATCATCATCAGGAAGATAGGTATCTGTATCCTTGCGACGAAAGTGAGGCCCCAAGTCCCTCCTCCGGCAAAATGTGCACCACCACTAGGAGCGTAGCTAGACTGCAAAATCAGACCGATGCCATACTACTCACTCCAGGAGCTGTACTCTCTATCAGGGTCAACAAAAGTGCTAGCATCAAAACCCTCCAGGGTAGCGGTCAACTCCCCTCAAGCATTGATCTCCAATCAGATGGATCGGACGACGAACTAAGCAGAACCAATGGGCTGCTGGTCAACTGCCAAAAGAGCCTCTCTCCAAGGTACCATTTCGTCATGTGAGGGTCCTCTAGAATGCGACGTCGTCGTGAGGCCTGAAAAGCCTCCTGAGCTCCAAGAGTAAGCGCCGCATTCGATTGGTGATATGGCCCGGTATGGAACTGTAAAAAGGAGAAAAGTCAAGGGCTGAAAGATAATCAGAAAGCAATACATGGGCAAGACAGGGCAAGACAAATCACTTACATCATCAGGGACAAGGGCATCGATGTTCGACCTCCAGGCGAGATCAGAAAATAGGCGTGTGCGGCTGTGGTTATCCTTGTACCACTGCATCATGCGAGGACAGGGAGGCGAATGATCCATCAAGGTAGGTGCTAGATGGGGAAAATGATCGAAAAAGCAGACCTGCGGAAACCACGTTCAGAAAAGGTGCACCAGGCCATCCCTAGAGAAAATAGTACAGAAAAGGGCACCGGGAAAGTACCTCAATGATTGGATAAAAGTCAGTCAAAGATCGGCTGATACAACGGTTGGCCTTGTCCAACCCTTCGTATAAATGGGCCAGGAGGGCTGCATTCCAGTTGTATGGCGTGGGAAAAGTGATATCTGCCACGAGCGATAACAGACGGGAACTCATAAGCTCATTCCCGTGGCAAAAAATCATCGCACCCATGGTGTACAAAATCAAGGCACGAGCCTTCATTATAGCTGCGGCTTCAATCTCAGGGATACATCAGGCAAAATTCGACGATAGCCAAAGCAGCTTAAAACGATGACCGAAAAAATTGGTCGCATCTGGCATCATCCCTAACAGTTCCATCCAGTCGTCCTCAGAAGGTACCGGAAGATCATCCTCGAAGGGGACAGATCCTCCGTCATATCGGAGACCCAGCTGCATATATTTGTCATAGGGAGTGATGCCCCACTCCCAAAAGGCAACTGGAAGGTATGGGTCTTAGGGTGCCAAAGCAGATAAGAGAGACATGTTCGTCTTGCTTAGACGAATCCAGAAAAGGTGAGCAAATGGAGTACGCTCCAACACCTCGAAGAACAATGGCTGCAGATCATGGAACCAGTCAGGCCAATGTGTCCTGACCCCTCATCCCCTCAAAATTGAAGGCACACCGCCCTCCCGGGCTATAATGGAAAGGTGTCGGCCCTCTCACAGCACATAACACGGATCAGTCGATTGGCGGGAAGGACCAGCCTCATTTCTACCCCGACGTGGCATACTGCACAAACAAGGCCCACAGGTACGTATCCTTCTCACCATAAAAAGCAATGGGCTCCAGTCACAAGGCCCAGGCCCATTTACAAGCCCATTTCAAGGCCCATCTCAAGCCCATTTCAAAAAGCCCATTCTGAGGCCCAGGCCCATTTCCAAAAAGACCCATTCCAAGGTTCATTTTCAAAAAAGCAAAGGCCCAAGCCCATTTCAAAAGGCCCACTTCACCAAGCCCATTTCAAAGGCACAAGCCCATTTCAAAAGGCCCACTTCACAAAGCCCATTTTAAAAGGCCCACTTCACCAAGCCCATTTCGAAAGGCCCACTTCCCAAGGCCCATTTTTCAAAAGCCCATTTTCCAAGATCCATTTCCAAGGCCTGTTTTCAAAAAATCATCATCCACACCTACAAGTCCATAGCAAATCCATGTATCTGGCCACACCAAGATCATAATGTGGGGTCCACTTAAAAAACCCCATCCATCCATCATCCACCATAATGACCAATCATCAAGATCCAAGCCGTAAAAAGCTCTCAAGTAGGCCCCAAATCATCCATCCAACGGTCCAGATCATCCAAAATAAAATGAAAATAAATAATAATAATAATAATAATAAATAAATAAATTTAAAAAAGAGAGGAAAAAATAAATAAATAAATTTTAAATAAAAGGGTGGGGCTCCTTTCTTATCACACCCCACTCTAACATACAAAATATGCAATAAAAATCCAGCCAACAATTTGGCCCAAAACGGAAAACCCAACAAGATCCAACGGCTGAGATCTAATCAAGATGGATCAACGACCCAGATCACGGCCCTCCCAAAGTCCAAGAGAAGATCCAAGCCCATCAAAAACTCCTCCAAACAGAGAGAAATGTTGATCCAGCAAAATCTAAACAAAACTCCTCAAATGAATGATCAAATCACCTGAAAATGAGGGAGGATAAGAGAAAAACAAGCCAAAAATTAATAAAAACCACCACTAAGGAGCTTCTAGGGACCACAATGGGATCCCTGGACTTCCAGGGGCTGATTTCAAATAGGGGAAGAGAAGCCACCGTCTAGACCAATGCATGCCACGGACCGGCGGTACCCAAACTACCGCTAGCGGCAGTCCGACTGCCGCCGCCGACCGTCAGCTGCATGGGACAGCGTGCTGTCCCCCATGGTGTGATGTGTTGACCGGTCCTTCCTTTGGACCGCTGGATAAAAACCAAAAATAATAATAAATAAATAAAAATATATAAAAAATAAATAAAAAAGAAAAAAGCAAAGATTCTCTTTTCCATTCCCAGAATATCATGAGAAATTCAAAATCTCGCGATAAATTAAGAATGCACCACTCCAAAATTGCTGGAAAATGTGAAAATGCAATATATATATATATATAATAACAAGAATAAATATAATAAAAAAGAACAAGATCCCTAGGGAGACTAGCTCTATGGAAGATCACTCTTCCAAAATACCAAAATATATATGTATATGAAAAAAAATCACTAAGTCCCATTAATTTATTATTGGAGGACATCTAACTTTGCTACAATAAAAACCAAACGATGATGCCCTCCCGCGAGATCGGATGGATGTTTCAAAAATCCAAAAACATCTTTAAATAAAATCTCCAAGGAGTCTAGTTCCAAAGAGATTAGATTTCAAAAACTTTCAAAAAATGCACGCGATGCGCAGTAAACTGAGGAATCTTCCATATTCTCCAGTTGCAGTCAGTGCAAACTGCTAAATAAGATTCGATCCCTCCTGGTTCCCCCGGAGGATGATCGAATCCGTACATGATACATGTACGATTGGCCCGATCTCTATATCTGGACAGTCATATGAATGCTAGTAAAAATAATTGGATCTATCTCTGGAAAGAATAATCAAACTCAATATGACAACAATCCGTTGTAACCAAAGTATCAAAACCAACAGACTGTATGGCAAAGGAATACCTGCACATACCTAGTCCGGATGTTCGAAAAATTTGATTGAGTCCAAGTCGGCGTAGTGAGTTCCCCGTAAGGCCACACCAACGCGCAGGGCAGCTAACGACTTTGACAATCAAACAGACCGAATACTCCCAGGGTGATTATATAGCAAAGGAAATGACAGACTAAACAGTATGGAAATCCTCGTAAAGCTGCACCAATGAGTAGAGGACCTTACTTTTCAGACTCACCCTCCAATGCTATTAATAATATGACGTGAAAGGGTTGTGATTGGTAACTCGTAAAGCCATGAGGAATGCACAGGGGATAATCACAACATTTTCCTCAACCCTCATGACATGTGCAAGTAATCTCTTTTCCAAATAGTTGACTGACAATGATATAATGGCAGGCAACAGATTTGAATCACTATCCTTTCTGACCAGAAGGGTGGGGTGTCCATTCGCTTTGGCCTTCGGTTGCTCGCAACCTCGGCCAAAGAGGGGCATCTATAGACACCCCACCTAGGCTAACCTCTTGAGAAGGCTAAGACAGTCTAGGAACCATGATCATATCTTAAGCCAAATCCTAATCTCGGCCTAAACCTAACCCTGACTCAAAAGTCTCCAACTTCCAGATCAAGACCCAAAACCTTGATCTAAATCGTTCAATCCTTAAACAGCCCCTGTCTTTACCCTGTACACTAATTAGGACCCCTTCACCCAAACCTGAGCCCACCTATCTGAGCCGTAAAACCCCAAAAGAGGACCCCCAGGCGAACCAACACAGCGAACAAAGCTCGCACACTCGAGCAAAGCCCGGGCGGTAGTCTGAGTACCATCGGTGGTACCGCCGGCGTTACTCTAACTACCACCACTCGCGGCTTGCATGTGGACAGTTGTCCCAGCATCCAAAAGTCAACTTTCCCTTAGATTTACCCCCTCTATCTTCACTATTTACTGTTTTACCGGCCTTAAGAGCCAATGGGAGTGCGCCACATAGCGCTCCTCTCTCCCTAGCCAATCACAAGCCTCCACGTCATCGTTTTAACCCTTACCTACCCCATATTTACTATAAAGCCATTGGAGAAGGCTATAAATAGCCCTCTCCTCTTCCCATTTTATCTATCCTAATAGGCCACTTCTCCCTTTAAACTTAAGAGAGTAAGAGAGAAGGAGAGTGAGGAAGAGAGTGAAGGAGAGGGAAGGAGCTCCCAAGCCTTCAAAATTCTAATTTTTCAAGCCCCCCCTAGCCTTCCTCTCAACCTTTCCCCCCATAAGCCTAGCCTGGATTTATCATGGTTCGGTTCACGTCTTAGTCTACTCAAGATCAAGCCAAAGATCCATTATACATACTAGCACTTATCATGAGATCAATTCCCTTCTCAACCCCCTGCTCCTCTAGATCTCTAGTGAACGTATGCTCTGTGACTTACCGTACATCGAATCTTGTCACATCAGAAATCCTAGTGATCTAATCCATTTTTTTTACCTTTTTACATAAACATCATCACATCCACCTTCTAGACACGTCATTGGACATATGCTCTGTGGCTTGCCAAAATCTCAGATCTTGTCGCATCAGAAATCCATGTGTGCCTAGTCCCATCTCAGCCACAACATCCATCATCCCTTGAGATTGCTTTACCACACTAAGTAGACACCGTACATTTGTATGGGCAAAGAGGGTGCCTAACTCCTTCCCTCTTTGTAACCGAGGTCCCTTACCTAAAATTTTGGATCGCAAACCAGGAGTCAACCTAAGGAAGGAGAGTCATCAGATTTCTCCAACCTTGATTATTCCGCGGTTCTAGCCAACTGCGGGATTCTGAGATTATTTGACTAGTGGCGACTTCAACATTCACAAATCAGGTTAATCACCCCACCACTACTCCATAACATATAAATCAACGTGGGCACCGATTTTCAGTGTCTACAGCTCTATAATTTCAGAACTAGTGGCCCACTAACGAGCGGTTTAAAGCTTGTTCGAGTAATCGGGGCATTTCTAGAATAAATTAGGTAGGGAGATTTCTTAGGCATAGTTTTTAGGGTTTGAATTAACTAATTTCATAGTGTGGCCTATTCAAAATTCATGAAAATGGTGATTTGGTCATGATCACTCTAAACCATCGGTTTTAGGCTAAAAGAGTAACTGGGTTGATTTGGTTTATTAATTAAGGTCCGACCCATAGCTGGCTCGAGTTTGGGTAGATTTTTAATTTAGTTACAATTATTTTGATTAGTCAGTGGTAGGTCGGTTAGATTTGCGCCCTACATGAATAAATCATGGGGTTAAACTCGATGTTTAAGTGATTGGTTAGATTCATTGGTTTTTTACGGTTGATCAATCTTATTTGTATTGTTCCTTATCGGTACCAGCTTTGTATAAGCTAACTTCAAGTGTCATGGGTCAGTAAGTGACAATGTGGGCTAGTTTATACACACACACACACACGCATATCTACATATATATGTATATATATACATACATGTGTATGTGTGCATGTATACACACACACACACACACATACATATATATAAGGATTACGACAATCCAAAATAGCAAAAATCTAGGATGTTACACTTCTCTAGGGTCAAGCATGTTGATTGTAAGGGCTTATTTCACCGAGCCCTTCCTAACTGCTATAGAGTAATAGCGTCGAGCCTCCCGCTGATCTCCTCAAAGGTAGCCGATTCCTCCCACCGCAGGGAACTTCATCATCAAGTGATATGTAGACACCACTACTCTCATGGAGTTGAGGGACGACCGTTCAAGGATGACGTTGGACAATGATGGTATGTTCACTACCAAGAAGTTGACCAACAAGGTGACTTGGTTTTTCCCTTCTCCTGCTATGACCGAGAGTGAGATTGCTCCTTCTGAGATTACCTTATCACCTACAAAGCCGGGCAGAAGGGTTTGAATATGTCGGAAGCACGACCTATCGATGCCCATCTTGTTGAACACCTCGGAGTATAGGATGTCGGTCGAGCTCCTTATATCGACCAGGATATGATAAACCTTTTGATTAGCTATGGTCATCGTAACCACTCGAGCATCATCGTGGGGGTACTGAATCCCTCGTGCATCATCCTCCGTGAACGTCAGGTTACACAGACTCAGCCAAGGTTCCTTGCTTGGCCTGTCAGTAAGGTGGATGTAATGTTAGGGGTCAGTACTCCAAGCGTGAGCTTTTCGGGTTTGGCTCGAATCCCCACCTCCTGACGGTCCCCCACATATTGTCTGGATCTCAACGGCGTCATCCGCTGCTCTACTCGGCGGCTCATCCTTTTGAGGCTGTTTCTCCTCCTTTACGTATTGACGTAAATGCAATTTGTGAATAAGAGTCTTGATCTCTTCTTTCAGTTTGACATAGTCGTTGGTGTTGTGCCCATGATCGTGGTGAAAGCGACAGTATTTGCGCTTATCTCGCTAACTTGCTTCCATTTTCATGGAGATCGGCTAATGTAATAGCTTCTTGTATTGGATATCTAAGAGGATCTGTTCCAGAGATGTATTAAGGGGAGTATACAAGTTGAACTTGCTCTCAAACCTTCTACTCAGCCTCTGATCATGGGAGGTACTCTCGTCTGACCTTCTCTTGTTCGTTTGTTACGGGGCTTCATCTTTTCACTTCTTGTCTTTGGATGAATATTCTGAGCCTTGGATACTCTTTTGCGAGCTAAAGAACTCTTTGGTGTTTGAGTACTTCTGAGCCTGGCTTATTTGTTCTCCAAGTGTGGTCGGTCTTCCCTATTGAGAAGAGGAATCGTTCGTCCCAGAGCCTGGATATTATCGCGGTCAGCGCAGTTTTGTCGGAGTAGTCGTCGACTTGCAATGCTTCCTCATTGAACCGAAGGATATGATCCTTTAACGGTTCTCCATTCCTCTGCTTGACCGTGAGTAAATGGCTTCCAACACTTCTTTCCGATGATGAACTATGGCAAGAAGGCTCTGCTGAGCTTGGCAAATGAGCTGACCAAATTTAGTTTCAACTGTCGATACTAATTCCTTATGGCCCCTATGAGGGTTATGGAAAAGGCCCTACACATCATTGGCTCCGATGCAGATTGGATTTGCATCCAGGAGTGATAAGATTCCACGTGCTCGGTCGAATCTCCATAGCTAGAATATTGGATGATAGGGGGCATCCAGAACCTGGAGGGCATGATCGCGCTCATGATGTCGCTGGTGAATGGAGGTTCTGTTTCCTCCATCATTGCCTCGACTGCAACGGGGGCCTGTGCCTGGTAATCCCGGTGCATGCTCCTTATTTGGCCTCGTAGCTCATCAAGCTGAGCTTCATGGGGGTCTTTGTTCTCGGCCACTGCTTCCTGAACTTAGTTAGGCTTAGGAGCCCTTCCACATCTTCTTTGTTCCAATTTGTGGCAGAGATTGGTCAGAGCCAGTGCCCATGTCTCAGAGTGTAACACCCTGTACTTTCAAGTGCTCAGGTGTTACTGTGTAGCCTAACATAATATAAGTACCGATTAACTTATGTTAACGTTCACCTCTAATATAGCCTAAGTGTGACCATTGTGAGTAATCTCCACTCATAGATCAAGTTTCTACCCAACTCTTAATTTTAATAAATTGATAACTAAATGTTACAACCTAGGTATCATGGCTCGCTTATAAAAATAAAGTGATCAAATCCTTCAAATTAAAAGCACTATGGGGGCCGAGTGAATGGATAAATGGCGTCAATCAGAGTGTGACCCACGAAAATAACCTAGAGAATAATTATTATTATTATAATGATTATTATTATATACATATATATATATATATCTAAATATAAATAAGTAATTTAGTTTTGAAAAACCTGTAAAACATCCCTGGAGGAGAGAACCATCATATTTAAATATAAGTAATTAGTGATTAAAAATATAATAATAATTTTAATAACAATAAGGATATTAAAAACAATGTAAGAATGATATTAAATATTAAAAATATGTATTAGACCATCTTATCAGTAATTCAACCATTGATTTCCAACTAAGGGGCCCTTAGGACCATTTTGACCATTGACGTTCAATTTTAGAATGATCTGATCATCAGATCGATGGAAATCATCAATTAAATCATAAAAATAAAATATAATGGCCCATCTGAACTTTGGATCTACCTCATCTTCAATACTCTACTCTAATATGGTCATGAAAAATGGACTGGCGGTTTGGATTTGTCAAAGACATTCATATGAGCCACACTGCATCTACATGTGTATGTGATGTGCATGCACTCACAGTGCACCAAACCCATCAACACGGTCAAACCGTGTTGACCCGAGAATTTACAATAAAAGGAGAAATTCTCCATTGTTTCCCGTCGAGCTCAGTTCAAACAGACAGCGTTCGTGTATGATGACTGTGGCCCACCATAATCATCCACCCGGATGATTGAATTTGTTAATCTTGTAGAGGGCATGAATCTGACCATTCCCTGCCCGTTTTCAACCCATGGATCGAACACGTGTGACCACAACCACCAGCACAAATCGAGTTGTGCGGCTGGAATTTCTAAAAAATGAAAACCGTTTTGCCTTTTTGTTGCCAGGCTGGTTAACCACATGTGGGATTCCCTCAATCTCTGCCCTTCATGCGAAAACATCCCAGCCCTCCATTCTCTCCGTTCTCTAGGGCTTCCTTTGCAATGAAAGAGCCTCCGCAAGGGGAAACCTAATCCCATTAGAAAATCCTAACGATCGTCCATCTGATGGGCCCCACAGTGTCCAGTGGCCCTATCAAAATTGTCCATGTGCAGTAGATTACAAGATCAACCATTAACAAAGGTCCACCATTGATGGTTGGATCGTCTTCCTCAAACGACAGCAAGACCCATCTTCTCTAAGTGGGTCCCACTTTCTGATCTGAGTCATTCACCTGATAACCAATCATCTCAAACGTCCATCCACACTGCCCGATCGTGGCCATGTAAACAATTTCTAAAGAGATTGTCAACCGTCTCTCTCTGTTAACTAAGATTAGTGAATGTAGCTGTAACTAATCGGATGATTTAGAGCCGATCGTTCTAGGCTTTTCGAGAGACTATTTAGACTGCCATTTAGGGCAACCCTTGCTAGAAAAAGAAAGGAGAAAGCGCCGTTTTCAGAGCCGCAACATGTCGTGTCCACTCGTCCGAGTTCGTGTGTGACCAAGCGAGTTGCAGCGAGACCTGTGGCTACTCAATGATGAAAGAAGAAGGGAGAAAGAAAGAAGAAAGTTATAGATGGGGAGAAAGAGAAAACAAGAAGATCAGAGAGAGAGAGAGAGGGAGCAGGACTGCTTGCATTGTGCTGCACCAAGCTACCGCGCCAGGTAACTCAGATCTGGCTTGGCTTTCCTCCGAGTCTGTAGGTTCGAGCTGAGTCCAGATCCTTTAGGCCTGAACAGTGCTGGAGAACGGGGAAAGAACGGAAGGAAGGAAGAAAGGAAAGCAGACAAAAAAAAGAAAGAAAGATCGAGAAGGAGAGACATAGAAGTCTTTCTTCACTAACAGATTCCCACGGTCGGGTCTGTAACTCACCATCTGACTCAGGTCGAGTCTGAGTTCATCCAGAAACTAGTTCGAGTCTCAACAATATTTAGAGAAGTCTGGATTTTCAGAGAAGTAGATGGAGAAAAAGAGGAAGAAAGAAAGAAAAGGAAGAAGTCGAACTGAGTCGACCCACTGGTTTTTAACGAGTCGGGCTAACCTCGACTGAGTGTAGACTTTGTTGGAACTCAACATTTCGACAAGAAGGAAATGGGGAAGAAGAGCAGAGAGAAGGAAAGAGAAAGTAGAGAGGAAGGAAGAGAAGGAAAGAGAGAAAATAGGGAAAGAAACCTGAGTGACTTGTCTGAGTCGACTCGCTGAGTCAACCAAGGATCGGGGCTGTGATCTGTCCATTGCAATCTGCCTGAACTGACACTTCAGCTCAACTCATCAGTTGTATAAGTGGTTTAAAGTGTGGTGTCTTGGACTCGAGATCGGGTCTTTAGTGAGAAGTGAGAAGTATGTCCACACCAAAGGTGAGGATCACCCTTCAAGCTTGTTGACATCTTGATAGTTAGCGTAGTTGTTTATTTCATCTATTACCTAACATGATACGTAGTGAAATTGATGATAAATGCTAGTTTATTTGAATAATTCTTCATAATGATTGATCGTTGGATTTACATTCAAACATGAATATGTGATGGTCTCAAATATCTCATTTTATATGTGTATAGACTTTTAATATTGTGTGTGGCTTGCTTTACCACTTACAGTTATTTATTGGTGTTTTTGGAAGCCCTTAGACTAGTGGTCATTCTGTCTAATAGATTAAATGGAATTTATTTGTGGTGGACTTATCATCTAACGTATCGTTGCGCTTATGTGGCTTTTGGGGTCAGTCTCTTTCAATGTAACCTGAAATGGATCATTTATGCCTATGTGGCTTGTGGGGAATAACCCCTTCTTATTGCACCATTAAATGGAATATTTGGCCCTGGTGGCTTTTGTGGAACAATTGCCTCATGTGACTTTAATTGATTGTCTCTGTATAACTTTGCGATGATAAGTTCCACTTGTTGGACTACGATTGGCCATTAGTTGAGTAGGTTACCTTTAAATATCCTATTTGTTAGTCTTATGAGTCAGGGATGGTGGAATGGGATACTATGCCTGAGCTGTCGGCCTATACAGGGTGACCAATCCCCCCATAGGGACCTTTGAGCTTTCCTAAATTGATTGTTTGAAATTGGAATAATAATGGTTGGGCTAATCATGCATTTTTATGGCATGCGGTCTTTTCTGGGTGACTAGTTCTCCTTGGGCGTACCTTGAGTACTTTTCCAGGTGGCTAGATCTCCTTGAGTGATCTACATATTATTATGGTCTTTTCCGGGTGACTAGCTTCTCCTTAGGTGTACCTTTGTGTACTTTTTTGGGTGACTAGTCCACCTTGGGTGTTTTATATATCATAGTCTTTTTCGAGTAGCTAGTTCTCCTTGGGTGACATTTTACCAGCTATATGTGCATCCCTAGGTCTGTGAGTATGTGCATGCATCCATACATTTAAACAAGATAATCTTTGTGAAATTTATATAATGAATGTGTATCTGATGAATCTTATCTGATTTCCATGATAATCATTGTGTAATATTTGTCATACACTGCCTTGGTTAACTATGCTTAATTATCTTGGTGATGCGATAAATCTTGAGAGGTATACCTCACTACGATAGCCATTGACACTATCGAACCGTATTCACTGTGCAGGAGACGTAGAGGATCGTATGCTGGTATTCATGTGGAATGGGAGGAGCCAGATGATCTTGTGACTCTCCATTCCTGACTTCATTTGTATTCAAATTATACTGTTATATTTTGTAAAAGTTAAGACATTGGTTTGTATAAGTTTTTGGGTAACCACTTGAAATCTTGGTTATAAATGTTGGACTCCCTCTAATATCTGATTTATTTCCATCCCGCTATATTATTAACTCTGATAAATAAATAAAAATATACATGAAATTGGCTATCTTTAAAGGTTAACACTCAGGTTCTAGGAAAATGAGTAGCGTACTCGGGTTTCGGGAACCGAGGTGTTACACAGAGACATGCGTCCGGGCTCGGTTCAATGGCTCCCACGCTCGCATTGGGATCCGAACAAATGCTCCTCGCGAGATGTCTCAGGACGCTGTAGGGTCTGAACGTTCTGCTATCGTCGAAGCATTTACCTTCTGATCTAGAGGTGAATGTTGTCTATTCATCTACTGTCTCATCTAGCTGACCTCATTGACCAGTATTTCCATTTAGTTCTATCATGCTTGATATTTTCCTCCTCGATTCTTAGATCGTTGAGTAGACTCCGTTGGCGTGGACTCTATTTACAATCAGACATTGAGTTCTGAGCCCTAGACAATTCAAGGTTAACCGCAACAGTTGGTGTATGCATTTTCTTCTTCCCTCTTGCCATTTTTCCATAATAAAATAAGAGCGGTTTTTGTTCTAAATTCCCACAGATGACGCCAAAATGTTGATGTAAAAATCTGGTTCACCCTCATCGAGCTCTAAGCTCTTGCGCCAAGCCTTGTAAGCCTGCATAGGAGAAGGACAACGGAGACCCTGGCTAGAGCAGGGGACCCTCCGATGCTAAAGTCAAGCTAGGACTCTGGGTCTAAGTAGTGTGGATGGGGTTTTGGGTGAGAGATTTTGCGTACGTGTTCCTGTTGGTGCATCTCTTATTTATACCTTCTGGTTAGAGTGGTCGTGTCTGTCATTCTCTGCATGACTACCGCCATTAGGCGAGACTAATGTGCGTGCTGATATTGGCGGTTACCTCGCTATCGTGCGTCGGTCACTCCTCCCATATATTATTGGAGTTAATTCCTCAACGTGATTGTAGACCACATCCTCATCCGAGCCAACCCTGAAGTCTAGGTCTCACCTGCGATAGTCCAAGCCCATGGGTGGGTTGATCCTGGTCGCTCGTCGACAAGGGTCTGGTCAGAGGCAACGAGTGGAGTGTGCAATGGCTTCTTTCGGATTCCAGGATGATGTGAAAGCTCTACAAAAGAGCTTGGAAGCTGAACATTGATTATTATGACCAGGTCAAGGTAGGTGAGACACTACCAAGTCATGGTTCGACTCATTTAGTTTTGTCGTCTGACCTGCTATGGTGAGCTCATTCAACTAATCAGGTTGGGCTTTCCTAGATTGGGGTCGGGGTATACCTGTTTTAGCAAGGTCGCTCAATTGTTTGAGCCGAGTTTACTTCTATTGAGATCGGCCCAGATTTTCCCATAACAAATGGTATTACATGCCCACGTTGAAATCGCACCCATTGTCATGTGGCTCACCATGATGTTATGAAGAAATCCACTCTGTTCACTAGTTTTTCTAGTTCATTTTAATCAATGTGTCCAAATATAATGAAGATTCAAAACTCGAATGGACAACATAGTTTTAAAAAATGTCATTAAACCTCCAACATTAAAACGGACGAGCTTAATGTTTAAGTAGATTGATTACGAGTCAGGATGAAAAGTCTTTACAATTGAGATTGACAACCATTTGGTGTATATTCACTCTGCCTTGGGCAAGATGTGTGTGTCATGGGAATAGGCTCTTGGTATTAGACATACTAGGTACTCCCATTGGTATATTGAGTTCAAGTCTCTAGATTGAGATGCATATCATGCCTGGATTATTACTGGCTTAAAGATGTGCCTAGACTTGATTAGTCCTTATAATTAAGGATGTGTGAGAAGTTCAAGGTCTTGATTATATGTGCTTGGCGCCATTTACTAGGTCATCATGTGACTGACAAAAGTTGGTACTTGAGCACATCAATTAAGGTCCAGTTAAGTCTCATATGATCCAATAAGAGATCTATTGGTGCCCTAAGAATTTACTTTTGTAATGTAACATGTTCCCATATAGTAATAAAAGTCACTTGACATGGCATCATTTATTGTGCACATCGTGCATGTTGTATATATCCTTGTATATGAGTTATATACACTTCAATTAAGTGCCCATCTTAGAAGCTCTACGATTGCGAACAATAGCAATCCAGCCTTGCTAGCTATATGGCTATTCAACGCCATTGCCTCTTTGGACAAGTCCATGATGCCTTAAGGCTATATGAGACATCAATGCCCAACGTCACTATATGAAACCCTATAAAATCTTCAGTTAACATCAACAAATAGAATACATTTTTGTGAACACACTTGTCCCTCTTAAACTACTTTAATTTGGTGATCACAGTGGATGTCAAAGTGGGTAGTTCATATTGAATAAACTAGAAAAGTTTAATACTTTAATTCTGATTATTCGTCCATCTCAAATCACCTTGATCGTATCATTCTAACTATCATCATATTAGTGAGTATGAAAAATGGGGCGGTCTTTATTGAGTGCACCAAAGAGGTCTATGCATTAATGTGAAGCAAACCATCATGTGAAGCCCACCTTTGATTGCCCATCAATATCAACTCACTTTAATCATGTGGAGTATATCAAAGAGCTCTATGCTTTTAATGTGGATTGAAGATCTTGTGCGGCTCACTCTTGATTGCCATTCGTCTCAAAATAAATTGCTTAGATTCTCTTAGTCATTCAATCATTAAATATTGAAATGAAAGACACTAAAATAGAATTTGTAATTAATATAGATCGTCCATCATGTGAGACCCGCCTTTGATTTCCCATTCCTCTTAAGTCACTTTGATCGTTGGTCTTAACCATTCGATTAGTGGTTTGGTAAATGATGGTCTACATTGAGTGTATCGAATAAGCATTGATGTGAATCGTACATTCCTTAGGGCTAAGATTTGTTTGTGCATTGCTGTTAAATCACTTTGATTAGATGAGCTTAACAATCGGAATAATGGTTTGGAAAATGGACAAACCATATCAAGTACACTATAAAAGGTCTAATCATTGATGTGAATCGTCCATCATGTGGGGTCACCTTTGATTGCCCCTCTATCTAAGACCATTTTCGTCAAATAATATAATCATTTGATTAATGGTCTGGAAATGAATCGTCTATATCAACAGGGACCACACATGCAATCACTTATTTAATAGTGCGTGGAACTCTTTCGATTACTTCAAACAATGTACCCAAAGAAATGTCTTGCTTAAAATTTGATGGTGGCATATTCTTTACACTTGCAGTTGTTTAATATAGATGGTCACTTACATAGCACATTTGGCATACGTAATGCATGCACATAAACATTATATTCCTGGATACACCTGGGTACACTGAATTAAGGATAAGCCAGCTTTGCTCACATTTAGGCCCTATTTGATTTCCTTTTTCAACTGGTAAATACCAGTAAATGACAGTCATCATTATTTACTTTTACAACTGCAACTATGTTTGGTGAAATTGTATTTTATGAGCCTGGTTGGTTGCATTAGTTGAGTACTGTAAATGCTCATTATTACCTCCCATATAATGTTTGTTTTTAAGTTGGAAATATTATTTGAAGGAATAGTGGGCCCTCCACCTAACTCACTGATGTACGCAGGAAAGAGAAAGTTCTGCTCTGAAGGGTAGCGTGTATATTAACGATCTGACATGAACAAGTATTGTGGGTCCCATCATGAGGTATGTGTTATATCCAAACTGTCCATTCGTTTGGCAAGCCCGTTGCAGGGTTGATCTAAAAAGATGAGATAGATTACAAGATCATGTGGACCACACAACAAATAAGTAGTAAAAGGCATTGAATTGTCTACACTCCAACTCCATTCTGGACGTTAGCAAGAGTTTTGGATTTGCTTCAATTTTGGGCTCCAGCATACCTACCAACTAAAATACTCGGGTTCCTTGATTTGGATTGTTTGGATTTATTTACATTTCATCCACATTTGTTGCTTTCTCATTATCAAAGCCTTCAGATGGTATTTGTGGTCCATATCCCATGTAAATATCCTAAATATAGGTGCTATGAGGACCGATCGTAGATGCACCCGTGTGTTGAGCTGGGCACAAACTAACCCGATCCGAACCAAACCGAAGGCCTGGATCGGTACGGTTCGAGTTGGATCAATCAGATCCGACCATTCATTGGATCGAGTTCGGATCGTGGTTAATCCGGACCGATCTGAACCAAATGGATCCGATCCGATCCGGAGTGATTCTTATGAATATTTATCACATATATTTATCTTATGAACAGGTTGGATGACAAAAAAACATCACTGGGGCCTTATAAATTTTTCAATGGTGGAAATCAATACTTCTACTTTTTCCTGTGGTATGGTCCACTTGAGCTTTAGATATGCATCAATTTTGGGTTTAACCACTAAAATGATCTGGAAAAATGAATGGACGGCGTGGATAAACCACATGCATTCACGATGGGCCCCAACAGAGTTTACTCAGTACGATAAGAGCCCACTGACGTAATGCAATTTCGTGCACAGCATGTCAACATGGACGCGGATTTCCTGCGAAAACCTTTCTAGGAAGTTCCTGCGCATGAAACTTAGGTGGGGTCCACCATGATGTTTTTCAGAAATCCACTTCGTCCATCCGTTTTGTACTTCAAAGACGAGCAGAGATGTGCCTCGAGTTCCGAGTTGTACGAATAGCTCAAATGAGATCAAAATTACATGGACCCCACAATGATGTATTTATTATATCCATACCGTTTATCCATTTTTCATGATCATTTTTGAGCATTTGAAAAAAAAACGAATCATATCTAAAGCTCAAATGGACCACACCGAAAATAGCAGCGAGGATAATGATCTTCACCGTTAAAAAATTCGTAGGGCCCACCATAACGTTTATTTTCCATCTAATCTATTAATAAGGTTAAAAATACATGGATGAAGAGGAAAAACAAATTTCATTTTAATCCAAAACTTCCGTGATCTCCAAAAGGGTTTCAATGGTAAACGTTCAATACCCCACAGTTTTTTGTAGTGTGGCCTAACTCATCTTTAGATCTGTCTTATTTTTCGGCTCAAGCCTTAAGACGAACTCTACAAATGGATGGATGGTTTGGATATAATACATACCTCATAGTTTGACCCACAGACCCAACTCGATCTGAACCGTACCTAACCCAAGCCGACTCGGTTTCCCTGACCGAGTCAGACTCGATTCGGGTCAGGCTAACTGTGCATCAGATCTGTTCGAGTCAGATGTCCCGGACTTGGTCTCAGATCGAATCGAGTTCATGTGAGCCCATGTAGATTTCGAACCGAATCGAGTTGGACCTAATCCGATCCGACTCGGTCCGATGCCCATCTCTACCCGTGTGACATAATGGTAAGTGGGCCACACAAATTAATACACGCATCAGAAGAGAGACCACCATTAAAACTGCAGATGGGATAGAAACAATGGTCCATGATCTTTTAAAAGTTTTTAATTGGTTATTCATCATTAACATAACAATCAACCTGGATCAATCGGCCAACACCTAGCTTAGGTATACAGTTATGTTAAAGACATGGATGGGGCCCACCATCACTTGCATGTTTTATCCAATACCCCGCAAAACATTATATACCACTTTACAAATAAGACACTGCAAAATATCATCCAAGACGCCACAAAAACATCATATAGTGCTTTACAACAAGATGAAAAAAGCCATGCATCTAAATAACGACCAAACCAATGTTGCCTAATGTTGGATATCCACCACTACAACTTTCATGGTTCATGAAGATGAGCTGAACCACCATTATGACAACCAATATACCTAGTAGGAACAGCAGTGCAATACCGTCATCTTCGTTGGAGGTGATCTTCGCCTTCAAATGTGGGACGTTTGAAGCTGAGGCCCCATAACTTGAAGTAATTTGGTGGCTAATATGGTTAATTTGGAATTCTTGGCCATGCATCGTCTAATTTATAGCCTTAGTGTTATCATCACCACTCACATTTGGAAGTTCACCGTTTGGCATGTTCGGATGTCGGGGTATTGCAGTGAAAGCCTCTCAGGCACGGATTGTCGTTTCTTGCGACTTGTGCGATTTGAATAACATCCTGTGGAACTCATTTATCTCGGCAATGCATTCCTCCCATGTAAAGTAAATACTAGGCCGTCTTCCCCTAAATACATTGTAAACATTCCCCATCTGCAATGAAAAAATAACTTTCATTAGAGAACAAATATACATAATGGTATTACGTCAGGAAGTTATTAGAGAAAAAAAAACTGGAGATTAGATTAATGGTTATACATAATTATAATACGTCAGGAAGTAATTAGAGAAAAAAACTTTCATTAAATATCACGAACAGTCTACTGTACTTTCTGAATCAAATATTCAACCACCAAAGCAAAGTGTAAAAAAAAAATGAAGCATCATAACATAACATAAAATCGTCCAAAAAAAGAAAAAGAAACCATGCATTAAGTGTTTGTGATAGCTGCATCCAACAAAAACTATTCATATTCTACTATGGCAGCCTAAGTGTTTCACTGATTGGACTTCAATAACATCTTCAGAAATTCCAACTTCCTATGGTGAGGAAGGTTAAGAAAAGCGGGACCATATTATTTCTTATTGGAAAGTAGTTTGGTTATGCAAAGTACTTCTTGCCTATTAAGTCCCTCCAACTGCTCCAGTTCTGGAATGATAACAGTCATTCTTGCAAAATTCTTTCCCTATGACATATTCGTTGCAATCAATTGTAGAGCTTTAACCATATCGGTCAAACTGTGACCAATCATTTCTGTCAGATGACTACCCCTCTACCTCTTCCTACAGTTTGCAATGTTGTTTGTAGTGTTGGAGTTGTTTCCCTTTACTGGCGGAGTCGACTATGGTATATTGGCGCCTTCACAACTATCCCATGTTGACCCACTGTCACCAAAATCATCAGATCCAAGATCAACGAATATAGAATTAAGGTCCACAGTCTGTGTCATCGGATCATCTGGATCCCTTAAGCCACCAATACCCGTGTTAAAATTATAATTTTTAGTTGCACAGCTTTTACTAGTAGTACGATCATCTCCAAAAATGTACTGTAGATCATCATACCTTAAACATGGCTTACCACAAACATGTTGTGCATACAAGTGTGACTATTAGGAAAACAAGAATAAGTAATGTTAAGGTAGGGGAGATATAGTCGGCCTAAATTATAATTTAAATCTATATAATGGAAAAATATAATATTACTTCTCACCTTTATGTAGTCCAGCCAAACCTCATCCGTTGCGACCACCACCTTCAAATCATCATCCCACCTGAAACCACTATCATTACGCAAATCTCAAATTATAAGGTAAAATTTCTTTACAATTTGTAAGCAGTTAATGACGTTCTTGGAAGTGAGTACTATCACTAATTCATCTCCAATATTGTCAACAACGGGTTTATACGTCTTTCTTAAAATCATGCCCACTCTTCTTGCCATTTGCAACCTGCTCCATAAGGCTATTGATAAGACAGTTGTCCATGTCATCTGTCCAGTGAAGTATACTGCCTGGGGAAGGTGCCTCATTTATTAATTTTTCAGTATTCTTCTTTGGAGTCCTTTTTGGTGTCGTTGCATGACATCCCCCAGTCCACTTTGTGGGTGTTGACTATTGGAATCTCACGTTCATTGAACATGCTGAGGATGTATCTTCAACTATTTATAAAAAAAATGACGATTTGCAAATTCCACTTGAGAAAAATGGATCAATACTCTAAAGTTTGCAAAACAGAATTGTGACATTAACTTATATGCAATGATAAAAATGTATAATGAATAATATACAATCAATCGATATCCAATACCATATTCACAACATTGTATATGGCAAAAGAACACAATAATACTCAGGTTGCAAATGTGTTAGATTCTACAAAATGAAAAAATAAATTAAACCCTCTGACTCACTATACTAGAATCATTTCACATCCTTTGTGCAATGCCGTCACGAAATGACAACTATGCATCTCTCTCCGCCTGAGTGGCATTAAGCACATTACGATTGTCATTGATAGCAAAATCCTCTACCATTGATGTAGACACTCCTACATCATCATCTCTTGATGTACCATCCTCATCCACAATTTCATCATCTCCTGACAAACGAATAAAATTGTGAAGGACATAACAAGCAAGCACAATCTTGACCTATGTGAGTACAAGGAATCATGGAGCCATCTTTAGAATGAGAAATCTAGCATTTAGTACACCAAAATAATGCTCGGTAACGTTTCTAAGTTACACGTGACGATAATTGAAAAGCTCTTTCACATTTGCGGGATTACGTCCGGTGCGATATTCATTAAGATGATAATGTACACCTCGATACGAAGTCATAAATCTAAGAGAATGAGTATACTCATCATTAACTACATAATATTTACCTACAATGTATAGGGATTGAGTTTCAATCAATGATAGATTACTGTAATTTATCAGGTAGGAGGTATTAGTCTATAGGTGACATTACCTTGACGTATTGTAAAACGATCATGTGGATTGGTCAAAGCAATTTGTAGGACACGTGCATTCGAAGCGAATCTCTCCTAACCCACAAGCATGTAAACGAATTTGATACCAAAATCACAAATAACCATTATATTCTGAGAAATTACCCATTTTCTATTACGATAGACGCCACTCTCATTAGTAGGAATAAATGCAAGTATATGCATCCCATCTATTGCACTAATACAATCCTAAAGTTCATATTATGTATAGAAAAAAAGAATTATAAAGAGGAAAAACTCAAATCTTAAACATATAATTACAATCATAGAAAATGTACTCACCTAAAAGTAGTTATTCCAATTTGGATTACTGATAATCTCATATAGGGTTTCTGGACTGGGTAGTTGTACATATATTGGGTATAAAAACACTATTGCATTCAGAACCTGATTGAAATAACAACTAACGGTTTCACCGGACCTTACGAATCGATGTCCAATGACTCGGTTACGGACATTATGTCTTAAAGTATGGAGGAACATCACAAGTTATTCTTCCATGCTTACATGCTTCACATAAGTTAATAAGTTTTTATCCCGTTGAATGAGCATAAGTTGAAAAAAGTTGTCTTCCTCATTCTCAACTGAGAGATGCATTCGTTGTCCAAAGTCCTAATTATCCCGTCGATGATCCAAGCTTGTTCATTATCGGCACGCCTTAGTGGATTCCAAAATAGATAATTGCGACAATATTCTTCAGCTGCCACGGCTGCTAAGGCAGATGCAAATATAATGTCAAACATTTTCATCTCCTCTTTCGTCCATTCGTTATGATCCATTGTTCGAGTGTTGTATATTCTACTCAATAGAATCTCCCAAAATCATAGATTTGGGTTCCTTCTTCTACATGAGAAAGAAATAGTTTCATTTCGTAAATTAAAATAATGCGTTGATGTGGACCAATTTTGGACTCTTATTTGGAAAACATTAATTCTATTATTGAAATTAAATACAGAGAAAAATGTTAATTAGGCATCCATGAAATCTAGATATTGTCACGTCTTTTACCACAGCTGACGTGGAAATGCAACAAAAAACGATCAAGTAGAGTCTTCTCTAATGATTCTCCATGCAACCCATCTTCGACCCTACACGTGGCAAAAGAAATGGAAAATATAGAATGATCATAGAGTGGACCCTTTCATGGACGGATCGGAGTTTAAACTCCACATAGATTTGAATGATCCGATCAATCTGTTAAGGGTTCTTAATTGCAATGGTATAAAAAATAAATGCATTGGAATTGGTATATATGATTGTCCTATTTGTCTTATTTTCTAATTATAGCACATTCATGATGGATTCAACTAGATGGACGGTCCTGATTTTCCAACCCCCTTACCAAATATATGGTAAAGCATGTGAAGTACATACTCACGCACTAATCATACCTTTAAAAAAATAATAAAAATAAAGCAATGATGACTCCCATACGCATGCATTCATCATTTTACACGTAGAAAATATGCAACTCAAACTTTAAAAATAAAAAATCCAAATAGTGGGCTCCAACTGTAGAAATCCCTCAACCAAGGATGTGTAATAATCAGAATTTTAATACATCTGTTTAGTACAAAAATTGATTTTGGATCGATCTAAATCAAGGTCCCGCAATTTGGACGGTTCAAATAGAGTTACATATAGGCCCACATTGATTTTTTAAGGGTATTATTCAAAACATGATTAAGATCCAATGATCAGGTGGACCACACCATAAGAAAAGCGGTGAAGGATCATTAAGATCCAAAGATAACGTTTTTAAAAGAAGTATTGGGGCCCATGCATGTATGATTCAGATCAATGGTCCACCTTAACAAAAAGCAAATATGTCAATCAATGGTTAAAGTCATTGATTAACAAATCCAAAATGATTCTACACCACAGGCATATATACCACTGCACATGTACAAGCCATGGAATGTGCCAATTTGATTATACGTGCAAGATCCAAGCAATCCATTAGGTGGACCATAAAAAATGACATTATAATAATTAAGCCTATATACTCATGATATGGGGAATGAATGTGAAACAAATGGACGGATGGAAAAACTTCTGTTGTTGTTTGTTTGTTTTTCACACCATGGATGGCACATTAATAAAAAAATCTCCTTAAAAAACCATCTATTTTTAAAATTTAGAATCTATTTAAGGCCACTATTCCAATGGGTACGATTGCCCAGATGGAATGATATTCTTTATGTCCATCCATGTGGGACAAGTTATGGTGGAAGATTCATATCCATCTTCCTAAACAATGTTGTTTTATCGGCTTAGATGGAACAAATCACAAATGCGGATAGAAGCCTAAAATGAAGGTGCCTCATTGGCTCAGATGGAACAAACCACAAGAATGAGTGCTGAGTTGTCTCCGGCACTTCTACCATTTAAATGCAAAAAAAAAACTGATGTTTATTTATCACAAAGCTCAACGGATATCAGCTTCATCTAAAACATCTGCAGCTATAAAAAAAAAAAAGGATTTTAATCCTTTTATGTGTTCCCCATGCTTCTGCCTTGTATTGGTCTCATATTTAGGCTTCTATCCACAGCCAAACTGTTCAAAATAAATTGGACTACAATTTGAACCCAAAAAACATGGCCTGCCCATCACAACCCTTATTTGATCAGGGATTGTGACATGAGAGATGCATTCATTATTCCGTTCGATTGGGTGCATTCAACGTGGCACTCATGGAGCTGTTAGACTCGACTGTTGTATATCAAAGAGCAATCAGACCGAATTAGGTACTACTAGATTATAAAACATGGCATCTCTGGGGGTATTAACAAATGAATAAAGAATTTTCTGACCTGATAAGGGACTAAATAACTCTAGTCGAGCTTTAATGGCTTCCAACTGTTGAAATGAAATAGAGGGTAAATCACATGCTTTCTCAATTGAAAAAGAAGAGGAAGATATCAAATAGTTAGAAAAAAGACATAAGACCAACCAGGATGAACACCAGAAGAATGCTTGTTGCAGAGGAATTTTCTAACGAAAGGAACAAATTATATATATATATATATATAATTGTTGAAGGTTCATGATTTACCATAGTCAAGTGGAGCACTGGAATATTTTCACCAGTCAATAGCCTGTCATAGATGTAATCATCATGTTAATAGCTGCAGTCAGCGAAATGGGATGGCGTCTTGGATGGGTAAGTAAAGTTTCAATCAAACTGAGTAAACTCAGTTTGACCCACCTTCTATGTATGTGGTCCATCCACGTTGTTCATCCGTTTTAAAATATAATTTAAGGGGTTCAACCAAAAATTGACACTTATCACAGGATCAAGTGGATCATACCACGGGAAAGACCATTTTCCATGATTTCCATCGTCGAAACGATGCTAGGTCCAACAATTATGTTAATTTTGAAAAGGTCGAGCTAAGAGTCATAAGAGGGGTGAATAGGACTATGCCAAATTAAAAAATTAAATGCAAAAATAAACAAATGTAAATAAAGATAGCACTAAACAATTTCACAAAGCAGAAAAGAATAACAACCTCAAATGTACAAGTATTGTGAGGTTGATACAAATATTGTTCTAAGGACAACCTTACACCAAAAACCAATGGCTTATGGTAGGACAACCTAATTCCTAGAACAGTCTGTGTATCAAAATCTTAAACCGATATAGAGGAATAAAGAATAAAAATAGCAAGGAAAATAACTAAGTTATTACAGTATTCCCACACTTGCATAAAAGAGATTACAACATTCTCTACAAATGCTTAAAAAGAAATTACAACATTCACACAATACCACAATCAACCATCCACCACAACACCGAAAATTATAGTGGTTCGTTTGTGTGTACACCAACTGTTTAGAAAAACAGCCACACAACTACTCCACTCCCAATATCCTCACACAGTGGATATTGGCATTCACTATGAAATAGGTTTTCCAAGGTTCACATAAAACCTTCACAATTGTGTCTTTCAAGTGGGCTTATACAATTCAAAAACCCCACACTCTAAGTTTTCTGGATCACCTCAGACAAACCAAAAAGGAAGATATTTTTCCTGGCACAATCTCAAAAAAACCAAAAATAGATTTACAGAAATGTAAAATACTTATCTGGATATTCTCCTTTGATGAAACCCGATAGAACTAATTCGGAGTAGATGTTCAACGTAGATATTCAATGTCCACACTCACTTATGAAAAGGTTCTAAGTTCTAAATGATTTTTAAATTAAATCACCCTGGGCTTGCTTGATTTGATTTTGATTCCAAGAAAGGGAAAAACTTCAATCCCTTCTTCAAATAAGATTGGAATGTAGAACTCAAAATCAAATACAAAAAGCTAAATTAAAGAGAATATTAAATGAGCACTAAATAGCTTAAGAATATTACAAACTTATCTCTCAGAGTGGTGTCTTGATTTTGCTTGAATGAATTATCAAACTCTAAAAATCCTGCTCTATTTATAACTGCAGAAACTATTCACTCAACTGGCCCAGAGGACAGCTCGACTAGTCGAATGATCAGCAAACTTTTAAAATTTTGAGCACGATAAAATAAGACCGTTCCACGACTGGTCGAGTGAGTGGTACGACCGGTCAAGTGGCTTGCATGACTGGTCGAGCCCAGCTCTCGACTGGTCGTATGGGACCCAATTTGGTTGCTGGACTTTGAGTCGAGCTTACTTGACTGGTCAAGCACTATTCACTCGACTGGTCGAGCAGTCTTCAGGACTGGTCGAGGCTATAACAGAAAATCTCAAAAATTAGTAACAAACCTTAGACTAGTCGAGGAAATTCTTGGACTGGTCGAGCCAGTACTAAAACCAATCGAACATAGGCTAAGACTAGTCGAGAAAAAGCCTATACACTTATGTAGTGACCCAATTTAAGTATGCAATCAATATGACCTAACCTATGGTCAATCTAGGGTCATTCATACCTTATAAGTGATATTTGAACATTGAATCATCATTTGCTTTGGTTGATAGTTGATCTTGAAGTACATGAAGCTTGATATCTTGATTTTGAATCTTGAAGTTGAAGTACTTTAAAGCTTGAACTTGTGAGTTGTATTTCACCTTGAGCTTTAAGTCCCAAAGTAAAGCACTTTGTCTTGACATAGTTGAAGCTTTGAAACCTTGAACTATCATTTGATATTGTACTTGAACTTGTATATCTCTTGTTCTTGCATTTAAAGTTCTTGAAGTAAAGACTTTTGTTCTTATACATGAATTGCATGATATTGAATATGTAGATGAGCTACACAAGATACAGATTCCAAGAGGTTTTGGCACTACAAAATTTGACAATCATAGGAGCTAAAAAGCATAACACTTACAATCTCCCCCTTTGTCAAATTTGTGACAAAACACATTACATTAAAATAAGATAAGCATATTATGCATAATAAAGAATCATGCACCAATTACAACCTGATTAAAGAATCATCCACCAGTTACAAACTGGTTAAATCAATACGCACCAATACTCTCATCAATACTCATCAATACTCTCATCAATACTCATCAATACTCCCCTTTAATACCATACAGCAAAAAAAAAATTACATATCCACATTCTCCACAGTTTTTTCACATTCATCAAAATGAAATAACCATGACAGAATAAATTCTCTCCCTTTGTCACAATATGACAAAGGAAAGAACCGATAAATAAATAAGGAAGTAAATAAAAGAGAAATGAGGAATAAGAGAATAAATGAACAAGATAACTAGTTAACCAAGTCTATAATAATAAGCAAGCATGTTTGAGCACATAAAACAAGAGAGATTCAAGTATTTAAAAGTTATTACATATTAGATACTCAAAAACTATTTCGAACCCGAAGAAGGAACAGGTATGGAAGGATCAATTTGATGAAGTCCCTTGTTAATGTGCCTAAAATATTTACGCATATATTTAAATTGCATTTTATAGAACACATTCATACTTTCAACCTTCTCCTCAAGTGAGCGCAAACGTGCATCAAAATCAGATGGCTGATAATCAGGATCAGCAGAAAAATCAAATTCAATTTCATCAAAGAGGTCATCCATATTAATATCATCTAGAGGAAAATCACCATCCTCTTCATTTGCTTCAGCAGCTCCATTGGCACCCACATCAACTTGCCCTAGGGCCAACTTCAAATTCATCTTGTTAATGTTAGAGTTGTTAAATGGTAGTTGGGTAATGGGAGCCTCTCCAAAAAGTATAGCCACTAGACTATGGGTGGCTAAAACAGTCCTAAGATAAGTAAAGGATATGTCACTATGACCTGGATAGATATGGAACTTAATCATGATATAATAAATCAGAGAAGGCAGACACACAAAGACTCCAGTAATGATAAAATGAAGAATACGAACCATGAATGTAGTAAGTTCAGTTTTGTTACCAGAACAAGGGTAGACATTTGAAATAAAAATCTGATGGAGAACCCTGTATCTAGGTAACATAAACTTGGAAGCAAGTGCATTCTCAGTACTCCATTCCGCATCCATATTACATAAAACACGAGTGATCATTCTCTTCTCAGATTCAGAAGGTTTTGCAACAAGTATATTAATGAGAACACCATCGGCATTTATAGGTATATCCATTAATCCTGAAATAAGATGACGGTCCACATCAATTGGACCTTCTCTGGTCGTAATAGTAAATGTCAGATTTTCAGAAGAAAAGTCACTAATGCAAGTATACATAACCTGCGCAATGGAGCAGTATGCTGGTCCAACCCAATGTAATATGTTATCCCATCTTACAAATTGAAGGGGAAGAAGGATATCAAAAGGAGCCAAATGAACAAGATTAACAGTCCGTTCTACTATCACATTATGCAAGCGAATATCCTGCATAAACTCGGGATCTTCCTCAGGCAACCGAAGGTGGTACACCGTGATAGGAGCCAAACGAGATGAAGAGGGACCACGAGATCCTTTCTTCTTG
Source organism: Magnolia sinica (assembly GCF_029962835.1). Classification (NCBI taxonomy): domain Eukaryota; kingdom Viridiplantae; phylum Streptophyta; class Magnoliopsida; order Magnoliales; family Magnoliaceae; genus Magnolia; species Magnolia sinica. Next base: position 41,406,376 of record NC_080589.1, read on the forward strand.
GTTCTACCCTTCATTGCAATAAAGAAATTAAAGACATTGCATAAGAGACAAAAAGGGTTTCTAGTAGATCAAATTTTTTGATAGAAAACTCCCAAAATAATCATAGAACATGAAATAAACCACACAAATTAAGAAAAGGAAGTGCAAAGGACTTAAATCTAAAAGAAAAATGAAAATAATGCACTAACCATGGAAGAATCGAAGATGGGTTTGACCGGTCGAGGTAGGGCTCGTTAGAGAAAAGGACCCAAATGAAGAAAAAGTGATTTTTCCCAAATAAAAGGTCAAACTCGTGTTTTATGATGGGTGGAGTACATGCTCGACCGGTCGTGCCACGACTGGTCGAGTATGTACTCGACTGGTCATGCACCTCACAAAAAATGTAATTTTGCATAAAATTTAAATTCTAAAAATTTTAAAATAATAAATATATACATTATGATACACATAGACACAAATCATCAGTTCATATTGCACATACCAAGATCAAATTTCAACTTTACAAACCTATTTTTGTCGAGCGATTTTGTAAATATGTCAGCAAGTTGAGTCTCGGTCGGAATATAATCTAAAGATATTACCTTGTCTTCCACTAATTCACGAATATAGTGATATCTAATGTCAATATGCTTGGTTCGTGAATGCTTAATTAGATTTTTAGAGATATTAATTGCGCTTGAAATATCACAATATAAAACTATGGATTCTTGTGCAATTCCGTAATCGCTTAGCATTCTTTTCATCTACACAAGCTGAGTGCATGCATTACCCGCAGCAATATATTCAGCCTTAGCTGTTGAGAGTGATACAAAACTTTATTTCTTACTTAGCCAAGAAACTAAACAGTTCCCGACATAAAAACAACCACCACTAGTTCATTTACGATCATCAATGTTACCAGCCCAATCAGCATCCGTGTAACTAGTTAATTGCACACTAGTATCATGTGGATACCAGAGACCAAGATTTGTTAAACTAGCGACATATTGCAAAATGCGCTTAACAGCAATTAGATGTGATTCTTTGGGTCAGATTGATATCTGGCAGAAATTCCTATGCTAAATGCAATATCAGGTCGTCTCACAGTTAAATAAAGCAAACTACCTATCATATTGTGATACAACTTAGGATTCACACTTTACCTGTTGAATCCTTAGAAAGTTTTAAAGTAGTACTCATTGGAGTATCAAAATTTTTCTCACTCTCAAATCCTAACTTTTTAACTAAGTTCAGAGCATATTTAGTTTGAGAGATAAAGAAACCATCAGGTAACTGTTTGACTTGCAACCCTAGGAAATAGTTTAGTTCTTCAACCATGCTCATTTCAAATTTAGACTTCATAAGATCTGTAAACTCAACAGTCATGTTAACACAGGTAGAGCCATAAATAATATCATCAACATAGATTTGCACTATTAGTATGCGATCATTATATTTCTTTACAAACAATGTCTTATCAACACTTTCCATTATAAAATTATGACTTAGTAGAAACTTAGTCAACTTTTCATACCATGCCCTGGGAGCTTGTTTCAAACCGCAGAGTGCCTTTTTTAGGTGATAGATATGATTAGCATGCTTAGGGTCATCAAAACCCATTGGTTGTTTAACATACACTTGTTCATGTAAATCGTCGTTTAAGAATGCACTCTTTACATCCATTTGGTATATTTTGAACTTTTTAAAACACACAATGGATATAAATAGTCTGATTGATTCAAGACAAGCTACTGGGGCAAAGATCTCATCATAATCGATGCCTTCAATTTGAGTGTACTCTTATACAACCAGCCTAACCTTGTTTCTAATAATATTACCAAGTTCATCAGACTTATTTTTGAAAATCTATTTTGTTCTGATAATGTATTTATCTTTCAGTCTTGGAACTAAATACCAAACATCATTTCTTACAAACTGATTGAGCTCTTCTTGCATTGCTACAATCCAGTTTTCGTCAATAAGATCTTCTTTTACGTTAGCCGGTTCTATCCGAGATGTAAAACACACGTAGTTACACATATCTTCAAGTTGTTTACGAGTGCGCACACCAGTGAGAGGGTTTCTAAGGATTTGATTAGAAGGATGGTCTTTAACTGTCCTCAGTTCAGTGTTATTTTCACTTGATGAAGAGTCTGGTTTATCAATTAGAAGAACTTCATCATTTTATGAACGTGAGACAGGTGTATTCAAGTGATCGTAAATAACCACATTAATTGACTCTTGAATTACATCAGTCCTCTTGTTAAGAACCCGATACGCTCGACTATTTAGAGTATACCCTAAAAATATCCCTTCATCACTTTTGGTGTCAAATTTACCCAAATTTTCTCGGTCATGTAAGACGTAGCACTTGCTGCCAAAAACTCAAAAATATTTGACAATAGGCTTCTTATCAAACCATATTTCATAAGCCATTTTACCATTTGATTTTCTAGTGTAAACGCGGTTAATTATATAACAAGCAGTATTTACTGCCTCTGCCCAAAGATTTTTAGGAAGCTTCATACTATTTAGCATTACATTTGCCACTTCTTGAAGCACTCTATTTTTCCTTTCCATTATACCATTTTTTGTGGTATTTTGGGCGTAGAATATTCATGTGATATTCCCTGATCGCTGTAAAATTTTTCAAAACCTCTATTTTCAAATTCAGAACCATGATCACTACGGATCTTAGAGACTTGTAACTCTTTTCCCATTTGGATATGTTTAAGTACTCTCTTTACTTCATCGAGAGTTTTTGATTTTTCTCTCAAGAAGACTACCCAAGTGTACCTGGTAAAGTCATCAACAATTACCAGAATATACTTCTTGACACCTCAACTCTCCATTCTGGTTGGTCCAATGAGATCAATGTGGAGAAGTTCGAGTGGTTTATATGTGGCATTGGAGTTTACCTTTTTGTGAGTACTCCTGATTTGTTTACCAATCTGGCACTCGCTACATATTTTGTCTACTTTCTGTATTTTGGGTAGACCTCTTACCAACTCTCTTTTGCTCAATCTATACAAGTTGCGGTAGTGTACATGTCCGAGGTGCTTATGCCACAATTCAGTCTCATCGGTTTAGACCATGTAACACGATAGATTAGATGATCTTGAATCACAAATAATGTAGTAATTTTCAGAAGTTTTGTGACTAGTTAATATTACAGAACTATTTTTATTTAAAATTTCACACCCTTGGTTAGTAAAGTTTACACTATGATTATTATCACATATTTGAGAGATGCTTAATAAATTATGTTTTAATTCTTCTACATATAAAACATTTTCAAATAGAGGGAGGTTAAAGAGCTGAACTGTACCTTCACCAATAATTCTATAGTTGCTACCATCACTGAATGTGACTGAACCATCAATCATGTCTTTAAGATTGGTGAACAGACCTTTGTCACCTGTCATATGTCTGGAGCATCCACTGTCTAGGTACCACTTTGAATGGCTTGAAGCTTTGAAAGCAATGTGGGCAACCAAACACGTAACCTTAGGGACCCATTTCATTACAGTTTTGGGTTTAGGAGTATAGTTGGTCTTCTTATGTTTATAGTTGTTATAAGACCGACCCACTGAGTTAGATTTTAAGAGCTCCTTAAGTAAATCAACAATTTTCTCAACTAATGAATTACGATTCTGATTTTTATAGTTGATATGGTTGCTTTTAGGTTTTAAGGTTTGAAAAGTCTTAGCATTTTTAAAATAATTTTGATTCAGACTTTTCCCTTTTGAGTTAGAAGATTCTCCTTTCACAAATTTGGGTGGAGTATTCTTATTCTTAAGAGGAATAGTTTTATCATAGCCCAATCCAGATCAATCGCCACATTTTCTAGATCCGGATAAATTTTTTTCTAATTTAGGATCACTTTGGGCATACTTCTATGTGTCTTTCAAACTCAAAAGCGAAAAGACTTCTAGTTTTAGCTTTTCATTTTCAGATTTTAAGTTTTTAACTTGGGAGGTTTTGAAATCTAAGTCATACTTAGTTTTTTCAAAGCAATCTGAAATGTGTGATTTTTCTAAGACTAGATTATCAAAATTTTCTTTAAGTTTTAAAAACTTTTCTTTCTGAAGTTTTAGTTTTACAGCAATTTTGCAACTTTCCTTGTATTGGGCATTATAAGCATCTTGAAGATCTTCTTCTTTTTCATGGTCACTATTCGGATTTTCTTCACTAGTTGAATCATCATTATCTGAAAAAGTGAACTTAGCTAGAGTCATTAGGGCTTTAACATCATTACCCAACTCGGTTTTAGAATCTTCTGACTCATAAAAAGCTTCAGAGCAAGAAGATTCATCCCATGTAGCCAACATACCTTTCTTTTTAGGTTTGTCCTTTTTAGGACATTTGTTCGCTAGATGCCCATATTCATGGCAGTTGTAACATTGGCTATCTTTTAAAGATTTCCAAGTTTTAGATATAGATTTTTTCTTTTCATTAGGTTTTTGCAAATCAACCCTCTTTTTACTTTTGAAAATCTTGTAAAACTTTTTAACTAAAAGGGCCATATCATCTTCAGAATTTTCTAAATCAGAATTGTTATTTTCTTGAGAAATATTTTTAGAAGTCTTAAGGGCGATGGATTTACCTTTAGGAGCTTTAAAGTTTAATTCATAGGTCTGTTAGAAACCAACCAATTCTTTAACCCTCATATTATCTGTATCACAAAGTTCCTGGATCGCGGTCATCTTTGAATTGAACCGTTCAGGCAATGAGCGTAGTATCTTTGCACAGACTTTACTTTCTGGGATCGTATCGCCAAGACCCCACATAGAGTTGACAATGTCGTTCAATCTTGTATAGAAGACCATGAAGGTTTTACTTTCTTCCATACGTATTTCATCAAATTTGGTTGTGAGGATTTGGACTTTAGATTTCTTGACAAATGTTGTTCCCTCGTGTGTCATTTTCAAAATATCCCAGGCTTGTTTTACAGTATCACAGGATATAATTCTCTTGAATTCATCCGGTGATAGTGCGTAAGTTATAGCATTTAAAGCCTCTGCATTGGCACTACTCTCACTTTTCTGAAGAGCGGTGTAAGAGAAGTAAGGTGTGACTTTTACCATTTTAGATCCATCAGTACCAGTCACTTCAGTAGTAGGACGGGTCCAATTGGTCATTGTGGCTTGTCACATGCTCTCATCCATGGATTTTAAGAAAATCCTCATTTTGGCTTTCCAATGGGCATAATTGGAGCCATCAAATGGTGGAGGCATAGTGACTGAAAGGCTATCAAAATTTGACATCTTAAAAAGCTCAGATCGATTAGCTCAGGAAATTAATCCAAAAAATTAAAGCGGGCTATTAAGCTTTGCTACCACTTGAAAAGGTCGAGCTAAGAGTCCTAGAGCAGGGGTTGGGTGAATAGGACTATGCCAAATTAAAAAATTAAATGTGGAAATAAACAAATGTAAATAAAGATAGCACTAAACAATTCCACAAAGCAGAAAAGAATAACAACCTCAAATGTACAAGTATTGTGAGGTTGATACAAATGTTGTTCTAAGGACAACCTTATACTAAAAACCAATCGTTATGGTAGGACAACCTAATTCCTAGAATGGTCTATGTATCAAAATCTCAAACCGATACAGAGGAATAAAGAATAAAAATAGCAAGGAAAATAAATAAGTTATTACAGCATTCCCACACTTGCATAAAAGAGATTACAACATTCTCCACAAATGCTTAAAAAGAAATTACAAAATTCACGCAATACCACAATTAACCATCCACCACAACACCAGAAATTATAGTGGTTCGTTTGTGTGTACACCCACTGTTTAGAAAAACAGCCACACAACTACTCCACTCCCAATATCCTCACACAGTGGATATTGGCGTTCATATGAAATAGGTTTTTCAAGGTTCACCTAAAACCTTTACAATTGTGTCTTTAAAGTGGGCTTATACAATTCAAAAACCCCACACTGAGTTTTCTGGATCACCTCAGACAAACCAAAAAGGAAGAGATTTTTCCTGGCACAATCTCAAAAAAACAAAAAAAAAATACATTTTCAAAAATGTATAATACTTATTTGGATATTCTTCTTGATGAAGCCCAGTAGAACCAATTCGGAGTAGATGTTCAATGTCCACACTCACTTATGAAAAGGTTCTAAATTCTAAATGATTTTTAAATTAAATCACCCTGGGCTTGCTTAATTTGATTTTGATTCCAAGAAAGGGGAAAACTTCAATCCCTTCTTCAAATAAGATTGGAATGTCGAACTCAAAATCAAATACAAAAAGCTAAATTAAAGAGAATATTAAATGAGCACTAAATAGCTTAAGAATATCACAAACTTATCTCTCAGAGTGGTGTCTTGATTTTACTTGAATGAATTATCAAACTCTGAAAATGGTGTTTTATTTATAAGTGCAGAAACTATTCACTCGACTGGCCCAGAGGACAACTCGACTGGTCGAAGGATTAACAAACTTTTGAAATTTCGACCGCGATAAGATAAGACCGTTCCACGACTGGTCGAGTGGGTGGTACGACCGGTCAAGTGGCCTGCATGACCAGTTGTGTGGGACCCAATTTGGTTGTTGGACTTTGATTTGAGCCTGGTCGACTGGTCGAGCAGTCTCCAGGACTGGTCGAGGCTATAACAGAAAATCCCGAAAATTAGAAAAAAACCTTGAACTGGTCGAGAAAATTCTTGGACTGGTCAAGCCAATACTAAGACTAGTCGAACATAGGCTAAGGCTAGTCGAGAAAAAGCCTATACACTTATATAGTGACCCAATTTAAGTATGCAATCAATATGACCTAACCTATGGTCAATCTAGGGTCATTCATACCTTATAAGTGATATTTGAACATTGAATCATCATTTGCTTTGGTTGATAGTTGATCTTGAAATACACGAAACTTAATATCTTGGCTTACTTTGAATCTTGAAGTTGAAGTACTTTGAAGCTTGAACTTGTGAGTTGTATTTCACCTTGAGCTTTGAGTTCCAAAGTAAAGCACTTTGTCTTGTCATAGTTGAAGCTTTGAAACCTTGAACTATCACTTGATATTGTACTTGAACTTGTATATCTCTTGTTCTTGAATTTGAAGTTCTTGAGGTAAAGAACTTTATTCTTATACATGAATTGCATGATCTTGAATATGTAGATGAGCTACACAAGATACAGATTCCAAGAGGTTTTGGCACTACAAAATTTGACAATCATAGGAGCTAGAAAACATAGCACTTACAAATTTCTCATCCAATCCGTTTACAAGATCATCTAGACATGGATGAAGGGAAAATATAAATATAAGCTTCAACCAAAAAGTGCTTGGCCCATATGAAATTTAGAACGGTAAAAGTGCCATCAACGAAGTTTTCCGTAGTGTGATCCATTTGAACATTAGATATGCTTAATTTTCGGGCTCAACCCATAAAATTATCAGGTAAAATGGATAGACAGAATGGATTAAATGGATATATCATGGACTCCACGAAGATTCTCAGTATACAATCTACTTCCGCACGGAGTCATCATTCCGCATATTGCAATCTTGGTGAGACGTAAAGTCGCAGTGTGCATTGGAAGATTTTCTTACAAGAAATTCACATGGAAAAACAAACGGCGGTAAATGCCTTGCAAGAGTAATTATGGTTATTTACAACATGTAAACGAAAACCAAACAACCTCTTATATGATTTGCCTTGAAGATATTATATCTTCGCCAATGATCTAATATTTGTAGTTCACATGCATAGATGGATTCAGCAAGTGACAAAAAAAAAACTAACTACTTGAGCCACTCTTATTGAACACAACTTGCATCCAAACCTACGAGCATCATTTCCCAATGAGGAAGAATTTAAGTTTGCCTGAACCGAGACTTCGATCCGTCCATGGTGGGCATAATAGGTGTGAACCATGGACATCATTACCATTCCATTCATGGCCCCACAATAGTCAACCAAGAAGAGACAAAAACAGCTCTATTCAACAATAAAAAAATATATTCCATGATATGTGGATCGTGGGGAGCAGGTGCATATTATGTAGGTCCTGGGTAATAACTTAGTTGGTGTCACGCCCCAAACTCAGAAACCGGGCTCACGAAATTCCCGATCGTCGAATCCGGTACCTACAGCCTCCATAGTACCCCATTCTCGACTACCAGTGTCCATACGCTAGATTTCGATCTTGAAATCGTATAAGGAAGATTTTTCAATATACTTTTGTCTCGTAATAAGCATAACCACAAGTTTACCCAAATTACAAAGGCAACATCATCATCACATATCTACTAATATAATCATTTAAATACAATGCTGAAAAGGAAATACATATATCGAAATCAAAGCTCCAGAAGACAGCTGCACGCCCTAAGCTCAACGCTACTGCCACTTAACGCCACCTGCACGCATCTATTGTGCATAAGCTTATAGAAAGCTTAGAGGGTGGTGAAAGTGTGTGCACAAGATAAGTGCCAAGTATATAATAAAGCCCATAGATCATACATCATCGGGATAAGCGAAAATACTGACAAGATCATGAATCATACGATATCAGAGTAAGGGAAAATATACTGGTAAGTCCATGAGTCATATAATATCAGAGTACGCAATGCAGATCATAATGAGACAAATATCATATACTGCGGATGCAATGCAATATGCAGATCTTGCCAAGTCCGTCTAAGCCATATAAGTGTAGAAACTTAGCAATCCAAAATGTCATATGCCGTGGATGAAATGTAATATGCGATGCGAATGAAATGACTAAGGTGGAATGAAGTCGGGATGATAGTAAGTAGTATCGCAGGCTATGGGGTCCATCACAAGGGAATTCTATCCAAACCAGTCACATACCTAAATTTGGATAGTCAAAGACAATGTGGTAAACTCCTGATCTTAGGTTAGTCGCGCGACCCAACCAAAATCCTGGCCATGACGAAGGTACACTAACAAATAGTTGCACACCACCAGCCCGAGTGAATCGTGAATGGATGAATGAATAGTATGCAACTCCTTCTCAGTAGCCTGCCAGCACAGTAGCTTACTAACCACTGGTAGCATGCCCAGGCCTCAGCCCCACTCACATCAGTGTCCGCCCACGTGCGCCCGCCCATATGTGCAACAGTGACGGGGTGTTATAATATCATGTCAGTCCTCATATCAAGTTCACATATCACTACGGTTCCTCTCTGGAGAATCACCGGGGTCTATTACACTCCACACTGACTGCCGCCTCCCTAGTCACACAACCCAGCGAGTGAAAGAGACCACACTATCCGCCTGACCAGTAGTCTACCAATACCTACCCGGCTCGTCGATACCGGACTCATTTACGAGCTGGTCAAACTCAGCCTAGCTTACAGCCTCTTACTTGGGCGGATAAGGCCACACCCCCTTCCAACTGACCATGATACAGTACGGGACGCGGCCTACTGGTATTCGGCACTCGGGCCCTCATGTATCCACTCGGTCTAGATGTTGGGGTGTCTCCTGGCCTCGGAGGCTTAGGGAGTTTTACCTACGGACATCCAAAGTGCCCAGATGCTCGAACCAAACATTTTCGGTGTCCTATATGACCATCCATGACATGCCTGTGGAGGTCACAACCTGATGTCACTAGGGCGTATAGTAATCACAGTCACACAATGCAAGATGCATGAGGCACACTGTCCAGTCATGCAGCAATCTCGCGCGTACCACGCGCTCATGTGGGTAACTCCTATCAGTGAGTCCCATAAATAGTCTGCCCAATGGCATATGCTATGATCAGTCACTACTCATATCAAGCATACATATGATATGTATGGGCATGAGTCATGGAGTTATACTAAGTATGTTATATGGTGATGAACTATCCTTACAACGAGGATGAGCCTAGACGGCCTACACACAACAAGTATGGGCCTATCAATGGGCCCTAGGGAGAGTTACAATGTGGACATTTAACCAACATTATTCCTACAATGTGGACGTCAAACCATCATTGCTCCCAAGGCATGGCCCGCTATAAATATCATTACATAAACCATGGTGGAATCACATTACAATGGGCCTTATGTACATCCCATTGGCCCTCAACCCATGGGCCTCCAATACATCAAATGGGTCGTATCACATGGGCCTCATGTATGCCAAGGTGAACCTCAACAATAGGTATTATACATCACATCGAGCCTAATCAAATGGGCTGAAGCAATGGGCCGAATCAAATGGGCCAAGTCAAATGGGCCGAGTTGAATGAGCCGAACACAATTCATCTATTTTTAGAAATCAATATATATATATATATATGTATAAAAAATGAATCATATCAAAAGATCAACTGGATTGCACTCCAAATAATAGTGGTGACAATGATTTCCACCATTGAAATCCTCAAGACCCACCATAACATTTATTTTCTATCCAATCTGATCATAAGGTCACACAGACCTGAATTGAGAGGAAAAACAAATCCCCTATTAGTCCAAAACTTCTGGAATCCAAGGGTTTCAATGGTAGATGTTTAATCCCATTCTTTCTATAATGTGGTCCACGCGGTACGAGATCTGTCTTATTTTTTATCTCAAGCCTTAAAATGAGCTTACAAAAATGGTTGGGCGGTATGGATACAACACATGCATCATGGTGGGTCTCATAAGGATAGACAGCATGGATAAAGCATATACCTCATGGTGGGGTCCCCTGCCATCCAGCAACCTAGCCAAAATAGCTAGACGACATAGATAAAACACATACGTCATAGTGGGTCCCACCGTCTAATGGTGTAGACGGTGTGGGTTAAAACATACACCATAGTGGGTCCCACGTGGGTCCCACCATAATGTTTATCTACCATCCAATCTGTTAATAAGGTCACACGGACCCAGATGCAGAGGAAAAATAAATTTCATATCGATTCAAAACTTCTGTGACAACCCAAAAGGGTTTCAATGGCAAATGCTCAATCCCATTATTTCTTGCCGTGTGGGCCACCTAAGTTCCACATACAGCTGATTTTTGGGGTGGCCCACGGCTAAAAGGAGGCCCACCAAATGCACGGCGTTGATGTTCTACACACATCACAGTGAGGCATGCAGCTGGAACCCACGTCCTTGCCCCATTCATGGCAGCGCAGGACACTACTACGCCTTCTGATGGTCAACAGCAGCAGCGCCTGCTGCTGCCTTATTTTTTTTATTATTTTTGTTATCTCGAGGATTTTCCTAGGTGGGGCCCGCATCAGGGGAATCCGACCCAGCCATTGGTTTTTACGGTCCAAGACAGACCCATCAAGCCAATATTTGACATATTTTGGGTATAGAAACATCAGGATGGATTTCAATGGTAAAGCCACTGTTTTCTATGCAATGGCCCGCCAAATAATCGGATTAACCTCATTTTTCGGCTCAACGCCTAAAATGAAATGGGGAATGGAATGGACGGCATGGATTGGACCCATACATCAAGGTGGGGCCTGCATGAGCGGCCCACCCAAAAACTTATATATATATATATATATATATATATATTGCTGATGTGAGTACAACCCACTTTCCGTTCACACTCACAGAACACGTCCAGTGTCCTTGGAGCCTGGACGGATAGTGTGAATGCATAAATTAAGGTGGGTCCCACATAGATGTGGCCCACTTGATTTAGATCAATCTGATACTTGTGTTTTCCATCACCAAAGGGTAGGGCCCACATGGTTTGGATGCCCATGTGATCCGTTGGATAGATGGTCTAGATATCACGTACACTTATCATGTGGGCCACAAAATAAAGGAAGGAGAGAGAGAGAGAGAGACATGTGATGATGGGGGGCTCCGCCACTATGAGCCTTCCCTTTCTATGCATTCAATCATACATCAAATGGGTCCCAATACATGTGGGCCCACCAAAATAAAAATCAATAGTGGAGATTCCCTCTCCACCAAAATGGAAGGTCTAGATGACTCCTATCCATGCAAGGAAAAAATAAACATCATGATGGGGTCCATGAAGAATGGCCCCTCATGGAATGATCATGAGGATCAAGGTGGGTCATCGGCCACACCTAGGGTCCAAAGTGAGATCCATACCATCAATCGGTAGGCCTCACTTGGTCCATCATCAAAAAAATGAAATCTAGGCCTATGGAAACACCCACCGTTCGATCTTCTTAGTCCGATAGAATGCCGATCTCCTTGTGTCTCACTTTGATAGAAGTTGATAAGAGATGAAAGGCTAGGATAATAGATCTTAGGAGAGGAAGTGGGCCACACAACTCACTCTTTTCTCTCTTCGGAAATGCTTGGACGTCCACCACTCTTTGGTGTTGCTTGGAAATTGTGAAGAGAAAGAGAGAGAGAGAGAGAGAGAGAGAGGGGGGGTGGTTGTAAGAGAGGTGATGGATGTGAGGTGATAGTTGTACTTGACATATATGGGTGCGTAAGAGAGAGGGTGAGAGAGAGTTGACTTTGGGGTTGCTCTTGTGCTTGACATGAGGTGATTGATTGATTGATTGAGTGATTGATTGATGGAACATGTTGTAATGATTCTCTTGTGATTGCAAATGTGCGGTGTTTCTTCGAAATAAACACAGGCCCACATCTTCTGACCTGGGTATCGGATCGGTGCGCGAGTCATGGCGTTGGAACAGCAGCAATGGCACGGTCGCTAGGGTATAAGTCTCGAGTCAAGCTGACTCTAGAATACGAAACACGACTTAGGGTTGCGCGTAAATGCAGTATACACGTCACGGGTCGCTGGAATTTGACTGGGAGGATCACAAAAGCCTACGAAATGGTACGGGTTAGGATACGGGTCTCACAATGGGTGAGTATCTGATTGTGGGGCCCACCTTGATGTGTTATTGTACATTCACTCCATCCATAAATTTTTAGCTCATTTAGGGGCATGACCCCAAAAACGAAGCAGATTCAATTTTCATATGGACCACACCACAAGAAACAATGGTCAGTGAAAAACCATCACTAAAAAATTCCTAGAGTCGGTCGTAATGTTTATTTGTCATCCAACCTGTTGATAAGGTAGCAATGACCTAGAGGACGGGACAAACCTATGATCTCTACAATTGTCGATTCGAAAGAAGCCATGGGAAAAAAAAGTGCAATGGGTTCTCATCTTCATGGGATGGCGATTGTGAAGCTTTTAACATAACTGGAGGGTTGGGAGCAAGTGGACAATAAACAACAATCACAAGATTCACCACAGATGCATCTGTCTAGTCCATCATCCCTACTACTGCCTTTGACTAACCATCCTCGTTTAGCGGCAAAATCTCTAAGCTATCGCATATCTCGACCATGTCATCCCTCAGGATTGGTCCCATCGTTAGTCCCACCCTGCGGCCGAGGATGCCGAGCATTAATCATTTTGACCGCATTTATCATTGCTCCCTGATTAGGAGAAGGTGGTAATATTGTCTCCCGTTCATCAACTGACGTCGAGTAAGAGAGTTCCTCAATAGGAGTCATGCACTCCCTTTTAGTAGGAAGTCGTCAGTGTTCTTTCTCCAATTTCTTCTTCATCCGGGGCCAATGGGAACTCTTATGAAGGAGCCTTAAATGCACCTAACCAAAGTCGTTGCTCCGGTGTAGTTTGAGTCATATGCTCTCTCTCTCTCTCTCTCTCTCTCTCTCTCTCTCTCTCTCTCTCTCTTGAGGATCAGGAATCTGATTTTCTCTAGTAAGAACTATTGGGGTGACCACTCCATCCCCCCGAATTGGTATCAATATGGGCCACTTCTTACTAGTCAAGCAATTGATCCAAAAGAAATGTTATTCCATCTTACTCTCTAGTCAATTGCAGTAACTTAAGGGGATTTACTCCCTTATAGATTATCGACAACCAATGAAGCTCGAAGAAAGATAATTGATGCCCTCGCTTGGCCACGTTGCTGCTTGATTAATGGATGGAGATCTTCTTCATCTTCTTCCTCTTCGATATCCACTAAAATGTAAAAAAAGAAAACCATTGTGAGAAAAGTCAATTAAAGGAAATATAAAACGATATCGTTGTTGAAGATGAAGGTTACCTTTGGAAGGTGTAGGAGTGGTTGGATTAATCCTAACATGCGTTGTTGAGGAAGGTGGTCAAATTATATTTTCAGACCTGTTAGAGTTCACAAGAAGACTAGGACCAACACCTCATGTCACGCCTCAAACTCGAAAATTGGGCTCACAAAATTTTCGATCACCGAATTCGGTGCCGACAGCCTTCGTAGTACCCCATTCTCGGCTCCCAACACCTATACACCAGATTCTAATCTTGAGATCATACAAAGAGGATTTTTTTTGTACATTTATCTCATAATAAGCATAACCACAAGTATACCCATTCATAAAGGCAACATCACCATCACATATCCACTAATATAAATAGTTGAGTATAGTGCTGAAGGAAAATATATATGTCAAAAATCAAAGCTCCATAAGTCCGCTGCACGCTCCAAGCTTAATGCTACTACAACCTAACACCACCTGCACGCATCTATCATACATAAGCTTATAGAAAGCTTAGTGGGTAGTGAAAGTATGTGTACAAGGTAAGTGCCAAGTAAGCAATATCAAAGTAATCAGAGTAAGTAGAAATACTGACAGGCCCATAAATCATACAATATCAAAATAGTGCGAAAATATGCTAATAGGCTCATAAATACCATCAACCTTATCCAGGCTATGCGATGTAAAAACATAATAAACCAATATCATATACTGAGGAAGCAATGTAGCTCAGCGATGTAACGCGAAAACAGTAAGCCAAATACTATGTGCTGAGTATGCAATGCAATATGTGATGTGAATGAAATGACCAAGCTGGAGTGTGAAGTCAGGATGATAGTATGTAGTATCGCAGGCTACGGGGTCCACCACAAGGGACTTCTATCCAAACCAGTCCCATACCTAAATTTGGATAGTCAAACTCAATGTGGTAAACTCCTGATCTCAGGTTAGTCACGCACCCAACCGAAATCCTGGCCATGCGAAGGTACACAACAATTAATTGCGCACCACCAGCCCGAGTGGATAGTGAATGAAATGAATACATGAGTATGCAACTCTTACTCAATAAGTCCATATATCAGTACGATTCCTCTCTAGGAAATCAGTGGGGTCTATTACACTCAAAACCAGATTGCCGCCCCATCGTGCGCAACAAGGTGAGTGGAAGAGACCTCACTGTCCGCCTGCTAATATCGAGCTCGGCTCATCGATAGCGGACCCATTCCTCGAGCTAGTCAGACTCAGTCTAGCATTGCCCCTTCCTCTCAGGCAGGTAAGGTCGTTCCCCCTTTTAACCGACCATGACACAGTGAGAGACGCGGCCTAACGGTATACGGCCCTCATGCGCTCATGCATCCACTCGGTCTAGACGTTGGAGCAACCTCTAGAACAATACGGTTTAGGAACTTTCATCCAGGGATATTTATAGCACCCCATGTAGAACAGATTTTTTGGTGTCACATCTGATCATCCACGAACTACCTGTGGAGGCTACGACCCTGATGTCGCTAGGGCATACAATAATCACAATACACAATGCAAGATGCGTGAGTCATACAATCCAGTCATGCATCAATCCTGCGCATACCGTGTACTCATGTGAGACAATCTCCGCCTATCAAGGAGTCTCATAACAACATGCCTAACAACATATGCAATGGTCAACCACATCTATAACAAATATGCAGATGATGCGTATGGGCATGTATCGTGATGTTATGCTGTCACATACTCATAATCGGTATCAATAACCGACACCGACAATCGGCATCGACAATCGACCTCGACAATGTGGACCTTTAACCAACATTGCCCCCAAAGAATGGCCCACATAGATCCTAACATATAGTGGACCCATGGCCTCACACAATAGCCTAATACACATCACGATGGGCCTCAAATATGGGCTGCATATACATTACATTGGGCCTTAAACACGGGTTGCATATACATCATATAGGTCTCGATAATTGGCCTCGGCAATCGAAATCAGCTTCAACAATCAAAATCGACACTTAGAATCGGTCCCGATATTTGGCCTCAACAATCGGAATCGGCCTATACAATTGGCCTCGCCAAATCGAAATCGGCCTCGATACTCAGCCTCGATAATCGAAATCGGCCTCGATAATTGGAATTGGCCTATACAATCGGCCTTGACAAATCGAAATCGGCCTATACAATCGGCCTCGACAATCAGAATCAGCCCCAATACTCAGCCTCAATAATCGGAATCGACCTATATAATCAGCCTCGACAAATCGGAATCGGCCTATACAATCGGCCTCGACAATCGAAATCGACCTATACAATCGACCTCGACAATCGGAATCGGCCTCAACAATCGGAATCGGCTTATACAATCAACCTCGACAATCGGAATCGGCCTCAATACTCAGCCTCGACAATCGAAATCGGCCTATACAATCGGCCTCGACAATAAGAATCGGCCTCGATACTCGACCTTGACAATCGGAATCGGCCTATATAATCAGCCTCGACAAATCAAAATCGACCTATACAATTGGCCTCGACAATTGGAATCGGCCTCGATACTCAGCCTCGACAATCGAAATCGGCCTCAATACTCGGCCTCGACAATCGGATTCGGCCTATATAATCAGCCTTGATAAATCGAAATCGACCTATACAATCGGCATCAAAAATCGGAATCGGCTTATACAATTGACCTGGACAATCGGAATCGGCCTCGATACTCGGCCTCGACAATCGGAATCGGCCTACACAATCGGCCTCGACAATTAGAATCGGCCTCGACAATCAGAATTGGCCTATAAAATCGGCCTCGACAAGTAGAATCAGCCTATATAATCGGCCTCGACAATCGAAATCGGTAATCGGCTTAACCAAAGGCCTAAGGGAAGGTCACAATGAGGACTTCCAACCATCATTGCCCATCAATGTAGACATTTAACCATCATTGCTCCCAAGGAGTGGCCCACATAAACATCATTACATATATCATGGCGAAATCACACATCACATCGGTCCTCGAATACATCACATTGGGCCTTGCCCATGGGCCTCGAATACATCACAAGTGGGCCTTAAATATATTTCACAGGTAGGCCACATACCTAGCCTAATACACATCACTATGAGCCACTTCGCACGGGCCTAATATACATCACTATGGGCCGCTCAAATGGGCCTAATACACATCAAGAGGGGTCGGGACAACGGGCCTCATATACATCATGATGGGCCCAACGAAATATCATCTACACCGCACCACAAATAGTAGTGGAGATAATGATTTTGCCATTTAAACAGTTCACAGGCCCACCATGACGTTTATTTTCCATCTAATCTGATCATACGATCACAAAGACCTAGATCAAGAGGAATAACAAATATCCTATTGATCCAGAACTTCTGGAATCCATAAGGGGTTTCAATGGTAGGAGTTCAACTCTCTACTATTTTCTGCAGTGTATCCACCTGATAGATCTACCTCATTTAGTGGAAGGATGGTTTAGATATAACGCATACCTCCTGACCAAGGTGGGTCCCATAGACGGAATGGCGTGGATGGAAGTCATACATCAGGTGAGTCAACACCGTCCCAACTGGACGGTGTAGGTAAAATACATACATCATTAAGGTGGACCGCACAAATAGGCTGTGTGGATCAATCCCACACGCTGCACACAGCAGCTATATAGTTGGTGTGCAGTAGACCAGCCAATTCGTTTCACGGTGGATGGGTCCCACGTGGGACCACCAGATATATATATATATATATATATATATATATATATACATATATATATATATATATATATATATGTATATATATATATATATTATCATATTATCATCTGATCCAGTGCCCAGCCCTGGACGGGCGACCTGGATAAAACATACGCATCACGTGGGGCCCTTTGGACGAACAGTGTAGATCAACACATACATCATTGCAGGGCCCCACAACACTGTCCAAAATTCTACCCAACACCGTCTAGACATTGTGGACAATGTGGATGAAAAACATACAACAGGGTGCGGTCCATAGCACTGTCCAGACATCATCCAGTAAGGACGGACGGCCTGGATGGCTCGGATGAAATACATGCGTCATGGTGGGTCCCACTGTCCAAGGTCTGGACGGTGTGGATAAGACCCATACATCACATCTGGCCCCACAGCAGCAGATGGATGGTGTGTATAAAACACATACATCAGGAGGTAGGGCCCACGTCCTTAAACGGACGAATGGTGTGGGTCCAAAACATTCATCATGTGTGGGGGTCCAGCACGTCCAAATTAATGGATGGTGATGATGAAACACATGCCTCAGCTGGAGCCACGTCCAGAGATGGACGGCATGAATAAAACCCATACTTCCAGTGGGGTCCACATAAATAAACGGTGTGGCTATCTATCACATACATCATGCGTGTGGCCCACATGGATGGATGGACGGCGTTGATACAGAATATATCATCCAAGGTGGGCCACGTTGGACGGCCTGGATGTAACATACATACCAGGTGGGACCACACGTGTGGGAGGGTGCATCCAGCACCGTCCTTTGCTGGACGGTGCAGGTGAAACAGATACAACATGGTGGGCCTCAGGATTGCTGACGTCAATGCATCAGCTATTGCTGGTGTGAGATCCACACGTGTGGACGATGCAAATACAGCACCTCCATCAAGGTGCGTCCCACGTGTGGATGGCACGTACATCACGGTAATCCCCACCATCCCAAGCATCTGGATGGTGGAGGATATTCAATGCATACATCATTGTGGGGTCACGTCCCACGTGAACGGCCACCAGATCAGGGCCCCACCGTCCCTACGTGGATGGTGTGAATGGCGTAGATGAAACACATACATCAGAGGTGGGTCCACACATGTGGCCCACCACGGCTTCCAAAGGTTGATATTCATATTTTCCTTCATCCATATCTGTTTGGGCGGACAGGCAATAGGCCTGTCCGTTGGACATCATCAAGATGGGCCCTACGTGCAGATGGCGTGGATATACCATATCTTGGTGGGCCACACACATACACATCAGGTGGGCCACGCACCTCATCATTTTCATCATCATACACAAGGAAAGGAGAGAGAGAGAGAGAGAGAGAGAGAGAGAGAGAGAGAAGAAAGAGAGAGAGAGAGGGAAAGAACGGTGGAGATGGGAGGGACCCCGCCATTATGGGTCCCTCATTGATACAAGGCATACATCGAGATGGGTCCAACCACATGTGGCCCCTCGAATGATCAAATCCACACAATAAAACAAAGAAAAACACCCACCTTTGATCTAATCCTCCTTCCGCTAAAGCATCCTAGAGCTTCAAAGGACGAACTTTAATGGTTGAGATTGGTTTTGGAGGTTAGGGATGGAAGATAGGAAGTGGGCCACACAAAGCTCTCTCTCGTGAAGCTTGCTTGGACGTGGGTTGCTTGGGAGGAAAATGAGAGAGATGAGAGAGAGGTGTGAGTGATGTAAGAGGGTGATGGGTGAAAAGGTGAGTGATGAGTGGTGTGTACTTTGACATGTGAGGGATGGGTTGTTTTGACTTTGGGGTTGCTTGGGGATGGGGTTTTGTACTTGACATGAGATGTGATTGATGGGATATTTCTCTTGGGATTGCAACGCGCGGCGTTTTTCTTGAACTGAACGCGGGCCTACATCTTCTGGCTAAGGTATTGCCTTGGCGGCGAGACACGGCATCGGAACCGCGGCGACAGCGTGGTCGCACTGGTATAAGTCTCGGGTCGAGTCGGCTCGGATATACGGGACACGACTCAGGATCACGCAAATGCCAGTAACAGATCGCAGGTCGCTGGAATTCGACCAGAAGGACCGCGAAAGCTTACGAAATGGTATGGTCTAGGATACGGGCCTTACACTTCGTTTGTCATTAACGATCCCTATCGAAGGAAGTCAACTTATAGAAGTAGTCTATAAGTCCTTTTGACATGGGGAAGGCTTTGTCATGAACAAGAGGAATTGTTCCGACCACTTGGGATGGATGAACAATAGTAGGACCCTAAGCAGGTTGTCATGTCCTAACAACAGAACTACAACTCACTCGAGCCATAACCAGAACAAGACCCTACATAGGTTGAACTGCTCCAACGACAGTACCTTGAATAAGTGCAACCGTTCGAAGGATTATACCACAATAAGCCTGAACCACTTTAGGGATGGTTGGACCTAGAGGATAAGCCCGAACCACTCTAGGGATGGTTGGACCTAGAGGATGAGGAACTTGTTGACGCAAAGGAGGAGGGGGAGAAAGATGCTTTAACCTAACTGCTCTTTTGAAAACATTGGTGGGATTGGTGTCTGATGACCATTGGCTTTGGAATCCTCGACTTACGAACAACCAGTATAGTAAAGGAGGTAGAACAAATCTCTTAGCCACATCCTCAAAGTTCTGTCAGATTGGTAGCTATTCCTCGGGCAAGCAGAATGGTTTTTTAGAAAGTGGATGGACATTTTTTTTAAAAAAAAAGGCAGGGAGGGATAGGGATATTTGAGTTAACTCGAACAGATAAAGGGATGAGGATACTTCGAGTCAACCTGAATGGACGGGCACACAACAAGGCGGGTTAAAATTCAACCTTTGCTTAGAGATTTAAATTACTGATTATAAAAGCTCCACTAAAAGGGAGGTTCCTAGAAATTAGGTAATTGGCCTATAAATACTAGTTCAAATTCTTAGCATGTTCAGGGTTATAGGGATCATATCATGTGCCTCTAAACCAAGAAGGGTTGTTAGACATATCCCATAAGGGAAAGAAGAAAGCGCCTGATAAATAGGAAAGCGATAAAAGAAGAAACATTAGCAATCCTAAAATGGTCACTTAATAATGTGGTAATGAAATAAATGACGATGATCGTAAGTGGGGAAAAAAAAAGAAGAAGAAGAGGCTCAATGTCTTTACAACAAAAAATTGAAAAATATTAGCAAAACCAAAGTTAGAAGATCTAGAGCTGACCCCCACACAGATGGATATTTTTATCTGCAAGCTCGTGAATGGCTTGATAGAGGTGAGAAAGGACAAAAGTAGCAAGAGCAAGCTTTTGGCTAAAGGCAAGTGCCTTAGCTGAGGCGTTGTACTTTTGGTCGTCTGACCGACCTTAACACAAAACAAAATGGCACAACCATGTCATGAAGGAGGCAGTGTGTTCCAAATGGGAGACCGACCGTGTCCTATCTCCTTCATAATAAAGTGTTATAAACAACATTTGCATTTTGATTGTTGAAAGTATGAGGTGGTTGAGGAATGCAGGGTTTGATATTTCTTCCAATGGCTAGAACACCAAAATGTCACAAATGTCTAAGATTGTCGGACTCATAGGTTTATAATGAAAATGGAAGATGTTGGAGGACCGACTTCAAAATAAATGATAACAGCCAATAAGGAAGACTACATAGAAGATGAAAGATGAGAGAGTTGGATACAATTATAGATGCCGATTTCCCTTCGGTGATATCCAAAAATAGTTTTCATCCAGTTTAGTTATGGGATCCATTCAGGACACTAGGAAGGTGATGGCTTTGTATTTAAGATTTCTAGGATTATATAAGGTATAGTCCAAACGGTCACCCTCTGGGAGGAGTTTCTCCTCAATATATAGAGAGAAGGAGGAAATAATAAGAGAGGTTACCCTTAAAAGACAAGCGAAACATTGGACCAAGGACATCCACGGTTAGAAGCGTTAGTAGGAGAAGAGTAGGATGAATAAAAGAAGGTGACTTAGGAGGAGAAAGAATATTAGGGAGACGTGGTTTTCCATACAATCGACAATTAGATTGACTATCTTGGAAGCAGGAACGTCCATGACTGCAAACTTAGGTTCGAAAATGTTGGAAGAAGAAGAAGCCATTAAATATGAAAATTTGTAATAACGGACCAATAACGAAAGCCATGAAACAACGAACGATGAAAGAAGAAGAGAAGGATGTAAGGTGACAAAATGAAAAGAAAACAAAATGTATGCGAAACATTTCTAAATAAATATAATCATTGGGTTTCACGTCCATATTAAAAGTGGGCAATCACGACATAAGATTTTGATGTAATATTATTGCGCACGACGACTGAACATGAACCCCTTGCCGCCACGTGTTAGGTGTTGGAGTGAATGTCGAAGTTGAAATGTCAAATGTCCCTTCACGACCTCCAGAGGTGAAGAGACGCGGGGGCATTATTTACACATGTCCTAGCACGTTCACGTGGACGAATGAGATGACACAACGTATCGACACTACGTACGAATGACGGACGAAATCTTACTCGCACTTTAAGGGGTCATTTGACACCATGGATTTGGGGGTATTTGACATCCCCGAGGTTGTTTTGCGCCATAAAGTAACTGGGGGTTTCAAATCCCTTCAATTAAGGGGTTTGAAATCTAAGGTGCGACCTTGGATTACATCTAAAATTATTCCCATAGTTGCATGTGCAACATGTGTATCACTAGACTATTAATTTATTGGACACATGGCCCATTAATGATATTGTAAAATAATTAGATTATCAATTGCATCACTATAATTACTTTAATACAATGGTCAACACTGTCCAAACATTATCCATGTAAATCAATGGTTAAAAATCGTCAGTTAGTCACTTCGATGTGATCTTGTGCTTATGGCCCATCCGAGACCTGCAATTTCATCATTTTTTGGCAAAGTATATATTTCAGCGGGCTTATTACAACCATTGGGTAAAAAATTACATAAGTTAACTAATTAGAGATATTAAAGTTGCTTTAGTAATTAAATTCAAACCGCTGCAAATACACTATGAATAGCTACTTTTGGATTAAAGTTAATTCTTAATATAGGGTGTCAAACACAACGAGAGGATTTCAAATCCAGGGGGTTTCAAATCCATGCTCCCAAACAGGCCCTAAGGATATCTTCTGATTCCACTCCCTTCGGGACGCGAATTGCATCCTACCCCCACTTGTCTCTAGCCACGAACATGCGCATCTGTGTGGGAGCCCACCGTGATGCATCTATTTATCCACTCTAGCCATTCATTTTCTCAGATGTTTTAAGGTATGAGCCAAAAAATGGGAGATCCAATGCTTAAGTGGACCACACCACAATATGACTCTTGCATTTAATGCAAACCCAAGCTTATTATCGGGCAAATGACACTTGCATTTAATGCTTTGTGCATAACCCAAGCTTACTATTGTCAAGGTTCAATTGAGCTTTGAATCTGCCTCATTTTTAGGCTCATACCTTAAATTGATATGAGAAAAGAGATGGACAATGTGGATAAATAAATACATCACGGTGGGCCCCCACACAAGTGTAACCATTCGTGGTTAAAGACAGGCGGGGATATATGGGACACAATCCACCTCCTTCCCTTCGGCAACACGTTACATGCCAAAAGCATAATGGTTTAGAGTTGTATGCACGTCTATGGTTGAGAAAAGCGAGACACAGTGAGAAGGACACGTAACCTTTACACGAGTGTGATATATGATTGAGCAACGTGCTTGACAAAGGCTTATAAAGACCTGCTGAGATTAGAAATATATCGCAATCCAGATACAATTGACAAGCCTGTCTTACACGATCGTGCCTCAATGAGAAACTTCCCGGAGATGATCTGTGCTTTCATAGTGACTGCGAAGGTTTGAGAGATGGGTTATTCCTAAATTCTAAAGTAACTAAGGGATGCAATGATGAATTCAAGTCAAACTGGCATACAATTGATCTCATGACTTTCGATGATCTCTACATCAACAAGGAAACCCAAACTAATGGGAGACTTTGATATGGATGATCGCCCTCCCAATCTATATAAGGAGCATTTGATGAAGGGCTCAGAGCACCAACTGAGCTATCACACATAAACTCTCACAATATATTGCTACCTTATTTTAGTTTTAGCCTTAGTGCATCTATTTTTTCCAACCCCGTTGTAAAAATTTAAGAGTTTAACATACTTTAGATTGTCACTGTCCAACACTATCGCTACAATACACATAAGAGTAGTGTAAATATCCATGCCTTACCATCATTGGATCCCAATCAATCAAGTTCATACTTGAAAAACCACACGGATCAAATCTTACTAACCATCTACTTTGATTGTTTATCCACACATCGTAAGTATTAATCTTTACTTTATTTTATTTTTCACTTATTTTATGTTCTCACCTATTATACTTATCTTCAGTATGCATCATAAAATGGATAATTAATTTTTAATTTTAATTTTAATCATTTATTGTTATATTACTAGGAACCTTGATTACTATTAACAAAAAAAAACATCCTTAAGTACCACATGAAAGGATCCTGTTAGAAAATACCAATCCTCTTTTAAATGGTCACTGAGGATATGCATAGTGTTGAGGTCAAAATCTGGACGACACTGCCCTCAGTCTCCCAAACCGTGGACCACTTCAACGTCTTAATCCTGCACAATGAGAACAGGCAAAGGTGACCCTGGCTAAGCCGGGGGACCCTCCGATGCCTAAGTCAAGTCAAGGGAACCTGGGTCTAAGTGGGGAGCAGTGGAGAATGTCAGAATGTTGCGTACCTATAGTAGTGGGGTCTCAATGTATTTATACCTGACTGCTGGACGGTTTGGGTCCGCTATTGTCGGCACGATTTACTCAATCAGTGGGATACTGAGATCGTGGGGATATTATACGCAATCCATGGATCGTGTAGCGCATGATGTGGATAATGCGTATCTGGGAGCGAAGCAATCAGCCACGTTTGCTTATGGTAGTTTTCGAATCTGGTAGACGGAATGCCCGCCTTGACATATTGTCTCGGCTCGGTGCTCTGGAAACCTTCTCTTTGAGGTCCAAGGCAAGGTGTCGGATTTATCTTATCGGGTCAGACTTCGTGCAATTGATGTCAGTGGTCGGATTGTTCCTCTTTCATCAGACATTAGGTAGGCAGCTTACCACTTCCGATTGGAGTGTGGAAGTCACTCTGATCCTTAGCCTCGAAGTAAGAGCACCTTCATAGCTAAGAGCACCTTCATAACGCACGACTTCTTTAGGGACGCTTACATCAGGTCGGATGAGCATCGCCTCGGTTGTTTATATATTTGGTTGAATTAGTTTGAGGCTTACCCTTGGGTTTATTAGGGGCTCGGATCTTCCCATAACAGAAGCCCCCTACTCTTCGAGTTCAACTGTGGACTCGAAGAGTAATTACATAGAAGATCGCTCACCCATGCTGGTGCAATCATGATCTACGAATTCGAAGCGCCATATTCTTAGGATTTCGCACCTGTGGACTACTTTCTAGCGGACCCGTGCCGACGGTTATGATTTCAAATAATTGCTCAGTCTATGATGAGTCGCCACGTAAGCCCGAGGAAGAGTCCATGCGACAGCTCCACCTACTCGAGCATCGTTCCGTGTATCGGAGCATGCTGTTCAATGTCAGAACCGTACTACCTGGCAGGGGCTTGGCTAACGATAGACAGCCACGTGTGCTCGGGAATCAACTCGCACTGATTCGGATGCGGCCATCACTCCTTGCCATTAATGCAGAGATTCTCTGTGGCTTATATAAGTTTCTTTCGGACTTGCTCCTTTCATTGGCATTTTAAGCTTGAGTGCGTGCCGGAGGAGGCGATTTCCAGTGAGAGGGATTTTGGTTGATTTAGAGATTCCGACGGGCGATTCCAACTAATCAAACGTTTCCGGCAAAGGCGATTTCCGGTGACCATCCGGTGAGTCCCTCTCATCGTTCCTTTTACTTCTCTTTATAATGTCATATGATCTCGAGACTGTTCAGGAGTATGGTGATGACTCCGAGCCGGGGAACTCTGATGGTGGGAGAGGAGGCCCCTTTAAAGCTATACCCTTATACCCTCCACCTTGAAGACAGAAGGAGGCAGGGGCTCCTACTCATCGGGCTGGCTAGAAGAAGGCCACCTGAGTCCCCCAGACTACTACCGCCAAGGCTAATGAAATGCCCACAAGTGGACGAGCCTTGGAGATAGTCCCTGGAGGCTCCATTCTATCATAGTCTCAAATGGATTGGATCCGTTCGGAGTTCCAGATCCCGAACTCCGTTCAGGTAAGGGCCCCGGGGCCCCTCAACACTGCTGTGCCCTTGCTAAGGGGGAAGTTGTAATCTTCCTCTGTGTGCTGCAATGTGGGCTCCGGCTCCCTCTACATCCTTTCTTCCAAGCTATAACAGCTTACCTCGGACTTGCTCCGGGGTAATTCACCCCCAATGCTTGGAGGCTATTAATCTCTGCCTTCATCACCTGGCGCCTAGTCGGGAATCTGGAGCTGACCCCGAAGGAGCTGATGAGCCTATACCTGGTTAAGCACGACAGTTAAGAACCATGGTACTACTTCGCGACCCGAGGCAGCAAAGGGTCGGGGCTGGTGATGAACCTTCCGTCTTTCAAGAAGGATTGGAAGAATAAGTGGTTATGGGCTGCGGGCAAGTGGAAGGCGCCAGCGGCGGAGCTGGGGACTCTGTCGACTCGGGTCCCCACCCGATTCTGAAACCAGGTCGGACTTTGATTCTCTTTCCTTTCGTTTTTTTTAGATCTCCTTCTGCTTCAGTCAGAATAGACCTTTCTTTATCCTTGTAGATTTTCCGAGAGGCACACCACTCCTTGACTCGGCCCAAAAGAACCGCATCGCCAAGGCTAGGGCATGATCGGGGGAACTTCGTTCCTGAACAGACCTGATCACTGCGGCCAACCTTCACTGGTCCGGGCTTTGCAAGTCTCAACCTCTCCCCACATCCTTCAGTAAGTTGTCATCTTATTACCTTTGGTGAGATCAACTTTATTTGCTAGGTTATTAATCCGTTATTTCTCGTACAAGCATGGCTGATGATATGCTCTCTCCCCCCGAAGCTGGAAATGAGTTCGGGGACAAGGCTCAAACCTCAATAGGCAGTCAGACCAGGCTGAGGAGGCAGTGGGCTTGGCCCAGGTGGGGATGAGCGGCGGGAGGTTCCAGCCGGGCTACCACTTGTCTTGCTTGACGTCTTGGGCCGCCAAACATGCCCCAGAAGAGGAGATAGCCAAACTTCTCACCAAGTCGACAGCTCCTTCCTAAACGACTTGGCTTCCATTTTTTATACGATAATACTCATTGCTTTTCTACCTCATCCACGTGCTCATTTTTCTATCTCCGTTTAGACTATCCCGAAGCTCCTTTCGACTCGAGAGAGAATACGGGAGCTCAAGAGGAGGGATGCTGTGGTGGAAGCTCTCCGGAACGAGGTGGGGGTTCACAGGGATGAGGCTACCCTATTTCATCTCGAGTTGGGTGAGCTGCATCGGCAGTTTGAAGATGGGAATACCAGAGAGCTCCAGCTGCAGAAGGTTGCAGACGACCTCGAGGTCCGACGCGAGGCGGCGGAGGCCAAGCTGACATGGGCTAGGGCTCATGCCAATTCGTTGGCCAAGGAGATTATTCGGTTGGGAGAAGTCCTATAACAGACTAAGGCCGAGGTGGCAGAAGAATGGAGCCGAGCTGTCTCTCAAGCGATGGAGGCTCAACGGGCCGAAGACGAGGCTTCCCTGGCAGGAGCAGTAGCGGCTATGATTAATGCCTTCAAGGCTTCGAAGGAAAGGGATACCAAAGCCACTAATTTTTACAACTGTGGCTAGTATTGAAGTGGTCCAAGATTTGTACCCAGACCTTAACCTTGAGCCCTTGTTGCCTAACGACACTGGAGAGGAGCCTGCCGAAGACGCCCGCCCGGACTAAGCCCCCGATTCCCAAGCGCCCTCAACTGCATAATTCTCAGTAGCCCTCTTTTTTCTTTTTTGAACGGATAATATTATTATTTTTTGAATGGATGGTATATTTTTTGACCCTTTGGAAATGGCTCTTAGATGATGATTTTTCTCATATTGGTTAATTTTTGGATGTTTGATGCTGACTGTTGATTGTCGAACTGAATCATTGTCCTGTCGGTTGATCTCCATGTATGGCCGAGCCGAGCCTGTCCTTGGACGGGTCAGCTCCCTCCAATGCATTTTTAGTAGACCTTTTTAAGCCTTCTTGGCTCGATTATTGTTGAGTCCGAACCCCTGGGGGTTCGGCTCTTCCCACGATTGGCGAGAAACCTCTGCTCTATGCGTTAGTCGAATGATGAGCCGATTACCCTACTAGAGAGTCAAGTCATCTTTTGGCTTTTCCCCTGTCTTGGAGGGGATGCCATGTCGAGTTTTCATGGGATTACGTTTTGACCCCTTCTTTAAGGGATCGGCCCGTTCAGTCCGCCTTTGAATATGAGAGGCGACTTTTACTTAATAGATAATTTCGTACGTGTAGAAGATGAATCGTGAATTTTATTGAAAGCCTTAAAGGCTGGTCGCTCGGAGGTGTACACTATTGGGGGCCTTAAAAGCTGGTCGCTCGGAGGCGCATACTTATTAGGGGCCTTAAAGGCCAATACATTAGGGATAGTAGATCTTCGGATGCTCGGCGTTCTAAGGGTGAGGGAGTTGGCGGCCCTCAAGGTCTTTTAAGTGGTAGGAGCCTGGCTTTGTTGATCGGACCACTCGATATGGTCCTTTCCAGTTAGGCCCGAGTGCTCCAGCCCCCGGCTCGACAGTGTTTTGGAAGACCGGGGGAGGACTAAGTCCCCTGGGCGGAACCGCCTGACCTTGACTTTAGAATTGTAAAAGCTCACCACCTGCTAATGCCGAGCGGTGACTCGGAGCCTCGAGATGTCTCAGACTTCCATAAGAAGATCCAGGTTAACTGCGATCTATTCGGAGTTTTAGTCCTCTTAGTAATTTCTTACCTGAGTAGTAGGGAGACCGATTTCTACCGACACCATTGCTTCCCAACTGTAGGAGAGCGAGAATGGGGTTTCCCTAGTAGAGGACTGAATTGTGGTCCTGTAAGCCCAGAGGACGAATGGGAGCTCCTCAGCCCAGTTACCTTTTGCTTTCTCCAATTTTATTTTGAGATGGTGTTTAATGACCTTGTTAACTGCTTTCACCTGTCTGTTGGACTGTGGGTGCTGAGGCGAAGAATATACATTTGCGATGCCGAGCCCTTGACACATGTTTCGGAACTTGTCGTTATCGAATTGTCGGCCATTGTCTAACATGATGATACACGGGATCCCGAACTGGCAGATAATATTTTTCCAGACAAAGTCAATTACTTTCTGTTCGGTGATCATTGCAACAGGCTCGGCTTCAGCCCACTTAGTGAAGTAGTCGACCGCGATGATGGTGAACTTGACCTGCCCTTTCCTAGTAGGTAGAGGGCCGATGATGTCGATCCCTCACTAGGCGAATGGCCACGGTCCGCTCATGGTGCTAGTTTCTCCAGGGATGGATATCTTATTTTCGCAGGTCCATCACCTTGCTCACGTAATATAAGGGGTATTGCTTGTTTCCGACTTCTCTGATCAGGGTTGAGCTGACAGCCGAGGCCGAGACAACGAGGTACAAGTACAGGGGCTCACCTTCTTCAGGCTTGGATAGGAGGGGGGTGAGCTACGTACTGCTTTAGCTGCTGGAAGGCTTGCTCGCATTCTGACGTCAACTCTGCCTTCTTATGACCCTTTAATTGTTGAAAGAAGGGGAGGCATTTGTTTGTCACTCTGGATATGAAACGTCCGAGTGCGGTGACTCTTCCCGTGAGGCATTGTATTTCCTTGATGGTCCGAGGTGAACTCATGTCAAGGAGCGCCTTAATCTTATCGGGGTTGGCTTCGATGCCCTGCTGACTGACTTGGAACCCAAGGAACTTTCCCGATTCAACCCCAAAAACACACTTTGCAGGGTTCAGCTTCATCTGGTATTCTCGGAGGACACTAAATGTCTCCCCGAGATTTGTTAAGTGATCAGACGCCTTAATACTTTTCACCAGCATGTCGTCAACATATACTTCCCTGGTGTGTCCGATCTGTTTGGCAAACATTTGATTTACCATCCTCTGATATGTCGCCCCAGCGTTCTTCAGGCTAAATGACATGACCCGGTAACAGTAGAGTCCCTTGTCCGTGACGAAGGTAGTCTTCTACTTGTCTGGGGGATGCATCGCAATCTGGTTATACCCAGAATAGGCATCCAGGAAGAAGAGTAACTCATGACCAGCTGTGTTGTCCACCAGTTGATCAATCCAAGGCAATGGGAAGCTATCCTTGGGGCACGCCTTATTCAGGTCCGAGTAGTCTACACAGACCCGCCACTTCCCGTTGGATTTTCTGACAAGCATTACATTTGCAATCCAGTCGGGGTAATATATGTCCTCTATAAAGCCGGCATCGAGTAGGATGGAGACCTCCTCGGCAATGGCCTCGTAGCGCTCGGCGTCGAATGGTCTTCTCTTTTGTTTCACTGGTTTATGATCTGAGTCCACGTTTAACCTATGGACCAAAACATCAAGGGAGAGCCCTGACATATCTGCGTGCGACCACGCGAAGACGTCCTTGTGTTGCTGCAGGAACATTAACATTTCGAACCGTTGCTCGGAGCTTAATGATGTATCGAGCTGAACGGTCTTACTCGGGTCTACTTCATCGAGTGGCACTTTCTCTAGATCTTCTATAGACGAGTTCCTAGCTCATCCTCGGAGTTCTAGAACGTTGATAGTAATTGCTTGTTTGACGGATCCCTTTTTGACCGCTATCGCGTAACATCCTCGAGCCTCACGTTGATCGCCTCGGATGTAGCCTATTCCGCCCTCAGCTGGAAACTTCAACATTAGGTGATAAGTAGAAATGACTGCCCTCATTGCATTGAGGGAGGGTCGGCCCAGGATGACATTATGCACCGATGGTACATTGACAACAAGAAAGTTCACCATAAGGGTGACTTAGTGTTGTCCTTCTCCTGCAGTTACTGGGAGGGAAATGGCTCCTTTGGAGATCACTCTCTCTCCAATAAAGCCGTGCAGGGGGGTTTTCACAGGTCGGAGGGGCGACCGGGGAACCCCCATTATTTTGAAAGCTTCGGAATAGATCACATTGGCTGAACTTCTGGTGTCGACCAGGATGCGGTACACCTTGTGATTTGCTATATATAGTCATCATGACCACTAGGGCATCATCTTCCGTAAAGGTTAGGCTGCAGGATTGACCTGGAGCTCCTTATTAGGCCACTCAATTAAATGGATGTAGTGTTCTGGATCGGACTTCCTAGAGTAGGTCTTCCGAGCCGTGTTGGAATCTCCTCCACCGTCCGAGCCCTCGAAAATGGTGCGGATTTTAGCTGGCTCTTCCGTGGGCTTCTTCGATCGCTCTTGCTCCCGTTCTTCCTTTCGAACGACCCTCTCTTTTTTAGTGTAACGACGCAGGTGTCCCTTGCAGAGAAGGGACTCGATTTCATCCTTGAGATCCGTACAATCGTCCGTATTGTGGCCATGATTACGGTGAAAATGACAGAACTTTCGTCTGTCCCGATGTTCCGGGTCGGCCTTCATACAAACAAGCCAATTCAAAAGTTTTTCTCCTCGGATGTCTAACAGGATCTGTTCAGCGGACGTATTGAGGGGGGTGTAGGAACGAAATTTCCCTTCCGGTCTTCGGCTCGGTCGATGATCGCGAGGGGTGCGGTCATCCGACCCTTTGCCGGTCGACTGGGACTCTTCACTCCTAGGCCTCTTCCGTTTACCAGTTGAGTCAGTTACTTGTACACTTTTGTGGCATTAGTAAACTCCTCGACATTAGCGGATTTTTGGGCTCTTACGACGAAGTCCGATAACGTCTTTGGAGGGCTCTTCCTAATGGAGAAAGTGAACCTTCCTTCTTTCAGAACATTGAACACCGCAGCAAGTGCCATTTTGTCATTGTAATCTTCTACCTGTAACGCTTCCTCGTTAAAGCGAGCAATGTAGTCCTTTAGCGACTCTTTTGGCCCTTGTCTGATGGCGAGCAGGTGAGTGTTGGGTTTTTTACTTCTCTTACCACTTATAAACCGGGTAAGGAATAGTCGGCTTAACTTTGCGAAGGAACCGATGGAATTGGGTTTGAGCTGACGATACCAACTCCGAGCGGATCCTATAAGGGTAATAGAAAATCCCCTACACATCATCGCATCCGTTGCTGTCTGGATCTGCATCCACGAACAATAGGCTCTCGATGCTCAGATGGGTCACCGGACCCAGAATATTGGATGACAAGAGGTATTCGAAACCTCTGCGGCATCACTTCATCGATGATGGTGGAGGTGAAGGGAGGTTCGGTCTCTTCCATCATTGCCTAAATCATGGCGGGAACTGTCAACAATTGCTGCTTCCTTTCCAGGGTTAAAAACTTGTAGTTGAGTTCCGCAAACCGCGCTTCCCAGGGATCTTTATTCTTAGCGACAATCTTTGGGGCATCTTCTATTTATGGAGTCCTCCTTTCCCTCCTCCGCTCTAGCTGATGGCGGAGGTCCGTAGGTGCTAGGGCCAAGGTGATCGAGTTGTTAGTGGGAGCTCGAGTGGCGGTATTCCGTGTCACGACTCTAACTTGTACCGGAGGAGGATTTTGACCCGAAAGTGGCGCCCGAGAGTGTTGAGTGCCTTGGGCCTCATACTCCTCGGCATAGAGTGAGCCTCTACGAACAATCTGACTGGCTCAGGAACGGGATATTCGCGAATTGGCTGTAGTTCCTGTCGTTACTTCATTCTGTTTACTTCATCGTGTAGGACTTGAATCTCATTTTGCATGGCTCGACACTTACTCGCCCGGTTGCGAGAACGCTGAGAAGGCCCCGGAGCTGACTCGGCATGAAGTAGTGACGAAGAGCGAGTTGGCTAATTTTGCTCTGGTTCCACAGCCACTGCTTTCTTCTTTCCTCTGGCCATTATATTTGAAAGTAGAAACCTAACCTTTCGTATTAGATTCCCACAGATGGCGCCAAAAAATGTTGAGGTCAAAATATGGACGGCACTCCCCTCAGTCTCCGGAATCGTGGACCACTTCAACGTCTTGATCCTACACAATGAGAACAGGCAAAGGTGACCCTGGCTAAGCCGGGGGACCCTCCGATGCCTAAGTCAAGTCAAGGGAACCTGGGTCTAAGTAGGGAGTAGTAGAGAATGTTGGAATGTTGCATACCTGTAGTAGTGGGGTCTCAATATATTTATACCTGACTGTTGAATGGTCTGGGTCCGCTATTGTTGGCACGATTTACTCAATCAGCGGGATACTGAGATCATGGGGATATTATATGCAATCCGTGGATCGTGTAGCGCATCATGTAGATAATGCGTATCTGGGAGCGAAGCAATTGGCCACGTTTGCTTATGGTAGTTTCCGAATCTGGCAGACGGAATGCCCGCCTTGACATATTGCCTCGGCTCGGGGCTCTGGAAACCTTTTCTTTAAGGTCCAAGGCAAGGTGCCGGATTTATTTTATCGGGTCGGACATCGTGCAATTGATGTCAGTGGTCGGATTGTTCGTCTTCCGTCAGAAGGTAGCTTACCACTTCTGATCGGAGTGTGGAAGTCACTCCGATTCTCAGCCTCGAAGTAAGAGCACCTTCATAGCGCACGACTTCTTCAGGGACGCTTACATCAGGTCGGACGAGCATTGCCTCGGTTGTTCATATACTTGGTTGAAATAGTTTGAGGCTTACCCTTGGGTTTATTAGGGGCTCGCATCTTCCCATAACACATAGCACTATTCTAAACACATGTTTGACTGAATGTCTACAACTGGTTAACATGTGGCCTCCTGTGCAGTTGAACTGCAATGGTTAGATGGCAAATAAATAGTTCAGTGGCTGTGCTGTCACCCCCACGATGGGAAGTCGCTTTGCTTTGCTGGCATACCAGATACTAGCGATTTAGCTGGTGCGAGTACGTATGCTCGAGTTATATGAACGGTTAAAAGGAGATCAAAGGTTCATGGCCCCAAAATGATGTATTTATTATATCCATGCTGTTCATCCACTCTCTGAGATCATTTTATAGCAAGAGAAAAAAATCAGTCATATGCAAATCTCAAATGGGCCACACCTTGAATAGCAGTGGGATAATGATTTTCACTGTTAAAACATTTTTAAGGCTAATCATAACATTTATTTTTCATCCCATCCGTTTATAAAGTTACATGGACATGGATGAAGATAAAAAATATATATATTATATTGATCCAAAACATCCGTGACTCCCAAAAGGGTTTCAATAGTAGACGTTCAATCACCCACCACGTATGGTCCACTTGATCTTTATATCTATCTTAATTTTAAGCTTAAACCTTAAGATGAGCTCCCCAGATGGATGGACGGTTGGGATATAACATATACCTCATTATGAGACCCACAGAACTTGCTGACCTGAACAAATCAGCAATATCGCTAGTCTGTGGTACAGCAGCCAATCCGCTTCCTACCCAATCAACCGAACAGTGGTCCAGATTGCTCGAGCAGAGATGCGCTTTGAGGCTCGCATATTTCCCCCGGAAAGGGTAGTTTCGTCATTTTCACAGATAACGGGGGTGTTTTCGCCTTTTCCGTTCCTTCCCGCGCTTCTGCGCTTCGCTCCGTTCTCTGGTCAGGTCTGCACATGTACGACCGGGACGGCAGACCTACAAGTGCCTGCATTTCTCCCTCTTCGATTCCTTCTCAAAGGAAAACCCTAGAAATTTCTCGGTCTCGACAGCTCTTCCTCATGTAAGACCAAAATCTCTCTCTTCTCATGGCGATTCCTCTGCTTTTTTTCTTCGTCCGACTGATATCTCTTATTGCATTAAGTAAAAACAATTATCTATTTTTGCATTCCTTTCTGCCTTCTTGTCGATTCTAGGGTTTTGTTGGATCAGTTCTCTCTGTTGCGAAATCATGGTCAGAGGTTTTGATCACCACTGTCCGTACATTTGCTTCTGATTTCCTCCTCGACTCGTACAAGTCCAGGGTTCCGCATTTCAATGATTCCAAGGTTTTGTGAATTTCTAATGAACCGTTTTATTTTTTATTTTTTTTTGCATTCCAAAAATCCACTGGGGGAGATTTCTGAGGCACGACCCTCTGATGATGGCATCCACCAAATGAATGGCGTGGATCACTGAATGTTGGGGCCTCCGTTTCTGTCACTGGCTGAACAGAAAAAAGCATTGCTTACATTTGAAATGTTTAGCAAGTTATTTTGCATTTTTTTTGAGGTCCAAAGTTAGAACTGAGACTGTGATTTTATGCCTTCTTGGTCTTTAATCTTAGCAAATGAAGCTGGATGATAATCGTGTTTTACGTTTTACTGGATGGTCTTTGATGTCTTCTCTATCAGCCGTGGCGGAATTATCCGGATGGTCCACTTGCTAGGCCCAAACGTGGATAGGTCGTGTCCCAGAGATTACATTGATCGTGCTATCTTATCCATCTGATCACTGGAGTTTTTCCAGTTGAATGTGGACTGTTTCTCTCTCTCTCTCTCTCTCTCTCTCTCTCTCTCTTCTCTCTCTCTCTTTAACTGTCAGTTTTCTGGCTGCTGATGAATGTTTATAATAATCTGATTGGTTTGATTTTGGGCCGGGATCCATCCATACTGGGGGTGTTTTGATCCCTGTACATGTGGCCACATGCATGGTGGAGAAAATCCAACTGACAAATTTTTATGTGGCCACCTTATCCGAATGGTGTGATTCTTGGGCCCATTTATGGTAGGGCCCACTGGAAGAGTGGCCCTGATTCCTTTTGCAGATGGCTTTGTGTGGTGAAGGCACATCATTGGTTTTTATCTGGCCAGTGCATTTGCGTGATGCATTGTTTGGGCTATGTCCATCCATGGTGTGCCTATTGGATGAATGGTCAAGATTCCTATAGTGTGGATACGCACAAGGTGTAGAAGGTGATTTTAATAGTTTCCATCTGTGTCATTGGGATTCTGCATTTTCTTGGCTTTAGGTTTCTTTTGGTTTTAGACTTGTTAAAATGAGTTTTGGAGTATTTGTCATCTATTTTTCATGGTAGTCAGTTTCTCCACATTCTGAGGCTTGAGAGTTGCTAGAGCATGAATATGATTCTATGTACAACTTCACACTTGCAAAAATGAAGTTGTGTAGCTCTGATGCTTGATTATTCAATTCTCGTCTTCTAGTATTAAGGATGGGTCTGTTTGGCACCTGAGTTCTTGCGAGAGAATTTGCTTTATTGTTGTGTGACTGGGTTGGGTTGGGTAGGACTGAGATGACTGAGATTTGTCAAGGCCTGGCACTGAGCTAAGCTCAAGCCCAGGATGGCCTACTAAGGATCCAGCACCAGGCTTGCCTGGCCTGCCAACCAAATCCTAGGTCCAGCAATGTTTAAAAAGCTGGCCTGTTGGCCCTTTTGGCAGACATAGGCTTGGACCCTGCCTTCCTTGCTTGATAGGGCCTGCAAACTCAGTCTGTGCCCTGCCTGCTCATCTATAGACTCAACTGGAACTGGGAGACAACCCACCTGGGCCTGGTCAGGTTAGGGCTGGCCAATTTCGGTTGCAACCCTAAATGGCTCGTTTGAGTTTCTTTGCATTCTGATTGTCACAATCCTACAACACTGCTATGTACTCTTATGCACTTTTTGATTACCAACTCCTATGTCATTTGAGTTTCTTCTGCAAGGTGAATGCGTATCTTGAATTACAAAGTCTGATATATTCGTATATTGGTTGTATTGTTTCAATTCTAATGCTTCATTGTTTATTACCTTGTGGCATAAAAACTGTTTACTTTCTTTACTCATCCATTCTTTTTATGTCTTTTCCTTATTGTGATTATAAACTCTGTTTTCTATATTTTATTCAGTGGCTTCCAATTGGAGCCAATGATTTGTCTATCGTCAACACGCCTCTATGTTCATTTTTTTTTTTCTTTCTAGCAGTTCAAAGCAGTCAACTGCACGTGCTTTGGATGATGAGTGGATTAAGTCACCATGAGACTTCTATGCAGTCCATACCATCAGTTTCTGGGGGTCTGAGTGCCAAGGAAGCATCGTTTCATGAACTACCGAGAGATGCTTCAATGCACCCTATCCTCATGGTAGCTGAGAGGAACGGAGATAGTTCTGCAATGCATTTGCTTTCCTCAACTGGGATTTGTCAGCATCAAGTCTCTGACAATCATGTTAATTTGCTTTCTGCAAGTCCAAGGATGCTGTGTGCTGTTCCTGCTTGGCACATGCAAGGGGGTGTTAGTTTACTGCTTGCTAGCACAGAAACTGGAAAAGGCATCTCTCAGGTTGGAACTGGTGAAATATATGGGAGTTCAGGAATTCAGACTGATTCTGAGCTGAAACAACTGTATAACTCTGCTATGTTGTCTCCTGATAAGAGTGCTTCCAATGTAATGCACATGCTTGATCTCAATACAAGTGAAGCTGCAGAAAGTTCCTCAAGAGTTTTGAGCCGTGAACAAAATGACATGCTATGTGGAGTAGATCTAAAAATACCAGTGGTAATGCAACTTTTCTGGAAAAAATTCTTCCTAGAGAACAAGCTTTAACTATCTGATTAAGAAAGCATTAAATATAGCTTGCTTACACCATTCCGTACAAAATCCAGGCAAGTTTTTGAGGCAACCTGCCAAAGGTAGCCAAAAAAATAAATAAATCTACAGTTGAGAGAAACAGGTCCTTGCTGAAGTCTATTGATATTCTTTACATTCAACTATTTCCTTGTGAATTTTTCCCATGTAGAAGCAAGTTCTTTCCCAACAAGATTTCATTATCTCTATGATTTATAAGGGGCTTTTTTATGTCTTTTATAATGTTTTTATCATGACAGGTCTTTAGTTAATTTATGCAACAGAATCTCGCTTCATGTAAGCACCTGTCAAATGGAGAACACTGTACTGTTTCTCAGTCTCATTCTGCTGCAACTGTTACAACACCAGCTTTCGATTCAAAATTTCATGGTGCACTATCTAGATGTGAAGCAACTGCTCAACATGCTATGTGTAATCAGGTAAGAGTGCTTGCTCTAAAACCTTAGTAAATGAAATTCTTGTGCTGCATAATGGTTTGAAAGTGATGCCACTGTGGTGTTGGTAGTCTCTCGACAAAGCCAGAACTTATGTCTCCCTTTTTTGTAAGGTTATTTCAAAATCAGTTTACTCTTGCTTAAAGCCATTGCAAATATTTATTCAGATCCGCAAAGCAAGGATTTCTAAAGGAGTGAAAGAACTGGAAGAACTTGTCCCAAATTCTGGAAAGGTGATACATCTGTGCCAAAATTGATGTCATGATATTGTATTGCTGATCAACTAGAAGGCTGGTTCATGTTCAAAGCAACTGTGGGACAGATAATATATTTTATGCTTGCTTCAATTTGGTTGAGAAAATCTCTCAAAGCACCCAAAACCCACCACCATTTAAAAGAGCATGAAATGGCTACTTACATGTTCAGCATTTTGAATCCCATTCTTCCCACACGTGCCAATGTGGGATGAATGAGATCTAGGTCATTATTCAAGCTGGGCCATCCCAAAAGTCAGGCTGGTCTGCTCAATTGGTGAGTCCATAGTTACCATAATGGGAAACAATTTGAGTCAAACATGAAAATGAAGCAGTGCCAATAAAACACAGGAAACGATAAGCATATTGTGAGGGAAAGAAACATGAGAAACAGGTCGTGAAATGGATCGGGAAACTTATCTGAAACACTTTCGAAACACTTTGGAAACGAAACATAAATCAGATAAAAATAAAATTCAATGTTGAGGTTTGTTTTAAACTAGTAAGAAATATCTTCAAATTGTGTTGTAAAGCTTTACTTTTTAATGGTAACTTTAATTTTATTAAGTATAAAGCAAAAGAGAGAACAACAAAGGAAAGCAAAACCGGTGGTAAATAACAAGATATCATCCCACATACGCATACAATATCGTGAGAGATCTCTCCCAAAACCCATGATCGTCTCTTTTACAACATTAAAAGGATCTCCTATCCGAACGTCTGCCTTTGGTGTATGAGATCGGAAGAGTCAGTTAATCATCTGTTAATTCACTGTCAGTTCGTTCAATTCATTTGGGCTGAAATTATGAACTGTTTCAACTTGTTCTGGTGTTTTCTGGGAGATGTGATTCATTTGCTTCAAGCGTGGCATGGGGTGGACCTTGGAAAGGTGAAGACTATTATATGGAGGACGTCTGTTCTTGCAGTTTGGTGGTCGGTTTGGGGAGAAAGAAACAGCAGGTGTTTCAGAAATCTTTCCAATACGGCTGGGACAGTGGCGAAGAAAGCTAAGCAGCTCATCATTGAATGGGTTTTGAATGTCAAGGATCTTTTGGGCCCCGATTTTTATTTCTTAGGAGTGTAATTGTGGTCTGCTTTCTCAGCAGCCTCTCTCTGTTTTCCTTTCCTTTTTTTAATGAAATATGATCACGTTTCAAAAAAAAAGAAAGGATCTCCTATCCCTAGGATAACCCTACTCTAGCCTTAAGAGCAATAGAATATGTTGTTTCCTAGTTCTAAAATATCGTGCTATTGCCCGTCGTATTAGTATTGGTTGGACCTGGTACGGTTTGGTCCACTTATACACCTAAACAGGATGTTTTTTTTTTCTTTGAAAGGTAATACTGCCAAGGATTGAATCCTGAATCACTCACACACACACTTCACCGTCTCTACCAGCTCATCTAACAAGAAGGAGATCACCTAAATGGGGTAACTTGGCCCTGTCTTGAAAACTCTTATGATTTGGGACGAGTTGACATGACATTGGACAAGTCAAGCCCGACAGATACCAAGTCGGGGCGAGTTGCACAATGAAGATGGGTTTTTAGAGCTTATCTTTCACGTACACATTGTTTTTCTTTTTGAGGGTTGGGGAAGGAAGAATACCTATTTTAGGCCTTAAAAAACCTATTTTAGGCCTTAAAAAACCTATTTTAGGATGTCAGTTGTTGTCAATCACAAGAAAAGCACATCTAAATCTTCAGATTTGAGATCTAAAGTTTCCAATGAAATAAATGATTTGGGACGAGTTGACATGACTTTGGACAAGTCAAGCCCGACAGATACCAAGTCGGGGCGAGTTGCACAATGCGACTTGCCCAGCGCATGCATATACGAAGATGGGTTTTTAGAGCTTATCTTTCACGTACACATTGTTTTTCTTTTTGAGGGTTGGGGAAGGAAGAATAAATATTTTAGGCCTTAAAAAACCTATTTTAGGATGTCAGTTGTTGTCAATCACAAGAAAAGCACATCTAAATCTTCAGATTTGAGATCTAAAGTTTCCAATGAAATAACTGATTTTTGGATTTTTCAAATCCGAGGTAATACGTAGTTTTTTTTTTTTTTAAAAAAAATAAATTATAATATTGGTAATTTTGAACGCAAAACCACCTCCAAATCATAATAGTGGGTTTAAGCTTGATCATGGATATATGATAAAAATATTTTTATTAAAAATATATAGAAAAAATGAAAAATCCTTTATTCCTTTTTTTTTTTTGCTATGTTTATCTGCATTAGTTTCTTCATCTTGATATGTTGTACACATTATTTTCCTGATTTTTTTTTTTTTTTTTTTTTTTGCAATTTTCCCAATTTCTAATTTTTAATTGGTTTTTGGGGGCTTCCTTTTGACTAGCCCTGTATTGCCCAAGTTGTATCTGTATCGGTGGGATGACTGAGTTTGGCATCTGGATGAGTTGCACGCTGATAGCCTGATACTGACTTTAATTCATGGCCATTTCAGCTATGTAAAAAAAATCTTTACAGAGAGCTTCAATAAAATATTTATGGAAAACTAAGTAAAACTTACGAAAGTTTATTAAAGTTTCACTTGCTTTTAACAAACAACTCACTTACGTTTCTCTTACAGGTCATAAACATTTCACAAGGGTTTCACAAATGCTTCAAAATGGGATTTTAGGCATTTCATTGTGTTTTAAAAAAATTCTTATGCCTTGCAGGAAAGTTTTTAAAGATGAGTCGTTTTGGTTTTCTAAGTGTTCTTCCGTAGAGATTTCATTGCCTAAAATAGAGAGTTGGTCCATGGAGACTTGGGGTCATATGGTCACATTCTTTGGACCATGACAGTTCATGCTCTGTGATTTCTATGCAACGGGAGAAATGCTAGGATTTTTGAAGGCAAAAGCTACCTCTGTTCAGAGGCTGGTGCTTAGGCTTGACAATCTTATCTTAATTTTATCAATGGTGGGGCTCCAAATTCACAGGGATAGCCCCCATATTGCTAAAAGCTAGCTAGCTAGAGGTGCTGTTTTGCATCTAGAGAAGAACAAGAGGGCCACTCACTATCAACCAATCCAAGACCGTTTTGTAGTTTTTTGGTTTTTGGTTTTCCTAATAAAATTATGTTGGCATTAAAAAGAAGAAGAAAACTAAGTTCAACCTCTTGCAAAGAAGGAATTTCAGTTTTGTGTCAATCACCGTCATCATCATAGCCTTGTCCAAGCCATTTGCTGCTGTTGTTAAGCACCCTGTTTCACCAACTAGATTTGAGAGAGGATTTCTCATGATTATTGTTTGGCAAAAGTTTAAAACCAGCTACCCACCTAACGTGAACGTTCCTTTACCTGGGGATGGCATTGTAATAAACTTGTTCAATGTAATTGACCTCTGTGATAGATTATTAGAGCGCCTGATTGTAATAATAGTCTATTATATTGTGCTTGTGGGAGTTTTGTACTCTCATTGCTGGTCCCCAGCCCGAATAAAGGAGGAGGTTTGTGTCAGTTTGGCAGTTGGCAACAAGCTTAACTATGTATAATATAAAAATAAGATAGTAAAACATGCCTATAATTTCCAAGAGTGTGCTTTATCTTTTCTGAATATAGAATGAATCCATTTCTCACTGTTGTTTTGACAATACTGTGTGAGGATCATCCCTATGTATTCTGTGACCATTGCTGGGAACTCGTTTGAATTAGTTCCTTCTATTGTTTGATAACTCTCAACTGATAAGTTTGCTTTTAGAAGATTGTGTGTTCTATTTTTCCAAATTTACTTCATTACAACATCCCTTTTAGAGTTTCTTGATTTCATATACTAATTCCTTTCATATTGGATATTATGTAGGGTAGTGGAGAATCTGTGCTGGATGATGTTATTGAATATGTCAAGTTCTTGAAACTTCAAGTTCTGGTAGGCGTTTGCTTTGATGTCCTTAATTAGCGGACTTGTTTCTATTGTAAGTCATAGACATAATTCCGGACTATGCTTTATGTGACAGAATGTTGGGCAGTTAAAGAACATGTTCATAAGATGAGTGTACCTGAAATGAGGATGTTGAGGTGGATTGGTGGCAAGATGAGGAAGGACATAATTAGAAATGAATGCATTCAAGGGAACTTAGTAGTACAAATAGGTAACAATACGAGGGGAAGTAGATGTAGATGGTTGGTCATGTGCAATGGAGACTGAGAACCGTGCCGGTTAGGGTGAGTTGGTACAAGTTGAAGGCATTATAAGGGCAAAGGGAAGGTCCAAAAGGATGTGGATGGAGGTAGTAAGAAAAGTCTCGATGAGATATCATCTAACTAAAGGTCTGGCCCTTGATAGAGTGGAATGGTGGAGTAGGATTAATGTAGCCGACCCCATTTAATTGGGATAAGGCTTAGATGATCATGATGATTGTAAATGTGGATAATGACATGGTACGGTAAATGATTTTTTTTTTCTTTCCTAAAAATTAAGGTTTTTTTTTTTTTTTTTTTTTTTTTTATAAATTTTTTTAGGGCCTATTTGTTTTTCAATTTACTCTATAAATGGAGTGTAAATGAGTAATTATTACTTCTCACACCTGACTGGAAGAGTGAATTATAGGGTAATTAGGTCTCCAAAACCATGGCATAAATACATTGAAATCGGACTAGGATTGTGCCTGTGAAATTCATGGGGCCCACTATTGTGTATGTCTTTTCCATGCCATCCGTCCATTTTACCTGCTCATTTCAGGGCATGAGCCAAAAAATTATGAAAAGGTTGGATGACAACTACACATCCATGTGGGCCCTATGCTCATTTCAACTTTCAACGGTAGGCATTCAATTCCCTAAGGTCACATACATGTATGAAGGGTAAACACAAATATCAGCTTGATCCAAAACTTTTGTGGCCCCCAAGAAGAATTGAATGGTCGGCGTTCAATTTCTCGTTTCCTGTGGTGTGGTCCACATGAAGTTTGGTTCAAGCTGTTATTTATGTTTAACCTTTATCCATGTCTGTGTGACTGTATGAACAAGTTGGATGACAGGTACACATCCATGTGGGCCCTAGGGTCGTTTCAGCTTTCAACAATAGGCATTCAATTCGCCTTGTTTCCTGTGGTGTGGTCCTCTTGGAGTTTGGATCTGCCTCATTTTTGGGCTCATGCCCTAAAATGAGCAGGTAAAATGGATAGATGGCTTTGGATTAGACACATACCTAACAGCGGGCTCCACAGATTTGAGTGGAAAAATGTCTTCTTTACTCGGTTTTAGCGAAGTAGCATTCCAAACAAGCCTACCTGTCAACATCAAGTGGAGGCTGCTGAACATAAATCAAGTACTCATTTACACTGTTACAGTGTAAATTGAAAAACAAACATGCCCTTGTTGCATAAAGCTTCGGTATCTTGTCCAATTTAAAGAAAAAGGTTGTTGCCATTTCTGAACATGTTTGTTTAATTCATTAACGTTTACCTGTCAACTTCAAGTGGAGGCTGCTGAACATAAATCAAGTACTCATTTACACTGTTACGGTGTAAATTGAAAAACAAACATGCCCTTGTTGCATAAAGCTTCGGTATCTTGTCCAATTTAAAGAAAAAGGTTGTTGCCATTTCTAAACATGTTTGTTTAATTCATTAATGTTTAGAGATATTTGAGTTATTTAAAAAATTAAGGGAACCGGCTTTCCTCTTCAAAATTCAAATTGTCATCGTCTGAGCCTTATCCCAACTAATTGGGGTTGGCTACATGAATCTTTTCCTGCCATTCCATTCTATCAAGGGCCCTTCAGTTAGACCTAGGTCATCAAGTCTTTTCTAACTATCTCCACTCATGTCCTTTTGGGCCTTCCCTTTGAGCCCTCTTTCAAATGATGGGGAATATTTAAATGTGCAGTTACTCAGTTTCTTATGAGATTTTGAGATGGTGATGATATGTCATGATATTTTGATAAAAAATAGACAAAAAAGAATTTAATTTTCTTTTTTCAAACAAAGGCAAAAAAAAATGTAAGAAACTTGACTATTTTTTATGACGGTCTAGTGTCAATACCATGTAAAAAGTTGGAAGGTACATTGCACACCTTGAAATTGTGCAAGGAATCGGAGTATTTTGAAGCATATTATAAAAACAAAGGAAGCAACGGTGCAGGTTACCATAAAATGGAGAGGCTAGTTCCATCATGCTTGAATTTAAGATATGATGATTAGAGATGAAAATAGCATGGGTAAACTTAATGGAATCAGATAACAATGCCACATCTTTATTTTAACTTCATCAAGACAACACTCTTATGAAAAACACCCTTTTATCTTTTTTTCCCCCCATGATTGATAATGGAAATTTTATGAGTAAAGAAAGCGAAAACAGAACCCCGGCTAATGAAAAACCTAAACAAATAAAGCGGTGAAAAATGAATTGTGACAAGGCTATGATGATGATGGAGTTGTGGAAATACATGATATAGGTTATGTAATTAAATATC
Organism: Magnolia sinica; assembly: GCF_029962835.1. Taxonomy (NCBI): domain Eukaryota; kingdom Viridiplantae; phylum Streptophyta; class Magnoliopsida; order Magnoliales; family Magnoliaceae; genus Magnolia; species Magnolia sinica. The sequence continues at coordinate 41,450,882 of NC_080589.1, forward strand.
AAGCAGAATTTTACCTTTTGTAGGTGTTAAATTTACAAATGATGTCATTTCATGATTCTTGAGGTGTTAATAGTAGGATAATCTCTAGTGTTGGTTGTGCTGTTATCATCATGCCCGATTTTAATATGCTTAGATTTGAAAACCCAAAAGATGACCCCTTTTTTTTTTGTTTTTTTTTTTTGTTTTTCCTGTGTTTCAATCAGGTTTGCATTCGTTTTCACATGACATATCATCATTTATAAAGATGAGGTATATAGCTATGTAAGACTGTTGGTTTATGAGAAGATGAGATATGTTCTTCAATTTTCTGCGACAACACTTTCCAAAATCTGATAGCCAAGACCTTAGCGACAAATTTATACGGGTCCCCAATCAAGCTAATGGGTGTATCATCTCTTACCATATCCTCCCCTTCAACTTTATGGATGAGAGCTATGAAGGACGCCCGTAGCTCATTTGATAGGCGACCACGATCGTGAAGTTTACAAGCAAATTCCATCTCATCCCCTTTGATAACTTGTCGAAAATTTTGGGAGAACTCTCTTGATCCTTGGATTGCACAACATTAATGGGATTGCTAGGTTGCGAGAGAAGAGGGAGATGAGACGCAAAAAATAAAAGCTATTGTTAGTGACCGAGGGAGACTGTAGAGGAGTTGGGCCATGTGTCTCCTAGAATGGCGATTCTCTGAAAAAGGTGGAGCCATCGTTATCAACTAGTCAGAGGCAGATGAATTGAAGGTCTCTCTAGCAGTGCCACTTGGCTTAAAGGGCAGTGATGAATGACTGGTACACGATTTGTGTCGTTGGGCTGTGGAACAGGCTATGTATTGAGGCGGTGGAACCTCATATGACGTAGTCATTGATGTTAGAGTTAGAACCATCAATGGAGGAGATGACAAATGGCTCGAGAGACAGCGTAGTTAGACCATGCGTCCTCTTTAGGCTGATATGGTTGGTCGAGTTGTCAACAATTAGCACTATGAATGAGGCTGATGACGACAAATCACATGTCATTAGAGAAGGGTCTCCAATACTGCCCTAGCTCTGTCTCCGCCCTTTGTATGGCGCATGGGGATTGCTCACCCTAATCAAGGCAGGAAGGGTGATTCATGGCACTTGAAGGTCTTGCTTCTGGTGGTGGTGACCGGCTCAAGAGAGGGAATGACATGGCCACTTGTCACCTGATGAGGGCGGACGCTCGAGATATCACCATGTGGTTAGGCCATCAGGATTGGAGAGCAGCCTCCATTTGAGCTTCCATAACACTGTTCGAGATGGGCCAGTTGGAGGGCAGGAAGTGGTTGGGATCGAAATGTGGCCTTAATCTCGAAGAGGCTGGGGAAACACGTGGCCACCACGGGATACCGAAGAATGCAATGGTGCATCGTCGATGCATGGACATAATGATGCTCCATCTTCTGTGGTAGCCGCTGTGCCACCAGGAGAGGAAGAACCAACGCCCCTTAGCCTATCGGTGAAACGTTGAATGTTTGAAACTCCCCCTCCATTGCCTCCTTCCACATCTTGATCTCGATGTGATCAACCCCCACCAAGATGGGAATCATTGGAGTTGGGGGAAGCCTTTCCCCCCCCCCCCACCTGTTGAAATTTAGTGGTTTTTTGAAAAAATTCAAAAATTCAAAATTTCGAGATTTTACCGCCAAAACTCTTTTCCGAAAATTTCAAATCTAAAAAGTGCAGTGTGTGCTTTGTCCCACATCGGAAATGGTTGAAATTCTTTTGTGGTTTATATGTCGACTTGTGAAGAGCATTCTTACTTGGTGTTTTGGATGTGGATATGCTCAGGTTGCGCACTGGAACATGCATGCATGGGCGCGCGCGAGCTCGGGCTCCGGCACGGGCGTGGGTGAGGGCAGTGTGGCTGTAGTGGTGCTAGTTGGCGCACTTTGCACTTCGCACGTGCGCATCGTGTCGCAGAGAAGTCGCTCCCTCGCGACCTTAAGCTCCAATTTCATCTTCTCAACACACCATCTCTCCCATTAGATCAGATACAATCCAAACATCGATTAGAATACCGTGAACATTTCTACTATTCTGAGTCTGCCAGAATAGATCTGCTGCGTTCAACTGTTCCATAGTGGACCCATCGTGATTGCTGCATGCTGGATCCAAATAAGGCTTGTCTTATCCTGGAAGCAATTCACCTGTAACCCATCAGCAATTGATAAGGGGGCGAATTACGCTTTAAGGACAATGTATCTGTTTACGTGATTCAGCCTAGTGAAGAACAAATTCATATTTTATTTTTATTTTTCGGTGCATCCATCAGTATATTTTCTAACAATCTTAAAGCGTAATTCATGGGCACCGAAAGTGTTGCATCAGTCAAACTGATGAACCAAGATCTGATCCGATTGGACCGATTCAATAGTTCAAATTTCACTAGATGGCAGGACAAGCTAAAATTCCCGCTGACAGCTTTGAAGATCTTCTACATCCTGGACCCGACTTTCCAGCCTCTGCCTGAAGCGAAGGACATTGAACTCTAGAACAGGTTGCTGCCAGGGTCAAGCGACAAGAAGATGAACTGTTGTGTCGTGGCCACATCCTCAATGCTCTCTCTGATCGGTTGTACGATCTGTACACGGGGACCACATCTGCTAAAGAAATTTGGAGCGCGCTGGAATACAAATACAAGGCTGAAGAGGAAGGTACATAGAAATTTTTAATTGCTAGGTATTTCGACTTCACGATGGTAGACAATTTGCCGCTGCTTGCCCAAATCCATGAATTACAATTAATTGTAAACAAGATAAAGGCATTAAAAGTAGACCTACTTGAATCCTTTCAAGTCGGAGTTATTATTGCAAAATTGCCTCCGAGCTGGAAAGACTACAGGAAGAAACTACTGCATAAATCCGAAGAATTCACCCTGGAACAAATCCAAAAATATTTTCGTATTGAAGAAAAATCCTGTAACCGAGATAAAAAGGATGACGCTAATGGTGCATCCTCATCCAAGGTGAACGCAGTAGAAAGGCCATCTCAAAATAATACCTATGAAAAAGTTGATTCCCTTAAACCTAACAAAGATTAAGGGAAATTCAAGAAAACCCAAAAGAAGAAAAATGGCAAACCTAAGGGAGCTTGCTATGTCTGCAGCAAGACCAGGCATTTCGCCCGAGTCTGTAGGGATCGAAAAAAGCCTAAGAAAGAGGCTAATGCAGTAGACGATGATATCATAGCCATGGTCACGGAAGTGAACTTAGTTCAAGAGAAAATTCTTGGCTGGTGGTATGATACAGGTGCCATAGTCCATGTATGCAACAAGCGATCTGCCTTTAAAACCTATGAAGAAGAAACCAATGGTCAAGAGGTTCAAATGGAAAATGAAGGACGATTGAAAGTTGCATGCAAAGGAACTATAGAATTACTCTTTACCTCTGGAAGAAGGTAATCTTGACCAATGTACTGCATGTCCCAGACATAAGGAGGAATCCTGTCTCAGGGGATCTCTTAAGCAAACCTGGGATTAGGGTTGTGTTTGAATCAGGCAAGCTGATCTTGTCTAAAAATGAGAACTTTGTGGGTAAGGGTTATGCTTGTAATGGGATGATCAAACTTTCATTAAATGAAAAGAATTCTTCTGCTTACATGATTGAGTCTGTAATGCTATGGCATGGTAGACTAGCCCATATTGGCTATAGTACCATAAAACTCATGACTAAGAACGGCCTAATATCATACAATGATAGTGACAAAGATAAATGTGAAGTATGCATACAGTCTAAAATAATCAAGAAATCATTCCCTAGCGTTGAGTGATCATCTCAAATATTAGACCTAGTGCATACTGACATATATGAACTAAATGACGTTCTTACCCGTGGAGGTAAAAGGTACTTTATAACGTTTATAGATGATTGTTCAAGATATATATATGTATATCTGTTAAAATCAAAAGATGAAGCATTTAATGCATTCAAGATCTATAAATCTGAAGTAGAAAATCAATTAGTTAAAAATATTAAAATCCTTCGTAGTGACTGAGGAGGAGAATATTTCTCTAATGAAATTTCTATCTATTGTGAAGAACATGGCATAATACATCAGTGCACAACACCTTATACACCACAACAAAATAGTGTAGCAGAGAAAAAATAGGACATTACTAGAAATGGTCAACTCAATGCTAATACAAGCACAGTTGCCATTAAACCTATGGGAGAAACACTGTTAGTTGCATGTCATGTTTTAAATAGAATTCCGTCTAAGAAAACCAAGACCCCTCCATATGAAATATGGAAAGGAAGAAAACCAAATATAGAGTATCTTAGAGTGTGGGGGTGTCTTGCATACTGCAGAACTCCAGAACCTAAAAGAACTAAGTTAGGACTAAGAGCTATCAAGCGCGTCTTTGTAGGATATGCACAACATAGTAAGGCCTATAGACTTCTAGATTTAGCCTCCAATGTTATCATAGAGTCTAGAGACGTAGAGTTCTTTAAGAATTCTGTATTTACGGAGAAAAAGAATACTGAGATTTAATCTCCTAATGAAACTATAAAAAGAAACACAAATAAAAGAAAAAACTCCAAGTGAACCTCGTAGGAGTCAAAGAGCAAGAGTAGAGAAGAGTCTTGATCCTGATCAAATAGACTCTTAGCGACTCTCTTTTCATCTAGTTGAGGGTGGTAAAGAGAAGATAATTGAGAAAATACCTATGGTTTTAACTATAGAAGATGAACCTAAAACCTTTAGTGAAGTTATGACTTAAAGAGACTTTGCTTTTTGGAAAGAGGCCATTAATGATGAAATGGATTCAATAATATCTAACCAAACATGGGAGTTGGTAGATCTACCTCTAGGTTCTAAACCAATAGGTTGTAAGTGGGAATTTAAGAAAAAAATATCACACAGATGGTACAATTCAAACCTTTCAGGCAAGGTTAGTTGCGAAGGGTTTCCGACAGAAAGAAAGAATCGATTATTTTGACACTTATTCACCAATAGCTAGAATAACATCGATTAGGATCTTATTCACTCCAGCATCTATACATCATCTTCATATCCATCAAATGGACGTGAAGACGACATTCCGGAATGGTGATCTCGATGATGAGGTATACATGGAGCAACCAGAAGGGTTTGTTCTACCAGGCAATGAAAGAAAAGTATGTAGACTTGTTAAGTCTTTGTATAAATTAAAGCAAGCACCAAAACAGTGACATGATAAATTTGCTTCTAAAGTTCTGTCTCATGGTTTTGAACATAACATTGCTGATAAATGCATATATTCAAAAGTGTGTAATGATTATATTGTAATCATATGCTTGTATGTAGATGATATGTTAATAATCAGTAATAAAATGGAAGGTGTAACTGAAACCAAGAAGCTTCTCTCTCTTCAGTTTTCAAAATGAAGGATCTTGGACAAGTGGATAGTATATTAGGTATCAAAGTTAAAAAACATAGTGGGGGTTTTGCATTATGCCAGTCTCATTGTATTGAGAAAATTCTAAAAAAGTTTAATCACTTGAAAATCAAAGAGGCAAAAATCCCGTTTTATCCACGTATCAAGTTAAAAGAAAACAGTGGAAGAGTATTTGTACAACTAGAGTATGCTAGTGCTATAGGCAGTCTTATGTATGCAATGCAATGCACAAGACCGGATATAGCATACGCCATGAGTAAACTAAACAGGTTTATGAGTAATCCAAGCATTGAACACTGGAAAGCAATAAGTAGAGTTCTAGGTTATCTTAAAAAAACCAAAGAACTAGGGCTATTTTACTCAGAATTTCCAGCAATGTTGGAAGGATATACCGATGCAAGTTGGATATTGAGTACAGGGGACAACAAGTCCATTACAGGGTGAATATTTACCCTAGGAGGTGCAGCTATATCTTGGGGATCCAAGAAACAAAGTTGCATAACGCACTTAACTATGGAATCTGAGTTTATAGCTTTAGCTACTACAGGCAAAGAGGCTGAGTGGTTAAGGGATCTTCTATTAGAAATCCCATTCTATGCGAAGCATATACCGGCTGTTTCACTTCATTGTGATAGTGAAGCCACTCTAGGGAGAGCCTATAGCGGTACCTATAATGGGAAGTCCAGATACATAAGTTTGAGACATGACTATATAAGGCAATTGATTCAAGATGGAATCATTGTAATCTCATATGTAAAGTCGAGTAATAACTTGGCTGATCCTTTTACTAAACTTCTGACGAGAGAGGTAGTAAGGACAACATCTAGAGGGATGGGGTTGAAACTCTTTACTCAAAGTTTCACCAGTGAAAGAAACCCAATCCAAAATTAGAAAATCTCTAAAGATTGGGTTTAATGGGTAACAATAATTCACTGATAAGTGAAAAGTTGCAGCACTAAAAAAATAAAATTAAAATAACCTCATCCAGGATGAAAGTGCCGGCCGTTATAAAAGAGGGATGAGTATTAAACTCTTAATGAAGTCTAGTCAAATAGGACAAGTGTTTTAACGGAAACACTGGAAGGATTTCACCTATGTGAAGGTAGAAGAGGTACCGCTTAAAAAATAAAAATAAAAATAACCTCATCCAGGATGAAAGTGCTGGCCGTTATAAAAGAGGGTTGAGTATTAAACTCTTAATGAAGTCCAGTCAAATAGGACAAGTGTTTTAACGGAAACACTGGAAGGATTTCACCTATGTGAACGTAGAAGTTGTGCCGCTTCTCATGAGAGTTAGAGTTATCTTGGGATCGTTCATGAAACAGGATAAGCACATAGCCATTAAAAGTGCTAAGCGAGATTATGAAGGAATACATAACGCAGAAGCTATTATGTGTGTAGTATTTTCATATAGGAATAACTGGTTCAATGCTGCGTCAACTAAAAATTTTGAAAGAACTTTAAAATACTTACACTAAGGAAAGATTCAAATCACTAGATATCTTTCTTTATGCATAATAACTATTATTATTTTGGCAGAGTTTTTCCATTGTTTTAAAAAAACCAGTAGGGGATTGTTGAAATTTAGTGGTTTTTTGAAAAAATTCAAAAATTCAAAATTTTGGGATTTTGCCGCCAAAACGCTTTTTCGAAAATTTCATATCCAAAAAGTGCGGTGTGTGCTTTGTCTCACATCGGAAATGGTTGAAACTTTTGTGGTTTATATGTGGACTTGTGAAGAGTATTCTTACTTGGTGTTTTGGATGCGGAGATGCTCGGGTTGTGCACTGGAACACGTGCGTGCGCTCGGGCGAGGGCATGGGCAATGTGGCTGTAGTGGCGCTAGTTGGCGCACTTTGTCTTATCTTGGAAGCAATTCGCTTGTAACCCATCATCAGTTGATAAGGGGGTGAATTACACTTTAAGGACAACATATCTGTTTACGTGATTTAGCCTAGTGAAGAACAAATTCATATTTTATTTTTATTTTTTGGTGTATCCATCAGTATATTTTCTAACACCCCCTTGAGCCTTGGTATTGGCCTAAAAAAGCTTTTCAATCCCCAACATACTAACAACTCTCCTTCTAACTCTTGGGGATGCGACAATGAATGTTTGGACTTTATGGTAGAATGTTCTATTGTTGTATTCCTTCCAAATTGACTAAAACTCCGTTAAAAGGGATAAACGCCATAAATTTTTTTGCTTTGACCCCCATTGTCCGATGTGCTAATGGCATGCCTATAGCAAAAGTCTCTGGTATCCCTCGCATCACCCATGACACCCCAAAGATACTGAGATGCTTATTCCAAACTGCTGCGAGTATTCATAGTGCAAAAGTAGGTGCCCCACTAATTCTCCATTTCGAAGGCATAAATAGAAATATTTATGATGGTTGCGTTATTGCTTCTTAAGTGGTTAATGACGAGGACTTTATCCTTACCAACAAGCCATTCAAAAGCAATCTCCCGTGGCAGGCCTAGATAACGCGGACCATTGAAGCCCGCTCCTCCCTACTCACCCCTCTCACCCATAATGCATTACTGATTTTACAGAAAAATCCCTAACTTCTCTAGTTTCCACTTCCAAGCATCCCTCTCCATCTACACCAAATTTCACACATTTAAAGTTTCCTCCGTAAGTCCAACTTCCACATGATCTGGTCTCCCATCAAATTGTTGCACTTGCAGTCTACGCCATGCCCCTTCATTCATACCCCTAGGGAAGGATGTATGGATTGGCAAAAATGGGAGGTCAACTCGAAATGCAGTTGATGAGATTTTGGCTCATGCTTGTAATTTTGTCCTATCTTTTTAATAAAAAATTCATCTTATCAGAAAAAAAGCAAAAAGTATCTAACATGTCATAGTTTTTGATGATGTCACTAGTACTATGTTCATGCAAATTTTATAAGTGGTGGTGTCATGTCCCAGTGTCTTATGTTTCCGGCATGGCAAAAACCAAAACATAGAATTGTCAACACTAAGTGTCATCCTTTGTGTTAATTGCATTTGTTATTGAATGTGAAATCTTTTTAGTATAAACAAACGAAATCTGTTATTTCTTCTTATAATGTCTAAGTCTTCTTCTTCTTCTTCTTCTTCTTCTTCTTTTTTCTTTCTTTCTTTCTTTTTTTCTTTCTTTCTTTCTTTTTTTTTTTTTTAAATTTTTAAATATTGTTTAAGGTACTTGTACTCTCTCTCTCCCCCATTTAAATTGCATTGGGTGTTAGAAGTGAACTCCTCCAATCTTCTTGATTTGATGTTGACTCTAGATTATCCTTTTATGTAATAATTTTTAAGTGTGCCATTTTGCAGCTCTTGAGTCAAAGTAGATTGGGCAGTGAAGCAACACCTAATCCTTTCATTCATCTTGAGGTATCTTAGACCCTTGCTGTTTTCTTGTTTCTGTTCTTTGAAGGGCCAGTTCATCCTGACGTTTGGATTTGATTGCGGTAGGACATATCTTAGGCCCTCTTGTATGTTTGTAACTGATATTCTATAGAATGTCAACTTCTAACACGAAATAAGTTCTTGAGGAACCAACTCCATTGCTAAGTGGATAACAAATAATCTTTAACATCTCCTAAACGATAATAAATATTTTTGGGTCTTTTGTTATAGTCTCAAAGTAGAATGTAATTTTATAACGATGTACATACGATGAAAGCAAAGTGGTGGGAATACGACTCCAATTATATTTTGTATGGTTAGTAAATATTTTATTAAGCCATGGGATTTTGGCTAGAAATTATAGGATCCTGATGCATTACAATGTGATGATATCTGGATGGGCACAGGCCATACAAATGGATCCCATGGGTTGTTAATTCAGATCATTTAATTGGTTGGATGAATTGTGGACAAGGTAGACCCCAAGTGTTGCCCAATTTGGAAGATCCTAGAAATCCACTCTTTGGCCTTTTTCTTCAGGTAAATTTTTTGTTGTTTTTCCTAACTGTATATTTGTATGCCATTGATTGAAGGGTCATGTCCTTTCAAACTTGGAGAAAAAATGGACTCATTAGATCAACACTCTGGACAACAAGCTATGGTTTGTATTTGCTTAGATTGGTGTAGCAGGACACGGTTCACATCTTAGTGCATTGTGACCCTTTAGTTTCACTCTTGGTCATTGGTCATCGATAGTTGTCTGTCTTTCTAACTTTGATGTGCTTTTATAATTTCATTAATTACTAGTCATTCTCCAAGCCCCAACTTCCTTTTGAACGCTTTTATAATTTTATTCATTACTAATTCCACAAGTCACGACAACTTCCTTTTGAATACTTTTATAATTTTATTCATTACTAGTCATTCCACAAGTCACGGCTTCTTTGAATGCTACCAATCTATTAATGTTCCGAACCAAGCCGAAAGCACATACAAAACACCAACCCAATCATGATGGCAAAATGAAAAAAAGTTGATTTAAGGGCAAGCCCTCCACCTGATTTTGAGAATGAGATTTGTGGGATTTGATTTGGGTCATGATAACAAGCTGTCAGGGATTGTCTTCAATCCCATGGAAGTGGGCTTGAATGGTGAAATGTTTGGATGGGGTGTTGGCTTAAAACCCATCCTGGGATTGAAGGTGGTGTTACGTTTGGCTGCTGGGAGTAACCCATGGGTTACGTATGGATACATTACAAACACATGTTTGGATATCAAGTTGGGTCTGTGAGATGGGTTTCTCACTTCATACCCGTACTCATTGTCTGTACAAAACATCGAAAAAACGAGCTACGTCAACATTTTCTGTTGGCCCACCGTAAGTGGTGTTTGATCCACACTGTCTATCCAGTTGACATGATATCATTGTCGGGCATGATCCAAAGAATCAGACAGATCCAAAGGTGGAGTGGACCCCACGATAGAAAACAGGGTGGAGAGGGACGCCCACCGTTGAAACCCACCTGAGGATCACCATTGGGTTCCTTTCTGATCCAACCCGTTCATGTGTTAATGCAGACATGAAAAAAGGAAAAAAAGATCATTCATGCACTCGAAAACGGTTGGATCGGACTCATTCTTTGCATCATGTGGAGAGGGACGCCCACCGTTGAAACCCACTGTTCTTTGTCGTGGGGTCCGTACGAAGCATTGGATCTGACTCATTCTTTGTGTCATGCCTTAAAATGATTTCTAAAAAAGGATGAACGGTGTGGATTCGTAACATGCATCGTGGTGGGCCCCACAAAAATTAGTCACTTCACTTCCGTAGGAGGTCATCCACGTTTCATCGCAACATATTCTACCTGCAATTCCAAGGACTGTTACGATTCCCCATGAAACGGATTGGCTACTCCCCTTGCCAACATATTCTACCTGCAATTCCAAGGATTGTTACGATTCCCCATGAAACGGATTGGCTACTCCCCTTGCCACCAGCCCGGTGGCTGGTGTCGGTGCTTTGTGGGCCCCACCATGATGTATGTGTTTCATCCATGCCATTCATCCATTTTTACAGATCACTTTAGGGCTTGATCCCAAAAAATGAGAGGGATATAAATATCAGGTGGACTGCACCACAGGAAAACAATAACGATTGGATATCCACCATTAAAATCCTCCTAAGGCCCATTGTTCTTTTTATTTGACATCCAATCTATTGATTAGGTCATAAAGACCCAGATGAATGGAAAAAACAAATATCAGGTTGATCTAAAACTTTTATGGCCCCCAAAAAGTTTGTAATGGTTGATGTTCATTCAATACTATTTCCTGTAATGTGGTCCACTTGAGATTTTTATATACCTCAATTTATTTATTTATTTTTTTGTCTCATGTCATAAAATGATCTATAAAAGCAGATGGACGACATGGATGAAACACATACATCATGTTGGGGCCCACAGAGCACCGACCACCAGCTATTGGCTGGTGGCAGGGGGAGTAGCCAATCCATTTCCATGGTATTGGATGGGAGTAGTCGATGGCATCTCGAGTACCAAGGTGGGTTATCGTAAATCCATCTACCTGGCGCAGGATCCGAGTAGTCCATTCAAAAGACCAACGAAGTCTTCCCAAACATGATTAGATTTCAAACCCGGGATTTCTAAAACCCACTCCCACTAAATCCCACCTAATCCCATGCGCCAAACGCCCCCTAGATGATTTGGAGGCAAACAGTGAGTGGGTTATGGAGACAGAGAATCCAGCTTTTGCCGGCAAGACCCTTACATGGGCCCAAGTTGAAGACGCCGCTTATGGATCAACACCTGGCGAAGGTTCTCAAGGGCAGAGAAGAGGGGCGAGCAGTAGTACGAGCGTTACTAGAACTAAGGACAAGAAGATATTGAGATTGAAGAAGTGCAAGAAGAAGATGCTCGACCATTAGATGCGGATGAGCAACTTGTGTGAACATGATAAAGAAATAAAATAAAATGAAATGTACATTTAATGTAGGGGCATTTTCACACCGGGCTCGAGCAAGGTGTTTGATATCGGTATCGGTGGGCGTAACGGTGCCCACAGTTACCGATACGGATACGCTCCGTATCGGCCGATACGAGGTGTTTAACAGTGCATTTTTTTTTTGGCCAAAAAATTGTGGAAAAATATCAATTAAATCCGGAATATTCTTAATATTCCAAATATGCATTCATTTATAATTTGGAACATTTTATGGTGGTGTAACGGTCCACTCTTTGGTGAGAATGCTATATCGGGTTGTCTGATGGATTTATGAACCTGACAACCTGGAATTAATTGAAAACTTTTTATATTTAGTTTTTCAACTATATAATATCTATATAAATTTATTATAATTAATGTAATACCAAAACATCTTAAAATGGATTTATGAACTTGACAACCTGGAATTAACTGAAAACTTTTTATATTTAGTTTTTCAACTATATAATATCTATATAAATTTACTATAATTAATGTAGTACCGAAACATCTTAAAATTTCAAGTTTTCCTTTTTCATGACTCACATTCATTTCATTTCAATATATAGAGTTTAGGGACTTTTCATATACCTATCAATTTGATATTATTTTCCCCCATAGATCTTTTAAAAAATAAAATTAAATTGGGGTAAATAGTGTTGTTGATTCGGGGACCATTTGATGCCCCAAACTAGCCTCAAATTAATGCAATCTATTGGCACTTATCCCACTAATGGATTGGTGGACATTTATTGGACAGTGAAAAATGAAAAATATCAAATGGTCTTATTTTTAAAAACGAGTGTCTGCAAACTAATGGTGAAAATTGTTCAAACAATTTAATTTTGGGATTGTGACTTAGCAATAATGGTCTCAAAATTTAATTGGTTAATTTTGAGTTGATATATACCTCATGTATAAATTTTTGGGGCCATGTACTGGGGTCCACTCGATTATGTATTATATATCCATGTCATCCATCCATTTTGGCAACTCATTTAAGGGCATTGGAAAAAAATTAAGGTAAATCCAGATCTCAGGTGGACCACTAGTGGGCCAGGCGAGCCACCTCGATGTATTCGTATATCCATGCCATCAATCCGTTTTGCCAACTCATTTCAAGGCATGGTCCAAAAATTCAGGTGGATCTAAATCTTCAGTGGACCACTGGTGAGCATCCCTTTAAAAGCGGGGCCCACCTCAATGCATTTGTTGTATATCCATGTGGTCCATCCTTTTTGCTAACTTATTTCATGGCATGGTCCAAAAAATGAGGCTGATCCAAATCTTAGGTGGACCACAAAAAAGGATTTAATTCCCACTATTAAAAATTGCTTAAGACAATTTTTTTTTTTTTTTTTTTTTTGGGATCAAGCTGTTATTTGTGTTCTCCCTTCATCAAGGTAAGGTCAAGGTCTATGTGACCTCATCGACAGGTTCGATGGAAAATATACATTATATTGGGCCCTAAAAAGATTTTAACGGAGGGCATTCAATCCCAACTCCGTGGTCCAATTGAGATTTGGACCGCTTCATTTCAAGCATCGTGCCTTAAAATGAACTTAAAAAATTATGGACGGCATGGATATACTACACATAAATCAAGGTGGGCCCCACGTAACAAAACAGTGCATGTGTGCAGTGTTGCGTGCACTGCAGACTACAGTGTATATAAACATAAGTGTGTGCCTGTTTCACAGCCACACAGTCCATTTGTTTTTTCTAAAGAAGGAAAAATGAAAAGAAGAGAGAGGGAAACTGAAAAGAGAAGAGGGAAACAAGAGAGAGAGAGAGAGAGAGAGAGAGAGAGAGAGAGAGAGAGCGCCGCAGCCGCAACTGTAGCAACGCCGCAGCCACAGCAATGCCGCAGCTGCAGTCGTAACCCAAAACGAAGAAGAAAAAAAAGATTTTTATTTAAATTTCATTTTTATTTCATTTTTTCCCATTTTCTTTACTGTTATGGGCCGTAACAGTTGTTACGGTACCGTAACAGCCATTACAAACCCAAAAATAGAGGGTGCTTCGTTTCGGGCCGTATCGCGTAATGGTATCAACCGTTACTGTTACGTATCGGCCGAAACGTAACTGATTTTGAATACCCTGGGCTTGAGTGGGGTGGCCTGTGGGATGCAGGGGCACACTCGATGTGGGTGGCCCATGTAACCCATGGATTTGGGGCCTGGGCTATGAGATAAAAGGATTAATTCGCCATGCTCTATTGGTTCCAGCTTTTTGAGCAAGTGGTTAATTGTCCTGCATCAACATTGAAGGAGGTGACTTTGACTTTGACGACGAAGATGGTGGTCATGTGCCACAATGGGAGAGGGAACAATGTATATAGTAGATTAGTGGTTTGTATATTTTATTTATCAATAAAATTATTAACTTTTTATCAGTAGGTTTGTTGAGTTGTTAATTTTTAGTTTTTTACATCTTGTGGTTAATGGCTTATTAACTTATTAGTTAGGTAGTACACATTAGATTAAAAATTGAAATAGATAAACAAAATCAAATTCAAGTAGTTACAGTCTTTATGAAAAAAAGATTTTTTTTCCAAGAGGAAAAAATTGTGCTCGATCGCTTATGTGATTGGCGATCACACATGTATGATCGATTACAATTGTAGGTCCGTAGAAGAGGGCATTTCCATCATGAAGGATTCAATCTAGTCACATGTTCCTGTACGGCTACCTTGTTTCGACTTCACCCTAGTCGAAGACCCCACTGTGGTATGCGCCAATAAGACCACCAGAAGATGTCTGTGGCACTAGTGGTGCACAAAAGTCATGGGTGATCATTGGTCCAATGCTTCAGGCGAAACGAACTCCTAGGGTGTGATGGGCGGTGTGTACATGGCTCGGGTACATATTCAGTGTGGCATGCTAATCCGCGATTAGTAGAGATTCCAACTTCATGTTCTCGAGTTGTAGAGAACAATCCGAGATTCCAACTTCATGTTCTCGAGTTGTAGAGAACAATCCGAACTGAGGCAATCTTTTTGGATATGCTTTGCTTTACAGCCTAGGTTCCCATTGTAATTGCCATTATAGCACATGTGTGGCCCAGCCCATAAGGGTCATGTCCGAATTGCCATTATAGCACATGTGTGGCCCAACCCATAAGGGCCATGCGTACATGACGTCATCGCCACCTTCCTCCAGTATATCACTGGTAGTCCCTCGTGAGTGTGGCATGCACCTTTTTGTTTAATTCAGAGCTGTTTTGGTGGGGAATGCTACTACCACTACGTGCCAAACCACCGGATGCCTCGCCTGAATGTTGAGTCTTCCTCCGCCGTCAACTCAATGTCAGCGTCACGACATGTTGTTGATATTGATTGAGTTGGAGGCAATGTTGTCAAATTGCATATGCGATCATGTGCGATCGCATATGCCTTTGCGCATATGCAATCACACAATTGCATATGCCTTTGCACATATGCAATCGCACAATCGCATATGCGACCACATTTTTTTTTTTTGAAAAATAAAAAAATGGAAAAAATTAAAGAAATTTGTAAAAAACATAAGAAATTAAGGGTGACTTTCCTAAGTTAATAGATAACTAATTTTACATATTTAAAATATATTTGAGAGAAATAAAATCAATTAAACAATGAATTAAACATCAAGTGCTTGAATCTTGATCTTAACTTGAGAGAGAGAGAGAGAGAGAGAGAGAGAGAGAGAGAGAGAGAGAGAGAGAGAGAGAGACCACTTGGAAGTAGGAAATGTAAGAGAAGAAGAGAGTAAAAGAAAGTTATTTTTTTAAAACAAATAAAAGAAAATAAAATAATGTGCCAACTGTTGGCCAATATCCGATCGCATACATTGCATATGCGATCACATATTTTTGCATATGCCACATGCGATCGCATATGTGCCAGATCACATATGCCATGATCACACATGCGATCTGCATATGGATATGCACATATGCGATCACGTATACGCATATGCGGTCGCACATGACAACAATGGTTGGAGGGAATTTCGCTGATTGAATACATATTATGTTATGCAACCAACGTCATCGTTACTGGTACTTTGACTAAACTGTAAGTAGGCATCTGTGGGGCTTGCGGATTCGTGACACTTAACGACTGTGATTTCATAAAGAGTGCTTCGAAAGGCTCCAATTCCCTCTTAATGACAGCACACTCAACGAGTAGCACTGGCATGTCACTTGGCTCCTAAGCTCGCTTCGGTTGCAAAGACTGTCTCAAAACACAAAATAAGGATTTTGCTCGTTATAGGACATCACCAAAATCTCACGACACAAGCTAACGATAGCCATGCAACACTGTAAGGACATGTTTTGTTGTTAATTTGTCCAGGGCTGGTCAGGTTTTGCCTATTGTATCGAATAAAACCACATGCTCCATTGCCTGTGCACGCTCCTGTCAATTCATTCGAGTTTACCTACGTGCCCTTTACGCTCAGTTATTCCAAAGGACACTTGCCCCCACCCCCTCATCTTATTGTGGTTGTTGGCACGGAGTTAGCCGTGGCTTATTCTTCGAGTCCCGTCATGATTGCGCATGGCATTCCCTTCTTCACTAACGTGATATTCTCAGAACACAAAGTAAGGATTTTGCTCGTTATAGGACATCACCAAAATCTCACAACATGAGCTAACGATAGCCGTCCAACACCTGTATGAAAGTCAATACCATCTCCGTAAGGACATGTTTTGTTGTTCATTTGTCCAGGGCTGGTCAGGTTTTGCTGTTGTATCGAATAAAACCACATGTTCCACTGCTTGTGCAGGCTCCTGTCAATTCATTCGAGTTTTAGTCTTGTGAACGTACTCCCTAAGCAGAGTGTTTCACGCATTAGCTGGGCCCCTGATCAGTGTAGACCAAGGGCAAACACTCATTGTTTATGTCATGGACTGTCAGGGTATGTAATCCTGTTTGCTCCCCATGCTTTCTCACCCCAGAATCGATAAGGACCCAAGAGCTGCCTTGGCTTTTGACATTCCTTTGTTGATCTTCGGATATCACCCCTACACATGAAATTCCACTCTTATTATTATTTTTTTATTTTTTTATTTTTTGAAGACACAGGGTGTCCCCACCTCTTTTTTGAAGTGAGACTAGTCCCTGCGGATACATGCAATCACCCATAACCACGTGTATCGGGTAGTAAAGCCAAGGAGGGGAATCGAACCCTCACCTATAGGGAGCAAACCTACGGTGAAGACCATTCGCCCAAACCTCGTTGGGTAAATTCGAAATTCCACTCTTATGTCTCACTCAAGTGAAATTTGAGAGCATTTCACCACTATTTGGCAACTTTCACCTTCAACCCGTTTGCCCAGTTATTCCAAAGAACACTTGCCCCCACCCCCTCATCTTATTGCGGTCGTTGGCACGGAGTTAGCTGGGGCTTCTTCTTTGAGTCTTGTCATGATTGCGCATGGCATTCCCTTCTTCACTAACGCGATATTGTTGGATTGGGCTTTCACCCTTTGTCCAAGAACCCCAACCCCCCCCCCCCAAAGGATCATCTGAAAAGACCAGCTAAGCATCATTGGCTCGGTCAACCTCCACCTGACCAACTATTTAATACTATGCAGGCTCATCAAACAACACTTTTTAGCTTCCTTTAGGACAAAAATTGTGTCAGTAAGGTTTCACTATCCCCTCTCTTCAAGTTTATGGTTTTTTTTTTTTTTTTTCCATGCTCCCTCCTTTTTTCTTCTACTTCATATTATCTTTGAAGGCATTAAGCATAGACAAAATTTTAATATTTCTGCTATGGACTTTCAAAATAGAACTGCTGGTGCACTTTCTGAGGTGCAGACATTAGAAGCCTGAAACTCAATTAGGTCATAAACCTTGCTCGAGTTTGAGCACCATTTTGTGTGTTAATATATATATATATATATATATATATATATATATATATATATATATATATATATATATATATATATATATATGGGAAAAGGTACTGTGCTCGAGCTCACGATAAGCTCCCATGAGGTCGAGCTGTGTGGGCCACACCGTGATGCGTGTCGACCATCAACATCATGCATTTGATGGGTCCCCTTGAAATTATGGGATATCCCAAAAATCAGCCGTATTAGGAACTCAGGTGGGCCATACCATCTAAAATCATGTGAAGACATGCCAAAAACATATAAAAGCACTTGGTGGGGCCCACCTAAAATTGCATGCATCTGAAACTTGGTCTGAACCCTCATCCAAGTGGGACACACATAATGGATGGGCTGGATTTGCAAACCACATCTCGGTGGGCCCAAAAAATGATTATGAATGTTTTAATGGTGCACGGCCCCTCTCAACTTCTGTATGTTGTGTGGCCCACACAAGTCATGGATTGACTTGATTTTTGAGACCTAGGCCCACGATGGAATGGTGCATCTGACTGATGGGGTAGATGTTTGAAACGCATCACGGTGGGGCCCACACAGCTCGACCTCACGGGACGTTCCCATCAGCTCGAGCGCATAGTACCTTTTCCCCATATATATATATATATATATATATATATATATATATATATATATATATATATATATATATATATATATATTAGTTTAACAAATACCAGCACCACCTGGTACTTGATGAATCTGGATCTGTGTTTTTTGTGCATCATTCCGCCCTTGGCTTATTTTCACATATTGGCTTGGATAAACATGTACTTGGAATTTTGAGGCATTGCAGGGTTATGGCCACTACCTGATCCATGAGCAGATGGTGGGGGAGCCTCTCGAAGAAATAATAGGGCAGCTGATGGAGAAGAACACACCAGTGGCAAACCAACTTTTAGAGAGGAAGGGCCTGTATGTCATCCCCATGGCCTTGGCACATGACGCCCTCCAAACCGATTAGATGCTGTTTCTCTCAACAGCCAAAAGCTTGGATTCTCGACTAAACAAATGGATTTCTTTCTTGGTTACTCAAAACTATGCCAACGTTTTGAACTTTGCTCTCATACCACCCCAGACTGAAACTGGTAGCTGGCGAAGTGGAAGTCGAGGCTTTTGACTACTGAGCATTTTTGGGTGATTCGAAAGGTAAAGGAATTTCGGTCATTTTATTTTTTATTAAACAGATGTTGGGTGGCTCGATGCAACAAATACTGAAATGATATATAGCATTTGTGAATAATTCGATTTTGGATTGGTTGATATCACATATACATACACTACATTTCAGTAGTGGATGATGCACCGGCTGGTGTGGTCTTTCTCCATTTGAGCTTTTGATTTTTCAGGGAAGAAAGTCAATCCTTCAATCAGGTGTAGCTTGAACTTTTGTAGTGATTGGTCTGCTTCAGTGGGTGCCATGCATTATGCTGGTAGGTTTTGTTTCCTCATGGGAAAGGAGAAAAACAATGAGTGCCAAATGCTTTTCCAAGGAACTCAAGTGTGACCGAAGTTGTAAGCATGCAAGATCCAAGCTGCTCATCAAGAGGGCATCAACATGTACACACTGGGCCCACGAGCTGGGCCTGTTATCGATCATTCATTTCTTTCATACCCCAACTGTTGGGCAGACCTGCCACCTAAATGGGGGGTGCCTAACGAGCGGCTTGCACTGCACACACTTTGCGCCTTGTTGGCAGTCTGAGCAACATGGAATTTGCGAGACCTGTTAGGGGCGGACCTGAAAAGTCCCAAAGGTACGCCTCTCTCTCACTCTCTCTCTCTCTCTCTCACACACACACACACACACACACACACACACACACAGGATCTTAGCCATCATATCTTTGCTCTTTATTGCATTGATGTTGCTTGATGATTCTAGTTTCTTAATCATGTACTAGTGGGGCCCCTCAGGCAATGCCAAGGATCTTAACCAAAAGAAAAAGGTTTTCAGGTCCGTCACCACTAAACCCTAATGGTGGGGTCTAGTTTGGATGGGTTCTAGCCACAAAGCTAGACTCGATTGGACTGTCTTGATCTCTGATTAGAGGGTATTCTACCATCCATTAGATGAGCACCAATCGGCCATTTAGGACAACAGTTATGAGTAAGTTTTTGTTTACTGTCCATCAAAAGTGGCCCGGCATTCTAGAGTGGTTTAAGCTGTGTTCTATTGCATGCATGCATGCCAACATAACATTCTTTTAAATTATCAGAAGGTTGAAAAAAAGATCAGTGGAGCTCACCACGCTATAGCATGGTGTGGGGTCTGTGGCCTTGATGTATGTGTTTTACCCATGCTGTCCATCCATTTTTCTAGCTCATTTTAAGGTGTGAGCCCAAAAATGAAGCACATCCAGTGCTCAAGTGGACTACAACCTGGGAAATAGCGGGAATTAAATGCCTTGTTCAACTTGGGGCCACAAAAGTTTTCGATCCAGCCGATACTTGTGTTCTCCCTTCATACGGGCCTGTGTAACGTTATGTAACCTTATGAACAGGTTGGATGACAGATAAACATCAATGTTGTTGGGATTCAGACTCCCAACAAACTCAGATCAACCCTAGGTCTTAGAAATTCGGATCTATCACTGTTTTCAATCTGCATGCTTGGAAGCATGCACGATGAAGATAGAACAATAAAATAAAGTAGAATAACTAAACTATAAAGCAATCAATCATAGACCAAAATATTTACGTAGAAAATGCTCGCGCGAGAAAATCACAATACAAAGTGACAAAAATTTACTATAATCAAAACCTTAGAGTTTACAAATTCACATTCTTTGATTACAGATGTACTGGATCCTCCTTTGCAATGCACAACTCTTGAGAAACCTTTCCCAAGCCCTTGGAAATGTTGGAAACCTTCTCGGCTCATAAACCCGTCCTTGTAAAAAAAAAAAAACGTTTGTAATGGTTGCCAAGCTTTAATCCCAAATGAGGCTCAAGTAACTTGATTTGTGCAACTCTAGGTAATAGTTTAGGTTGGACCGAACATAACTTTTGGTTGAACCTAATCTACCTAAATAAATTTTCGGTTGAATCGAAATTGACCAAAACATCACAAAAACATCACAACGAGCAACTTGATAAAATCAAATCATCCTGCACAATAATCTCCACCTTAACTTGCATTATGCCAAGTTACCTTGTAGACTTCCCGTGTAACCTTTACCTTGAGCGTAAACCGCTTCCTGTATTCTCTACCTAGAACGCAACTCATCCGCACTCCTATGCAAGGTTGCCCAATCTCATTAATAGCTAGTGAGATTGATCAAGCCCAAGCAATGCTTGAACTTCTTTATAGTTGCCAGCTTTGTCAACATGTCTACGGCATTCGCAATTCTCGTTCATATGAATATATTTTGAAATATAATCTCTTTTGAAGTAATGAGCTCCCGTATCTTATGAAACATTATGTCGGTGTGCTTGGTTCGCACGTGATACACTTGATTCATCGCCAGATAGATAGCACTGACTATCACGGTACAATTGAATGGCCTCTTACTTCAACCTGAGTTCTCCATCATACCTTTCAACTATAATGCCTCATTTGACGCTTCCGTCACAACCCTACCTTTGTTGTAGACAACGCTATTGTAGACTATATCGTAGATCTTCAACATATTGGTTCGCCTGTTAATGTGAAAATATATCACGGAGTGGACCTCTTGTTGTCCAGATCACCTGCATAATCCGAATCCATGTAGCCTACAACTCCATCTGAAGCTCTGTCCCCCAAACATGATTCGAGTGTTGACTGTGCCCATGAGATACATGAGAATCCACTCAACAACATTCCAATACTATTTTCCTGTATTACGAAGGTATTTGCTAACCACATTTACTGCCTATGAGATATCCGGTCTTATGCAAACCATTGCATACATGAGACTTACCACTGCACTTGCGTATGACACTCGTGACATTTCTGAAATCTCCGCTTCTGTACTTGGACACGACGTAGTTAACAACTTAAAAAATGACCTGCTAGAGGTGCGCTAATTGTCATAACACCTTTTATGTGGAACCTCTCTAGCACCTTCTGCACATAATCCTTCTAAAAAAGCTACAGTTTCTTAGATTCTCTGTTTATGTTTATCTCCATGCTTAAGATATTCTTTGCAATGCCTAGATCCTTCATGTCAAACTTCTTGCTTAAAATAGACTTAAGCAAGAGTATTTCTTTATTGTCCTTTGTAGCAATCAACATATCATCTCAAAAAAATAAGTAAAATATAGGACTCATCCTCAAGTACCATCTAGTAAATGCAATAATCGTACTCACACCTGTTATACCCAACCTCTAACACGTAGGAATCGAACTGCTTATACTATTGCCTTAAAGACTGCTTTAGCCAATGCAATGACTTCTTTGGGCTACACACGTGGCATTCCTTACAGTTCTTTGAATCCTTCAGGCTGTCTCACGTAAATAACTTCATCTAAGTTTCCATAAAGTAATGATGTCTTTACATCAAGCTGCTCCAATTTCAAATTGGATTCCACTACCATTGCTAGTAGCACCCTAATTAAGGAATGTTTCACGACCGGAGTGAAAACCTCATTGTAATCTACTCATTCCCTCTGTGAGAACTCCTTTCCTATGAGTCATGCTGTGTATTTTCATCCTCTTTTGCAGTTAATGCTTCATTCTTCCTATAGACTCATTTACACCTTGTCTACTGACCTTTAGGAAGTTTCACCAACTCCCATGTCTGATTCTTATATAGAGATTCCATCTCTTTCGCCATCGTGGACATCCACTTATCGCCATCCTTTTTAGATTTTTCCTCTTGAAAGGTGAATGGATTTCTACTTTCTGTGAACAACGCAAAAGAGATCATGTCTTCGAACCCATACCGAATTGAGGCTCTAATGGTTAATTTCTCCCTTTTCCTAGCTATACATTCCTATGTATCCTGCTAATTATTTTGCTGATCAGTTTCTTGCATATGCTAATTTTTCCCTTCAGTAACTGGCTCAACTGGCTCCACTTGCATTGATAATTTCTCAGTCTCACCTTGTTTTTTTTACTTCTTTGTAGTTTCCTTGTTGACCTTCAACATTGATGTCTCATTGAAGATAATATCTTTGTTAATGACCACCTTTTGTGATGTTGGATCCCAAAGCTTATAGCCATTAACACATTTTTCATACTCGACAATGATGCACGTCTTAGACTTTGGATCCAATTTCAACCTTTATCCACTTTGCACTGGACATATGCTGAACACCTGAAGATTTCCAATCTTGAATAATCGATGTCCTTGCTTGTCTATACTTCCTCTGCAACCTTGGAGTCCAATGTTATAGATGGTGACCAATTTACCATATGGCATGCCATGTTCACTGCTTATACCTAGAAACTTTTAGGAAGCCTCTCATGCAATCGCATACTTCTTGTCCTTTCCAATAAAGTTCTATTCATCCTGTTTGCCACCTGTTTTGTTATGGGGTCCCTAGAGTTAAGAAGTGCCTTGTGATGCCTTATTCCTTGCAGAATTCTATGAATCCCACCTCTTTATACTCTGTATCGTTATCTGATATGAGATACTTAACATGTTTCCCAGTTTGCTTCTCAACTTGCGCCTTTCATTGCTTGAACCCAGTGAACACCGTAGACTAGTGTTTCCAGAAGTAGACCCAAACCTTCCTTGAATAATCTTCTATGAAGGTCACGAAGTATTGTGGCCCTCCCTTAGATGGTACTCTCACCGACCTTCAGACATCAGAATGAATATAGTTGATCATCCCGTTGCTAGTGTGCGTAGTAATCTTAAACATTATCTTGCACTGCTTCCCATAAACACAGTGCTCATAAAAATCTAGCTTGCACGCCTTAACTCCCTTTAATAGTTTTATTTAATAGAGTTTCATCATGCCCCTCTGAAAAGGCCGAACTAAATGTCTTTGGGGGGGGAAAGAAAGATAACACAATCAAATAATAAAGAAGCACAAGTAAGTAACAACCTCAAATGTACTAGTTTTGAGAGATTGATACAAACTTATTTCTAAGGACAACTTAACATCAAAAACCAAAGGCTTATGGCAGGACAACCTTATTAGAACGTTTGAAAGTATAAAAAACTCAAACCAATAAAGAGGCAAAGGAAATAGCAAAGGAAATAAACTAAGTTATTACAACATTCCTATTAGTGCATAAAATAAATTACATTATTCATCACAGATGCTTAAAATAAATTACAACATTCACACACATAAGCACATTCAATCATCCACCACAACTCTAGGAATTATAGTGGTTCGCTTGTGTGTACACCAACTGTTAGAAAACAGCCATACAACTACTCCACTCCTAATATCCATTCCCTTAGGATATTAGCATTCACAATGAAAAAGGTTTTCCAAGGTTCACCTTAAAACCTTCACAATTGTGTCTTTAGTTGGGCTTACACAATTACAAAAACTCCACACTCTGAGATTTTCTGGATTAGCTCAGACAAAACCAAAAAGAGATTTTTCTAGCACAACCTCAAAAATAAAAAATGATATACAAAATTATAAATGATACTTATCTGGAAATTCTCCTTTTGAAGAAGCTCGATAGAACCAATCCGATGTAGACCAAGCTGTTTAATGTCCGGTCTCACAGATGAAAAGGTTCTAGTTCTAAATGATTTTTAATTAAATCAACCTGGGCCAGCTTGATTTGATTTTGATCTCAAGAAAGGGTAAAACTCAAATCCCTTCTTAATATAAGATTATAATAAACATCACAAAATCAAATTACAAAAGCTAATTAAAGAGAATCTAAAATGAGCACAAAATAACTTAATGAAAACCTCATTGTAATCTACTCATTCCCTCTGTGAGAACTCCTTTCCTATGAGTCATGCTGTGTATTTTCATCCTCTTTTGCAGTTAATGCTTCATTCTTCCTATAGACTCATTTACACCTTGTCTACTGACCTTTAGGAAGTTTCACCAACTCCCATGTCTGATTCTTATATAGAGATTCCATCTCTTTCGCCATCGTGGACATCCACTTATCGCCATCCTTTTTAGATTTTTCCTCTTGAAAGGTGAATGGATTTCTACTTTCTGTGAACAACGCAAAAGAGATCATGTCTTCGAACCCATACCGAATTGAGGCTCTAATGGTTAATTTCTCCCTTTTCCTAGCTATACATTCCTATGTATCCTGCTAATTATTTTGCTGATCAGTTTCTTGCATATGCTAATTTTTCCCTTCAGTAACTGGCTCAACTGGCTCCACTTGCATTGATAATTTCTCAGTCTCACCTTGTTTTTTTTACTTCTTTGTAGTTTCCTTGTTGACCTTCAACATTGATGTCTCATTGAAGATAATATCTTTGTTAATGACCACCTTTTGTGATGTTGGATCCCAAAGCTTATAGCCATTAACACATTTTTCATACTCGACAATGATGCACGTCTTAGACTTTGGATCCAATTTCAACCTTTATCCACTTTGCACTGGACATATGCTGAACACCTGAAGATTTCCAATCTTGAATAATCGATGTCCTTGCTTGTCTATACTTCCTCTGCAACCTTGGAGTCCAATGTTATAGATGGTGACCAATTTACCATATGGCATGCCATGTTCACTGCTTATACCTAGAAACTTTTAGGAAGCCTCTCATGCAATCGCATACTTCTTGTCCTTTCCAATAAAGTTCTATTCATCCTGTTTGCCACCTGTTTTGTTATGGGGTCCCTAGAGTTAAGAAGTGCCTTGTGATGCCTTATTCCTTGCAGAATTCTATGAATCCCACCTCTTTATACTCTGTATCGTTATCTGATATGAGATACTTAACATGTTTCCCAGTTTGCTTCTCAACTTGCGCCTTTCATTGCTTGAACCCAGTGAACACCGTAGACTAGTGTTTCCAGAAGTAGACCCAAACCTTCCTTGAATAATCTTCTATGAAGGTCACGAAGTATTGTGGCCCTCCCTTAGATGGTACTCTCACCGACCTTCAGACATCAGAATGAATATAGTTGATCATCCCGTTGCTAGTGTGCGTAGTAATCTTAAACATTATCTTGCACTGCTTCCCATAAACACAGTGCTCATAAAAATCTAGCTTGCACGCCTTAACTCCCTTTAATAGTTTTATTTAATAGAGTTTCATCATGCCCCTCTGAAAAGGCCGAACTAAATGTCTTTGGGGGGGGGGGGGGGTTGAAAGAAAGATAACACAATCAAATAATAAAGAAGCACAAGTAAGTAACAACCTCAAATGTACTAGTTTTGAGAGATTGATACAAACTTATTTCTAAGGACAACTTAACATCAAAAACCAAAGGCTTATGGCAGGACAACCTTATTAGAACGTTTGAAAGTATAAAAAACTCAAACCAATAAAGAGGCAAAGGAAATAGCAAAGGAAATAAACTAAGTTATTACAACATTCCTATTAGTGCATAAAATAAATTACATTATTCATCACAGATGCTTAAAATAAATTACAACATTCACACACATAAGCACATTCAATCATCCACCACAACTCTAGGAATTATAGTGGTTCGCTTGTGTGTACACCAACTGTTAGAAAACAGCCATACAACTACTCCACTCCTAATATCCATTCCCTTAGGATATTAGCATTCACAATGAAAAAGGTTTTCCAAGGTTCACCTTAAAACCTTCACAATTGTGTCTTTAATTGGGCTTACACAATTACAAAAACTCCACACTCTGAGATTTTCTGGATTAGCTCAGACAAAACCAAAAAGAGATTTTTCTAGCACAACCTCAAAAATAAAAAATGATATACAAAATTATAAATGATACTTATCTGGAAATTCTCCTTTTGAAGAAGCTCGATAGAACCAATCCGATGTAGACCAAGCTGTTTAATGTCCGGTCTCACAGATGAAAAGGTTCTAGTTCTAAATGATTTTTAATTAAATCAACCCGGGCCAGCTTGATTTGATTTTGATCTCAAGAAAGGGTAAAACTCAAATCCCTTCTTAATATAAGATTATAATAAACATCACAAAATCAAATTACAAAAGCTAATTAAAGAGAATCTAAAATGAGCACAAAATAACTTAATGAATTTACAAACTTATCTCTCAGAGTGGTGTCTTGATTCACTTTTTTGATTGAATAAACTTTGAAATTCGTACTCTATTTATAAGTGAAAATACTGTTCACTCGACTGGTCAGAGGGTCGGTTCGGCTGGTCGAAGGATTAACAAAATTTCAAATTTTCTGGTGCGATAAGATAAGGTCGTTACTCGACTAGTTGAGTGGCCTGCTCGACTGGTCGAGCAATGCACTTGACTAGTCGAGTGGGACCGGAAAAGCTTGCTGGACTTTGAGTTGAGCACTGCACGACCGGTCGAGCACTATTCACTCGACTGGTCGAGCAGTCTCCAGGACTGGTCGATAGTCCAACAGAAAATTTCAAAAAATAGCAACAAACTTTGAATTGGTCGAGAAAACTCTTAGACTAGTCGAGCCAGTACTTGGACTAGTCGAACAAGGACTAAGACTAGTCGAGAAAATGACTTGTAAACTTATGAAATGACTCACATATAATATGCAATGAATATGACACAACCTATGGTCAATCTAGGGTTATCCATACCTGTTTGTGAGTTGGAACAATTGAAACATCATTTGCTTCAGAACCTTGATTACTTGTGATACGTGAAGTTTGAGTTCGATCTCTTGAACTTGAGCTTGAGTTACGCTTGAATTCTTGAGTCTTTAGCGAATAGTAGTTAAACTTCAAACTTGAACTTCAGTTCTTGAGCCTTAGTTCTTGAATTTAAGCTTAAAATCATGAACTTCAACAATCTTCACTTCAACTTGAAAATGTAGGCAAGTTCAATGAAGATCCAGACAACTTTAAAATGCACGAACCTGATCACTTCAACTCAAAGCATGATACAAATACTAAATGGTTTTACACAACAAAATTTGACAACTCTATCGGTACTAGATTTACACAATAACATTTACAATCTCCCCCTTTGTCAAATTTGTGACAAAACCAAATAAAGAATCATGCACCAATAAAGAATCGTGCACCAGTTATATGCACAATAACGAATCATGCATCATATGAGCAACAAATGATTAAAAGTCACGTCTCCCCCTTAATCCATTACTCACCCTCAATCCAGGAGAGGTGATTTGCAGAACTTGTTAAAAAAAATTCATACATCCCTACATTCCATATTCCACAATCGTACAATCATCTCCACAATTTCTCTCCCTTTTTGTCACAATATGACAAAGGAAAGATATAAAGATAAGAGAAGTAAATGAAATAAGAGAGGAAAGTGTATCACCATGATAATCATAATATCATGTCCACATGGTAGGAAGTAAAAGTATGTCCAAGAATTATCCAAACACACAAAGAGTAGAAAGAGATAATGCATGTCCAAAATAAAATAAAAAGCTAGTCAGATCCAGATGATGGAGCAGGAATAGATGGATCTATCTGATGTAGTTCCTTGTTAATGTGCTTAAAATATTTACGCATGTATTTGAATTGATTTTCCTGGGACACATGCAGACCCTCCACCTTTTCCTCAAGGGATCACAATCGCTCATCAAAGTCAGAAGGCTGAAAGTTTGGATCAGCCGCAAATTTTGAATCAATCTCATCAAACAAATCATTAACATCATCAGGAGGCAAAGCATCTTCCTCTCCAGTTTCTTCAGCAGCTCGTCCAGCACCCCCATCAACTTGGCCAGGAGCCAACCTCAAATTCATCTTATTAATGTTTGAATTGTTGAAGGGAAGATGAGATATGGGAGCTTCTCCAATAGGCATAGCCACAAGACTATGGGTGGCTAAGGCAGTCATAAGATAGGCAAATGAAATATCACTATGACCCGAATGGAGATGAAACTGAATGATAATGTAACAAATATGAGATGGAAGACATATATGAACACTAGTAACAATAGAGTGAAGGATGCGAGCCATGAAAGAAGTAAGTTCAGTCTTATTATCGGACCTACGATACACATTAGAAATGAAAATACGATGGAGAATCCTGTATCTGGGTAATATATTGTAACACCCCGTGCTCTTAGTACTCGGGTGTTAACATGAATTCTTACCTCATTGAACCGTTCACCTATACTATAGTCAAAATCTAACCATTAAGATAAATCTCCATCTACGAATCAAATTATCCGACCATGATTCTCAAGATTGACCATCACCCCATCACAAAACCTCCATTTCTAGGGTCACGATCGCGATGAAACATTGAACAACGCTTAACTAGACTAACGGAGATGTACATAACCAATTTTGAAATCTAACCCATCATCCTATTCACACCATGCATTTTAGAAACCAATCACTTCACCATTGCAACTAAGTATATGATCACTCACTCTACTAATAAATCTCAGCTAGACTAGGAAGAAACCTTAGACCACTAACTAAACCTTCGTATGAAAAGATCTGACCGTCAGAACTTCGAGGATCGTCAAATGATGCCATTTAGGAACATAAATCAAGCATTATGGCTACCTGAACGTTAGATCCGCCTCATCTTTGACCTGATGACGTAACAATTATGTCCAAGACGAGCGAACGAAGAGGATCTCCCATGAACATCCTGTGGACCCCACCTTAGAGGTGTGTGTGCACCATCTGTGCATTCACCTGCCTTGCACCAGAACTGGCATGCGGTGTTGACCGCACTGACCCGATAACACAAGAGGACTTTCCTCTTGAGACTTCTCGCCAGCAACGGCGTTTGAAAAAACATTGTTCCGGATTCCAATGGTGGACCACCATCTGAGATTAGATGGATAATCTAGACTGTCCATCATGCATAGACCTCAGATTCGACCTGACCATAGGTCTTATTCCATGCTGATATGAAGGCGCGTGCTTGCGATCACTGACACAAAACGGGCGTGTGTGCAACGCCTTCTAAAAATGGAAGATTCCTTTTTGACGAGCTGGCAAATCTAAGAAAAACCTCTTTTAAATCCCAGCCATCCGAAAGAATACATCTGAGCCCTCCATTCTTGCCACGCTTTAGGGTTTCCTAGGAAAGAAAAGAGGCGCAGCTAAAGGCACTTTCTGTGTCTTCCTGTTAGCCGTTTAAACTGGCTAGCTTGTGTATGATCTGTGGCCCACCTCATGCTCCAGCATCAAGATCTAAACCATTAATCTAGTTCAAAGGGCCGGTCTAACCAAAACCCAACTCGTCCCACACGTGGAAGCACGTGTACATGTACACGATCAATAGCACAAATCGGTTAAGTGCCGTCGTTTTTCCAAAAAATGGGAAGCTCCGTTTCTTCTTCTGTTTGCTAGGCTGGAAACCCTAACCTCCTACATCCTCAGTCGTTGGATGAATACCATCTAAACAATTAGTTTTAGGGCAACCAACATTGCTTCTCTCCGCCGCTAGGGAAGATTCGAGAGAATCTTTTCTGTTAGACAGCTAACATTATCCCAGCCACTGGGATCCTTATAGAAATGATCCTGGATCATCTTAAGTGTCAAAATTAGGGCGCCACGATTTTTAGCTAGGTGATCTCGTGCGAGATCTTGTTGACTCGAGAAATTGGGTGCGGAACGAGAGAAGTTCGCGCACCATCAAGGGATCTTGATTGTCCATCCAAAACAAGGGTCCCACAATGATTAGAGTACAAATCCACGCCGATCAAACCATCTGGATCATCGGATTTACTTACCTTTCGAGTTTTACCATTGTTAAGGGAGTAATCTT
Organism: Magnolia sinica; assembly: GCF_029962835.1. Lineage (NCBI taxonomy): Eukaryota > Viridiplantae > Streptophyta > Magnoliopsida > Magnoliales > Magnoliaceae > Magnolia > Magnolia sinica. The sequence continues at coordinate 41,481,301 of NC_080589.1, forward strand.
CCTCGATCGGCTGGAAAAACCACACATCAGCCTTGAACCCTTAAACCTTAATCAAAGCTAACCCTTAGGTGGGCCAGCATCCTAGAAACTCATTAGTGCAAGTGGATTAAGGCCATACAAACTGATCAAGATGAAATCAGTGGTTAGAGTCAAATAGAGTTGCCGATTAAGGGGATTAAAAATCTATAACTAATCTCTAGATTAGTTGGGCTGGATGGTTTTAGAATTATATTTAGGGAGACTATAAATAGCTATTATTTGGGCTTCCTTTCCAGAAATGGAAAGAGATAGAGAGAGAGAAAAGGCGACTTTCTCCATGCTGCATCGAGCCAAGTCGTGACTCGGTTGAGTCGCTGCGAGCCGAGTCAGCCCATCCATTTTGCATTGAGTCCATGTCCGATTTGAGTCAGAACTTCTCCCTGGTCGTGAGGAGAGAATCAGGAGAGAGAAGTGGAGAAGGGATGGTGGTTGCGACCGGGTTTCACCGCTACACCACATCACCCTACCGGGTCAGCTAAAGTTTGTCGGGTTGAGCTTCTGCTGAGTCCAGAAGCTGGCCGTGGGTTTTGAAAGAAGAAGGAGGAAAAGGAAGAGTAAGGAATAGGGGGCATGGGGGATGAACTGCTGGCCGTGGCCATCATGCTGCACCGGGACTCGGCTCGAGTCTGTTGAATCTGGGCCGCGTCTGGGCCATGTCCAGACCCATTCCAATCGAAGATCAGATAGAGCCAGAGAAAGAAGTAGAAGAAAGGAAGAAGATGGAAGAAATAAGAAAGAAACAGGAAGAAAGGGGAGAAGCCGTGTTGCCTTGACTGTGGGGTTGAGTTGAGTCGACTTGACTCAAATCGCTGCACGTTTGGGCGAGTTCAGACATTTTGGACCTGTCAAAGTAAAGAAAGAAGTAGGGAGAGAGAGAAGGAAGAAAAGAAGAGAAAGGAGAAGGAAGAAATAGCATAGAAAGAAGAAGAGAAGGAGAAGGGAACTCGGCTTTTGTCGGGTTGAGTTGGGAGCTTGACTCGCTGCCTAGTCATGGGTCGAGTCTAGGCTTGGGTTTGACCCTAGTATAGCTGGGATTCCAATAGGGCTAGAGAGAGAGAGAGAGAGAGAGAGAGAGAGAGAGAGAGAGAGAAGCCGGGTTGAGTTGGGAGCTTGACTCGCTGCCTAGTCATGGGTCGAGTCTAGGCTTGGGTTTGACCTTGGTATAGCTGGGATTCCAATAGGGTGAGAGAGAGAGAGAGAGAGAGAGAGAGAGAGAGAGAGAGCAAAGAAGGAGAAGAGGGGAAAGATAGTAGGAGGAGGAAGATTGAGTCGACTCAGTCCAAAAGCAAGTCAAGTTAAGATGAATCAAGCTCAGCTAGATCTTCCTTGCCTGAATTGATTCAAGTCCAAATTCATATTGGTGTGGATGTTGAGTTGGATTTGTGCATATGAGAGTGATTCAAGTTGACTTCGTCTCGAATTGGCCGAGGGATTGGTGTTTGCGATCTAATTGATCAAACGGTTTGAATTGCAATTAGAATCGGATTTGTGGACGTGCGCAAACAATTCTAATGACATAGGAAGCCAATTCAACTCTTGAAAAGTGAGGGATATCCCACATGGCTTCATCATCTCGTTGAATTCTAAGATAGTTGTATAAAGATATTTTAATTGTGCAAATAATAGTTGTGTTCCTTTAATTTTTAATTGGCATGAATAATCATGTAAGAATATCCTAAAATTGTGTTACTCTAATCTACCTCATGAGAGTTATAATACATTCATTATGCCAGATTTGAAATTACTTAAATACATGTATATTTCTACTAGTTGCATTAAATTTAAGAACTCTTACTTCCATTCCAATGTTAAGTTTGCTCCGTGGATTAGAATTGTTATAATTTGATACTATTGAAGTTTTAGAATAACAACAATAGTAAGTAGCCCTTTAGTTTCCCATATGGATGAGATGAATACGAGTTAGTATATTAAATTCCATTACTCAAGCCCCACAGTTAATAACTATTTAGTTGGAATTTAGCATTACATTCTCTATGATATTTTAGTAATGGCTTGATTTTGGGCATAGTCCTACTAGTAATGACAAGGGTCACGATATTTTATTTCATCATATTTTACAAACTAAAGTTATGTATGGTATGGAACGCTATCTTTCATGAGAAATGTTGAATAGAATTGTTAACAATTTAATATGCTTGAAATGTAATAATTGTGGGCCTTCCTTTGGACCTTGGGAAAGTAAATAAATTTATATTGAGCTCATATTTGAATGTTAGATATCTTAATAAAGGACTACAAGTCTTGATCATGCTTATGAGAGTAATCTTGCTAATCCTATGGAATGTGCATGAGCATCACGGTACATGACATTCATGCATGACATATGAGCTTTTCCAAGTGCTTGATGTAAGTCACACTCTGATTGAATTCCTGAAGGTTCTAGCACTTCAGTTAAACTCACAGATCATGTGCATTCATGCCACTTTGGGCGCTCTTTCTTTTCAAGAGGCTTTTCCGGGATTAGACACTCATCGGGCGTACCCCATGTATTTTTTCAGGAGATATCCTTGGGCGCACTCACTTGCAAGGCTTTTTCCAGGTAGATAATCTACTGTGGGCGGCCTGCATGGTCTTTTCCTGGTGGCTAGTTCTTATTGGGTGTACCTATGAGTATTTTTCTGGGTGACTAGTTTCTCCTTGGGCGACCCTTTATTTTGACAGCTGTATGTGCATCCCCAGACTGTGACTTGAGCATACATTCATACCTCCATACATTACATATAAGTTCATATTTTTCTCATTATGATTTAATATATTGGTTTGAACTATTTTGAAATGACTCGATATGTATGAATCATTGCGGGAAATTCCTACTGAGTTTTTATTCACCCAATCGTGCGGTTACACCAAATAGATGCAGGACTGATGACAGGTGGAGACCCCTATGACGGGAACTTAGGGATAATTGAGGAGGAGCTCAGCAGGGAGAGCCTTCATAACAATGTAGTTGAGCAGTTGGAGCTCAACTGATAATTTCGGATTTGTTTATTTTCATGTTTTATACCTTATGTTTTACTTGGATTGTAATAAATTTTTTTCCTGTTGTGGGATTTCATTTTGTTCCTATTTACATGTATTAGACTTCCTTTTTGTTACTCCTAATATCCCTGACTTATGTAGTGATTGCTTTACTTCATGCTTTGAAATTTACCATTAATTGGATGCATGTTAGTCCATTTTATAATGTAATACTCGGGTTCTTAATGAGGAGCGACTATCCTCGGGTTTTGAGAACCGGGGTATTACATATATATTTGGAATTGAGCGTAATACCAGAGTTCCAATTAGCATCCATGTTGCATAACACTCTAGTTAGCATTCGTTTTTTAGATTCAGAAGGTCTTGCCACTAAAGAAGAAATAGGAATTCCGTCATCATTAACTGGAATATCCATCAATCCAGATATCAAGTGACGGTCTACATTAATAGGACTTTCTCTTGTTGAAATAGTAAAAGTTAAATTCTCAGTAGAAAAATCAGTTATACAAGCAAACATGACCTGTGCAAGGGAACGGTATGTAGGACGGCTCCAATTTAATATGTTAGCCCATTCTACAGTTTGAAGGAGGGAAACTATAACGCCCCGGTTTTCAGAACCCAAGTACATGCCTCGCATTCCAAAAAAACCCAGGAGTTAACTAATAATAATGGTAATCAATAAGTAAATCAAAGTGCAAATAGCGGAAAAGAAACATGGCATAAGTATGATCCATCATGTGGACAATATTTTGGCCCACTCAGCTAGGGGCCAATATACAAAAATTCTCAAATATAGAAATAATAATCCCAAACATCTAACATAATTGGAAACTACTGATTTAAGCCGTAATATGAAGCTGCTTCCTGATACGGCTCTTCCTTGCAAGGCTCATCCTCGACTGCGGCCTCCTCCTGATCCATCGTGTGCCCATCTACCCTTGCATCCTCTGTACAATTGAACATTGATGAATGAGTGGCCAACTCAGTGTGATTTTCCTTCAAGATTACACACCGCCGCCATAGAAAACAAATATCATAAAACATACAGGCAGTCCAATACATAACAAATATAATCTTATTATATGCATGAATGTATGAATGCAATCATCGCCCCGGGGATGCTCATCCGTGCGGTCAGTGGGCTTGTCACCCATGCAATCACTGTCTTGGAAAAGACATCTAGATAGACATTGGGCTTGCCACTCATGCAATCTTTGTCTCGAGAAAGAGATCTAGATGGACATTGGGCTCGCCACTCATGCAATTATTGTTTCGGGAAAGACATCCAGACGGACACATACGTACATCACGTACGATAGCAATAGATGCTAGTCTGTGCCATGTATGCATGATTAACCATCCGTTATTAATTCGATTACAATCAGCCAGTTTAAACAAGCTCACGGTCACTACGAGGAGCTCATGGCCCATCATAGGTCGACGGCTCGGGGGTAGTGTCCCATGACCACCATCCTCGGCCCATGAGACTACCGCCTTAGGGTGTGTGTAATACCCACCAACACATGGTCAATCAATCCAAAACCTCCATGTCAAGGCCTACTCGTATTGTAACCAGTCTAGTTACACCCTTAGCACGGACTCTCCTTTGATAGAGTTTCCCATGGAGAGGTTTCAATAAGGTGTGTATCATAATAACAACATGGATCTTACTATGAGTAAGAAATAGAAAACAACACATGTATTCCTTGAGATTATAATTACAGACTAAATGAGCTAACACTTGGCGCATGTAATGAGTAACTAATTTGCTCAATTGGATAATCTAATACACATGATCCAAACAAGTATAAAGCATGGGAGTCATCAATTTAAATAAGCATGTTAATTAAATGCAGTCTATTTCCACATAGTCCATCATAAGTCTAATTAACCAGTAAATCACTATAACAACTACTCCTAGTCTAGTTGGAAGTGGAAAGCCCAAGAGGAAGAGAATCATCACTAGAGTTGTCGAGGCCTTGCTTTTGATTTGAATTCCCAGGTGAAGCTCGTAGCTCCAAGCTTCACAAATAGTTCCCTAGAGAAATCAGTTTGCGTTAGACAAGAGTTCTAACAGTTAGGTTTCTTGGGCTTGTTTTAAAGTGACTGGGCCCACCAGACTGTTGCCATAATAGGTAACCCAGTCATTGGGTCCAATTAAGGCCCAAGTGGGACCGGCCCACAACACCCTATGGTGAGGCCTACTGGAATAGGGTGCAGCCCACCTGGTGATACCGTGTGGCCAGCCTGTTCATACAGGGTGCAGCCCACCTGGTTAGCATGTGGAGTGGCCCACTGAGATCCAATCTTAGGTGCGGCCCACCAGAGTGTGGGGCGTGGCCCACCTGAAATCTTCCTAAGTCCACTGGACCTTTGGTGCGGCCCACCTTTGTATATAGTGAGGCCCACACATTTTGAAAGTGCGGCCCATTTGGGTTGTAAGGTGCAGCCAGCTGGGATTTCATCCCATGTGCGGCCCACCCATTTCACATGGAGCAGGGAGTGGCCCACCGTTATATACATGGTGTGGCTCACTTATTTTCAAGCATGCTGTCCACAACATCTGTGGTGTGGACCAGCATCATGTGAGGTGTAGCTCACAGCAGGTGGGGCCCACCACGATAGAACGTGGCCCACTGAGATCAGACAGACGCAGGGCCCAGGCAACAAGGCCTTGGCCAGCAATCCATCCCATCTGGTTGGTTCCAGGCCTGATCCCAGCCCGTTACAGAGCCCTGTTAAGGGTCTGCTATAGCTGAGTTTGGGGCCTGATTCTAATGCAGATCAAGACCCTGTTTGAGGGTGGTTTTAGTCCAAACTGTGGAGTCATTTTCAGCTCGATGCATGGTCGGATTTCGGGACCAAAACCGGGTCTGATCCCTGTCCCGATTGAGGGTGTTCTCGGCCCATACTCCTAACTCCACTAATCAAAGGCTTATATTGTCTTATTTGGGAGATTTTTGTGAATCCCGCATCCTCGAAAGGGCCCATCAGATCAATGATCTAGGATCACAAAACCATTGCGCATTTGTATAGACTGCTGCATCATGTAGTTCTTCACGTTGGATGCATCGGGACCCTATAATTCTTCCTCTGATATTCGTCTGTGATGAAAATTGAAAACATGACAGAATGAAGAATTATAGTCCCTATGCACAAGAACGTGAATTCGATTATCCTGATGCACCCAACTTACACAATCCTTGCTGTCCAATTTATGGCCTTTCTCAGAGACTTACCATACTCCTGGCTGATTCCAACCCAAACAACACCCCTGCTGAAAGACTGTTTTCAGTCCGATGGAAACCTATGTTGTAGCCCATATAAGACTTGGTTTCAACTCGAATTTTTGGCCCAACTGGAGCCCGTTTCCTATCACCATCCTGGCCCAGAGATATGCCATCAAGTGCCCTGATCCTGGCCCGAGACAGAGCCACAACTTGGTCTGTTTGGGGGTATGAATCAGGGCTACTTCCTGGCCTTGATTTGGGTCAGATCACAGCCATCATTTGGCTGGTTTTCGACCCGAACTATGGCCGTTATTTGGGTCTGCTATCAACCCAACAACGCAGCTGTTGCTTGCCTGAAAACATGGCCATTGCTTGGCCTGTTTTTAGCCTGACGTGCATCCATCAACCGGCATGGTTCTGGTCTTTGTTTTGGTCCGAACTATAGCCATTGATTGGCTTAGTTTTAGCTCGACTATGGCCATCATTTGGCCTAGTTCTAGCTTAAGATCGAGCTCCTATATTTCCTGTTTTCAGCCCAACGTACGGCCATTGTTTGGCCTGCATCCGGCCTGAAATGCAGTCACTAGCTGGCCTGCTATAAGTCTGGAACACAACCTAATGGAGGCCCGAAATCTGCCATGGTTCCGGTCCAAAATGGAGGCACCTCTTGGCCTGGTTTATGGACGATAATGGCTAGATTAAAAGGGTTATGTGGTCCTAAAATGCTGGAAATCAGAACAGAGTGACGACTAGAGCATTACCTGAATTCCAACGCTCGTCACTCAGCTGTGGCTTCACTCAATGGCCCTATAGGGTGTCACTGGCCTCCACTGGCTCGACTCAGTCTGCACGGCTGGGTTGACTCATTGCAGAACCGAGATTCACCACGCTTGATCTCTTCTCTCTCTTTCCACTCTCTTTCTCCTCTCCTTGGCGTCAATCCTAAGAGCTACAAGGCTCTTTATATAGCTATGAGGGAGAGAGCTCCCAACGATCGGATTTCTTCACATGGCCAGGGGATGGCCGAGATCGTGCCATCCTCTGTTTTCCCAGAGAGGAAGGTCTCTGCTCGTTTTTCCCACCTACCAGCCCTGCCTGGCTATTTTTGGCAAAAGGAAGAGCATGTCCCATCCTGGAAAATGGATGGATGGGATGGCATGATCGGACCGATCGTGAGCCACCCAAACGATCCCAGATTGGTTCCATCTCACAGATGCCTCCCACGTGTGATGTGTTGGGCGGTTGAAATCTATCTTTCTCATCCATTTACAAAGGCTCAAAAGCCTATATAGTTTTGATCGTCCCCCGAAGAAGTTGGACGGTTCGGATGGTGAGGAAAGTGGCTGCCTGGGTGGGCTACTTTGGAGCTCAAAGATTGCCATATTCAAATAGCCGTTAGCGGGAGAGGAGCTTTTGCATTTTGGCATGGTCAAAGTCGGTTTGACCAACAAGGGACGTCCAGTGCACTTCGTGCACTAGGGCTAAGTGGCACGTGCACCCTATGTGAGGTTCACTTTGGGGTTTGTGGCAGATCTAGACCGTCCATTTACCTTGGGATCCCCGTGTGGGAGTCCCGGCCCAGTTTCGGGTGGGGACGAGGCTCAGGTGGGCCATATATTACATCTACATCCTCTATTTGGCCAACCTACTATGATCCTAAAGTTAGATTGATTTGGAATTGGGTTTCAAAGGTCAAAATGGGGCCCATATCATTTTGAGGGTTTGATTTGTTACTAGCTAACTCTCAAGAGTTGGTTATAGGGGTGTTATCCCTAATATGATTCAATTAATGATACAGGGCTTCTATAAGTTGGGATTTTTGGTTGATCTTACCTTCCTGGCTGTTATGGAGTTCGTCTCAGCTCCTATTGCCCTTGATGGATGGCTTTACTGCTGACTAGAACTCCTACCCTGCACGCGTTGAGTGCAAACTATTTAATTAATCCATCCAGATTTCTGCTAATGCAGGTTCAAAAAAGGATAACTCCCGCGTACCAAAGGTATGGGGTGTTACAGTCTACCCCCCTAAATGAAAATTTTCGTCCTCGAAATTACCTAAGGTGTGTTATTGAACAAGTGAGGGTATTTCTCCTTAACCTCAGCTTTTCGTTCCCACGTCGCCTCTTCTTCTCCATGGTGTGACCAAAGAACCTTGACTAATGGTATCGTCTTAGTCTGGAGGAGCTGCTCCTTGTAGTCCAAGATGCGGATAGGTTCCTTGGTGTAAGAGGCGTTGTCTGTAAGCTCAATTTGTTCCCAGCTAACGATATGTGATTCGTCTGGAGTTTATTTCTTCAGCATGGATACGTGAAAGATGTTGTGAATACCAGCCAGTGCAGTAGGTAGCCCAAGGCGGTATGCTATGGCTTCCACACGATCCAGGACCTCAAAAGGGCTAATGAACCATGGCGCTAGCTTCCCCTTCTGTCTGAATCTCATTAGACCCTTCATAGGCGGCACTTTTAGAAATACATGGTCGCCAGTCGCAAACTCTAGGTCGCGCTATCGGTTATCCGCATAGCTCTTCTGTCTACTCTAGGCGGTGCACAAGTGCTTTCTGACCACGTCAATGACCTGAGTAGTTACCTGAACCAGCTCAGGCCCTAACAAGCTTCTTTCTTCGATTTCTGCCCAGCACTAAGGAGCTCGGTAAGGGTGACCATAGAGAGCTTCATACAGTGCCATCCCTATGCTGGACTAGAAACTGTTATTGTATGCAAACTCTGTCAGGGCCAGGTGATCATCTCAGTTGCCCTGAAAGTCCAGGACGCATGCTCTCAACATATCTTCCAGAATCTGATTTACATGCTCAGTCCGCCCGTCTGTTTGAGGATGAAATGCCGTACTGAACTTGAGTTCCGTACCCATCTCTTCCTGCAACCTCCTCCAAAAGGCAGAGGTAAACCTGGAGTCTCTATCTGATATAATCTCTCGCAGAACTCCGTAGGATTGCACGACTTCCCGGATGTATAACTTCGCCAAATTATCGGTGGAATCTGTCGTGTGAATCGGGAGGAATCGGGCAGCCTTTGTCAATCTATCAACGATGACCCAGATCGAGTCGTGCTTCCTCTGTGTCTTCGGAAGGCCAGATATAAAGTCCATAGAGATGTTGTCCCACTTCCATGCGGTTAGCAGTAGCGGCTGAAGGAGGCCAGCGGGCTTGCGATGCTCGGCCTTGACCTTCTGGCACACCATACATTTTGCCACAAAGTCTGTTATGTCTCTCTTCATGTTGCCCCACCAGTATTACCTCTTAACGTTGTTGTACATCTTGGTGCTCCCTACGTGGATAGCTGATTTGGAATGGTGGGCCTTTATCATTACTTCCTTTCTCAAGTTGGCGCCATTTGGAACGCATACTCGCCCCTGATACCGAAGATCACTGTCGTTACCAACCCACCAGTCAGGCATCTCCTCGCTCTTGCACCTTCCTTTCATCTTGACAAGCCATTCAACTTGATCCTGAGCGGAGATCACATGCCGAACCAGGGTCGATTCTGCAGTCAATAAAGCCACATAAACATCGGGTTCATCGAGGGTAAGTTGGATGACAAAGTCCTGTACGAACTCCATCATTTTCCACTCCTTGATCATTAGAGTGGCTACCAGCTCATGCTTCTTCTTCCGACTCATAGCATCGGCCACAGAGTTCGCCTTGCCAGGGTGGTATGAGATATCGAAGTGGAAGTCTTTAAGTGACTCCATCCACCGGCTTTGGCGCATGTTCAAGTCCTTCTGTGTGAATATGTATTTCAAGCTCTTGTAATTGCAGAATAATTGAAAATCCTCTCCGTATAAGTAATGCCTCCATATCTTTGAGGCAAAAACCACAGCTACCAATTCCACGTAGTGAGTCGGGTAATTCTCCTTATGCTTCTTCAATTGGCAAGAGGTGTAAGCGATCACTTTGTCGTTCTGCATTCAAACGCAGCTAAGGCCCAACTTTGAAGCATCGCTATACACCACGAACTTTTCCCCTTCCTGTGGGAGAGTGAATACTGGTGTAGAAGTTAATCTCATCTTCACTTCTTGGAATGCTGTTTCTGCATTTTCTTCCCACGTGAATCGGTCGCTTTTCTTTGTCAGTTGAGTGAGTGGTCACGCGATTCTGGAGAATTCCTTGATAAAGCACCTGTAATACCCAGCCATAGCTAGGAAACTCCGAACTTCGGTCACTGTAGTGGGTTGCTGTAAGTGCTATGGTTTCCTGCTCCTTTGGTTGTCAAATTTTGTGGTGCTAAAACCTCAATCTGTGTCTTGTGTAGCTCATAGGTATATATATGTTCAAGACATTACATCACCTCTCTAAACACTTTGCTTCAAGTTAAGAACGAAGAACTACTTCAAACCATTTCAAGAAATGCAAGAATAAGATACAACAAATGAAGTGATCTTGTTCAAAGACTCAAGTTAGTGTACAACACAAGATGAAGTGTAATTCAAGCTCTAGAAGATCTCAAGCTCAAGGTTATATCAAGTAGAAAGATCTTAAGCTTCACAATCTTTAAAGGTCAACTATCATATGAAGAAATGAAGTCTCAATGTTCATACCTCACTTTTAAGGTATGATTGACCTTAGATTGACCTTAGGGTAGGTCATTTTGTATACATAATTCAAATTGAATCATTTTATAGATGTTTGGTCTATTCTAAGACTAGTCTTGAACTCTGTTTGACTAGTCCTAGCTCTGGCTCGACCAGTCTAAGAAATTCCTAGACCAGTCCTAAGTTGTTGCAATTTTTCAGAATTTTTTGGTTGAGATACGACTAGTCCTGGAGACTGCTCGACCGGTCGTAGGAACAGTGTCGACTCGTTCTAGGACCAGTCGTGCACCTTCGACTCAAACTACAACGATCAAATCAGGTGCCTCACGACCAGTCGTAGGATGCTCACGACCAGTCGTGAAGGGCTCACGACCGGTCGTGGACACCATGCGACCAGTCGTGAAACGGTTTTATCCGATCGCGCTTAAAATTTTAAAAATCTGTTCGGTCTACGACTAGTCGTAGTGTCCTCAAGACTAGTCGTAGATGCGATTTCTGCAATTATAAATAGAACACGATTTTCAGAGTTTTACAATGCAATTCAAGTAAAATTAAGGCATCACTCTGAGATAAGTCTGTATTCATTCTTAAGCTAATTGTGCATATTTAATATTCTCTTTTGTTAGCTTTTTCGTATTTGATTTTGTTTCTGCATTTCAATCTAATTTGAAAGAGGAATTGAGATATTTCACTTCTTGGAATCAAAATCAAATAGAGCTAGCCCTAATTGGATTTAATTTAAAATCAATTAGAACTTAGAACCATTTCAAAGTGAGTATTGGACATTGAACTTTCACATTCGAACTTCTACTCCGATTGGTTCTTCGGGGCTACTACAAAAGGAGAAATCCAGGTATTTTACTGTATTGTAAATTTCCTTCATTTTGGTTTTTATTTGAGATTAAGCCAGAAAAACCTCAATCTATTGGTTATTTGAGGAGAGCCAGGAAAACTTAGAAGTGGGGTTTTTGAATTGTGTAAGCCCATTGAAAGACACAATTGTGAAGGTTTTAGGTGAACATGTGAAACCTATTTTCATAGTGAACGCTGATATCCCCTGTGTGAGGATATTAGGAGTGGAGTAGAAATCTGTGTGGCTTTTGTTTAACAGTTGGTGAACACACAGGCGAACCACTATAATTCTTTGTGTATTGTGGTTTGAATGTTTGCTTAATTTGTATATCATTTATCATTCAAAATTGTGGGATGTATGTGTGGATGTGAATTTCAAGCACTGTGGGGAATATTGTAATAGTTTAGATTTCAATTCTTGCTATTTCCTTTCTGTTCCTTGTCAATTTTTAATTCTCTAATTGTTCTAGTAAGGTTGTCCTGCCATAAACCCTTGGTTTTTATGGTGAAAGGTTGTCCTTAGAACAACTAGATTTTGTGATTGCTTTACATTCTGTATTGTGAATTATTATCTTTCCAGTTCTTAGCTATCTTATTATTTTATTCCACTGTTATTATTTTAAATTTGACATAGCCCTATTCACCCCCCCCCCCCCTTCTAGGACATATAGCTAGGCCTTTTCAAGTGGTATCAGAGCCTAATAGCTCGTTCTAATTCTTTATGTTTGGATTTATTTTCTGACCTAATCGATCTAAGTTATTAATAAGATGTCAAATTTTGATAGCCTTTCAGTCACTAGGCCTCTACCATTTGATGGCTCTAATTATGCCTATTGAAAAACCAGGATGAGAATTTTCCTTAAATCCATGGATGAGAGCATGTGGCAAGCCACAGTGACTGAATGGAACCCCCTACCACTGAAGTAACCGGTATCGATGGTTCAAAATCAATAAAAGTTTCACCATATTTCACTTGGACCATAGTTTAGAAAAGTGAGAGTAGTGCCAATGCAAAAGCCCTAAATGCAATCACTTGCACACTATCACCGGATGAATTCAAAAGAATTATATCCTGTGATACTGCAAAGCAAGCTTGGGATATTTTAGAAGTGACACACGAGGGTACTTCAATTGTCAAGAAATCTAAAGTCCAACTCCTCACAACTGAATTTGAGGAAATTCATATGGAAGAAAATGAAATGTTTATGGACTTTTATACAAGATTAAATGACATTGTAAACTCTATGTGGGGTCTCGGCAATAAAATCTCAGAAAGTAAAGTGTATGCAAAAATACTATGCTCACTTCCTGAACGGTTCAATTTTAAGGTAACCGCGATCCAGGAATTTCGTGGTACGGACAATATGAGGGTAGAAGAACTAGTTGGTTCTTTATAAACCTATGAGTTAAACTTTAAAGCTCCTAAAGGTAAATCTATCGCTCTTAAATCTTCTAAATGTATTTCTCAAGAAAATTCTGATTTAGAAAATTCTGAAGATGATATGTCTCTTTTAGTGAAAAAGTTTTACAAGATTTTCAAAAGTAAAAAGAAGGTTGACTTTCAAAAATCAAATGATAAGAAAAGATCTAAAACCAGAACTTAGAAATCTTTAAAAGATAGTCAATGTTACAACTGCCAAGAATATGGGCATTTAGCAAACAAGTGTCCTAAAAAGGATAAACCCAAAACGAAGAGTATGTTGGCTATTTAGGATGAATCCGCTGATTTTGAAGCCTCTTCTGAATCAGAAGATTCTGAAACCAAGTCAGGCAGTGAAGTTAAAACCCTTATGACTCTAGCCAAATTCACTTTTTTAGATAATAATGATTCAACAAGTGAAGAAGATCTTCAAGATGCTTACAGTACCCTATACAAGGACAGTTGTAAAATTGCCATAAAACTAAAACTTCAAAAAGAAAAGTTTTTAAAACTTAGTTCAAAACTTCCCTGATTGAAAACCTAAAATCGGAAAATGAAAAACTTAAACTTGAAGTCTCTTCTCTTTTGAGTTTAAAGGATATACGAAGATATGCTTAAGGTGATCCAAAGTTAGAAAAACTTTTGTCTGGATCAAGAAAATGTGACGATCGATCTGGTTTGGGCTATGATAAAAATGTTCTTCCTAAACAGAAGAATATTTTTCCTAAGTTTGTGAAAGGAGAATCTTCAAACTCAAAAGGAAATAGTTCAAATCAAAAGTTTTCTAAAAATGTTAAAACTTTTCAATCTTTCAAACCTAAAAGTAATTATATCAACTATAAAAATCATAATCAAAACCCTTTGGCTGAAAAGATAGTTGATTTGCTTAAGGAGCTCTTAAAATCTAACACGGTGGGTCATTCCTACAACAATTATAAATACAAAAAGACCAACTATACTCCTAAACCTAAAACAGTTATGAAATGGGTTCCTAAGGTTACTTGCTTGGTTGCTCACATGGCTTTCAAAGCTTCAAGCCATTCAAAGTGGTACTTAGACAGTGGATGTTCAAGGCATATGACAGGTAATAAAGGTCTATTTACTGATCTCAAAGACATGGCTGATGGTTCAGTCACATTCGGTAATGATAGCAACTACAAGATTATTGGCCAAGGTACGGTTCAACTTTCTAACCTCCCCTTATTTGAGAATGTTTTGTACGTTGAAGGGTTAAAACATAACTTGTTAAACATTTCTCAAATATGTGATAAAAATCATAGTGTTAAATTTTCTAATCTAGGGTGTGAAATTTTAAACAAAAATGGTTCAGTAATATTAACTAGTCGTAGAACGTCTGAAAACTGCTACATCGTAAGTGATTCTAGCTCATCTAATCAATTGTGTTACATGTTCCATACCGATGAGATCGAGTTATGGCATAAACGGCTTGAACATGTACATTACCGCAATCTCTATAGATTAAGCAAAAGAGAACTAATAAGAGGTCTACCTAAATTGTAAAAAGTAGATAAAATATGTGGTGAATGCCAGATTAGCAAACAAACTAGGAGTGCTCATAAAAAGGTGGACTCCAATGCCACATCTAAACCTCTCGAACTTCTCCACATGGATCTTGTAAGACCAATCAGGACAGAGAGTTGAGGTAGCAAAAAATACATATTGGTAATCGTGGATGATTTTACCAGATTCACTTAGGTAGCCTTCCTAAGGGATAAATCAGAAACCCTTGATGAAGTAAAAATGATTATTAAATGGATCCAAACTGAAAAAGGTTCTCAAGTCAGTAAAATCTGTAGTGATCATGGATCTGAGTTCGAGAATAGCAGTTTTGAGAAATTCTGTAGTGATCAGGGGATATTAAATGAATTCTCTGCACCTAAAACTCCACAACAAAATGGAATTATTGAAAGAAAAAATAGAGTGCTTCAAGAAATGACTAATGTAATGTTAAATAGTATGAAGCTCCCTAAAAATCTTTGGGCTGAAGCCATAAATACTGCATGCTATACTATCAATCGAGTTTATACAAGTAAGTCAAATAATAAATCTACTTATGAACTGTGGTTCGATAAGAAGCCTACTGTCAAATACTTTTGAGTTTTTGGCAGCAAGTGCTATATTTTACGTGACCGTAAAAATCTGAAAAAGTTTGACACTAAAAGTGATGAAGGGATCTTTTTAGGATATTCTTTAAACAGTCGCACATATCGTGTACTGAACAAAAGGACTGGTGTTATTCAAGAATCTATTAATGTGGTCATAAATGATCACTTGAATACACCTGCCCCAAGTTCAGATAATGATGAAGTTCTTTTAATTGACAAATCAAATACTTCATTAAATCAAATTGACTCTGAACTGAGGACTGTTAAAGATCATCCAACCACTCAGATTCTTAGAAACCCTCTCACTGGTGTACGCACTTGTAGACAACTAGAAGACATGTAATTATATATGTTTTACATCCCAGATTGAACCGGTAAACGTAAAAGAAGCTCTTATTGACGAAAACTAGATTGTTACGATGCAAGAAGAGCTTAACCAATTTGTGAGAAATGATATTTGGTATCTTGTTCCTGGACCTAAAGATAAACATATTATAGGAACTAAGTGAATTTTCAAAAATAAGTCTGACAAACTTGGTAATATAATTCGAAACAAGGCTAGACTGATTGTTAAAGGGTACACTCAAATTGAGGGTATTGATTATGATGAAACCTTTGCCCCAGTAGCTCGTCTTGAGTTAATCAGACTATTTATATCCATTGCTTGCTTTAGAAAATTTAAAATTTATCAAATGGATGTGAAGAGTGCCTTTTTAAATGGTGATCTGCATGAAGAAGTATATGTTGAATAATCAATGGGTTTTGAAGACCCTAAGAACACTAATCATGTCTATCACCTTAAAAAGGCTCTCTACGGTTTAAAACAAGCTCCCAGGGCATGGTACGAGAAATTGACTAAGTTTTTAGTAAGTTATGATTTTCAAATGAGAAGTGTAGATAAGACTCACTTTGTTAAGAAACTTAATGATCACATCTTAATAGTACAAATCTACGTTGATGATATTATTTATGGATCTACTTGTTCTAACATGACTGTTGAGTTTATAGATTTAATGAAATCTAAGTTTGAAATAAGCATGGTTGGGGAATTGAATTATTTCCTAGGATTGCAAGTGAAACAACAATCTGATGGCATTTTTATTTCTCGAACCAAATATACTCCGAACTTAATCAAAAAGTTCAGATTTAAGAACGGTAAGAATTTTGATACTCCTATGAGTACAACTTTAAAACTCTCAAGGGACTCTACAAGTAAAAATGTGGATCCTAAATTATTCCGTAGTATGATTGGCAGTTTACTTTATTTAACTGCTAGTAGACCTGATATTGCTTTAAGTGTTGGTATTTGTGCTAGATATCAGTCTGATCCTAAAGAGTCACATTTAACAGCTGTTAAGAGGATTATGCGATATGTCACAAGTACTACCAAATTGGGTCTCTGGTATCCATATGATACTAGTGTTCAACTGGCTGGGTACTTAGATGCTAATTGGGCTGGTAATATGGATGACAGGAAATCAACCAGTGGTGGTTGTTTCTATATTGAAAATTGTTTGGTTTCTTGGTTTAGCAAGAAGAAAAGTTCTATATCACTCTCTACTGTTGAGGCTGTATACATCACAACTGGAAATGCATGTACTTAGCTTGTTTAGATGAAACGTATGTTAAGCGATTATGGAATTGCACAGGAATCAATGATATTATATTGTGATAATTTCAGTACTATAAACATTTCAAAAAATCCAATTCAGCATTCACGTACCAAGCACATTGACATTAGGTATCATTACATTTGTGAATTAGTGGAAGAAAAGCTAATTTCTTTGTACTACATTTCTACCGAGACTTAACTTGCTAACATTTTCACTAAACCGCTTGAAAAAAGCAGGTTTAATAAATTAAAATTTGATCTTGATATGTGCATTCTAAATTGATTATTCATGCATATTTGTATCATAATGTATATACATTTGATAATTTATTGATTTAAATTTCAAATTTTTATGAAAAATGCATTTTTTTTTATCACCCGCGCCATCTTTGGTCACTTGAAGATGATCCCTTATATGTGTGAGATTTGCATTTGCGCAATGGTATTATTGAGCAACTTGTTGATCTTGACCACATTGCTCCTTTTGGTATTCTCCTACTTCTTCAAGCTGTAGGATGGGCTAACATCTTACATTGGGGTGCGCCTGCATACCAATCTATTGCGCAGTTCATGTTTGCGTGTATCTCTAATTTTTCGACTGTGAATTTATCATTTAAAATTGATGCTAGAGAAGGTCTATTTGAAGTAGACCGCCATCTGATTTCAGGTCTTATGGACATACCTATCAACGATGAGGGTATTCTTATTCATACTTTAGCTGAAAAACTCTCAGAATCAAAAAAACGCATGCTCACTAGATATCTATATAATATGAATGTGCAATGGACTCACAAAGGGAATGCGCTCCCCTCAAAGTATTTGTTACCCAGATACAAAGTTCTCCACAGAATCTTTATTTCTAATCTGTATCCTCATTCAGGTAACAAAACTGAATTGACTTCGTTTATGGTTCGGGTTTTGCATTTTATTATCTCTGTTACTAAAGTTTATCTTCCTTCATTGATATGTCATTCCTTCATTCAGTTTCATCTCCATCCAGGTCATAGTGATATTCCATTTGCCTATCTTATGACTGTGTTAGCTAATCACATGTTAGTTGCTATGCCGGTTGGAGATGCTCCTGTTCATTATCTTATTTTTAACAATTCGAATATTAACAAGATGAAGTTGGAATTGGCTCCTGGCCAAGTGGATGTTGATGTTGGAGGAGCTGAAGCAGGGAATGAAGATGAAGCTGGTGATCTTCCTAATGATATTAATATGGATGATATTTTTGATGAAATTGAATCTGATTCTGCTAATGATCCTGACTATGAGTCATCTGATTTTGATGCCCGTCTTCGTGCTCTAGAGGAGAAGGTAGAGAATATGAATGTGGCTCATGATTTACGATTTAAATATATGCACAAGTATCTTAGGCGCTTAAATAAGGGCCTTCATCAACTTGATCCTACCATACTTGCTCCTTCATCTGGATCTGATTAAGTGTTTTATCCTTTGGTCTGTATTAACTCTAATATTATTTTACCTTTATTGGTGTGTGAACTTTGTTTTTTCTTCAGTTTGGTTGTCTGACCTATGTTTATGGAATTTGAACTGGTTATTGATATGTGCACTTTTAAATTGCTTTCTTATCTTGCCTAGTTATTTTCTTTATTACTCTCTTGGCAATCATTCTTTTCCAAATATTTTTTTCTTCCTTTGTCATATTGTGACAAAAAGGGGGAGAAGATTTCAGGCAGTTTGGATTGATTGGAATGGATATATGGATTGTGATGTTGGGGAAGTAGCATTAAGTAGCATTAATTTTTACGATATATATGTTTGTGCTACTTGTTGAGGGTCAAATATTGCATATCAGACCCAGTTATTGCATGGATTTACAAGCATGATACCGTTTAATAGCCTGATTTAATCGTGTTTGTGATGCAGAGTGTATTTACAAGCATGAACTGAAAAAGGGTGCTTAAACCATGGATTTAACGCTCTGATGACACCCAAGGCAAGGGACGGACTACAGGGGACCAAGATCGATGGAATTACACACTAGGGATCCGAGGAAATCAAGCCATTCAAGTTAAAGAGGCCCGAAATTGGTGAAAAATGCAAGATCACATAGTTCTCGCCATCTGATTGGCTCAAAACTTCATACATGGCCTGACGGCCATAAATTAACCGTATATATCAAATTTCAGCCCTCGGTTCACTATGGAAGTACCCCAACTGACAGATCAGCTCATAAACCGTTGATTCTGGGCCCACCTGATATCTAGAACTGTCTTAACTTTGGTCTCAGCAGTTTAAATAAGATGAGGAAATAAATGGATAGATCAGATCTTGCATATACATTACAGTGGGCCCCGTATATACAGCGTGTGTACATGAGGTGTACACGTACCCGAGCCGCACCAAACCGTGTAAGGCGGGTCAGTAGCGCTGACCCGCGTCTTCTTCCAAAACGGCAATTTCCATTTTGACGCAGCGTAACGGACGGACGCTGGCCGTTTTGCGGACGCCAGTGGGCCCCACACATTGTCCTAGTGAATGATCCAAGCCGTCCATCTTGTAGAGGGCCATGAGTTCTTCAAACCCATGCTAAACTTTTGGACCCATGCAAGCACACGTGCACGATACAGAGGCCTTAAGTGGACTGCCTTGCAACGTTCAAATTGATGTTTGGGTGATTTCTTCTCTGATTCCGCGTCAATGGACGTTCAAAACCACCCATTCTTTACCGAAATTTCGTCTTGAATCCAATGGACGGGGTGGATTTCTCAGAAAATACCTATGGGGCCCACCGATCACGTCAGCGCCGGACGTGCGAAAGGCTACGCACGTCCAGGAAATTAGACTTTCCAGGCAGTTGTGGCCCACCATCTTTGATCATATGGCAGATCTGAACCATCCATCGTGTAGGCCAGCCAAAACACTTCCAAGAGACGTTGATTTTACAGAAATAATGAAAGGAACGCGAGAGTTTTGAAGTCCCGAACTTGGCTACGAAAAGGCTTTCGCTGCGCGTGCGATAGCTTCCCAAATCCGATTTCCACCACTCCAAAAGCTATAAAAAGAGTTCCAAACGTGGAGAAGAGGGTATGCTTGAATAGGGGACGTCAGATAGAGAGAGAAAAGCGGAGAGAGAAGTGTTTGAAATTTTTATGTATTTTTTCTTTATTTTTCTTCTTTTTTCTATGATTATGTTAGGCTAAATCCCTTAGCTAAGGCTACGAGGTGAAGCTTGTGGTGTGATGGGAGCTTCTACAGGTTTGAATTAAACTGAACTGATTGACTCTATTTTGATTTAAGAAATTCTTTTAGTCATTAATGGTTTGTTGTGATTTAAATTACAGTAGATCTGTGATGGCTTGAATAATTTCTTTCCTTTTATTTTGATGTTCGGAAACCCTGTTGTTCGCCATCGTCTCATAGACATGGTTGGATGATGGAATCCTTCCTAACACTCATACATCTTTTAGTTGGTTATGGATTGGTCTAAGTTCTGTTGTTTACCTTGTCTCTTAGGCATGGATTTGTGATGGAATTATACCTAATTCTTATACCTTTCATCTCTTGAAAACTATATCGAGTAAGTTCAGTATAATATCCATGAAGCAGGCATAAGATCTCCCTGATCTCTACAAGTGGATCCTCTGAATCCCTAGTTCCCTTTCTCTGAATTCTTTAAGTTTTAGTTAATATTTCACCATTATTCTTCAAATCACAATTGGTTTAGATTTCATCTTATCCTAGTTCTAGATCTGGTTATTTTCAGATAACGTACAGGTTTTAGTCCCTGTGGATTCGACCTCGGTCTTACCGAGTTTATTACTACATCACAACCTTGCACTTGGGGTGTGAACAAGTTTTTGGCGCCGTTGCCGGGGACTGACGGTTGCGATTTTCTGAAATTAATTAGGTTTAGAATTAATTTAAGATTAGAATTTAACTAACTTTAGTTGTAGACTTTTATTTGATTTCTAGAACTAACTTGTTTTCCTGTTTTATAGGATCCTGACATAAGTTCTAAATTGGTAATTCCTTCCTAATCTCTCTACTTTTTCTATTTTTAGAATTAGGTTTTGAGTTTTGGAAATTTTCTATTTTCTAGTATTTTTCTATTTTTAGGAACTAGTTTACGTTTAGAAACTTTCATCTCTTGTTTTTAGAAACTAGGTTAGTTATTTCCTTTTTTAAAAATTCTTTCTAATTTTAAAAACTAACTCAGCTTTTAGGTTTAGGAAACTTTCCTTTTTAGAAACTAACTTTCTATTTCAATTGTAGGAACTTTCTAACTTTAGACTTTCTATTTTAGAAACTAATCTCTTTTGTTTTCTTTTACAGGATATTAACATAGGAACTTCTCATTTGGTACTTTCTTTTTAACTTCTCCTCCTCTTACTTTACACATTGCGGTAGGATCTTTTCTTCTGTTTTTCTTAGGATTAAATTCAGATTAAGGGTTTCTTCATGTATATGCACGAGTGGGAACGTCAGTATGCTGAGAAGAATAACCTATTTTGGGATGACGAAGATATAAATCAACCTATGTCTCAAAACTTTTTTGAAACTATCAGTGAAAACCGATCAGAATATAAAGATCCACCGGCTAAGAAGTCCTTACGTGATTATATGCAAGAGAACAATTACACCCCACGGATTAACAAAACAATACGTGAGTGCTGGGGTTATCATAATTATGGTTGTGAGAATTATTATCACCCATCTGATAAAAAGAAAACAATGCGTGATTATATCATGAGCGATAATAAGTATTGCCAACCAGCAGATTATCCCACCTATGATCAATATGACTATAACCGGTGGGAACATCAAAATTGGGTAAATAAACCATCAACATGTTATAATAATTCTCTTGGATCCCATACCTTTGAAATCCAATCAGAAACGACCCAAGAGGATTCACTTCAACATGACATGGCCTGTCTTACGGAAATTAGAAAAGTAATGGAAACACTCACTTCACGCCTCGAAAGGATAGAGGAAGTTTTCTCATCCCAACCACAACCAAATTCAAAAATACAATGCGAGGAAAGTGATCCTCACTCACTTTTGAAGGAATCTGGAATTTGGAATGAGGAGTTGGATTCCATTAATGAGCATGCGGTTCAATCTCCTGATGAGAAGATCTCGATGACTGTTAAAAGGAATGGTGAAGATACATGGGTGTCTTTTAAATATAGTGATGATGACACACCTTCCTTACATGACACATAGGATTTCAATGATGAGGTAAAGGTTTGTTTATTCGAACCTCAACCAAATTTAGGAACAGAATGTGAGGAAGGCGATCTCATCCCAAATGTGCACTGTACTGAACTAGAATATGATGAATATTGGGACGGCGATCCTGAATGTGCAGCCACAGTTCCCCTGGAATCTATCTCAAGGTTGGTCCAGGTCCATGATCAAGATGTACACAAAGTGGTCGGTCATAATGAGTCACTCCCCTCACCTGACATGTCTGATTTAAAGGTAGAGGAGGAGCTCCTTACAACCAACCCTTTTAACTCTTGTGAAATATGTTTGGACCACGCCTCTGAATCGAATAATGATGTGATTCAGGAGAAGGACAAGTTGCTCGCTACGACCCTGGAATTTGAAACCACTCAATTGAGGCCACCATCTGAGCTGTACATGTTTAACAATTCAACGCCTCGATTGAGTAGTCTCAATGAACAAAGTGATCACATTGATGCTTACCCTATTGATTTTCAATCTGTCTATGCAGGACTGGAGGAAGAAAGCGTACATCTGGCTACTTTCAAGGATGATGGTTTCCTTAGGCAGATCATCGCGAGCTACAATGGAAAAAATAAGTCACACTCAGCTGAACTTCCCAACTCTTTGGTTGATTGCTTGGCATACTTTGCAGATTCAAACGATCCCATGTCAAAGGATAAAGTGGATGCCTTGCAAGACGACATCTCGGTAGTCATCACTGACCGAGAGAACCCTTATTCTGAAGCCCCTTCTTCCCCTGATCTTAAACGTCTACCAGTAAAGGAAGAGGAGTTGAAAATTGAGCCGAAGTTTGGAACTTCGGAATGTGTTGAGACTACATCACTTCTTAAGAAGTTTTCTAAACTTTATTTACTTGTAGTCTTTGATTCACCATGGGATACTAACGTTGAAACTTCTTCTGTCACAGGTGAATCGTATATACTCTGGATACCTCAAGCAATTCAATGGAAAATTTCTTATGAGGTACATAAGTTTCTCTGGAAAGTCATGCTCCAGAGCGTCCAAGCCTATTGCAAAAAGGGCTTTTGGATGATCCTGTTGAGGAACTTAATAAGAAACTTATCAAGATATTGGCCGGAAGAGGAACCTTGCGGTATGATCGAGTAGTTTTTCCCTACATTCATAGGAATAGGATAGTTTCCTTTATTCTGTTTGAGGATAGACGGTAAACTTAGTGCTTCTGGGAGCCAACCCAGCTTTTCTTTCTGTTTTATTTTCCTAGTTAGTTAGTTCAATGTTTGTGGGTAACAGTGCTGCAAACCCTCACGAGACTACAACTCGTCCACTAGGGGCAACCTAGGGGTTTAAAGGCTTATTGCATATGCTAAATGCAATCGAGAGTACCTGCGGAAGTGGTGTAGGTAGGATTTCATTTTTGTTATTTTTATTTTACTTCTGTTGGTTTCTCTCTTGTGCTGACCCGATCTTACGTAGATATCTTTGGAAAGCCTTTTGATTCTTTCGTCCAGGTACTATCTTTTCATCACTCCTCTTATATTTTTGTTGTCCCATGTGCATTGCATGCTTATTTCTTTTACATTGAGGGCAATGTAGATTTTTAGGTTGGGGGTGAGAGATTAGGTTTCCTAATTAGCATTTTCTTGGTCTTGAGCAAAAATTGTGAAATTTTTTTAATTTTTCTGGACTTTCTTGTGAATTCGAAGGGATTTTGACGGCCATCTAGGGCACTTGAAAATTCAAGATACGTGATGTTGGTAATTTAAGACGCTTGGATTCAGTATCTGTTAGATTTCATAGTTAAGTTTGAATTGTTAATCCAAAATTAGAAGTTGTAAACATTGATTGAGTTATGATCTCACATGGCACATCTCGCTTTCACATTAAGGTTTCAGTTTGATATTGAAGGATTTACTTGGTACTCACTAAGCTTGAAAGGATTGGGCGAATGGTCTACACCATAGGTTTGCTCCTTATAGGTGTAGATTTAATTCCATATGAATGATATGTGAAAAATTTGGGTGTACAGTCTTTATCATAGGTTTGCTCCCTGTAGGTGAGGATTTGATTCCCCTTCTTGGCGTCACTTTTAATGGAAATATCAAAAGCTGAAGGAATGAAAAGATGATCTGTGGGGCAAGTTTTGGTTATCGTGAATCTTCTTATTGGTTACCAATGGTATCCTGAAATAGAGAAGTGAATTTTAATGATGATAAGCTGAGATTACACTGTATGCTCATAGATCTCAATGATTAGAATTTTTCTAATTAATGGAATAATACTTTGAACTTGATTATGAAGTTTACCGTGCGCTTGAGTCTAGGAGAAAGTAATATCCAACATTCATGAATCTGGGAATTCTCATATCTGGATTATTCTACAAAAATCACTCGAGTTTATAAAAATTGTTCTGTAATTCTCAACTTACTTTTCGCATATTTTGCTCGGGACTAGCAAAATGCTGGTTGGGGGTTGTGTTGAGGGTCAAATATTGCATATCAGACCCAGTTATTGCATGAATTTATAAGCATGATACCGTTTAATAGCCTGATTTAATCGTGTTTGTGATGCAGAGTGTATTTACAAGCATGAACTGAAAAAGGGTGCTTAAACCATGGATTTAACGCTCTGATGACACCCAAGGTAAGGGACGGACTACAGGGGACCAAGATCGATGGAATTACACACTAGGGATCCGAGGAAATCAAGCCATTCACGTTAAAGAGGCCCAAAATTGGTGAAAAATGTAAGATCACATAGTTCTCGCCATCTGATTGGCTCAAAACTTCATACATGGCCTGACGGCCATAAATTAACTATACATATCAAATTTTAGCCCTCGGTTCACTATGAAAGTACCCCAACTGACAGATCAGCTTATAAACTGTTGATTCTGGGCCCACCTGATATCTAGAACTGTCTCAACTTTGGTCTCAGCGGTTTAAATAAGATGAGGAAACAAATGGATAGATCGGATCTTGCATATACATTACAGTGGGCCCCGTATATACAGCGTGTGTACATGAGGTGTACACGTACCCGAGCCGCACCGAACCGTGTAAGGCGGGTCAGCAGCGCTGACCCGCGTCTTCTTCCAAAACGGCAATTTCCATTTTGACGCAGCGTAACGAACGGACGCTAGCCGTTTTGCGGACGCCAGTGGGCCCCACACATTGTCCTAGTAAATGATCCAAGCCGTCCATCTTGTAGAGGGCCATGAGTTCTTCAAACCCATGCTAAACTTTTGGACCCATGCAAGCACACGTGCACGATACAGAGGCCATAAGTGGACTGCCCTGCAACGTTCAAATTGATGTTTGGGTGATTTCTTCTCTGATTCTGCGTCAATGGACGTTCAAAACCACCCATTTTTTACCGAAATTTCGTCTTGAATCCAATGGATGGGGTGGATTTCTCAGAAAATACCTATGGGGCCCACCGATCACGTCAGCGCCGGACGTGCGAAAGGCTACGCACGTCCACGAAATCAGACTTTCCAGGCAGTTGTGGCCCACCATCTTTGATCATATGGCAGATCTGAACCATCCACGTGTAGGTCAGCCAAAACACTTCCAAGAGACGTTGATTTTACAGAAATAATGAAAGGAACGCGAGAGTTATGAAGTCCCGAACTTGGCTGCGAAAAGGCTTTCGCTGTGCGGGCGATAACTTCCCAAATTCGATTTTCACCACTCCAAAAGCTATAAAAAGAGTTCCAAACGTGGAGAAGAGGGTATGCTTGAATAGGGGACGTCAGATAGAGAGAGAAAAGCGGAGAGAGAAGTGTTTGGAATTTTTATGTATTTTTTCTTTATTTTTCTTCTTTTTTCTATGATTATGTTAGGCTAAATCCCTTAGCTAGGGCTACGAGGTGAAGCTTGTGGCGTGATGGGAGCTTCTACAGGTTTGAATTAAACTGAACTGATTGACTCTATTTTGATTTAAGAAATTCTTTTAGTCATTAATGGTTTGTTGTGATTTAAATTACAGTAGATCTGTGATGGCTTGAATAATTCCTTTCCTTTTATTTTGATGTTCGGAAACCCTGTTGTTCGCCATCGTCTCATAGACATGGTTGGATGATGGAATCCTTCCTAACACTCATACATCTTTTAGTTGGTTATGGATTGGTCTAAGTTCTGTTGTTTACCTTGTCTCTTAGGCATGGATTTGTGATGGAATTATACCTAATTCTTATACCTTTCATCTCTTGAAAACTATATCGAGTAAGTTCAGTATAATATCCATGAAGCAGGCATAAGATCTCCCTGATCTCTACAAGTGGATCCTCTGAATCCGTAGTTCCCTTTCTCTGAATTCTTTAAGTTTTAGTTAATATTTCACCATTATTCTTCAAATCACAATTGGTTTAGATTTCATCTTATCCTAGTTCTAGATCTGGTTATTTTCAGATAATGTACAGGTTTCAGTCCCTGTGGATTCGACCTCGGTCTTACCGAGTTTATTACTACATCACAACCCTGCACTTGGGGTGTGAACACTACTCAGGGGGAGTAAATAAGTAAGGAAGAATTTATGCTAGTTAATGACAACTAGTGCATGATTCTTTAACCAAGCTGTAACTGGTTCTCTTATATATGACTGGTGCATGATTCATGCTTCTCTTATTTTCTATTAGAGTGTGTTTTCTCACAAATTTGACAAAGGGGGAGATTGTACGTGTTATGGTTTCCTGCTCCTTTGGTTGTTAAATTTTGTGGTGCCAAAACCTCAATCTATGTCTTGTGTAGCTCATAGGTATATATGTTTAAGACATTACATCACCTCTCTAAACACTTTACTTCAAGTCAAGAATGAAGAACTACTTCAAACCATTTCAAGAAATATAAGAACAAGATACAATGAAAGAAGTGATCTTGTTCAAAGACTCAAGTTAGTGTACAACGCAAGATGAAGTGTAATTCAAGCTCTAGAAGATCTCAAGCTCAAGGTTATATCAAGTAGAAAGATCTTAAGCTTCACAATCTTCAAAGGTTAACTATCATATGAAGAAATGAAGTCTTAATGTTCATACCTCACTTTCAAGGTATGATTGACCTTAGATTGATCTCAGGGTAGGTCATTTTGTATACATAATTCAAATTGAATCATTTTATAGATGTTTGGTCTGTTCTACGACTAGTCCTGAACTCTGTTCGACTAGTCCTAGCTCTGGCTCGACCAGTCCAAGAAATTCCTAGACCAGTCCTAAGTTGTTACAATTTTTTAGAAATTTTTGATTGAGCTATGACCAGTCCTAAAGACTACTCGACCAGTCGTAGGAACAATGTCGATTCATTCTAGGACCAGTTGTGCACCTTCGATTCAAATTACAGCGATCAAATCAAGTGCCTCATGACCAGTCGTAGGATGCTCATGACCAATCGTGGAGGGCTCGCAACTGGTCGTGGATACCCTACGACCAATCGTGAAACAGTTTTATCCGATCGCGCTTAAAATTTTAAAAATCTGTTCGGTCTACGACAGTCGTAGTGTCCTCAAGACCAGTCATAGATGTAATTTCTGCAACTATAAACAGAAAATGATTTTCAGAGTTTTACAACGCAATTTAAGTAAAATCAAGGCATCACTCTGAGATAAGTCTGTGTTCATTCTTAAGCTAATTGTGCATATTTAATATTCTCTTTTGTTAGCTTTTTCTTATTTAATTTTGTTCCTGCATTCCAATCTAATTTGAAAGAGGAATTGAGATATTCCACTTCTTGGAATCAAAATCAAATAGAGCTAGCCCTAATTGGATTTAATTTAAAATCAATTAGAGCTTAGAACCATTTCAAAGTGAGTATTGCACATTGAACTTCCACATTTGAACTTCTACTCCGATTGGTTCTTCGGGGATACTACAAAAGGAGAAATCGAGATTTTTACTGTATTGTAAATTTCCTTCATTTTGGTTTTTGTTTGAGATTAAGCCAGAAAAATCTCAATCTATTGGTTATCTAAGGAGAGCCAGGAAAACTCAGAAGTGGGGTTTTTGAATTGTGTAAACCCATTGAAAGACACAATTGTGAAGGTTTTAGGTGAACCTGTGAAACCTATTTTCATAGTGAACGCTGATATCCCCTGTGTGAGGATATTAGGAGTGGAGTAGCAATCTGTGACTTTTGTTTAACAGTTGGTGAACACACAGGCAAACCACTATAATTCTTTGTGTATTGTGGTTTGAATGTTTGCTTAATTTGTATATCATTTATCATTCAAAATTGTGGGATGTATGTGTGGATGTGAATTTCAAGCACTGTGGGGAATGTTGTAATAGTTTAGATTTCAATTCTTTCTATTTCCTTTTTGTTCCTTTACAGTTTTTAATTCTCTGATTGTTCTAGTAAGGTTGTCCTGCCATAAACCCTTGGTTTTTATGGTGAAAGGTTGTCCTTAGAACAACTAGAATTTGTGATTGCTTTACATTCTATATTGTGAATTATTATCTTTCCAGTTCTTGGCTATCTTATTGTTTTATTCCACTGTTATTATTTTAAATTTGGCATAGTCCTATTCACCCCCCCCCCCCCCCCCCCTTAAGGACATATAACTAGGCTTTTTCAGCTGCTCCCACTTAGATACCGCTTCTACTTTAGCCGGATCGACCGTTATACCTTCTGCCTTCACCACGTGCCCTAAAAATTTCACTTCCTTCTCCTAAAACTCGCATTTGGACAGCTTAGCATACAGTTGGTTATCATTCAGTTACTTAGGACCATGCGCAGATGTTGTTCATGCTCCTCCTGGCCTTTGGAGTAAACCAAGATGTCGTCAATGAACATGATCACAAACCGGTCTAGGTAAGGCATGAATACTCGATTCATCAGGTCCATAAACACGACTGGGGCATTGGTGAGACTGAACGACATCACCAAGAACTCGTAGTGCCCATAACGAGTTGAAAGGCTGTTTTAGGGATATCCTCATCCCTGATCCTCAACTGGTAATACCCTGAGCGCAGATCTATTTGAAGAAATACTTGGCGTCCTTCAGCTGATTAAATAGATCGTCGATACGCGGTAGGGGATATCTGTTCTTGATCGTCCATCATTCAGCCTCCTGTAATCCATGCAGAGACGCATTGACCCGTCCTTCTTCTTAACAAAGAGGACCGGTGCTCCCTAGGGGGAAACGCTGGGACGGATAAAACCTTAAGCCAGTAGTTTGTCAATCTGAATCCTTAGCTCCACCATCTCGCAAAGAGGCATGCAAAATGGAGGGAGTGATATAGGAACAGTCCCTGGCTTGAGGTCAATGCAGAAATCTATCGCTCTCCTAGGGGGTAGCCTTGGTATTTCTTGAAATACTTCGAGAAAGTCTCGGACCATCGGTATTTGCCTGATGGTGACTTCCACTGTCTCAGCCTCGTCTAAGGCCTACAAGCCCTCAAATTCTTATCGTCTGCCTCTCCCCTTCAAGGTGAAAGAGGCCTGCCTAGGAACGGATATGGTAATTGTCTTGTTACGACAGTCCATGACTGCGTGCACTAGTGTAAGCTAATCCATTCTGAGGATGATGTCAAAATGTTTGATGGGCATAACGATTAGGTCTACGGTCACTTCGCAGTTCGCAATAGTGATGGGACATGCTTTACACACTTTGTCTGTTTCTACGAATTTTCCCATAGGGGATGCTACCACTAAGCAGGCATGCATTCGAGTCTTGTTCAGTTCTAGCCTAGATGCAATAGCAGAATCAAATAGAGTGAGTACAGGAGTACTGTTAATATGAGCGGTGCCATGGATAGTCTGAAGGGGATCTTGCTCAGTCTCTGTTGTAGTAACTGCATAGGCTCGTGCTCGGGGAACTCTCTACTAAGCCACGGGTCCCTGCCTAGGCTGCTAAGGTTTGGGCGCCGCTCTAGCTGCTGCCTGGTTTTGCTGAGGTTGGTTTGCCTCGGGTGGAAGACCTTGATCCCGCATTCTTTGGAGGCAATTTTAGGTAATGTGATTTGTTCTGCCACAGTAGCCATAGCTCCCGCCAGAAGGTAAGGGTGGAGTTTGTGCTATTAGCAGGAATCTTCCTGCTGGAATGGGCGGGACAGGAGGTGCCTGCCTCGCTCTGACCGGGGCATCTCGTGCGAGAATGCGGGAGCGGATGGTGCGCTCGAAGTCTCTCTCCACACGCATCGCCTTGTCCACCAGTTCTGGGAAGTCTCTAAAATCTCAGGTGCACAGCCAGGATTATATCACGGGCGTCAGCCCCTCCTTGAACTTTTCCAACTTATACTCCTCGTCTTCGAGGGCTTTGGGCACATACTAGGATAACTCGTCGAACTCGGCTTCATATTGAGCAATCGTCATATTTCCTTGCTCCAGTCTCAGGAACTGAGCAATCTTTTTTGCTTCAACATGACCGTGGGAAATACTTCTCTAGGAATTTTGTCCTGACGCCCACCCACGTCCAAGCGTACCAAGCTGGCATGCTTCTTTGTACACCGTTCCACCAATTTTTCACCTCACCTTTGAGCAGGTAAGTGGCCAACGTGACCATCTGAGAATCCATACACTCCATAAGCCGCATCATTTTGGTGATCCTTGCTAGCCAATTCTCAGCCTGAACTGGGTTAGACGCTCCCCCAAAAGTCAGTAGGCAGAGTCTCATAAATCGATCGAACACGTCTGCTCCTTTGACTTCCCTATCAGTGGACGTCGCCCTGCGGTCTCGAAGAGCCTCCACTACTAGTGCGTGTACATCCTGTTGCTGCCGCACGAACGTGTCTTGTTGTTGCTGCATAGTGGCAGCCATCTACATAAATGCTGCAAAGGCTGCTACTTTCGTAGGCGAATCTGCGTGTACTTCAGCTAAGGGCTCAGCCGAAGGGGTTCGCTACTTGAAGTATTGCGAGGGCATCCCAGACGTAACTATTCGAGGAGAGGGAGAGTTTCCTACTGCCTCAGACCTTGTGTCCATGTTCGCTACTCCAGGCGGGAGCCCTAGCGTGTAGACTGTACTGCGCTTCTGTTGGCGTTTTGGAGACGGGAGGGGGTGGATATCAATGGTGCGGGTCTAGTGTGACCGTAATACAGGTGGCATAGCTACCTGTGTGATCAGAAATTTCAGGATTCAGGTATGGGGGAAAATTTTAGTCAATTGCAAGGCAACACAAGAGTTAGAGATATGTTCTGTTCGAATTTTCGAGGGGACTAATGTTTCTGTTTCTAAATTCGGACAACCACTCTTGCTGTTCCCCAGGGGGGAGACTCTGGCGATTCACATTCTAAGCTCTTTCTATCTACTGGGGATCCCTATATAGGTTCATTTATTCCTTCTGCTAATGTTTAAGGGGCCTAAGTGTTTTGTTTCTATGTTTACTCGTCCTTCCTACCTTCTAAGTTGAAAGTCTAAGTTCTGTCTAAGTTAACCCCTTAAGGTTTTGTACATTGATCCCACAGCCAAGCTATCTCATACTCCGCTTTGATACTAACTTGTAACGCCCCGGTTTTCAGAACCTGAGTACACGCCTCGCATTTCAAAAAAATTCAGGAGTTAACTAATAATAATGGTAATCAATAAGTAAATCAAAGTGCAAATAGCGGAAAAGAAACATGGCATAAGTATGATCCATCATGTGGACAATATTCTGGCCCACTCAGCTAGGGGCCAATATACAAAAATCCTCAAATATAGAAATAATAATCCCAAACATCTAACATAACTGGAAACCACTGATTTAAGCCGTAATATGAAGCCACTTCCTGATACGGCTCTTCCTCGCAAGGCTCCTCCTCGACTGTGGCCTCCTCCTGATCCATCGTGTGCCCATCTACCCCTACATCCTCTGTACGGTTGAACATTGATGAATGAGTGGCCAGATCAGTGTGATTTCCCCTCAAGATTACACACCGCTGCCATAGATAAGAAATATCATAAAACATACAGGCAGTCCAATACATAACAAATGTGATCTTGTTTTATGCATGAATGTATGAATGCAATCATCGCCCTGAGGATGCTCATCCGTGCGGCCAGTGGGCTCGTCACCCATGCAATCATTGTCCAGGGAAAGACATCCAGATAGACATTGGGCTTGCCACTCATGCAATCATCATCCTGGTAAAGACATCCAGACGGACATTGGGCTCGCCACTCATGCAATCATTATCCCAGGAAAGACATCCAGACGGACAGATACATATGTCACGTACGATAGTAATAGATGTTGATCTGTGCCATGTATGCACGATTAACCATCCGTTATTAGTCTGATTACAATCAGCCAGTTTAAACAAGCTCATGGTCACTACGGGGAGCCTATGGCTCAGTGTAGGCCGACGGCTCGGGCATAATGTCCCATGACCACCATCCTCGGCCCATGAGACTACCGCCTTAGGGTGTGTCTAGTACCCACCAACATATGGTCAATCAATCCAAAACCTCCATGTCGGGGCCTACCTGTATTGCAACTAGTCTAGTTACACACTAAGCTCGAACTCTCCTTTGTTAGAGTTTCCTATGGAGAGGTTTCAATAAGGTGTGTATCATAACAACAGCATGGATCTTACTATGAGTAAGAAATAGAAAACAACACATGTATTCCTTGAGATTATAGTTATAGACTAAATGAGCTAACACATGGTGCATGTAATGAGTAACTAATTTACTTAATTGGATAATCTAATATACATGATCCAAACAAGTATAAAGCATGGGAGTCATCAATTTAAATAAGCATGTTAATTAAATGTAGTCTATTTCCACATAGTTCATCATCAGTCTAATTAACCTGTAAATCACTATAACAACTACTCCTAGTCTAGTTAGAAGTGGAAAGCCCAAGGGGAAGAGAATCATCACCAAAGTTGTTGAGGTCTTGCTCTTGATTTGAATTCCTGGGTGAAGCTCGTAGCTCCAAGCTTCGCAAATAGTTACCTAGAGAAATCAGTTTGCGTTAGATAAGAGTTCCCACAATTAGGCTTCTTGGGCTTGTTTTAAAGTGACTGGGCCCACTGGACTGTTGCCATAATAGGCGGCCCAGTCATTGGGTCCAATTGAGGCCCAAGTGGGACCGGCCCACAGCACCCTATGGTGAGGCCTACTAGAATAGGGTGCAGCCCACCTGGTGATACCGTGTGGCCCACCTGTTCATATAGGGTGCGGCCCACCTGGTTAGCATGTGGAGTGGCCCACTGAGATCCAATCTCAGGTGTGGCCCACCAGTGTGGGGCGTGGCCCACCTGAAATCTTCCCAAGTCCACTGGACCTTTGGTGCGGCCCACCTTTGTATATAGTGAGGCCCACACATTTTGAAAGTGCAGCCCATTTGGGCTGTAAGGTGCAGCCAGCTGGGATTTCATCCCATGTGCGGCCCACCCATTTCATGTGGAACAGGGAGTGGCCCACCGTTATATGCATGGTGTGGCTCACCTGTTTTCAAGCATGCGGTCCACAACATCTGTGGTAGGGACCATCATCATGTGAGGTGTAACCCACAGCAGGTGTGGCCCACCACGATAGAACATGGCCCACTGAGATCAGACAGACACAGGGCCCAGGCTACAAGGCCTGTCCCAGCAATCCATCCCATCTGGTTGGTTCCAGGCCTAATCCCAGCCCATTACAGAGCCCTGTTAAGGGTCTGCTACAACTGAGTTTGGGGCCTGATTCTAATGCAGATCAAGACCCTGTTTGAGGGTGGTTTTAGTCCAAACTGTGGAGTCATTTTCAGCTTGATGCATGGTCGGATTTCGGGACCGAAACCGGGTCTGATCCCTGTTCCGATTGAGGGTGTTCTCGGCCCATACTCCTAATTCCACTAATCAACGGCTTATATTGTCTTATATGGGAGATTTTTGTGAACCCTCATCCTCAAAAGGGCCCATCAAATCAATGATCTAGGATCACAAAACCATTGTGCATTTGTACAGACTGCTACATCATGTAGTTCTTCACGTTGGACACATCAGGAACTTATAATTCTTCCTCTGATGAAAATTGAAAACATGACAGAATGAAGAATTATAGTCCCTACGCACAAGAATGTGAATTCGATTATCCTGATGCACCCAACTCACACAATCCTAGCTATCCAATCTATGGCCTTTCTCAGAGACTTACCATACTCCTGGCTGATTCCAACCCAAACAACAGCCCTGCTGAAAGACTGTTTTCAGTCCGATGGAAACCTATGTTGCAGCTCGTATAAGACTTGGTTTCAACTTGGATTTTCAGCCCAATTGGAGCCCGTTTCCGATCAGCATCCTGGCTCAGAGATCTGCCATCAAGTGGCCTAATCCTAGCCCGAGACAGAGCCACAACTTGGTTTGTTTGGGGGTCTGAATCGGGGTTGCTTCCTGGCCTTGTTTTGGGTCAAATCACAGCCATCATTTGGCTGGTTTTCGACCCGAACTACGGCCGTTATTTGGGTCTGCTATCAACCCAACAATGCAGCTGTTGCTTGCCTGAAAACATGGCCATTGCTTGGCCTGTTTTCAGCCTGACGTTCCATCAACCAACATGGTTTTGGTCTTTGTTTTGGTCCGAACTATAGCCATTGATTGGCTTAGTTTCAGCTCGACTATGGCCATCGTTTGGTCTGGTTCTAGCTCAAGATAGAGCTCCTACATTTCCTGTTTTCGGCCCAATGCACGGCCATTGTTTGGCCTGCATCTAGCCTGAAATGCAGTCACTAGCTGGCCTGCTATAAGTCCGGAACGCAACCTAATGGAGGCCCGATATCTGCCATGGTTCCAGTCCAAAACGCAGGCACCTCTTGGCTTGGTTTATAGACGGTAATGGTTGGATTAAAAGGGTTATGTGGTCCTAAATTGTTGAAAATCGGAACAGAGTGATGACTAGAGCATTGCCTAAATTCCAATGCCTGTCACTCAGCTGTGGCTTCACTCAATGGCCCTATTGGGTGTCACTGGCCTCCATTGGGTCGACTTAGTCTGCACGGCTGGGTCGACTCAGTGTAGAACCGAGATTCACCACGCTCTCCTCTCTCCTCTCTCCCTCTCTCTTTCCACTCTCTTTCTCCTCTCCTTGGCGTCAATCCCAAGAGCTATAGGGCTTTTTATATAGCTGTGGGGGAGAGAGCTCCCAACGGTCGGATTTCTTCATGCGGCCAGGGGATGGCCGAGATCGTGCCATCCTCTGTTTTCCCATAGAGGAAGGTCTCCACTCGTTTTTCCCATCTACTGGCCCTGCCTGGCTGTTTTTGGCAAAAGGAAGAGCATGTACCATCTTGGAGAACGGATGGATGGGATGGCATGATCAGACAGATCATGAGCCACCCAAATGATCCCAGATTGGTCCCATCTCACGGATGCCTCTCACGTGTGATGTGTTGGGCAGTTGAAATCTATCTTTCTCGTCCGTTTACAAAGGCTCAAAAGACTATATGGTTTTAATCACGAGGGCCCCCCGAAGAAGTTGGACGGTTCGGATGGTGCGAAAAGTGGCCTGGGTGGGCCACTTTGGAGCTCAAAGATCAACAGATTCAAATAGCCATTGGTGGGAGAGGAGCTTTTGCATTTTGGCACAGTCAAAGTTGGTTTGACCAACAAGGGACGTCCAGTGCACTTCGTGTACTAGTGCTAAGGTGCATGTGCACCCTCTGTGAGGTCCACTTTGGGGTTTGTGGCAGATCTAGGCCGTTCATTTACCTTGGAATCCCTGTGTGGGAGTCTCGGCCCAGTTTCAGGTGGGGCCAAGGCCCGGGTGGGCCATATAGTACATTTGCATCTCTGTTTGGCCAACCTACCCTGATCGGGTTTCAATAGTCAAAATGGGGCCCAAATCATTTTGTGGGCTTGATTTGTTACTAGCTAACTCTCAAGAGTTGGTTGTAGGGGCGTTGTCCCTAATATGATTCAATTAATGACACGGGGCTTCTATAAGCTAGGATTTTTGGTTGATCTTACCTTCCTGGCTGTCATGGAGTTCGTCTCAGTTCCTATGGCCCTTGATGGATGGCTTTACTGCTGACTAGAACTCCTAACCTGCACGTGTTGAGTGCAAACTATTTAATTAATTCATCCAGATTTCTACTAATGCAAGTTCAAAAAAATGGTAACTCCCGCGTACCAAAGGTACGAGTTGTTACAAGAACAATGCCGAACTATTCCAAATGATTAGAGTTGACGGTCCATTCAACAATCATGTTGCGAAGTCGAATATCCCGCACATATTCGGGATCTTCTTCGCGTGAACGAAGATGGCGCACCGTGATTGAAGCGGAATGAGAAGAAGAGGGACCACGAGAGGCTCTCTTCTTATTTCTACCTTTCATAGCACAAGGAATACAAGAAATATAAGTAATGTAAGAAAGGAAAGATGGGTTTCAAGGAAATCAGATTTTTAGTAAGAAAACCCAATAAACCACCAAAACCTTGAAATAAATTACAAAATCAAGGAAATGGAAGTACAAAGTACCTAAATCCACAAGGAAAATGAAAAATATGCACTAACCATGAAGGAATCGAAGGTGGGTTCAACCGGTCGTGGTAGAGCTGGTTGAGGAAGATAAAAAATGGAGAAAAAAATGCTTTTTGCATCATGAAAAGCCCCAAACCCGAGCGGCTCGACTGGTTGAGTACATACTCGACTGGTCATGCCATGACTGGTCGAGTGTGTACTCGACTGGTCGTGCACCTCATAACATTTGCATTTTTCCATATTTTTGAAAATTAAAAATTTATAAAAATAAATAAAATAAAAACATGCAATATAGTACAAATAAACACAAGCAATTCAGATCATATTGCACATACCCATATCTAATTTTAACTTAGCAACCCTGTTTCTGTCAAGCAGTTTTGTAAAAATGTCTGTAAGTTGATTTTCAGTCTGAATATAATTCACAGAAATAATCTTATCTTCTACTAATTCACGAATATAATGATATCTAATGTCAATATGCTTAGTTTGTGAATGTTGAATTGGGTTTTTAGAAATGTTAATTGCGCTAGAATTGTCACAATATAACACCATAGAATCTTACACAAATCCGTAATCACTTAACATCCTCTTCATCCACACAAGCTGAGTGCATATAGTACCAGCTGCAATATACTCAGCCTCATCTATGGAAAGTGATACGGAACTCTGTTTCTTACTATGTTATGAAACTAGACAGTTCCCAGCATAAAAACATCCACCGCTGGTAGACTTGTGGTCATCAATATTACCCGCCAATCAGTATTTGAATAACCAGCTAATTGAACATTAGTATCATGAGGATACCAAAGGCCGAGTTTGGTCGAACTTGCGACATATCTTAAAATGCGCTTTACAGCAATCAGGTGGGACTTTTTAGGCTTCAATTGATATCTAGCACAGATTCCTATGCTGAATGTAATATCAGGTCGGCTCGCAGTTAAATATAATAGACTACCTATCATACTGCGATACAACTTAGGATCTACACTTTTACTTGTTAAATCCTTAAAGAGTTTAAGTGTCATACTCATAGGAGTATCGAAATTTTTACCACTCTCAAAACCAATCTTTTTAACCAAATTTAAAGTGTATTTGGTTTGAGAGATAAAGAACCCATCAGCAAGCTGTTTTACTTGTAAACCTAAGAAATAGTTCAATTCTCCAATCATGCTCATTTTAAATTTGGACTTCATTAAATCCGCAAACTCAACAGTCATGTTAGAACAGGTAGATCCATAGATAATGTTATCAACATATATCTGTATTATCAGTATGTGATCATTGTGTTTCTTTATAAAAAAGTGTCTTATTAACACTCCCCATTATAAAGTTATGATTTAGTAAAAACTTAGTCAATTTCTCGTACCATGCCCTGAGAGCTTGTTTAATTCATAGAGTGCCTTTTTTAGGCGATAAACATGATCAATATGTTTAGGATCTTCAAAACCCTTAGGCTGTTCAACATATATTTCCTCATGCAGATCACCGTTCAAGAAAGCACTCTTAACATCCATTTGATAAATTTTAAATTTTTTGTAACAAGCAATGGATATAAACAGTCTGATAGATTCAAGACGAGCTACTGGGGCAAAGATTTCTTCATAATCGATGCCTTCTATCTGAGTGTACCCTTGTACAATCAGTCTAGACTTGTTTCTTATAATATTACCAAGTTCATCAGACTTATTTTTAAAGATCCATTTAGTTCGAAAACTGTGTTTATCATTAGGTTTAGGAACTAAGTATCATACATCATTCCTTACGAATTGATTAAGTTCATCTTGTATATCTACTATTTAGTTTTCATCAGCAAGAGCTTCTCTTACATTGGTCGGCTCGATCTGGGATGTGAAGCACACATAATTACAAATGTTTTCTAATTGCCTACGAGTGCGCACACCAGTGAGAGGATTCCCAAGAATTTGATCAGTTGGATGGTCTTCAACTGACTGTAGTTCAGTGTCATTTTGACTAGACGAAGAGTCTGGTTTGTCAAATAAAGAGACTTAATTATCTTCTGAACTTGAGATAGGTGTATTCAAGTGATCATCTATAACCACATTAATGGACTCCTGAATTACACCGGTCCTCTTGTTGAGAACACGATACGCTCGACTGTTTAGATCATACCTTAAAAATATCTCTTCATCACTTTTAGTGTCGAATTTTCTCAGATTTTTTCGGTCACGCAAAATGTAGCACTTGCTGCCAAAAACTCAAAAATATTTGAAAGTAGGCTTCTTATTGAACCATAGTTCATATGCAGTCTTATTATTAGATTTTCTAGTATAAATATGGTTAGTGATATAACACGTCGTGTTCACTGCTTCAGCCCAAAATTTTTTAGGAAGTTTCATACTATATAATATCACATTAGCCATTTCTTGAAGTACTCGATTTTTTCTTTCAACTACCCCATTCTGTTGAGGTGTCTTGGGTGTAGAATACTCATACGATATTCCATGATCGCAACAGAACTTCTCAAAACTGCTATTATCAAATTCGGAACCATGATCACTACAAATTTTAGAGACATGTGATTCCTTCTCAATTTGGATACACTTGAGTACCCTTTTCACTTCAATGAGAGTCTCAGATTTCTCTCTTATAAAAACTACCCATGTGTACCTAGTAAAATCATCTACTATTATCAGAATATATTTCTTACCGCCTCGACTCTCCGTTCTAGTCGGTCCAATGAGATCTATGTGGGGGAGTTCAAAGGGTTTGGATGTGGCACTAGAATTCACTTTCTTGTGATCATTCCTTGTTTGTTTTCCAATCTGACATTCGCCACAAATTTTATCCATTTTCTTTAACTTGGATAGACCTCTTATTACTTCACCTTTGCTCAGTCTATAAAGATTATAGTAGTGTACTTATGCTTAAGGCCCTTTAAAAACAACACATTCTCAAATGGAAGAAGATTAAAGAGTTGAACCGTACCTTAGCCAATAATCCTGTAGTTGATACCATCACCAAATGTGACTGAGCCATCAGTGATATCTTTAAAATTTGTGAACAAATCTTTATCACTTCTCATGTGTTTAGAGTAACCACTGTCTAGGTACCACTTTGATTGACTTGAAGCCTTGAAAGTGGTGTGAGCAACCAGACAAGCAACCTTAGGGACCCATTTCATTACAGTTTTGGGTTTTGGAGTATAGTTGGTTTTTTTATGCTTCTAGTTGTTGTATATTCTATTCGAGTTAGATTTTAGAAGCTCCTCGAGTAAAACTACAATTTTCTCAGTTAAGGGGTTATAATTCTGATTTTTATAATTGATATGGTTGCTTTTAGGTTTCATAGCCTGAAAAGTTTTAGGATTTTTGAAACTATTTTGATTAAGATTTTTTCCTTTTGAGTTAGAGGACTCCCCTTTAAAAAACTTAGGAAGAGTGGACTTACTTTTAGGAAGTGTATTCTTATCGCAGCTCGGACTAGATCTATCGCCACATTTCCTTGATTCA
This sequence comes from Magnolia sinica, assembly GCF_029962835.1. Classification (NCBI taxonomy): domain Eukaryota; kingdom Viridiplantae; phylum Streptophyta; class Magnoliopsida; order Magnoliales; family Magnoliaceae; genus Magnolia; species Magnolia sinica. The sequence goes on from NC_080589.1 coordinate 41,521,164, forward strand.
GATAGTAATCTTTCTAGTTTAGGATCACCTTGGGCATACATCCAAGTATCCTTCAAACTCAAGAGAGAAGAGACTTCTAGTTTTAGTTTTTCATTTTCTGATTTAATGTTTTCAATTTGGGATGTTTTGAAATCTAAATCACACTTACCTTTTTCAAAACAATAAAAAAATGCGATTTTTCTAAAACTAAGTTATCAAAATTTCTTTTAACTTTAAAAACTTTTCTTTTTGAAGTTTTAGTTTTACAGCTATCTTGCAACTTTCCCTGTATAGGGAATTATAGGCATCTTGTAAATCATCATCATTTTCAGGGTCGCTTCTCAGATTTTCATCATAAGTTGAATTACAGCTGTCTGAGGAAGTGACTTTGGCTAGAGTCATTAAGGCCTTGACCTCATTAGTAGACTCGGGTTCAGAATAATCTGACTCAGAAGTAGCTTCATAGCAAGACGATTTATCCCATGTGGCCAGTATGCTTTTTTTTTTTTTAGATTTATCCATCTTTGGACATTTTTTTTTTCAGATGCCTATATTCATGACAGTTGAAACATTGGCTATATTTAATAGATTTTCAAGTTTTAGATCTAGTCCTTTTCTTTTCAGAAGGTTTTTGAAAATCTACCCTCATTTTACTTTTAAAAATTTTATAAAACTTCTTAGCTAATAGTGCCATATCATCTTCAGAGTTTTCAAAATCAGAATTACTAGCATTTTCATGAGAAATATTTTTAGAAGACTTAAGGGCGATTGACTTACCTTTAGGAGCCTTAAAGTTTAACTCATAGATTTGTAACGAACTAATCAGCTTTTCAACCCTCATATTATCCGTATCACGAAGTTCCTGAATGGTACTGACCTTAGAATTGAACTTATCAGGCAATGAGCGCAGTATGTTTGCACAGACTTTGCTTTTTGGGATACTATCACCAAGACCCCACAGAGTTGACTATGTCATTTAACTTAGTATAGAAGTCCATGAAAGTTTCACTTTCTTCCATATGTATCTCCTCAAACCGAGTGGTGAGGATTTGAAGTTTAGATTTCTTGACAATAGTCGTACCCTCGTGTGTTATTTCTAGAATGTCTCAGGCTTGCTTTGCAGTATCATAAGATATAATTCTTTTGAATTCATCCGGCGATAGTACGCAAGTGATTGCATTTAAAGCCTTTGTAATGGTACTACTCTCATTTGAAGTGTGGTCCAAGAAAAATAAGGTGTAATCTTCATAGTTTTAGTTCCATCAGTGCCTAGAACTTTAGTGGTAGGAGGGGTCCATCTAGTCACTGTGGCTTGCCACACGCTCTCATCTATGGACCTTAAAAAGATCCTCATTTTGGCTTTCCAATAGGCATAATTGGAGCCATTAAAAGGTGGATGCCTAGTGATTGAGAGGCTATTAAAATTTGACATCTTATAAGCTCAGATCGGTTAGCTCAGGAAATGAATCCAAATAAAAAGAGTTATTAAGCTTTGATACCACTTGAAAAGGCCGAGCTAAACGTCCTAGAGGGGAGGGGGTGAATAGGACTATGGCAAATTAAAAAATAAATGCGAAATTGAAAGAAAGATAGCACAATCAAATAATAAAAAAGCACAAGTAAATAACAACCTCAAATGTACTAGTCTTGAGAGGTTAATACAAACTTAGTTCTAAGGACAACCTAACACCAAAAACTAAAGGCTTATGGCAGGACAACCTTATTAGAACGTTTGTAAGTATTAAAAACCCAAACTAATAGAGAGGTAAAGGAAATAGTAAATGAAATAAACTAAGTTATTACAACATTTCCACAAGTGTATAAAATAAATTACACCATTCACCACAAATGCTTAAAATAAATTACAGCATTCACACACATAAGCATATTTAATCATCCACCACAACTCCAGGAATTATAATGGTTCACTTGTGTGTACACCAACCGTTAAAAAACAGCCACACAACTATTCCACTTCTAATATCCACTCCCTCGGGATATTAGCGTTTACTATGAAAAAGGTTTTCCAAGGTTCACCTTAAAACCTTCACCATTGTGTCTTTAGTTGGGCTTACACAATTACAAAAACCCCACACTCTGAGATTTTCTAGATTAGCTCAAACAAAACCAAAAAGAATTTTTCTAGCACAACCTCAAAAATAAAAAATGATATACAAAATTGTAAATGATACTTATCTGAAAATTCTCCTTTTGAAGAAGCCCAGTAGAACCAATCCGATGTAGACGAAAATATTCAATGTCCAGTCTTACTTATGAAAAGGTTCTAATTTTAAATGATTTTTAATTAAATCAACCTGAGCTAGCTTGATTTGATTTTAATCTCAAGAAAGGGTAAAACTCAAATCCCTTCTTAATATAAGATTGGAATAAAGATCATAAAATCAAATTACAAAAGCTAATTAAAGAGAATTTAAAATGAGCACAAAATAGCTTAATGATTTCACAAACTTATCTCTTAGAGTGGTGTCTTGATTTTATTTTTTTGATTGAATAAACTCCGAAATTCGTGCTCTATTTATAGGTGAAAATACTGTTCACTAGACTGGTCTAAGGGTCGGTTCGACTGGTTAAAAGACCAATAAAATTTCAAAATTTTTGGCACGATAAGATAAGGTTGTTACTCGACTAGTCGAGTGGCCTGCTTGACTGGTCGAGTGGGACCAGAAAAGTTTGCTGGACTTTGAGTCGAGCACTGCACGACTGGTCGAGCACTGTTCACTCGACTGGTTGAGCAGTATTCGGGACTGGTCGAGAGTCCAACAGAAAATCCCAAAAAATAGCAAGGAACCTTTGACTGGTCGAGAAAACTCTTAGACTGGTCGAGCCAGTACTGTCAAACAAAGACTAAGATTAGTTGAGAAAATAGCCTATAAACTTATGAAATGACCCACATACAATATGCAATGAATATGACACAACCTATGGTCAATCTAGGGTCATCCATACCTATTTGTGAGTTGGAACAATTGAAACATCATTTGCTTCAGAACCTTGATTACTTGTGATACGTAAAGCTTGAATTCGATCTCTTGAACTTGAGCTTGAGTTCTTGAGTCTTTAGCGTACAGTAGTTGAATTTCAAACTCGAACTTGAGTTCTTAAGCCTTAGTTCTTGAATTTGAGCTTGAAATCATAAACTTCAACAATCTTCACTTCAACTTGAAAATGTAGGCAAGTTCGACGAAGATCTAGACAACTTTAAAATGCACGAACCTGATCACTTCACAACTCAAAGCATGATACAAATACTAAATGGTTTGACACAAACAAATTTGACAACTCTACGGGTGCTAGATTTACACAATAACATTTACACCGTCTCGCTCATATGCCCTAACTTCATATGCCACATATTAGTGTCATCTATGCAAGATTCTTTGTGTGAGGTGGTAGCGGCCTCACCTATAATCATGCTTCCATCTAACTTGTACAAAATTTCAACATTTTGTCCCTTCATCAACACTATTGCACCTCTAGTGACCTTGATTACACCACCTGTTGCAGTGAATGTGCAATCGTTCGTATTTAAAATCCTTAAGGATATTAATTTTTTTTTCAGATATAGAACATGCATAATATCACCTAGAGTCCGTATGACTCTATCAAACATCGTTACCTTAATGGTTCCTATTCCGATGGCCTTGCATGTATGAAACATTATTCTCTATCAGAACACTTTCATTATCATAGGACTTGTCGAAATTGAACCAAGTCATATTTGGACACATGTGATATGAACATCCTGAATTTAGAATCCATACTTGAAGAGACCGAGAGGTCTCCTTCTAAGCTCTCTTCCGCTACACAAGTTGATTCACCCGTGTTTCCTTTTTTTTTTTTGCTTTCCAGGTCATCATTCCATTTCTGGCAGTCTCTCTTGAAGTGCCTTTTAATGCCATAGTAGAAGCATCCGTCCTTTATCTTGGGCTTCGATATAAACTTTTTCTTCCTATTAGACCGAGATCGCTCCATGGATCGCCTACGTCCCTGACCTCCTTTTGCAACTAGCTCTTTCGCCTGAGAGTCTTCATCACTCAACTTCTTGCTAATCTCGTTAGAAACAAGAGCCACTGTGATCTCTTCTAGCTTCACTGTATTCTTTCCATATAACAGAGTAGTGACGAGATGATCGTATGATGTGGGAAGCGATGCTAGAAGTGTAACACCACTTTGTTTTCTTCATCGACTGTCACTCCGAGCCTTAATAATTCACTACATAACTTTGTAAACAGGTTCATGTGCTCCATGAGATCTGATCATTCCTTCATCTACAACCCGAAGAGTTGTTTCATCAGAGACAACTTATTTGTTAGGGACTTCGACATGTATAGATCTTATAGTTTCTTCCACGTCTTCCGAGGAGATTCCTCATCCAAGACATTGTACATGACCTCATATAATAGATATAAACGAATAGTGCTCATGGCTTTCTCTTCGAGATCATTGCAATCATCATCAGACACATTTCTGGTTTAGTCTCTAACAATGCCTTGATCAACCCTTGTGAGACTAAAATATCATTTACCTTCCGCGGCCACAAATTGAAATTGTTATTCCCATCGAATTTCGACCTTGACATTTTCATCGAATTTTTAAATGTCTTTAAGCCTGACGCTTTGATACCACTTTGTTGGGATTCAGACCCCCAACAAACTCATATCCACTATAATCAAAACCTTAGACTTTCAAGACTCACCTTCTTTGATTATAGATGTACCCATTCTCCCCTTGTGATGTGTAACCCCTTGAGAAACCCTTCCAAAGCCCTTATAAACATTGAAAATCCTCTCACCTTGCAAACCCTTGCATGCAGAGAAAATGTTTGTAATGGTCATTGTGCCCTAATCCTAGATTAGGCATAAATAGCCTGATTTGCACAACTCTACACAACAGATCCGGTGAAACCGGACATAACCTTCGATTAGATCAAATCAACAAGGACAGATTTTTGGTTGAATTGAAATCGACCAAAACATCACATCGAGCAACCTGCGAATTCTCTAATTTTGGTCAAACCAAAAATAGCTTTGGTGTAATCGAACCTGAACTTTTTTGGACAACAAATTTGGCAGAATCAAGGCATCTTACACAATAAATGTCAGCCATATGAATGTTTCAATTGTCATTATACCCACCGATTTTGTGGTGTGCTGCACTTGAGCTTTGGGTATACTTCAATTTTGGGTTCATGCCTAGAATGAGCTGGAAAGGTGGATGGATGGCTCATTGTCATTATCCCCACTGTTTTGTGGTGTGCTCCACTTGAGCTTTAGGTATACTTCAATTTTGGGTTCATGCTTAGAATGAGCTGGAAAAGTGGATGGATGGCATAGATAAAACATAAACATAACGTGGACCATGATATGCTATAACTTGTGAGCTCCTCACCAAACAATCCGCGTCGGCGTCCACGTTCACGTTCACATTCAGCATGCCTGTGTGACCCATTGGAGGAGACAAAATGCATGATCTGGACCTGGGTCTGACATGACGACCAGCTTGGATCCTATACCCATATACCATGTTGTCAAACCGTGAGTGAAGGGTACCGAAAAAAGTCCCTAGATGTAGGACTCGGATTCGGTAGTGACCCCTCCAGTACCCAACTCCATGTTGGTCGGTGCTGGAAAAAACACTGGGCCCCACCATGATGTATGTGTTTTATTCATACTGTCCATCCATTTTTCCAAGTCATTTTATAGCATCACACCAAAAGTGAGACAGATCCAAATCTCAGGTGGGCCACACCACAGAAAACAGCGGTGATTAAATGCCAACCATTAAAAGCTTCTTTGGGGCCAGACAAGTTTTGGATGAAGCTGATATTTCTGTTTTCCCTTCATCCAGGTCCGTGTGACCTAATTAACAGGTTGGATGGCAAATAAACCTTACAGTGGGCCCTAGGAAGTTTTTAATAGCGGGCTTTCAATCAACACTTTCCTGAGGTATGATCCACCTGAGATTTGGATCTACCTCATTTTTAGGCTCATGCCCTAAAATGGGCTGCCAAAATGAATGGACGGTGGATAAGACACATACACCGTGGTGTGGCCCACAACTTTTCCAGTTGGGCTCCAGTAGCAAAGGAGGGTCTCACTTTGTATTGTGTGGCTTGAAAAATCAATAACGATGGTTATGATGATGGATGTAGATGACGTCATGTGTTTAACTTTTATCTTGTGTGTCATGTTTAAAAATGTTTGGGACATCTCAACTATCTATAATTTTATATGTTAAAGGGAGACTTTCAACCCTTGTCCTAGGGAAATGTAAATTTGGATTTATTGGCCTTTGGACAATCTCGTTATACTAAATTTCATTGTTATAGCGGCATGATGCAATTCATGAAAGGTAAAATGGTACACGAGAGAATTAGTGAAGGTTAGGATGGAAGGTCTCCACCATCAGGCTCCAGGGTGAATTGATGTTAATGCCTTACTTAAATAAGAGTGCTAAGTATTCACGGATGCAGGTTCTTGTGTCTCAAGCCTAGCCAAACACTTGTATTCAAGGATTGTATCAAGTCTATGCTCTAAGAAATTCATCATGTTCAAGTCATATCGAATTGATCATGCACTATTTTTGACTAGTCCTTAGACAATGTTGGGATTCCATGGTCTCTGGTCTGAGAGGCTCATCATGCTTAGATCGGATTGACTTGATTATGCATTACCTTTTATTAGTCTATATACTTGAGGCCATGTTGGGAATTCATGGACTTAAGTGTTGTGTGCTTTGCCTCACCTTGTGAGATTACATTAGTGAATGATATACACGTGTGTTTAGGTGTCAATTAGGATTCAATATAAAAAGCCTATTTGCTCCAATATAGGATGCACTGGTTACCTTGAGGGGTTTATTGGTGGTTCAGATCTCAAGTAGTTTTCTAATTGGGCATTAGTGTGATTTTTGGGCCCATGTCCAGATGAAGGCCGCCACATATGATGGTAAGAGTGGATGCCATCGGACAAGTGACTCAATGGAAACATCTTCCCCATAATTTGGGAGAAAACATTGCATTGAATCATTGAAACATTAGTAATGTTTTGTTTGGGCCCAACTTCTAAGCCAATGGCCAAACATGCCAGAGCGCATTAGATGGATAGGTTGAATGTCATCAGCTCATCATGGTAGGGCCCATAAGAAACGTTATCACCGCAATTATGGTGGTAACATTATCATATATATATATATATATATATATATATATATATATATATATATGAGAAATGCTCACACATAAGTAGTTGTATGTCCAACTAATTTTCTAATTTAATGACTAATTAATGTTAATAAATGGTGCCTAGAGAAAAGTTAATTCAAAGAAGAAAAGGAATTGCCGACTTAGGTGGGCCCACCGCGAGGAAAAGGTGGGCAACATCTAATTTATCCAATAAGTTGGACCCACCTTGAGGGTTTTCATATGAAAAAATCAGCCTCATCCACTCATTAAGCGGACCACACTTGTATTTTGTTGTTTATTAATGGATATTATTGGTTTTCTTTATTGTGACCCATCTGATGAGTAGATATGGATTTTTGTACCACATGAACCTAATGGTGTGCCCAACCAATTGGAAGGGTTGGATGTCGTATTCACTTGATAGTTTGGAAATTATCCTTGGGGTGGACCATAACTTGTAGTCCAATTAGTTGGACTTGAGACCTTCTCATATGTGTGTGTGTGTGTGTGTGTGTGTGTGTGTGTGTGTGTGTGTGTACTATATGTGACATGTTGAACTAGAATTTGCAGAATTGAAAAGAATCATGCAATGCATCAGAGATGGAGATCGAAAGAACCCTAATTAAAATTCATACTTGATTGGGATGCCATCGTAGTAGGCTTGATGCCGCAGTCTTCCCCACCTTATACCCTTTTGAGAAGCACCGGGATGAGAATGGAAGCTTCAGTTGTATGTTGGTTTGGGGACCCAGCCCTGCTTTTATAGTTTAAAGGGTTGAGGAGTTTGAAACCTATCGAAATTCGTTTCCCTTAGGCTCCACACGAATTTGACAAACCTAGTCTAATTGGAACACTATGTGTGTGACATAGTTGTAGCATGCCACCCCTTACATGATTTTAGATGAATCACAACTTTGTGGGGTCCACTGGTATCTTCGATCACATCATCTAACCCTTAGGAAAATCCAGACCGTTGACCAATAAGGCCCACCTTTTAAAATTCTTACATTCTCCCACTTGAGCTACATTAATCAATGTCAACGTTTAATTTTAAAGAAAACATCCGAATGGTTAATCGATGCATATGTTGGATAATATAGATAATGCTTTTACAATCCAGTCTATCAAGACTACTAGTATCAGATCGCAATAACCTTTTACAACATTTAATGTAGGCAAAGGGAGGCTAAGCATATTGACAAATACTATAAGTCTTAACGACATATATCAGGAACTAGGAAGTGTGGTATAATGATTACACACTTAGTGTGATCATATGTGTCTATCCTTAAGAAGTCCTAGAACTTTCACGTCTCCAATGAAACATAATTTTAATTTCGCTTACTCAAAAATAAATTGCACATGCATGGAGAGTGTTGATGCAGAAATTTGGTTAGCCCCTTTCAGATCGTCGTATACCTGCACAAGGAACGGACGAGGAAGACCTTGACTCGTGTAGGGGACCCTCCGATGTCAAAGTTAGGAAAAAGATCTGAGTCTAGCCAAGTATTGAAGGTTTATGGCTAAAGATAGTGCATACTTTTCACCATTAGAAGTATCTTTATTTATAGTTTTAGGAGAGGCGGTGGCGCAGAGGAGATTTTCATACTTGGTAGGCGTGTATTGTAGATGGATTCGGATCTCGAACTAGTAGGAGGATCTTCAGAGATCCTTGGCGAAGATCTCGAGGTTCTGAGCATGTCGCAGGTATCCTCGGAAATCTTTGGAGAAGACCTTGGTTGGATCTCTCTTGGATAAGATCTGATTACATGAGACTAGCGGAGACGTGCGATAGGAGGCCGAGATGGCCTTGGCCAACCCGACCTGAGAGTGGTACGCTACTTTGAGCCATGCTAACCTGGGTCACGCCAATGTGGACTATGCCGATCTGTCTCTTTAGTTGAGCAAGGGACGAGATATTCTCGACAAACTCTGGAGATCTTGAAATCATCGGAGGTGGTGCTCTTGTGGGCATGTTCCTTTGTCATGAACTCTGAGTATGAAGTGGGCTCTCGACGGAGCTTCTCGTCGTCGCTTGTTTGGTCGAGTGTATAAGGTTCCGACCTGACCTTCTTCTATGGGTTGATTCCTTTTTTCCCATAACTGAGAGAAGCATAAATTAAATTTATATCAGAATAATCAAAACTTTATAAATGAAATCTCTTTGATGTCTATGAAGATATATGACACTTAACTCCCACTAACTGAATACAATTGTGGAATCGATGACTTCCATGGATTTTACATACTCTTGAAATGGCGTGGTAGGGAGCCCTTTAGTGAGCAGATCCGCAATCATCTACTTAGTGCTGATGAACTTCACAAACATTAGATGACTTTGAAGTCTTTCTTTCACAATAATAAAGGTTAGAGGTGAACCTGATTTAGAACTTTTGAGATCGTGAAATTCAGTACACTCGAGGAGAGTGTGTCCACCCGGAGTAGAGTAGGCAAGTAGCCGAACCACTATATATATATTTGTGTTTACAATTGTCATTTGTGCACACTTCTATTAATGATTATGAGTTTAATTGTTTGAATTATATGAATGATTGAATGGATAGAATGCTAGGCCTTTAATTGATTGCATATGCACACACAAAATATCTATCTCGCACATATACTAGTTGCTCAATTGGTTACATTAATTGTAGTCTATGAGAATTAGACCATTATGGCTTAATTGTCATTAATTGGTAAATTAGTTAATTAAGCAAAGAATTTTTAAGTGGTCATATTTACACACCCCCTCCCTAGGATTTAGCCATAATTCCAAGTTCCTCCATACTTCCACGTGTCGTGGTAGACAATGCACGCAATTTCAAAAGTCATCTGTAAGCCTGGCTTTGTTGAGATTGCAGAAGTAGAACCTTATTGTCCTTCTTTGGCATAGATACAAATGTAATTATTTCAGGCCATGATAATTTTCTCTTGAATCTTCAATATCCACTCTTGTCTCATTCTTCCCAGCTTCTATTCAATAGGCTTGAATTTGGGCTTCTTTGACAGATGATATACAACGAGATCTTTGTTGAGTCCAGACATATCTTTGTAAAAAAAATTAAAGTTAAACAATCGCAATTTTAAGAACTTTACATCTTTTATTTGTTCTCTTGGGATAATGATTTTATGATGCAAACTTTCCTAGGGATTTTGGATGCCCTATATTCATGATTTCAAAATCTTTTGAAATCAGAGTAGCTTTAGTTTTGAACTTTTGAAGAAATCCTCTAGCTCAGGAATCGAATCAACATTCTCTTCATCGTCAACTTTACTCAAACTCACGAGTTCGAAGTCTACCTCAACGTTGAAATCTAAGTGTTGACTTCAAATCCATGCGCACCCACAAGCAATTTTAAAAACATTGTATGTATTTTTAGGGTTTTGCATTTTTTTTTTTCCTCTTCTTCCTTCTTCTTCTTCTTCTTCCTCTTCTTCTTCTTTTTTAAAAAAATATTATTATTTCGAGTTTTGTGGATTTTCTAATGTTTTGGAGTTTTTGCAAATATTTTATTTTTCTGCATATTTTAAAATATCTGATGTTTTTATATTTTCTATAGTACTATAATTTTTTGCATTTTTAGATTTGTCTATTGTTTTAAGGGATATTTGATGTTTTTCTTATGGTTTTGTATTTTTAAGGGCTTAAGCAAGACAACTCTGGTTCACAGGGACCGTCTTAGCCCAACTTAGGGATCCAAAAGCTATTTACATATATCTTTTTTAGGTTGTTATCCTTAGACGATTTATAAGCTAATTCTGCCTCCAGGGAATCATAGTATAGCCATGGTCCTAAACTCCCTTCTCCTCAGGGGGTGTTCGGATTGTAAGTTACTTATGCCATAAGTAGCTCATCTAGGTTTCTATTCAATCAGCAATAAGTATGTTTGATAAATAACATACTTATCATCCAAAAAGTAAACATGTTTTGTTTCATAAGAAATTATCTTGAAAGTTTGTTTGGTCCCCCTCACATCCACCATCCATCATGTGGGGCTAAACTTTGATGTGGATCATTCATTGTGTGGGCCCCACTTTTGATGTGGGCCGCCCATCATTTAGGGCTGACCTTGATTATGGGTCATTCATCATTAGAGGTCGATCTTTAATGTGCATAGTTCATTAGGTAGGGCTCACCTTTTATGTTAGTCATCCATCATGTGGGGCCTATCGTCAATGTTATTACCCATCATGTGGGGCCATCTTCAATATCTATTGCCCATCTTGTGGGACCTACCTTGGTATGGGCCACTCATCATTAGGCTGACCTTTGTTGTGGATTGTCCATTATGTGGGACCTACCTTGATGTGGACCATCCATCATGTGGGGGCCACAATTTTTAATTGCCCATCAACTGGAGCCCACCTTTGATGTGGGTTGCCCATCATACCGGGCTTGCCTTGGATGTGGGTCATTCATAATTAGGGACGGACATTTGATGTGGATCGTCCATCGGGTCGGGCCACCTTGATATTGACCATCATCATGTGGGGCCCACTAGATCATCTGCACATTTATTGGATTATTTTCCAATCTCATGAACTTAGGAGGGGTTCATGGCCACATAGAGCTGTTCCCTTAAATAATTTACTTTGTTGTGTCACCAATAAAAATAAAGAAAATAAGTTACTTTTCGAAGTTAAAAAGTAATAAAAAAAATAACTTTTGAAAATAAATTACTTCTTCAAAATAGCTACTTATTTAGTAGTATCCAAACGAGCGATTAGAGTAAGGTCCAGATCCAGCAAGAGGGTCCTCGGAGTTCTTTAGGTTTGCCCTTGTCTGCTGGGCCTGGACTTTCATTCAGTTAATTGGAGGCAATTCTTGTCCCTTCTCCCAGTTACCCTTTCGTTCACTAGTTCCGAGAGCCTCAGCTCTTACAAGTCCTCCAGGGCGCTCTCCAGCTTCCCATCCCCTAACTTTTTGAATGCCGCGTGGAACACCCAATCGATCTCAATCAGGTTCATTCAATAGTACCATTGAGTGCAAGCCAAGGTACAAGAATCATGCAAATAAGATGATCCTAACCTTCGAACATGGCCCATTTTTTTTGAACCATCTGTTGTTTAAAATCCATAGGTCATCTCGTCAGTATCATCAAACCAAAGTGCTACTTTGTAACCATAAGCAATACACAGTGGGATCTATCAAATAGATGCTTCAAAACGATGATTAGTCTTATTTTGTTTCTCCACTCAATATTGGCTGTCCATTGCCATCTATTGATATGATGTTTAGTATCATCTGATGGATAAGAAAGAGTGAATAGTTCAGATTGATTACTAGACATCCCACGTGTCAATTAGAAGCTGTGGGGACATTGCTAACATCCCCACGAATGTGGAGACATTAGCAAAACCCTATACTCATTAATTTATAAAAATAGTTTTACATTTATTTTATTACTGACTTCCCAATGACATAGCAATAAAAGAAAACATCAAAATCTGAAAAATCTCCCAAGATATTCCCATGCAGAGAAATTGCTGAGATGGAGATTCATAACTAATATGTCACTATGCTACAAACCAAGGTGATGGAGAGATCAGACTTCGATTTTTGACTCTCTTTTTTTCTTCTGCTTCAAATAAGTTTGTCTGGTTTTATTCCAAATAATTCATTTACTTTATTAAAATGGCAAACCAAAACACAACAACTATGCTCTTACTCATGGAAATCAACTAAAATGAGATGAACACATTTTTTACATGATGACTAAACAGGCTGGAAAACTTGCCATAAAATACAAACGACTCGAATTGACTTAACTTTCAGTTTCATCGTGTTGGGTGCCAGAATCCGACCCTTAAATGACTACCACTGCATTCCATATGGGTCCAATGGGAATCCTCTCCATTTACAGAAGTATGGCCCCAGTTAATGCTCCGCGTGCAACCAAGTTATCATCAAAGGTAAAATATTAACACAGCTAAAGGAGAAAATTTCAAACATTTACACCATTACTACATGGTTATACAACTGATTTTTAATCCTTAACATGTGGGGATGAAATGGGCAAAGTCGAACCTCATTGTTAGAATAAAATGAGATGACACCAAACAACAGATGCTGCCCATATTCAAATAAGCAAACTCTGATGTACTGCCGTGCCATAACTTTACCGAAGAAAAAAAGAAAAAAGAAAGGGAAATTAAAAAAAAAAAAGAAAAAGGGCGGGCTTTTACAAAATAGATTTTCTTAGCTGAGTCCTTTCTCGGTGACCTATTCACAAAGTATGAAAGTCGGTGGAGGAACCATGAATCAAAATTTCTTCAAAGCTTCCCCTGGGATGGGTTCTATGGTGGGCCTGGTTGTTTGGCAGACTGCATAAATGTAAGATATGTTATCATAGAAACAGCAAGGCAACCAACAGAAGAAGTGGTTACAGATGCAGCAGCATATTAGTACTTACCATCATTTCATGGTCCCCCATAATCTCTTCCATCACCTCTCCCAGCGGTTTATTTGCACTGTTAGGAACAAGAGCTGCAAAAACAGCTGGTTTCAGCCCTGCACAGAAGGATGGTCAGTACACAGAAATTCAATGGTTTCTATAATGTATCAGTGTGGTAGTGAATGGATCACGCAACATAATCCTTTTTTATAATCTTCCATGTGACTTGATGCATGGCTAAACACCAACGTATACTAGTAATCAGACATGGAGGAATTATATGATCCTTGACTCAAGGATATGAACACAGTATTGTCAGGCTAACAGTTTGTATGAGTGGGGCCTGCAGTTCGCTGATTCACACTTTTTGGCACGCCCTGCAATGGATGGACCATTCCCTAAAATGCTCCCAGATTGGAGGTCGTAGCAATTTAATCATGGCCTTTATTCTGTTGAAAGTTCTATTTGCAAGCCACAAATCATTGGGCTGACGAGATAGTCTCGTCTAGCAGATTTTAGACGATGGTCGATCAGATCATTTTTTTTCCAAACCTCAGGCCCCCAACTTGGAAAAACCAAGGAATCAGGAACACGTGCATATCCACAAGTCGAGGATCATAAAATTCCTCTAAGATTATAATCTTCATTAGATGATTGGCAAGAACAAACAAATATGCTTTGCCATAATAAAAATGCAGCAGGTATATCCTCATATTTAATTTAACTGTAAACATGAAAAGATAGAATGTAGTTTACCAGTTTCTGGAAAAGCATCAATGAACATCATCATTTCCTCCCCAGTTAGACCAGACAAAAAGCAGATCCTGGGCAATGATTTTGCAATCTGCAAACCAATAAATTCTCATTAGACAAACTATAGTGGGGGTTAAAACTAGCAGTTTATGATATTAATTCACTGATATGAGCTCCCTAAAGCAAATACATATTCCAAGATTATATATATATATATAGATAGATGGATAGATAGATAGATAGATAGAAAACTGAAGTGAACTTCATGAAGATGAAGACAGTGGCGGCAGCACGATGATGAAGATGATGGCATGATTAACTCAATCCTGCTCAGAAACCATCTTCAGTTACATGGCGAATGCAGGGAAAGAGAATATAGAGAGAATGAAAGATGAAGGAAAAATGAGGGGAGAGATTTCATACTCCTTTCTTAGGTTCTCTTCTTATTTATTGCATTGCCATTAGCAGCCATTACAATAAAAAGTCAACTCTCATCAAGTAGTAAGAAGACAGCAAGAGAAAAAGTTGAATACCCTTGGTATGTATGGTATATCATACGCCAAAGGGGTAGAACAAGTCTACAACTACTACATTCTTTCTCTACAAGTACTATATAAATACTTTACCTAGTTTTCTTCCTATGTGCTCATTATAATTATTTAGATTATTTCTTTATACTAAAGCCATCACTATTCATCCCCAGCACATGCTTTTCTCAACACAAAAAATCATCAAGTGCACAATTTTGTAATAGAGATATAGGACAATGGAAAGTATGTAAACCACAAAAAAGTTGAAAATTCTAACCTTCACCACTTCTAAATCTGGTTGCTGAGCATGCATTGCTTCCCAAAGTGAGCAGTCAATCATGTCCTCTGTACAATGAATAACCTATGAAAATGGAAATTTTAGAGGCAGTATCCTTTAAAATTACAAGAGGGAACTAGAAAAAATAAAATCCTTGCCAATTCATGTACCGTTTCTCCCACCTGCCATATAGATTGAACCAATGCATAGGAAACTTCTAGGTGAAAATTAGTTAATATGAAAGGTAAGTAATATCAAAAGATATATATCAAAGTAATGAAGGAATTATTGAAATGTGTATAACGAAAATATTCTTAATGGCCATCCTATTAATGGGAACAAGATAAACAACAAGACTTAAATAAACAAATAGACGTTTGTCAGTGTACTATTTTAATGACCTCCAAGAATATAACCAAAAACATCTACACATTGTATGCATGCATATAATGTAAACACATTGACATTTGGTATATTGTTATTTCATCATGTGTTGCAATATTCCTATATATAGATCATCGTATTTCTTCATTGGTCGTCAGTAAATGATATGTGGTAAAAAGCACCAAAAGAAAGTCTGCAAACCATTAAAATCCATCTATGTACTGAAGTAATCTTCAAGGTGGTGGTACATGAGGCTCCACTTAACCATCACCACCTTTGGGTTCATAATGAGTAAAAAAAGGTTTAGAAAATCTTTCCAAATACTATTTCTTTATATAAATAAAATCCTGTCAACTGGTAATGATATTCGATTATTAATGATGACTAAAGATTGGCTTTTCTCGAACTTTGATACGAAAAATCTTGGTGAAGCCAGCTTTATTCTCGGTGCGAAGATCATCCAGGACCAATCTAATAAGTTATTGGGCATAACTCAAGTTACCTATATACAAAAAATCTTAAAATGGTCTAGGATGGAAAACTCGAAACCTATTGGAAACTTTATACAAAAGATGGAAGCCAGATACGAAGTCGTGTCCCCAAACTGACGCTGAGAAATCATTTATATTCTCAGTATCTTATGAAAGTGCAGTAGGTAGATTAATATATGCCATGCTTTGCACTAGACCAAATATTTGTTATGATGTTGGCATAGTTAGCCATTACTAAAGTGACTTGAGATGGTCACATTGGCAAGTTTGTTAAATGTATATTCCACAATCTCAGAGGAACCAAGGATTGATGCTATGTTATGAAGGCTTGAACCTCGAGCTTTAAGGATTCTCTGATACTATTTAGGGTAATGACCACCATTTACTTGGCGAGGGACCCTAAACACCATTAAAAGCCTAAGGACATTGAGATCGACAATCATTATGTTCATGATCAAGTAAGAGATAAAAAGGTTCTCCTTAACTATATTACCACCAAAGAAATATTGGCGGATCCCATGACGAAACCTATAGCTAGACATATTCCCAATTCATGTCAGGCAGATGGGATCAGTGTTTTCAGTAGCGCTAGAGCGTAGCGTACACTATGTACCATATGCAAGTAGCGTAACTCACTGGTAACATAAGCTACAGTGCATGTAACATATGTTACATGTAGCGTAGTGTAGTGTGTAGCGTAGATAGCGTAGGCTACCTGAAATCTCATTTTTTAAATGTTTTTTCTACATTAGTTTAACACCTATTTTAAAATGGTGATGACTTATACCTATGACACGTGGCACTACATTAAACTAATTTGAATCATCCAAATTGTGGTCCATATCGCGGATAGAGCACTTAGATCAATCTCGACCATCCAAATTGTGGCCTATATGATGAATTTGCGACGTTTCAATAAATGAAAAATAAGAAAGAAAAGAGGTCACACTTAGAGATGTCTAAAGACAGAGAGAGAGAGAGAGAGAGAGAGAGAGAGAGAGAGAGAGAGAGAATTTCCATGAAAATAAGTGGATGATGATCCAGATTCGTAGTTCTTTAAATTATGCATTTTGTAAATATGAACATATTTTCTATTATTTTAATTAAAAAATATTAAGGATTGTGTAGCTTACGCTACACGCTACGTGGCTTATGCTATATGTTAGAGGGCCAAACGCTACGCTATACACTACATGCTATTTAAAAGACTGGACAGGATTAAGAGCTTGAGTGATGTAATTGTTTGTTACCTTTATCTTTTATGATGTACCTTTTATCTCTCATTAACAAATGGTCACTTCTGTCTTGTATTGCACAGTATTTTTTATATGTGTAGATTATCAACATTTGTCTAGACATCCTGAGAGATCTCTATCTTTGTCGGCAAGTAAGTGACCCACTCGTATGGGTAGACCAACCCTAAATGTACAAGAGGTACATTTAGTTGCGATGTTCATACATTTAGGTGTAAACCACCCTCTACTGTGAAGAATAGAGGGTGAGGATACTAGTGATGACATGTAGTATCCGCCTTCATCTTAAGAAACTAAAAATGAGACCAATAAAAGTTGAAATAACATAATCACTCCATTGCTCTTCTATGCAATTAATGTTATGAGTTGATTAAAAAGCCAAGTCGTGAGGATATGAGACGAGTCATACCACACATGTGATGAGATACATATTATATTATAGACTCGACATATGCCTAGTATTATCTACTTTACAACTAGGATTGTAGCCATGTCGGTAGACCTATTGCCTACAGAATGCTTTAATTCGATATAATCATTTCATTGCGCGAGTAGTCAGTCTAGTAGATGACTCTTCATGTCATTTAGCTATCCTTATCTTGTGTATAGGAGGATAAGATTGGTGTGGCTACTTTAGTGTAAAATGACAAAGGTCCCTAGATTGGCCAGACTTCGGTTACATTAGGAAGCAGCTTAATCGATTCTGAATTACACATCTATGTGGATCTTGTGACAACTACACCAGGTTTTCAGAACTATAATACAACTTAAAGACTTATCTAAGTAAAAGTATTGAGTTATGATAAGGTTTTACAAACAATATTCTTTTGAAAAGCATATATAGTATACTATATTACCTTAAAAAGGGGTTTTTTTAATTGATGTTTACGAAAAACTGACTTTTCTCCTTCTACTCTTTGATGGGGACATCAGAGGACCTACTCGGGTGTACTAGAGATGGAGAGTGGAGACGACTATCCATATCAGAGCAGCTTTCATTGTGAATGGGAGACGAATTCCAGATGGGGCCCGTTGGTCCATTTTGAAGACTCCACATGCATTGGACATGCATAAGGAAGACCCCACTTTGAGATGATGCATATAGGCTGCTTAGGAGACGATTTTAGTCATGGAATTTTTATTTCGTGTCGATCTGACCATTGAATCTTGTCAATCAAGCCATCGGGCCACCAAATCTTCCAGATCTGGGCTCCTTGGACTCTGATCTTGCTTCCTTTATGCTTTTATTTTTATTTTTTTTAAGGATTTATTTTATGGTTGAGATTGATACTAAATGTTTTAGTTTTCTTATTTTGGATGATGAATTATTTCATTTAAGTGACTGACATAGTTGTAATTATTTTGAATTTTTAATTATAAAATGAAAGGGGGCCACTCTTTCACGTGGTTGTTGCACTACCCACGCTAAATTGGAAATCTCAACTTCTACGTGGGCCATTCTTGAATTATTTTGTATTTTTGTGCACCGCGTATGTAATAACTTAGGACCTTCGTATTACAAATCTGAAATTTGAATCCATTATATGATTATGTTTGATTTTACATGCTGATTGTTTAAATTAATATGTAAATTGATCTCTCATATTGCATCCTAGGGCAGTTTCCATCATCCTACATCACTCTCTTTTCCCACTATTTCCCAGCAACTCCAGCCCCTCTTTCCCATCATTGTCGGACGGGGAGATAATCTCCATGCTTGAATCATACTTCCAGTTATCCTTGTTGAAGCAGGAAACAATTCAATTCACTGTGGTAGCTATGAAAGATGGCAATGAATGTTTAATCCCTCATCAGTTCCATGCAGCCTCATTTTGTTGTTGAAGTTCTAATCAAAGCAGAAAGACATGAAGTTGCATCTCTAGCAGAAGGCTTCCATGGTGTGAATGTTGAAGCTTTTCATAGAGCTGTAAGATCTGAATGGATCCAAATCATAGCAGATGCCATTATTTCCCAAAAGGGCCATCAGTTGCCTATCGATGTTGATTTGGAGCTCATTATAGCTACTTGAACATTGCTTCACTCTTGGAAGGAAGCTCCTTCTCCATCCTTGTCTGCTAGAAACAATGGTGCTTCCCCTTCTCTCTCATCTCTGGTTGAACAGAGCTTGTTGCCAGAAAATAAGGTCTTGACGGAGACCCCTAATGCTCGTTGATTTTGTAGATCTGGAGAACCTGTTGCCTTGTTGACTAGCTCGACATCTCAAGGGGGCAGAAGGAACTTCTCCCAGGCAAGAAATTCCCCTCTTATCGTCATGTCCAACTTTTCCATGCCGACTAGAATGGATGTCATTGAACACACTTCCTCAACAGTTTTGCCGGTTGCTTCATGTCGCTCCAACCCCTAGCAATGACACTTGACATTGCTCCTTCCAGCTAGTGTTCTCCATTGATTTCGGTAACAACAATAAGAAATATGACTATTGGAGGAGAGATTTCAAATAATACAACTTTTGGGATCTCTCTATCTGTTGGGCCGAAAAGGGGTTCCCATGATTATGTTAGACCTCCTGTAGATTCTGAGCCTGGTCTATCTAGTGGGCTTGGTCTGTGGTGGGCTTTCCTTGTCTACTGGGCCAAATGACGCATATGGGTCTCCTTTGGCAGCTGGACCTAGAATGACTAAGAGGGCTAAATGGTGGATGACCTTCGTTGGTTGGGCCTGGCCCGTTGGTTAAGCTAGCTGTGGTTGGTGGGCCTGCAATATTGCTGGCCTCTCCAGGTGCCGAGCCTACTATGTTGTTGGCCTCTTCAAGCGCTAGGCCTACTGGGATGATGGCTAGGCCTTTTTTTGGGTTCTCAGGCCTAAATAGCCAATAATGGCAATTTAGGATTCAGGCTCATGGCCCATCCCATCTTCTTAAGCTAAGAGGTGGGGCTCCCCCACCTCACACCACATTGGTTAACCCACTATGTGATTCAGAGATCAGACCACAAGGTGGCCCACCTCTAACTGGAAATTCATTGAACAGCCACCCTAGCCAAGGTGAGGAAGGGCAGCCTATGCCCCAGACATCGGAAGACGACTCAAGCCCACCCCTAAGTAACACTATAATTTTAATCAATGACCAACTTTGGGTTAAAGTCATTCCACTTGTGAGGGACCCACCCCTCCCCATTGCATTCCAAATGTTGAGCTAGGCTCTTCAAAGCCCCCAAACAAACACTAACCTCTCCTTAGAATATGTTCCCTCGTCCTCTTCTATGCTGAATACGATTACCGGTACAAAAGAAGAGATGGTAGGTGTGGAGAACGACTGGGGCAATTCCTTTGTTGGGTACTTCATGAGGAAGAAGCCTTATTTCTTTAAAATGAAGGCCGGCTTGGAGAGGACCTGGAAGGCCCAACATGGAGTAGAATTTTATTCATTAGATGATGGATTCTTCCTCTTCAATTTTATAAATTTTGATGAAAGTCAAGATATCTTGGAAACAGGATCATGGTTTGTAAGTGGTCTCGTCTTGACAAGATGGACGCGCAACCTCTCCCTCCAAAGGGAAGAGATTGCCACTATCCCTATCTGGATTGAACTTCCAAATATAAACTTTAATCTCTGATGCAAACCAATTTGAACAAAATAGCTAGTGCTATTGGGAAACTTTTTTCATGGATAGGCACATTGTAATCAGGTCCTGCCCATCCTTCGCTCGATTTGTGTGGTAGGTTGATGTAAATTCTCAATTTTCATAGCATATTAAGATTATACGTGAGGATATGAAAATCAGACAGAGAATTGAATGTCTGAACACCTTCTGCGTGCAAGCATTGCTCCTCATTCAACCACATGGATAAAAATTGCCCACAATCAATTCCAACTTCCACCCAAATTATTCCTCCTCAAGGGGCTCCTCCAAGAAAGGTTTGGGTTGAAAAGGCCAACAATTACCAACCCCAATGAATAATCCCCCTCAAACTTGGGGCAAATTGTGCCCTCACAAGATAGTCACATGCAACATGCATCAAATCCAAATGACCCCCTGATAAATAAGAAAAATAATGAAGTGTCCAATCCAATGCCTAGGGGAATCTCGCCTCAAAGAGTAAAGAAAAAAAAGGGCCACTATGTTGAGCTCAAGAGATATGGGGAGGTCTCACCAAAGGAATTACTAGACTCCAAAGCCCCCCCAAATCAAACCAAGGGTTTGTAACCCCAAATGAAAATCCTACGACAAACTAATTCCTTGTCCTATTTGACTTGGATGGGAACCTGGGTGTGGATGACCTTATTATATTTGATCATAATGATGGCATAATTGGGACGATGAATGAGAATCTATCCTCATTAAGAAACGCCGCAGCTCAACATCCTCATGGGGCATCCCCTACCTCAATGTCTTAAAAATGAAGGCTCTCTTTTGGAATGTTAGGGGTCTCAATAAGCCTTCACGCATAAAGAAATAAAGGACACAACGTCCAGTTTTAGGCTGTCTCTCCTTTGTGTTCTTGAGTCATGGGTCCTCAAGTTGAATATCTACACTCTGTAATTCCATTTTCCTGTCTTCATGGAATTACTCCACTAATGTTGACTGTAGCACAAATTGTAGGATAATCATTGATGGCACAAATCCATATTGACCAATGTCCTGAGCTGTTCTGACCAAATTATGCACTGCACCATCACACCGTACTCAACTATAGTGCAAATCCATTTTACCGGGTCTATGGTTCAAATAATGCAGCCCGTAGAGTCCTGTGGAGAGACATTGTCAGAATTGACTCCGGCATTTCCTCCCCTTGACAAGTGGGAGACTTAAATTGCATTAGATTCTCAAGGACGAGGGAAGAACAGACCCCAAGGCTAAGAACCTTGATGCTTTTAATGATTACCTTAGGGGGCGTTTGGCGCATGGTATTAGATGAGATTAGGTGGGATGGAATTGCATTTGGTCCCGTGCCAATTCCACTCAATGTTTGGAAAGAATGGAAAAGCTTGGAATTAGATTAGATGGAATTGCATTTGGTCCCGTGCCAATTCCACTCAATGTTTGGAAAGAATGGAAAAGCTTGGAATTAAATTAGATGGAATTGCATTTGGTCCCGTGCCAATTCCACTCGATGTTAGCAAGTTGTGTAGGTACCACCATGATGTGTGGGCTATATCCACACCGCCCACCCATTTTTCGAGATCATTTTAGAGCATGGGCCAAAAAATCAGGTAGATCTAACGCTCAAGTGGACCCCACCATAGAAAGCAACGAGGATTGAACACCTACCGTTGAAAACTTCTTTGGGGCAACATAAGTTTTGGATCTGCCTCATTTTTAGGCCCATGCCATAAAATGAGGTTACAAAATAGATGAACGGTTTGAATATAACACATATGTATTGTTCTCAATAGTTTCAAATGATGGTGGGTATATCTATTCAATGCACAACAAACTAAAGAGTGAATCCCACCATATTACAAACATACCATGGAATTAGGCTTATCCCATGGTAACAGGGGACAATCCTTGTCATATGTAATAATTACATTTTTTAAATCCCATCCCACCTAATCCTTCCCAATACCATGCGCCAAACACCCCCTTAGTTTGGCTACAATTAATGACATTCCTATGATGGGTTATCTCTTCTCTTGGTCGTGCCCCTGAAAAGGTTGAGTGTAGGCTAGTCAGTATTCTTGTGAATTCATTTTTCCTTGCCAATTTTGCTTGTTTAAGGGCCTCCTATTTGAGTCCTGGGTTATCCGATCACTCCCCCATCCTTCTAGACCTCTCAAACGGAACATTTTCAAAGAAGACCCCGTTTTGTTTGTTCAACCACCAGTGCAAGCTGGATGGTTTTTTTCAGACTGTTGTTGAAGCTTGGAGTAGGCCCATTTATGGGTCTCCTATTTTTGTTGTTACTTCCAAGCTTAGCAATGTTAAATGTGCTCTAAGAGGGTGGATTAGCAACAAACCTAGGTTATCCACCAAGGCTTTGGAGGGAAAACGCAAGCTTGATGCAATTCAATCCATTGTCCTCTTTGATCCGTCAAGCAGCAACGTCCAATTAGAAAAGTGCTAAGGAAGATCTGGATCGCCAGCAAGCTCTTGAGAAGTCCATGCTCGAGCAAAAGGTTATGTAGTCGAAGTTAAACCTGGGTGATTCAAATACCAATTTCCTTTATGCCCAAATTTAAGGCCAATTAAGCCTCTTCTAAGATATGGGAGATCAAAGAAAGTAATGGTGTGGCCACCAATGATCAAGAAGAGGTTAAGCAAATCCTGATTAATCACTTTCGAAAAATTCTCATTGTGAAAGGCCTGCCTCCCAAAGTAGATCTAAGGCTCATTGACACGAATGAGGTTTGGAGCTTTGCAAACCTGTTTCCATTTCCAAAATCCAGGAGGCCAGAAAGTATGCAAATCCTAAGAAAGCCCTTGGGCAAAATGGTTTTAATGCCCATTTCTATAAGGACTTCTAGCCTATTATATGGACAGCCATTCGTAAAGCTATCCAAAGTTTCTTCAACGCTAAAAAGCTGTTCAAGCAAATAAATACCACTTTTGTCGCCTTGGTCCTGAAGGGTGATTATGTCTCATCCCCCAATGACCTTTAGGCCAATCTGTCTCATAAATGAGCTCTACAAGATCATTACTTGTATAACAGTCAATCGGATATCATGCCCCCACATAATAGGTCATTATCAATCAACCTTCATGCCTGGGCATGACATCTCAAGCAATATTCTTCTTAGCCAAATTTCCTTCATGGCATTCATCCAAGTATGGGGCCTCCTAGGATGTTTTTAAAGATTGATTTGCGGAAGGCCTTTGATTCGGTCAGTTGGGATTTCCTTCTAAAAGCTTTAAAAGTCTTCAACTTCCCAAGTGAAATGATCGAGTGGATTGTTGCCTGCATTTCTATCCCTACTTCAGTTATTATGAATGGGGAAGTATGTGGGTTTTTCAACAACAGTTGGGGTCTTCGTCATGGTGACTCTTTGGCCCCTTTCCTATTCTCTATAGGCATGGAGATGTTTTCAGCCTTGTTATCTAAATGTGTGGAGAATGGCTTGATTAAGACACGTTTTCTAAAGGCCAGCTATTCATCTCTCACCTTCTTTTTGCTAATGATATCATGGTCTTCGCCAATGCGGGTCCCTCAACAGCAATGGATCTTAGGAGCTTCTTCTTAAACTTCAGTGCCAACTCAAGTATGGAATGTCATTATTTTCTCATTCTCTTGTACCTGCAAAAGCATTATTAATGGCATTTTGGGCATTTAGGAAGGAAGTCTCCTAATAAAATACTTGGGGCTTCCTTTATTCTCTGCCCATATGCACCTTAGGGATTGCATATTAGTGACATTTTGGGCATTTAGGAATGAAGTTTCCCAATAAAATACTTGGGGCTTCTTTTCTTCTTTGCGCGCCTGCACCTTAGGGATTGCAAATCCCTTTTAGACAAAGTCATTAAGCGCCTTGATGGATGGAAGTCCTCCCTTTTTTCCTTTGCTGGAAGGCTTAAGGTGATTAGATATATCTTGTCTAGGCTGGATTTGTTCTGGTCAAATGGCTTCCCATTAGCCAAATTTTGTTTCTCTATGATAGAAAGTGTATGATGAGTTTTCTTTGGGTAACTCTCTTCATTATGTTGGTTGGGACTTGGTCTATAAGCCAAAGGATGATGGGCGTTTGGGCATCTAGAAAATCCTCTTAAAAGACAAAAGCCTATGGTGTAGTTGGGTTGATGAAAAGTATATTAAAGATGCTTCTATTTGGAATGTCTGCCTCCTAGCCTAGGCTTCTTGGGCATGGAGTAATATTTTAGGGCCCCAAGATCTTATCAAATCCCACACTCAATTTCTTATTGGGAATGGGAAATTGACTAGTTTCTAGTTCAACCCCCTGATAAGGCCTTCCTCCTTACATGATCAATACAAAAGTCGCATCATCTACCAACTCAAAATGGGCAAAGACTTTAATATCAGTGCTTTTATTGGCGAGAATGAATTGTGCTTTCCCCCTCCATCTTCAATCCCCTTTGTTGAAAATTTCAATGAATCTCTACAGCTCAGCCTTTTCTAGTTGGATGGTGAATTTGTATGGACTTTGGTTCCTCGGGATGACTTTGTTTGGTTTAAAGGTAATATTCCTAAACACTCGATTATAGCATGGATGGCTTTCTTGGGCAAGTTCAAGACCAAGGATAGGCTTCTGAGGTTAAATTTGATTTCTAAGGGAGATTACTCCTTTTGATCTCACAACCCCGAATCGGCTGACCATCTTTTCTTTGTTTGTTCCATATTGTTGGATTTGGAAAAGCATGCTTTCCAAATTTTCCCTTTCACATCTTTTGGGCACCTCTCTCCTTCAATCCATTCAACAGCTTGTTGATTCTGCAATGGACAGGGTCAATAATATTATCAGTCAGCTCTGCTTTCCTACCCGCATGGCACTGCTAGAGGGAAAGAAATAACCATATCGTTAATCATGCCATTCCCTAAAGTAGTGCTTAGGAATAACCCCAGGGAGGCAGATCAAGGGTGATTTGCATCATTGGTCCGCAAATAGGTAGGATCTCTCCCATGGTCTCTAGACTCTATCAGGATTTCTCTGGTTTCCCTTTATTCCCGCTTGAATGACCTTAATTTGCACTCTATCACTAACATTTGGCACCTTTTTTGTGTTGATATAAATAACGGAAAAGTGAGTCTTCTTTATTTTCCCCCTAACTCGATAATTGTTTGGGGGGCAATTTGTGAGGAAGATGTCCGTAGTCCTCAAGACGAGTCTTAGAATCTTCAGTTCAGCCTCTCAAGACTCTGCTCCTCTAACATTCTAAATATTGCCCTTGACCTTAGCAATGAGGATTGCCTCGCTACTGTTAGAAATCCAATCTTTTCTTCTTGGGTGATGTGCCTTCATGCCCATGCTATACATGTTCTCATTGTCGAAAGAAGAATCCATGAGAGTATCAATGAAGTCGCAGCAAAAACAATTGTTGAAGCTTGTTAATATTCCCTCATCTCATTATATCATGCTCCCATCCTCTAATAAGGTGGCAAGCTTGTTTTAGTTTTCCCCGGCCCTAGGTGTGAGTTCTCATCTTGCTTTCTCTAGCCCAAGGTGTGGGCTTTCTTTTTGGCCCATGGTGTGGGCTCTTTTTTAGTTCTCTACTGGCTTGGGGTGTGGGCTTCCCTTCCAGCTTAGCTCCTTAGCCGGGGGTGTGGGATTCTTCTCTTTTCTTTTCTTTTACTTTCTCCCCTGCTTGGAGCATGGGTTTATGACTCCTTTGCTTTTGTTCTTTGGCTTGGGGTGTGGGCTTTCATCTTTCCTTATTTTAGCCCCTTGTATCTTATGATGTTGTTTTCGAGGTCTTTGGCCTCGTGGTTCGCAATAAAAACTCGATGAGTTGGATAAGCGCGGACATTGGCCGAGTACTACAGATTGGGAGTTAACTCCATCTGGTATAGTCAATGACTAGGATAGACATAACAAGGTTTGAGTTATTGGGTGCGAGTCACGTGGTCACTTGGTACTCAAACACTTGTAAGAAGACAACAGTGTTCAAGCTAGTCCCACACATCTCATTCTTATGATCACAATCTTTTGGTTTTGATTATTATGAGATGAGCTAGATAGCCAATCTATATTGTACCCCTCCCACAACGTGATTGAATGGGAGATATTATATATGACCCATGGAGCCCACTTATGGCCAGTCACTAGTGGGTGGGTCCTACACAACTAACACTCGGAACATTCCTAATTGGATATCCCTTTTCCAACCCACTTCAATTGAAATTCTATTTCAAATGTGAGAAAGGATTATGATAAATGAGAGAGATCAGATCTTTTAGGGATAAGCCCCCTATTGCATTCGAATCCCTCAGTCCTCTCGAGAAGGGAGGCATCCCATCCAAGAGATTCCCCAATGAGAAAATAGAGAGGAAGAATGAGAGAATCCATCCTCTCTTAGGCCATCTCTAGATGATCTAAACCGTCGATCATGTCTAAATGCCATTCTATTAGTAGGATTAGATAGATGATTAGATCTTTTATGCTCCCGTAGTAGTTAAGCAGATTGCTGAAGTGGGCTGCCCATATTTGACTTTGTGCGAAGGTCCCTAAGATCGTGAAGATACCATATGATCCTGTAGGCCCACCCATCTGAGCCTTTCAATATGCCCTGATGGAAGAAGAGGCAAAATATTTAAATATTAATCATGAGATCGTGCATTTCAGTGATGTAAGTAGTTATTAGTGAGCACTAAAAAAGATAAAATGCAAATCAAAACTCACTAATAGGTTTGATAGAAGTAGAGCGGATATTGGTTCCCTTGATATGTGACAATGATCCATGGTAAAAGAAAAGTTAGAGAGGAGAAGAAAGCAAAGAAAAAAGGGGGCCATCAATACTCTTGAGTTACCTTTAGAAATTCACCATCCAACACTTGTAGAAGATTTTGTATCTGCATAAAAAATGTTTTAAAAAAACTAATAAATTATGTGCATTTAATTGGAGTGGCATAGGCCTTTTTGAAGAGCAGTGTAGCAAATTGACCATCTTGATCACATACAAGTCTACAATTTGTTGAGCAATGATTCAATAGTACTAGTGACACCATTAAGTAATAATGGCACTGGATTATTGTGGGCCCCTCATTGTGTGTGGACGAGCCTCCAATTCATCCAACAGGTTCGTCCCACAATCATGTACACCCAGCTAAAAATAGCCCAATTCAATCACCAGGTGGGCCACACAATAAAATACAATGTATGACTGCCCAAAATCCCCCCAAAATCAAGTGGTGAAATGCACATGGTATGTGCATTGAATCCAACTCAACCAAAAGGTGCGGCTCACCATGATGATGAGACACCCAAAAATCATGTCAATCCAGTGGTCAGGTGGGCCCCCTCCACTTTTTTCTAGTGTTTTTTCATTATTTTGTATCGTGGCCCACCTGATGGTCGGATTGCTCCAATTGGGGGCATCTGGTCTTCACGATGATATGCACTTTTTGGATTGGTTGGATATCATCCACACACCACATGGGGCCCAGAATAGCCCACCACGACATGTTACTGGTGGTGGTAAAGTGTTCCCATGATTTATTAACATGCTAAGAAATTCAGTAACAAGTATTATGATCAGTTAACACAATAAAAGTTGCATAGTAATATGATTATTTTAAAGAACCAGCTATCAATTATCTATTAGCTGACTTTTAAACAGAACCTATACAAAAGTAAATATTGCCTTTATTTAAATTTTAGTTGTAGCAATAAGAAGTAGAAATTTATAGACAGAAACTACCTTTATAGTTTCCTCTGTTTCAAATCCCAGCAGTAATAAAGCCTATAACATGAAATTTGAATTTTTCACAAACATGTTAAAACACAGGTTATTAAAATTATCCACAGACAGGTAAAATATAATATAAAACACCATGAATGAGGGAAAACAAAACACAAACCAGGAACCCTTTTTCCTCGTAGGGCCCTAACCCTAGATTATAGGGGACCCTTCTAAAAATTCTCTATGGCACAGGGCTGGGCCCAAGTCAAAGAGAAGATTTTGAAATAGTTTCAACCAGCAATTGACGTGCCTAGATTATAACCACACTAGCTGCGTCATTGCCCCAAGAGGAAAGATACAAACCAGGAACTTATAGTCATTTGCCCAAAGAATATGCAGCAATGATAGAATCAGCAAAGTGCAACTGATGTGCAAAACATTTCGGTCAAGGATATTCTAAGAGATTAAATAGAAAGAGTTTGAAATGGCATATGAATTTCACAAATATATTCCAAATACCAAAGGGCAAGACCAATCAATAAAGCAAAATATCTTGATCATGAATATTCAAATAAATAGGCGAATTATTTATTAAACATAAGCGTTTAAGAAAGCATATGTGCATTAAGAAAAAACAAGAGGACCATATTATATAACCAATGAATAGTTTCAATAGAACCAACACAATTGAAGAGATAGCAAAAGGCATATTGATGTTACAAAACCAAGAGGTCTTCTTGAAATTGCAATAGAAGAAAAACCTAAGGGCCTGTTTGGTAGACACCTAAAAATGAGTTCATCTCATTGTAGTTAACAGTAATTATGTAATGGGTTCATGTTAACAGTAATTAAGTATTACAGATCTACACGATTACTGTTAACTAAAATCAGATGAACTCATTTTTAGGTGTCTACCAAACAGGGACAAATCATTTCACTTGATCCTCTATTTTTTTTTTCCCTAAAGAAGTGTAAAAGGATGATGGTAATGAAGTGCAGTATTTTAACCAGTGAGATAATGGCCATTGGATTAGATTTGACATGCAGGCATTTGGATCAATGCTTAGGAACCATTTAGCGCTGGACCCTGATCGTGGACTGTCAGATCTTGGGGATATACTTGACAGACAACTGAAGGGACTACCCGGTGTTTTTTAGGTTGTAGGACCCTCATTGATGGATAGTGTTGGATGGCGAGTTTCTAGAGATGGCTCACAACTGGGACACCGCATTTAGAAGAAATGCTCCATGTGCTTGCATGCCTGAGTGCATGTGGAAGAGTGTAAGTGCGGAAAATGGTTATTATATGATTTCAAAGGAGATGAGCAGTGCGGAGTACAAGGACATTGACTAAGTGGCCATTTGACTTAGACCAATTAGATTGCGCCATGTGGCACTCCTTAGTGGAAGACAACTGTCTATTAACCTTAAGTGAGCCAATAGAAGAATGACACGTGGCAAAGCTCCCTCTCTCCATTGTCTAAAAGTAAGAAAGCTTTCTTTCATTTCAAACGATCTTTCCTTCCCTCCTTCACTTTCTCCTTTTCTCTCTCTTCCTTTGCTCCTTTCCTCATTATCAAAATTTTCATCTTGCAAATCCGATTCTCCATCTTCGAGATATGATTCTCCACTCCCAGCAGATAATCTCTATTTCCAGTAGATCATCTCCGACAATCCAAACAGGGCAAGTGCAGATCAGATCGTCCTTTGTCTAGATCAACTATGCACCATCCAGATTATCTAGGAGTTGTCCATGATCAAATAACAAGCAAAGCCATCCATCAGATGGGCCACAATTAAAGAACCAAAGCTTGGTTTATAAATTATAAATGTCCACCAACTGGCCATGGATGATGTCTTCGCTCGGCTGCATGGCAACATCTTCATCTATCTCCTCTCTTTCTCATCTTAGTTCATTCATCTTCATTTCTTCTTCTTAATTTACTATGAGAACCAAGGTATTCCGTAACGGTAACAGTGGCCATAACAGCCACCACTATTACCTTTACGATATGGACGGTAATGGCTGCTACAGGGGCTGTAACGGCCATTACGGACTCCTTTTTTATTTTTTAAAAAAATGAAAAACCTATATTGGGCCATCAACCTTGTAATGGCCTGTTATAGGGCCATTATGGCCTTTATGGGGTGCGTAACAGACCGATACGGGGGGCACAACGGTCTTTACGGGTCATTTTTTTTTTTCTTTTCTGCAATGACTATTACAACTAGAGGTGTACATGAGTCGAACAAAGTCGAGCTTGGCACAGCTCGACTCAGCTTGGCCGCTAGCTGACCCCAGCTCAAACTAGGCTTGGCTTGGTCCTTAAGCCTGACTGGCCAGCTCGGCTCGGCTCGGCTCGGTCAACAGCTTGGGCTAGTTCGAGCCGAGTTCGCCCATGCAGCATTTTCACAAACACATGGACTGCACCTTCAAATTCCTACTGTATGTAAAACAGCGGCAACAATTTTACAGGTATTTCAACAAACACCTTGTAGGCAACATCAAAATAAAGAAAAAAGGGATTTGTTTCATATACTACCTTCCCTGCCACCAGCCAACACTTCATTGAGTCATTTCATCAAACACTTGGTGAGCAACATCAATATCAAAGTAACCGAGTCACTGAACTGGTTCGATCCGAGTTCGATTTGAGTTAGGGTTCGATCCGAGTCGAGTCGAGTCGAGCTCGAGCAAGCTCAAACTCGGTTCGAAGGAATCGAGCTTTTTCGAGTCGAGTCGAGCGAGCTAACCGAGTTAACTCGGTTCATGTACAGCCCTAATTACAACCTTTACAACCCGTAACGTGTAACAGTTACCACTGTTACCTTTATGTAACAGCCTTTAGAGCCTCGTAACTGCCTTTATGGCATGCCATGAGAACCCATCTTTAGAGCTATACTTTTGTACCTCCATGACAGCATCGTGTTCATCTCTGCCATTAGCAATTGAAGTCGAACGGGCTGTGATCATTCCATCTACCGAATAAATGAGGTGGACCACACCTGCATTTGGATTATAAAAGGAGCATCCAAAGATCATTGATCAAATGGGCCATAATCAGTGTTTTATCCTACACCGTTCATCATGCCTAAACCCAACAATTGCCTACACAACAGTCAGCTGTCTAAGGCTGGTAGCTGTACCTGTCACGTAAGGCAGCCCTCCCTCCATTTACAACAGTCAACAGCTGCTATCCATCCATAAACACTAGCGGTCCAAAGCATGTCCAGGTCAGGTACGTGTCTACCATACCTCACAACCAGAACCATTCATCTGGCTTTGCCATCACACAGCCCATTTATTATATCTCAGGGTTGTTTTTGGTGTTGATTATCATGTGGGCCCAGTTGAATCAATTCACGGCCCATCTTGTTGGCCCGTGGCCTGTTTCATCAGTCCATGGCCCCTGTGATATCCAGAGCATGGTCTAGATTGTGGGCCCACTGAATGTCCAGATTGTAGGCCATCTGGTAGTCTGGATAATGATTAGCATGTTTCCCTTATTATGGTCCATTTCGTTAGCTTATGGCTTGTTCCTTTGACATGTGGCCAGTTTGATTGGCACATGGCCCATTCGAATAGCTTCAAGCCCACTTGACTGGGCCGTAGCTCGCTTCACTACTTCACAGCCCACTGAATGACCAGACTTAGGCCCAATCCACGACCCACCAGATCATGGGCCATTTTCACCAGATTGTTGTTCAAATCTAGGTACATTGCATGACTAGATCTAGGCCCATTCACAGTCCACATTAAGGCCTGGTTATTGTTCACATTTAAACTATTTGTTGGCCTTTGATGAAGCCCATTACATCAGACCACGACCCACTTGAATGATCCATAGCCCACTTAAATGGTCCACAGCCCATTCCATTGGGCCATGGCCCATTCCACTAGCTTGTGGCCTATTCACATATTCATGGCCCAAGGCCCATTTCACATAGTCATGGCCCATTCAGTTTTAACTCACGATCTATTTAATTAGCTAAGTGGCCAAATAGATATTTACTACAACTGCTATGATTAATTGATTATCACTCTATTTGATAGCATGGCTCTCTAATTGATACTAATGCACTCCATTTCATCAATACTCATCATAGGCATTATAATGCATCTCATGAGCATCACAATGCTTTTACTTAAAGACGATGCTTCCTGAGGAACCATACTTGTACTCTTAATTTCTTTATTATAATAAAAGCTCAGTGCTACTCCGTGGACATAGGAAAATTGTTGAATCACGTAAATCTCTGTCTTGTGGATGTTGATTGGTTTTCTTCTTTATTTCTTTTATTTATTTTTGTATATTTTACCTTAGAATCATGGATGATTCCCTAGAATGTAATTAAGTGCTTATGGTATGTCACGGCCTGGAATGTAATAAGAAATCAAATGATAATGAAAGCCTTCCAATTGCATGCGCTTGTCTTTCTTGTGTGAATAGGGTAATGTTGTAAGAATGTCTTGTGAATAATGGCAATAAATGAAATCCCTGATGCAATATTTATACTTATTCCAAAATCACATCAAGAAAATAGCGACTCTGTTGGGGATGGAGAATCAGATCTAGAAGATGAAAAATTCAATCCGGAGGAAAGGAGCGAAGGAAGAGAGAAAGAGAAAAGGAGGAGAGAAGGAAAAAGGGGAGAGAGATGAAGGAAAAGAGAGATCTTGCCACCTGTCATTCTTTTATTGGTTTACGTAAGGCCAATGGACAATTATCTTCCACTAATGAGTGCCACATGACACAATCTAATTGATCCAATTCAAATGGTCACTCAATTAGTGTTCTTTGCATTGTGTGTCTCCGGAAAAACGGTCATAACTCTCTCGATACTTATCTGTCCAGGATAATCTTGTACTCATTGGAAAGATAATTCAGTGATCTATCATCCAGGCTTGCAATCAGGTCAAGTAGACACCATTTAACCCACCAGTGAGGCCTATAAGATGGTTGAGGCGTCCTTCACTATGGCTCGCTGATCAACGGCGTACATCTTCGATAATCAGGGCAGATATCTCTTGATATAGCTCAAATAGAGGTGAAACAAATTTTGGATGAAAGCTTTTTCGATAAGCTTTCCAATGGCTCAGGAATCACTCAGATCGGACATCGTTTGCCTCTTCATTCACTGTCTCGAACTCAGCCCATGCACGCTATCCACTTTTCTGCAATATTGGAAAAGGAGATTTTCCACACCTCAACAGACTCCATCCTAGCCCCACATACACTTTTCTTCTTCTTCTTCTTCTTCTTTTTTCTTTTCTTTCTTTCTTTCTTTTTTTTTTTTTTTGGTTAAATTTGAAGAAGAAAAATCTCCATCTCAGACCTGAGGGGAAGGGGGGCACCGTAATGATTGCTACGGCCCATTTTTTCGGGGTGCCCAAATCATATAACAAGGCGTGCCAATGCCGTTACGTAACCATTTCGGCACACCTTGGTGTACAACATCAAAACCTTCCAATTGGTTGGACCCACAATGAGGATCACCATGTGTAAAAATCAGCCTCAGCCACTTATCAAGTGGACCACATTTGTATTTTGTTATTTATTAAAAGATACGTTATTTTATATTATACGGCATGCCTGATGAGTGAAGGGGGAGATTGATTTTAACATAAGGTGATCCTCAAGGTGAGGCCAACCTAATGGACGGGAAGGATGTTGCACACAAATGATAGGTTGAAAATTATCCACTAGGTGGGCAGCAACTTATTTTCCTACTGGTTGGATGCCCCGTGTGTGTGTGTGTGTGTGTGTGAGGCATAGATATATACACTTTATGTATGAATGTATGCATGCATAGGGAATATCTCACATTATTTTCTAACCTGATAAGACCATTCGCAAGTCATCTACAAGTAGTTGCGTCTCTCTCACACACACACACACACACAGAGTTAAAATATTAATCGTTTAAAAGACAAACAACAATATGATCGAATCTCCCCTGATCAAAGATACCACATGATCAAAGATAAGCAAAGATCCTTTTTCTTCAACAATATGATCGAATCTCTCCTGATCGAGTATCCCAAGCAAGCTCTAATGCTTGCACCACAAAATGGATGTATAATCAACCCCCCCCCTTTGTAATAATATATAATAAATACCATCATAGTATAATAGTGTTCATCTACATCGCTGAACGAAGATTTGACAAAATCATATATCAAACAATTCATTAAACAAAGAAAGAATAGCTGAACTACTGACAGTGACAGGAACTTACAGGTGGACCATATACAGGATCATCAGCATTCAAGGGAACAAATTTTGGATCTTCAATTGACTCACTTGTAGTCCCTGAAACATGTTGCTCCATTATCATATTTTACAACAGATGAAAAAACTGCATGTGCTCAAAAACAAAACAAAATAAAAACTACATTAGAAGGGTAACTCTATTCACAAACATAATTCCAGACCAACAAAGAAATGGTATATAGGCACTAGAGGAATGTATATATAGTACGAAATAATCATCCAGAATTCAAAGCCGAAAACAGGTTGCACTTCTTTTTTCTCCGTGAGAAATAAAAAACAAAGAGATTAGCATGCTCTTGCAGAGAATATTGGGGCAACCTTCGACCAAATCCTCTATTGTAGTTTGAATTTTTTCCTTAGTTACTATCCATTTTAGTTCGCTTTTTTGCATGTATGCACATATCAAGGGTATTACAGGAAAGGGCATTTCCACAAGGAGATAGTTTAGGTGATTCTTCAAATACTTCACGTGAACTAGTTGCAATTATGATTCTCTTGTTCAAACTACCCTCCCTCCCTCCCTCACACACACAAACACACACACACACACACACGGCCCCTTCAACCTAGCCACTGATCGGATGGTTATGATCACCTAATCAAAGTGATTTCATGAGGGATTAACAATCAAAGATGGGTCACACATTATAGACGGGATTGCTGGGTGACTCCTAGCTCTACCTACCTACAGGTATCGTAGCGCCTACTCTCACTCGTGAACATAGGCTCCCCTAGCACGAGGCGCTAGAGTATTAGTGCATGCCCATCTTGAAACTACTAGGAGATAGCTGGACATGATAGTTCCTGACGTTATCTGATAGAACAGCTAGTGGACAAAGCAAGGTCCATATCCTTAAGTGTTGTCTGTGTCCTTAAAGAGCAAAGGCATGAGCAGGGCTCCAACATAGTACCACCACAATTCAGGGCTTAGCACACTAGGTGCAAATGGAAGAGCGGTTGGTTTCCAATCCATTGCGGTGCTAGGTTGTAGCGCCCAAGGCACAATGAAAGAGTATGGCTCCAGTCAATTGCATCGCTAGGTGCAACTGTTGGAGATCAAGCTAGGCAGAGAGCTCACCAAAATACCATCCTGTGCTGGTGCCTGAGAGTCCAAAATGTAGATTTTCAAATGAGCTCTGATGAGGGGTTTTTATATAGTCTTGATTTCCTGCTTGAATGGTGGTCATTTCCTGCCTATTTCTAGTGGAGGTCAGAAGGAACATGGCACCTCTTAATTTAATGATCCAATGAGTTCCATCAAAGTGTAATAATCAATGTGTGGCGTTATTGGTGTTGAAGCAAGTGTAACAGCTAAGTTATGGCGCCACAGGCATTGAGGCCTTGAGATGCCTTCTTAGAGATAGTGCAGTGTATTTAAGAGACTGGCTCTTGTTGATTCTGAACTTCTTTTAGGAGACCCAGCACATAAGCGCCAAGGCTTTTCTTGAGCTTCTTTTGGGAGATCTTGCACTGGAGCACTGACATGTAGGGCAGTTGCACTACTCATCTTGCCAGTACATAGGCGCTGAAGCCTTAACTTCATCAGCATTGAGGACATAAGTCCGTAGGCTCTGAGGCGTTATGGCTGAAATCAGTGTATTTAGAGATAGACACTGGAACTAAATCGATCCATTTGGGCTGAGCACTGGCACTGGATGGGATGTACTCTAATCCATATCAACAACCTCGAAAGTCAATCAAACATCAGTTTTAGCCCAATTCACGCCACATGTTTTTACGGTTATTGAATCATAGATATTAACTATAAATATATATAATATTGGTTCTCATCCTACCTTTGTGCATCTTATGGGTTGTGCTATGTCACATGGGTTGGTTTAATCCAAGGAGTCCACTAATGAAATTTTAGCGAGCCAAAGTGCACTGGTTTGGCCAGTGACATGGAGGGATTTGGAATTGCAGTCAACATCAGAAAAGGGTTCACAACTAGTGGTGAACTTGGGAAACACATCAAGAAGGTTGCCATGGTACTGGAAGACTGCTGTAAAAGTGGTTGTCTAAATCTCAGTCTCACATTAGTACATGAGTGTGCACAACATGTTTAGTAGGCACATTGAACCAGAATTACAATGAAGGAATGTTCTTTTGTATTAATAAGGGAACATACACTTCCATTATATTCAGTCCCCTAACTGAAGTGCACGGTGTGGAGACTTTTATCTCCTAGGGAGGCTTTGATGCATAAAAGTGAGCTCCAATAAGGGCCAATAACTACACATAATTAGGTTGTCCGAAAGAGAAGCTATGTTCGCTCACACTTCCCAAGAATGGGATCCACAAGGAAGCTTCTTTATGAAGATTGTTGCTATTCTCTAAAACCTTATTCATGACCATACTTCAAACCTGGCCTTAACCCTTTTCCAGCCCTAATTTTTGCCCTTAAACCAGTACCTAACCTCAAGCTCAAATTATTAAACATTACAACAGCCCCTAAAGGCATGTTTGGTTGCTACCCAAAAATGGGTGTAATCAGTTTTTCTTCAAAAGGAGTGACAAGTGGTGTTAGCGCATGTTGAAAATTGTACAAACAGTTGACATTGCATCCATAATTGTGACCACCAATTTATCCAATGAGCTTAATTTTTACAATGCCCTTCCTCATGATGGTGCTTCCTGTGTATAATTTTGACCTCACATGAACATATGTGGGAGACAGTAAATCAACACTTTGCTGAAATGATTATTATTTTTTTTTCAAAATTAGGGTGAGGGCTTTTGTCAGCTTATCAACCTAACTGGCAGAAATTAAACCACTCGATTTTAATTCAGTACCCAAACACACCCTAAGTTCCTCAAAATACTGTACTGCCCTGGCTGGCCCAAAATTTTCCTATAACCACCACCTAATTCAGTCTCAATCTGGCCCACTGCTATCCCACTAAAACAGCTCTGTTGTCCCTCCAAATCCATAATGAACCCATAAACCGTCCCTGCACCTTCCCGCAGTCAATTACCATCCCTAAATCTCAACACCGAAATTCATCCCCACAGTATGCCCCCAAAACAGTCATGTCCAGTCCAAAAGCAGCTATATCTTACCTTTTCCTTAGACTTTCCAGTAGTCGTGCTTGTTGAGATGACGTCAAGAAAAGATATTCATATGCCTTGCACAATTACTTCCCTCTTCCTGTTATCATGATGGAACTTTTTTTTAAAAAGCCCTAATTGAGCTACACTGAGCATCATTCACCATCATTCTCCCTAAGATATTATCCTAACCCACCTTTGCACAATTATGGGAATTGGCAAACCATATCGATATCCATCTTCTTGCTATAAACATACACCCCAATATGCTGGTTATTCGAAGCGCTGACTCATAGTGAATGGCCGCATGGGAATCAAAGAAGCATGAAAGGAATATCAATGAAAAGATGACAGAGTTGTAGAGGGAGGCAAATCAAATGGTATGATAAATTTGAGAGAATGGCTCCAAGACTACTTTGATCACCCGTGATAAAAGGAAGATCATGTTGGATCTCAATATATTAAAACCGACAATCGAATGAGAGGCATGCTAGAAAGCATTGCTATCTAACAGGAATACACCGTTGAATTGCTCAATGGATCCAAGGATAGATCCAGCGAAGGATTGAATGGAACGAAAGATGAATAGATTTGAACCAGCACTTGAATTCACTGGTGTATCAAACTATGCATGCATCAATTGATGGGTGGACCATTCAAGCCACGTTTACGTTGACATACCGGTAGATGAGTCCCAACATCCACATTAATGCACCTTCGGAAACAATGATTGTGGCACACAAATCAAGGCACATTTCAAGATCAAAGGAGAAATTAAACTTACAACAGAAGATTTGGCATCCACAGAAATGCAAGGGAAGAGAAGTCACCTAAGGAAGACTCTAGCAAACATTGTGGCAGGCTGACATGTAGGATTTCAACATCAACTTCCACCAAGGCAGAAGAAGATTCAACACGAAGTAGCACCAAGTTCAAGGATCAACACCAGTTTCCAATTCGAGGATGGATTTTTCCAAAGATATGGGGAATTGACGCATCCAAGACCACACATGATAAATGAAAAGATGTATCCAGGCAGCACAAGTAGGCCGATTGAAGAAGAGTCCAATCCAAGTGTCCTGATTAAAGATCCAACCCTCTAGATCGAAGATATAGACCAACTGCCTCTCCAGATTGAATGCAGAAACATTTTGGGGGTCCAAATTGATTTGATGATAGAAGGGGACCCAAATCAATGGCGCCAGCTGGACCATGAGGTCCAGAAGTTGTCAGGATTTACAATTTAGTTAGTTGTTCAATTAGGGTTGGTGATGACTTGTTGATTAAGTTTCCCAAAGTATTTTCATCACTAATTTTGAGGGCCACTTAGGCTATCAAACAATGTCAGAATGACATGAAGTTGGTCAT
Source organism: Magnolia sinica (assembly GCF_029962835.1). Classification (NCBI taxonomy): domain Eukaryota; kingdom Viridiplantae; phylum Streptophyta; class Magnoliopsida; order Magnoliales; family Magnoliaceae; genus Magnolia; species Magnolia sinica. The sequence goes on from NC_080589.1 coordinate 41,560,370, forward strand.
GTTTGAAAGCTTATTGTGTTAGCTTTCGAACAAGACCAAAATTATGCATTATCGATATAATTCGATAGAGTTAATGGTGGATTTACGGAAGGCATGTATGCTTGTGACAAGATTCAAGGATATTGTGGTCACTTTCAATGTTCTACTCGGATATATGGTTAGGATTAGAAGCAATGGATGTTCATAATTATGTTAGGCTTTCTTTTTCTTTAGTGCTTATTTGGATTCGTTGAAATATAAATTTAGGAAACTTCATTTCCATGAAATTGGCATTTCTGTTGGTTGTTTTATTTTTTAACTTTTTGGAAACGTCGTTTCCATTTCTCTCTCATTTCCCAAAAAGTATTCCTTTTTTGTTTCCTTGCCTAGACTTAGGAAATGTCAATTCCAAGAAACTGAGGGGAATAGAGGAAATAACCCCCACCCCAAAGTACTCCACATGGTTGTCACACATGACACAAACCATCTTCTAATTAATCTGCATGTGCAACCGCCTATATTCAAGCACCCCACATGTACAGTATGTACCATCCATCTTAAAGCCTCACACATGCGTAGCACGTACCGTCCATCTTAAAGACACATATGTGACATCACCCATATTTTAGTGACCCACATTTCAATGTGCCACACACCCAATGTGCCATCTACAACATGTGCCACCCTCATCTTCAAACGCCCTACATGTGCCACGTGTTATTAAGCCACACGTGTTGGATGCTGCCATCCATCTTTAAGCGTTTAACATGCGCAACATGTGCCAATGTGCAACATATGCAAGATATGCCATCAACTATCTTCATGTGCCCCACCTAAGAGAATGTTCATTCAAGTGCCCCACGTGTCAATTTGCCACAATCCATCTCCCATACACGCGCCACTATGTCACGTATGCGACATGTAAAGCCACCCATCATCAAGTGTACCAACATGCCACACGCCATAGTGTGCCACTTGCAACATGGGTGATGCAGGACACGGAAATTAAACATGATATGCAAGATTTTAGACTTTAGATCATACTAATTTAGAAACATTCACAAAACTTCCACATCCCGCATAAAGTCAAGCATTCAATCAAGGGGAATCTACAAGGGTCCAAGCCTACACATGCTAGGGCTAGATCAATTAAAATTAAGACTAAACAATGATCAAAGGAGAGTAGATTCATCCACACATGCAAAGGATTATTTCCCCAATTAAAGGGATTCACATGTTTCAATTCGGGAAATCCTGGGGTTGAAAAATGGGAATAGAAATTGAGATTTAGGATAATCTAGGGTTAGGGCTAGGGAAATATGGTGAGAGAGGAGTGAAAGAGAGAACCTGAGATCAGTCCACGCATGTGAGCAGCAAGCGGGCCTGACGCACGTGCATGGATTATGGCCCACACCCACGAACCCAAAAAGGGTCAGCAAGGGTTTGGTCGGCCAGGGATGCGCCACCCACACACCAATTTTCATATGGAACAGATGACTGGTTTCAGCACGGTGCTCTGCCAAAGTTTCAGCCCTCCTGCAGGGCCTGATTCTGGAAATCTGTCGTAGAGAATGATTGACTGCAAACTAAAGGTGGATTTAAAGAGTGGATGGCTGTGAGAGATGATGATTATGGATGGTAGGAGATGGGGGCGATTTGAGATGGGTGTGGCTTCGCACCATGGTAGTTAGCCCTTCAAAGAAGGGAGGGTTTCGTACCCAATTGGATTTTCACAACTCAGAGAATTAGAGAAGCAGGAAAACGCAGAATTTTATTCATCATCTTCACTGAAAAAAAAAAAACCTATAAGGGTTGCCTATTTATAAGAAAAACCTATACCCCAAAAGCCGCGATATGTGTGCACCCTATTACTTAGAGACGAAGTAACAAAAATAACAACTAATCAAAACAATTTAAACCGTCCATGATATTCGTAATAACAATAATAAGCAAAACTCAAAGTATTAGATCATCCAGAGTAGTGGGCCACGATCATAAGATCCAATGGTGGGATCCACAAGATGATCGGGTCCACTCCAAGGAACCAAAACACGGTCCTCTAACTAGGAGGCCCTCCCTGGACGTCGTCATCGATCCAGATCGATGGTAGGGCCATCCTCCTCCTTGCATATATGCTTGGGGGGGTGCGCGTGTGCGCGAGATGTCCCCATCAATAGGCCACCCTCATCTTCAAGCGCCCTACATGGGCAAATGCACCGCATGTGGTATTGTGACACATGTGCCACCCCGCCTCCGTCTTTAAGCACTCTACCTGCGCCATGTGTCAACATGCAACATGTGCTACAATCCATCTCAGCATTACACACATGCCAATGTCCTACTCGTGCCAATGTGTCACTTGTAACAATGTAACACGTGCCACAATCCATCTTTAACACACACATATGTCACCTTTTATCTTCGAGTAAAATTTTCATAAAAAATTCCTTCTTTCCAAACAATAGATTTGGAAATTAAGAAATTTTTTTCAATAAAACCTTGATGAAAAACAATAAAGGGAAATATGGCTTTTCATTTCTCATTGTCTTTTTAAAAATAGTGTTTCTTGAAAAAGCACCCCAAGAAGCATCACGGCCGTCAATAAAGGCCATCTACACTCTAAAAGTTGCGGGCACATGTCGTTTGACCAACCAATCACTCAGGAGCATGCATTAAAGTCATCAAACATGCTCAAAACATTCTTAGGCCCCGATATCCCTTAAAAGATGAGAGAGAGAAAAAAAAAGGACGCCTAAAATGGAGTTTCAAGCAGCACAGTGCACTAGTTGAGATCCCAAGCAACCAACTGTGTAAACAGCGAGATGCGCAACCAATAATTCCAACTACGTGGCCTTTTAGCTGCACAATTACAACGTAGTTTCGACAGTTTTTCCAACAGCTCCAGATCATGTAAAAGTGATAGTAGTGCAGTTAGAGGTGTTCAAACTACTAAAACTAGCTCAAAATGAAGGAGAAATCAATAAGACCATTTATACTCTGTTGGAACAAATACTTGAACTTTTCAAGATTGAAGCTCAGTGGACAAATCATTTAGGGCCTGTTTGGATCATAAGTCGTTCTACCTAAGCTCCTTATGCCTCAGGTAGCTCATCTTCTTTTTTACTTACATGTTGATGTTGACCAGCTACCATGCATCTCTCATTCTCCCCTTTCTCTCTTCCCTTACTCTCTCCCTACAACCCACAATAAAAGCCCCAAATCGAAACCCTGTTTCTAACACAAAAAAATAAAAATAAAAATAAAAATCAAAGAAAGGGAGTATGGGAGGAATGAGGGAGGAATGAGAAGGAAGAGAGAATAGAGGGAATCACCTTGTTCAAATTGAAGAGAAGGACATCGTTGGAGTTTCTTAGATGTGTACTGTTGGAGCATTCTCTTCTCTTCAGCAACTTTTCCAAAAGCTAAAAAGCAATTATTTTTTACGAAGGGTTAAATGTAACTTTAAGCTAGTAAGGGAATTCTACAAAGGTGCTTAACAAACTAACTTTTATTAAAAAGTAACTTATTTGCTGCCATAAGTAAAATAAGCTACTTTGGGGGTATATCCAAATAGGCCCTTAAAATCTCAAACTCCACCAAGATTAAACACTGAAGAATCGAAGATTAGAACTTCAACACACTTGTATTCTGATTTCAAAGTCTTATAATCTCTATACTAATTTGAGTCAGTAAAGAACCCACCATTATAGAACGGGTTAGCTTATCTCCTGTAGGCTTTTGTTTCTTCTTCTTCTTTTTGTTTTTCAAATTTGTAACAATTAGGAAAGTAAGAATCACCAAATCTCCCATGCATCAAAACAGCCTGTGTTGCCTTTTTAGCATGTTTTTTTACCATTCCAGCATTAATTGTTGGAATATTATCCTAGAATGTGTTTCATCATCATCATCAACGCCTTATCCCAAGTAAATGGGGTCAACTCCATGAATGCTATTACACCATTACACTCTATCCTAGACCATATCCTCACTTAAATCATAGGTTCAATATCGTAACATGTGTTTCTTATCTTTATTCTGGCACAACTATCATTCTTGAGGTTTCAATTGAAAAGTGTGACTTCTAAAAGTGGTGTGTATTTCAGTTTTGGGTAATTAACTCAAAATTTCAGTTTTAGTTGAATCAATCTTCCACAAGTATTTGAATTCTTTGTTAGGTTTCCTTCATCTTAGTTATTTTCCTTTATTTAGTGCAACTTCGATAGGAGTATTTAGAAAGTTGTATGTCTAGAAACTTTGATGTCATTAAAAAAAAAAAAAAAAGTGTATTTCGAGATAATTTATGGATGGGTTATATACTCATATGGACCAATAGGATATTAGCCAAGGCGTTTTACCATTAATCGTGATTTTGTACACAAGGCTATATATGTAGCCATGTGTATGAATAAAACAGAGATGCTATGAATAATTAGTTCAATGGATTTATTTTCTTTTATTTCTTGTGATTAGAAGCATCCAATAGAAGTGAGTCTTCTAGGAAACCCTAGAGGTGATGCTCTTCAGGCCTTTCAACTCTTCATGATCAGAATTCACATATTTTTTTTCCTCTATTTTCATATATTTTCTTTATCATCTGTTGTAATTGAAGAGATTGAGAAGTTTTGAAGCATCTAAATGTGGAGTCTGATCTTGAAGTTTGATACGTATTCTCTTCTTCTTCTTTTTTCCCAACTTTTCAATTCCATCCTAGCTGCTCCATCACATTGCTTGGGGAAAGACTTTGCAGCCTGGTCCCAGTTAAAGTCTTTCTAAAATGGATTTAACTGAAAATAGAAAGAGATAGAGAACTTGTGGTTAGGCGGCTTGTACGAGTTTTGCACAGATAATATAGGTGAATGCATACACACATTGCTCATGTTCCTCGTCATCTATCTTATCCCAATTAATTGGGGTCAGCTACATGAATCATGTTCCTCCATTCCACTCTATCACGGACCATATCCTCAGAAGCAATGCTCATGTTATAATGTACGATAAGAAAAAGAGAGTTTACTTGGGGGGGAATCCATACAAGTCCTATGTAGGAGGAGGTTTCCCACAAATTTGATATTAAGTTCCTAAGTGAGAAAGCTCAACTATAAAACCTCTAATTTTGAGGCCATTGATACTCTCTCATCCTCAAGGACATACACATACACTATCATATGCTGAAATGCAAAAAGGGAGTTCTAGGTTTCTAGCTTTGATGCTTCGCATCATCTATCAAATAGTATTCTATAGTAGGCCCCGGTATTCAACAGTGAAAATACATCCAAGAAATAACATATTACATGAAAATCTTGAGAAGGAATTATAGGATCCATGACCCATTAGCTGAGAATTTATTTATTTTCTTGACAAATGGGGCAGACCCATGATTCAGCAATCCAACCACTGGTCTGTTGCATCCTGCCGTGGATGGACCATGCCGCAAAAATATCCCAGATTGGAATATCCCGGCCACCAATATTGGGCGTTTTTCAGTTGAATGTGGACTGTTTCTGTATTTAACTTCTTAGCCATTAGTTTATATCCCTGAGAGAAGATATTATAGGAGTGGTGGATCAAATGTGGGACCCATAGATCAATGGTCTAGGTTAGAGAACCTTGGGCCCCACATGTCCGAACTGAAAGCTTGAGTGATGCTATGCAGCCTCTGGCCGACTTTCCTACAATTCCTAAATTCCCAAATGCATGCAGAAAGAGAGAGAGAGAGAGAGAGAGAGAGAGAGAGAGAGAGAGAGAGTGCCTTCTGAGTTTACTCTGTAAAGATGGTTGAAATGATAATAGTTTGTTTTTGGTGGAGAGAATGAAGCTTGGAGAGAGTTTGAACATGGGCAGAGGGAAGTTGAAGAGATTGAGATGCGATGACGTCTCAAAACAGGATATGAAGGGAGCATAAAACAGAAGCTTTGGAATGCCATTATGGAAGAAGCCATTCTTTTCTTTTTCTTCTACCCCTTTCTTTAATCAAACTTAAATCATTCCATCACTCCCTTCGGCTCCGGATATGAGGGAGGGAGCATATCTTGCCAGACCCGCATCTTTGCACCTTACACGTGTCTTTCGATTCCCACGAAGTGGGACCGCTCGTTCCATAATCCGGGCCGTTGGTTTGTTCCGTCTCACCGTGGATGATTCCCATTTAAAACATCTTCCATGCTGGAAGATTCCTACGACCAATATTGACACTCCTAATCCCAACGACCAATCACGAAGGATCACGATTCCTGTTGTCTTGTCCGTGCTGTCCATCCATTTTAGCTGATTATTATTTTAGTGCACGAGCCCAAAATTAAAACATATCCAAAACTCAAGTGGATGGGATAGAAATACGATTCTAATTAAATTTATATTGAATTAATGAATGAAATATCCTAATTTCTACAAAAGTATTCATGCATATTTAGTATTTTATTTATTTGTTCTAAGATCATTTTATCTAGCCGTTGAATTGAAAACTCATATAAACATTTAATGTTATATTATTCTAGATTGTGTTCCCCATTCTTTAAGGATTCGACCTCGGTCTCACCGAGTTATTACTGCATTACAATCCTGTACTTGGGGTTGTCAACTCTTGAGTTCAATCACTTGTTACTAAGTAAATCGGTTTTTATCTACACCATTAGTTATAAAATTCCAAAGGAAGTATAAAGTGATCATAATGTAGATTACTTAAGGCTGTGAATATTTGGTTGTGATGCTTACTCTCATGTATCGTCAATTAAAAAAAATAAGCTAGACCAAAAGACAAAAAAGTATACCTTTGTAGGCTATGGTGATAGTGTAAAAGGATACAGGTTGTATGATCGGGTAATATGAAAGATCACTATAAGTCGTGACGTCAAGCTCGATGAGGATTCCTTTTTCTACAAGGATGAACACAAAAAAATGGGAAAGTCAACAGCAATTGACATTAAAATTGAAAAAGGTGAGATACAAGTAGAGGTCGAACCGCTGAAAAAGATACAGGAGCAAGTGGAGCAACCACCTGTGAGGAGAAATCCATTGAGAGATTATAGATTACCGGAAAGATACAGAGATGATTCGAATGTTGCATTCGCTCTCATTATGGATGAGTAGGATCCGTCTACCTTCCAAGAAGCATTGGATGATACGGATGCTGAAAAAGTGAATAGCGGCGATGCAAGATGAGATGAATTCTTTATACAAGAATGTGATGTCAAGCTCAAAACTCGGGTACTGAACTCACATAATTCTTAGCTGTCAAATCCGGTGCCGACAGCCTCCATAGTACCCCAATCTCGGATCCTAGCTCTCATACGCAAAGTTCTGATCTTGGGATCCTACAAGGAGGATTTTCAAGGTGAATTTTGTCTATACATCAGCATAACCATAAGTATACGTAAGTCACAAAAACATCATCACCACATATCCACTAATAAAATCTTTAAGTATAGTGTTGTAAAGGAAATACAAGATATAACCAAAACTCAAAAGATCAGGCTCGTGCTCCAGGCTCAATGCTTCTGATACGCCCTAGCATCATCTACAATGTAAACAAACGCGCATAAGCTTCCTACGAAGTTCAGTAGAGTGCGTGTGTATATGCACAATGCATATGACAATAATACAGATATCAGAGTATGCAGAAGATGATGAAGGGCTAAAATGATAAGTCCATAAATGTCGTTAGCCATACTAAGGCTATGCAATGCAAGGCCTACATGGCTAAATGTTATATACTAGAGATGCAATGCAAACATGCTGATCCTCAACTAGTCCACATATCAGAATAGTTCGTCACTGGAAACATCACCAGGATCTAGTACATTCCAACAATGGATGCTGCCCCATCGCGCACATGACTAAGTGAGTGGAAAAAACCTTACTATCTTCCTTATTAGCGGTATGCTAATGCCTACCTGGCTCGTCGATAGCGGACCCATTTACGAGCTGGTCAGATTCAACTTAACTTACAGCCCCCTACCCTCGGGCGGATAAGGTCACACCCCTTTTTAACCAACCTCGACATAATGAGAGACGATGCCTATTGATATCTGACACTCAGGCGCTCATATTTTCCACTTGTTATCGATGTTGAAGCATCCTACTGGTACCACAAGGGTTTATGGACTTTCACTCAAGGACATCCATAGCGTCCTAATGTTAGAACAAATATTTTTGGTATTCAATCCGTCCATCCACGATATGTCTGTGGAGGCTACAACCCCGATGTCGCTAGGGTGTAAAAGTGATCGTGACATATAGAATGCATGAGTCATACTGTCCAAGTCATGCACCAAACCTGCCCATACTGTGCGATCATGTGGGGCAACCCTCTCATATGGGATCCCCTAAGTATCTCAAGTAGAAAGGTGTATGATATGATTAATCATTCTTCATAACGGGCATACAAATGATATGTATGGGCATGCAAATGGGCATGATATCCATTATACTAGACATGTTATCAATGTGTCCTATCAAGCTTATGCACCATCATATTATCGGACAGATAATGAGATAATCTACCTTAATTGGCATATCATAAACAAAGAGTGGGAACCGAATGACAGGCCCCACTAGAAATATAGAAGTCTATGTGATGTGCCCCATATTAGACTAACATCGACTTCTCATGTAGCCTGTAAGGCATGAATAAAATACATATACTAAGGCGGGATCCACTGAGAGTCACCAAGATAGACACCCACATGTACAACATGTGTGCCATTAGGGTACCAATATATCTGGGCACATGGCCCATTGATGATATCCCAAAACAATCAGATCATCAACGACATCACTATAATTACTTTATTACGATGATCTGCACCGTCTGGACATTTTTGACATAAACCAATGGTTATAGATCGCTGGTTAGTCACTAGGATGTGATCCTATGCTTATGACCCATCTTAGTATTGGGATTTCATCATTTTAGGCAAAGCATATGCCTCCTTGTATGATCCGAAGATCGGAACCTGGTGTATGGGAGCTAGGATCCGAGAATGAGGTACTACGGAGGCAGTCAACACCGGATTCGACGGTCAGAAATTTTGTGAGCCCGGTTCCCGAGTTTGGGGTGTGACATTTGTTGGTATTAGAGCATAACTTGGGAAAACTTGCAGATGACACCACATATCTACTAATAGCATTAGGTTAACTATCCTTCACTATATGATGATTGTGAACATAGAATGATTAGAGTCCCAATCTCGAAAATTTATAAACACACCCTAGGTTTCCATTACAACTTAGTCTAAACTAGTATTCCCATTTGAGAACTTAGAAATTTTTAACATAACACTCTAGCAAGTGTGTTTTATGTAAGGTTTGGTTGTTGAGAAATTTCAAGGATGAATTTTTTTTAGGAGAGTAGAGTTATAAGACCTGTAACCCTGTGAGATCGACCGTACGCTTCATTTTCAGTGCCAGCATGTTCCTGATGCACAAAATCGATGAGTTTTGATTGAGATCCTATTTCAGTACCGCAACACCCTGAGATTTATACCTTAGCGATCGCACGAGCGCTGTGATTCCAACGCCACGCGGCATACCCCATTGCGACCCCTAGATTAGAAGTTGCAGTTTTGGCACAATCTGATGTGGGCCATGCAATGCACGCGGGCCCCGCTTATACAAATCCCATGGTTTTCCAATCAATCAATCTATCAATCCATTAATCAATCAATCAAACCATTACTTCTCTCTCCCCATTAGTCAAAGTAACCCATGCCTCCCGTCATGCAATCCATGCATTGCCCATGCTTAGCCATCCTTCTCTCTTTCTTTCTATCCCCATTCTACCCCTCTATCTTCTTTAATTCCCTCCCTATCTTAAAAGTTCTATCACAAAATCCCCAACTCCCTCTCATCTCTACCATTTGCTAGCAACTTAGTAGAAACATATTAAAAAGAATTGAGAGATTGAGAGAGAAAAGAAAGAAAAATTAGGGATATGGCTTAAGAGAAGAGAGAACTTGAGAGAGAATTAGGAGGGATCAATAGGCTAAGAGAGAGAGAAGAAAAAAGAGAGATTAGAAGAGATTAAGAGTGGAGAGGAGCTTGGTGGACCGTTCGATCGTCGATCTGATATGATCCAATCATTCATTTGTTGTTGTGAGTGCATGGGAGGATCAAAACTGTCACGCCCTAAACCTGGAAATCGGATTCACAAGAATCCCGATCGCCAAATCCGATGCCGACAGCCTCCATAGTACCCCATTCTCGGCTCCTAGCGTCCATACGCCAGATTCCGATCCTGTGATCCTATAAGGATGATTTTTTTTTGTACATTTACATTTAACTCGTAATAAGCATAACCACAAGATTACCCAATTCACAAAGGGAACATCATCATCACATAACAACTAATATAATTATTTGAGTACAATGCTGAAAGGAAAATACATCAATCGAAAATCAAGCTCGAGAAGACCGTTGCACGCTCCAAGCTCAACACTGCTGCAACCTAACATAACTTGCACGCATCTATCGTACATAAGCTTATAGAAAACTTAGAGGGTGGTGTAAGTATGTGCACGAGGTAAGCGTTAAGTATTCAACGCAATGTCATAATCATACAATGTCGAAATAGGCGCAAGGTCATGAATCATACGTTATCAGAGTAAGCGAAAATACGTATTGACAAGTCCATGAGTCAAATAATATAAAAATACGCAATATAGATCAACTATACAAATGAGGAAAAATATCAGAATACGCGATACAGATCAACTATACAAATGAGGAACAATATCAGAATACGTGATACAGATCAACTATACAAATGAGGAGTTATAAAGAGTCAAATATCAGATGCCGTATCTAAACCATATAAATGTAGAAACACAGGTAACCCAAAATGCAATATGCGGTACGAATGGAATGACCATGCTGGAGTGTGAAGTCGGGATGATAATACGTAATATCGCAGGCTATGGGGTCCATCACAAGGGACTTCTATCCAAACCAGTCTCATACCTAAATTTAGATAGTCAGACTCAATGTGGTAAACTCCTGATCTCAAGTCAGTCGCGCGCCCCAACCGAAATCTTGGCCATTGCGAAGGTACACATAACAAATAGTTACGCACCACCAGCTCGAGTGGATAGTGAATGAATGAATGAATGAGTATGCAACTCCTACTCAATAAGTCCACATATCAGTACTGTTCATCTTCGGGATCATCACCGGGGTTTAGTATACTCCAAATGGCACTACCGCTCTCCCAGCCGCATAGTCCAAGTGAGCGTAAGAAACCTCACTATTCGCTTGGCCAATTGTCTGTCAATACTTATCCAGCACATCGATAGCGGACCCATTCACGAGCTGGTCAAACTTAGCCTAACGATGCCTCCTGCTCTCGGGTGGGTAAGGCCACACCCCCTCTCAACCGACCACGACACAGTGAGAGACGGGGCCTCCTAGTATTCGGCACTCGAGCGCTCATATATCCACTCGGTCTCGACATTGGGGCGTCATCTGGTACCAAGAGGGTTTAGGAATTTGCACCCAGGGCCATTGATGACAGCCCGATGCTAGAACAAATTTCCAGTGTCCCGTCTGGCCATCCACGATATGCCTGTGGAGGCTATGACCCTGATGTCGCTAGAGCGTACAGTAATCATAATGCAAGGTGCATAAGTCATACAATCCAGTCATGCATCAATCTTGCGCATACCGTGCGCTCATGCGAGATAACCTCCACCTATCAGGGAGTCTCATAACAACCTGCTCAATGACATATGCAATGATCAGTCACATCTCATAACAAGCATGCAGATGATGCGTATGGGCATGTATCATGATGCTATGCTATCATATACTCATAATCGGTATCAATAACCGGCATCGACAATCGATCTCAATAATGTGGACTTTAACCAACATTGCCCCCAAGGAATGACCCACATAGATCCTAACATATAGTGGAACCATGACCTCATAAGAGGGCCAAAAAAATATAACACCATGGGCCTCACTCAAGAGCTTAATACACATCATGATGGGCCTTTCACATGGGTCTAACATACATCACAATGAGCTTCATAGCCTAGCCCTCAAATATACCACAATGGGCCTCGTACAATCATAATGGGCCGCGTCACATGGGTCTAATACGCATCACATGGGCTGTATCACATGGGCCTATATACATCGGATGGGCCACGTCTCATGAGCCCCGAATACATCACAATGGGCCACATATACATCACAATAGGCCTATAAGACGGGTCACACATACATCACAATGGGCCTCTAACATGGGCTTAATATACATCACAAAGGGCTCATAGCCTTATATACATTACATTAGGCCTCGACAATCTAACCCGGCCAAGATTCTTAGCCTTGACAATTGAGATCGACCTATACAATCGGCCTCGATAGATCGGACTCGATACTCGTTCTCGACAATCGGAATCAGCCCATACAATCGGCCTCGACAAATCGGAATCGGCCTCAATACTTGGCCTCAACAATCGGAATCGAAAAATCGGTCACGTCAACCAGAATCGGCAATCTGCCACGACATTCGAGATCGATCGATAATCAAAATCGGCAAATTGGTCACGTCAATCGAAATTGGCAATTGGCCATGACAATCGGAATCGATTGATAATCAAAATCGGCAAATCGGTCATGTCAATCGGAGTCGGCAGTTGGTCACGACAATCGAAATCGATCAATAATCAGAATCGGTAAATCGGTCACCTCAATCGGAATCGGCAATCGATCATGACAATCAGAATCGATCAATAATCAAAATCGGTAAATCGGTCACGCCAATCGGAATTGGCAATCAGCCATGACAATCGGAATCGATCGATAATCAAAATCGGTAAATCAGTCACGTCAATCGAAATTGGCAGTTGGTCACGACAATCGGAATCGATCGATAATCAGAATCGACAAATCGGTCACATCAATCGGAATCGGCAATTGGTCATGACAATCAGAATTGATCGATAATCAGAATCGACAAATCGATCACGTCAATCAGAATCGACAATCGGTCATGACAATCAGAATCGATCAATAATCAAAATCGGCAAATCAGTCACATCAATTGGAGTTGGCAGTCGGTCACGACAATCGGAATTGATTGATAATAAGAATTGGCAAATCGGCATAAAAAAATAATGCGGGGTTCATAGATGGACGACCGATCAACTATAATATAAAGATCGGCCCACGGCCGTGGTTATATCAAATCTGATGGCATGGAGCCATTAGTCTATGGCAAATGGGGCCCGCTTATTTGGGTTAACCCACTTAGAGAGTGGTGCGAATGGGCCTAACAAGGCCTATGGGAAGGTCACAATGTGGACATTCAACCACCATTACCCATCAATGTGGACATTCAACCAACATTGCTCCCAAGGAGTGGTCCACATAGGGCTAAACATACATCATGACAAAATCACATATCTTAACGGGCCTTGAATATACAACAGGTGGGCCCTGCACTTGGGCCTCAAATACATCACATTGGCTCTCATTCCAGGGCCACATATACAACTCGATGGGCCGCACATATGGATCGAAAATACATCACTATAGGCCGCATCACATTGGTCAAATGTAAATTACAGTGAGTCTCATATTTGGGCTACATATACACCACAATGGGCTGCATCTCATGAGCCTAACATATGGTACGTGGGCCGCATCCATGGGTCGCACCAATGGGCCTCATATACATCAAGTGGGCTACATTAATGGGCCTCACCAAATGGATCACGAATACACCACAATGGGCCTCAAATATAAAACAAGTGGGCCCCATACATGGGCCAAAAATACATCATGATGGGCCCCATGGATAGGCTGCACTAATGGGCCTCAAATGGGCTTGGACCACACTAAAAATCATTTCACTAGTTGCAGGTGCAACATGTGTATCACTATACACTATTAGTCCATGGGCACATAGCCCACTAATGATGATCAATACGGTCCAAACATTGCCCAATTAAATCAGCACCAACCAAACATTTTCCAAGTAAATCAGCACCACCCAAATATTGTCCATGAAACCTGGCACCATCCAAACATTATCCAATAGCGGCATGACGGCTGGGACATACGTGTACATCACGTGGGACCCACAGAACTTATGACGTCAATGGGACAGATGGGCCCCACCATCAAAACAAAATGGATGGACGGCAGGATGAAACACGCCAAGGGGAGGGGCTGTGCATGGCATCCATGCCGCTGAGCAGATGTACGCTATGGATACTACACATGTATCATGGTGGGGATCCATAGATCTTGGTGATGTCACTGCATCCCACCATCCAGATGGACGGTGGAGATGAAACACATATTCAGTGGGGTCCACAGAACTTGCTGACGACACCACGCCAGCTATATTGCTGGTGCATGCGTACACCAGCCAATCTTATTTATATCAGGTGGGTCCCACATAGGGGTGGCCCAACATAATAATATATATTAAACAATATTAAAGTATTATATACTATACACTTAAATATAATATAATATAATATATATTCGATATATATATATATATATACTCTATATCCACCGTCCAGTTACATCTGGATCTATCTATATATATATATATATATATATATATATATATATATATATATATATATATATATATAAGTATATATATATATACTCTATATTCACCGTCCAGTTACATCTGGACGATCTAGATTATGTAATTAAAGGTGGGTCCCACGTAGAAGTGGCCCACCATCTTCATTCATATATAATATTAAAATAATATTAATATATTATATCTACATATACAATATATATATATTATATCATCCAGCCAGCGTTCAGCAACAGGGATGCTGGACAGACTGGATATAAAATAAGTACATCAAGGTGGAATACACATGCACGCTGTGGGTTACACACACGGCGTAAATCACACGTGTCAGTGGGCTCCACCGTCCAGAAAATGCTGGATGGTGTAGATATATCACATGCCTTATGATCAGGCCCACTTGTTGTAATCATAGCGGTAGCTATACAGCCGGTGGGACCTACACAGCTTGCTGACGTACAACAGTTATATAGCTGGTGTGAGGTATCCCAGCCAAACCACTTCCATTTCAGGTGGTTCCCACATATGGCCCACCAAAGTTTTGAATCAAACTGATAGTTGTATTTCCCTTCGTCAGGGTCCGTCTAAAACGGATGGCCAAGGTGGGTTGGTCCACTGGACGTCGGCAAGGTGGGTCACACGGCGACCAACATGGATATAAAGCACACATCACATGGGTCCACAACATATGGGAAAGAGAGAGAGATAGAGAGAAAGAGAGAGCGATTGGTGGAGATGGGAGGAGCTCCGCCACTATGAGCTCCTCCATATACGTGCATACATCGAGATGGGTCCCACCACAGGTGGGCCCTCAAATAGAGATTAATGATAGAAATTTCAAGATCACCCACCTTTGATCTCCCATTCCTTCTTCCGCCAATGCATGTTAGAGCTCCAAAGGTACAATTTCAACGGTTGGGATCAAATTTGGAGGGTGGGATTGGGTGGTAGGAAGGTGGGCCACACTAGCTCTTCTCATGGTGAGCCATGAACGTTGGGTGCTTCTCTTAGGGTTGGAGAGATAGAAATGAGATAGAGAAAAATCATGAATGAAAAGGGATGGATGGATGGTTGTTGTAAGGGAGGGGATGGGAAGGCATGGTTTGGTTTGAATTTTTTGTAAAAGAGAGATGGGTAGGGGAAAGAGAGAGTTGACTTGTGAAAAAAGAGTGATGGGTGCTTGTACTTAGGGTATGGGTTGTACTTGACTTGGGTGGTTGATTGATTAATGGGACACATTGTAGAGATTCCCTCGAAATTCAAAATGCGCAGCATTTCTCTCGAAATGAACATGGGCCTACATCTTCTAGCATGGGTATCGGTTCGGTGCACGAGTCACGGTGTTGGAACCGCGGCAATGACGCGATCGCTAGGGTACTAGTTTCGAGTCGAGTCGACTACGACATGCAGGACTCGACTTAGGATCGCGCGTAAACATCGAATACAGGTCAAGGGTCGCCGAAATTTGACCGGGAGGACCGCGGAAGCCTACGGAACAGTACGAGCTAGGATACGAGTCTCACAAAAACTCTCCATTTCCTTGTGATTTTTCCATCTTAGTGGGCCCATAAGGGTGGGACCTACCTTGATCATGTATGGAGTGTATGGTGGACTCCATAATGGCAGAGCCCACCCCAATGGCCGGATCTCCTTCCTCTGCCTTCTTTCCATTTCATTTCCCTTTCTTTTCTTACTTTGAAATTATTGTGGGGCCCACAAGTGGGCCACACTGTTGGAGAGAGTGTCCCGCACGCTATCATAGTGTGGACTACCTTATGAGGCTTACCATGATGTTTATTTTTTATTTAACATGTCAATAGGTTTATGCAGATTTGGATGGTGGAAAACCTTCCAAATTTTGGTTGATCCTAAGTTCCTTAGCCCATCATGAGTTGGTCGATCCAATGGACAGAGTGGATTTCCTAAGTTAGCCCCAACACCCTTTAAAAACATAAGACAGAGAGAGGGGGGGCAACATCCACCTTCCCAAGGCCATTGTGTGGGCTCCACTCGTGGGCCCCACCATGATGTGTATGTTGCATCCATGCCATTCATTCGCTTTGCCAAATCATTGTGGGAGTTGAGCCCAAAAATGAAACCGATTCACATTTCAGGTGGGTCACACCGCAAGCTGTAAGGGGGCTGGTGAGCCCAAGCGTCAGTGACGCTGCTTCCATTGGCAGTTGGGGAGTGGTTCCCACTCGTGGGACCCACCTTGATGTATATCTTAGATCCACACCATCCATCTGTCTTGCAAGCTCATTTAAGGTGTTAAGCCTAAAAATCAGGATGATTTAACCATCAAGTGGACCACATTACAGGGAACAATGGGCTAAGAGCCACTCCATGTCAGCGTCTGCACATGCAGGCATGGGGAGTGGCCTCCCACTCACTCCACCATGATGTATATATTAAATCCATGTCGTCCACTTGTTTCTCCATATCATTTTAGGCCATGAGCCAAAAAATGAGGCAGATCCGAGTCTTGAGTGGGTAACATTAAGGAAAACAAATTCTTGCTGTTGAAATATTTCAAGGCCCGCCGTGGACTCCTTATTTGTCGAAACCAGTCCAAGTCATGGCCCATTGGACCCCATTCGAGCTGGCCAAGAAGTTGGATGGAGTAGATCGTCCACTTGGGGCCCACCTTAATATTATGTCCAATCACAAAAAAATATAATAAAAATTTAGAGCGCCAGCAACTGGTGCTGCTGCCAGCACCCATGGGCGGGAGGACGCCCAACATGGAGTGGGACCCACTCGTTGGACACTCCATGATGTATGTGCCTTATCCACTCAATTCATCCATTTGGACATATCATTTTAAGTTAGGAGTCCAAAAATCAGGCTGATCCGAATCTCAGGCGGACCACAGTGAGGGAAACATGGGCAGGGGGTGATTACCCCTTTTTCAAGGACCGAGGTCCCACATCTTGATGTTTATGTGCCATCCACGCCGTTCATCCTTTTCTTCAGATCATGTTGGGCCAGGCGTCCAAAGTTCAAGAAGATCCAAATCTTAGGTGGGCCGCACCACAGGGAACTGTGGGGGGTGGAAACCCCTTGGACTTAGAAAACCCCAGATATGGAATCCCTTGGATTTGGGGCTCTCTTGGACTTGGGATTCCTGGATTTTTGGAATCCCTTGGCTATGTTTGGTACCTTGGATTCAAAATCCCTATAATCGTAATTTAAATGCACGGTGTATCTACAAGGGTTTAAAATTAATTATTAAATCAATTTTAAAATCCCTGATTAGTGTATGTATGTAATGTTGACACCATGGTTGTAATAAATCTGTTGAGGCATATATTTTGCCTGAAATGATGAAATCCCAAGACTCAGATGGGCCATAAGCATAAGATCACATCCTAGTAACTAACCAACGATCTATAACCATCAGTTTACGTCAGAAATGTTCAGACGGTGCGGATCATCCTAATAAAGTAATTATAGTGATGTCATTGAAAATCTGATTGTTTTAGGATATCATCAGTAGGCCATGTGCCTAGATATATTGGTAGCCTAGTGGCACACATGTCATACATGTGGGTGTTCATCCGGGTCACTCAGTGGATCCTGCCTTGGTATATGTATTTTATCCATGCCTTACGGGCTACATGAGGAGCTAATGTTAGTCTAACATGGGCCACACTACATAGACTTCTATATTTCTAGTAGGGCCTACTGTTCGGTTCCCACTCTCTGTATATGATGTGCCAATTAAGGCCGACTATCTCATGATATGTTTGATAACATGCTGGTGTATTTAGCCTAATAGGATGCACTGATAAGATATTTAGTATAATGGATATCATGCCCATTTGTATGCCCATACACATCATTTATATGCATGTTGTGAAGAACTATTGATTATAGCATACACCTTTTGGCTTAAGATACTTAGGGGACCCCAAATAAGATAGGGTTGCCTCACATGATCATGCGGTATGCGCAAGTTTGGTGCATGATTTGGATAGTATGACTCATGTATTATGTATGTCACGATCACTTTTATACCATAGCAACATTGGGGTTGTGGCCTCCACAAGCATATTGTGGATGGCTATTGAAAATATTTGTTCTAGCATTATGGCGTTATGAATGTCCTTGAGTGAAAGTCCCTAAACCCTTGTGGTACTAGTAGGATGCTTCAACGTCAAGACCGAGTGAAAAACATGAGCACCCAAGTGCCAAATACCAGTAGGTCGCGTCTCCCACTGTGTTGAGGTCTATTGAAAAGAGGTGTGACCTTATTCGCCCTAAGATAGGTGGTTGTAAGCTAGGTTGAGATTGACCAGCTCGTAAATGGGTTTGCTATCGATGAGCTGAGTAGGCATTGGTATAGCACTGGTAAGGCGGATAGTGAGGTCTTTTCCACTTGGTCATGTGCGCGATGAGACGTGCCGCGCAGCGTTGCAATCGTAGCACCCACACAATTGCTAAGGTATAAGTCTCGGGGTGTCACGGTACTGAAATAAGATCACAATCAAAACTCGTCGTTCTAATCCACCAGGAACATGCCAATACTAAAAACGAAGCATACAATCGAACTCGTAGGTTTACGGGTCTTACATGAGACATGGGAGCTGGTGGAGCTTTCCGTTGGGCGTAAAGTAATCGGATGTAAGTGAATCTATCGAAAAAATAGGATATATATAAGGCCAGACTGGCAGCGAAGGGTTATGTGCAGAACGAGGGTATCGACTAAAAGTGCCCTTGTTTGTCAATATATGTGAGTGATGAGTCAGTCTGTCAAGTGAGCCCCAAACTGAAGACTACATGATTAAAGGCTCATCAATTGAAGAAAGTTTAAGTGCTCCACACAGGTAAACAGAGCCTCACTTCCCTAACCAAACCCTTGAGGTATATGACCCCATCCATAAGAACCTAAACTTACCCACAACTATTTTTAAAAAACCCTTGGTATGCTTAGTTTAGAGTATTTGGAGTATTGGAGGAAATGAGAACTATATAGGTAAACTTCATGTCTTGACGATTGCATCGATACACAATTGAGGAACGGAGGCTAAATAGTCTAGCAACAAATTGAATATATGTTGGGGATTGACGATGGCATAGAGAAATGTTCGATGGCATTGAACCATAAGTTTTGATGGCATCGACCTTGGCCTCTTCTCTCTACCATATTTGAAATACTCTAAGTGTTCTTCAATGCCACCGAACTCTTGTTGATGACATCGATGTAAGCTCTTGATGGTATCGAAGACGGTTTGATAACATCGAAATATGGACCAGTTTGTTCGGCGAGATTTCAAGGAAAATCTTTTATCTTCATTTACATCGACGGCCGTTCGATGCAATCGAAATTCAAATTCTGATAGTATTAAAGGTCTGATCGATGACATCGAAACATGGGACAAACAGTCCAGAGAGTTTTTATAGGTAAATCATTTTTTCTCTTGACGACATTGAATCAAAATCGATAACATCCTCGATGGCATCGAAACACTGGTCGATGACATCGAAAATGACTTCAATTAGTCCAGCAACCAAAGTGTATTCTTCAAGGAAATCCCGATGGCATCGAACCATCCCTCAATGACATTGAAGTACATGTCAATGACATCAAAGGTTGCTCCATGAGAATGGACAAATCTGTCTTGCACCCAACTGGATATCTTAGTGTAGGAAGTCGATGCAATCGGAGAAGGTTTGATGACATCGAATACCATTCGATGACATCGACAATGTCAGAATTTTTGCCCGTTTTTTTACCATTGGGATTTGTCTTTATATACCACATGGGTTGCTTCTTAGACTTTTGAGCTTAGATTGAAGAGAGTTTTGAGAGAGTAATTGCTATAGTTAATACCCTCATCCTCAAGATCTCTTTCCCATAGGAGTTCCTTATTCAATCCATTGTTCAAGCATTTATTGATATATTTAATAACTTGGATTGAACTATAAACTCCAGCATTTATTGATCTTTCAGGAGCACTCTTTATTATCAAATCATTGTACTGGAATTCTTGAATGCTAAGCTCATGGGAATCTTCTCTAGGTCTTAATTGCATATCGTTTATTAGAGAAGATTATACTGAACCCTAAACCCAACAACCTCACATCACTGATTGAAGCATCGACAGGTGGGTGCAATTCAAGAGAGCTGAAGACTCTTCATCAACAGAAGATCTTTAACAACAAGTGCTAAACGGGGCTCACTCACTTATTAGTAAGTATATAGAGTACATTGAGTTTAAAGCCCTTTTCTTGTGTAGGATTGGGATTTAGAGTTTGAGTTTTAAACTCGCCAAGACCTTTCGTAGGCCTCTGATGGGAGAATACATATAGGCCCTTGTGTAGGACCTTGGCTTGTGTGGCCTAAAACCTTAGGCCCTTGTGTAGGACCTTGGCCTATATGGCCTAAATCGTCAGGTCCTTGTGTAGGACATAAATTTAGAGTCCTTGTGTAGGGCTGTGAAGGTTCATGGCTAACCTGATTTAAAACCAATGGATAGTGAAATCCGGTACACTCTACGAGAGAATGCGTTCACCGGGAGTTGAGTAGGCAAATAGTCGAATCACTATATATCGTTGTGTTTGTAATGCTTGCCTTTTCTCATATATGTTGATTTGTAATATGCTTACTTTTTTTCTGCATCAAAACCTTTTAAAAAAACTGGGATTTCTATTCCTGATAATGAACTATACGGGGCTAGACAATTCGGGCTACCACCTGATTTGAACCAAATAGCGACAATCGATCGTATCCATTTACATCAGCGAATGGAAATCAAATGCTGCCTTTCCCACCCTAGATTCTCTAATCGATCCCAACCCTACCTTATTTAGCACAACTAGCCCCGGATGAGCCGAGGGATATCCACGGGGTCCTTGAATTCTCGGTTCCCCTGATTCCTACCCCCCACTCGGGCCAGCCCATCAGCCGGTCCATTACCTTCTCTTAGTATGTGCGTAATACAGGTGCAAGCTTTCTTTTGCAAGCGCCCAATTCTAGCAAGCTTTCTTCTGTATGTATGTTGATTTGTAATATGCTTACTTCATACATACTACACGTTTGACACAACATAGCACATTTATATGTTTTGCTATCCTTACAGTTGAAGGTGAATGGTTTTATGATAATCTTGCTTTATTTTGTATAACTCAATTGCATTAATTTTTAAGTACAATTAAAACCTTAAAACTCTTATTCACCCCCCTCTAGGACACTTGGATAATTTTTCGTACTTCTACTATAGCGGTTTAATCGACTTTAGTGAGATTTTCGCACATGTGTTTAAGCATGTATTTATCAGATTTATGTTGCCGTTAGTTGCCAAATACAATCTGTAACTGGAACAAATGGATGTGAAGACTGATTTCCTACATGGGGAATTAAAAGAGCAGATCTAAATGAAACAATCAGAAGGGTTCGAGATACAGGGGTCAGAGAATAATGTTTTGTAGGTTGAGGAGGTCATTGTACATCCTAGCATAATCGCCTAGGCATCGGTATAAAAGAT
This sequence comes from Magnolia sinica, assembly GCF_029962835.1. Lineage (NCBI taxonomy): Eukaryota > Viridiplantae > Streptophyta > Magnoliopsida > Magnoliales > Magnoliaceae > Magnolia > Magnolia sinica. The sequence goes on from NC_080589.1 coordinate 41,582,402, forward strand.
TTGATTCTTTCATGGTGAGTCAGAGGTTTACCAGAAGTGAGTATGATTATTATGTCTACTTTAAGGCACTGAGTGTGGAGAATTCGTTATACTGATATTATATGTTGATGACATGGTTATTGCTAGCCATAGCGTCTGAGATCAATATATTGAAGATTCAGTTATCAGGGACATTCGAAATGAAAGATCTGGGGGCTATAAAGAGGATTCTTGGCATTGATATACATAGAGATAGGGAGAGGAACATGTTACAATTGTCTCAGGCAGAATACCTTGAAAATGAGTTAGTCAAGTTTGAGATGGACAAGGCTCAAACAGTTAACATATAGTTAGCACACCCCATACTCACTTTCAGCTTTTTTAAGAATAATGTCCCACTACAGATGAAGAAAAGCAATTTATATCTTGTGTGCCCTACTCAAGCACGGTTTCATAGTTTAATGTATGTCATAGTCTCTATAAGATTAGATATTTCACATGCAGTCGGTGTTGTAAGCAGATATATGTTAAACCTTGACAAGCAACATTGGAAGGTAGTGAAATGGTTACTTTGATATCTATGATGTACAACGGACTACGTCTTAACATTTGAAAATTCAAATGGAAAACTTTTAGGCTATGTGGATTTAGACTACACAGGAAACGTGGACAATAGAATGTTAACATTTGGTTACTTGTTTGTGCTAGTAGGTTGAGCAATTAGTTGGATGTGGAAGCTTCAATTTGTGGTTGCTCTTTCTAAGATCGAAACTGAATATGGCAGTGACGGAGGCATTTAAGGAACGTGTTTGGGTGAGAGAAATGATGAATGAATTGGGGCTTTAGTAGGAGGTCATGCCAGTTAATTATGACAACGAAAGCACGATCAATTTAGAAAAGAATTCGGTATATCATTCTCGTACTAAGTATTTAATATTCGTTATCATTTTATCCAATAGGTGTTTGAGGAAGGAGGTGTTACTCTTGAGAAGATCCACACGAGCGTGTATCCGACAGATATGCTTATGAAGGTGGTTCATGCAAAGAAGTTCAGATTTTGCTCTACTTCCCAGGGATTGACAAATGTTTGATGAAGACGGAGTGTGCACGAGAAGCAATAATAGTGAAGCTATGATGGAGATGATTATAGATGGAGCTTGGAGTTATGGATCATAATTATTGAAGCCATGGTGGATATTATTTTTTAGATGTCTTCAATCTATGTATAAACAAGGGAGTTCGATCGATCAAACAGGTTGGTCGATCAATCGAGTGAACCCTAGATTAAACAGATTGGTCTCTAGACAGTTTTGGACAAGTTCGATTGATCAACCTTGGAGGTTCAAGCAATCAACATAATTCAAAAAATTCATGCTAACTCTCTGGACACTTTTGAGCATGTTCGATTGATCAAATATGTGGGCTCGATCGATCAAGGGATTGTTCAATTGATGTCGATCGATCGATGCTTAAATTGACGACGTGCGCAGTTTTGTATAATTATACTAATGATTTCCTATTCCGAGTGTAACACTATATATATGGGTGTAATATGAGATTTGGGTATGATTAAGGGAGAGCTTAATCATTTTTAGGTTTTTGAAGGGAGAAAACTTGGGTTTTTGCATATGTAAGTTGATCTATCTCTTGTACTTTCGTTTTCATAGCGGATTACTTGTCACTTTGTGTCGTGGTTTATTCTCGCAAGGGTTTTTCCACATAAAATTGTGTTCTCTGGATTGCTTTGTTTGTGTTTATCTTTCATTTATGTGATTCAAATTCGGGGTTTGCTTCTGCGGCTTCCAATAAGAGTTTCTTTCCATGTTGACAAAAAAAGTTGTATTTTAGCATCTCTTAAGTATATTGAAAAATTCCACCATTTTCCCATATTTCTCTAATGTTTCCTTGAGGGATAACAACATGCTTGACCCTATGGTAAGCTACACTAGGGTCAACTTTATAGGATATTTTCTATAAAAGTAATAAGAATGCATAAAATCTACATAGATTATTAATTGAACTCATATATTAGATAGCCTAAACACTCATGTTTAAAAGGCCAAATTAATCAAATAATCTTAACTAAGACTTTTTGAAGCATGGTGCTAGACTTTCAGCCCATCCAGGGTGGATGAAAAAGCCAATTGTTTGGATTAGGCCCTACTTGGATTCCTAAACATTCAAATCCCTAATTTTTAGTTCAAGAAAAAAAAAGGCATAATGCATCGATGTGTGGTTTGCTAAATGCGATGGGTGTGCTTGTTGGACGATGGGCGACTTTGATTAAAGATACATAATGAGACTTAGGGCTCGTTTGGCATCTCTACTCTAATTCAATAAAAACTACTCTAAAAAGCTCTTTTTGTTATAGCTATTGTTTTAAATAAGCTTGTTTGATAAAATCACGTTTTCGAGTTAAAGAAAAGCTCTTATTTAATATAAACACATTTGGTAAAACCTTCATATAAGAGTGTGTGTGTGTGTGTGTGTGTGTGTGTGTGTGTGTGTGTGTATATATTGACATTGTTTTTAAAGATTACAACAACTCTATTATAAGAGCAATCCAAATGGTTGTTTTGGTGGATCTCACCATAAATGAATCATGCCCCCAAATGAAAAAAAATGATTGAATATAATATTCATATTTTAAGACATTTGGACCATCCATTATGTCGTATATTAGATGTGGATCAACCATCATATGGAGCCCACCTTTGATGTGGACCATCCATTGTGTGAGTTAAACCTTCAAAGTGGGCCGTCCATCATATAAGGCCCGTCTTGGATAGGTACCATTCATCATTAGGGGCCCACCTTGATGCAGGTCATCCATCATGTGGGCTCCACACCATCAATGTCAATTGTCCTTTATGTGGGGCCCCTTAATGTCCACTACCCATCACCCATCATGTGGAGTCCACATTTGATGTGTGCATAGTGTGGGCCCTACCTTCGAAGTGGATTGTCCACCATGTGGGGGCCAATTTTAACATCCACCATTCATCGTGTGGGGTGCACCCTCTATGTGGATCATCCATCACGTGGCCTACTTTGGATATGGGTCATCCATCATGCGAGACCTTGGATGTGGATTGTCCATTAGGTGGGGCCCACTTGATGTGGATTGTCCATTATGAGGGGCCACACTTTAATGTTGGTCATCCATCATGTAAAGCCCACTCCGTCCACTATGTGGGCCCACCTAAATGTGGACCATTCATTGTGTGGGGCATGTTGAATGTTAAATATTGCATATTTTCCCATGTTTATATCTTGGTTTTATGAACATAATAATGCTTAATGGGTATATTTTATACATGTTTGTATTACGAGGTGAATCTGAGAGCTTGGAATAAAATGAATATTAAAGGCATGGATTTGATGCTCAAGAATCACCAAGGTAAGAGATAGATCTTAGGAAACTAATATTGAAGATCTCAAGACTCCAAGATTCAAGAAAACTAAGTGGAGAAAGAAGGAAGTCACAAGCATAAAGTGCAGAAAAATAGAAACTGCTGAACTCATTGTCGATGACATCGAACACCCTTCGATCTCATCAAAGTAAGTGTTCGATGCCATCAAAGCTTGTTTGATTACATCAAGATTTACATGAATTTCAAGTTTGGTTGCTAGACTAATAAGAACAATTCTTCAATCCATTAAAGAGCAATTCGATTCATCGAAGATTAGTTCGATTGCATCGAAACCTGTTCGATGGCATCGAGAATTTTAAGGATTTATAAAGCAACTCGTTGGACAATTTCTAGACATTTTTCGAGTCATTGAATGCCCTTCAATGCAATCTAAGGTATCTTCCATTACATCGAAGTATGTTCGATGACATTGATAATTTACGTAGTGTGAAAGGGCGCGACTTCCGAATTCGATTCAGACTGGGATTCCACCTTTGATGCTATCGAAAGTTGTTCGATGACATCAAAGGCGTTATGCAGAGTGCATAGAATTGAGGCGGTTTTCAAAGTCAGCCAAACAAAGCCTTTATATTTGGGTTCTCCAAGGAGTTCTGAACACGAATTAGGGTTCAAGGAGCAGAGTAAAAGGGTGGAGCAGCCTCCTAAGAGTTTTTCTTTTTTTTTTAATTTATTTTTAATGTTTTAAAGGTTTAAGTTTTAATCATGTCTATGGTTAACTAAACCTCTTAGCTAGGGCTAAGAGGTGAAACTTGTAGTTTGTTGGGATGTTTATCTTACTTCGATTCATGTTTATATTGAACTTCATTAATTTCTAGTTTGAATTAAAGAATATTTTTAGTTTTCTATGATTTATTGTGACTCAAATTACAATAGATGTTGTGATGGCTTTGAATATCTTCTTATTTGTTTTGATATTGTTGGGATTGGTAAAATTCAGGATTCACCATTGTCTCTTGGGCATGGTGGATGGTTGAATTCCCCTCCAATCATCACAATGGTTCTTCATGTGTGAACCATTTTGAGAAGTTCAGATTGTGCTTCAATTATTTTATCTTCCAACTGGATAAGATGAGACTCCGATTTCAGTTGTGTTTGTTGAATCAAGTAAGATAACTTCTTAACAGCTACAAGTGGATCCTTGGCGTTCTAGTTCCCTCTTTAATTAATAATCCATTCACAATTATTCTCAACTTTTTCATATTTTAGTTTAGTTTTAATTCTAATTCTAGTTCTACTTACTTTTAGAATACGTACATGTATAGTCCCTGTGGATTCGACCTCGGTCTCACCGAGTTATTACTATATCGCGACCCTGCAATTGGGGTTGTGAACAAGTTTTTGGAGTCGTTGTCGGGGACTTCGGCTTCATTTTTCTAAGATTAATTAGTATTGGAATTATTTTAGGATTAGGGTTAAGTTTTTGTTAGGGTTTTTGGAATTTATCTTAGAGAACTAACTTTGCTTTTTGTTTTGTAGGATCCTAACATAGAAACTCCAAATTGGGTAACTTCTCTCCGACTCTCACTTATTTTTAGATTTCTTAATTGCTGTAGTTTTTTTAGTTTTCATTTTCTTAGGTTTTAATTGTTTAGAATTTTAGGACTGTGAGTGTTTCATGCTCAAGTGGGTTCGTGATAACACTCTTCGTCTCTTGAGTGAAGGAGGATTAGTTGAAGGGTTCCCTATCCATCACCGGATTAGACACCACTTGAGATCCTTTGAATTAATTGAAGTTATGGCTGCAAATCAACCTCATCATCCAGTTGAGGAAGTTCAAGATGAGAATGAGGTGCATCATGCACCTCGCCTCGTACTCTATGAGATTATTTACAACTGGCAGGGGTGAGTACACCTTCCTGGATGATATTCCCATTGAATGTAGCTAGGAAATGTGGATGTTAAACCTGGGGAGATACAACTTCTTCCTAAGTCTCATGGACTAGAATATGAAAGTCCATACTTGCACATCAAAGAGTTTGACAAGATAGTTGCCACATTACACTTTCCAAATGTGTCTGAAGACACAATGTGACTCAAATTGTTTCCCTTCTCATTAAAGGAGAAGGCTAAGACGTGGATGCACTCCTTAAAGCCGTGATCTATCGGTACATAGGCCAAGATGACCCAATAATTTCTCAAAAAGTTTTTCTCATTTCATAAAACTAACACTTTAATGAAGGAAATCATGAAATTCGCCCAGAAAGAGGAAAAGACCTTCTTTCAATGCTGGGAAAGATTCAAAGATCTCACGAATTCATGTCCACATCATTGCTACAAAATGTGGCAAATAATAAGCTTTTTCTATAACATATTAACTTCACCAATGAGCTAATTTGTAGAGATGATGTGAAATGGTGAATTCATGAATAAGGAGGCTGATGATGCGTGGGATTACTTTCAGCAATTAGCACAAAATGCGCAATCATGGGACACCTCCCCAAGACCCACCACTTCTAAGCTTACTTAATCAAAGGAAAGGAGAGAAATTTTTGTTTTAAAACAAGAAGATGATATGAATGCAATGGTGGCCAATTTAATAAGGAAAGTCGAAGCCATGGAACTTAAAAAGGTAAAAACTATCAAACCTAGGGAAGTCATGGAAGTTGTTTGTGATATTTGTGCCAGCAACATACATGTGACGTAGGATTGTCCCACAATCCCTGCCTTTCAGGATTTATTAAGTGAGTAATCAAATGCCATAAATACTTACCAACGACCATTCAGTGGTCTCACGTCAAATATATACAATCCCAGCTAGAGGAACCATCCAAATTTTAGTTGGAGGAATGGATAAACGACTACTCCTCGAGTGGCCATTACTCAACTTCTTAATCAAAGAAAACCTCAAGAGGATCCAGTTTTAAAAGACATCTAAAACCAAGAGCTTTTCAATCAAGGCACATTACAAGCCTTTCAAGACCTTACCAAGGTCATTCAACGGATTAAGTCACACTTAGCAATTGGAGAGAAAGGGACTCTTCTAGCCTAACCTCTACCAAATCCAAAATGCAATGGGAAATTAGTGACCTAAGATCTTTAAATCAAATAGAGCAAGACATGTCTATCACCACTCTTAGGAGTGGAAAGGCAATTGACAAATCTATTCCAGTGAGGTCTGAAAAGCCTAAGGATTTAGAAGAAGATGAGAATGATAGACCTAGCATTGCTCCACTAGAGGAAGAACCAGAAAGAGTGTGTAAGCTAATTGCGGCATTCCCTCAGTGATTGATTGCACCAAAACCTCCAACTAACTCTCAGGACATTCTAAAGGTGCTTAAGCAAGTGAAGGTTAATATCCCTCTACTGGATGCCATTGAACAAATCCCTTTATATGCCAAATTTCTAAAAGATTTATGCACTACTAAAAGGCAGCAAAATACTCAAAAGAAAATCTTCTTGACGAAAAAAGTGAGTGTAATCCTCAAGCAAGATGTACCACAAAAATACAAGGATCTCGGTAGCCTAACCATCACTTGTGTAATTGGGAACCATCGGATTGACCAAGAACTTCTTGACTTAAGGGTGAGTGTTAATTTATTCCCCTTCTTGGTTTATGAATAATTGGGTTTAGGTGAATTAAAATCCACCTGGACCACATTATAACTTGTCGATCGGTCGGTCCGTGTACCGAGAGGGATGATTAAGGATGTGTTAGTCCAGGTTGATAAATTCTACTATCTAGTAGATTTTATTGTTCTGGATACTCAACCCATTATGGCTGTGAACAATTAGATTCTCGTCATTCTCAGTCACCCATTCCTTGCTACATCAAATGCCATTATTAATTATAGAAATGGAATTATGAATTTATCTTTCGGAAATATGACATTGGAACTCAATATCTTTTTCAATATGAGCAAATAACTAGAGGATGATGACGATATCCATGATATTAATATGATCAATTCTTTTATGGATGATAGAGCACTTTTAACTCTATACTCTGACCCTCTAGAGATGTGGTTGGCTCACTACCCTGATTTAGATGATGACATGATTTGGGAGATGGATGCCTTGCTTAATGTTGCGTCGGTATTTGAAGTTAATCGGTAGAGGCCATAATTTGAAACTTTGTCCCAAACCGATGTAGTGTCTCTACTGTCTAGCCTCAACGCATCGAATCTTGACCTAAAACCTTTGCTTGCTGATCTTAAATATGCCTACTTAGGTCAAGATGAGACATACCCTATGGTGATTTCTTCCCACCTTGAGAAAGAACAAGAAAGTGTACTTATTTATACTCTTATCGAGCATAAATGAGCCCTTGGATGGTCGATTGCGGACCTCAAGGGAATTGACCATTTGATTTGTACTCACCACATTCACCTCGAAGATAATGCGAAGACCTCCTGACAATCACAACATCAGCTAAATCCAAATATGAAGTGGTTAAGGGACAGGTCCTTAAGTTGTTGGATGTGGGTATCGTTTACCCTATAGCTGACAGTTAATGGGTGAGTCTAATTCGGGTGGGTCCTAAGAAGTCCGGAATCATCACTGTAGCTAATGCCAAAAATGAACTCGAGCCAATTAGAGTCACCACTGGTTGGAGAATGTGCATTGACTATAGAAAGTTGAATATCGTCATAAGGAAGGACCACTTTCCTTTGCCCTTCATTGATCTAATTTTGGAAAGGCTAGCTAGTCACTCTTACTACTGCTTCCTTGATGGGTATTCGTGCTACAACCAGATAAAGATAGCCTTTGAAGATCAAGAGAAATGTCACGCCCCAAACTCGAAAACCGAGCTCACAAAATTCTTGATCACTGAATTTGGCACCGACAGCTTTCGTAGTACCCCATTCTTGGCTCTTGGCACCCATATACTAGGTTCTGATCTTGGGATCATACAAGGAGGATTTTCAACATAATTTGTTTCATAAGAAGCATAACCATAAGCATAATCCATAATAATACAAGGAACAACACTACATATCCACTAATATAAAAAACTATAAGTACAATGCATAAGCGAAATACAATATCAATATCAAAAGCTCCAGAAGCTCGGGCGCATGCTCCTGCCTCAGCTCGACTATGTCCTAGCATCACCTGCACGTATTTATCGTGTATAAACTCATCGAAAGCTTAGAGGGTGGTGTAGGTGGGTGCACAATATAGGTGCCAGGCATACAATACATGTCCATAAATCATACAATATCAGGAAAATAGAAATATTAACAAGTTCATGAATGTCATAAACCTTGTTCAAAATGCGTAATCACAGTAAACCAAATGCCATATGCGGGGGATACAATATAATATGATGCCATATGCGGAGGATGTAAAGTAATAAGGTGTTATATGTGGAAGATGTAATGTAATAAGATGCTATATGCGGAAGATGTAATGTAATAAGATGCTATATACGGAAGATGCAATGCAATAAGATGCTATATGTGGAAGATGCAATGCAATAAGATGCTATATGCGGTAGATGTAATGTAATAAGATGCCATATGCAGGGGATGTAATGCAATATGCGGTGCTAGAGAGTGAAGTCAGGATGATAGTGCGTAGTATCGCAAGCTGTGGGGTCCACCATAAGGGACTTCTATCCAAACCAGTCCCATACCTAAATTTGGATAGTTAGACTCAATGTGGTAAACTCCTAATCTCAGGTTGGTTGTGTACCCAACCGAAATCGTGGCTATTGCGAATGTACATATAATGGTATAATTGCGCACTACCGGCCTAAGTAGTTAGTGAATGGATGAATGGGTCAATGCTGAACGTGCAACCTCCAGTCAGTAGATCCACATATCAGTACCGCACATCTCTGGGATAACATATAATAGTACAGTTCCTCTCTGGACAATGACTGAGGTCTAATACACTCCACGTTAGCTTGCTGCCCCATCTAAGCATACAACTGGGCGAGTGAAAGAGACCTCACTATCCGCCTATCAATATCGGGCCCGGTTCGTCGATAGTGAACCCATTCCTCAAGCTGGGTCAGACTCAGCCTAGTCATTGCCCCCTCACTCGAACGGGTAAGGCCACACCCCCTGGCCCCTTCCAATCGACCACGACACAGTGGGAGACGTGGCCAACTGGTATTCGGTCCTCATGCGCTCACGCATCCACTCGGTCTAGACATTGGAGCATCGCTTGGCCTTGGGGGTTTAGGGACTTTCACCCACGGACATCTAATGTGCTCATATGTTAGAACCAAACATTTTCGGTGTCCCATCTGACCATCCACGATATGCCTGTGGAGGCCACAACCCTAATGTCACTAAGGCGAATAGTGATTATACCACATAAAATGAGATGCATGAGTCATACCATCCAATCATGCATCAAACCTACACATAACGTGCGATCATGTAGGGCAACTCCATCTCACAGGGAGTCCCATAATCAACCAGCCTAAGGACATATGCTATGGTCAATCACTCATCACAACAAGCATACATATGAAGCGTATGGGCATGTATCATGATGTAATAAAGTACATAAGCATGATATTAAGGTAGACAACAATAATCCACAATCGACCTTTCAATCGACCTTCTTCGGCATGTCACATATGAAAAGTATAAACCAAGCAACATACTCCCTTTACAACTATAGGAGTCCATGCGGCATGTCTAACATTAGCCTTCCAAGGCTCTGCGTAATCCAAGACGGGGATGGTGGGTCTAGCCCATATGTCGAGATATGTTCTATACAATTGATACCACATATTCTTCCATCTACAGCAAGGAGGTGATGATGATGTACTAATGTCAAGGATGAGCCTTATACTCTTCTAAAAAAGGCGGACTATGTGGATGATATATACATAACACGTGGTCTTAACAATCAATCACAAAGGTAGGATACATCCTATGGGGTAAGTCAAGCAGGTACACAACAAGTTGTCCTTCTCACTATCTTTATCGTACAATGACCAGGCTTCTTTATGGGGCCCGATATGAATACAAGGCAGGCCTTGATATGATTCACACGTCCAAGACTGTGTGCCTTTTATAAACGGATGGGGTAGCTCACTCATCATCTAAGTGGGCCTCGGGTTTGGGTCACTAAACTCAGACAAACACATGTATCTAGGTGGTCTACATTTACCATGGAAGGTCTGGTATGAACACAAGGAGGGCTCCAATACTTGGGTAGTCTTACAAGATGTGAGAGACATCATTATCAATGGGGCCCAATGATTTAGGGTAGCCCAACAAGGGAAGGTGGGTATCATAGGAGCCCAATGGTTTGGGATAGCCTAATCATGGCAAGGTATATCTGCCACTCATGTAGGATTTGAGTGAAGGGAGGAAGAACGGGGAATAGGCTTAACAATGGGCCTTAGGGAGACTTAATAGTGCGGTCCACTTGGGATTTCATCTGACTCATGATGGGGCCCCTGGCCCTCAGGCTAGCTGGGAACGTGGATGATTAGCCTGTGCAGAACACTTATGTCAAGGTGGGTAGCCCAAAGCCTAGAAAATGGACAAATAGTGTGCATATACACACAATATGGTGGGCCACACAGGGCAGCCCCATGGTCTAAAATGAATGAGTTACGTGCATATGATACACCCGTCAAGGTGGCCTTCAAGGTTTGGTCAATCATTCTAGCATCAATGGGGACCCAACGGTTTGGGTTAACCCACTAAGAGGAAATGAGAATGGGCCTAACAACGGGCCCTAGGGAGGATTACAATGTGGACATTTAACCACCATTGCTCCTACAATGTAGACATTTAACCATCATTGCTCCTAAGGTTTGACCCATTAGAACTTATCCTATAATGGGGTCCATGGTCTTTGTACCAACTAGGAAAATAAATGGACATCACAAACAGCATCACATACGGCTCATACACATCATAATGGGCTCACTCAAGGGCCTCAATCCATCACAATGGGCCTCACACAAGGGCCTCACATACATCACAAAGGGCCTTACATACATCACATTGGGCCTCACTCAAGGGCCTCATATACATCACATTGGGCCTCATCACATGGACCTCCTATACATCACATTGAGCCTCACACAAGGGCCTCATATACATCACATTGGGCCTCACACAAGGGCCTCATATACATCACATTGGGCGTCATCACAGGGGCCTCCTATACATCACATTGGGCCTGATCACATGGGCCTCATATACATCACATTAGGCCTCACACAAGGGCCTTATATACATTACATTGGGCCTCATCACAAGCCTCATGTATATCACAATGGGCCTCACACAAGGGCCTCATATACATCCCATGATCTAGGCACAATGGGAGGATGATGTGTGTAACACATACATCATAGTGGGCCTTATGGGGCAGCCCATATGTTCCAGAAAATAAATGGACAACATGGATATAGAACATATACAACATGGTGGGCCTGCAGCCCCGCACCGTGTGAATAAAATACATCATGATGGGCTTGCAAGATGGGCCCCACCAAATGGACAGTGTGTATGCAACACACACATCAGGTGGGCCTGAACAATTTAGGTGGGCCCAGATCATACAGCAGGTGGGCCCACCGTCCATGGCCAGACGGTGTGGATATACAACACATACATCATTGTGGGTCACACCATCCAGGGATGGACGGTGTAGATACAACACATACCTCAAGGTAGGCCTCACCCCCACACGTGCAGCACGTGTAGGGTGGGTCCCACGTCCAGAAAATGGACGGACGATGTGAAATAAAACACATATATCATGAGGGTCCCACCGTCTAGCAGGCTGGACAGTGCGGATATACAATACATACATTATAAGGGGCTCCACCGTCCATGGCTAGATGGTGGATGGGATGGATGAATGCATACATCTAGTGGGTCCACATGTGTGGCCCACCATCTTATATCAAGCTGATATCTGTGTTTTCTCTTCATCTGGGCCTATCCAGATGGATAGGCAGGGGGGCCTGTCGCTGGACGTCAGCAAGGTGGGCCCCACAGGTGGACGACATAGATATAATACATGGATCAAGGTGGTGTCCATGTGGTAGGCCACACAGCCTGAGATTAAGCTGATATTTGTATTTTTCCTTCTTTCAGGCTGGCCCAAAAATGGGCAGCAAGGTGAGCTCCACCAATTGGACATCCAGTCCATCTAAAACTTGTTGGAAGTCTAGAAAATTCTGGACGGTGGATGTCCCATACATGCATCATTAGGTGGGCCACACATCACCATGAGAGAGAGAGAGCGACGGCCATGGGAGGGAGGAGCTTCGCCATTATGAGCTCCTCTCCTATCCTTACAACATATACATCAATGGGGCCCAAAATAGGTGGGCCATACATCAGAAAAATCTGGTGGGGAAATCCTATTTCCACCACATAAATCAGGGCCTAGGTGGCCTTCACGCACTAGGAAATCCAATCAAGCATCATGTTGGGGTCCATGGAGAATGGCCCCACCATGGATTCATGCATGCAAGCTAAGGTGGGCTGTTGGCGACACCTAGAGGTCAAGGTAGGATCCTCACCATTGACTGGTGGGTCCTAGTTGCCTCATGTTAGAAAAATTAGAAAATCCATGCAAGAAAACACAAATCTAATCTTTGAAAAGCACCCACCTCTCTAACTTCTCATTCTTCTTCCACCTATAGGTTCTAGAGCTCCAAGAAGGTTGATTTAATGGTTGAGATGGGTTTTTGATGGTTGGTTTGGAAGGTGTTGAGCTTGCAATGGGCTGGAAAATGGAGCTCTCATGGACGGTTGGAGGTTGCTAGCAATGAAAAATGAAGAAGAAGAGAGGGAGGGAGAGAGATAAGAGAGAGAGATAGCTAACATCTCTTAGTTAGGTAATCATTAGTTGTAAGAGGGGTGTAAGAAGGCATGGGGCAAGCAATCGTAGCTTGTAAGAAGCATGGGGAAGCTAAGGGAAGGGGTGTGTCACCCTAGGCTAGGTTAGGTAGCCTAGGATGATGTCTCCCTAGGCTAGGATAGGTTAGGTAGCCTAGGATGATGTCACCATCATGATTACTTTCTAGGGAAATGCACTAGGACACCTTGGGTCCCGCAATCATGCAATCAATGGCCAGGATAATGTCTAGGCCGGATCTCTCAATCTAAGCGTTGCATTGGCGCTAGAGACGCGGCGTTGGAACTGCGGTGATGGCGCGGTCGCAATGGCATATGTATCGGGTTCAGTCGGCTCAGGTTTATAGGATGTGACTTAAGGTCATGAAAAATATTATTTATAGGTCGTGAGTCACCGGAATTTGACCGGGAGGACCACGGGATTCTATGGAATGGAACGGTACTAGGAAACAGGCCTGATAAGAAAACTACGTTCACATGTCCCTTTTGCACACTTGCTTACTGAAGGATGTCATTTGGACTATGTAATGCTCCCGTCATATTCCAACGATGCATGTTGAGCATATTTTCTGACAAGGTGTTCACAACCCCAAGTGTAGGGTCGCGATGTGGTAATAACTCAGTAAGACTGAGTTCGAATCCACAGGGACTAAACTTGTACGTATTCTGAAAATAACTAGAACTAGAACTAGAAAAAGATCTAAATTGAAATCTGAATAATTGAGAGTAATGGTGAATAATGTTGATTAAAACTTATAAATCTAAAGGTGGGAACTAGGATGCCATGGATCCACTTGTAGCTATCGAGATGTTACCTTACTTGATTCAAGGAACACAATTGGAATTGGAGTCATATCCTATCTAATTGGAAGATAAAACAATTTAAATTAAATCTGAACTTTTCATTGACCTAATTCTCAATGGACGAGAATTGTGATGATTGGAAGGGATTTCATCACCCTACCATGCCTAGGAGACGATGGTAAACAATGGGATTTACCAATCTCACTATCTCAAAATAGTAAAAGAAGATATCCAAAGCTATCATAACATCTATTGTTATTTGAGTCACAATAAATCATAGAAAACTGAAAATATTCCCATAATGTCAAACTAGAAACCAATGAAGTTCAATAAGAATAAGAATCAAAGAAAAATAAACATCCTAACATGCTACAAGCTTCACCTCTTAGCCCTACCTAAGAGGTTTAACCAACCATAGACATGATTGAAACCAAATCTCTTAAACAAAGCATAAAACATAAATTAAGGAAGAAGAAAAACTCTTTGACAGCTGCTCCACCCTTGTGCTATGCTCCTTGAGAACTTTCTAAACCCTAGAAGATACTTTGGAGCATCCTAGGGAGTCCTATTTATAGTTGTGGAACTCCAACTTTCGCACCAAGTTAGAAAAATCTAGAAACCGCATCAAATTTATGCACTCTGTACAATTTTTCAAAATATGCTCGGAGTTTAAACCACCTCAAATTTACGCAATCTGCACAGTTTCCAAAAATAGACTCAAGTTTGAGAATATGCTTTTTCAGGACAAGTTTAGGAATATGTTTGTTTTCAAGACAATTTCAGCATTCTTTTCTTCACTTCAAATATTTGATTCTCTTCATTCCTCGCTTGGTATTCTTGGATCTTTGGCACGTGAATTCTTCATTAATGACTTCAAAATCTCCAAATCTTCATTTAGTAAGCATTTGAGCATAAATCTCCTTTTGGTAGCAATTTCACCTTAAGCTCTTGAAATCACCTCGCACATAAAAACATGCATAATTAAATCAATTAAGAACTATCATGTTTATAAAACCAAGATATAAATAGGGGGAATATGCAATATTTCACACTCAACACACCCCCCAACCAACATTTTTCTAGTCCTGAGCAAAACATGCATGAAGTGATCTTCAATCTTCAATGTTCAAATCACTTTCAGAAAATAATCTTTTGTGCAATCAAGTATGAATGAGTACAATCTAAAGAAGCGAGAATGTAATTTTCAAAACTAGAGCTGAATCACTCGAGCAATCAATCAAAAAGTTTCTTTATTAATCATTTAAGAACATGAGTTCATATATTAAAATTTTCCAATGTGCTTAGTGAATTCTATTTACTTTCCATAACATATTACTATTTCATAATGTTATCCATGCTCATCACCTCAAGTTTTATTGAATAATCAAGTACTGATTCTGAACTTATCACCTTTTCCTTTTTTTTTTCAAGTTTTTAATTTTATATTAACGGTCCCTTTTATTTATTCATTCTTTTCAGACTTTTCATTCCTTTCAAGTCTTTTCATCATACATGACCTTTTTGTCGATCTCTTTATTTTTTAATTAGTTCTTTTCATCCTTTTAAGGTGGATAAAATTCTCTAGACTTAATTCTCAATATCTATCAATGATACACATATTAACAATGAGAAATTTTAGTATAATTCACAGAAAGTAATTTGAATGTGGCTTGTGACTTAGATTAACATGATATTCAATCTTCCTCTTAATAAATTAAATGCAAGAATTTAGACGATAGTCTACTTGGTTGATTAAACTCCAACAATTCAAAGTTTAATCTCCATCTCATCATCATACTCAAGGCATTCTTAATTCCATAAATGATCATTTCCCAAACATGTTTTTAACTTGAAAATTTAGAAATTTTCATAATTTTTATGCAAAACTAAGAAAACACTGATTAATTTACCTAATCTACACCCTCCAACCTAAAATGTACATTGTCCTCAATGTAAAGGATATGAGCATGCAATGCATACGAGACAACAAAAAGAAATGGGAAGTGATGGGATGATAATACCTGAAGAAGGAGAATTGAAGCTTTTCCAAAGTTCTTAACATGTAAATGGGTTAGCACAAAGACTAAACAAACTGAAATCAAACTATCCTAATCCTAAATTCTATGAAAGCAATAAACCTAACTACCCCTTCATCAGACTAGGAGGTCAATCCTGCTATATGGGATCAGTCAGAGGCATGGACATGTACTATGAATCAAACTTCTCAACAAATGGCTTGAGACGATGTCCATTCACTTTGAAAAAATTGTCATTTGTCAGATTCTTTATCTCAATGGTCCCATGAGGATAGACATTAGTAACAATGAAAGGGCCGATCCAACGAGATCGAAGTTTTCTTAGAAAAAGATGTAACTGAGAATTGTAAAGGACTTTTTGACTGGTTGTGAATGATTTTCGAAGGATGTTCTTGTCATGGAACATCTTCATACTATCCTTTTAAATTCTCGAGTTCTTATAAGCATCGTTCCAGATTTTCTAAAGTTCATTTAGTTGGAGCTTGCGCAGCGAGCTAGCGTTGTCCAAGTTAAAGTTTAGATTTTTGATAGCCCAGTAGGCTCTATGCTCCAGCTCCACAGGCAAGTGGCAGGCTTTCCCATGATGAGTCTAAAGGGAGATGTAAGGCCCGTATCCTAGTCTGTACCATTCCTTAGACTCCCATGATCATCCCCGTCGAATTCCGGCAACCCGCGACCTAAAATCGGCGTTTGCGCTAACCCTAAGTCGCATCCTGTAGATCTAAGTAGACTCGACCTGAGACTTGTACGAGTGCGACCAGGTCATCACCGCGGTTCCAACGTCGCGTCTTGTGCACTGATGTGATACACAGGCTAGGAGTTGTTGGCCCGCGTTTATCTCGAAGAAACGCCACGCATTGTGAATCCCGAGAGAATCTCTACCCAATCCATCACATCAATCAATCAAGTGCTAGTCAAGTACACCTCCCATCACAACTCATGCTTTCTTTCTCCCCAAGATAAGATACCATCCCCAAAGTCAACCCTCATATCACTCAGACCCATCACTCACACCCATCACCTCTCTCTTACAACCACCCTCTCTCTCTCATTCTCTACCCATTCCCCAAGCAACCTAAAGAGTGTGGACGTCCAAGCTTCCTAAGAGAACCCCAAGTGTGTGGCCCACATCCTACCCCCTAATCTCTCATCTTAGCCCTTCAATCTTCATCATCCTCCATTAAAATCAAAGCCGAGGAGCTTAGCATTTCAATGAGCCTAGAAGATTAGCAATCGGTGGGTGATTTGTAGATTAGATTGCGTTTTTTATGATGGGCCAAGTGGGGCCTACCGATTGATGGTATGGATCTCACTTTGGACCCTAGTTGTAGTGGATGGTCCACCATGATTCATATGATCATCCCATGATGGGGCCATTCTCCATGGACCCCATCATGATGTTTATTTTCCCATTATGAAAAGGTCATTTAGACCTTGCATTTTTGGTGGAAAGGGATCTCCACTATTGACCTTTTTATGACATAGTGCCCACATGATTTGAGACCCATTTTGATGTATGTATTGAATTTACATGGCCCACCTAGGGAGGGCTCATAGTGGCGGAGCCCCTCCATTCCATTGCCATCACTCTCTCTCTCTCTCTCTCTCTCTCTCTCTCTCTCTCTTTCCCTGTCGTGGACCCCACTGTGATGTATGGGTTTTATCTCCACCGTCCATATGGTGGGGTCACCCCAGCCGTGGGCCTAAGGACTGGCCAGGCCCAACGGACAGGCTGCTGTCCAGAGCAGGCTTGGACGTTGGCAAAAATAAATAAATAAATAAATATAATATAAAATAATAATATATTATATATATGATTAGTGGGCCACACGTGTGGTCCCACCTGATGAATATCCACACCGTCCGTCCATACATGGACGTGGGACCTACATGTGATGCATGTGTCTTATATCCACACTGTCCAGTGGTCTGGATGGTGGGGGACCACCTTTGATGTATGTGATTTAACCATGTTGTCCGTCCGTAGCCCACCATGATGTGCATGTGGAATCCACACCGTCTAGCCCATGGACAGTGGGTCCCACATGCTACATAGCTGCTGTATTGACGTCAACAAGTTCTGTGGATCTGATCATGAGGTATGTATTATATCCAACCGTCCATCTGTTTGCTAGACGTGGACCCACCCCACACGTGCTGCACGTGTGAGGGTGGGGTCCACCTTGATATATGTATTCTCCATCCAAACTATCTAGCCCGCTGGATGGTGGGACCTACCCCACATGATATATGTGTTTTACCATGCCGCTGTCCATTTGGTTGACGTGGGCCCACCCACACGTACTGCACGTGTGGGGGTGGGGCCCACCTTGAGGTATGTGTTATATCTACACCGTCCACCTGGCTGGTGTGACCCACTAGGATGTATGTGTTTCATATCCACGCTGCCTGCTCAGTGGGGCCCATCTACCACATGCAGGGCCCACCTGATGTTTGTGCAGGGCCCGTTTGCCACATGTAGGGCCCACCCGCTATTTATGTAGGGCCCACCTAATGTATTTGAGGCCCATTGTGATGTATATTAGGCCCGTGTGAGAGGCCCATTGTGATGTATATTAGGCCTATGTGAGAGGCCCATTGAGATGTATATAGGTCCATGAGATGCGACCCAAAGTGATGTATACGAGGCCCATGAGTGAGGCCCATTGTGATATATATATATATATATATATATATATATATATATATATATATATATATATATATATACGGCCTGTGTAGGGGTGATTGCTTACCTCTAAGTGCAGAGGTTCGTAAGTAATATCCCGTGAATACAGAGTCGATCCCACAGGGAGACGAATTGCGAGAAGGAGAAAATCAAATCCAAAATAAACTAAGTAATAAAAACTAAATTGATGATTTGATTTTGGAATTTTTGAATGGATGTAATTCAATTGAATTAAAATAACACTCAAGTTTCAAAGTTCCACACATAGGTTAATGTTCCAAAATCATGATGACTTGGATAACACAACTAGGATCTGAGCACTATGGTCAGCCTAATCGAAAAATAAAATAGTTTAAATAATTTAATAAATGATATAAAAGATTAGAAAATCATGGATTTGCACCATTGACATATTCTCAAGCGCAAGTGATTTTAAGTATTTAATATCTATAGGATAATGAATATCAAAGAAATGTAGCAGGTTGAGAATCTCTCTTATCTAGGAAATCTGATTGATTCAGGGTAAGCCTATCCATCAATGTGGATCTCATATGATGGAAACATATGGATCTCACATGAGGATAAAAAAACAAAACCTCAACAATAGATAACATGCATACACCATTCTTCTCATCATTAAAACAATCAATCATCATAACTTAAAGAATTATTAAACCCATGTGCTTCCCTTCTAGCTTGGGCTAGAAGGAACTTAAAAAAAACATAACTAGAATAGAGAAAGAAAGCAACAAGAAAGAAATAAATGCAAATAGAAAAGATCTAAAAGAAAAAAAAATAATTTATAAAACTTAAATAAAATTGAAAATCCTTTAAAAACCCTAAATCTTGCTCTTGGATGCTTTGAATGATGCTTAGGAATGCCCTAGGAAGCCCAATTTATAAGTGGGGAACTACAATTTTCTTACAAAGTTGGAAAACTCTAGAAATCGCCTCAAATTTATGCAGTTTTTCAAAATAAACTCTACGCTGCACAGTTTGTTTAAAATTGATTTTTCGCTGTGTAATTTTTCAAAATAGACTTCAAAGCTTTAGAATACACTTTTCAAGATGATTTCAGGATTCTTTACTTCAAATCTTTGATTCTTTTCATTCCTCACTTGGTTTTCTTGGATCTTTAGCATCGAATTCTTCAATCTTGGTTTCCTAAGATCCTTCCCTTGCCTTGGTGATTCTTGAGCATCAAATCTATGCTTTTTAGCACCATTTTTCAATCCAAGCTCTTAAATTCACCTTGCAACACATACATGAGTAAAATAAAACATTAAGCTGATTCATGTTTATACAACCAAGATGTAAATGAAAAAAATTATGCAATATTTGAGTCTCAACACACCCCCAACTAGCATTTTGCTAGTCCCAAGCAAAATAAGTGAAGAAAAATAAAAATAAGAATAAAAACTAATTTTAGAAACAAAATTAAAATGGAAAAAAAATTCTAACTACACCACTTTCGCTGGTAATCTCGATTGCATTTAGCATATGCAACAAGCCTTTACCCCTAGGTTTCTCCTAGTGGACGAGTTATAGTCTCGTGAGGGTTTCTACAAATGTTACCCAAAAATATTGAAAACATGAAAAATAGTTCAACACTAAAAAATTTATACAATTATGCCTCCATTCATCATGTGAATTCTAAAACAAAACAATACTTACTCTAAGTCTGAAGTTAGTTAGAATATCAATTTCCTAATCCATTACATCCTTGAGTTCAGAGACCTAATCAAAATTTAGAATAGTTATGATCCAATATACTTAGGTGCTCCGTGACACTAGCCTAACTTTGAGAAATATGCATGTTCCCTGTCGTAACTCTTTTCAATCATTCCAATAATATGAAATCTCTAGTTATCTCATTTTCTTCATGTCATTTTTTCTTTTATCATTATATCCTCATTATTATAGACCACCCTTAGATGAAGATTTTCTCCGGGTTTGCTTCATAACCTAAGGTATCGTACTTACAATGGTAACAGTAATAGATACTTAGGTATCCTTACTCTGGATTAATGACACGATTGTTATGGTCATTACATTTATGCTCTATAATAAAATTTTCTTTTTCCATCACTTTTTTTTTTCTTTCAATAATCTTTCTTTTAAGCATATATCAATGGTATTAGTTCATTCAACATTGTTTGAATCAAAAGTTGTTATTCTAGTTCACATATCACATTCCTCACTTAGTTAGCTAGGGTGTATTGTGAATTCAGTACATCAAATTACAACTCACTTTAAACTAGTGATTAGATAATTGAACTCAAGTATATAATTTTCAATTATCAGAATTCTAACTACTATCGACTCAGACTAAGTATTAACTTTGCCTTTGGAATTCGCATAATATCATGTTCATATTCTTGTATATAAACATATTATTTTGAAAATATTGAAAAAATTTCCCCATAAACCTTAAAAAAACTGAAAACCTCACATGGATGACTATCCACACCCCAACCTAAAATCTACATTGTCCCCAATGTAATGATAATGTAATGAAGAGAACAATAAAAAATAAAAGACAGGATGGATAGCACCTACTATGAAGAACTCATCTGCTAGGTGACACTAAAAAAAATTGAATATGATACAAATCCTATATAAATGCTTTGTCAGATTAGGAGCATCAATCTGAATATTTTGGCTCATGAAGAGGAACGAACTTCTCTCCCAAATGAAAGTTTTCCATATAAGGCTTCAATATCTGACCATTAACCTTGTACACATTGCTAGTACGTGGATTCTCAATTTCAACAGCCCCATGAGTATAAACATTCTTCAAAATGAAGGGGCCTATATATCTTGATCTTAACTTTTTCGAAAAGAGCTGGAGACAAGAGTTGTACAATAGGACCTTTTGCTGAGGTTCAAAATTCTTCCTTATGATGTTTTTATCATGAAAAGCTTTGGTTATAT
The DNA here is from genome assembly GCF_029962835.1 of Magnolia sinica. Classification (NCBI taxonomy): domain Eukaryota; kingdom Viridiplantae; phylum Streptophyta; class Magnoliopsida; order Magnoliales; family Magnoliaceae; genus Magnolia; species Magnolia sinica. The sequence goes on from NC_080589.1 coordinate 41,604,069, forward strand.
CTTTGTAGATTTTAAAATTTTTATAGGAGTTTCTCCTCAGCTCCTCTAATTCATTCAACTCTAATTTCCTTTGTCCACTTGGTTGGTCCATGTCAAAGTTTAATTTCATTATTGCCCAGTAGGCTCTATGTTCCAATTTCACAGGTAAGTGGCAAGCCTTCCCATACACCAATCTGTATGGAGACATTCCAATCGGGGTCTTATAAGTAGTCCTATAAGCCCATAAAGCGTCGGATAGTCTGAGGGACCAATCCTTCCTATCTAGCCTTATAGTTTTCTCTAAAATGTGTTTGATTTTCCGATTAGAAATCTTAACTTGCCCACTCATTTGTGGGTGGTATGGGATGCTCACTTTATGCTTGGTGCCATATTTCTTCATCAAAGCCTTAAATGTCCTATTACAAAAGTGAGACCTGCCATCACTAATGATATCCTTTGGAGTTCCAAATCTAGAAAAAATATTTTCCTTTAGGAATCATATGACCACTTTATTGTCATTAGTCCTACTTGGAACTACCTCAATCCACTTTCAAACATAATCCACACCAACCAATATATAAAGAAATCCAAAAGAAGATGAAAATGGGCCCATAAAATCATTACCTTAACAATCAAATATCTCCAATGGTAAAATTGGCGATAAAGGCATCATGTTGCACCGGGACACTCTCCCCAACCTTTGACATCTATCACAAGTAACACAGAAAGCATGGGTGTCTCTAAATATGGTGGGCCAGTAAAAACCATACTACAAGATTTTTGTAGTGGTTTTCTTATCAGAAAAATGGCTACCACATGCTTCCATGTGACAAAAGGAAATAACACTCTGAGCTTCATCCTGTGGAACACAATGTCTAAAAATCTGATCAGTCCCATATTTATATAAATACGGGTCATCCCAGAAGAAGTTCCTAACCTCGGTTTCAAAACACTTCCTATCTTGTGACTTCCAATGATATGACATTTTTCCCGTTACAAGATAGTTCACTATATTCGCATACCAAGGCAATTTGGAGATCACAAATAATTGTTCATCAGGGAAAGTATCCTGGATATGCATCTCCTCAGTGGAATCATCTAACATTAATCTGGAAAGGTGATTGGCAACTACATTTTCTACTCCTTTTTTATCTTTTATCTCTAAGTTAAATTCTTGGAGTAGGAGGATCCATCTTAAAAGTCTCGGCTTTGCATCCTTCTTAGATAACAAATATTTCAAAGCTGAGTGGTTTGTGAAAATGACCACTTTGGATCCCAGCAAGTAAGACCTAAACTTATCCAAAGAAAAAACTACTGTAAGTAACTCTTTTTCTGTTGTTGAGTAGTTCACTTGGGTCGAGTTTAGAGTTCTACTCACATAGTGAATAACGTAGGGCCGTTATCTTTCCCTTGGCCCAAAACAGCCCCTATGACATAATCACTTGCATCACACATTAGTTCAAAAGGAAGTGTCCAATCTGGTGGACGCATGATAGGTGCAATGGTAAGAGATGATTTAATTTTATTAAAGGCACTTGCACACTTATGTGTCCACTTAAATGGGACATCCTTTTAAAGAAGATTAGTCAAGGGTCTAGTAATGATACTAAAGTACTTGATGAATCTCCTATAAAAACCAGTGTGCCTTAGAAGTGAGCTAATATCTCTAACAGTTTGGGGGATAGGTAGATTAACTATAATGTCCAGTTTTGAACGATCTACCTCGATTCCATTTTTGGAGATAACATGGCCTAAAACAATTCCTTTTTGAACCATGAAATGACATTTCTTCCAATTTAAGACAAGGTGTTTCTCTTCACACCTAGATAAGACCAGAGATAAATTGTTAAGGCATTCATCAAAACTACTCCCAAATACAGAGAAGTCGTCCATAAAAATCTCAAGAAACTTCCCAACCATATTTGAAAAAATACTTAACATACACTGTTGGAAAGTTGCTGGGGCGTTACACAATTCAAATGGCATCTGTTTGAAAGAAAACGTGCCAAATGGACAAGTGAACATGGTTTTCTCTTAGTCTTTCAGGGCTATCTCTATTTGATTATATCCGGAATATCCATCAAGAAAACTATAGGAGTGACATACTACCCTCTCTAAAACTTGATCAATGAATGGTAGAGGGAAATGGTCCTACTTTGTGACCTGGTTCAATTTTCTATAGTCGATGCAAACATGCAACCAGTGGTGACACGTGTTGGTATGAGTTCATTATTAGAATTTTGCACGATAGTTATTCCAGATTTCTTTGGGACTACTTGAGTTGGACTCACCCAAACACTATCGGATATTGGGTAGATGATTCCCACATCCAACGATTTGATCACCTCATTTTTTACAACTTCCATCATGTTTGGATTAAGATGCCTTTGAAGTTGTCTAATTGGTTTAGCGTCCTCATCGAGGTGGATCCGATGGGTGCATATGGAAGGGCTTATACCCTTGATGTCAGAAATGGTTTAGCCTAAGGCTCCTTTATGGTCCCTTAAAACATTCAACAATTTAATCTCTTGATCTTTGTTTAAAAATGAAGAGATCACCACAGGATAAGTTTTATTTTCACCTAAGTATACATACTTAAGCTCATTTGGTAGTGGTTTTAAATTAAGCTTTGGAACATTGGTTGGTGATGGCAGATGTCGCAAGTCCTCGATAGATAGGATTTGAGTGTGTGGTCTCCATTGGTACATACCAATGTCTTGGGTGATAGTGCTCTCATTATCATCACAAATTTCAGCAAGCACTTTTTCTAAATCAGAATTTTTCAAGTCCCCAATGACTTGAATCAATTCCTCAATCCGACTAGGTTCCAATTCCTCTTCTTCTACCAAGCAGTCCATGAAATTCAGCTCATGGATCTCATTATTATCAATGAGCTGCTTACATAGATTGAAAATATTTAGCTCTAGAGTCATGTTACTAAAAGACAAGTTCATCATTCCATTCCTACAATTTATAATTGCATTTGAAGTTACTAGGAATGGGCAGCCTAAAATGATGGGAACTTGAGCACTAGCGTTTACACATGGTTTAGTGTCTAGTACAATAAAATCCACGGGGAAGTAGAATTTCTCCACTTGGACTAGTACATCCTCTAAAATTTTCCTTGGTACCTTAATGGAGCGGTCAGCGAGTTAGAGTGTAATTGTGGTTGGTTTAAGCTCGTCTAACCCCATTTGTTTATAAGCTGAATAAGATACTAAGTTGACACTTGCACCAAAATCTAGCAAAGCATGCTTAATTTGGAAATTCCTAATAATATAAGGAATAGTGAGACTTCCCGGGTCTTTGTATTTGGGTACGTCCCTTTATTGAATGATAGTGCTTACTTTCTCAGTAATGCCTTTTTGTGCACATTTAATTTCCTCTTTACAGTACATAAATCCTTGAGATATTTAGCATATGATGGAATTTATCTAATGGAATCAAGCAGATGAATATTGACAGTAGCCTTTTGGAGCACATCCAACACCTCTTGATATTTCATGGGGACAGTTAGATTCCGAAGTTTAGATGGGAACGGAACTGGAGGCTTATGTGACTTAGTCTCTTTATCCTTTTCTTGTTGCGGCTCTTGAACCATAGCTGGTTCATCATTCTCTTGAGACAGTGGCTCATCCTTCTGTATTTCTACCGGTTGCATTATCTTGTTATCGACCTCTTTTCCACTTCTCAAGATAATGATGTAGCTCACTTGGATTTGAGTCTCCAATGAAATGTGTGTTTCTAGGGTTTGACATAGGTTGAGAAGGGTGCCTTTTTCCCTAGTATTTAGTTGAGTCTCAATCCTAGCCACAACTATCTTTAATTCCTGATTTGATTGAATTAGAGACTGATTCATTTGAGCATGAGAGTTCATGAATGCAGTCAATGCATCCTCCACAGATGATCGCTTTGGCGGAGGCACATATGGTGCATTGTTAAGTGCCCCAAAGAAGTTGTTTTATGGAGACATTTGAGGTGCATTAGGCGCATTAATTTATGGTCCATTCCTCCAACTAAGATTAGGATGGTTACGACAATTTGGATTATATGTGTTTCCCATTGATTGCATAAGTGACCTTTGGTAGTTATTTATAGCATTTGCTTCCTCATGCTCATGCGTGATATTTTGTACAACTGAGATTATTGGACAATCCTTTGTGTTATGGTCTGTACCACCACAAATGCTACAAAAATTACCTAAGGAAGTGTTTGCTTTAACCATATCAACCTTCATAATTTCTAAGGCTTCGACCTTTCTAGCCAATGCAGCAAATTTTGCATTAAGGTTGTCTTCCTCTCTGAGGACATACATCCCATCCCCGCTTTCTCTCTAGGAATGGGTCTAGTTTGGTCTGGTTTAGTAGAGAAATCCCATGTCTGCGTATTCTCTGCTAATATATTTAGAAAATCCCAAGCCTCATTATGATCATTTTCAAGAAAGGTTCCACTACACATCATCTCTATGAACTGACGGGTATCCATGGTGAGCCCCTTTCGGAACGCAACAATCACATGCCATGGTTCATAACCATGATGTGGACAAGTAATTAGAAGGTCTTTAAAGTGCTCGCAAGCTTGAAAAAATAGTCTATTCTCCTTTTGGGAGAATGACATGATTTCTTGTTTTAGTGCATTTGTTTTGTACTTGGGAAAGAACTTTTTTAAAAACTGTCTACTTAAGGCTTGCTATGTAGTGATGGTATTAGGTCTTAGAGAGTTGAGCCATGCTTTGGCCCAATCCTTTAGAGAAAATGAGAATAAACTAAGCTTAATTATATCCTTATTGCCATTGTTTACTTGTAATGTTGCAATTACTTCTTCAAAGTCCTTGAGGTGCAAGTAGGGGCTTTTAGAATCTAAGCCATGAAATTTAGGAATTAATTGAATCACACATGGTTTAAAATCAATGTTCCCTGTGTGAATAGGGAACACTATGCAAGATGGTAAAGTTGATCTCTCAGGGTGTAAATGTTCACGTAAAGTCCGTGGTTGGTTTAACACATTCCTATGAACTTCATTTTCATCCTCAAGAGGAGGATTGGGTTGATTTTCTCTGTTTTGATTTATAGTTGAATCTGACATATTTGGATTTGGATTATCAACTAGGTCTGCCATGGAATCCAAGTGATGTTGAGTGCCTCTTCTAAGTGAATAATCAAGGCCTGGAACTATTCCGCCTTCGGAGGAGAGTCGATTGTTTTGATCCCTACTCCAACGGGACATAAACCATCCATACCACACATTAAATACCACTAATTCAAATAGCAAGTATAATACTTAAAATAAAAACAAAAACTTAATCAACAACCCAGGCGGTAGGGCCGACCATGAGGGTTCAGTCCACGAAGTAAAAATAAATCAACAACCTAGGCAGCAGGGCCGACCATGAGGGTTCAGTCCACAAAACAAAAATAAATCAAAAACTCAAGCGGCACGGCTGACCATGAGGGTTCAGTCCATAAAACAAAATAAATTAACAACCCAGGCGGTAAGGCCGACCATGAGGGTTCAATCCATAAAGTAAAATAATCAACAACCCAAGCGGCATGGCCGACCATGAGACTTCAGTCCACAAAAAATAAAAAATAAAAAAATAAATAAAATAATAAAAATAAAACTAATACAAAAATTAAACTATGCTAATCTGGAAAACAGATTCAGAGGATGATCTTTGTAATCAAACAGCAACTGTATGACAACCATAGCACTTGGGTGATAAAATCCCAAGCAGGGTAACCTTATGTCATAGTTAGTGCTTGAAAGACCCAACTGAATTTACTTTCAAAGAAAAAAAGAAAATCTACAAAAAATTTGGAGGGTTTAGAAGAGAACTTACCTTAGCTATCTTGCACAGATCTAATCTCTCTCAGTCTCTCCCTGGCAATGACGCCAAAAACTTGATTGCTTGTCTCCAAGTGCAGAGGTTTGTAAGTAATATCCCATGAATACAGAGTCGATCCAACAGGGAGATGAATTGCGAGAAGGAGAAAATCAAATGCAAAACAAACTAAGTAATAAAAACTAAACTAATGATTTAATTTTGGAATTTTTGAACGGATGTAATTCAACTGAATTAAAATAACACCTAAGCTTCAAATTTCCACTCATAGGTTAATGTTCCAAAATCATGATGACTTGGGTAACACAACTAAGATTTAAGCACTATGGTCAGCCTAATCGGAAAATAAAATAGTTTAAATATTTTAATAAATAATATAAAAGATTAGAAAATCATGGATTTGCACCATTGACATATATTCTCAAGTGCCAGTGATTTTAAGTATTCAATATCTATAGGATAATGAATATCAAAGAAATGTAGCAGGTTAAGAACCTCTCCTATCTAGGAAATCTAATTGATTCAGGGTAAGCCTATCTATCAATGAGGATGTCATGTGATGGAAACATATGGATCTCACATGAGGATAAAAAACAAAACCTAAACAATAGATACCATGCATATACCATTCTTCTCATCATTAAAACAATTAATCATCATAACTTAAAGAATTATTAAACCCATGTGCTTCCCTTCTAGCTTGGGCTAGAAGGAACTTAGAAAAACATAACTAGAATAGAGAAAGAAAGCAACAAGAAAGAAATAAATGCAAATAGAAAAGATCTAAAAGAAAAAAATAATTTATAAAACTTAAATAAAATTGAAAACCCTCTAAAAACCCTAAACTTGCTCTTGGATGCTTTGAATAATGCTTAGGAATGCCCTAGGAAGCTCTATTTATAAATAGAGAACTCCAATTTTCGTATAAAGTTGGAAAACTCTAGAAACCGCCTCAAATTATGCAGTTTTCCAAAATAAACTCCACACTGCACAATTTGTTTAAAATAGATTTATAGACTTCAGAGCTTCAGAATACACTTTTTCGAGACGATTTCAGGATTCTTCAATTTAAATCTTCGATTCCTTTCATTCATCACTTGGTTTTCTTGGATCTTTAACATGTGAATTTTTCAATCTTAGTCTCCTAAGATCCATCCCTTGCCTTGGTGATTCTTGAGCATCAAATCCATGCTTTTTAGCACTATTTTTCAATCCAAGCTCTTAAATTCACCTTGTAACACATACATGAGTAAAATAAAATATTAAGCTGATTCATGCTCATAAAACCAAGATGTAAATGGAAAAAATTATGCAATATTTGGGTCTCAACTAGGGGCCCCATTGTGTTGAATGTTTGGCCCGTGTATGGGGCCCATTGTGATGTATATGCGGCCCAGATATGAGGCCCATTGTGATATATATGCGGCCCGTATATAAGGCCCATAGTGAAGTATATCTGGCCCTTATGTGAGGCCAGATGTGATGTATATGAGGCCCTTATATGAGGCCCAATTATGATGAGTGATTCCACCATGATGTATGTGTCATCTTCACACCGTTCATCCATTTCTCTAAGGCTGTGGGCCTCATTGCCTTAAGAGGCCCACCCTGATTTATGGATTATATGCCCACCATGGGGTTGCCTTATGAGGCCCATCATGTTGTATGTGTTTCATACATGATGTTCATCCATTTCCCAATTTATATAAGGGTCGTGGGCCCTATAGAGAGCTAGATTCAAATCCCAGGTGGACCACACACTAAGAGACAATAGTGGTTAATTGTCCACCATTGAAATCCTCCCTAGGGCCCGTTGTTAGGCCCATTACCTTGGGAACAATGATGGTTAAATGTCCACGTTGTAAGCTCCCTAAGGCCCATTGTTAGGCCCATTCTCATCTCCTCATATTGGGCTTACCCCAAACCGTTGGGCCCCCATTGAAGATTATATTATCCACCTTCCCTCATTAGGCTACCCCAAACTGTTGGGCCTCCATTGATGATAGCCATCTCACCCTACCGGGCTAACCCAAACCATTGAGCCCCCATTGATGCTAGTAATACCCATCTTTTCTTTATTGGGCTATCCTAAATCATTGGGCCCCCATAAGTGTTACCCATCTTACCCTAGAGGGCTAACCCAAACCATTGGGCCCCCATTTATGCTAGTGCTCTCCACCACCCTTGTAGGAATCACCATAACTTGTAGACTCACCTTATTTGTATCAGGCCCATAAGAAAGTCTAACTTACTATATGATAAATTGGGTGAGAAAGCCCACTTAATATACTCAGGGTCATCATCTCGACTCCCACTATTGAATGATTCACCCTATGGGGTTCATCCTTGATGTAATATGGCATTTAGGCCGCCAATATATGTTTTGGGGTAGCCCGTCAATACATATGATACACATGGGCAATAATCATGAGGTTATACTAAGCATGATCTATGGTAATGATGACCTCTCATATATATATATATATATATATATATATGAGAGGTCATCATTACCATAGATCATGCTTAGTATAACCTCATGATTCTTGCTCATGTGTATCATATGTATTGACGGGCTACCTCAAAAAATTGGGCCCCATTGATAATAATGCTTTCCACCATACCTTTGGAGCCCTCCTTGTGATTTGTATCAGGCCTTCCATAGTAAACGTGATCCACCTAGATGCATGGGTTTACCCAAGTTTAGTGACTCAAACCGAGGCCCACTTAGATGATGGGTGAACTACTGACCCATTTGTAAGGACACATAGTACTAGATGTATGGACCCTACTGAGGCCCGCCTTGTATTCATATTGGGCCCCATGGGAAAGGAAAGCCCACCTGTTGTATACCCACTTGACTCACCCCATGAGACATATTTTACCCTTGTATCCAGTTGCTAGGACGTTGGTGTCACATATATATCATCCACACCATCCATTTACTTCTTTGGGACAAGTGTGAGGCCTATCCTTGACGTTAGTACACCATCACCTCTTACCATAGATGGGAGAATATGTGGTACTAAATTTAGTATATCCACTATGTAGAGCTTATCTTGATGTATGGGTTAGACCCGTCGTTCTTCTCGTGGACCTCGTCTTGGGATATATGATATATTAGTGCCTTGGGAGGCTAATGTTAGTCTAACATAAGACATACCACATGGACTCCTATAGTTGTAGAAGGGGCATGTCGTTTAGCTCCTACTCTTTGTATGTGATATGCCGGTGATGGTCGATTGTGAATTATTATTTTCTGACCTATCAGATAATCACGCTTATGTACTTTATTACATCATGATACATGCCCTTACACATCATATGTATGCTTGTTATGAGGAGTGATTGATCATAGCATATGCCACTGGGTTGGTTTATTATGGGACTCCTTGTGAGACGAAGTTCCCCACATGAGCGTGCGATACGTGCAGGTTTGATGCATGACTAGATGGTATAACTCATGCATCTCGCATTTTGTGATATGACCACTGTACGCCTTAGCAACATCAGGGTCGTGGCCTCCACAGACATATCGTGGATGGCCATGGACACCGAAAATCTTTTTTTTTTTACATGGGGTGTGATAGATGTCCTTGGGTGAAATTTCCTAAACCCTCATGATACTTGAGGACGTTACAACATCTAGACCGAGTGGATATATATGAGCGCATGAGGGCCGTATACCATTAGGCCGTGTATCCCACTATGTTGTGGTTAGTTGGAAGGAGGTGTGGCCTTATCCGCCCAAGTGAGGGGGCTGTAAGCTAAGCTGAGTTTGATCAGCTCATGGGTGGGTTCGCTACTGGCGAGCTGGGCTGATATTAGTAGGTGAGTAGTGAGGTCTCTTTCACTCACTTAGTTGCATGACTAGGGAGGCGGCGGCCAGTGTGGAGTGTACTAGACCCCGGTGATGATTTCAGAGATGTACGGTACTGATATATGGACCTACTGAGCAGGAGTTGCATACTCAGCATTTGATTGATTGATTCATTCACTATCCACTTGGGCTGGTGGTGCGCAATCAAATCATTGTGTGTACTTTCGCAGTGGCCAGGATTTCAGTTGGGGCCGCGACCAACCTGAGATCAGGAGTTTACCACATTGAGTATGGCTATCTAAATTTAGGTATGGGACTGTTTTGGATAGTCCCTTATGATGGACCCCACAACCTGCAATACTACGTACTATCATCCCGACTTCACGCCCTAGCTTAGTCATTTCTTTTACACCGCATATTACATTGCATCCCCATCACATGGCATTTGGTTTAGCACTACCCCACATTACATAGCCGATTTGTATTGCATACTCTGATATTGTATGACTCATTAACTTGTCAGTATTTTTGCTTACTCTGATATTGTATGACTCATGAACTTGTCAGTGTTTCTGCTTACTTTGATATCTTATGGCTCATGAACTTGCCAGTATTTTCGATGTTGTATGAATTGTGGACTTGTATTGTATACTTGGCACCTGTGTTGCACACACACGTACACTACCCTCTAAGCTTTCTATAATCTTATGCATGATAGATATGTGTAGGTGACGCCAGGATGCAGTAGCGCTGAGGCAGGAGCGTGTGGCCGAGCTTTGTAGAGATTTTATTATATACATGTATTTCCTTTCAGCTTTGTAATCAACGATTTATATTAGTGGATACGTGATGATAATGTTGCTCTTGTGATTTGGGTACACTTGTGGTTATGCTCCTTTACAAAAAATTTACATTGAAAATCCTCTTTGTAGGATCCCAGGATCTGAAATCTGGCGTATGAGTGCTGGGAGGCGAGAATGGGGTACTACGGAGGCTTTCAGCGATCGAGAATTTTGTGAGCCCGATTTCTGAGTTTGGGCATGACAGGAGACATTCTAATGGGGGTTTTTAAATCTATACGGTAAGCCCATAAAGCATTGGTCAAACGGATTGACCAATCTTTATAATCAGGGTTAACTGTTTTTTCCAGAATTTATTTAATTTTCCTATTGGAAATCTTGGCTTGCCTGCTTGTTTGGGGGTGGTATGAAGTGCTCACTTTACGAGAGATGTCATATTTCTTCATTAGGTTCTCAAATCGCCTGTTACAAAAGTGTGAACCTCTATCATTAAGGATGACCCGAGGTGTTCTAAATAGGGAAAGGATATTTTCTTTTAAGAATCGAATGGCCATTTTATGATCATTATTTCGGCACGGGATCGCTTCGACCCACTTAGTGACATAGTTTACTGCTAAAAAAATGTAAATATTTCCAAAGGATTGGGCGAATGTGTAAGTGCTATAGTTTATATCCCTGTCTGTTGTCAAATTTATGGTGCCAAAATCATTGTTATATATACCTTGCATAAGTGAAGCTCTCTCAAGGATCAACATTCATAAACAAGCCAAAGCTCACAACAAGCAAAGCTCACAAGTACAAGGATCAATCTTGAATGCAAGAACTGCTCACAAGACAAGACTCAAGCTGCAAGACTTCAAGAAGAGTTCAAGGCAGTTTGTAAAGAACTCAAGACACTTTCAAGATTGAGCTACATCAAGATTTCAACTACATCAAGACTTCAAGGCTCATACTTCAAGGTCATTAGTTCCTAATGTTTCAATGTCCTTACTTCATGGTTGATGTTTGTCTGACCATAGGTTGACCTTAGAAGTAGGTCATTTCGGATACATAAGTCGAATGTTATTTTACATAAGTTTGGTCTGTTCTTCGACTAGTCCTAGGCCTTCTTCGACTAGTCCTAGAGTTGCTTCGACCAGTTTAAGAAATTCCTCGATCAGTGGTGAGTTTGTTACAAATTTCGGATAAAATCTGTTAGGCTTCGACTAGTCCAGGAATCTGTTTGACCAGTCGAAGGAACAGTGTCGACTGCAACTTCGACCAGTCGAAAAACTTCGACTTGAAATCCAGCGATATGTTTTAGGTTCTTCGACCTGTCGAAGGAAACCTTCGACCAGTTGTAGGTGACCTACGACCAGTCGTAGAACGGTCAGAGCTTATCCCATCGAATCTTTCAAATATCTGTTATTGCTTCGACTAGTCGAAGAGCTCCTTAGACCAGTCGAAGACGCGATCTGCTCACCTATAAATAATGCACGAATCTCAGAAGAAATCATCAAATTAATTAATCCATTCAAGCCAATCTTCGTCGAACTTCTGAGAGATAATTCTGTGCTCCATCTAAGCTAAGTGTGCTTATTTAATATTCTCTTTCCTTAGCTTTATTTAATTGATTTTGTTTCTGCTATTCCAATCTAGTTTGATAAGAGGAATTGTTATTCCCTTTCTTTGGAATCAAAATCAATTAAGGCAAGCCCTATTTGGTTTAATTTAAAATCTATTAGAATTAGAACCATTGTAATCGAGTACTGGACATTGAAGTTGGACATTCAATCATCTACTTTGATTTGGTTCTACCGGCCTGCTACAACGAAGGAGATAATCAGGTATTTTACATTTAATTATAAATTCCCTTCTGTTTTGGTTTCTTTCAAGATTTGCCAGAAAAATCTTGTTGTATTGGTTATCTGAGGAGAGCCAGGAAAACTCAGAAGTGGGGTTTTTTTTTTTAATTGTGTAAGCCCACATACAAAGACACAATTGTAAAGGTTTTGGGTGAACCTGGGAAAACCTATTTTTAGTGAACGCTAATATCCCCTGTGTGAGGATTTTAGGAGTGGAGTAGCATTTTGTGTGGCTGTTGTTTAACAGTTGGTGAACACACAAGCGAACCACTATAATCCCTTGTGTTGTGGTTGAATGATTTATTCTTCTGATCTTTAATTATTCTTTTGTGGGATGTATGTATGGTGGTGAATGTTGTAATCATTTAATTCAAGCATTGTGAGAATGTTGTAATAGTTTAGAATTTATTTTCTGCTATTCCTTTATCAGCTTGATATTCTATTTCTTTTAAAAGTTGTTCCAGCAAGGTTGCCCTGCCATTTTTATGGTGTATGGCTGTCCCTAGAACAATACATTTGTGATTACAATTTATTTTAATTTAGTTTGTATTTATTTCTGTATTCCTCTTCGGTTTGAGATTTGATACAAAGATCTTTCTAGAAATAAGGTTGTCCTACCAGAAACTCTGGTTTTTGGTGTAAGGTTGTCCTTAGAACAACATTTGTATTAACCTCTCAAGATCTGAATTTTGAGGTTGTTTTACTTTCCTGCATTGTGATTTATTTTGGCTATCATATTCTTTTTAATTCCGTTGTTATAAGTTTTATTTGGCATTGTCCTATTCACCCCCCTCTAGGACATTTAGCTAGGCCTTTTCATGTATATGCTCAAATAATATTCACTTTATTCTTGGATTTAATTCCTGAGCTAACGATTTAAGCTATTTAAGATGTCAAATTTTGATAGCCTTTCAGTCACTAGGCCTCCACCCTTTGATGGCTCCAACTATGCCTATTGGAAAGCCAGAATGAGGATCTTCCTCAAATTAATGGATGAAAATGTGTGGCAAGCCACAGTGACTGAATGAAATCCTCCTATCATGGAAGTTACTGGGGTTGATGGTTCAAAATCTATGAAAGTCACACCATATTACCAATGGACCACTCTTCAGAAAAGTGAGAGTAGTGCAAATGCTAAAGCACTAAATGCAATTACTTGCGCACTATCACCGAATGAGTTCAAAAGAATCATTTCCTGTGATACTGCAAAGCAAGCTTTGGATATATTAAAAATGACACACGAGGGTACTACAATTGTCAAAAAATCTAAAGTCCAACTCCTCACAACCAGATTTGAAGAAATTCATATGGAGGAAAATGAAATATTTATGGACTTTTACACTAGATTGAATGACATTGTAAACTCGATGTGGGGTCTTGGCGATAAAATCCCAGAAAGTAAAGTGTGTGCAAAAATCTTACGCTCACTTCCTGAACGGTTTAATTCTAAAGTAACCGCGATCCAGGAACTTCGTGATACGGATAACATGAGGGTAGAAGAACTAGTTGGTTCTCTACAAACCTACGAGTTAAACTTTAAAGCTCCTAAAGGTAAATCTATCGCACTAAAATCTTCTAAATGTAATTCAGAAGATGATATGGCTCTTTTAGCTAAGAAATTTTACAAGATTTTCAAAAGCAAGAAAAGGGTTGATTTTTAAAAATCAAATGATAAAAAGAAGTTTAGACCCAAATCTCGAAAATCTTTGAAAGATAGTCAATGTTACAACTGTCAAGAATATGGGCACTTAGCAAATAGATGTCCTAAAAGGAACAAACCTAAGAAGAAGGGTATGTTGGCTACATGGGATGAATCATCTGATTCTGAAGGTTCTTCTGAATTAGAAGATTCTGAAACTGAGTCAGGCAATGAGGTTAAAGCTCTTATGACTCTAGCCAAATTCACATTTTCAGATAATGACTCAACAAGTGAAGAAAATCTGAGTAGTGAATGTGAAAATGAAGATGATCTTCAAGATGCTTACAATGCCCTATATAAGGAAAGTTGTAAAATTGCTGTCAAACTTAAACTTTAAAAAGAAAAGTTTTCTAAACTCAAAAATTGTTTTGAATCACTTGTCTTAGAAAAATCACAAATTTCAGATTGTTTTGAAAAATCAAAATGCGATTTGGAATTCAAAAACTCCCTAATTATTGATTTAAAATCTGAAATTGAGAATCTTAAAACTGAAGTATCTTCTCTTCTGAGTCTAAAGGACACATGGAAATATGCCCAAGGTGATCCAAAGTTAGAGAAACTTTTATCCGGATCAAGAAAATGTGGCGATCGATCTGGGTTGGGCTATGATAAAAATTTACCTCCTAAACAAAAGTATACTCCTCCTATGTTTGTTAAAGGAGAGTCCTCAAACTCAAAAGGGAAAAGTACTTATCAAGATTTTTCTAGAAATTCAAATTTTTTTTAAAAACCTAGAAGCAGCCATGTCAACTTTAATCAGAAACGAAATCCACTAGCTGAAAAGATAGTTGATTTACTCAAGGAGCTCTTAAAATCTAACTCTATAGGTCATTCCTACAAATATACACAAAAGAAGACCAACTATGTTCCTAAACCCAAAACAGTTATGAAATGGGTTCTTAAAGTTACCTGCTTGGTTGCTCACACTGCTTTCAAAGCAACAAGTCATTCAAAGTGGTACCTAGACAGTGGATGCTCCAGGCATATGACATGTGACAAAGCTTTATTCATGGATCTGAAAGATATGACTGATGGTTCAGTCACATTTGGTGATGGTAGCAACTGCAAGATTATAGGACAAGGTACGGTTCAACTTTTTAATCTTCCTGTGTTTAAAAATGTTTTATATGTTGAAGGCCTAAAACATAACTTGCTTAGTATATCTCAAATATGTGATAATAACCATAGTGTTCAGTTTTCTAATCAAAGCTGTGAGATACTAAACAATAAGGGTTCTGTAATATTAACTGGATGTAGAACGTCTGAAAATTGCTATATTATTAGCGAATCCAGCTTATCTAATCAAACATGTTACATGGTCCATACAGACGAGACTGATTTATGGCACAAACGTCTTGGACATGTACATTATCAAAATTTATATAGATTGAGCAAACGAGAACTTATAAGAGGTTTACCCAAACTTCAGAAATTAGATAAAATATGTGGTGAGTGCCAAATAGGCAAACAAATAAAGAACTCACACAAAAAGGTGAATTCAAATACCACATCAAGACCACTCGAACTTCTCCACATGAATCTGATAGGACCTACCAGAACAGAAAGTCGTGGTGGGAAAAAGTATATCCTGGTAATAGTTGATGACTTTACCAGATTTACTTGGATAGTCTTCTTAAGGGATAAATCTGAAACCCTTGAAGAAGTAAGAAAAGTTCTCAAAAGGATTCAAACTAAAAAATCTTCTCAAATCAGTAAAATTCGTAGTGATCATGGATCTGAATTTGAGAATAGCAATTTTGAGAAGTTCTGTACCGACCAAGGAATATTACATGAATTCTCTGCTCCCAAAACTCCACAACAAAATGGAATTGTAGAAAGAAAGAATAGGGTGCTTCAAGAAATGGCTAATGTCATGTTGAATAGCATGAAGCTCTCTAAAAATCTTTGGGCTGAAGCAGTCAACACAGCTTGCTATATTATTAACCGAGTCTACACTAGCAAAGATAATAATAAAACGGCTTACGAATTGTGGTTCAATAAAAAGCCTATTGTTAAATACTTTCGAGTTTTTGGCAGCAAGTGCTATATTTTACGTGATCGTGAAAATTTGGGAAAATTCGATACGAAGAGTGATGAAGGTATTTTTCTAGGATATTCCTTAAACAGTCGAGCTTATAGGGTTCTGAACAAAAGGACTGGTGTGATTCAAGAATCCATTAATGTTGTCATTGATGATCACTTAAACACGCCAATTTCTAATTCAAATAATGATGAAGTACTAATCATTGATAAACCTGATACTTCATCAAATCAGACTGATTCTGAGTTGAGGACTGTTAAAGATCATCCAACCACACAAATTCTTGAAAACCCTCTCATCGGTGTTCGCACCCATAGACAACTTGAGGATATATGTAATTATGTATGTTTTACATCCCAAATAGAACCATCTAACGTAAAAGAAGCTCTTGTTGAAAATTGGATTGTTGCGATGCAAGAAGAACTCAACCAATTCGTAAGAAATGATGTTTGGTATCTCGTACCAAGACCTAAAGATAAACACATCATTGGAACAAAATGGATTTTCAAAAATAAGTCTGACGAGTGTGGAAATATAATTAGAAACAAGGCTAGACTAGTGGTACAAGGTTATACTCAAATTGAAGGGATTGATTTCGATGAAACTTTTGCACCAGTAGCATGTCTTGAATCTATCAGACTATTTATATCCATTGCATGTTTTAGAAAGATAAAGATCTATCAGATGGATGTGAAAAGTGCTTTTCTAAATGGCGATTTACATGAAGAAGTCTATGTTGAACAACCAATGGGTTTTGAAGATTCCAAAAATACTGATTATGTATATCGGCTTAAAAAGGCACTTTATGGATTAAAACAAGCACCTAGGGCATGGTATGAGAAACTAACGAAATTTCTTTTAAGTCATAATTTTCAAATGGGATCTGTTGATAAAACTCTGTTTGTTAAAAAACATAATGATCATATCTTAATGGTGCAGATTTATGTTGATGATATCATTTATGGATCAACTTGTACTGACTTGACTACTGAGTTTGCAGATTTGATGAAATCATAGTTCGAAATGAGCATGGTTGGGGAATTGATTTATTTCCTTGGATTGCAAAAGCAACAACCTGAAGGAATATTCATTTCTCAATCTAAGTATGCTTTGAATCTATTCAAGAGATTTGGATTTGAGAATGGTAAGAATTTCGATACTCCTATGAGTACTACCCTGAAACTCTCAAAAGACTCTGATGGTAAAAATGTTGACTCAAAACTTTATCGGAGTATGATTGGTAGTTTGTTATATTTAACTGCTAGTAGACCTGATATTTCTCTAAGTGTTGGTATTTGCGCAAGATATCAATTTGATCCAAAAGAATCTCACTTGATTGCTGTCAAGCGAATTATTAGATATGTCGCAAGTACTGTAAATCTTGGTCTCTGGTATCCTCAGGAAACTTGTGTCTAATTAGCTGGGTACTCGGATGCTGACTGGGCTGGTAATCTAGATGATAGAAAATCAACCAGTGGTGGTTGTTTTTACATTGAAAATTGTCTAGTTTCCTGGTTTAGTAAGAAATAAAATTCTATATCACTTTCAACAGCTGAGTATATTGCAGCCGGTAATGCATGTACACAACTTGTTTGGATGCAACGAATGCTAAGTGATTATGGAATTAAACAGGATTCTATGTTATTACATTGTGATAATTCCAGTGCGATAAATATTTCAAAAAATCCTATTCAGCATTCTCGTACTAAGCACATTGACATTAGATTTCATTATATAAGGGAATTAGTAGAAGAAAAAGTTATATCTCTAGAATATATTCCTACTGAAGATCAACGTGCTGACATTTTCACAAAATCTCTTCGTAAAAGTAGGTTCAAAAAGATGAAATTTGATCTTGGCATGTGCATTTTAAATTGATTATTTATGTCTACTTGTATTATAGTGTATATATTTGCTAGATTGAATTTCAATTTTTGTATAATTTGCAAGAAATATGAATTTTTGGGCATTCTTCGACCAGTCGTGAGTATACACGACCAGTCGTCCTACGACCGGTCGTAGATACCCACGACCAGTCGTAGAACTTGGGATTCACTTAAATTTGGAGATTTTTGCTTTCTTCCTCATTTCATTTTCTTCTCCTTGGAGCCGTGCGTCGACTTGTCGAACCCATCTTTCATGTTCTTTAAGGTTAGTGTTCCAAATCCCGTTTTTCTTGCAGATTTGTGTCTAGATTGTTTCCTTGTCTAGCTTGAAGCTTTCTATTTTGGATTTCATTGAGATTTGGGGTTTGGATTTTGAAAAATCTGTTTTGAATAAACCCACTTCTCAATCCTTTGCAACTTCTTAATTCCTTGAAATCCTTGTTGCTAATGGCTTCTAGAGGTAGAAAAACTACTTCCCGTGGTCCTTCTTTTTCCTCCAGATCGACTGCTATCTCTAAGCGTCATCTTCTTGTTCCCAATGATGATCCATCATATGTTAGGGACATTAGATTACATAATGTTATTGTTGAACATCCTGTTGATGTAAATCATATTACACCTTTTGACATCCTTCCTATGCTTGAAGCTGTAGATTAGGTTAACTTATTACATTGGGGTGGGCCTGCATACCGGTCCATTGCCCAATCCATGTTTACATGTATTAGTGCTTTCTCATAGGATAATTTAACTTTTAAAATATCTACTAGAGAAGGGCCTTTTGACATTGATCGTCATTTAATTTCAGCCCTTATGGACATTCCTGTGAATGATGAGGGTATTCATATCCATAACTTAACTGATAAACCCTCAATGTCTGAAAAACGCATGCTCACTAGAGACTTGTGCAACATGGATGTTCAATGGACTCAAAAAGGGAATGCGCTTCCCGCAAGGTATTTGTTACCCAAATACAGAATTCTCCACAAAATCTTTGTGTCTAATCTGTATCCTCGTTCGGGTAATAAATCTGACTTGACTCCGTTTATGGTTCGTGTTATCCATGCTATTTCCAATGGTACTCAGATTTGTTTACCATCCTTAATCTGTCATTTCATTCTTCAGTTTAGACTCCATCCTGGTCATAATGACATTCCTTTTGCCTATTTAATGACTGTATTGGCTATACATATGTTAGTCGATATGCCGATTGATGAGGCACCTATCCATCATCTGATCTTCAACAATACTAATATCAATAAGATGAAGCTGGATCTACTTCCTGAACAAGGTGGTGGTGGTGGTGGTGGTCATGAAGAAGCTAGTGATGACATTAATATGGATGACATTTTTGAGGAACTGGATTCTGACTCAACAAATGATCCAGATTTTGAACCATCTGATGTTGATGCACGTCTAAGTGCATTAGAGGGTAAAGTTGAGAATATAAATGTAAAGTTGGAAAACATGTCTGTTGCTCATGATTTACAATTCAAGTACATGCGCAAATATCTTAGGCGATTGAACAAAGGCATGCACCAACTTGATCCCTCTATTCCTGCTCCATCATCTGGTTTTGGTTCTGACTAGTTTATTTGAGACTTCTGGTCTGTAATAACTTTATAACTTGTCTCTTGGTTGACTGATTTTGAGTTGGATACTATCTATGTTTTATGCTGGATATTACTTTTATGTGAAGCTATGCTGAGTTTCTCTATCACGGTTTTGCTATACTCTCATACCTCCTCATGTTTACTCTCATATATCCCTTTATTTAGTTCTCCTTTGTCATATTGTGACAAAAAGGGAGAGAATGGTTTGTTCTTAACGATGTGATTGTGAGAGGAGTAGCATTGATTATGTTACTCAGGGGGAGTGGGGGAGTATGTTTGAGCTTGTTGAATGAAACTGGTTGAATGTTGAATATTGTATATTGATTTGCAGGTATTAACCAGTTATTTTACTTTATGTTTATCTTGGTTATGTGTTTTGTCACTAATTTGACAAAGGGGGAGATTGTAAGTGCTATAGTTTATATCCCTGTCTGTTGTCAAATTTGTGGTGCCAAAATCATTGTTATATATACCTTGCATAAGTGAAGCTCTCTCAAGGATCAACATTCATAAACAAGCCAAAGCTCACAACAAGCAAAGCTCACAAGTACAAGGATCAATCTTGAATGCAAGAACTGCTCACAAGACAAGACTCAAGCTGCAAGACTTCAAGAAGAGTTCAAGGCAGTTTGTAAAGAACTCAAGACACTTTCAAGATTGAGCTACATCAAGATTTCAACTACATCAAGACTTCAAGGCTCATACTTCAAGGTCACTAGTTCCTAATGTTTCAATGTCCTTACTTCATGGTTGAGGTTTGTCTGACCATAGGTTGACCTTAGAAGTAGGTCATTTCGGATACATAAGTCGAATGTTATTTTACATAAGTTTGGTCTGTTCTTCGACTAGTCCTAGGCCTTCTTCGACTAGTCCTAGAGTTGCTTCGACCAGTTTAAGAAATTCCTCGATCAGTGGTGAGTTTGTCACAAATTTCGGATAAAATCTGTTAGGCTTCGACTAGTCCAAGAATCTGTTCGACCAGTCGAAGGAACAATGTCGACTGCATCTTCGACCAGTCGAAAAACTTCGACTTGAAATCCAGCGATATGTTTTAGGTTCTTCGACCTGTCGAAGTAAACCTTCGACCAGTCGTAGGTGACCTATGACCAGTCGAAGGAGACCTTCGACCAGTCGTAGAACGGTCAGAGCTTATCCCGCCGAATCTTTCAAATATCTGTTATTGCTTCGACTAGTCGAAGAGCTCCCTAGACCAGTCGAAGACGCGATCTGCTCACCTATAAATAGTGCATGAATCTCAGAAGAAATCATCGAATTAATTAATCCATTCAAGCCAATCTTCGTCGAACTTCTGAGAGATAATTCTGTGCTCCATCTAAGCTAAGTGTGCTTATTTAATATTCTCTTTCCTTAGCTTTATTTAATTGATTTTGTTTCTGCTATTCCAATCTAATTTGATAAGAGGAATTGTTATTCCCTTTCTTTGGAATCAAAATCAATTAAGGCAAGCCCTATTTGGTTTAATTTAAAATCTATTAGAATTAGAACCATTGTAATCGAGTACTGGACATTGAAGTTGGACATTCAATCATCTACTTTGATTTGGTTCTACCGGGCTGCTACAACGAAGGAGATAATCAGGTATTTTACATTTAATTGTAAATTCCTTTCTGTTTTGGTTTCTTTCAAGATTTGCCAGAAAAATCTTGTTGTATTGGTTATCTGAGGAGAGCCAGGAAAACTCAGAAGTGGGGTTTTTTTAATTGTGTAAGCCCACATACAAAGACACAATTGTAAAGGTTTTGGGTGAACCTGGGAAAACCTAGTTTTAGTGAACGTTAATATCCCCTGTGTGAGGATATTAGGAGTGGAGTAGCATTTTGTGTGGCTGTTGTTTAACAGTTGGTGAACACACAGGCGAACCACTATAATCCCTTGTGTTGTGGTTGAATGATTTATTCTTCTGATCTTTAATTATTCTTTTGTGGGATGTATGTATGGTGGTGAATGTTGTAATCATTTAATTCAAGCATTGTGAGAATGTTGTAATAGTTTACAATTTATTTTCTGCTATTCCTTTATCAGCTTGATATTCTATTTCTTTTAAAAGTTGTTCCAGCAAGGTTGCCCTGCCATTTTTATGGTGTATGGCTGTCCCTAGAACAATACATTTGTGATTACAATTTATTTTAATTTAGTTTGTATTTATTTCTGTATTCCTCTTCGGTTTGAGATTTGATACAAAGATCTTTCTAGAAATAAGGTTGTCCTACCATAAACTCTAGTTTTTGGTGTAAGGTTGTCCTTAGAACAACATTTGTATCAACCTCTCAAGATCTGAATTTTGAGGTTGTTTTACTTTCCTGCATTGTGATTTATTTTGGCTATCATATTCTTTTTAATTCCGTTGTTATAAGTTTTATTTGGCATTGTCCTATTCACCCCCTCTCTAGGACATTTAGCTAGGCCTTTTCAGAATGGTCCCATGAAATCGATGCCCCAGCAATCAAATGCTTCGATGATAAGAATGGGGTTTAGAGGCATCATATTTCGATTGGACAACCCTCCCAATTTCTGACAATGCTCACAAGCTTTGCAAAATTCATGAGTATCTCTGAACATCGTGGGCCAATAAAAGCCACACTGTATAATTTTGGTCGTGATCTTTTTAGCAGAAAAGTGACCACCACCGGCCTGAGAATGACAAAAGGAGATGACACTCTGATGTTCATTATTTGGCACACATCTCCTTAGAATTTGGTCTAGGCAATATTTAAATAAATAAGTATCATCCCAGAAAAACTTATGTACTTGGGCGAAGAATTTTTTTTAAAATCTTGCGCAGTCGAATATGTTGGTGTGAAACCTTTAGCAAGATAATTTGTAATGTTAGCAAACTAAGGTAGTTGGGAGAGTTTAAATAATTGTTTGTCATGGAACATATTGTTTATTAGTGTCAGCTCAAGGGTAGTGTCAGCTCAAGGGAATCAAGGAGGTCAAGTCAAGAAAGGTGGTCAACCACTAGATTTTCTACACCTTTTTTGTCTCGTATTTCAATATCAAATTCTTGGAGTAAGAGGATCCATCTGATCAGGCAGGGCTTGGCATCCGTCTTACAAAGAAGATACTTTAGCGCCACATGGTTTGTGTAGATGATGATCTTAGATCCGATCAGGTAGGACCTAAATTTGTCCAAAGCGAACACTATGGCTAAGAGTTTATTCTCTGTAGTAGAGTAGTACACTTAGGTAGAATTTAGAGTTTTACTTGCATAGTAAATAACGTAGGGATTCTTTTCTTTTCTCTGGCCTAACACCGCCCCAATAGCATAGTAAGATGCATAACACATAATCTTAAAAGGGATGCTCCAATTGGGTGGTTGTATGATAGGTGCGGTAATTAACATGCCCTTGAGCTCAGTGAAAGCTTCTTGTCATTATTCAATCCACTCGTATGGTACATCCTTTTGAAGTAGATTGTATAAAAGATGTGAGAGATGACTAAAGTTCCTTATGAATCGTCTATAGAATCCGACGTGTCCTAGGAAGGATCGCACATCATGTACGCTCTTGAGTGGACATAGGTTAGAGATAAGATTAATTTTTACCTTATCTACCTCAATTCCCTTAGACGAAATTATGTGTCCAAGCACAATTCCCTTGGTAACCATGAAATGACATTTCTCCTAATTCAGAACCAAATTCTTTTCCTCGCATCGCTTCAACACACATTTAAGATTTTCCAAATACTTGCTGAAGGATGGACCAAAGACAGAGAAGTCATCCTTGAAGACCTCTAAATATTGCCCTACCATGTTAGAAAAAATACTCAACATGCATCACTGAAAAGTGGCGGGGCATTAATAGTTCGAATGACATCCTTCAGTAAGCAAAGGTGCAAAAGGGACATGTGAATGTTGTCTTCTCTTGATCTTCAAGGGCTATCTCTATCTGATTATAGCCTGAATATCCATCAAGGAAGCAATAACAAGAGTGATTGGCTAGCCTTTCGAAAATTTGATTAATGAAGGGTAAAGAAAAGTGGTCCTTACTTGTGACGGTATTCAACTTCCTGTAGTCAATGCACATTCTCCAACCAGTAGTAACTCTATTTGGCACGAGTTCATTGTTGGCATTGGCTACGATGGTGATTCCGGACTTCTTAGGAACTACCTGAGTTGGACTCACCCATTGATTGTCGAATATAGGGTATATGATACCCACATCCAACAACTTAATTACCTTAGCTTTAACCACTTCTTTCATATTTGGATTGAGTCAACGTTGTGGTTGTCAGGAGGTTTTCGCATTATCCTTAAGATGGATGTAGTGAGTACAAATCAAAGGGTCAATTTCCTTGAGGTCCACAATCGACCATCCAAGAGCTCCTTTATGCTCAATGAGAGTGGAAATGAGTACACACTCTTGTTATTTCTCCAGGTGGGAAGAAATCACTACCGGATGTCTCATCTTGACCAAGTAGACATATTTAAGATCAGCGGGCAAACGTTTTAGGTCAAGCTTCTGTGCTTTGAGACTAGATGGTAGAGGCACTACATCAAATTGGGGCAATTTCTCAAATTGTGGCCTTCACTAGTTAACTTCAAGTATTAGCGTAGCATCAAGCAAGGCATCCATATTCCTAATCATGTCATTATCTAAATCAAGGGAGTGGGCCAAGCATGTCTCTAGAGTGTAAGAGTATAGAGTCAAAAGTGTTCAATCTTCGATGAAAGAATCGATCATGTTACTGTCGTGGGTATCGTTATCATCCTCTAAATATTTGTTCATATTGAAAAAGATGTTGAGCTCCAATGCATATTTTCGAAAGATAAATTCATAATTCCATTCTTACAATTAATGATAGCATTTGATGTAGCAAGGAAAGGGCGACCAAGAATGACGGGTATTTGAGTGCTCATATCTATGATGGGTTGAGTATCCAGGATAATAAAATCTATTAGAAAGTAGAATTTATGAACTTGGACCAACACATCCTCAATCATCCATCTTGGTACACGAACTGAGCGATCTACAAATTGTAATATAGTCCGGGTGGGTTTTAATTCACCTAGACCCAATTATTCATAAACCAAGTAAGGGATCAGATTTATGCTCGCCCCCAAGTCAAGAAGTGCGTACTCAATTCAGTGGTTTCCAAGTACACAAGTGATGGTTGGGCTACCGGGATCTTTGAATTTTTGGGGCACATCTTGCTTGAGGATGACACTCACTTTTTCTGTCAAAAAGATTTTCTTTTTTATGTTTTGTTATCTTTTGGTTATACATAAATCTCTCAGAAATTTGGCGTATGAAGGGATTTGTTTAACAACATCTAGTAGAGGGATGTTGACCTTCACTTGCTTAAGCACCTCTAAAATATCCTAAGAGTTAGAGAGAGATTTTAGTGCAATCAACCGTTGAGGGAATGACACAATTGGCTTACTTTGAGCTTCTACTTCTAACACATGTGGAGCATTGCTAGGCCTATCATTCTCATCTATTTTCGGATCCTTAGGCTTTTCAGCCCCCACCGAAATAGATTTGTCAATTATCTTCCCACTCCTAAGAGTGGTGATAGACTTAGCCTGCTCCATCTATTTTGAAGAGTTTGGGTCACTGATTTCATATTATTATTTTGAGTTGGGGAGAGGCTGAGCCGGAAGGATCCCTTTCTCACTAATTAAATTTTTTGTTTCAAGCCCTTGTATGGCCTTTGTAAGGTCTTAAAAGGCTTGCAGTATACGCTGATTAAAAAGCTCTTGGTTTTGTATTTGTTTTAAGACCGGATCCTCTTGAGGTTTCCTTTGATTCAGAAATTGGTTAAAGATCCCTCGAGGAGTAGTCGTTTGTCCATTCTTCTAACTGAAGTTTGGATGGTTTCTCTAGCTTGAGTTATATGTATTTGAGGTGGGTCCACTGAAAGGTTTTTGGTAGTTGTTTACACAATTTGATTTCTCATTCAATATCTCTTGAAAAGTAGGAATTGTTGGGAAATTCTCAGTTGTATATATGTTACAAGCACAAATACCACAACCAACTTCTGCCGTCTTTTTGGGTTCTACCTTCTTAAGTTCCATGGCCTCAACTTTTCTTGTGAGTTTGGTCAATCTTGCATTTATATCATCTGCCTCTTTTAGAACATAAATTCCTCCCATTTCCTTGATTAAGTAGGCTTAGAAGTGGTAATTCTTGAAGTGGTATCCCTTGATTGCACATTTTCAGCAAGTTCATCAAAACAATCTCATGCATAATTGCTTCCTTATTCATGAATTCCCCGTTACACATCATCTCCACATATTGGCGCATGGGTGAGGTCAATCCCTCATAGAAAAAGTTTATTATACACCATGTTTCGTAGCCATGTTGTGGACATGAATTCATGAGATCCTTAAATCACTCCCAACATTAGAAGAAGGTCTCATCCTCTTTTTGCACAAAATTCATGATTTCTTTCGTTAAGGTATTTGTTTTATGATAGAGAAAGAACTTTTTAAGGAACTCCCTTGTCATCTCAGCCGACATGCCAATGGACCTTGGTCTTAAGGAATGTAACCATGACTTATCCTTTTCTTTCAAAGAGAAAGGAAATAATTTTAGTCTAACCGTATCCTTAGACACGTTTGGGAAGTGTTATGTAGATATGATTTCATCGAACTCTTTTATAAGCAAGTATGGACTTTCAGATTCTAGTCCATGAAACTTAGGGAGGATTTGAATTACCCCTCGTTTAATATCTACAGTTCCTGCATTCAATGAAAATATCATGTAGGAAGGTGTACTCACCCCCACCAGTCGTAAATAATCTCATAGAGTACAAGGCAGGGGAGTATTATGCACCTCATTTTTATCTTGAACTTCCTCAACTGGTGGTTGATGTTGATTTGCAGCCATTACTTCAATTAGCTAAGAGGATCTCAAGTGGTGTCTAATCATTTGATGGATGGGCAACCCTTTGACAAATCCTCCTTCACTCAAGAGACATTGAGTGTTTTCACGAACCCACTTGGGTATGAAACACGCATAACCCTCAAGCACCAAACAACTAAAAGCTAGAAGAAAGAAAACTATAGAAAATAAGAAATCTAGAAAAGAAAGAGGGAATTGGAAAGAGGTTATCGGATTGGAGTAGCTATGTTAAGATCTTACAAAACAGAAAACAATGTTAGTTTCTAAAAACAATTTCAGAAAAAATCATAACCTAACAAAAAAAAGTTAACCCTAATCTTAACCTAATTCTAAAACCAATTAATTCTAGAAAAACATAACCGTAGTCCCCAGGAACAGCGCCAAAAATGTATTCACAACCCCAAGTGTAGCGTTGCGATGTAGTAATAACTCGGTAAGACCGAGGTCGAATCCACAGGGACTAAACTTGTACGTATTCTGAAAATAACTAGAAAAAAATGTAAGTTGAAATCTGAATAATTGAGACTAATGGTGAAGAATGTTGATTAAAACTTATGAATCTAAAGGTGGGAACTAGGGTGCCAAGGATCCACTTGTAACTATCAAGATGCTACCTTACTTGATTCAAGGAACACAATTGGAATTGGAGTCCTATCCTATCTAATTGGAAGATAAAATAATTTAAATCAAATCTAAACTTTTCATTGACCAAATTCTCAATGGAGGAGAATTGTGTTGATTGGAAGGTATTCCATCACCCTACCATGCCCAGGAGACGATGGTGAATAACGGGATTTACGAATCTCACTATCTCAAAACAGGAAAAGAAGATATCCAAAACTATCACAACATCTATTATGATTTGAGTCACAATAAATCATAAAAAACTGAAAATATTCCCTTAATATCAAACTGAAAATCAATGAAGTTCAATAAGAACAAGAATCAAAGTAAAATAAACATCCAAACACGCTACAAGCTTCACCTCTTAGCCCTCGCTAAGAGGTTTAGCCAACCATATACATGATTGAAACCAAATCTCTTAAACAAAGCATGAAAAATAAACTAGGGAAGAAGAAAAACTCTTTGGTGGCTGTTCCACCCTTGTACTATGCTCCTTGAGACCTTTCCAAACCTTAGAAGATGCTTTGGAGCATCCTAGGGAGTCCTATTTATAGTTGTGGAACTCCAACTTTCGCACTGAGTTGGAAAATTTAGAAACCGCATCAAATTTAAGCACTCTGTGCAATTTTCCAAAATATGCTCGGAGTTTAAACCGCCTTAAATTTATGCACTCTGCACAGTTTTCAAAATAGATTCGGAGTTTCTGAATATGCTTTTTTAGGACAATTTAAGGAATATGTTTGTTTTCAGGACAATTTCAGGATTCATTTTCTTCACTTTAAATATTTGATTCTCTTCATTACTCACTTGGTATTCTTATATCTTTGGCATGTGAATTCTTCATTAATGACTTCCAAATCTCCAAATCTTCATTTAGTAAGCTTTCGAGCATAAATCTTCCTTTTGACATCGATTTCACCTTAAGCTCTTGAAATCAACTCGCACATGAAAACATGCATAATTAAATCGATTAAGCACTATCATGTTTATAATACTAGGGTATAAATAGTTGAAATATGCAATATTTCACACTCAATACATGGTAGGGCAATATTTAGAGGTCTTCATGGATGACTTTTCTGTCTTTGGTCTATCCTTTAGTGAGTGTTTGAAAAATCTTTAAAATGTGCTGAAGCGATGTGAAGAAAAGAATTTTGTTTTGAATTGGGAGAAGTGTCATTTCATGGTTTGTAAGAAAATAGTGCGTGGACCTATAATTTCATTTAAGGGAATTGAGGTGGACAGGGTAAAAATTGACCTTATCTCTAACATACCTCCACCCAAGAGCATACAGGACGTGTGATCCTTCTTAAGACACACTGGATTCTATAGACGATTCATAAAGGAATTTAGTTATATCTTTCATCCCTTATGTAATCTACTTTAAAAGGATACACCATACAAATAGACTGAACAATGCCATGAAGCTTTCACTAAGTTCAAGGTTAAGTTGACTACCGCACCTATCATGTAACCACCTGATTGAAGCATCCCTTTTGAGATTATGTGCAATGTGTTTGGCTATGCTATTAGGGTGGTGTTAGGTCAAAGAAAAGAGAAGAAGCCCTATGTGATTCACTATGCAAGTAGAACTCTAAATTCTGCCCAAGTGAACTACTCTACTACGGAGAAGGAACTCTTAGCCGTAGTGTTCACTTTGGACAAATTTAGGTCATACTTGACTGGATCCAAGATCATTATATACATAGACCATGCGACACTGTTCACAATCCCAAGTATAGGGTTGCGATGTAGTAATAATCTCGGTAAGACCGAGGTCGAATCCACATGGACTGATCTTGTATGTTTCTGAAATTAACTAGAAGAAGATGTAAACCTAATTCTGAATATTTTGAGAGAGTAATTATGAATAGAGTAATTAAAACTAATGAATTTAAAGGTGGGAACTAGGGTTTCCAAGGATCCACTTATAGGTTCTCGGGATGCTACCTTGCTTGATTCAAGGACACAACTGGAATCAGAATCCTATCTTATCCAATTGGTAAGAAGAGATTTGTCATATCTCTGAACTTCTCATGGATCTAATCATCAATGGATGAGAGTTATAAGGATTTGAAAGTGATTCCATAACCTAACCATGCCCAGGAGATAAGGCAAACAACAGGATTTACCTATCCTACAACAAATCATAAGAGAGTTGTGAAGATTAGGAAGGATTCCATCATCCTACCATGCCCAAGCGATGATGGTGAACAACAGGACTTACTAATTTCACAATCTCAAATCAGAAAAAGAAGATATTCAAAGCTATCGCAGATCTATTGTAATTTGTCACAACAAACCATTAAAAACTAAAAATATTCCTTATAATCAAATTAGAATCCCTGGGAGTTCAAAAAAACATGAATCAAAACAAAGCAAACATCCTAATCATGCTACAAGCTTCACCTCTTAGCCCTAGCTAAGAGGTTTAGCCAACCATATACATGATTGAACTAAATACTCTTAAACCAAACAACAACTAAGGAGGAAGAAGAAAAACTCCCGGATAGCGGCTCCACCCTTTTGCTCCACTCCTTAAACCCTAGAAGATGCCTAAGAACATAATAGAAACTCCTATTTATAGT
This sequence comes from Magnolia sinica, assembly GCF_029962835.1. Classification (NCBI taxonomy): domain Eukaryota; kingdom Viridiplantae; phylum Streptophyta; class Magnoliopsida; order Magnoliales; family Magnoliaceae; genus Magnolia; species Magnolia sinica. The sequence goes on from NC_080589.1 coordinate 41,633,668, forward strand.
TGTGTAACACCCTCTTGAAAACCAACCTTGAATTTCCGCAAATCGACCTTAGAACTGCCTCAAATTTCTGCAATTCGTGTGCTGTTTGTGTAACCTTAGAATGGTTGAGGACAGTCTTTGACTAGTTGACGGTTACCTTCGAATAGTCGAGGATGACAGGAATTTAAAAGTTCATGTTGCTGGAGTTCGAGTCGAGGAATCTTCGACTAGTCGAGCAGAAGCCTTATACTAGTCGAAGAAGGGCTTGGACTAGTCGAAGCAGGCAGATTTTTAGGATTCCTTTTCTTCACTTCAAGTCTTCAATTTTCTTCATTCCTCACTTGGTTTTCTTGGATCTTTGGCATGTAAATTCTATATTCTTGATCTCATAAGATCCATCCTTGACTTTGGTGATTCTTGAGCGTTAAATCCATGCTTTAACATCCTTTTCAATCCAAGCTCTTATATTCACCTTGCAATACAAACATGATTGAAATAGAACATTAAGCATTTTCATGTTCATAAAACCAAGTAATAAATGGGGGATAATATGTAATATTTGACCTTCAACACAATCCCCAACCAGAATTTTGCTAGTCCCGAGCAAAGTATGCAAAAAATAAACTTTAATGCTCAATCCTTTTTCGGAAAACAATCTTTTGTGCAATCAAGTATGAATGAGTAGACTCAAGACGTGAAAGTGGGATTTTGAAAACTTAGAGCCAAATCACATAAGCAACCAATCAACTAAGTTCTTTATCCATTAAGTCAGAGCATAGTTCACATATCAAGTTTTTCAATGTGATCAGTGAAAATCAATTTACTTCCTATAAGAATACTGTCAATTCATCAAGTTAGCCATGTTTACCATATCCAAATTAATCGAAGAATGAAGTACTGATTCCAAACTTATCCCCTTTTTCCTTCTTTTTCTAGTTTTTGATTTTATATCGACGGTCACTTTTTCTCCATTCTTTTATAGACTTTGCATTGTTTTTGCAGTCTTTTCAAGTCTTTTCACCATATATGACCTTTTTGTTGATCTTACTATTTTTTTTAAACTGGTTCTTTTAATCTTTTTAGGTGGATAGAATTCTCCAGACTCAATCCTCAACTTCTATCAATGATTCACATAATAACAATCAGAGGTTCTAGCATTATTTACAGAAAATCATTTGAATCTGTCTTGTGAATTGGATTAACATGATACTCAAACCTACTCTTAGTTAATTAAATGCAAGAACTTTGGTGATAGATTACTTAGATGATCAAACTCTAACAACTCAAAATTCAATTTCTATCTTATCATCATACTCAAAACATTCTTAAATACACAAATTATCACTTCCCAAACAGATAAACATTGAAAAATTTCAAACCTTTTACAAATTTTGCTCAAAACTGAGAAAACACTGATTAGTTTACCTAATCTCCAATCCCCAACTTAAAATTTACATTGTCCTCAATATAAAAGAAATAAGCATGTAATGCAAAAGAGGTAATGACAAATGATGGAAAGATAGTACCTGAGGATGGAAGATTTGCATTATTCCAAGGATCTCAGTGTGAAGATGGGTGAGCACAACGAAAATGAAAGCAAACTATCCTAAATAGTGGAAAGCAAACTATCCTAAATAGTGGAAAGAAAAGTATTATAATCTTATATCTTATGAAAGCAATAAACTAATCATAAACTAGGAAAGCAAGGGAAAACTACTTAGTCATGCCGCAAGGTTCCTCCTCCGGCCGATATCTTGATAAATTTCTCAGTAGATTTCTCAGCAAAATCATCCAAAAGCCCTTTTTTTGATAGGCTTGGATGCCTTGGAGCATGAATTTCCACAAAAATTTATGGACCTCAGCATAAAGTTTTTAATTGAAATTTGGAGGTTTCTAGAGAATATACGATTCACCTGCAGAAGATAATTTCTCAATATTAGTAGGCTGAGGTGAATGGGAGACCATAAATAATTGAAAAATAAAAGGATTGTTTGCCATTGTCCCTTTAAAATCCAAAGTTGTTGGTTCCGGTTCAAAATTTATCTCCTCCACCTGTAATGGTAAGATTTTTGTGTTAGTGGAAGGAGTGGCATCAACTTCCTGGCCAATATGATCATTTAAATCCGTAAAGTATGTCAGGCAGACATCCAAAGATTTAGGAGTTTCTGTTAAAAGAGACTCATCATCTTCAAATGTATCCATCAAGTTCACCTCATGGGTTAGGTCCTCATTCTCTTGTGGCTTATGCAAATGAAACACATTGAATTCTACTGTCATATTCCCAGAAAGATATTTTCATTACTCCATTCCTATAATTTATGAAGGCATTTGCAGTGGCCAGGAATGACCGACCTAATATGATCAGAATTTGTGCGCCCATATTTGAAGCTGCGTGTGATCCAAGATGATGAAATCTACTGGGTAGTAGAATCTATCGACCTGGACCAACACATCTTCTATCTTACCTCTCAGTATTCTAGTTGAGTGATTGGTTAGTTGTAATGTTGTTTTGGTAGTTTCAACTCATAGAGGACTAACAGTTCATATACTGAGTATGGTATCAGATTAATACTTGCCCCAAGGTTTAAGAGTGCATTACCAACCTTGAAGTTTTTTATCACACCTGAGATTGTGGGACTTCCAGGATCCTTATATTTTAGGGGAGTGTTTCGATTGATTATGGCGCTCACCTGTTCAGTAAAAAATGCTTCTTGGTGTACATTTAGCTTCTGCCTTACTGTACACAGATCTTTCAGGAATTTGGTGTAAGATAGAAACTATTTAATTTCATCCAACATGGGGTTGTTGATCTTGACTTGTTAAAAACCTCTAGAATATTTTGATTCTCACTTAGAGACGTTGGGGAAATGGGGCCTCGAGTTTGTATCCCTGCATTGGTTTTTTATCATATGGAGCATTGCTAGATTCACCACCATCCTTTAAATTTTTGGATTCCTTGGGTTTCTCAACCTTCCTTGGAATCTCTGTCTATTTCGTTTCCATTTTTTAAGGCAGTGTGATCTTAACATGTTCTAGATGCTGAGTTGAAGAGTTGAGATCACATATCTCACATTGTCTTATTGGGTTAGGTTGCGGTTGGGCTAAAAAGATCCCAATCTCCCTAACATTCAGTTGTGTCTCAAGTCTTACAACTGAAGTTCTAAGCTCATTCATAGCTTGTAGTTGCTCTTGCCTAAATGCATCTAATGTATCTTCAAGGGTTCTCCTTAGTGGAAGTCCACTAAATGGCCCTTGTGGATAATTAGTTACATTTGTAGTTGGTTCATTTCCTCAATTAATGTTCCACTCATCAGGAGTATGCGTATCAAAATTTGGTGCACTAAGTGGTTGTTAACACGTGTTTGTAATATCTGCTTGAAACACCTCTTGAAAAGCTGGGATTGTAAGACAATCTTTGATTGGGTGTGCATCGCTCTCACAAATTCCACATATGGTTTCGCCTACTGCTTTGGGCTGAGTTGATTCCTTCTTAGACTCTAAGTCCTCAATTTTTCTTGTGAGAATTGCCAACTGTACATTAATATCATCCTCCTTCTCGAGTACATGTATTTCTATCTCTCTTGGCATTTCCTTGGGAGTACTAGCTTGGTTTGATGTGTCCCATGATTAAACATTTTCAACTAGCATGTCAAAGTAATCCCATGCATCTTCTGGTTTCTTATCCATGAACTCACCATTACACATCATTTGTATGAATTGGCACATGTTTGGACTGAGTCCGTCATAAAAAAGATCAATTATCCACCAAGTTTCGTAACCATGGTGTGGGCAAGCAAGAAGTAAGTCCTTAAACCATTCCCAACATTTAAAGAAGGTCTCATTTTTTTTTTGGGAGAAGTTTATTATTTCCCATCTAAGAGCGTTGGTTTTATGAGTCGGGAAGAACTTTTTAAGGAACTCCTGGCTCATCTTTGCCCATGTGCCAATGGATCTAGGCCTTAATGAATGAAACCATGATTTGGCATTCTCTTTTAGGGAGAATAAAAATAATTTAAGGCTAATTGTATCAGGAGGAATATTGTCATGCCCCAAACTCAGAAACCGGGCTCACAGAATTCTCGATTGCCGAATCCGGCGCTGACAGTCTCCGTAGTGCCCCATTCTCGACTCCCGGCACCCATATGTCATCAGATTCCGATCTTGGGATCCTATAAGAGGATTTCAATATGATTTTTTTTTTGTAATGGAGCATAACCACAAGCATAACCAAGTCACAAAACAACATCACCACATATCCATTATAATGAAAAATTTGAGTACAATGCGAAAAGGGAAATACAAGGTGATCAAAAAGCTCCAAAATAATCTACCACGCGCTCTTGCCTCAGCACTGCTGCGATCCAACACCACCTGTACGCAACGGTCATGCATAAGTTTACGAAAAGCTTAGAGGGTGGTGTAAGCATGTACGCAAGGCAAGTGCCAAGTATGCAATATCAGAGTAATACGGAAATATGCTGGTAAGTCCATGAATACTATTAGTCGTAACAAGGCTATGCGATGCAAGGCATGAATGTTATTGGCCATACCAAGGCCCTGCGATGCGAGGCCTACATAGCCAAATGTCATATGCGAGATGTAATGCAAGCATGCTAGTCCTCATCAAGTATATACGTTAGTGTAGTTCCCCTCTGGGATACCACCAGGGTCTAGTACACTCCACACTGACTGCCGCCTACCTATCCGTACAGCCTAGTGAGTAGAAGAGACCACACTATCCGCCTGACCAGTAGTGTTCCAATACTTACCCAGCTCATCGATAGCGAACTCATTTGTGAGCTAGTCAAACTCAGCCTAGCTTACAACCCCCTCACTCAGATGGATAAGGCCACACCCCCTTCCAACTGACCACGACATAGTGGGAGACGCGGCCTACTGATATTCGGCACTCGTGCACTCATGTATCCATTTGGTCTAGACGTTGGAGTGTCTTTTAGTACTAAAAGGTTCTGAGACTTTCACCCAAGGACATCCTATGTGCCCACAGTGCTATAACCAAGTATTTTCGGTATCCAATCTGGCCATCCAGATGTGCCTGTGGAGGCCATGACCCTGATTTCGCTAGGGCATACAGTGAATCATGTCACACGGAATGCGAAATGCATGAGTCACACCATCCAGTCATGCATCACTCTTGCGTGTAACGCGCGATCATGTGGGGCACTCCGTCTCATAAGGAGTCCCATAAATGTCTCAGCCCAACGACATATGCTATGATCAAACACTTCTCATAACAGGCATACAAATAATGCATATGGGCATGTATCATGATGTTATACTGAGCATATTCTCAGTATATTCTACTAAGCAAAGTATACTAGCATGATTATCGAATATAGCAGGCGATGATCAGCCTTAACCGGTGTGCTACTTACAAGAGTAAGGGCTGAACGATACGCCTCATTAGGCATATAGAAGTCTATATGGAATGGTCCATGTTAGACTATCATAACCTAGTCAAGGTACTAACATATTGTATATCCTAAGGCGGGGTCCCCTACAAGGACGGTGGAAAGTATCATCATCAATGGGGGCCCAACGGTTTGAGTTAGCCCAATAGGTATCAATGATATAAGTGGGGACCCAACGGTTTGGGTTAGTCCACTAGGTAAGGGTAGAAGTGGGCTTAATAATGGGTCCTAGAGAGGTTTACAACTGTGGACATTTAACCATCATTGTCTAAGGTGCGGTCTATTTGGAAATTAAAATTCTAACGGGGTCCTCGGCCCTTCAAATATCTAGGAGATGGATAGACAACGTGAGCATATAACACACACATCATGGTGGGCCTCTCACATCACAATTGGGCCTCATCACCTGGGCATCAAATACATCACATTAGGACTCATATACGGGCCTCATATACATCGCATTGGGCCTCATACTCAGGCCTCATATACATTGCATTGGGCCTTATACTCGGGTCTCATATACATTGCATTGGGCCTCATTACCCGGGCCTTAAATACATCACAATGGGCTGCATCACATGGGCCTAATACACATCACAATGGGCTGCATCACATGGGCCTAATACACATCACAATGGGCCGCATCACATGGGCCTAAGGGGTAGCCCTTGATCCAGAAAATGGATGAACGATGTGCACATAACACATACATCATGGAGGTCCCCACCGTCCAAACCACTGGATGGTGTGGATATACAATACATACATCGAGTGTGGGCCTCACGTCCACGTGTGGATAGTGTGGGTGAAGCACAACACCACAGATGGATGGACGGTGTATATAACACGCTTACATTGGTGGGACCCATCGTCCAGCGTCTGGACAGTGCAGATTGAAAGTACATAGGTCCTGGTGGTCCCACGTGTGGGCCACACGAGCCAGATAAGTTGATATCTATGCTTCTCCTTCATCCAGACGTGTTGGACGTCCCCTGGATGGACGGCTTGGATAAACACGTCCAAGGTGTGGGGCCCACGTCTAGATGGACGGTTGGGATATAACATATACCTCATGATCAGGCCATAGACTTGCTAACGTTAATACAACAGTTGTATAGCTGTGGTCCCCACCGTCCATCAATACCTACCAGGTGGGCCACAATTAAACTGATATGTGTGTTTTCCCACCGTCCAGGCCTGCTAGATGGTGAGGATGAGACACATAAATCACAGTGGAGTCCCACATGTGTGGGTTTGAAACAAATACATCAAGGATCCCACCACACATGGGATGTTATGAATGAAGCACGTACATCACAGGGGGGGCTGCTGGACGTCAGTCCAGCAACATGCATCGATGGACGGTGTGGATCAAATCCACATACAGTTAGGTGGATTTCCACCGTCTAACGTACTAGACGGTGCATGTATAACATATACATCAGGGTGGGGTCCACGGATGTTGCCCACCAGCTGGGACCATGCTGATATTTGTGTTTTCCCATCATCCAGGGCCTACCAAAAAGGGTAGCAGGAAGGTGGGCCTCACGAACAGACGACGATGGATCTAATCCATTCATTAAGGTGGGCCACAACAAGGAAAGAGAGAGAGAGAGAGAGAGAGAGAGAGAGAGAGAGAGAGAGAGAGAGAGAGACGTGAGGCGGGGAAGCTCTGCCACCATGAGCTCCCCTAGATTTTACAATATATACATCAAGATGGGTCCCAAAATAGGTGGGCTGTAAATCAAAATTTAGGGTGGAAATCCCATTTCCACTACAAATTTCAAGGTCTACATGACCTAATACAAGATGGATAACAAATAACATCATGGTGGGGTCCATAGAGAATGGACCCCTCATGGGTAACACATGTATATCATGGTGGGCCATGGGCCACACCTTGGGTCCAAAATGGGATCCCTACCATTGACCGGTAGGCCCCACTTGCCCCATGAATAGAGATCATCATTTACACCTAAGATCACCCACCTAAGGTCTTCTTCTTTAGCTCCTTGGAATGCTAAGCTCTTAAGCTCACCCTTTGATGGAGGATGATGAAAATTGAAGGGTTGGATGGTGAGATTTGGTGGTAGGAAGTGGGCCTTGATCTTGGGTTCTTTCTCTCCACAGTATTTTCTCCTTAGAATTTTCTCTCCTTAGTTGCTTATAAATGGTAGAGAATGAGATGGGATGGAGTGAAATGAGAGAGGAGTGATGTGTGTAAGAAGGATGGGATTAGAGGGATGGTTGTGTAAGAGGTATGGGTTGTGTAAGAGAAATGTTGACTTTGGGGGTAGCTTGTGTAAGAGAGGTATGGGTTGTGTAAGAGAGATGACATATGAGGTATGAGTGTGATGGGTTGAGTACTTGACTAGACTTGATTGATTGATGGGATGGGTTGTAGAGATTCTCTCGAGATTTGTAAATGCGCGACGTTTCTTCGAGTTAAACGCCGGCCCACAACTCCTGGCTTGGGTATCGCATCAGTGCGCAAGACGCGGCGTTGGAATCGCAGCGATAGCGCGGTCGCTAAGGTACAAGTCTCGAGTTAAGTTGACTTACATTTATGGGATGTGACTTAGGGTTGCACGCAAATATTGATTACAAGTCGAGAGTTGTAGGAATTCGACGGGGAGGATCGCGATAGTTTACGGAATGGTACGAACTAGGATACAGGGCTTACATCTCTCCCCTCCTAATAAAAATTTCATCCTCACAATTTACATTATCATCACAACTACACATAACTCATAGAAGGAGAGAAATCATGACATCATATATAATTAGAGACAATATAAAATACAGTCATTCATCAAAAAGATGGGGATAACGCTCGCGAATCTCAACCTCGCGCTCCTAAGATGCCTTGTCTACGCTATAATGACACCATTGCACCTTCACCAAGGGAATGACTTTAGTCCGGAGGACCTGCTCATTCCGATCAAGGATACGAACTGACTGCTCAATGTAAGAAGCATCCTCATGAACCTCTAACGGCTGCCAATCAATAATAGGAACGATGTCTGACCCACACTTTCGTAACATAGAGACATAGAAAATGTCGTGGACGCCAGACAACTGAGATGGCAAGGCAAGCCGATATACTACGGCTCCAATACACCCAGTGATCTCGAAAGGTCCAATAAATCTTAGGACAAGCTTACCCTTTGTTCCAAAATGAACCACACCCTTCATGGGTGAGACCTTAAGATACGCATGGTCCCCAACGGTAAACTCCAACGGACGATGCTGACGATTAACAAAACTCTTCTGTCGGCTCTGAGCTATGCGCATCCTCTGCCTGATGATGTTGATGACCTCTGATGTTTGCTGCACAAGCTCAGGACCTAGGAGACGCCGCTCTTTAACCTCGATCCAACAACTCGGACATCTGCACGGTCTGTCATATAATTGCTCAAAAGGAGCCATGCCAATGGTCGCTTGATAGTTGTTGTTATACGCGAACTCAGCTAATCGCAGGTGCTTGTCCTAGCTACCCGAGAAGTCAATCACGCAAGCCTGAAGCATATCCTCAAGGATCTGGTTGACCCTCTCGGTCTGCCCATCGGTCTTCGGATGATATGCTATGCTGAGCTGTAAAACAGACCCCATCGCTGTCTGGAAGCTCCTCCAAAACTGAGACATGAACCTCAGGTCTCGGTTAAAAATGATCGAAACTGGAATACTGTGCAGTTCATAATCTCCTCAATGAATATCCTCGCAAGCCGGTCCAAAGGCTAGGTACCACGAATCATAAGAAAATACGCCGACTTCGTCAGACAATCGATGACAACCCAGATGGCGTCGTGACCACGCTAAGTCCTCAGCAAACCCATGATAAAATCGGTGGATACGTGCTCCCACTTTCACAACAGGATTCTCAACGGCTGCAATGGTCCTGGGGGTCTCTGATGATCGGCCTTGACACGTTGGAACGTGTCACACTTGGCCACAAAACTGGCTATCTGGCGCTTTATCCCCATCCAAAAATACTGTCGCCTCATATTACAATACATCTTCATCGAGCATGGGTCGATAGAAAACTACGATCAATGTGCCTCAGTCAGAAGATCTCTGCATAACTCAGGAATATTTAGGACATATAATCGGCTTCTGAAGCGAAGTCCACCATCAGAAACAATCTGCCAATCTGACTGACTCTCAGATACTGCCTCTGCCCGATAATTCTGTACCGACTCTTCTGCCTACTGAGCCTCGATCACCCTTGCGACAACAGAGGGTTGAATCGACAGGCTCGATAACTGCACAATAAAAGACTGCAAGCCGATCTCGAAGTCAAATGCTGACACATCCTTAAGCATCTTCCACTCCTGAATCATCATGTGCGCCACCTGACCTTGTGACTGATGGCTGAGGGCATCCACCACCATGTTTGCCTTGCTCGGGTGGTACTGAAGATTAAAATCATAGTCCTTCAGAAGCTCCATCCAACGCCTTTGCCTCATGTTCAGCTCAGACTAGGAGAATAGATACTTTAAGCTCTTGTGGTCGGAGAAAAACTCAAACTTAATTCCATAAAGATAGTGCTTCCACACCTTCAGTGCAATGACAACTGCTGCCAGCTCCAAATCATACTTGTGATAGTTTAGCTCATGGACCTTGAGCTGGAGAGACGTATAAGCCACCGGCTTCCCACGTTGCATCAAGACAGCACCCAAGCCAACACAGGAGGCATTAGTAAATATAATAAATCGATCACTCCCAGAGGGAAGGGTGAGGACAGGAGCAGATGTGAGGCTGTCCTTCAACTCCATAAATGCCTACTCACATGCGTAGCTCCAAACGAACTCGGCGCCCTTCCGGGTTAACTGATCAAAGGGGTTGCAATATGGGAGAATCCCTCAATGAAATGTCAGTAGTAGCCCGCCAAACCAAGAAAACTGCGGATCTCAGAAGCATTTGTGGGCTGGCCCCACTGATGTATGGCATCAATCTTCGAGGGGTCCACAACGATGTCCTGCCTCATCACCACATGACTGAGGAACTTCACCTCCTCTTGCCAGAACTTGCACTTCTCAAGCTTCGCATAAAGCTGGTGTGCATGGAGGGTCTGCAAGGTAATCTCCAGATGTCGCTGATGCTCCTCACGGGTCCTTGAATATATTAGAATGTCATTTATAAACACCACAACAAACTGATCAAGATACGGATGGAAGACCTCGTTCATCAATTGCATGAATATTGCAGGTACATTGGTCAGTTCAAAGGACATGATTTGGAACTCAAAATGACCATAGCGCATCCTAAATGCTATCTTCGGGATATCCTCTTCTTGGACCCGAACCTGATGATAACCAGACTGCAAAACTATCTTCGAAAAGAACTGTGCCTCCTACAGCTGATCAAACAAATCATCGATCTTCGGAAGCGGGTACTTGTTCTTAATCATGACCTTATTGAGCTCACGGTAATCCACACAAAGCCTCAATGAGCCATCCTTCTTCTTTATGAAGAGTACCGACACTCCCCACGGTGAACTGCTTGGATGGATAAAGCCTAACTCGCGCAACTCGTCTAATTGCTTTTGCAGTTCCCACAACTCCAACGGTGCCATACGATACGGGGCCTTTGAAATAGGCGCGGTACCGGGCATGAGGTCGATTTGGAACTCAGTGTGCCGACGAGGTGGTAACCCCAGAATCTCTTGGAACACATGGGGAAAACCATAAACGACCGGCAGCTGGTCGATACTCAAAGCAACTAACTCCTCAACGGCACATGACAATAGGCATGAAAGCTGCTCTCCTCTTGGCTCGGCTACAAAATAGAACTGCAGCAAGCCGGGTATACAAAACGTGACTATCTTTGCAGAGCAGTCCAATACGGTGTGACAATCGGGAAGCCAATCCATGCCCAGGATGACATCGAACTCGAACATCGGCAACACGAACAGATCAGCAGGCAAAAAGATATCTCTAACCAGAATGGGACAAGAAGAGCAAAATCGGCCCAACACTGCAGTCTTCCCCAAGGGCGTTGATACCGAAAAACCCTCATGAGTAGACTCTAATGGAAAACTGGTTGATCGGTAGAAATCATTGGCCACAAAGGAATGCAATGCACCAGAATAAAAAATACATGTACGATGTATGCAGAAATAGGGAGGGTACCCTCGACGACCCCTCCTGATGACTGAGGGTCCTTCTGGGCAGCATAAAATCTGCCATGGGCTTGTTGGGGAGGTGCATGTCCCCTCTGAGGTCACGGCTGCTGTTGCTGCCACTGTGCTGGCCTGATCTATTACCTTTGCTGCTGCGGGGGAGGTCTCAGAGGCTAGTGCTGCGATTGTTGTTGTTGCTATGGAGGCTGGTGTGGTGCCCTTGGCTGCTGCTGCTACGAATGGGGATACTCGTGCTTATGATGTCCTGTCCTACCACATCCAAAGTAAGCACCCAGGAATGGTCCCGGAGGTGGTGCTGGGGCTGCCATTGGTGCTCGGAATTCTGGGCGGGTCGTGCGTCGCTGTTGTGGATGATGCTGCTGCTGATGGGAGCACCGGAGGGCATCTTCCTCTTTCGGTGTCCTCTGCGGTCACGAATCCTCTGTGAATCAACCCAATCTGCCTTGTAAACCTATGCCCTCTGCACTACCTACTCAAATGTCAGGAGCATATGTTCGACAATACGACTCCTGAGGCCAAAGCGCAAGACGTTCTCGAAACGGTGGGCCATCTGCCCCTCATTATCAACAAGTTACGTCGCGAATCTCGATAGCAAGACAAAACGTGCCTCATACTGGGACACTGTCATGTCTCCTTAGACCAAAGTCTCGAACTCTAACGGGCGTTGTTGCCGCACATGCTCGGGAAAGAACTTCCAGTCGAACCGGTCTACAAAGTCCTCCCAGGTCCACTCGAAATTGGCCGATGCCGCTCGGGCGATTGATGCCCACTAGTGCTCAGCCTCACCCTGGAGAAGAAATATAGCTAATAGGACCTGCAGTTGTGTCGTATATCTCATAGTGTTGAATATCTTCTATACCTTAGAGCGTCATCGCTCTGTTGCAGTCGGGTTTGGTTCAACCTGGAAGCGCAGGGGATCGTGCTGTCGAAAGACTTAAAGAAGGGTGCTCGTACTCTCCTGCTTTGCCTGGGTTGGTGTAACAGCGAGCCGCCTGCCCTGCCCCTAAAGAAGGGTAGTCATAGCCTGCAGTATCTGCTGAAGCTGATCTGCACTCACGGGCACTGTCGGGGCTGTGCTAGACTCAGACGAGGGAGCGGGAGTTTCTTGAGTCATTCTCCTAGGCGGCATGTCCTACGAGAAGGAACAAGGGGCCTATCAGCATTGAGAACCCTTGAAGGCACACACGTTAAGGGTCTATATCAAAAAATCGGTAAGATATTCAGACTCGGAACCTATCATTCTAACTTCATAGTAGATATGTGATGTGATCCTCAGGAATTCCCAAGTTATGCTCTGATACCAACTTCTATCATGCCCCAAAGTCAAAAATTGGGCTCACAGAATTTTCGATCACCGAATCTGGCGCCAACAGCCTCCGTAGTGCCCCATTCTTAGCTCTCGGCACCCATATGCCAGATTCTGATCCTGAGATCCTACAAGGAGGATTTTTAATATGATTTTTTTTATAATGGAGCATAACCACAAGCATAACCAAGTCATAAAACAACATCACCACATATCTACTATAATGAAACATTTGAGTACAATGCGGAAAGGAAAATACAAGGTGATTAAAAAGCTTCAAAATAATTTACCACGCACTCCTGCCTCAGCACTGCTGCGATCCAATTTACCTGCACGCAACGGTCGTGCATAAGCTTACGAAAAGCTTAGAGGGTGGTGTAAGTGTGTGGGCAATGTAAGTGTCAAGTATGCAATATCAGAGTAATGCGAAAATATGCTGGTAAGTCTATGAATACTATCAGTCGTACCAAGGCTATGTGATGCAAGGCATGAATGCTATTAGACATACCAAGGCCATGCGATGCGAGGCCTACATAGCCAAATGTCATATGTGAGATGCAACGCAAGTATGCCAATCCTCATCAAATATATATATATCAGTACAGTTTCCCTCTGGGATATCACTAGGGTCTAGTACACTCCACACTGACTACTGCCTACCTATCTGTACAACCCAGTGAGTGGAAGAGATCACACTATCCACCAGACCAGTAGTCTGTCAATACGTACCCGGCTCAACGATAGCGGACTCATTTACATGCTGGTAAAACTCAGCCTAGCTTATAACCCCCTTACTCGGGCGGATAAAGCCACACCCCCTTCTAACTAAACATGACACAGTGAGAAATGCGGCGTACTGGTATTTGGCACTTGTACGCTCATGTATCCACTCGGTCTAGATGTTGGAGCATCTTCAGGTATTAAAAGGTTCTGGAACTTTCACCTAAGGACATCCTATGTGCTCACAGTGTTAGAACTAAGTATTTTCGGTATCCAATCTAGCCATCCATGATGTGCCTGTGGAGGCCACAACCCTGATGTCGCTAGGGTGTACAATGAATCATGTCACACGGAATGCGAAATGCATGAATCACACCATCCAGTCATGCATCACTCCTGCGCATACCGCGTGATCATGTGGGGCACTCTGTCTCATAAGGAGTCCCATAAATGTCTCAGCCCAACAACGTATGTTATGATCAAACACTCCTCATAACAGACATACAAATGATGCGTATGGTCATGTATCATGTTATTATACTAAGCATATTCTCAATGTATTCTACTAGGCTAAGTATACTAGCATGATTATCAGATATAGCAGATGATGAGCGGCCTAAACTGGTGTGCTACTTATAAGAGTAAGGGCTGAATGATACGCCCTGCTAAGAATATAGAAGTCCATATGGAATGGTCCATGTTAGACTATCATAACCTATTCAAGGTACTAGCATATCATACATCCTAAGGCGGGGTCCCTTGCAAGAACGGTGGAAAGTATCATCATCAATGAGGGCCTAACGGTTTGGGTTAGCCCAATGGGTATTGTTGATATAAGTGGGGACCCAATGGTTTGGGTTAGCCCAATGGGTATTGCTAATATAAGTGGGGACCCAATGGTTTGGGTTAGTCCACTAGGTAAGGGTAGAAGTGGGCTTAATAATGGGCCCTAGAGAGGTCTACAACGGTGGAACCATCATTGTCTAAGGTGTGTTCTATTTGAAAATTGGAATTCTAATGGGGCCCTCAACCCTCCAAATATCTAGGAGATGGATAGACAATGTGAGCATATAACACACACATCATTGTGGGCCTCTCACATCACAATTAGGCCTCGTCACCTGGGCCTCAAATACATCACATTAGGACTCATATACGGGCCTCATATACATCACATTGGGCCTTATACTAGGGCCTCATATACATCGCATTGGGCCTCATACTCGGGTCTCATATACATTGCATTGGGCCTCATTACCCGGGCCTCAAATACATCACAATGGGCTGCATCACATGGGCCTAATACACATCACAATGGGCAACATCACATGGGCCTAATACACATCACAATGGGCCGCATCACATGGGCCTAAGGGGTAGCTAATGATCCAGAAAATGGATGAATGGTGTGTACATAATACATACATCATGGTGGTCCCCACCGTCCAGACCACTGGACAGTGTGGATATACAATACATACATTGAGTGTGGGCCCCACATCCACATGTGGACGGTGTGGGTGAAGCACGACACCACAGATGGATGGGGCCCCACGTCCATGTGTGGACGATGTGGGTGAAGTACGACACCACAGATGGATGGACGGTGTAGATAACACACTTACATTGGTGGGACCCACCGTCCAACATCTGAACAGTGTGGATTAAAAATACATAGGTCCTGGTGGTCCCATGTGTGGGCCACACAAGCCAGATAAGCTGATATCTATGCTTCTCATTCATCTAGACATGCTGGACGTCCTCTGGACGGACGGCCTAGATGAACATGTCCAAGGTGTGGGGCCCACGTCCAGATGGACGGTTGGGATATAACACATACCTCATGATCAGGCCACAGACTTGCTGACGTCAATATAACAGCTGTATAGATGTGGTCCCCACCGTCCATGAATACCTGCCAAGTGGGCCATAATCAAACTGATATGTGTGAGGATGAGACACATAAATCACGGTGGAGTCCCACATGTGTGGGTTTGAAACAAATACGTCAAGGGTCCCACCACACGTGGGACATTATGAATGAAGCACGTACATCACAGGGGGGGCTGCTAGACATCAGTCCAGCAGCATGCATCGATGGATGGTGTGGATCAAATCCACATACAACAAGGTGGATTTCCACCGTTTAATGTACTGGACGGTACATGTACAACATATACATCAGGGTGGGGTTCACGGATTTGGCCCATAAGCTGGGACCATGCTGATATTTGTGTTTTCCCATATTCAAGACCTGTTAAAAAGGGCAGCAATAAGGTGGGTTTCACAAACGGACGACAATGGATCAAAACCATTCATCAAGGTGGGCCACAACAAGGAGAGAGAGAGAGAGAGAGAGAGAGAGAGAGAGAGAGAGAGAGGTGAGGTGGGGAAGTTCCGCCACTATGAGCTCCCCCCGATTTTATAATACAAACATCAAGATGGGTCCCAAAATAGGTGGGCCCTAAATCAAAATCTAGGGTGGAAATCCCATTTCCACCATAAATTTCAAGGTCTACATGACCTAATACAATATGGATAACAAATAACATCATGGTGAGGTCCATGGAGAATGGACCCCTCATGGGTAACACATGCATATCATGGTGGGCCATAGGCCACACCTTGGGTCCAAAATGGGATCCCTACCATTGACCGGTAGGCCCCACTTGCCCCATGAACAAAGATCATCATCTACACCTAAGATCACCCACCTAAGGTCCTCTTTTTTAGCTCCTTGGAATGCTAAGATCTTAAGCTTACCCTTTAATGGAGGATGATGAAGATTGAAGGGTTTGATGGTGAGATTTAGGGGTCGGAAGTGGACCTTGATCTTAGGTTCTTTCTCTCCTTAGGATTTTCTCTCCTTAGTTGCTTAGAAATGGTAGAGAATGAGATGGGATGGAGTGAAATGAGAGAGGAATGATGTGTGTAAGAAGAATGGGATGAGTGGGATGGTTGTGTAAGAGAGGTATGGGTTGTGTAAGAGAAATGTTGACTTTGGGGGTAGCTTGTGTAAGAGAGGTATGGGTTGTGTAAGAGAGGTGACATGTGAGGTATGGGTATAATGGGTTGAGTACTTGACTAGACTTGATTGATTGATGAGATGGGTTGTAGAGACGCTCTCAGGATTTGCCAATGCACACTATTTTCTCAAGATAAATGCGGGCCTACAACTCTTGGCCTGGGTATTACATCAGTGCGCAAGATGCGGCGTTGGAACCGCGGCGACGACGCAGTCGCTAGGGTACAAGTCTCAGGTTGAGTCAACTTAGATCTATGGGATGCAACTTAGGGTTATGCGTACTGATTACAGGTCATGGTTCCTGGTATTCGATGGGGAGGATCGTGAGACTCTAAGGAATGGTACGGACTAGGATACGAGCCTTACAAATATCATTAAAATGTATGGTTGTAACAATCTCTTCAAATTCTTTAATATGCATATATGGATTTTCTGAATCAAGTCCATGGAACTTAGGAAGCAATTGAATTATCTTAGGTTTGAGGTTCACGTTTCCTGCATTGATTGGGCGAACTATGTAGGAAGGTGAACTTGTTCGCACCGGTTGTAAATAATCACATAAAGTTCGAACCAGTGGATCTCGATGCACTTCATTCTCATCATGCGCTATCCTAATAGGTGGTGTGTATTGCACAGGATGATGCTCTTAATCCATGCTCTTAGATGATATTTCAAAAATATTTGAGGATTTCCTAACTTGTCATTGATTTTTCAACCAAAAACTCCATTTCTTAAAGACCTTAGAGTATGGTTCCTTACCCGCGAGGGCATAAACCACACTAAATTTTTAATTCTATTTTCTAATTCCTACATCAAGTATGGAAAGTAAGTAGAGGGAAAAAGTTAGAAAGAAGTTACTAGATTGGAGAGTTCTATGTTAGGATCCTACAAAACAAAAAAACAATGTTAGTTCCTAAAAAAAATCCAGAAAAATCCTAACCTAAAAATAAAATAAAAAGTTAGTCCTAATCTTAACCTAATTCTAAAACTAATTAAATTCAGAAAAAATGCAACCGTTACTCCTCGACAACAACGCTAAAAACTTGTTAACAACCCCAAGTGTAGGCTCGTGATGTAGTAATAATCTCGGTAAGATCGAGGTTGAATCCACAGGGACTGATCTTGTACCTTTCTGAAATTAACTAGAAGTAGAACTAGAAGAAGATGTAAACCTAATTCTGAATATTTTGAGCGAGTAATTGGGAATAAAGTAATTAAAACTAATGAATTTAAAGGTAGGAACTAGGGTTTCCAAGGATCCACTTGTAGGTTCTCAAGATGCTACCTTGCTTGATTCAAGGACACAACTGGAATCAGAGTCCTATCTTATCCAATTGATAAGAAGAGATTTGTCATATCTCTGAACTTCTCATGGATCTAATCATCAATGGATAAGCGTTGTGAGGATTTGGAAGTGATTCCGTCATTTAACAATGCCCAGTAGACAAGGCAAACAACAGGATTTACCTATCCCACAACCAATCATAAGAGAATTGTGAAGATTAGGAAGTATTCCATCATCTTACCATGCCCAAGGGACGATGGTGAATAACAAGACTTACTAATTTCACAATCTCAAATCAGAAAAAGAAGATATTCAAAGCTATCGTAGATCTATTGTAATTTGTCACAACAAACCATTAAAAACTAAAAATATTCCTTATAATCAAACTATAATCCAAAACAGTTCAACAAATCATGAATCAAAATAACGCAACATCCCAATCACACTATAAGCTTCACCTCTTAGACCTATCTAAGAGGTTTAGCCAACCATAGATATGCTTGAACTAAAGACTCTTAAACAAAACGACAACTATGGAAGAAGAAGAAGAAGAAAAACTCCCAGACGACGGGTCTACCTTTTTGCTTCACTCCTTAAACCCTAGAATATGCCTAAGAATATCTTAGGAACTCTTATTTATAGTTGTGTAACACCCTCTTGAAAACCGATTGAATTTCTCCAAACCGATCTTGGAACCGCCTCAAATTTCCTTAGCTCGTGTGCTGTTTGCGTAAACTTAGACTGGTCGAGGATAGCCTTTGACTGGTTGAAGGTCACCTTCGACTGGTCGAGGATAATGGGAATTTAAAAGTTCATGTTGCTGGAGTTCAAGTCGAGGAATATTCGACTAGTCGAGCAGAAGCCTTAGACTGGTCGAAGGAGGGCTCAAACTAGTCGAAGTGGGCAGATTTTTAGGGTTCCTTTTCTTCACTTCAAGTCTTCAGTTCTCTTCATTCCTCACTTGGTTTTCTTGGATCTTTGGCACGTAAATTCTTCATTCTTGATCTTACAAGATCCATCCTTGACTTTGGTAATTCTTGAGCGTTAAATCCATGCTTTTAACATCCTTTTTAATCCAAGCTCTTAAATTCACCTTGCAACACAAACATGATTAAAATAAAACATTAAACATTATCATGTTCATAAAACCAAGTAATAAATGGGGGATAATATGTAATATTTAACTCTCAATAGTCGTTGAAGTACCTTCTTTCTAAGAAGGATGCCAAACTTTGCCTGATAAGATAGATCCTTCTACTCTATGAACTTGACATAGAAATATGAGATAAAAAGGGAGTAGAGAACATAGTGGCTGACTATCTCTCTAGACTTGACATACCCAATTTCCTTTAGCCAACATCGATAAATCATATGTTCCTGATGAACAGTTGTTTAAACTCTCCTGAGTACCTTGGTTTGCTGACATTGCGAATTATCTTGCCATAAGTTTCATGCCGACATATTGGACTGCGCAAGATAAGAAAAAAAATTCTTTGCCAAGGTACGTAAGTTTTTCTGGGATGATCCTTATCTATTTAAATATTGCCTAGACCAAATTCTACGAAGATGTGTGCCAAACAATGAACATCAGAGTGTAATTTCCTTTTGTCATTCTCAGGCCTGTGGTGGTCAATTTTTCGCTAAAAAGACCATGACTAAAATTCTGTATTATGGCTTTTACTGGCCCACTATGTTTAGAGATACTCATGAGTTTTGCAAAGCTTGTGAGTGTTGTCAAAAATTAAGAGAATTGTCCCATCGAAACATGATGCCACTAAATTCCATTCTTATCATTGAACCATTTGATTGCTGGGGCATTGATTTCATAGGGTCATTCCCCCAATCCTTTAACAATATTTATATTTTGTTAGTAGTAGACTATGTCAGTAAGTGACTCGAAGTGATCTTGTGCCGGAATAATGATCATCAAATAGTCATTAGATTCTTAAAAGAAAATATCCTTTCTCGATTCAGAACGCCTCGGGCCATCATTAGAATGGAGGTTCATACTTTTGTAATAGGCCATTCAAGAACTTAATGAAGAAATATGACATCTATCATAAAGTGAGCACTCCATACCACCTGCAGATAAGCGGGCAAGCCGAGATCTCTAGCAGGGAAATTAAATAAATTTTGAAAAAAATGGTTAACCTTGACCGTAAGGATTGATCAATCCGCTTAATTGATGCTTTATCGGCTTATCATATATCTTTTAAGACTCCCATTGGAATGTCTCCCTTTAAACTCGTCTATGGGAAAGCTCGCCACTTGACCATGGATTTGGAACATAGAGCCTACTAGGTTATCAAAAATTTGAACTTTAACTTGGACAATGCTGGCTCGCTGTGCAAGCTTCAATTGAACAAACTTGTGGAAATCCGGAACAATGCGTACGAGAACTTGAGAATTTACAAGGAAAAAATGAAGGTGTTCTATGACGGGAACATCCTTTGGAAATTATTTATAATTGGTCAATAAGACCTTTTGTACAATTCTTGGTTATATCTTTTTTTCGGGTAAACTTTGCTCTCATTGGACTGACCTTTTATTGTTACGAATGTCTATCCTCATGGGGCTGTTGAGATAAAGAATCTAATGAATGAGAATATTTTCAAAGTGAACGGACAGTGTCTCAAGCCATTTGAAGAGAAGTTTGATTTAAAAGACATGTCTATGCCTCTGATTGATCCTGTGTACCAATATTGACCTCCTAGTTTGATGGACGTATAGTTAGGTTTATTGCTTTCTTAGGATTTAGGATTAGAATAGTTTTGTAACATCCTAAAATTTCACGGCTAGAGTTTATACTCCTGCCCGAGAAAACCGAGTGCTAATAATTGAATGGAGTGTGGATGCTTTAAAAATCGCACCTTATTTTTTTTCATTTAGATCACATCTAGTTACATTCATGAGAATAAAATCGATTGTATTTACTATTTCATTAGAGTAGAAGAATTTAACAAATTATCAAATTCCCTCTCAATGGGAGCTTATTACATCATCGAGTTTGCAGCGAAAATATAAAACTAAATCATAAAACTATCTTCTTATTCATTTAATAAAATCTTCCATAGGGAGATGGTCCTCCTGGTCTTCAATCTGTACATCACCTGCATCAACTATACGGTTGGAGAGGGTCAATGCCCTACTCATAGTGATAGGTATCCTTTAAGATCAACAATAATTCAAGAGATTTATAAAAGTAATATAAGGGTTCTGATACGTCACTTATTCCACCACTACGAGAGTTATCAATATGCGCAACCAATCTACATAAATGCATGCCTAGAAAAGTGTGTTAGGCTCATCACACGTAGTGATTATCACAATGTGGAATATAATTCGTAGAAAACCCAACTTGCTCCGCATCCCATAACTATGGAGATTCGCCGACGTGTCTAACATTAACGTGGATTTATGCAAACATCTCAAGGCAACACAACAACGCGGTTGGGGGATTTATGTAACACGATGTGTTCATGGAGTGAGTATTTGCAACATCTAATCTCGAAAGTGATGTAACACGCATGATGATTTACTTACATCAATTGTACACCACGCCAACCAACCCACGAAATTACGTTCTAACCAAGAGGACCGCTACCTGTAACACATTACGTCCATGATAAATATTTGAATCACTAGTTGTGATACCTTTAACACATCACTTGCACTGATAGAGAGATAATTTAAATTATGAAAGTTTTGAAATTCCAAGGCACACGCCTAAGCCATAAAGTTCAATAGCATATAGCTAATAAAATAAGGAGGAGAGTAGCAATGACTAACTCAACAAAGAGGAGAGTAGCAATGGCTAACTCAACAAAGAGAAGAGCAGCAAGGGATAACTCAACAAAATTGGTGAAGGCAAAGGCAATGCTTGTATCCATCACCACATAAAAATAATGAAGATCACTCATAATTAACATCATACCATAATTCCCAGGGATAAATAATTGTTGGTAGTAAATTAACAACTGCAGGGTGAAAATCATAATATCATGGAAGCATGTAAAAGACAAGCTAATTTATATCAACTTAAATTAATGCAAGCTTAAAGGAATCCCTCACCTTAAAGTTGGATCACCCTCTTGTATTGTTAGGATTTTTTTGCATGTACGTTAGGGTTGAATTGTTGTTTTAGGGTTTATTATTTATCCAAACGAACTCGTGATCCAGCATATGCACCTATCGAGTCAACTTAGTTTGACTCGGCCCATAAATCTATAGGTGAAATTAAAAATTAATACATATAACAAATTCTTATTAGCAATTTAGGATTAAAAAATGGGAATTTACCTTTGTTGCTTAAAGGATCAACTCTAGATATTAATTTGTGGCTAGGTGGATCAATGATCATACCCAAGCGTTCTTGGGACCTGATTTCTTTCTCTCCCTCTGTCTCTCTTTCTCTCTCCCTATCTCTTTGTTGCTAGATGGCTGGCCAGGATCACTCCAACCAAACCCAACTTTTTGGATGGATTTAGCGGGTCTAGGCGCTGTTCATGGCACTCGATCCTCCTTTCTCTCCTTTCTTTCTCACGATCTTCTCCCTTTTTTTCTCTCCTACTTTGCCTTATTTTTCTCCTAGATTATCTGGCTATCACTCTTTTTAGATTGGGTGGCCTTTTATAAAGATTTCGGCCAATTCTGCGTTAGGTTCCTACCTCATGACTTGCTGTAACAAAGGTGTCAGCACGGTGTGTATACGTACAACAACACTGGTAGTTATTTGATTCAAATAGTGGTCGAGGTCGATGACTTATTTCCTCTAGTATTTTATGGGATACCTCATGTTCAAGTGGGCTACTTAGTGATTGGATTGGATCTTGGAAGAGTGGAAGTTCAATGATCAACGATCGGTGATCAAACAAAGAAGATGACCGATGTTTTAATGGCAGCTTCCGTTATGGCCCATATTTCCTTGAATTGATTTCAATGGACGTTTCAGATTGTTTAACTAGAACTTGTGGGCACAAGAAATCAAAGGTTCAGAAAAATTTCATAGATGGGTTTCACGAAAGAAACTTCCGCATAGTTTAAGGAAATTTGGCAGAGATACCGTGTTTAACTTGCCTTTCTCAACTCCTTCCCTTATTATAAGGTGTCAGAATCCTTCCAAGAACATATAGATTGCCTGGATTAGTGGTAGAAAACCTATTTGAATTGGTTTTGGTGCTAGGCTTTGCGTTGGAAACCTCCGTTGCCACTTGTAGTTGAGAGAAACATGGTTTGAATGCCGTGTGTTGCATGAATTTTAAAAGATGGAAGATGCTTAGGTGAATGGTCGTGATCATCTTAGTATAGGACTGAATGGTGCAGATGTTCGGTTGGGATGTTGGGTTAGCATGTGTTCCGGCTCCAGAGCAGGAGGGAAAATAGGAAGTTTCCTATTTAGACGTGATCCCCTTGCGGGAAGATTTTCTCTTGTAGCAACATGTATACGGGGTTAAGTGGGGTCCACTGTGAGGTTTTTGGAGAAATTCACTCCACTCATCAGTCTAGTCGGGTCATGTTGGCCCATGAGCATATATATGCAGCAGATCAGAGCCTTATATAAGCTTATTTTGGATATTCTCCTACCGGGTGTTGAAACAAACTTAATTTCAATTAGCGGTCCATGCTTAATGATCAAGGATGAATTTTGGAGGAATTGTGTAGTCTAGATAGGCAAACAATTAAACAAAATTTGGTAGTTGATCGATGGTGGGAAAAGTCTAAATCTAAAATACCACCTTTTGCATCAAAAGGAAAGAACTGACTTCAACGTTCAACGATGTACAATCATAGATCAGGGTCTAAACTTTGTATAACCTCATATTCATATGAGACCAAACTTTGGTCCAAATTTGAGTTGTGATGGACAACAAGAAGTGTCTAAATCTGAAAATCTAGATTTATAAGGAGTTAGTAAGCCTCGATAGGATAACTTCGCGCCTAAGAAAAAGCCTATGCATCTTCATATTTCACACTTAGTCCATATTATGGGTAATCCAGGTTGTTCATATGAAGTGAAATATCCTACTACAACTACCCACGAGGTTTCTTCACTCGATGGACACCAAAATCAATGGTTATGGGTTGATTTATCAATTGGGCCACTCTTACAATGATCTAAGGTCTGAAATTTGATGTGTATAGTTAATTTATGATACATAGGCATGGGATAAAATTTCACATCAAACAGATTGTGGGAACCATGTGATCTAGAATTCAAGGGTTTAGGCTAGTGGCGTTTTCGTAATTATTGTTGATATGAGAGTTTTGGAAAATCTAATGGTTGTACATGGTTATAGGCACGCTTCTAAGTAATTCTTACAAAAGGACTTATATCTAAATCATTATGAATAAAGAGTTATTCACCAAATTAATAAGGGAATGTACATATATTAAACCACACAATGAATGGTCAGATGACATTAGAGTTGGGCATCGAGTTGAGTTAAGTTGAGGTGAGCCAAGCTCGGCTCATCTTGTGCATAGTGCACTCGAGTTCCAACTCGAGCTCGGCCTCGAGCTCAACATTGAAGCTTAGCTTGTTTGTCAAAGCTGTCGAGTCGAGTTTGAGTCGAGATAGTGGTTCGAGTCGAGTCGAGTTTACCTCGAGTCGAGCTCGAGCTTGTTCATATCATCATATGTTAAGTTATTAAAATTTTGGCAAAAAAATACAAATTAAATGTCTCATATACTAATGCTACATTACTAAGGCATTAATGATAAACATCTAGATACTATCAATATCATACCACAAAAACATAATTTGTCCTCAACAATCAACATTAACATCAATTTGAAATAGTTAAAATATATCAAAATTATAAATCTATTCATGAAAAATTTTAAAGCTTTCATTCCTTCAAGCATTCTAGCCCACATTTTCAATTTCATTGTCCTCTTCATACTCTTCAGCATCGAAAGTGCTACCGCCCTAAACTGGATGCAACCAATCCTGCGTGCATATCAGTGCTTCAACTGTATTCGAGGCGAGTGAGCTTCGATACTTGCTAACTACCCTGCTACCGGTGCTAAAAGCTGATTCTGATGCCACGGTCGGAATTGGAATTAATAAATGTCCCGTGCCATCAACGAAAGTCTAGGGTATTCACGAGCTCGAGACTTCCACTATTGTAAAACATCAAAATCATTATCTTTTATCCTTATGACTGGTTCCTTTAGATACTTGTCCACTTTGGATTCAATTTTCTTCATCTCCATTTCTTCCTCGTCTAAAAAATACATAATGTCACGAAGTCGCTCGCCCATAGTAGAAGAATTATCCGCAGTTTGAGAAGTACCTATTGCACTTGATGTTTCAGCTGAATTATCAACATATGATGTAAACAACTCTTCAATTGCAGCATTAATAATGGCAGTCTCCATAGATACTCTTTTGGAACTTGAATAAAGTGATTTGAAAACAAATCTAACCATTGCCATCTTATATCGTGGATCTAGGACAACCGCAATGGCCATTAATAAGCGTCATTTAGCCCAATACTTATCAAATTTCAACTGCATTCCTAGAGCCATCGCTTTTAAAATTTTGAACCATCAGCAGCACATTTTTTAAGTGTGTTCATAATGAAATTAATTTTATGAAGAAATTGATTTGTCATGGAATAATTATTTCCTGAAAAAATCTTCATACGGTCGTAAAAAACTTTGAGAAACCAATGAACATCTTCAGCTTTCTTCCAGTCTTCATCACTTGGCATGTATGCGTACATTTTATCGTGCGCCACAAGTTCAGGGAATGCAACTTTAAATTGTAAAGCTGTATCCAACATTTCATAAGTAGAATTCCAGCAAGTGCAGACATCTAACTTCAACTGTTATTTATATTTCAAATTCAAATGTTGGATTATATCATTCCACGTACTCAGTCTTGAAAGTGACCCCCTTATACATTTAACGCTATCTCGTATGTTTGCAATCGTTGAATCAATTGCTTTAAGCCCTTCTTGCACAATCAAGTTGAGTATGTGAGCACAACATCTAACTTAAAATATTTTACCTTCGAAGAATAAATTTTCAGCAGCCTTGAACTAATTATGTAAGAAAGAAATCAACATATCGTTGGATGAGGCATTATCTAAAGTAATTGAAGAGATTTTCTTTTCAAATGCCCCACTCAACAAGACTGTTGTAAATGCAATCGGATAGTACGACACCGGAATGAGGAGGAGGAACGTGGTGGAAGTTTAAAATTCTCTTTTGTAGTTTCCAATCCGCATCAACGAAGTATATGGTCAATGACATATATCCCTTTCTCTGATTCGAGGCCATCCACATATCTAATGTCAAACTTATTCTAGATACGGATTCCAAGAGAGCTTTCAAGTTAGCTTTCTTAATAGCTTACATCTTCATGCACTCTTTTTTCATAGTAGATCGAGAGGCCTTCTCACATATGGGATTTAGAAATTTACAAAATCCCATGAAAACCTTGCTCTATACCATGCTGAATGGCTTCTCATTGACTATCACTAACCTCGCAAACCAGTCATTCAGTTTATTCGAGTCATACTTATACGTTGAGAGTGCAGCTTTAGAGTCGTTATCTTAAGAAATAGTAAATGAAAGCAGTTGTTAGACTCCACCCTTCAATGTTCTTGGTCTCTTCATACATTTATCTAGATGCCTCTGATAGTGAGTTGTAAAAGAACCAGAATGCTTGCTGTAAAGATTCTTACAAAACTTGCATATAATCTTGATAGAACCATCTGGTTGTGTGATCTCATCAATAGATTCTTATATTGCTGATATTTATTCCCTTTCACAGAACCTGAAGCTGTTTCAACTTTGTTATCTATTTTTTCTTCATCCATAGAAAAAGGAGAATTGATTGACGCACCAGGGCCAGGAGTACTTGGGTTTTCTTCAGTAGTCATCTAAAAATCAAAAGATAATAAGAGTAGGGTAAGATCAGGGATTTTATAGGTTGAAGGAATTAGTTAATGACATTTACACATATATATAAATATATAATACAAACAATATCAGGCCCCTCCATAAACTGCAAGACACAAGTGTCTCAGATAGTTCCCTAATAAATAAATCCACTGGGATACATACATATACATAACTATAAATTGTTCATAATTGTTTCAAAATTTTTTACTAATTATTTCTAAATATCTTATTCCTACTTGTCTCTATCTAGAGGTGCTAATTGTCTCCATCCCATTTAGTAACATTCCATGTATTGTCCCCATACAATTTATATGTGAGCCGAAATTTTGACAGCACCTCCCTATATTCTCCAGATATATGTAAAATTCAATACTAATTAGTTGCCACACCCACATATAATCCATTACATATGTAGTGGAAACAAACTAGTAAAGAACTATATATTCAGAGAAAATATAGGAAAACATTACCGAAATTTCAACCACATGTAAATTGAATGATGACAACCTAAGTACATGGTATGGTACCGAATTGTCCAAAATGGGACAATTTAGGAATTCATAAAGAATAAGTATTTTCAGTGGAATAATTGTACTTGTTCAATATAAATTTCTAAACAGGAGGTATATTGCTAAACCACTACGTGACCTAAACATTAATTAACAACATCAGATCACAAATTAATAATCATAAGCATTAATATGATAATATGTAAAGAACAATTATCAAAATATATAAGAAGCAATTTATCCATACAACTACAACTCTACAAAAAGATAATGTTTAAGAACAAATAAGAAGATAATGCATATGATCATTAACATACAACATTTTAGTTAAGTTACAATAATCTAGTAGGAAAGTTAAGTCTATACGAGTACAACTACAAGTCTACAACTGTAACTTTAGAAGTTTATAAGATTACAACTAAAAAACTTAATACATCATAGTTAATTTTCCTACTCTAGATCAGATCCATAATTTTCGTCATCCAAGCTTAGGCTAGTGGTACTATCCAATATGATCATTAACCTCCCCAGAATCAAAAGGTGGGGAGATTATTTCACCATGCTCTTGTATAGATTCAACTAATTTTTTTCAAACTTTTTTATGAGCTGATATATACAGAATATCCAAGTTTTAGTAGAATGAGGTGAGTCTGGAAATAAACTTTGATGGCTTCTTGCTTGTCGAGATCGGTCCTGCTTCTGTGGCATGTTATCGAGGAGTACATCGTTAACATCTTGATAAATCTACCTCTTCCTTGCTCAACTTCAAGGTTAATTGTAATTGCTCTTCTTCCAGTCTTCTTAATCTAGCTGCATTCTCTTCTTCCTCTTCCCTACTTATTCTCTTCACCCTCTCTATTTCAGAATCTTCATTGATTAGAACGGGTCTGTTATTGTATATCTTATGGCTAGTTGTATTCAGCGTGGGGGAGGGAGTAGAAGGCTTCTTATTGGAGTCTACAAGAGCTTGGTATAAAAATCATATTTCCTCTGATGCTTTGGGACAGGTTTTGCATCTCCCCCCCGACCTGATAAGTGTAGTATAAGCCGATTTGTTTTGTTTACAAATCTGGCCCCACACAATTTACATTGGATATTCATTTTTCCAGAAGTTGGGGAGTACACTTGGGATCCATAATCCCAAATATCGGTGGATGGGCCATCTGAAGACATTACTTGTTGCACACAATTTAGAAACAAAGCATATTTTAGAGCTACAGAAGTTTTAGATAAGGATACTCATTTAATATGGGAACTCAAAGCATTTTCTAAAGGGTGTTTGTCTTGAGTAAATTCCATGCGAGTTTGGGAATCTCTTTGAATCTACTGAGGTATGGACATTAAGCTAACTATTATGTATATTTGGCAATGTTGAAAAATTGTTATTGTTTCAAAAAAACAAAGTTCATATCACTTAAAGGAAAGCATCATATAGCTTGCAGACAATAGTTCAATGTGTTTAAACCACCAATCGTTAATACCCAGTTACTTGAAAAAATAGGCATTTCATACCCAGATACTTAAAATAGGCAATGTATCTCGAGCATGTCCAAAATGCCAGTATTAAGTGTAGGCCATTTCTATGGCGTATTCATGCATATCTGGGTATAATATCCAGAAATCATACAAACAAAGGCTCATATTGCTTCTTATTAGTTACTTCAACAGGAATTACACAGGAAGTTGGTAGGTCTCAATTGTTTTTCCATAAATTGCCCACATGTCTAGCATAGGAAATTGGTAGGTCCTATCTATAGGTTTAAATTACTCTACATGAAAAAGGTTAAACCATCATTATCGCCATGGCCTTATCCCAGCTATTATTGGTCAGTTATATGAAACAAAGTCAGCTATGGAAATTGATTTCCATTTCCACGGGTTTCCTTGAAAAAAGGCGATTAAAAAAAAAGGAAATGGAGATTTCCATATTTTTCAAGAGACTGTTCTCACTCATGATGATTGGCTTCTCCACATTTCCATGGACACCACATGTGTTAAGAGACAAAGTAGTTTAGTTGGATTCTTTTCCACAAATTTCCTAGGATGTAAAGTTTTCGTTTTCAAATCTACCATTTGGATTCCGCTAATCTAAACAGGCCCACTTTCTTAAGCATCTTATGGAATCAAGAGCTTGCATGGACAGCTAATCACTGTGTCTTTCTTGATTTGTTCCATTCCATAACAGTGGCATATATTAATTGTTCTGTGAGATGAATGACTAAAGTATGAGTCATCTGAGAAAATTGTGTATAGTCTGTGGATACGATTGAGATTCTGTTCTTAGTTTTCATAAGTCTCCCAAATGGCCAAATATCAGGTGGGCCCATTGTCCAAACAGATGGACAGTGTGGATATAACCCATACATTAGGTAGGCCCACTATCTAAATAGATGGACAACATGGATACAACGCATACATTAGGTGGGCCCATTGTCCAAATAGATGGACAGTGTGGATATAACCCATACATTAGGTGGGCCCACTATCCAAATAGATGGACAACATGGATACAACACATACCTCAAGTTGGCCCATTGTCCAAACAGATGGAGACGTGCATTAGGCAGGCCATCACGGAACCCGATTCGAGATCCATGCCACTCATTAGGTGGACGCCATTCTCTAGCACCTGGCCAACACATTAGGCCATCACGGAACCCGATCCTCCTATCGAATGTATGCATTGCATCTGCCCACATAAAAAGGGTAAATGATCACAACCGTCCATTCAAATCTTCATCTGAATGACTGGATCTCCAACGGAATGAAGAAAGAGGAAAATAAGAAGAAGAAGAAGAAGAAGAAAAAGAAGATGATGATGATTAAGAAGAAGAAATAGATGCACTAACCTTGTCGGGATTGGGCGAGATCGGGTGAACATTCGGGCAGTGTTCGGGGCCTCAGGCAGTCGTAGCTCGTAGTTGGTGTGGCCCACCTCTAATTGATGTTGCTCGTCGGGCGGGCATGCGGCGGACAGCGGGCTGGGTGGGGGTGGGGTAGGGTTTTTAGAATCTTATAATACATATATGTGTGTGTGTGTGTATAAATATTATATATATAATATTTAAAAAATTATAAAAACCTATTTCTAATCGAGCCGAGTTGAGCTCGAGTTCGAGTTTCGAGTCGAGTCGAGTTAAAATGGCCCACGGTCGAACTCAACTCGAACTCAACTCGAGCTTTAAGATTTAAGCTTGACTTGGCCCGACTTAGCCATTTGAGCCGGGTTAATCCGAGCTGACTTGAGCCAAGTCGAGCGAGTTATTCGAGCTAGCTCGACTCGTGAACAGCCCTAGATGACATGTTTAAATTAGGAAAACTTGATGGTTAGTAATCTAGTCATATATGTAGGTGGGTGTATGGTCAGTTGTGTAAACAGATGATCACAAGTGGGTTTACTTGGACATATGATGATCTTGTCTTAAAATCAACGGTCGGATAACTTGATCTATGGATGAAGATTATTCTCAATGGTCAGATTTATGGTGGAGAATATATGTAAGGTCAAGATAACTAGATTAGTATTGTAAACATGTACATATCAAATTAAATTTCATGTTAACACTCGAGAACTTTCAATACTTGGGTATTGAAAAGCTTAGGGAGTTACAATCTACCCCTCTTAAACAAAATTTCATCCTCGAAATTTAATTACTTTTACCATTTATGCCGATTCGTTATGTTTAACTTTTCGACCTATTCCTTGTGATATGGATATATATTTCTAGGTGTGCATGTAATTAACTACATGAAAGCGGGGCGCTACAAGTTTGTTTTCAGTTTATTTTCATGCTAACCCATTAACATGATGAAAACTTTAGAAAAGCTTCAATTCTCTATTTCAGGTATTATCTTACCATCACTTCCCTTTTTCTTTTCATTGCCTCATATGCATTAAATGCTTATTTATAAGTGCTATGATGTTTTAAGCACCCTTTGTTGTCAAATTTCGGTGAGACAAAACAATTTAGAGTGTGACTTGTTCATATGATGGAAAGTTCACCTTCAAGATCATCATCATATGAAGATTTGAAGTACTAGACATGAAGATCATGCTACTAAGATCAGTCTTATAAAGTGAGTCTACTTCAAGTTCAAGCTTCTAATACGAATCTACTTCAAGTAGAAGATCTGAAGTTACTGAAGACTTGAGTTCAATGTCTAATGATTCAGGTATAAGTGACCCTAGAAAGACCCTAGGTTTAGGTCCTTTCTTATGCATATTATCTAAGGGTTATTATACTTTGAATGGACTAAAATTCTACTAGTCCTGGCTTATGTTCAACTAGTCCAGGCTCTAGTTCGACCAGTCCAGGAATTTCTTCGACCAATCCAAGTTTTAAACTCAAATTTTGAGTTTTTCTGATAGATCCTCGACCAATCGAGCACCCTTCTCGACCAGTCGTGGAGATTTTCTCGACCAGTCATGGGGAGCTAGACTCGAACTCCAGCAACCTATTTTTGCATCCCACGACTAGTCGAGCAGGCTACTCAACCAGTTGTAGGTCGGTTTTATTCGATCGCACCAGAAAATTTGAAATTTTGTTAAATCTAAGACCAGTCGAAGGAGACATTAGACCAGTCAAAGGAACTATTTTTCAGCCTATAAATAGAGGTCTTTTCTCATTCTAAATCATTTAATTAAGCCATAAAAAGCTTCCACTTTAAGAGGAAAGTCCCTGTCATTATCAAGCTATAGTCTGGTAATTTTAGATTCTTTTAATATCTTATTTATTTTTGTAATTCCTTGATCTCTGCGTTGTTAATTTAATTTTTTTAAAGGGAGTTTTCACTCTATCTTTAAGATCTAAGGAATTCAAACAAGTAGCAAAAGGTTTGAGATAATTTAAAATCTATTTAAAATCTAGAACCCTTGATTATATTTGTTGGACATTGAACATCTACATCAAGCGAAGCGGTTCTATGGGCTACATCAAGCAACATCTTCAAGAAGAAGATAAGTACTTTTTATTTGCTTTTTGGTTTTGTTTGAGGTTAGCCAGAAAAATCTTTGTATTGGTTTTGACTGAGATCAGCCAGAAAATCTCAGCGCAGGGTTTGATTGTGATAGCCCAATTAAAAACACAACTGTATAGGTTTTAAGGTGAACTTGAGAAAACCTTGTTTCATAGTGAACGCCAATATCACGTGGGTTGTGATTATTGGGAGTGGAGTAGGTGTGGCTGTTTGAGAACAGTTGATGTACACATGGAACCACTATAACTCTTGGTGTTTGAGGTGGATGATGATGCATGTGATGGATGTGTGTTGAATGTTTGTAATCCTTTCTTTCATGTACATGTGGTGAATGCTTGTAATAGATAGCTTCCATTATTTGCCTCTTGTTTTAGTTTGTGATCTTGATCCTTACTGAGTTCAAGAAATCAGGTTGTCCTACCATAAACATTTGTTTTGGTGTAAGGTTGTCCTTTGAACAAAGTTTGAATCAATATCTCAATACTATTACGATTGAGATCTGTGATTGATTCAATTATTTATTATTTTCTGTTCAGCAATTTTTTTATTTTGGCATAGTCCTATTCACCCCTCCCCCCCTCTAGGACTGAGAGCTCACCCTTTTTAAGTGGTATCAAGGGTAAGTTGCTCATTTTCTTTTATTAATTTCCTTGAGCTTATCGATCTAGAGCTTTCATTATGTCAAATTTCGATAGCTTGTCTATTACTAGGCCACCACCCTTTGATGGCTCAAACTATCCTTATTGGAAAGCCAGAATGAGGATTTTCTTGAAATCCATTGACGAAAGCGTGTGGCAAGCCACGGTAACTAAATGGAAAGCACCCGTGTCTGAGATTCTAGGCAGTGATGGAGCCAAGTCCATTAAAGAAATGCCTTTTTATTTATGGACCATACCTCAAAAAAGTGAAAGCAGTGCTAATGCTAAGGCTTTAAATGTAATTACATGTGCTCTATCACCTGATAAGTTCAAAAGAATCATTTCAAGTGATACAACTAAACAAGCCTGGAACATTGTTGAAATGACACACGAAGGAACGACTATTGTCAAAAAGTTTAAAGTTCAGATCCTCACTACTAAGTTTGAGGAAATTCGTATGGAAGAAAATGAGTCTTTCATGGACTTCTATACGAAACTAAATAACATAGTCAATTCTATGTGGGGCTTAGGAGATGGGATCCCAAAAAGCAAAGTCTGTGCTAAAATACTGCGATCGCTTCCTGAGAAGTTTAATTCCAAAGTTACTGTCATTCAGGAACTAAGAGACACAGATCAAATGAAGGTTGATGAGTTAGTTGGTTCACTTCAAACCTATGAGTTAAATTTTAAAGCTCCCAGAGGTAAGTCTATAGCTCTTATATCATCCTAATCTATTTTAAAAGATAGCGATTCTGATTTTGAAAACTCAGAGGATGATATGGCTTTACTTGCTAAATTTTTTTATAGAATTTTTAAAAGTAAGAAAAGAGTAGATTTTCAAAAACCCTCTGAGAAGAGAAAGGGAAAATATAAAAATTGAAAATCTCTAAAAGACAGTGTTTCAACTCCCATGAATATGAGCATTTGGCAAATAAATGTCCAAAAAGGGCCAAGCCAAAAAGAAAAGGCATGTTAGCCACTTGTGATGAATCATCTAGCTCTGAAGCTTCTTTTGAATTGGATGAATCAGAACAAGAAACTTCAAATGAAGTAAAGGCTCTAATGACTATAGCCAGAGTCACCTCCTCAAATAGTTGTAATTCATCTGATTATGAGAATCTCAAGAGTGACCCTGAAAATGAGAATGAAGAAGATCTTCAGGATGCCTATAATGCCCTATATAGGGAAAGTTGTAAGATTGCTATCAAATTAAAGCTTTAAAAATAAAAATTCTTTAAATTAAAAGAAGAACTTGAAAATTCTATTTTAAAAAAAATCTCATCTTTCTGATTGTTATAAAAAGCTAAATGTGATTTAAGTTTTAAAACTTCTGAACTTGAAAAAATCAGAACAAAAAATTAGAAACTAAAGCATGAAGTTTCTTCCCTATTGAGTTCTAAGGATACTTGGAGGTATGCCCATGGAGACCCTAAGATTGAAAATTATTAACTGCATCCAGAAAATGTGGTGGTAAAATGAATGATGTATGTTGATCAGTATTAGCACATAAACATGGGATAGATTAAGCCAAAACACGGATATAATTCAGGATAAGTGAATAAAGCAAGCGGAAGACTTATAGTAAAATATGTGTACAAGTGTAAGTCCTTGAATTACATATACAACCAGATCGTGTAAAAGTGTTATTTATCAAAATTATAAGTACAAGTTACATCATTTCAGTTCCCAAAATAGTAATCCCATAGATCCCGCGCAATAGACCGAGGCTCGCTAGAACCCGTCTCAAAACCGCATATAGGAGAAGGCGGCCTCGTCGTCATCCAGCTCGCCTGCCTCAGACGCGCATCCACATCTGCAACATCGGGGCCTAAAGAGTCTGGTGGGTGTGCAACACCGCCTAAACGTGGGAGTGAGTGATCAACTCGGTGGAACAATAAGGCACGGTTAACATGTTATCGATTCAATCAAACAGTAATGATAAAGCAGGACAATTAAAGAAATCCTAAGTACTCTTATTAATGCAAGTATGAATGCGGTATGATGCGTGCCCTCACGCGTACACCCTCGGCGTCTTCCTCTTACGTTACGCATGACATCGCCTCAAAGTGCGCCACATCTACAAAGCACATGCAAATGCGGTGCATGGATATGATTACCAAGTTGTTATTAGTCCAATTCATACACAGGATTGGGAAGCTAAGATACCTTCCTCATATCACCATCCAAACAGTGATCCATACTAGGGTCGTCAATCCTAGATATCTCATACGATCATATAGTTGAGGTCGTAGCAAAGGGCTCGTCACCAATCAATGCACGCCTTTCATGCCCTTACTACCACAGATCGGCTCGTCACCTCCTTGCGGTATCCGGTATGCTCGAGGTCACTACAAAGGGCTCGTCACCAATCAATGTAGGCCGACAAAGACGAATATAGTGTCCCATACCACCATAATCGGCTCACGAGTTAAGTTGCTCACCGGTCACTATGGGGAGGCTCGTCACCCCAGAGTACGTAGGCTCGACCACGGTGTCCCATACCACCATGTCCGGCTCATGAGTCTTAACGGATCGGTACCATGGTTATTAGGATTCCACTGGTAAGTTCGGTACCCTAGATTCAAGCGATCGCGTCCATACATGGTTAACATACATCGGACAATCGGGTTAGTTGACGAACTCGACTAGCACGAGCGCACGTTGAATTGAGCGACATAGAGTGCGCAAACACTCTGCGTGGCCAAACCACCTGCCGCCAACTCTAATACGACTCGGGTTCGTCTAATGCGTCTCACGTGGCGAAAGCAATCTCAACCACGACCAAAGGGTCAATTACCGATTTCTTGGACTAAGGCATAGTCCCAAACATCCTACACTACGACAGATATTCATATGGAATGTAAAACAGTAATGGAACAACCACTCAAATCATGGTGCATACACATCTGAAGAATATCAACTTAACATAATTGTAAGCATAGGAATGCTTAAATTTAAATAACTTGGACTGTAAATCTGCAGAAAGAAATCATGCGCATCCATAGGAGTATTGAGAATCACTTCTCAACGCCCACATTTAGTGTAATCGTTACACTTAGATCATCCATGCATTTCTACAAACACTTAGCATACATGGAACAACATACATGACGCATGTTGAAATACATGCACTTAGACAATTCCTTTTATCAAGGAGTTGTCATACATGCATCTAGCATACATACATGACCAATAATCATGGCAAGCACAAGTGCGTATTTTATACGTATACGGTACTTTATAAATACACTTAGAATACACAAATCTCAATATAGCACATGCATATCGAAAGCAATGCAAACATAACATTTGACATGTGAAATCTCATCCATAACAAGAATAAATCACTAACTGGGATTGAAAGCCCTGAAAACCATAACCTATACACTTAAAGTCCGCACCTTAAGCGAAGAAAGAACCGCCGAACTGATTTAGACGAGTTGTCTTCGTCAACGGCGCAAGAATACCCTAAAATAAGGATAGAAATGAGATACAACAACACCAAGTCTAATCTAAGCTCTAACACAGTTAGGGTTAGGTTAACTTACCCCAAAAGATCTCAGAATCGTCAGAGGAACGATTCAAAGTGAAGGTTCAAAGGTGAAGAAGAACAAGGAAGAATCAAGATGATTCACTAATTAATCTCTCTCACTAACTCTCTCTTTTCCACTCTCTTTCCAAGCTAGGGTTAGAGAAAATTCGTATGGAAATGAGAGCTAGGGTTTAAGGACTATATATAGGCCTTAAAATGATGGAAATAACCCTGGGTCAAGGTATACTTAGGTTATAACCAAAGTACGCCTTTCTCGATCCAACGAAGCACTTCGGTGGGCCTATAACCACGAAAGGTCGAACTTAAGCTCACCGACCATGGATCTAGGTCAGCAGAGTTTTCATACCTACCGGCTCTTCAGATCTACCGTGGCGGACCACACTCAATTCAACGGTCACGGAAACTCGATCAGTCCACAA
This sequence comes from Magnolia sinica, assembly GCF_029962835.1. Taxonomy (NCBI): domain Eukaryota; kingdom Viridiplantae; phylum Streptophyta; class Magnoliopsida; order Magnoliales; family Magnoliaceae; genus Magnolia; species Magnolia sinica. The sequence continues at coordinate 41,670,566 of NC_080589.1, forward strand.
GCACTAGGATATGCATGGGCCAACCTCCCTGATTCGAGGGTGAAATTGGGTCGAAATCCAACGGTCGAATGCTTAAAATCGTCGCGCACACGACTCAATTTCATAAAAGCTTATTAAATTCCAACCGTTCTCACACTCTTCACTCCGAACTCAACCAAATCGACCTAGAACATCCGATCGACTTGATTTTTGAGGTGAAGACCAAGCCCAACTCGGTGACCAATAAGATCATCGCCATCGGACTTTCGACGCGCGGTCCAGTCCGATCCAGATCTTCAAAAAATTCCAGAACAACCGGATTTAGCGATGGATCCCGATTTTAGAGTAACGTAGCGCTCACTAATCTGCACGTTTAGAGCCATGCAGATACAATTTAAAGTGATTGATGCGAATTTCACAAGCAATCAAGTAAAGCGCTAATTACCCCAAAAACAACTACTTAAGGAAAGATTAGCACAAGAATTTCCAAGGTCGTTACAATCTACCCCCCTTAAAGAAAATTTCGTCCTCGAAATTCATACCTTCGTATAATCCTCAAGGATCAGAGGGTAGGTCTTCCTGACCTCAGCTTCAGATTCCCAAGTAGCCTCTTCTACGCCATGATGCGTCCATAACACCTTCACGAGAGGGATAACCTTGCTACGCAGCACCTGCTCCTTTCTATCCAGAGAATACGCGTCGGTTGCAGTACATAAGTGGCATCCTCACTTAACTGCACTTGCTCCCAACTGATAATATGCGAAGGATCAGGAACGTACTTCTTCAGCATAGAGATATGAAATACGTTATGCACGCCCGCAAGAGGTGTGGGCAAAGCAAGGCGGTAAGCTACCGCTCCCACTCGATCCAGAACTTGAAATGGACCAATAAATCTCGGCGTCAGCTTCCCCTTCTTACCGAACCGCAGAACTCCCTTCATAGGAGAGACCTTCAGAAAAACATGATCTCCCACTACGAACTCAAGCGGTCGACGCCTCGTATCCGCATAACTCTTCTGCTTACTCTGCTAGAAGTCGACGTCGAATGATGTCAACCTTCTCTGAAGTCACCCGCACCAACTCGGGCCAAGCAAACTACGCTCACCAATTTACGCCCAACAATGTGGTGCTCGCACGGCGACCATACAACGCCTCGTAGGGAGCCATGCCGATACTCGCTGAAACTATTATTATACGCGAACTCGGCATGAAGACAATCATCCCAACCGTCTTTGAAATCCAAAACACAAGCTCGCAACATATCCTCCAGGACTTGATTCACGCGCTCCGTCGGCCCATCTGTTTGCGGATGAAATGCGGTGCTGAACTTCAGTTTCACACCGATCACTTCCTGGATACGAGTCCAGAATATAGATGTTAAACGTGTGTCTCTATCGACACAATCTCCAGGGGAACTCCATGCAGACGTACTATCTCCTTGATATACAACCTAGCTAACTCATCTGCAGAAAAAGTGACTCTGATCGGTAAGAAATGCGCCGACTTCGTTAATCGACCGACGATCACCCAAATAGAGTCAAATCCCTTTCTCGTCCTCGGCAACCCAGAAATAAAATCCATAGAGATGAAATCCCACTTCCATTCAGCTATGGGCATGGGCTGCAACAACCCAGGAGGTCGGCGATGCTCTGCCTTGACCTGCTGGCACGTGAGACAACGAGAAACAAATTCAGCAATCTGGACCTTCATATTGTCCCACCAATAAGACCTCTTCATATCCTGATACATCTTCGTGCTACTTGGATGCATCGCAAGCTTAGAACTATGGGCTAACTCGAGAACCTCCCGTCTCAAGTCAGGGATGTCAGGAACACATAACCGGCCACGAAAACGTAGGCCCCCATCAGAACTAACACTCCAGTCGGAGTTCTCATCTGTACCAACCCGCTGCCTCATCTTCACCAAAAGCTCATCATCTGCCTGAGCTGCAACGATCCTCTCGTCGATAACGGGCTGTACACGAATGTGTACGATAACCTCATATGGCTCAACCACCGTAAGCTTCTGCTCAAAATCGCGCACGAACTCCAACATCTCCCACTCTGCTATCATCAGCGGAGCCGCAAACTCCAAAGCCTTCTTGCGACTCAACGCATCTGCCACAAGGTTCGCCTTACCAGGATGGTAAGAAACATCGAACTTGAAGTCCTTCAATGTTTCCATCCATCTGTGCTGCCTCATATTCAAATCTCGCTGCGTGAATATGTACTTAAGGCTCTTGTGGTCGCAAAAGAGCTCGAACTCCTCACCATAGAGGTAATGTCTCCAAGGCTTTAATGCGAAGATGACACCTGCCAATTCCATGTCATGCGTAGGGTAATTCTCTTCGTGTTTCCTTAATCGACGCGAAGCATAAGCAATCACCCCGTCCTTCTGCATAAGGACACAACCTAGACCAACGCGAGAGGCGTCGGTATATATAATATACTTAACCCCTTGCTCGCAATACTAGCACAGGGGCGGACGTCAACTTGTCCTTCGCTCCTGAAAAGCTAACTCCGCCCGCTCACTCCAAGCAAACTTCAAATCCTTCCGTGTCACCTACGACAACGGCCTGGCAATCTTCGAGAAGTCCTGAATAAAGCGTCGATAATATCCTTGCAAGGCCAAGAAAACTCCTCACCTCGAAAATCGAACCAGGCCCTGCACTGCACCTACCTTGGCAAGGTCGACGGCTATACCTTCCTTGGACACCACATGTCCCAGGGAACTTGACTTCCTCTTTCCGGAAATCACACTTCTTGAACTGTGCGAAGAGCCGATGCTTCCTAAGAGTACCCAAAACCGCTCTTAAGTGCTCCTCGTGCTCTGCCCGCTCGCCGAATAAATCAAGATGTCATCAATAAATACAATGACGAATCGAAACAGAAACGGCCGAAACACCTGTTCATTCGATCCATGAACACGGCCGGTGCGTTCGTCAGACCAACGACATCACAAGGAACTCATAATGACCGGCCGGTCCTCGAAGCGGTCTTCGCACGCCCCCATCCTCGACGCAAGAATCGATGATACCGATCGCAGATCAACCTTCAAAAGTACCGTGCCCCCTTCAACCGATCAAACAGATCATCAATCCCGGGCAAGGGGTACTTATTCTTCATAGCACAACTTAATTCAACTCGCGATAATCAATACACAATCGCAAGGAACCATCCTTCTTCTTCACAAACAAAACAGTGTGCTCCCCAAGGAGACACACTGGGCCGAATAAAACCCAATTCCAACAAACCATCTATCTCGCTTCCTCAACTCCTCCATTTCACTCGGAGGCATCCGATAGGTGGGTAAAGAAATGGGCGCCACACTAGGCATAAGATCGATAGCAAAATCAATCTCACGCTGAGGAGGTAATCCAGGAATCGACTCAAACACATCTTCAAACTCCTGAACTACCGGCGTACTAACCAACGCCAACTCGGCCGAACTCTCCAACAGAGAAGAATAAAAATCAATACGAATAGGGTAACTGACCTGAACCGGGAAAGTAACAGTCTCGCCCTCAGGTCCATGGATCGTCACTGATCTAGCTTCACAATCAATCTCAGCCCGCATCCTCGTGAGCCAATCCATACCCATAATAACATCGTAGTGATAAAGCGGTGCGACTAGCAAATCAACACGGATCGATCCACTTCCCAGATCGACCAAACAATCCATACAACGCTTGCCCAAGGCAGAGGACATCCCCGTAGCGGTAGTAAGCGTCACTCCATGCATAGGAACAGATCTCAAACCCAAACGCCTAACTGCCGCATAAGAAATAAGAGAAGTAGTGGACCCCGTATCCACTAACAGAAACGGGAATACCTTCTATATGCGCTTGTCACCTCAAAGGACCTCGGCACCAAGTCAACTTCAGCTCAAAGCGCATGAACACGAGCCTCCTGCCGACGGAGGAACCATGGGCCGCCGAGGTGGCCTGAAACCAGAACTGCATGTCTGAAGGATGGATGAGCTGGCGCCGATCGAAGAGGAGGAGGAGAAATAACCGAGGCATCGGACGGCTAACCCTCTGCGGTGGAGTAAAACCACCGGCTCGCATAGAAAAGCAGAAACGGTCCAAGTGCCCAACCTTCCCACAATAAGAACATCTCAGAATCCGCTCTCATCTGCTGAGCGGGCGGCGCCGAACGCCAGGAGGAGAATCAACACGCGGCCTCTTACCAAGGAAAGGTGCACCCTGGAAATCCGGTCGCGGCCCAGGAGGCATCGGTGCTCGCATGCGGGATGCTCTATCTCCGTCCCGCTCGCTCGCAAGGACATGCTCACTAGCTCCGCATATGAAGAAATGCTAGCACAAAGAAATCTTCGATCGGATCTCGTGTCGCAGCCTCGAAAAACGCCGCATCCTCATCGGCCGATCACCCAGATCAAAGGAACATACCGCCCCAACTCAGGAAACCGGTTCTCATACTCCGTAACCGACAACCCTCCCTGGCGGAGGCGAAGGAACTCACTCTCCTTCTCATGTCGGTGCATCGGGAAATACTTCTCGTGGAAGCGCGCCTCAAACGCCTGCCACGACCACACGAAGTCCTCCTCGACAGTGCGAAGCACACTGTCCCACCACAAACGGGCCTCCTTCTCAAACATGAAGGTGGCAAGCTCAACTTGCTCGACCTCAGAGGTGAAGCGGCCTCAAGATCTTAGAGATGCGGTCAATCCAATACTCGGCCTCCTCGTCCATGAGAACCCGCAAAAGTAGGAGGTCGCAAGCGCCGGAATCGCTCGAATAGTGCCACTCGCACCGGCGCTCCCAGATGGAGGCATAGGTGAAACAGTTGGAGTCTCCCCTACTGATTGAGCAAAGATGCCAACCATGGAGGAGAGGAACTCCTGCCGCTGCTGCCGCCGCCGCCGCCGCAGGACCGCCATCAACAACATCATCTTGTTGACAAGACAGATGCGTCACAATCTACTGTATCGTCTGAACCGAGGGTGTGACCGGAGGAGCCATAGGTGTCGACCCAACACAGGGACGAGATGGACCCGCCTGCGGATCTCGAATGGCTATCGCTCAAGGGAGGAACCCCTCAAGCGACTCAATCAGAGATAGACGGCCGAAGTCTTCGAACCCTTAGGAGGCATCCCTACATTAAATCAAAGGATGCAACTCCGATTCTAAGTCACATAATCCATCCACACAACAACAACACAACAGCACAACTCCAAAACAAACCACATGCATTCCATTAACCAAAATCGTCGCAATACAAGTAGTGCAAACAATACATGAATCACGACTAGGAAAGCATGAAAACAACAACATCTAACACTTCAAACAACCACAACTACTACAACCACTAACAACTACAACACTACAACAACACCAACTACAAGCCAACAACGGCCACACACGAAAGAAACACCAAACAAAGCAAAGACGGCCACGACGATGCTACTCGTCGGAATCGAGACGGAGGCGGAGCACCCTTATCCTGCAAGCAACACAGATAGACTTCAAAGTCCGGGACATCTTCTTGAACTTGTGCTTAACAAGCCTCGAAGATCCACCATCTCCTGGCGTAAGCGGCTTGCCCTTCTTCAAGCCGTGTAAGACGGGCATCTCTCGCAATCTGCTCTGCGTGCTCTGGCACCACAAGAGGAGAGCGATCACTCGAATCTCGTGCCTCAATCTCTTCCTCGTCTTGCTCTGCTTCTTCCTCAGACTCCGCACCACCTTCAGCATAACTCTCATCGTCACCACTCTCAGACCCGGCCTCACCCTCGGAGGCAAGCCGACCAGAACCAACCTCCATCAGCTTAAGGGTCCTCAAGTTGATATAGCGAACAGGGACCGGCTTCTCAGCTCCAAGCCTATAGCCAAACTCATGTGCGATCTTGCAAATGAGGCGGCCAAAGGGAAGAGACTCGGTCCGTCTACTCGAACGAGCGATGAGAATAATCTGACGCAGGACGTACGTCGGCACACACAACTTCGCATCCTGCCCCACCTGATATAGAAAATCTACCATCAGGCGCGTACACTCGCTGCGGTTGCTCCACCTGGGATACACATTGAACGTAAAGATGTGGTGAAGCAAACGGAAGTCGTCCGTCATGTGAGAAGCCAAAAGACTCTTATTCGGCTGCCATTCGACCAGACGACCACACAAGGATCGGGTGCGACGATCCCTCTCGCGCACACTGTCCACATTCTTCTCGCTGGCATGCACTTCCCCAAGTGGCACCTTCAAGAGTCGGGATATCAAAGCAACATTGACAATTCCAACTCGACCGCTACCACAGGGAATCTTGAACTGCAGAGGATCCAGCGAAGGCTCCGAATGTTGGCATAGAAGGCCCGAACAGTGCTAGCATTCGCGCGATACTCGCCTTCGAACAAGGGACCCCAACCAGCCCCTTCTAGGCGCTCCAACAAGAAGAACTCACCAAAGAGCCGCGGATCAACATGAGCCTCAAAAAGGACTCTACGCCCCTCATAGACTCCATGCGACAATTCCGCCAACAAGGTCCTACTGACAGGAGCTCGAGGATCGAGGTCCCGCTTCGTCTAGAACTCGCGCGTGGCGGACGTGCTAGCGGCGGCACCTCTCGGCCTCCGTGCACGGGTTGGGCGGCTCGGCCCGGCTTCATCCACGGGCGCTCTCTTCTTCCCCATCAAGGAAAGAAGGGAAGAAATGGAAAAGATGGCCGTCACAATCTCAAAGAGGGCCATGAGAAATGAGAGAAAGAGAGAAATAGGAAGATGGTGAAGCTTCCACACAACTATGAGCCAAAAAGGGAATGAAAGGGCTCAAATGAGAGGGAAAGATGGAGAAATCAGCAATGGAATGGAAGATTTGAGAATGGAGTGATGGGTTTGCACGAAAATGGGAGGAAGATGAAGATTTGGGAGAGATTTGAGAGAGTTTGGAGAGGTTTTGGGAGGAAAGGAAAGCTTGGAGGTGGGTGTTGTGAAGGAAATAGATGAAAGGAAGGGTTTTAAAATGAAAACCGTGGAGGGGTGGGCCACACAAGCCCCATGGACGATCGGCCCGCGTCGGCCCGGCCCGCCTGGCCCGGCGACCGGCGATCCCTCGCCGAACCGGCGATGGCATCGCCGGTCTCTGGACATATCGGCGATGCCTCGCCGATTTGGCGAGGTCCTCCTGGTCCTCCTTGGTCCAAATGATGTGGTTCCCCCCCTGGGTCCCACAGAAAATGCCCCGATTGGCCCCTTGTGTAGTTTGAAGCCTATCGGGTCATTCTGACAGAAATCTGGTTCAACCGGTGATTTCTGGAAGGTTTAAAGATGAATAATGGGAAGATAGACCATCTACACTCATTAATAGAGGGTCTAGGAAAGATTTCGGGTCGCTGTGTGTGATCAGGTAGGAGTACAGACTCGATCTCGGCAAAGGTTTTCAGGAAACTTTCGCCGATAGAAACTACGGAGCACAAACACAAAGCGATGATAGACCCACACCCAATTACACTATAGTGGCGACAACGTGCGGTGTGTGACCATAACCCAGGTCCGGTTTAATCCAGATCATGCTCTGATACCAACTTGTAACGCCCTGAAATTCGGGGGTCGAGCATAACTCAGCTCCCGAGTTCCAAAACATCACTTATGCAACATAATTAATGAATGATGTATGTTGACTGTATTAGCACATAAACATGGGATAGATTAAGCCAAAACGCAGATATGATTCAGGGATAAGTGAATAAAGCAAGCGGAAGACTTATAGTAAAATATGTGTACAAGTGTAAGTCCCTGAATTACATATACAACCAGATCGTGTAAAAGTGTTATTTATCAAAATTATAAGTACAAGTTACATCATTTCAGTTCCCAAAATAGTAATCCCATAGATCCCGCGCAACAGACCGAGGCTCGCTAGAACCCGTCTGAAAACTGCATATAGGAGAAGGCAGCCTCATCGTCATCCAGCTCCCGCTCTGCCTCAGACGTCGCATCCACATCTGCAACATCAGGGCCTAAGACAGAGTCTGGTGGGTGTTTAACACCGCCCCAGAAACGTGGGAGTGAGTGATCAACTCAGTGGAACAATAAGGCACTGGTTAACATGTTATCAGTTCAATCAAACAGTAATGATAAAGCAGGACAATTAAATAAATCCTAAGTACTCTTATTAATGCAAGTATGAATGCGGTATGATGCGTGCCCTCACGCGTACACCCTCAGCGTCTTCATCTTACGTTACGCATGACATCGCCTCAAAGTGCGCCACATCTACAAAGCACATGCAAATGCGGTGCATGGATATGATTACCAAGTTGTTATTAGTCCAATTCATACAGCAGGATTGGGAAGCTAAGATACCTTCCTCATATCACCATCCAAACAGTGATCCATACTAGGGTCGTCAATCCTAGATATCTCATACGATCATATAGTTGAGGTCGTAGCAAAGGGCTCGTCACCAATCAATGCACGCCTTTCATGCCCTTACTACCACAGATCGGCTCGTCACCTCCTTGCGGTATCGATGTATGCTCGAGGTCACTTCAAAGGGCTCGTCACCAATCAATGTAGGCCGACAAAGACGAATATAGTGTCCCATACCACCATAATCGGCTCACGAGTTAGTTGCTCACTTTGGTCACTACGGGAGGCTCGTCACCCCAGCGTAGGCCGACTCGACCACGGTGTCCCATACCACCATGTCCGGCTCATGAGTCTTAACGGATCGTGTACCATGGTTATTAGGATTCACTGGTAAGTTCGGTACCCTAGATTCAAGCAAGAGCGTCCATACATGGTTAACATACACGGACAATCGGGTTACTTGACTAACTCGACTAGCAAGAGAGCAAGTTGAATTGAACGACATAGAGTGCGCAAACACTCCGCGTGGCCAAAACACTGCCGCCAACTCTAATACGACTCGGGTTCGTCTTATGCGTCTCACGTGGCGAAAGCAATCTCAACCACGACCAAAGGGTCAATTACCGATTTCCTGGACTAAGGCATAGTCCCAAACATCCTACACTACGACAGATATTCATATGGAATGAAAAACAGTAATGGAACAACCACTCAAATCATGGTGCATACACATCTGAAGAATATCAACTTAAAATAAATGTAAGCATAGGAATGCTTGAATTTCAATAACTTGGAATGTAATTGCAGAAAGAAATCATGCGCATCCATAGGAGTATTGAGAATCACTTCTCAACGCCCACATTTAGTGTAATCAGTTACACTTAGATCATCCATGCATTTCTACAAACACTTAGCATACATGGAACAACATACATGACGCATGTTGAAATACATGCACTTAGACAATTCCTTTTATCAAGGAGTTGTCATACATGCATCTAGCATACATACATGACCAATAATCATGGCAAACATAAGTGCATATTTTATGCGTATACGGTACTTTATAAATACACTTAGAATACACAAATCTCAATATAGCACATGCATATCAGGAAAGCAATGCAAACATAACATTTGACATGTGAAATCTCATCCATAACAAGAATAAATCACTAACTGGGATTGAAAGCCTTGAAAACCATAACCTATACACTTAAAGTCCGCACCTTAAGCGAAGAAAGAACACCGAACTCTGATTTAGACGAGTTGTCTTCGTCAACGGCGCAAGAATACCCTAAAATAAGGATAGAAATGAGATACAACAATACCAAGTCTAATCTAAGCTCTAACACAGGTTAGGGTTAGCTTAACTTACCCCAAAAGGTCTCAGAATCGTCAGAGGAACGATTCAAAGTGAAGGTTCAAAGGTGAAGAAGAACAAGGAAGAATCAAGATGATTCACCAATCAATCTCTCTCACTAACTCTCTCTTTTCCACTCTCTTTCCAAGCTAGGGTTAGAGAAAATTCGTATGGAAATGAGAGCTAGGGTTTAAGGACTATATATAGGCCTTAAAATGATGGAAATAACCCCAGGGTCAAGGTATACTTAGGTTATAACCAAAGTACGCCTTTCTCGATCCAACGAAGCACTTCTGGTGGGCCTATAACCACGAAAGGTCGGACTTAAGCTCACTGACCATGGATCTAGGTCAAGCTGAGTTTTCATACCTACCGGCTCTTCAGATCAACCGTGGCGGACCACACTCAATTCAACGGTCACGGAAACTCGATCAGTCCACAAGCACTAGGATATGCCGGGGCCAACATCCTGATCGGAGGGTGAAATTGGGTCGAATCCAACGGTCAAAATGCTTAAAATCGTCACGCAACCGACTCAGATTTCATAAAAGCTTATTAAATTCCAACCGTTCTCACACTCTTCACTCCGAACTCAACCAAATCGACCTAGAACATCAGATCGACTTGATTTTTCGAGGTGATAGTCAAGCCCAACTCGATGACCGCAATAACCTAAGATCATCGCCATCGGACTTTCGACGCGCGGTCCAGGTCCGATCCAGATCTTCCAAAAATTCCCCAGAACAACTGGATTTAGCGATGGATCCCATTCCGAGTAACGTAGCGCTCACTAATCGCACGTTTAGAGCCATGCAGATACAATTTAAAGTGATTGATGCGAATTTCACAAGCAATCAAGTAAAGCGCTAATTACCCCAAAAACAACTACTTAAGGAAAGATTAGCACAAGAATTTCCAAGGTCGTTACAAGGTATGCCCATGGAGACCCTAAGATTGAAAATTATTAACTGCATCCAGAAAATGTGGTGGTAAAACGGGTCTGGGTTATATCAAAGAGACACCTCTGAAACATAAGAATGTATCTCTTATATTTGTTAAAGGAGAATCCTTAAACTCAAAAGGAAAGAGCTTGAAAAATAATAACCAAAACAACTTTAATAATTTAAAAACTTTTCAAGCTTCTAAAGTTAATCCAAATAACATTAGCTTTCGAAAACAAAGTTATAATCCCTTATTTAACAAGATTGTGGACTTACTCAAAGAGCTTCTCAAATCTAACTCTAATATCAGAGTTGTTAAACAGAAAAATTTTAATTCTGCTAAGGCAAGGAAAACCAATAGTACTCCAAAACCCAGAACTACAATGAAATGGGTTCCGAAAGTTACTTGTCTTGTTGCCCACACCGACTTCAAGGCTTCTAGTCATTCAAAGTGATACCTAAACAGTGGTTGTTCAAGACACATGACAGGTAACAAAGATATGTTCACCAACTACAAAGAAATGATTGATGACTCGTCACTTTTGGTGATGGAAGCAACTGCAAGATTATTGGCCAAGGTACGGTACAAATTTCTAACCTTCCTCCTTTGAAAATGTCTTATATGTTGAAGGTCTTAAGCACAATCTTTTAAGTATATCTCAAATTTGCAATAACAAACATAGTGTTAAATTTACTAATCAAGCATGCAAGATTTCAAATGAGAAAGGTTGTGTGATATTAAATGGTTGTAGAACGTCTGAAAATTACTATATCATTAATAAGTCTTTCTCGTCTACATTCTCATGTTACATGGTCCAAACTGATGAAACTGAATTATGGCACAAACGCCTTGGACATGTTAACTACCAAAATCTCTATAGACTGAGCAAAATTGAACTTATTAGAGGTATACCCAAACTAAAGAAAGTGGATAAAATATGTGGTGCATGCCAAATTGGCAAACAAACAAGGAGTAGTCACAAGAAAGTGCACTCCTCTGCCACATCCAAACCCCTTGAACTTCTCCATATGGATCTTGTTGGACCAATCAGAACGGAGAGTAAAGGTGGTAAGAAGTATTTTCTGGTGATTGTTGATGACTTTACTCGATTTACTTGGGTAGCATTCATAAGAGAAAAATCTGAGACTCTTGATGAAGTTAAAAATATTCTAAAATGAATTCGGATGGAAAAGGATATGAATGTTATTAAGATCAGAAGTGATCATTCGAAAATAGCAATTTTGAGAAGTTTTGTAACGATCATGGCATATCGCATGAGTTTTCAGCTCCTAAAACACCTCAATAAAATGGGGTTGTTGAAAGAAAAAAATAGTGTTACAAGAGATGACCAATGTTATGCTAAATAGCATGAAGTTACCCAAGAATTTGTGGGCTGAGCTGTAAACACTGTGTGCTATATTATAAACCGTGTGTACATTAGAAAATCTAAAGATAAAACATCGTATGAATTGTGGTTTAATAACAAACCTACTGTTAAATACTTTCGAATTTTTGGAAGTAAGTGCTTCATCTTATGTGAGCATGAAAACTTAGGGAAGTTTAAAGCCAAAAGTGATGAAGGGACATTCTTAGGCTATGCTCTGAATAGTAGAGCTTATCAAGTTCTTTACAAGAGAATAGGTGTAATTCAGGAATTTATAAATGTGGTAATTGATGATCACCTAAACACACCCTCTTCTAGTTCAGAAGATGATGAAGTCAATATAATTGAAAAACCTGACTCATCATCTAGTCCAGTCAATACTGAACTAAGATCAGTCAAAGACCATCCTACTGATCTAATACTAGACAATCCTCTCACTAGTGTGCGTACTAGAAAATAATTAGAAAATATTTGCAACTACGTTTTCTTTACTTCTCAAGTAGAACCAGCCAACGTAAAAGAAGCACTTACTGATGAAAATTGGATTGTTGCTATGCAAGATGAATTAAATCAGTTTATTAGGAATGATGTTTAGTACTTGGTTCTAAGACTATATGATAAACACATAATTGGAACCAAATGGATCTTTAAGAACAAATCTGTTGAATTGGGAAATATAATCAGAAATAAAGCTAGACTGGTTGTACAAGGGTACAATCAAATAGAAGGAATTGATTATGATGAAACCTTTGCTCCAGTAGCTCGTCTTGAATCCATCAAATTATTTATATCCATTGCCTACTTTAAAAAGTTTAAGATATATCAAATGGATGTTAAAACTTCTTTCTTAAATGGTGATCTACATGAAGAGGTCTATCTTGAACAACCTAAGGGCTTTAAGGATCCTAAACACTCTAATCATGTTTATCGTCTTAAAAAGGCACTTTATAATTTGAAACAAGCCTCCAGGGTATGGTATGAGAAGCTGACTAAGTTTTTACTCAGTCACAATTTTGTTATGGGAAGCATTGATAAAACCTTATTTGTTAAAAAATATAATAAACACATACTAATTGCACAGATATATGTTAATGATATTATCTATGGTTCTACATGTACTAACCTGTCTGTTGAGTTTGTCGAGCTTATGAAATCCAAGTTCGAGATGAGTATGGTGGGAGAATTGAACTACTTTATAGGTTTACAGGTTAAACAACTAGAAGATGATATCTTCATTTCTCAAACCAAGTATACCTTAAGTCTGGTTAAGAAATTTAGATTTGAAAATAGTAAGAATTTCGTTACTCCTATGAGTACGACTCTCAAGCTCTCAAAGGATGAAACAGGTAAAACTATAGACGCTCGATTATATCATAACATGATTGGTAGTCTCTTATACTTAACTGCAAGTAGACCAAATATTGCTTTCAATGTAGGCATCTGGGCTACATATCAATCAGATCCAAAGGAATCACATCTTATTGCTGTCAAATGCATTATTAGATATGTTGCAAGTACTGCTATTTTAGGCCTCTGCTATCCGTATGATACAAATGTTCAATTAGCTGGATATACAGATGCTGACTGGGCAAGAAATATTGATGATAGAAAGTCTACCAATGGTGGATGTTTCTATGTTGGGAATTGTTTAGTTTTGTGGCACAGTAAGAAACAGAGTTCAGTATCGTTATCCACAATTGAGGCTAAATATATTGTAGCTGGTAATGCTTATACCCAGCTTGTTTGGATGAAAAGAATGCTTAATGATTACGGAATTGCGCAGGACACTATGATCTTGTATTGCGATTACTCGCAATTAATATCTCAAAAAATCCCATGCAACATTTTCGAACAAAACATATTGATATTCATTATCACTACATTCGGGAATTGGTTGAAGATAAAAGTATTTCTTTAGAATATATCCAGATGAAAAATCAGCTTGCTGACATTTTGACTAAACCGCTTGACAAGAATAGGTTTTCCAAATTGAAACTTGATATTGGTATGTGTAATTCAAATTAAGTGGAATATGTTATGTTTGCATGCTTTAATTTTTATATATTTTTATACAAATATTTTTAAAAATTTTTAAATAAAATTTAATTTTTCTGTGTTTCACGATCGGTCGAGCACATACTCGACTAGTCGAGCCACGACGGGTCGAGCACGTACTTGACCAGTCGTGGAACGCGTGGTGAGTGTCTTAAAAAGAGAAAATCACTTTATTTTCTTCATTTCTTCATCTTCCACATCTGGCCCTCTTTTGACTCGTCAAACTCATCTCTCATATGATCATTGTAAGTGCCCCATTTTCATTTTCCTTCTAGAATTGGGTCATTGTTTGCTTATTGTGCTACATTTTGAAGTCAATTTGGGTTTTTCATTCTGTTTTTGTGGGTTTTGATCAAAAATATGATTTCTTTGGAACCCATCATTCATTTGTTGATTTCCTCTATTGCTTAAATTCAATGGACGCTCGTTCTAAGAAGAAAACAACTCGTGCTTCTTCTTCTAGGGCAACTCCTTTTAGGGTGCGTACCCTATGGCCACCCGAGGAAGACCCGGAATATGTGCGGGATCTTCGCAACAAGGAAATATTGTCGAGCGTACTATAAATGTTGATCATTTGGCTCCTTTTCATCTTCTTCCCATCCTTAACGCTGTAGGTTGGGAAAACATCCTCAATTGGGGCAGACCGGCATATCGCTCTATTGTGTAAGGGATGTTACATCTATTGGTGAAGTGTCCCTAGATGATCTAACTTTCTCTATCCATTTTAGAGAAGGGATGTTTAAAGTTGATAAACATCTCATTTCAGGATTATTAGACATCAATGTTAATGATGACGGTATTCCTATACCAACTCTTGCTGAGAGAATGTTTGAATCCGAGCGGTGCAAACTAACCCGTAAATTATGTCATTTTGATGTGGAGTGGAGTCCAGGTAATGCCCTCCGTGCCAATTAGATGTTGCCTAAATATGGGGTTTTTCATCACATCTTTATTGTAAATGTGTATCTTCGTTTTGGGAGTAAGACTGAGCTGACCTCGTTTATGTGTCACATTCTCCATTCTGTCATTTCTAGCATTCTCATTTGTCTTCCTTCCTTGATATGTTATATTATCATTCAATTCCATCTTCATCCTAGCCATGGTTACATATCGTTTGCCTATCTGATGACTACATTAGCTCTTCATTGTAATGTGGTCATGCCATCTGCTGAGGCACCCATAGCGGTTCTACCATTCAATAACTCCAATATCAACAAGATGAACCTGAAGTTCTTACTTGACCAACATAATGAGGAGGACGTAAAAGTTAAAGAAGAAGACACTCTGCCAGCTGACACTACTATGAATGATATTTTTAATGAATTGGAAACTGATGATGAGGCGAACCCTAATTTTCAGCCGTCTCAGTTTGATGAGCTTCTTCGCTCACTAGAGAAGAAGGTGGGTGGATTAAAAATATCTTAGGACAATATGAATGAAAGTCATAAATCTTCAATCAAGTATATGAGTAAATATTTCCATCGCATTACCAGGGGACTTCATCAGATTGACCCATCGATTCCACCTTCTTCTTCCTCATGTTCTGATTAGTATTTGAGTTTTTCTATACTGGATCTGTATAATATTACTTTCACTTTTCACTTGGTTTTTATGGGATTATTCTGGATAACACTCTCCTTTTCTTATTATTATCTTTATGACACTCCTTTGATGTTACTCTCATTATTTTCTCCTAACCATATTTGTGCTTTAATTAGATTTTTGTCTTCCTTTATCAAGTTGTGACAAAAAGGGGGAGAGACTTGTCATTATGGTTATGAATGTTTGGCTCATTTGCTTGTTATGCTTATGGTAACATATGTGTAAATGAATTAGATTGTGTGGACTATATATTTTGGATATACGTATATTTCTTAATAGAGGTATTCTACACAAGTCTAAGTCTAGTCAAAGCCAAAGCTCAGACTGAGGGGGAGTAGATTGAGGGAGAGTATATATTGTCAATGAAAGAGTGTTGTGAATGGTGAAGTTTGTGTATTGTAATCTTCTAAGTTTGTTTTGTCACGAATTTGATAAAGGGGGAGATTGTAAGTGCTATGATGTTTTAAGCACCATTTGTTGTTAAATTTCAGTGAGACAAAACAATTTAGAGCGTGACTTGTTCATATGATGAAAAGTTCACCTTCAAGTGAAGTATGATGGAAAGTTCAACTTTAAGATCATCATCATATGAAGATTTGAAGTACAAGACATGAAGATCAAGTTATTAAGATCAGTCTTCTAAAGCGAGTCTACTTCAAGTTCAAGCTTTTAATGCGAATCTACTTCAAGTAGAAGATCTGAAGTTGCTGAAGACTTGAGTTCACTGTCTAATTATTCAGGTATAAGTGACCCTAGAAAGTCCCTAGGTTTAGGTCATTTCTTATGCATATTATCTAAGGGTTATTATACTTTGAATAGGCTAAAATTCAACTAGTTGTAGCTATGTTCGACTAGTATAGGCTCTGGTTCGACCAGTCTAGGAATTTCTTCGACCAATCTAAGTTTTAAACTTAAATTTTGAGTTTTTTTGGTAGATCCTCGACCAGTCGAGCACCCTGCTCGACCAGTCATTGAGATCTGCTCGACCAGTCGTGGGGAGCTTGACTCGAACTCCAGCAACCCATTTTTGCATCCCACGACTAGTTAAGGGCTATGCTCAACAGTTAAGCAGGCCACTCAACCAATCGAGCAAGCCACTCGACCAGTCGTAGGTTGGTTTTATCTGATTCCGCTAGAAAATTTGAAATTTTGTTGAATCTAAGACTAGTCGAAGGAGACCTTAGACTAGTCAAAGGAACCATTTTTCACCATACAAATAGAGGTCCTTTCTCATTCTAAATCATTCAATTAAGCCACAGAAAGCTTCCACTTTGAGAGAAAAGTCCCCGTCATTATCAAGCTATAGTCTGGTAATTTTAGATCCTTTTAATAACTTATTTGTTTTTGTAATTCCTTGATCTCTGCGTTGTTAATCTGATGTTTTTGAAAGGAGTTTTCACTTTACCTTTGATATCTAAGGAATTCAAACAAGTAGCCCAAGGTTTGAGATAATTTAAAATCTATTTAGAACCTAGAACCCTTAGTTATATTTGTTGGACATTGAACATCTACATCAAGCGAAGCAGTTCTACGGGCTATATCAAGCAGCATCTTCAAGAAGAAGATAAGTACTTTTTATTTGCTTTTTAGTTTTGTTTGAGATTAGCTAGAAAAATCTTTATATTGGTTTTGATTGAGATCAGCCAGAAAATCTCAACGCAGGGTTTGATTGTGATAGCCCAATTGAAAACACAACTGTATAGGTTTTAAGGTGAACCTGAGAAAACCTTATTTCATAGTGAACGCGAATATCACATGGGTTGTGATTATTGGGAGTGGAGTAGGTGTGGCTATTTAAGAACAGTTGATGTACACACCGAACCACTATAACTCTTGGTGTTTGAGGTGGATGATGATGTATGTGATGGATATGTGCTGAATGTTTATAATCCTTTCTTTCATGTACATGTGGTGAATGCTTGTAATAGATAACTTCCATTATTTGCCTCTTATTTTAGTTTGTGATCTTGATCCTTACTGAGTTTAAGAAATCAGGTTGTCCTACCATAAACATTTGTTTTTGGTGTAAGGTTATCCTTTGAATAAAGTTTGAATTAATTTCTCAATACTATTACGATTGAGATCTGTGATTGATTCAGTTATTTATTATTTCTGTTTAATAATTTTTTGATTTTGGCATAGGCTTATTCAACCCCCCACCCCCCTCTCTAGGACTGAGAGCTCAGCCTTTTCATTATATCGTGTACATTAGGGACAATGTAGATTTTAGGTTTGGGGTGTAGCTTAGGTAGGCTAATCAGTATTTTCTTAGTTCTTCTAAGCAAAAATTTTCAAATTTTCAAGTTAAAAACCTGTTTAGAAAGTGATAGTTTGTGTATTTCAGAATGCTTTGAGTACAATGATAAGTTAGAGATTAAATTTTGAATTATTGGAATTTGATCAACTACGTAGATTATCGTTTAAGTTCTTTCAATTAATTGGTTAAGCGGAAGTTTGAATATCATGTTGATTTAAATCACAAGCCACATCCAATTTGCTTCCTATAAATAATGCTAGAATTTCTGGTTGTTAGCATGTGTATCATTGATAGATATTGAGAATTGAGTTTTGAGAATTTTATCTGCCTTAAAAAGATGAAAAGAACTAATTAAAAAATAGAGAGATCGACAAAAAGGTCATGTATGATGAAAATTCTGAAAAGAATGAAGAGGGAAAGACTGGAAAAGAATGAAAAGACTGAAAAGAATCAAGAAAAAAAGACTTAAAAAGAAAGAAAAGACTAAATAGAATGAATAAATAAAAGAGACCATCAATAT
The DNA here is from genome assembly GCF_029962835.1 of Magnolia sinica. Classification (NCBI taxonomy): domain Eukaryota; kingdom Viridiplantae; phylum Streptophyta; class Magnoliopsida; order Magnoliales; family Magnoliaceae; genus Magnolia; species Magnolia sinica. Next base: position 41,688,990 of record NC_080589.1, read on the forward strand.
AAAATCAGAAACTGAAAAAAGAAGGAAAATGGGATAACTTTGGAATCAACACTTGATTATTCAATTAATCTTGAAGTAATGAGCAGGGTTAATATTATGAAATGATAGTATTTTTATGGAAAGTAAGTTTGAATTCATTGAGCACATTGGAAAAACTTGATATATAAACTTATGCTCCTAAGTAATTGATAAAGAACCTATTTGGTTGATTTCTTGTGTGATTCAGCTCTAGGTTTTTAATTTTTCACTCTCGCTGCTTGGGTTTATACTCATTCATACTTGTTTGCTTTTAGGTTAAGCTTCAATGCTTTAAGGCTAGACAGTAGAGGCACTACATCAGTTTGGGACAATTCTTCAAATCGTGGCCTCCATCGGTTAATTTCAAGTACCGACGTAGCATCAAGCATGGCATCCATCTCCCTAATTGTGTCATCATTCAAATCAGGGGAGTGAGCCAAGCACGTCTCTAGAGGGTCAGAGGATAAGATCATCAGAGTTCTATCTTCCATGAAAGAGTCTATCACATTAATGTCCTAGGCCTCGTCATCATCCTCTGCCTATTTGGTCATGTTGAAAAAGATATTGAGCTCCAATGTCATATTTCCAAAAGATAAATTCATGACCTCATTCCTACAATTGATGATAGCATTGGATGTACCAAGGAACGGGCGACCAAGTATGACAGGGATTTGAGTGCTCATATCTGCGATGGGCTAAGTATCCAAGACGATAAAATCTATTGGATAATAGAATTTGTCAACCTGGACCATCACATCCTCAATCATCCCCCTCGGTACACGAACTGAGCGATTGGCAAGTTGTAATGTGGTCCGGATGGGTTTTAATTCACATAGACCTAGTTGTTCGTAGACCGAATAAGGGATCAAATTTTGCGCTCGCCCCTAAGTCAAGAAGTGCGTTCTCAATTTGGTGATTCCCAATTATACAAGTGATAGTTGGGCTACCTAGATCTTTATATTTTTGTGGCACATCTTACTTGAGGATGACACTCACTTTTTCTGTTAGGAAAATTTTCTTTTTGATACTTTACCATTTCTTGGTTATACATAAGTCTTTTAAAAATTTAGCATATGAAAGAATTTGTTTCACAGCGTCCAGAAGAGGGATGTTGACCTTCACTTGTTTTAACACCTCTAGAGTATCCTGTGAATTGGCTAGAGGTTTTGGTGCAATCAATCACTGGGGAAATGGAGCAATCGGCTTGCTCAGAGGTTCCGGTTCTAATCCATGTTGAGTAGTGCTACGTCTATCATCTGTATCTTCTTTCGAGTCCATGGAGTTTTCAGCCCTTATCGGAATAGATTTGTCAATTGCTTTTCCACTCCTAAGAAGAGTGATAGACTTGGCTTGTTACATTGGGTTTGAAGAGCTTGGTTCCCTAACTCCGTATTGAGGTTTAGGATTGGGGATAGGTTGAGTTGGAAGGATCCCTTTCTCCATAACTGTAATACGTGAGTTTATCTTTTGCATAGCATTAATAAGTTCTTGTAAGGCTTGGAGGGTACTTTGCTAGATGAGCTCTTGAGTTTGTATGGGATTTTGAACTGATTCCCCTTGAGGTTTCCCTTGATTCAAGAATTTGTTAGGGTTTCCTTGAGGAGTAGCAGTTTGTCCATTCCTCCAACTGAAGTTTGGATGATTTCTCCAACTTGAATTATATATGTTTGAAGTGAGTCATTTGAAAGGCCTTTGGTAATTGTTTACGGCATTCGATTGCTCGTTCAATATTTCTTGAAAAGCAGGTATTGTTGCATAATTCTCAGTTGTATGAAGTTACAAGCACAAATACGAAAACAACTTCCTTAGCCTTCCCATTCTTAAGTTCCATGGCCTCGAGTTTCCTTGTAAGACTGGCCACTTTAGCATTTATATCGTATTCCTCTTTCAGAAGGTACATTCTGCCCTTCTCTTTTGATTGAGTCGGCTTAGAAGTGGAGCTAGGTCTTGGGGAGATGTCCCATGATTGTGTGGTTTCAGCGAGTTTGTCAAAGTAATCCCACACATCATCGACATCTTTGTTCATGAATTCCACATTGCGCATCGTCTCGACAAATTGGCACATGGAAGATGTCAATCCTTCATGGAAGAAATTTGTTATGCACCACGTCTCAAAACCGTGTTGTGGGCATGAACTGACGAGATCCTTGAACCGCTCCCAACATTGGAAGAATGTTTTATCTTCCTTTTGGGCAAAGTTAATGATCGACTTTCTGATGGTGTTCGTCTTATGATATGGGAAGAATTTCTTTATGAACTCACTTGTCATGTCATTCCATCTACCAATAGATCGTGGACCTAGTGAATGCAACTATGTCTTAGCTTTTTCTTTTAAGGAGAAAGGAAAGAGTTTTAGCTTGATTGTGTCCTCAGACATATTAGGAAAATATAAAGTGGCTATTATCTCGTCAAACTCTTTCGAGTGTAGATATGGACTTTTAGATTCAAGTCTATGAAACTTCAAAAGGAGTTGGATCACTCCTGACTTGATATCTATATTTCTTGTTTTTTCTGGAAAAATCATATAGGAAGGTGTGCTCACCCCCGCCGTTGTAAATAGTCTTGTAAAGTATGAAGCGAGGGTGCATGATGCACCTCATTCTCATCCTGGGCCTCCTCAATTGGAGGTTGAGGTTGATTAGCAACCATCACTTCTATTAACTCTAAGAATCTCAAGTGGTTTCTAGTCCTATGACGAATAGGCAACCCTTCGACTAATCCTCCTTCACTCAAAAGACGTAGGGTGTTGTCACAAACCCACTTAGGCAAGAAATAATCTTAGCTTTCAAGTACAGAATTTAACCTAAAATCTAAGATTTGAAAACTACATCAAATAAGAAGTAAGAGAGAGAGAGAGAGTCAGAAAGAAGTTACCTGATAGAAGATGCTAGGTTAGGATCCTACAAAACAGAGAGCAAAGTTAGTTTCTAAAAACTAAGCAGAAAAATTCCTAACCTAAGAATAAAACAGAAAGTTAATCTTAATCTTAACCTAATTCTAAAACTAATTAAATTCAGAAAAAATGCAACTGTAGTCCCCGACAATGGCGCCAAAAACTTGCTCACAACCCCAAGTATAGGGTTGCGATGTAGTAATAATCTCGGTAAGACCGAGGTCGAGTCCACAGGGATTAATCTCGTATGTTTCTGAAAGTAACTAGAAGTAGAACTAGAAGAAGATCTAAAACTAAATTTGAATTGATAGAGAGAGTAATTGTGATTATTGTAATTAAAACTTGTAAATTTAAAGGTGGGAACTAGGGTGCTGAGGATCCACTTGTAACTATTGGGATGCTACCTTACTTGATTTAAGAGATCCAAATGGAATTAGAGTCCTATCTTATCCAATTGGAAAGAGAGATGATCAAATCTCTGAACTTCTCATTGATCTAGCCTCAATGGAAGAGGATTGTGGAGATTTGGAAGGAATTTTGTCACCCAACCATGCCCCGGAGACAATGACAAACAACAAGATTTACCAATTTCACAGTCTTAAATAAGAAAAGAAGATATTCAAAGCTATTGTAGGCTCTACTGTAATTTGAGTCACAATCAACCATTGAAAACTAAAAATATTCCTTAAAATCAACTAGAAATCAATGAAGTTCAACATAAACATGAATAAAAGAAAAGTAAACATGTCAATCACGTTACAAGCTTCACCTCTTAGCCCTAGCTAAGAGATTTAGCCAACCAAAGACATGATTGAACTAAAAACTCTTAAACAAAACATAAAAACCAACTAAGGAAGAAGAGAAAAAACTCTTCGTGGCTCTCCACCATTTTTCACCACTCCTTAAACCCTAGAAGATGCCTAAGAATGTCTTAGGGACTCTTATTTATAGTTGTGAAGCTCCACCTTATGCATCGACTTGAAATTTCTGAAAATCGACTTGAATTACGCAATTCGCAGCTTTTCCGTGTTACACTTCGGTCCAACCGAAGGTGACTTCTATCGGACCAAAGTCAAATCCGAAGTCAAGTCCAAATTTGGAAAGGATTCTATTTTAGCAGTTACCCGATTTCGATTGGACTGAGATGTCTTTGGTCAGACCGAACTTAAGTCATCAGTCGGACCGAATTAATCTTCGGTCAAACCGAATTAACTCCAAAATTCATCATTTTTCGCTAGGGCATTTTATGCACTTTCAATCCCACCGAATCCTCCTTTCGTTCGAACCGAATTATCCATCGGTTGAACTGAATTAACTTTTGAATTCCATCATTTGTTGCTGGACTATTCTGTGCAAGTTCAGTTGGACCAAATATGGGTTCGGTCAGACTGAACCTGTCTGTTTTCTGCTACAGATTCTGCGATCTTTCAAGTCCTTTCTTCAACTTTTATACTTGGTTTTCTTTGATCTTTGGCATGTGAATTCTTCATTATTGGTCTTCTAAGATCCAACCTTTAGCTTGGTGATTCTTAAGCATCAAATCTATGCTTTTAGCATTCTTTTCAATCAAAACTCTTAGATTCACCTTGCAACACAAATATGTATAATATATGCCTTTAAGCAATATCATGTTCATAAAACCAAGATATAAATAGGGAACAATATGCAATATTTGACACTTCACATTTGCACAAAAGATTGTTTTCTAAAAGTGATTTGAACATTAAAGAATTGAGGATTTCTTCACGCATGTTTTGCTCGGGACTAGCAAAATGCTGGTTGGGGGTGTGTTGAGTGCCAAATATTGCATATTTCCCCTATTTATATCTTGGTTTTATAAACATGATAATGCTTAATTGGTATATTTGATACATGTTTGTATTACGAGGTGAATCTGAGAGCTTAGAATGAAACGAATGTTAAAGGCATGAATTTGATGCTTACAAATCACCAAGACAAGGGATGGATCTTAGGAAACCAATATTAAAGACCTCAAGACACCAAGATTCAAGGAAACCAAGTGGAGAAGGAAGGAAGTCACAAGTGCAAAGTGCAAAAAAAAAGAATATGTTGAACTCATTGTCAATAACATCAAACACCCTTCGATCCCATCGAAGTAAGTGTTTGATGCCATCGAAGCTTATTCGATTGCATCGAGATTTACAGGAATTTCAAGTTTGGTTGCTGGACTAACTAGCACAATTCTTCGATCCATCGAATACTAGTTCGATTGTATCGAAACCTGTTCAATGGCAATGAGAATTTTGAGGATTTATGAAGCAACTTGTTAGACAGTTTTTAGATATTTTTCGAATCATCGAAAGCCCTTCGATGCATTCTAAGGTATCTTCGATGCCATTGATAACTTACGCAATGTGAAAGGGCGCGACTTTCGAATTCGATTTAGACTGAGATTCCACCTTCGATGCCATCGAAGGCTGTTCGATGACATCAAAGGCGTTACGCAGAGTGCATAAAATTGAGGCAATTTTCAAAGTCAGCCGAACAAAGCCTATATATTTGGGTTCTCCAAGGGGTTCTAAACATGAATTAGGGTTCAAGGAGCAAAGCAAAAGGGTGGAGCAGCCTCTTAAGAGTTTTTCATCTTCCTTGATTTATTTTTAATGTTTTGTTTAAGGGTTTTAGTTTTAATCATGTCTATAGTTAACTAAACCTCTTAGCTAGGGCTAAGAGGTGAAACTTGTAGTTTGTTGGGATGTTTATTTTACTTTCATTCATGTTTATATTGAACTTCATTAATTTTAAATTTAAATTAAGGAATATTTTCAGTTTTCTATGATTTATTGTGACTCAAATTACAATAGATGTTGTGATGACTTTGAATATCTTCTTATCTATTTTGATATTATTGGGATTGGTAAAATTTGTGATTCACCATTGTCTCCTTGTAACGCCCTGAAAATCGAGGGACGAGTAGAAACCTAACTCCCGAGTTCCAACACATCTCTTATGCAACATATTTAATGATGGTTATATGTTGTCCATATTAGTGCATAAAACATGAATGAGATTAAGCCATAACAGTAAAACATAATCCAAGGACAATTGTAGTACGCAAGCGGAAGACTGAAATGAATATGTATAACTTTATAAACCAGCATAGGTCCCCAAAGTATGTATGCGTTGCTAAGTCAATAATTACAAGTACTGTTTCAAAATATAAATTTCTAAAAAAAATGTGATAGTCCACAAGTATGACCCTGAAGCCCCGTCGCTCAGAGCGGTCTATATAAACCCACCTGAATACTGCATATAAGAAAAAGTATCCTCATCGTCTGTGAAGTCCATCTCTGCCTCATCAGTCGAGTCTCCATCTACAACTAAGACAGAATCTGGTTGGTATTTAAAACACCGTCCCATAACGTGAGAGTGAGTGATCAACTCAGTGGAACAATAAAGTAAAGGTTAGAATGTTATCAATTCAGTCAAGCAGTAATGATAAAACAACACAATCAAACATCCCTAAGTACTCTGATTAATGCAAGAATGGTATGTATAAATGATGCATGCCCTCGCCTGCACTCCCTCTACGATCTTCATCTAACAGTCGCGCATGTCAGTCACTTTCTCGTGCTCTTTACTCAACGCCAAATGGCACATGCAGTGCGGTGCATGAACGTGATTACCAAGTTCTTATTAGTCCTTTTCATACAGCAGGATTGGGAAGCTAAGGTACCTCCGTTATATTAGTTCCCAAACGATGATCCATTCTAGGGTCGTCAGTCCTAGTAAATCTCATATGATGTTATTGTTCTAGGTCACTACAAAGGGCTCGTCACCTTATCAGTGTAGGCCTAGTTTATACTCTTATTACTACGGAAAGGCTCGACGCCTCTACATAGTCATAGCGTACTCTCGAGGTCACTACAAAGGGCTCGTCACCTTATCAGTGTAGGCCGACAGCTCGAATACAGTGTCTCATACAGTGCCTCGTATTTGACTCACGAGGCTATATTGCTCACTGGTCACTACGGAGAGGCTCATCACCCCAGCATAGGTCGACAGCTCAACCACGGTGTCTCATACCATTATGTCCGGCTCATGAGTCTTAGCGGATCGAGGTACCATGGTTAATGAGATTTTCAGTAGTAAGTTGGTACCTTAGGTTCAAGCAGTAGCGTCCATACATGGTGAACATACATCGGGTCAATCGGTTTACTTGACGAGCTCGACTAGTACGAGTGTACATTGAGTTGATCGATATGAAGTGCGTAAGCACTCCGTGTGGCCTAACCACTGCCGACATCCCAAGTATGGCTCGGATTCATCGATCACGTCCTATGTGGCGGATCAACCTCAGCCACCTAATCAGGGCCTGTTACCGATTGCCTGAACTATATCATAGTCTCAAACATATCCAATTCCAATAAGTATTCGTATGAAATAGTCAAAGCAGTAATAAACACATAATTCCAATCCTACAACCATTTGAGCATGTTATGAAGTACAACATATACAGGATTTCACACATGCGCATTTTGTAAGTAAAACAGACAATATAATATAAGTTGCACGGAGGAAATCATACACATAGTCAAGGTAGTTGAGAATCTTATCTCAACACTCATATAAAGTACCTGATGCCAAGTACTTACTCATTTAGACATTTTTACAAACACTTAGACTACACCTTTTTAACATACACAACGTATGTTGGCCATAACATATACTGGGGCGAACCCTTTTGCTAAGGAGTTGTTACACATACAACTAGTACAAACACACGACAATTAATCATGGCAAACACACTTTCAAATTCCATACGTATACGATCCTTTCTACAGATACATGGAATACACTAAACTCCATATAGTTCATATATATCTGAAACGCGAAACAAACATCACATTTGGCATGTGAAATAGCACCCACATTACTAATAAACCATTAACCGATATTGAAAGCCTTGAAAACCATAACCTATACGTTTATAGTCCGCACCTTTCGCCGATAGACTTGTAACGAACTCAGTTTAAAAGCTAAGTCTTCGTATACGGCACCACAATAACCTATAACAAGGAATAGGTTAGCTAATTTATCTATTACAGTAGTCAAAAATCCTAAAACAAGTTAGGGTTAGGTTTTCTTACCCAAGTGCGGAGTCGGAATCGCCGGAATAGCGATGTAGAAGCGGTAGTTAAGCCCGAGGAGCAATGGGATCGAATCCCAAGAGGAATCTCCAACTCACTCTCTCACTTTCTCTCTCTTTCCTTTCCTTTTCCTCTACTCTCTTTCTTAGGGTTTTAGAATTCGTATGGAATATGAGAGAGAGAATTTAAGGCCCTTATATAGGCCCAGAACTGATGGGAATGGCCCCAGGGCCATGGTATACTTACGTTATATCCAAATACGGACTGTTCTGGTCCAACGGAGCACTTTTGGAGCCCCCTTTTCTGTGTGTGGTCGGATTTAAGCTCCCTGACATTGGATCTAGGTCAAGCTGAGTTTTCGCTCCGATCGAGTTTACAGATCAGCCGTGGCGGACCAGTTTCAGTTTAACGGTCACCGGTACTCGATCAGGGCCACAAGTACACCGACATGTGTGGGACATTTCTCCTGATCCGAGGGTGTATTTAGGTCTGAATCTGATGGTCTGAATCCGTATATTTGGCCCATAAGCGACACGACTCAGTTTACTTAAATTCAGATTTTATTTCTAAATATATTCACGTTTCTCACACACTTCGCTCCAGGCTCAAGTTGTGCGTTTCTGGACACTATTAGAACTTGATTTTCGAGGGGGTTGTCAAGTCCAGTAATGCGGTCATAGCCATATGGTTTTTCGGTTATCGGACTTTCGACGTGCGGTCCAGGTCCGATACGGAGTTTCGGTGTGCTCCCGATAGCAATCGGGTTTAGGGATGGATTCTAGATTTCAGGGTAATGTAGCGTCAATGATTCTGCATGATTTGGGTCTTGCAGATCATATTTAAAGTGATTAGTGCTAATTTCATAAGTACTCTAGTTTAGCACTTGCTAATACTAGCCTCATTTCTGAAGGATTTGGTCCTGGGTGATTTCTGCCTGAGGTGCTACTCGGGTCCTTGTACGGATTTTTCTGAGACGTTACACTCCTGGGCATGGTGGATGGTTGAATTCCCTTCTAATCATCATAATAGTTTTTCATGTGTGAACTATTTTAATGAGAAGCTTAGATTGTGCTTCAATTGTTTTATCTTCCAACATGATAAAATGGGACTCTGATTCCAGTTGTGTTTGTTAAATCAAGTAAGGTATTATCTTAACAACTACAAGTGGATCCTTGGCTCTCTAGTTCCCTCTTTAATTGATAATCCATTCACAATTATTCTCAACTTTTCCAAATTTTAGTTTTAGTTCCAATTTTAGTTATAGTTCTACATACTTTCAGAATACGTGCAAGTATAGTCCATGTGGATTTGACCTCAGTCTCACCAAGTTATTACTACATCGTGACCCTGCACTTGAGGTTGTGAACATGGCCCCCCACCTTCAATATGGGTCATTCATCTTGTGGGCCGACCTTTGATGTTAAACTATCATCATGTGGTCCCACCTTTGATGTGGACTGCCCATCAAATGGGACCCACTTGATTTGCATGTTCCATCATGCTAGGCCACACTTTGATGTGGGTCATCTATCATGTGGGGCCCACCTTTGATGTGAACCTTTCATTACGTGGGCCCACCTTGATGTGGGGCCCCATGTTTAATATGAGTCATTCATCATGAGGACCCCACCTTTGATGTCCACCATCCATCATGTCAGTCTCACCTTTCTTATGGACCATCTATCACATGGGGCCCACTTGATGTGGATAGTCCACCATGTGGGACCCACCTTTGATGTCCACCATCCCACCTTTGATGTAAACCGTTCATCAAGTGGGACCCAACCTTCAATATGGATCATTCATCAGGTGGGCCCACTTTTAGTGTCAACCTTTCATCATGAGGTCCCACATTTAATGTCTACAATCCATCATGTGGGTCCCACCTTTGATGTGGACCCATTTGGTAGGGCCTGCTTCATGTGGATCGTTCATCATGTGAGGCCACACCTTGATGCATGCTGCCCATTATGTAGGGCTCATATTTGATGTGATCATGCATTTGTGGGCCCACCTTTGATGTGGACCATTCATCATGTAGGGCCCACCTTTAACATGGGTTGTTCATCATGTGGGCTTACCTCAAAGAGATTATAAAGAAAAGAAAAGAAGGTAAAAGATATGAATTATTTGAAAAGTTTAAGGACAAACTTATCAAAAAATTAGTTCAAAATGTCTACTGAAGCCCAATAAATTCCATTTCAAAAAGTAACACATCCCCAACTTATAAAATTCGAGTTTATTTGTTGTTTTCTTTAAAAATAAACACTTTGATTAGAATAGGACCAAACAGTTAAACAGTGTGTGTGTGTGTAAGCCAATAAGCTCTTATTTATAGAGATGCCAAATGCCCCCTTAGAGTCCCCACTAGGTAATAACTACGAAATCCATGGTCAGCTTGGAATCGTATGACCCAATGAGCCAAGGAATTGGGGAATTCTTAATTTGAGTGACTCTTATGATTGATATACAACCAGGGATCCAAGTAATGGCCCCGATGACAACAAAGGAAGGAATTAGGCACCATTCTTTGCTTGAATGAATGTGTCGTCATTACTTTGTGGGATTCAGGAATTCTTAGTAACTTTTTAGCTTTTGAAATTTTTTATTCAACTCAACTGCGGATAAGATCCAAACTACACTGCTTATTGCTCAACTATGATCCGATCGAGGAGACGGTTATGCTTTGACTACGATTGTGATCGAGAAGACAATTGTTTGCGCAGAAAACAAGCACACGAGCCCATTTCTAATTTTTGTTGCATTAGGATTTCATTGCTTGGAAAGGTAAAGCATATGTGTATGGAGAGGGAGATGTTGCGTTATAAAGAAATATAGTAAAGCAATAAAGAATAGGGCACGAGATGAAAACGCACTAAGGAGATGTGAGAGGAGACATAGAAGAGATCCAACATCCTCTAACAGAGATTATCTGATATCTTAAATCTCAAGAGACCCAACATCCCGTAACAGAGCTGATCTGATATCTTAAATCTCGACCTTATTTTACAAGATTTAGACTATTACAACGGTTGATGACGATCGGTTGTAGGTTTATGACAAGTTGGATCAACTTGGCTGAATTGGATGACGGAGGGGCACTCTCTCTCTCCTTTTCTCCCTATCTCCCTCTCTTTTTCTCGCTATTGCTAGAAACCTGATTTCTGCTTGGGATTTTATTAGCCGGAGCCTGAGACATCTTTGCCTAAGGTTTCGTGGGCTCATAGGGATTGACTTTTTGGGTTAGTAGGGGTGGCAGAAATTGGAAGCCAAATTGACCCACTAGTGTTTAGAGTGCCATGTGGCACTATTTGACTGGTTGATAGGTGCTCGTGAAAGTGGGATATGCGTTGGCTCCATCTCCTCTGTGTAACTCTGTCCCAAGGTTTGAAAGGTGTTGGAGAGGTCCCAGGTTGGCATGGTTTGAATATTGGGAGCTGCCGGGTTCTAGGGATTTGGCATTAGCTTTTATGGGTCTCAGGGTGACCGGTCGGTCACTCCATTTAGGGTGGTGTGTCTACGTAATGTAAACAACCTTTGCTAATGTAGATGATAGTATATTAGCATAATCTTGATAATGTCTTATAGATAAGCTAGATTATCTTATATATATATATATGAAATGGTACTATGAGGTTGACCTCATGGGCTGTGTGGGCCCCACCGCGATGTGTGTCAAACATCAACACCGTGCATTTGATGGGTCCCTTTAGATTATGGGATATCCCAAAAATCAGCCGAATATGGAACTCAGGTAGGCCATACCATCTAAAATCATGTGAAGACATGTCTAAAACATACAAAAGCACTTAGTGGGGTCCAATTGAGTTTTGGATGCGGCTGAATCTTGGTCCGACCCCTCATCCAAGTGGGACAAACACAATCGATGGGCTGGATTTGTGAACATCTCAGTGTGTGCCAAATAAATGATTATGAATGTTTTAATGGGAGCGTTAGCCTTTTCAACTGTTGTATGTGGTGTGGCCCACCCAAGTTATGTATTAACTTGATTTTTAAGCCTGTGGCCCACCATGGAATGGTGCATCTAGCGGATGGGGTAGATGTTTGACATACATAACATGTCCCATATATATATATATATATATAAGCTCACGTGCACACCAATTCGCATGGAATTGGTACGAACTTTTTTGAGAACCCATCATACGTGATGTGGATCCAAAATCTGAACCATTCATGTGAAGCAGCACCTCATGAAATCCCCCAACCCCAAGTTTTACATTGATCCAAAACTTTGGTGGGCCATGAAAAATGAAAACAGTTTCCTCCCTTGATTTGCATTTCTCTTTGCTATGACCCACCAGAATTTCAGATCAGGGTGAAAATTTATCCCTTAGGGTTTCATGGGATTCCGCATCACATGGACCGTTCAGATTAGACACCCATGACACACGTGCAAAGGTGTGCACGTGCGTAGGTGCGCAGGTGAGCATGACTCTCTCTCTCTCTCTCTATATATATATATATAGAGAGAGAGAGAGGCAGAAGCCTTTCATAGGAAGTTCTTCCGTTGGGATGATGGTGCGTCCCACCAAGATGTTAGTGATAAATTCACACTGTTCATCTGTTTTGAGAGGTCATTTTAGGATATGTGACAAAAAATGAGGTGTATCCAAAACTGAAGTGGTCCGTATGAGAGAAACAATGTATATTCAGTGACCACAATTTAAATATTCATGGTGCAACAAAAGTTTTAAATTAGGTTAATATTTGTGTTCTCAGCTCATCCCAGTACGAATGACGTTATGAACGGTTTTGATGTGTAAACATCACTGTCGAACCCAGCGAGGTTTCAACGGTAGGAATTTTCCTACCCACGTCTTCCTTTAGTAAAGCCCACTTGAATTGTGGATCATATTCAATTTTTTCTCTTAAGTATTAGAATGATCTCACAAAACAAATGGATGTGATGGATTTCTCAAAAACATGACGGTGGGCCCTACCTAGTTTCCAATGCATGAACTTCCTGCTAAAGACTTTCGTATGAAATCCATGACTGATTCTCTGGATGAATTGGCGTCTTAAACGGATTGGCTACTCCCATGTCGGTGCTTTGTGGACCCAAACATGATGTATGTGTTTTATCCATGTCGTTCATACATTTTTTAAAATAAATTTATGGTATGAACCCAAAACTGAGGTATATCAAAATTTCAAGTGGGCCACACAGTGTTGATTGAACTCTCACCATTAAAAATTTCCTGGGGCTACCAAAGTTTTGGAACAAGCTGATATTTGTTTTCTTATGATCATCCATGTCTGTATGACCTAATCTACAGGTTGGATGTCAAATAAACATTATAGTGGGCCCCAAGAGGGTTTTAATGGTAGACGTTCAATGTAACACCCTGAATTTTCGCTATTTTTTATTGCCAAAAATCCTTAAATTTTTTTATATATAACTAGCCACGTCGTCACTTACTGACCCTTGACATTTGAAGTGAGCCTATACGTGGCTGGTACCGTAAAGAATCGTACAAATAAGATTGATTAATCATAGAAAACCAATAAATCCAACCGATCCCTTAAACATTGAGTTTAGCTGCATGATTTGTTCACATAAGGCCCAAATCTAACCAACCTACTACTAACCAATCAAAACAACCGTAACTAAATTAAAGATCTACCCAAACCCGAGCCAGCTATGGGTCAAACCTTAATTAATAAACCATATCAACCCAGTTACTCTTTTAGACTAAAACCGACAGTTTAGGGTGATCATGACCGAATCACCATTTTCGCTAATTTCGAATAGGCCATACTGTGAACTTAATTAATACAAACCCTAACAACTGCGTCCAAGAAATCTTCCTATCCAATTTATTCTAGAAATGGCCCGATTACCTAAACAAGCTCTAGACCGCTCATTAGTGGGCCACTAGTTCTGAAATTATAGAGTAATATTCATCTCATTGGGCTTGTGGTCCACCATGAACAATGGACTCAAACGACACCTTAAAATGAATGGTTTGCACCATCAAGCCGACACTTGTGAGACACGACTCTCCAAGTCATTAGCTTAAAAATCTGATTTTTTAAAACAATTAGCCCCGCCACTTAGGACAACAAATTAGGATACTTCAGCCATCGAATTTCACCCAAACTTGCACCGCAGGTCAAGAATATTTCCCTGCACTCATCCACCGAATTTGACCCTTAATCGAAGGACGGTGACCGTTGATCGCAAAACGAACCCCTGCGATCAATCCTCGCATCCGTTTGCCACCAAACCTTGGACAACCCCTCATCAGATCATGTCACACCTATCCCATGGCACAGATGGGCCAGGGGCCATTAGGGCAACCCCAAAGATCATAAATGATCCCCATAAGGTCATATGTAATAAAGTTTGCCACCCTAGGGCCATTTGAGCAAAAACTTAGGCTATATAAGCCTTAAACCCACTCTCCCTCACTCCCATGTAAAACTTCTAGCAAAAGAGAGAGAGAGAGAGAGAGAGAGAGAGAGAGAGAGAGAGAGTGAAGAGAGAGGAAGGAGAGCAAGAGTTTGAGGGATCTCCCTCTCCTACCACAACCACTTGCCGAAAATTACGGCTTCACCGCCATAGAAGTGGTTTGTCGCCGATTGGAAGGTAATCACCCAAACCCTCCTTAGATTTTTGTATGTTAGGTCACTTGTGTCAGGCCTGTATCCTAGCCCGTACCATTCCGTAAACTCTCACGATCCTCCACGTCGAATTCTGGCAACCCACGACTTGTAATCTGTGTTTACACGCGACCCTATGTTGTATCCCATAGATCCGAGTTGGCTTGACCAGAGACTTGTACCCTTGCGACAGCGCCGTCGCTACAGTTCCAATGCCGCGTCTTGTGCACCAATGCAATACCCAGACCAGGAGTTGTGGGCCAACGTTTATTTCGAGAAAACGCTGCACATTGCAAATTTTGAGAAATGAATCTCTACTATCCATCACATCAATCAATCAATCAAGTCAAGTACAACCCATCCCTCTCTTACCAATAAAGCATGGCACCCCTCTCTCTCCCATCCCCAAAGTCAACCCTTCCTTACAACAACCCATTCCTCACATCCCTCTCTCCTTACATCTCCTCTCACTCTCATTTTCTCCACCATTTTTCCCAAGCAAATAAGGGAGAGTGGATGTCTGAGCTTCCTAAAGAGAGAAGCTAGGTGTGACCCACTTCCTACCCCCTAGTCTCCCATCTCCGCCCTCCAATCTTCATCATCCTCTATTAAAATCAAAGCCAATGAGCTTAGAAGTCCAAGGAGCTAAAGAAGAAGACCATCAGTGGGTGTTTATAAGATTAGATTGTGATTTTTTTTGTGATGGACTAAGTGGGGCCCACCGATTAGTTGTATGGATCCCATTTGGGACCCATCTTGATGATGCATGTATGTGGAGGAGCTCATAGTGGCAGAGCTCCTCCCATCTCCACCGATCTTTCTCTCTTCCTCTCTATCTATCTCTTTCCCATGTGTTGTGGACCCCACTGTGATGTGTGTACCACCCTGTCTAGCAAGTGGGCCCATGGTTTGGACGGCCAGCACCATCCAGCAAGCCAAAAGGCCTGGACGGGCCAGCTGCTGGCACCGTCCAGCACCCAGGATGAGAACCACAAATACAATCTTGATGAAAACATGGGGCCCACCTTAATAATGTGTTGCCTCCAGCATGTGGGACCCACCTGCCGTAGGAATGGATTGGCTGGTGTACTTCACATCAACTATAAAGCTGTTGTAATAACAATAGCAGTGTACATGGGGCTCATGTGATGTTTATCCTCACCGTCCTTTTTGGACAGGTGGAAGCCCTCCATGATGTATGCGTTGATCCACACCGTCCATGGGGCCCACGTGGTATATGTGTTTTATCCCTGCTGTCCAGATCCCTGGATGGTAGGCCCATCACTAATGTATGTATTGCATCTGGGCCGTCCATCTGTTGGATGGCCAGCAGCACCTGGCTGCTGTAATTCACATCAGCCAGTTCTGTGGTCCCACTATGAGGTGTGGTTACATCCAGACCGTTCGTCCATCTACATTAACGGCAACAATGTTTTGTGGGTCTGATATGGGGTTGGTGTTATACCCAAATTGTCCATGTGAGACCCACTCCACATGTGCTGCATGTTTGGAGGTGGGGCCCACTAGATGTGTGCATCGTATATTTACACCATCCATTTTGGACGGTGTCGCGTGGGGCCTACCATTGATATATGTGTTATACCCAACCGTCCATACATGGGGTGGGACCCACCTTGGTGGATGCTTTGCATCCACACGTGTGGGGCCTACCTTGATGTATGGACTTATCCAGCACCGTCCAGCAGCTGCTTGATGGTGGGACCTTACTGTGATGTATGTTGAAATCCACCCTGTCCATGCATGGGACGTGGGGCCCACCTTGGTGACGTGTTGAGTGCAACACAAGCACATCTTGATGCTTGTGTTTTGCCATACTGTCCAAAGATGGACGGTGGGGCCCTCATCTGATGTATGTGTTTTGCATCCACATTGTCCAGCGTGGGATGGTGCTGGATGCACCATGGTATACGTGTTCTATCCACACCTTCCATGGGTCCCATGTGTCATAATCCTGACCATCCAAATCATGTGGGACCACCAGATTAGCTGCTGACAGGTGGGACCTGCAGTGATGTCACCAAGTTCTATGAGCCTACTATGATATAAGTATTTCATCCACACCGTCCACTTTTTGGACGGTGGAAATCCACCTGATGTATGGGTCCTATCCAGCACCGTCCGACAGATGCTGGATGGTGGGGCCTACATTGGTATATGTGTTTTATCTCAGCTGTCCAAACACGTGGACCCCCATGATGTATGTGTTCTTCCAACCATCCATTTGTATGGACGTTAGCAAGTTCGGTGGGTCCCATCTGATACATGTGTTATATCCACTGTCCATCTGTTTGGACCACACGTGATGTATGAGTTGTATTTGTATCATCCATTTGCTAGGGACCCATGAGCAGTGTAGCTGCTGCATTGACGTTTGCAAGCCCTGTGGGTCCCGTATGATGTATGTGTTATATCCAAACCGCCTATCAAGTGGATCACACTGTAAAGACCAGTGAGGGATTGAATATCTACCATTGAAATCCCGTTGGGGATCTCAAAAGTTTTGGACCAATATGAAATTGGTTTTCCCTCTTAATTCAGGTCCTTGTGACCTTATGAACATAATGGATGGAAAATAAATATTATGGTGGGCCCTGTGGATTTCAATTAGTGGAAATCATTATCTCCGTTGTTATTTATGGTGTGGTCCAGATGATCTTTCGATCACCATCTCCGCTACTATTTGTGGTATGGTCCAAATGATCTTGCGATATGATTCATTTTCAGGAAATGCTCTAAAATGATCTCTAAAATAGATGAATGGTGTAGATGGACTGGCTAGGTCGGTGGGCCCATTGGTGCGACCCATGTGATGTGGCCCACTTAATGTATATGAGGCCCATTGGTGCGACCCATGTGACACGGCCCACTTGATGTATATGAGGCCCATTGGTGCAACCCATGTGATGCGGCTCACTTGATGTATATGAGGCCCATTGTGATGTACATGAGGCCCATGGGATGAGGCCCATTATGATGTATATGTGGTCCATGAGTGAGGCCCATTTGATGTGGCCCATTTGATGCGTATTAGACACATGTGATGCAGCCCATTGTGATGTATTTGAGGCCCAAGTATGAGGCCCAAGGTGATCTATATGAGGCCCATGAGTGAGGCCCAATGCGATGTATATAAAGCCCTTGTGTGAGGCCCAAGGTGATGTATATGAGGCCCATTGTGATGTGTGATTCCACCAGGATGTATGTAATGATGTTTATGATGCCCACCCATGTTTTTGGTTGATATTAAATGGGCCATGCCTTGGGAGCAATGATGGTTTAATGTCCACGTTGTATGAGCAATAATGGTTAGATATCCACATTGTAACTCTCCCTAGGGCCCGTTGTTAAGCTCATTCTCATCTCCCCTTAATGGGCTAACTAAAACCATTGGGCCCCCAATGATGATTATATTACCCATCTTTTCCTTGATTAGGCTATCTCAATCCGTTGGACCCCCATTTGATAATGATGCTTTCCACCATACCCTGTAGGACCACCTAAGCCCTGGAGCCCATCATGTGTTAGTACCGAGCCTTCTATAGGGAATGTGGTCTACCTTGTGCTTATTGGGCCCTTAGGAAGCCCAGATTGCTACGTGATGGAACAGGCAAGGAAGCCCACTCCTTGTTCTTAGGCCCATTCTTGATAAGAGTAGGCCATCTAGGCCCATTCTTAATATGAGGAGAGAACATCGTCACCGTAGATGGAAAGATTGGTGGTATCAGGTTTGGTATATCCACTGTTGAGGACCGATCCTTATGTTATGGATTAGATCTGTTATCCTTCTATGAACCCCACCATATATGTAGGCTGATTATCGATTACGACTATGATTGGTATACACATTGAGTATGTGTTAGCATAACATTGTGATTATATGAGGCCCATTGTGACTATATGAGGCCCATCGTAATTGTATAAGGCCCATTGTGTGATTGTATAAGGCCCATTGTTACTATATGAGACCCATTGCGATTATATGAGGCCCATTGTGATTGTGTGAGGCCCCTTGTATGTGCGAGGCCTAATTGTGATGTGTGAGACTCACCATGTGTATGCAATTGTGTGCACGCCACTCGTTCATTATTACGGGTCACGGGCTGCCTTATATAGGCCCACCATGATGTATGTGATTATAATCATGTTTAGTATACTTCATGATACAAGCCCATGCACATCATTCGCATGCTTGTTATGAGGAGTGATTGAACATAGCATGTGCCACTGGGCTTATTATTTATGGGACTCCCCGAGAGACGGAGTTGCCCCACATGCGCAGTACACGCAGGTTTGATGCATGATTGGATAGTATGACTCATGCGTCTCACATTTTGTGACATGATCATTTGGTGCCCTAACGACATTAGGGCTACGACCTCCATAGGCATATCGTGCATGGCCAGATGGGACACCGAAATGTTTAGTTTGAGCATATGGGTACTTTGGATGTCCGTGTGTGAAAGTCCCTAAACTCCTATGCCTAGGGGATGCTCTAACGTCTAGACCAAGTGGAAAACATGAGCGTCGAGTGTTGAATACCAGGACGCCGCGCTTCCCACTATGTCGTGGTTGGTTGGGAGGGGGTGTGGCCTTATTCGCTCGAGTGAGGGGGCTGTAAGCTAAGTTTGACCAGCTCACAAATGGGTTCGCTATCGATGAGCCAGGCCGATATTGGTAGGCGGGTAGTGAGGTCTTTTTCACTCTCTGGGCTACACGGCCGGCAGGGGTGGTAACCAGCTTAGAGTGTACTAGACCTCGGTGATGATCCCAAGATGTGCGATACTGATATATGGACTTACTGAGCAGCAATTACGTACTCAACATTTGATTCATTCATTCACTATCCACTCGGGCTGGTGGTGCGCAACTAATTGTTGTGTATCTTCACAATGGCCGGGATTTTGGTTGGGGCACGCCACTAACCTGAGATCAGGAGTTTACCACATTGAGTCTGGCTATCCAAATTTAGGTATGAGACTGGTTTGGATAGAAGTCCCTTGTAATGAACCCCATAACCTGCGATACTGTGTACTATCATCCCGACTTCACACTCCAGCTTGGTCATTTCATTTGCACCACATATTGCATTACATCCGCGGCATATGACATTTTGGGTTGCTATGTTTCTGTATTTATATAGTCTAGATGAGGCTAACGATATTCATGGACCCGTCAGGATTTACATATTGCATTGCATCCTCAATATATGATATTTGACTTACTATGACTTCACATTGCATAGCTGATCTACATTGTTTCCTCAGTATATGATATTGACTTATTATGTTTTGCATCGCATAGCCTGGATAAGGCTGATGATAATTATGGACTTACCGGCATGTTTCCACATTGCTCTGATATTGCATAGTTGACACTTACCGTGCACACACACTTACACTACCCTCTAAGCTTTCTATAAGATCATGCACGATAGATGTATGCAAGTGGCGTTAGGTCACAACAACGTTGAGCTTGGAGCATGTGGCTGTCTTCTGGAGCTTTGATTATCAATATATGTATTTCCCTTTTAGCATTGTATTCAACTGTTTATATTAGTGGATATGTGATGATGATATTACCTTTATAATTTGGGTAAACTTGGTTATACTTTTTATGAGATAAATGTACCTTGGAAATCCTCCTTGTAGGATCCTACGATTAGAATCTGGCGTATGGGCACTGGAAGCCGAGAATGGGGTACTACGGAGGTTGTCGGCACCGGATTCGGTGATCGGGAATTTTGTGAGTCCTGTTTCCTAGTTTGAGGTGTGACAAGTTGCATGTGTCCTAACATGCAAATTCAAATGGCACAGGGCCCCAACTCATCAAATTTACGGACCCGACGCCGCTAAAGCGACTCCGATGACCTCCAATCTACGATAAGTGCGGACCATTACCTCTATGTGGGGTTTCTATCATGCCTAGAGTGAACCCTAATGATTATGTGTGGAGATTTTGCTTTGCATGTTGCAGTTATAGTATGACATTGCTGAATTTGAATTTGTGCATGAAATTTCCCTAAATTGGGAAAGGAATTTCGATTTTAACTCCCTTGATGCATGTATTGTTTGAATTGTTTGGCAATTGTGAAATTGCATGTATATTATCCCCAATTTTGCTAATTTCACAAGTCGAGTTCGGTTGCACGTCTCATGTATGTGTAGGTTAGGAAAATTGTTGGTTGTATCGTTGATTTATTGACCATTGTGGAATTCCTAGTTAGGATGTCCCCAAATTTTTACTAAGATAGCATGATGCAATCGCGCGCATGTCTCTCACATGGGCGGAGTGGGTGAATTAATTGATCGCATTTCGCCATGTAGGCCCAATTCTCCCTGTAGTCGACTATAGTGCTCATTCCCATTTCATGTCCTCTTAAAACCTAGACCCCATGTGCATGTCTAATTAAGAATACCCTGAATTATACCAAACGATAACTTGTGTACTGATAGTGAATGTGGATTATTATTACACATGCCTGATTTCCCTCATAAATATAAGTAGATCGACTTCTACTTATTGCAATTATACACTGCACCCTCTTCGAATTGGCCAACAATTCAGAACCTTTTGGGTAGCCCTTCTGTTAGGCCCACTCATGGGTAAATTTGGCCCGACTAGTCAAACTGCGAGTTGTCGGCTGTTGGACTATGCGAGATGTTGCTCTTAAACCGTACAGCCTGCGGTTCATCTCATGGGGACAAATTGGCCCACTGGTTGGCTATCCTTGTACATTAACCAAGTTTGTACACGCCTGCTTGAACCTAAGGCACCCTGTGTTCGTTTGCACCCACTGACAAACCATTAGTTCCTGCCCATAAGACTCATGAGCTAGGCATAGTGGTATGGGATACCATGTCTGAGTTGTCGGCTTATGTTGGGGTGACGAGCCTCCCCGTAGTGACTAGTGAGTAACTATGTCTCGTGAGCTGGGTATGGTGGTATGAGACATTATGCTCGAGCTGTCGGCCTACATTGGGTTGACGAGCCTCCCCGTAGTGACCGCGAGCAAAGACTCCATTTGTCTTAACCATCTTCGTATGATTCTAATGTTGGGAGTGACGAACCCAAATGGGCCAAGGATCGCGAGAGCCATACGGCCACAACTGCCAGACCCGCGCGATCGGATTAGGGTATTGATCTATCAGGGTATCTCGGTTTTCCCAAATTGCTGAATGAATGGACATAATTCATCAACTTGGCTAAGATTTTACATTATATTGCATTATTTAATTTTGGCGATTTAGCAGTCGAGGTCACACTGAGGGAGTGTTGGTTATTCGCGATTGTTAGATGTTGTCGCTCGAGGGAGTGTTGTAGAGAGGGCATGCATCATATCATTGAACCATGCATTTGCATTAACAAGAGTATTTAGAATTCTTTGCATGTATGTCTTTCACTAAATTTGTTCCTTCATATGATAACATATGTAACTTATTGTTAATGGTACCATTGGGTTAGCTACTCACTCCCACTCTGGGACGGTGTTTTAAAACACCAACCAGAACTTGTCATAAATATAGGGATTATGGAACTGGATGCACTTAAGGGTGCCAGCGTGGATGACGAGGAGGAGCTGACATACCACCAGACCTTTGGCGGTTCCTTTTAGTTTGTGAATGGATGATCCCAGGGTATGGGCAAAGGCCCTAGTCATTTTAGGATATTGTATGGGTGGGACTAGTTCCTTGTCCTTACTTTACTTGTGATTTGGATATGGATATTCTATGTACTTAGTATCACTTATTACTATTCTATAATTCATTTATGTTTCATGGCATGCTATACTCCCCCACTGCTTATGAAATGAATAAAATACACCAAATTCCGAAGCCCAATAGGGCATACGTGGCACCCGGGAATTCGGGGCCGAGTACCCCTGAAATTCGGGGCGTTACATTCAATCACTACTATTTTCCCATGGTGGGGTCCACCTGAGATTTTGGTCTGCCTCATTTATGAAGTAAATTATTAAAATAATGTGTAAAAATGAATAGACGGTATGGATAAAACACATAGATCATGGTGGGCCCACATAGCACCGACCACTTACCACCTGGCTAGTTGCAGCGTCATTACCCAAACTGCCTCAATTGTGTCCTACCCCGCCGAACGCGGATATCCTGCGAAAGCCTATTTAGGAAGTTCCTACGCAAGATGTTGGGTGGGGGCCCACCTAGATGTTTTTGAGAAATCCACCTCGTCCATACATTTTGTAAGCTCATTTTAGGACGTGCGACCAAAAATTAAGTGTGTACAACACTCAATTGGGACACACGAGAGGAAACAATGGATATTTAGTGAGCACCGTTGAAGCTTCTTATAGCCATAAAAGTTTTATATAAGGACATATTTTTTGTGTTTTCACTCCATCCCATTGGGAATGACTTTATAAACAGTTTGAATAGCATATAAACATCAAGGTGGAGC
This sequence comes from Magnolia sinica, assembly GCF_029962835.1. Taxonomy (NCBI): domain Eukaryota; kingdom Viridiplantae; phylum Streptophyta; class Magnoliopsida; order Magnoliales; family Magnoliaceae; genus Magnolia; species Magnolia sinica. The sequence continues at coordinate 41,712,090 of NC_080589.1, forward strand.
CCATGAAGGTTTCAACGGTAGGAATTTCTTTCTCCATTTTTCTCTCTCGTATGACCTACTTTAGTTTTATATCCACTACATTTTTGGTTTAACGTCCTTAAATGAGCTCGAAAAATGGATGGATTTTCTCACATACATTGCAGTGGGCACCATTAAGCATCCTTGCGCAAGAACTTCCGGCTGCGGATTACGTCCTACCCCAGCCTGGCTCTAGCCACGAATGGGCAGTTCCGTGGGTGGGCCTAGCATGATGTATCCGTATATTTATAATGTCCATCCTTTTTCTCACATCATTATAAGGTGTGTACACAAAAAGAAGGTAGATCCAATGTGTAAGTGGACCACACCAAATAATAAGCTTGATTGCATTAAATGCATAGAGCATTAAATATAAGTTGAATTAAATGCAACCGTCATCTTTGGTGTGGTCCACTTGAGTGTTAGATCTGCCACATTTTTATACACATATGTTAAAATGATTTGACATAAGGGATGAACAGTTTAGATAAGCAGATACATCAAGGTGGGCCCGTACACAGAACTGCCTGTTCGTGGCTAGAGACGGGCGGGTTAAGATGCAATCCACGTCCGAAACTTCTTGGGAAAAGGCCTTTGGGGGAAATCCGCATCTTACCCCGCCCGTCTATAAATGGGAATGTGCAGGAGCTTTGGGTGGCCACCGTGATGTATGGTTTTTATCCACACCATCCATCCATTTTTCCTTATCATTTCAGGGCATTATCCCAAAATTGAGATAGATCCGAATCTCGAGTGGACCACACCACATGAAGCAGCGGTGATAATGATTCTCATTGTTATTATTTTTTTTTTTAGGGCCCACCGTAATGTTTATTTAATATCCAACCTATAGATTAGGTCATACAGACATGGATGATGGTAAAAAACAAATATCAGCTTGATCCAAAACTTTGGTAGCCCCAAGAAGTTTTTAATGGTGAGAGTTCAATCAACACTATGTGGCCCACTTGAGATTTTGATCTACCTCGGTTTTGGGTTCATTCCATAAAATTATTTTTAAAAATGTATGATTGGCATGGATGAGACACATACATCATGTTTGGGTCCACAAGACGCAAGTTCATCCAGAGAATTGGACGCGGATTTCATGCGAAAGTCTTTAGCAGGAAGATCGTGCATTTGAAACCTAGCTAGGGCCCACTGTCATTTTTTTTTAAAAATCCATCATATCCATCCATTTTGTGAGATCATTCTAATACTTGAGAGAAAAATTGAACAAGATCCAAGATTCAAGTGGGCTTTACTAAAGGAAGATATGGGTATGGAAATTCCTACCTTTGAAACCTCCCTCGGTTCGACAGTGATGTTTACATGCCATCCATACCATTCATAACGTCATTCGTATTGGGATGAACTGAGAACACAATTATTAGCTTGATTTAAAACTTCTGTTGCACCATGAATACTTAAACGTTGGTCACTGAATATACACAGTTTCCTCTCATACACACTTCAGTTTTGGATACACATTATTTTTGGTTGCATGTCCTAAAATGACCTCTCAAAACGGATGAATAGTGTGAATTTATTACTAACATCCTGGTGGGACCCACCTAGTATCCCAGCAGAAGAACTTCCTGTGAAAGGCTTCCGCCGCTTCTTTTGGAGAGTTAGAGAATAGGGAGAAGAGGCGTGCTAGAGATAGAAACTCGATCTTTCAAACTCGAGCATAAGAGCACCTACATGCAGATTGTTTGCCTTCTCTGACGGTGCGAAGCAGTTCGTATTTGAGCGTCTCTCTCTCTCTCTCTCTCTCTCTCTCTCTCTCTCTCTCTCTCTCTATATATATATATATATATATATATATATATAGGTTATCTCTATTGCGTCTTGATACTAGTCATTCTCAATAGAATAATATACAACACAAGTTTCCACCGTGTAGTCTCTCATAACCGCCTGCTAATAGAGAATGACTATTTAGAATGACTTATATTTACGCACAATAGAGATACCTATGTACAGACATACACAACCGTACGTATATCAAGATTATATTCTAACTAGGGCTGGAATTTGGGTTCAGGTCAACCCGAACTTGACTAATCCATCTCGATTTTGGGACTAGGTTGTTAGCATCCTTGGGTTGGTTGGGTTCCAGTTGAAAAAAGTTAACCTGATTTGAATTTGGGTTGGGTTTGGGGCCTAGGTCATATCGTTCAAGCATATAGATGACTTAAAATTGGGTTTGGCACCTCGAGTTGGAATTCAGGTTCTGAACGGGTTGAAGGTTGGGTCCTCTGGAGGTCAGGTTGGGCTCAGGCTACTCAACCTGACTCAACCACCCAAGTTACACCCCTAATTCAAGCCTATCTACGAGATATTACCCAGATTATGTTAATCTTATCTAACAGTAGAAATGGTAAGGAGGTACAAAAACAAACAAGCAGTGTAGGGATCTAAACCATACCTTGCATGTTTTGTCTCCGGTAATGGGTTGGTTTAGGTCCTCTGGCCCAGCCCATGTGATGTCCCAGTATGGGGAGGTGAGGTTGGGCTGGGCTAAAGCGGATGCTGACTCATTTATTTGTATTAGGGGTGCACATGATTTGGTTCTGTCTGATTTTGGGGTGAAACCAGAACCGAACCGTTACTAGCGGTTCCAGGAAAATTAGAACCGGAACTGGACTGTTTGTACCCTAGAACCAAATTAGAACCGGACTGCAAAAAATCAGTTCGGTTCCGGTTCAGTTCCATGTTTCTGGGTTTTTTATAATCCAGCTCAATTACATGGTTTGTTTTATGATCCTTTCGGTTTTAGTGTCCAATTCATGGCTGGTTCACAGTTCAGTTCGGTTCTATGAAACCCCAAACCGAGAACCGAATTGAACTAACCAGTTCTTTAATTTTCAGAAAGAGAACATGGAACCAGTGCACTTCAAAACCTGACCAAACCATGCGGTCTGGTCCATTTTGATCCAATTTACCTGTTTTACCGGTTCCATGTGCACCCCTAATTTGTATGGTTCAAACCTGGCTTAAAAGTGGGTTGGGCCCATTGATACATGAGTCAACCCAACGCCGTACTGATACCTATCCACACAACTGAACTTAGCTGACCACAATTGCACTTCATTAATCTGCGGACTACTTCCGTTTATTCACCTTAGAACTGCGTTCATCTTCGAAGAACTAAAGGACTCAATGAGTGGTCTTTCATGCTTATGGGCCTATAGTCTGATAATCCACAACCGTTGAAATGACGGAACAACAACGGAAATATCCCAAATTCAAAGTTCATAACACGAATTTCCCATTGTCTGTTGAATGTGAACTATCACTTTCGTTTTAACGGTATATGCAATGGCCGAAATATAAAAGGTTTAGATCTTCAGATCTAGTAGATTTTTAGTGCATTTCACTTATGCAGTAAAGCCCATCATGGCAATAACATCGCACCACGTGCATGAATTCCTACTCAGCGTATAAGTTTTCTGACATGCATGTAGGGGTGCCAGTGGGTCTGGTGGACTCATGGGTCAGCAGGCCAGTGGGTCTGGTTGACCCATGTGAACTATCACTTTCTCTTTAACGGTATATGTAATGGCCGGAATATCAAAAGGTTTAGATCTTCAGATCTAGTAGATTTTCAGTGCATTTCACTTATATAGTAAAGCCCATCATGGCAATAACATCGCACCACGTGCATGAATTCCTATTCAGCATATACGTTTTCTGACATGCATGTAGGGGTGTCAGTGGGTCTGGTGGACCCATGGGTCAGCAGGCGAGTGGGTCTGGTGGACCCATGTGAACTATCACTTTCTCTTTAACGGTATATGTAATGGCCGAAATATCAAAAGGTTTAGATCTTCAGATCTAGTAGATTTTCAGTGCATTTCACTTGTACAGTAAAGCCCATCATGGCAATAACATCGCACCACGTGCATGAATTCCTACTCAGCATATAAGTTTTCTGTCATGCATGTAGGGGTGCCAGTGGGTCTGGTGGACCCATGGGTCAGCGGGCGAGTGGGTCTGGTGGACCCATGTGAACTATCACTTTCTCTTTAACAGTATATGTAATGGCAGAAATATCAAAAGGTTTAGATCTTCAGATCTAGTAGATTTTCAGTGCATTTCACTTAAACAGTAAAGCCCATCATGACAATAACATCGCACCACGTGCATGAATTCCTACTCAGCATATAAGTTTTCTGTCATGCATGTAGGGTGCCAGTGGGTCTGGTGGACCCATGGGTCAGCAGGCCCAACCCACTTTTTTGTTGGGTTGGGGCCGAACTAAATGGGCACGTGCTAGAAAAGTGAAAGAATGGAGTGAATAAGTAGAACTTGCTTTAAATCCCACATAACCAGACCCTCCCATGGAGGTTATAAATCAATTGGGCCCACACAAAATAAAGAAGAAAAGTATAGAATTTATTTAGGTGCCTTCTAATCTGACAGGAATACCGTGGGGTCCACCTTGATGTATGTATTCCATATCCACACCATCCATCTGTTTCACCGTATCGTTTTATGGCATGAGCCCAAAAATGAAGCAGATCTAATTCTCAGGTGTACCATACCATAGGAAACAGTGGTGATTAACCATTAACGGGCCACAAAAGTTTTGGATTAAGCTGATATATTTTTTTATCCGTTCATCCAGGTTTATGTGACCTTATCAACAGGTTGGATGTCAAATAGACATTATGGAAACCTTATGGTGAGCCCGAGGAAGCTTTAATGGTAGAGCATTCAATCAACATTGTTTCCTATAGTATGGTCCACATGTGATTTGAATCTTCTTCATTTTCAGGCTCATGCCCTAAAATGATTTGATAAACTGATGGACGGCATGGATATAGAATTCATACATCAAGGTGGGCTTAGGCCCTGATTGGTAGATGCCTAAAATGAGTTCATCCTATTTTAGTTAAGAATAATTATATATTAGAGATCTCAATTATTAATATACAAAATAAATTCATGTGGATTAGAGATCAATATCTTTATTATAGAACTACTATTAATTAAAAAAATGAGATGAATTTGTTTTGGGGCATGTACCAAGAGGGCTTAGATTCAATTACATTCTTAAATTAGAGTTGGGCTGTGGTGGGTCAGGTTGGGTTACTCAAGCAGAGCCAATTACAATCAAATTGTTTGGGCCTGGTAGAGCTTGGGTTTGACAAATTCCAAGTATGGTGTCCATATGATGGTTATGGTTTGTGGAATGAGTTTGGGCTAAAATCTGAGCTCATTTACTAAATGGGTTGGGCTTGGGCTAGCTTATGCTCATTGCTCCTAAACGTGGGGGGTATAATCCATCCTCCTTTTATATTTGTGTTATTATTTGTGACATAGTTATATATTTAGTGATTTATCGACATATGATTTTTTTAAGGTTTTTAATTTTCTTAAAAAGAAAAAAAGGGATTTTTAAGTGCTAAATTCCTTAGGAATTGACATTTTATCGAAGAAAGTTTAGACTATTAGATATCACAAGGTGGTACTTTTTGAGAGAGAAAATTACAAGAATGTCCTTATTTGCTTTGTTTTTTTTTTTTTCCTTTGAAAATAGTGGAAGTTAGGCTTTTTGCCGCTATTTTGTATTACATCCAAGCCATCCAACATATGCAACCTACCATGGTGTGATTGCACGGACAAAAAATCTGCATATCAAATCATCAGATAGACTACACTTGAATTTGGATGTTTTGAGTGGTATAGGTTATTTTTATCGACTAGCCCACCTTATAATTGGATCAACCATATTTTTTGTTTGCCTAATAATTATGCCCATGTGCATACAAGTGGTATATTAAACACGCCATGTGGGCTTCACAATTTTGAATTCTCCACTTTGTAAAGGAAAAATGAAGGGGTCGTTTGACACCATGGATTGGAGGGGGTTTCAAATCTCCTGGTCGTTGTAACTGGGGGTTTCAAATCCAGGGGGGTTCCAATCCCCTCTTTGAGGGGGTTTGCACTCCACACTGAGTGCCTGGATTACACCTAAAATCATTTCAATAGTTGTAGATGTGACATGTGTGTCACTATATACTATCATTCTATTGGGCACATGGCCCACTAATGATGATCGGCACTATTGAAACATTGTCCATGTAAATCAACACCGTCCAAACAGTATCCAGCAATGTCCAAACATTGTCCATGTAAATCAACGATTAAAAATCGTTGGTTAGTCACTCATACATGATCTTGTGCTTGTGGCTCATTCGAGACTTGGGAATTTCATTGTTTTTTGGCAAAGCATATATTTCAGCGGGCTTATCACAACCATTGTGTCAAAAGTTACATATCTCACTAATTACAGATATTAAAGTTGATTTAGTAATTAAATTCAAACCCTTGTAAATATACCATGGATAGGCATTTTTGAATTAAAGTTGACTCATACTCTAGGGTGCCAAACACATTGGGAGGATTGCAAATCCAGGGGGTTTCTAACCCTGGGGGTTCCAAAACCAAGGGGTTCCAAATCCACACTCCCAAATAGGCCCTAAGGACTTGTTTATTTTTCCTAACTACTTGTAAATGCAATGTAAATGGATCATTGTTATCTTTTACATTTGTTTGTATTTTTAAACAATTACTTCTTTAAAAATTATAATAATTTTAATTAAATTTCATATATTTCCACACGCACAAAAATATAGGGTCTACTTACACGAATATGTTACATTCATGTTGTTCATTCATTCCACGGGCTCATTTTAAGGTATGAATTAAAAAAAATGAGGCTAATTCACGGCTCAAATAGGCCACAACACATAAAACAACTATTATAATGGACTTTAATTGTTGAAAGATAATGCCTTCTTCTTAGGGCACACACCAATGCTTATTTGTCATTCGACGTGTTCATAAGATTACACAGAAATGAATAAAGGAACAAAAATCAAATTGATCCAAATTTTCTATGCCCCCAAGTAATTATTAAAGGTAAGAACTCAATTCCCAATTTTTAAATCTGGTGTGGTTCATTTGAACTTTAGAACGGCCTCATTTTTGGGGTCATGACATGAGCGGGCAAAATGGATGGACGGAATGGATATAACTTATACCTCTTGGTCGGCCTCGTAATTTTTATGTCCCAAAATTTTCTCACCTCGGTAAGCACAAAAAATTTCAACTTGTCAACGTCACATTGGGAATAAAAGAAGGAAATAGCCTAATAAATAATGATGACTACTTACAATATATTTAGACTGTGAAATAAAAATCAAACAGCCCCTATGCATCAAAATCGCAAATAAGCTCACCTATGACAAAGCAGTGCGATGATACCAATTCTAAAGTACCACTTGGTAAAATTCAGATTCTAGAGAAATATGCTGTAAAAGTTTGAAAGAAAAAAAAAGAAAAAGCGTAGACTTTTTTCTGCCCCCGAATAATTGTGGAAATTTTTACCCCAAAAATTTTGAGGAATTCATATTTTACCAAACAACGCCTCCATGACTTCGACAAAATTATAAAAATACCTTTATTTATTTTTCTTTAATTAATAAGTAGTGAAACTTGAGAGTTGCATATAACATCTGGCTTGTCAAATGCATGCACCACACCATGGTGATAACATGATCAAAATAACATGTCAATCAAATCATAAGATAGGCTATACTTGAATTAGGATATTTTGAAATGTGTACATTATTTTTTATAGATTTCCACACATTATTATTGAATTTGTCATATTTTTGTTTCATCTAGTAATAATAGTAATAATATTGGTGTGCATCTGTTGGACAGTTATATGTGAGATAAATAGTTAAATACTACATGAGCCCTACAATTTTAAAATCCCCACTTTGTTTTCAATAAAAAATGAAGGAAGGCAATAACATAATTTCACCTCTTAAAAAACTCTAGTGAGGAATAATTCCAGAGGCACTATTTGTCAAACTGATATCCTTGAAGAATTTTGGGGGTAAAAATCTCAATTATTTTTCTCCCAAATATCTTAGGCCTAATTTCTTCTAAATGAGTGCAATCAAGGAATGTGAGGGTCAGATGAGACCATGTGACATCGAACGCATCAAAGAGCTGCGATGCATCTTGACCATCAGACACCCACAAAATCACGTCAGTCATGCCATATAAACAATGTATATCATCCAAAACCTCCAGATTCACATATCTTTCGCCTGATGAATTTGGCTGTCTGCTCAAATGGTAGGTTGCAACGTGAACAGGTTGGATTGGCCCTATAATACTTAACTCCACCACTTTATAAAAATGAAGAAAGTACATACTCCCAAGACAATTTTATTTTTTTAACAGTAAAATGTGAGTAAATTAAGAAACCTTGAGGCTTTTCTAATCCCGTAAAATCCTTTTTATAACCATGATCCATCACGTCTCGTCGACATAGCTCGTAGCACTGCACTGGCGGCTTTTTCCGGTGTTGTGCGAGAGTATGTATGCTTTTGTACCATTTTCCAAAGTAGGAGTTACTGACCACAAAAATAGTTGTAAGATAATCGTTGATTTTTCATGCTTGATATGCGGATTACATTGTCAGAGAGGGGATCCCCTGACATCTGTAAATTTTATTTTATTTTTTTTCTTTTTTTAATTATTAATTTTCTTTTCCAAACGAGCTAAAATGGATGGTCTAAATTGAAGATCAGACAGTCCGCGCACATTGACTCAGTCAACAAAAATAAATAAAATTCCGCCATATGCACGCATATGAGATGTCCAGAACATCCTTTCAGCATCATACAATGACGCGTGCGGATGACCATGTGCTCTAAAGTAAATGGCATTAGTCACAGACCATGTGATGAAACTATAAACTACACCTCATTAAGCTCACACGCGTGTACAATAAATCTCAACTACACGCTTGTGCAATAAGCTCTTACCTGCACGCCACACGTGCCGTTCCAGATCCAATCAATCCGTCAGCATGGCACCACCGTATTGCCGTAGCACAAGAATCAGGTTGATCCATTAGCTAGCTGGGCCACAGATTACATAAAAAAAAAAATGTATGGCTCTGAAATTTTTGGGTGAAGTTTCCTAACCCATTCATGTTTTTAATATTGGAGCCCATATGTTGAGTGCTCCAAATTTACTTTTGGGAGATAATGTTGAAGGTCCGACCTGATGGATAGAGGTGGGCACTGAATGTCTCGATTCGGTTAACTCGATTTGTCTCAATTGTTTCCATCCGACTCGAACATAATGGTTGAGCTGGTCTAAACCGAGTAGGCTTTGCCCAATTTAAATTCAAACCCAGCCGAGTTTGCGTTACTTAGTAACTCGATCCGTTTAGACCCAGCTCGATTCGAAACCTAACTCTCTATCCCTACCCTACTCGCCGCGCCCAACCTTGACCTAATCCTAAAATTTCTCTCTCCCTCCCTCATCTTCCTCATCTTCCAAGCCCGACAACCACCCACCAATATCACTCTCCACCTCTCTCTCCTCTCCACTCTTTTAGTCTCTCCTTCCCTTATCTCTCAACCCGACTTGGTACCAACTCAACCCGACTTGGTAATTCTGACCGGATTGGCCTCGGACTTGGTCTGATCAGTCTAGGCTAGATTGGACTCGGATTGAGTCAAGCATGTTGGACTCAGTATCAAGTCAGATCGAGTTCGAGTCATGCCTGTTTCAAAACCAGATCGAGTCGAGTCAGCCCAAACTCAGGCCAACTCAACTCGATGCCCAGCTCTACTGATGGATGGATTGGATCTCGCAACAATGTGCCTTGCTGACACCTGTGGACTCAGAATCTTAATGCTCCAACTGTTGATATGAATGATCACCTGTGCACATGCTCATAAAATCTCCCAAAATAGAAGTCTTAACCCTTCAATCTTGACAAGAAAATCAATGGTTGAGATTGGGTTGCCAGGATATTCCAACCCAGTGAATGGCATTGATTGCCGACACGTGGACCACAGTTGCAGAAACTTAAAGCTAGTGGCGACTGTAGAGACTTGGGGCTGAGAACCGCTATAGTGCATGGGACAAGATGCATCGTTTTGCTGAAATTTAGGGCACGTGGATTGGGGGATTATAGTACTATTCTCGTGAAAAGTTGAGAAATACTCCGGTGCTCTCAGATCACTGTTAGTTATTGTGATTTTAGTTGCATTTGGGCACTTAGATCTTTCAATCCATTGATCTAAACCGTTCATTAGGCTCAATGCACATCTCATGCGAAACTATGCAATCATCGCATCAATCTAACGAATATTAACCATTCAATTAATGGTCTTTAACATGGACAGTCTAGATCATTTGCAAAAAATCTTCACAATTAATAATTTGATCCGTTTATTTGTTAGAGAGAATCATGGATTGCTTATAGTTCTGAAGAATCAATTTTATAAGCCGATTGTAGCCATCTCATCCGTGACTTGCAAAAAAGATGGCTATAGAAAATACAGAAAAATCAAGGATGGAATAGATCACCTGATGCGAGAGATTTTTGAATGGTGATAAATATGTTTTGGGCTTAATGGACGATTCAGATCATTTGATTGGACTCTCCAACTGAATCTAGGAACTAGGAGCACTATAACTTACAGGGTCCCAGGGCGTGAGAGACTTTTTGAAAGGAAAAGACAGAAACGAGAGAGTAGTGGGAGTAGGTGATTTTGGAAAAGCTTTACAGATCTGGCAGAGTGCGATGGCTGATACGCAGGCGATAATAAACGGTTCATGTGGAATATACGGAACTCCTGTTAGACCGTTCAAATTGTGGGCCCCAATTAAAATTGAATGGATATAAGAAGGTGAACTTAAAAAAAAAATAAAAATTTGAATTAAATTTAACTGGCTGATTGGTGGACGCCTGATAGACGGTTGAAATGGAAAAGGTCCAAGTGTCCTAACTTTGGAAAATGTCTCATCTATTATCTGAAAGTTGGAATTATTCGACCAATTTACTACCTGTATATGTACAGTGGATCACACAACTTGAACGGTAACGTTAAAAGTAGGACACATGTAAAATTTGTAGACTGCCCGCGTACCAAGCACCACACTCGACCCGAGTACCCAATAAAGTTATCATGCAGAGTGCTTGGCTAAGATTGCATGTGACAGAAGGCGAGGAATCCTGCGGTCGGAAGTTAGGTGCGGCCCACCGTGATGTTTGTGATAAATCCACTCCATCCATCCGTTTTTTCAGAGGACATTTACTACAAATGAGGTGTGTCCAAGACTTAAGTAAGTTACACGAGAGGTAAAAGTGAGGAAAGAAGTGCCTATGGTTGAAACCTTTCCGAGTCCACCTTGATATTTATATGCCATCGTGAATTGAAAATACAAATAACTTTTTCAACGGTGGCTGCTTAATCACTACTTTTTCCTCACGCGTGGCCTACTTGGGTTCTGGGTCACTTCATTCTTTTGTCTTTCCTAAAATGAGTAGGCAAAATAGATAAAAAAGATAAATTTCTCACAAACATCATGGTTGAGCATATGAACTTGCCCTATAAGAGGATATCGGCATCCATTTTTATACAAGTGGAGCATATGTTCTAAGTGTAAGAGTTAAGGTGGGAGGATAGAAAATTAATCACTTAAATATAAGATTAATGCACGTTACAATGTAGCTATCTTTAAGGAGATGTTCTCACTATATTGATAATTAAACCAATTTGGAAGAGAGTTACAGCAAATCCGTCTCCAAGATATAATAAGTTTTTTTCTTTAAGATTAGAAAAATGTGGGCTTCGGCCTGTAAAATTGAAAAACTGCACCTCGGACACACTTTTAATACATCCTTGACTTCTACACTGTTACAACTTAACCGCTGAAAACTATTTGCAATTTACTGCCTAAAAAACTGTTTGCAGTTTAGCGCATAAAAACTATAACTTTTCAAAAAAAAAAAAAGATCTAATAATGAAAATGGAGAGGAAATTGTCGAAATTATTATTTTTGAATTGACCTAAATATGAGTTTATATAGAGTCATAAGAGATACTTTAAGATTCTTTTCATGGAAAAACATCTTATTCTATGGGGTTTTTTTAAACATTGCATCCTTTCATCATTAATGGCATCTTTTCACCACCATTTCGAATTCAAATGATGCTCCATTTATCAAGAGGCACCACCATTCACAAATGAATGATCACCAACAATTACCAAAAGCCACAACCATTTTCCTAAATTTTCTTTTATAAATTATTTTTTTTCTTATTTTGAAAAAACCCAACAATCCCTCACTATTTTTTAAAATAAAGACATCGGGGCATATAAGGAAGATATGTGCATAGGAGAAGGTGTCTTATGAACTTGAACTTTCACTTAGTATAAACAAATCAAAGTTGTATCAGAATCCTTAATGACTATGATCTTGAATTAACTATTCTATATGACACAACCGGACATGTCACACACACTTATATTTTAATTATCATGTGTTCTAAAATTATAGCACATTAACGGCCTTGTGTTTTATCCTGGATTCATCAGTTTATGAGAGTTGCCAAAACTCTCGAACATTAGAAAGCAACCCCACTTCAAATACTCATATAGTTGAGGCCTTATGACTGCTTTTGTAATAATAGCACCTTTAAAGGGACTTAATCAGAACAGAGACTCATCCTCCTTTTAATCATTACAGGTACCGAACACTATATATACATGCAGGAATGAAACAGATATAAAATGTACAGCGCTGCTTTAAACACTTCATGTGATGTACTTTCCCCATTAAACCTATTAACTTAGGTTGGATTTTCCTCATCTAGTGTCTGTGAAATTGACTTAAGTCATATTTCTCTCGATGTTCTATTGACAACATCCCTTGCTAATCCCTTCGTGAATGAGTCCACTAGATTCTTAATAGATCGCACATACTGTATTATTATAATTCCATCACAAAGTAGTTAATACACAAAACTATGCCTTAGATTGATATGCCTAGCTTTTTCATTATAAGTTTTGTTATATACCTTTGACAGTATCGCTTGACTATTATAATAGATAGAGACAGCTGGTAGCCTTACCAATACTAATATTTCTGATAACAGGCTTCTTAACATTCTATCTCTTTACTACTAACCGCCAAAACTATGAATTCAGATTTCATGGTAGAGTGAGATATGCAATTGTAAGTGCTTATACTCAAGCATAATTTAGTTTGTCAAATTTCGTAGTCCTGATAGAATCGTAAGCTCTCATAAAGATATGTTATCGACTCGATCAAGCGTCTCATGGAAGACTCAACATCTCAAGATATGAACGTACATGGTTTGAAGATCAGAACACTTCATATAAGCCAACCATCAGGTGGTATAACCTTAGATTGATCATAGGTTAGGTGTATTTCACTTATGGATTATAATGATCAGCTTTTATGTAAAAATACACTCAAGTTAGGCCAGTCCGACATTTGGTTCCGCCGGCCTAACTATTCTCGGCTAACCTTACACAATTCGGGCAAAAAGATAGACCTGAAAAGATTTTCCGCAGCATGTTCGGCCAACCCGAATTGGTTCGGTCAAGTTTCCAGCAATGACGTATTTTCAGATTTCATGCATATTGGGCCAATTGAACCCTTTCGTCGGCCAACCGAACTTGGGGCTCAAGCTAGCCGAATTTTTGAAAGATATTATTTCGTGAAATCTGAGTGTCGTTGGAACGAGATCATTGGAGTTAGCCAAACCAACACTAGGGCCAGCCGAACTTCCAATATCCATAGCTATAAAGAGAGGCTTTCTCTTACTCTTTCATGACACGAAAATCATAGATCCATCTTGTGTAGAAAAGAGTGATAGTCTAAGTCTCCTTAAGCTATTTATGCTGTAATTTTTATATTTGATTTAGCTAATTCTATTCTCTCTCTCTCTCTCTCTCTCACTCTCTCAAGTTAGTTTTAAACTGCTTTAAAACTAATTCTATTCTATTCTCTCTCTCTTTTTTAGAGAGTAATCTATACTCTACCTGAGAAATAAAGAATTGAATTTGCAGCATTAGGGTATTGTTGAGGGTCAAATATTGCATATTGAACCCCATTTATATCTTGGTTTTACGAGCATGATACCGCTTAATGTCCTATTTTACTCATGTTTGTGTTGCAAGGTAGATTTAAAAGCTTAGACTGGAAAAAGTACTAAAAGCATGAATTTGATGCCTAAAGATCACCAAGGCAAAGAATGGATCTTAAGAGACAAAGATTGAAGATTTCAAAGTCTCAAGACTCAAGAAAACCAAGCGGAGAAGGAACAAAGTCGAAAGAACAAGTGCAGAATATACATTTACTGTGTCGTCGAACACCGTTCGATGACATCAAGGACACGTTCGATGACATCGAACACGGGTCGATGACATCGAATTTATGAAGGAAAATCGAGTTGGTTGCTGGACAAATTTAAAACGTTTTTCGATGACTTGAGAACTTGTTCGTTGACTCGAAACTTTACTTGATGACATCGAAGACCTGCTCGATGACATCGAATTTTCTCTAGAATTTTGGCAAAACTCGTTGGACACATTGAGCACCATTTTCGTTTACTCAAAGCACTCCTTGATGACATTAAAGATATGCTCGATACATTGAAAGTCTCTTCGATGACATCGAATTTATTGAAGAAATTGGATTAACTCTTTGGACTGTTTTGGACACATTATTGATTCCTCGAACAATGCTCGATGACATCGAAGGTAAGTTCGATGACATGAAAGGTTACAGAGTCCGGATGAAGCTATAAAAGCATGAAAAAAGCAAGTAGAAGAGACACCTTCGATGACATCGAAGCCTGTTCGATGTCATCGAACGGATTGCGCGAAGTTACACAGAGTTACGCGGAGTGGGTAAATTTGAGGCAGTTTCTGAATTTTTCCAAAGAGGTACGAAAGGAAGTGTCGCACAACTATAAATAAGAGTCCCTAGGGCATCCCTGAGGATCTATCTAATTAATCTAGGGTTTGAGGAGTGGAGCACAAGGGCGGAGAGCCGTCACCAAGCGTTTCCTTTCTTTCTTCCTTAGTTTTTCATGCTTTCTTCTAGGGTTTTAGTTCTAATTATGACTATGGTTGGCTAAACCTCTTAGCTAGGGCTAAGAGGTGAAACTTGTAGCGTGATGTGATGTTTTCTAATGCTTTGATTTGTATTTATGTTGAACTCTCTTTGATTCTAGTTTGATTCTTAAGAAATACTTTTAGTTTTTAATGGTTTATTGTGACTCAAATTATAGTAGATTTGCAATATCTTTGAGTATCTCTTTTCATGTAATGAGATTGTGAAATTAGGAAATCTTGTTGTTCACCATCGTCCCATGGGCATGGTTGGGTGACGGAATTCCTTATAATCTTCATGATTCTCTTATGTTTGGTTATGAGATTGGTACATCCTATTGTGAGCCATTGTCTCATGGGAATGGTTTTGTGATGGAATCTCTTCCAGTTCTCACACCTCTCATCCATTAAGAATTAGGTCAAAGGAAGTTCAGATTTGGTTTTACTGAGATATCTTCCTATTGGATAAGATGGGACTCTAATTCCAGTTGTGTCCTTGAATCAAGCATAGATCTCCCTGATCTCTACAGGTGGATCCTTGGAAACCTTAGTTCCCACCTTTGAATTTACAAGTTTTAGTTAAATAATTCACAATTACTTTCCCTACACTTCTAGATTTAGGTTTACATCTTCTTTTATTTCTACTTATAGTTGCTTTCAAAAACACATAAGATCAGTCCCTGTGGATTCGACCTCCCTCTTACCGAGATTATTACTACATCGTGACCCTACACTTGGGGTTGTGAACAAGTATCATTTGTTTCAGGGAAAAATATATTAGATCCCTATATTCTTTTAGGTTGAACTCATACAAGACTTCATCTATATTTCAAGAAGAAGATTGTTACATTCAAGCTACAGCTACGACTTCGACTCGCCAATTGAAGATAAGTATTGTTTTACTTTTATTTTAGTTTGGATTTTTTTGAAATAGCCCAAAAATCTCAGCAGGTTTGTTTGTGATGATCCCATGAAAATCACAAAGTGGGTTTAATTGTGATAGCCCGTGAAAATTGCAATAACTGTATCAGGTTGTTAAGGTGATCCTGGGAAAACCTTGAGATAGTGAAAGCCAAAATCGCGAGTGTAGTAATTTTGGGAGTGGAGTAGGTTGCGTATATGCACCGAACCACTATAATTGTTTTATGCATTGTGGTGATTGCTTTTTATTATTTGTATGCCTATCTTGTGCTTCATTTGCTCTTGTTATAGTTTGATATTTTTATTTTAAAGACTTCGTGAAATAAGGTTGTTCTACCTAAATCCTTTAGGTGAAGGTTGTCCTACGAACTATTTGATATCAAGAATTCAATACTCTAAGCAATTGATTTTATTTGATTTACTATTCCGCATTGTATCAAAATATTTGGCATAGTCCTATTCACCCCCCCTCTAGGACATCTATAGCTCGTCCTTTTAGAAAGTTTTCTTTTTTAGATCTCTAAGAAATAACAACTCCTCTAAGTGTAAAAATCCATCTACTGGTAGACTTGGATTAATCAGAATCAATGACTCAACTTGCATCACTATACTCTTTAAGCACACTAGGGTAACCAGAAAAATGTAAACCATAATTAATTATTTTCCTCAAGTATCTGATGTTGAGTGTGAAATATTACATATTTCTCCCTATTTATACCTTAGTTTTATAAACATGATAGTGCTTAATCGATTTAATTATGCATGTTTTCATATACGAGCTGATTTCGAGAGCTTAATATGAAATTGATGCCAAAAGGAAGATTTTTACTCAAAAAATTACTAAATTAAGATTTGGAGATTTGAAAGTCATTAATAAAGAATTCACATGCCAAAGATCTAAGAAAACCAATTGAGGAATGAAGAGAATAAAAGATTTGAAGTGAAGAAAAGGAATCCTGAAATTGTCCTAAAAACAAACATATTCCTGAAATTATCCTGAAAAAGCATATTCTGAAACTCAGAATATATTTTAGCTGTGCAGAGTGAAGTATATTTTGGGAAACTGCGTAGAGTGAAGTTTAATTTAGCAAACTGCGGAGAGTGTGTAAATTTGAGGCAGTTTCTAGATTTTTCTAACTAGGTGCAAAAGTTGGAGTTCCACAACTATAAATAGGACTCCTTAGAATGCTCCAAAGCAACTTCTAGGGTTTGGAAAGGTCTTAAAGAGCATAACAAAGGGGTGGAGTAGCCACCAAAGAGTTTTTCTTCTTTCCTAGTTTATTTTTCATACTTTCTTTAAGAGATTTAGTTTCATTTACGTCTATGATTGGTTAAACTTCTTAACTAGGGTAAAGAGGTGAAGCTTGTAGTGTGTTGGGATGTTTATTTTTCTCTGATTCTTTTTCTTATTGAACTTCATTGATTTCTAGTTTGATATTAAAGGAATATTTTCAATTTTCTATGATTTATTGTAACTCAAATTAGAATAGATGCTGTGATAGCTTTGGATATCTTCTTTTCCTATTTTGAGATAATGAGATTGGTAAATTCCATTGTTCACCATTGTCTCCTGGGCGTAGTAGGGTGATGAAATCCCTTCCAATCTTCATAATTCTCCTTTGTTGAGAATTAGGTCATTGAAAAGTTCAGATTTGATTTAAATTGTTTTATCTTCCAGTTGGATAGGATAGGACTCTAATTTCAATTGTGTTTATTGAATCAAGCAAGATAACATCTTAATAGCTTCAAGTGGATCCTTGGCACCCTAGTTCCCACCTTTAATTGATAGTTTAAACATTATTCATAATTACTCTCTTTTATTCCAGAATTCAGATTTAGATCTTCTTCTAGTTCTAGTTCTAGTTATTTTCAGAATAAGTACAAGTTTAGTTCCTGTGGATTCGACCTTGTTCTCACGAGTTTTTACTACAACGCGACCCTACACTTGGGGTTGTGAACAAATTTTTGACACCGTTGCCAGGGACTACGGATACGTTTTTCTGGAATTAATTGGTATTAGAATTAGGTTAAGATTAAGATTAATTTTTCTGCTATATTTTTAGGTCAGTATTTTTTCTGAAAGTATTTTTAGAAACTAACATTATTTTCTGTTTTGTAGGATTCCTAACATAGCAACTCTTATTTGGTAATTTTGTTCCAACCCTCTCTCTTATTTTTTTAGATGCCTTATTTGTTTTAGTTTTTCTAGTTTTCTTTTTTAGGTTTAATTATTTAGTTATTTGAGGGTTGTGCATGTTTCATGCCCAAGTGGGTTCGTGAGAACACTCAGTGTCTCTTGAGTGAAGGAGGATTAGTCGAAGGGTTGCTTATCCATCAAAAGATTAGATACCACTTGAGATCCTCTCAGTTAATTGAAGCGATGAGTGTGCAAATCAACATCAATCTCAACCTTAACCTCAACCACCGCTTATGGAAGTTCAAGATGAAAACGAGGTGGATAATGCACCCCCGTCTCGTACTCTACGCGATTATTTACAACCGGCGGGGGTGAGTATACCTTCCTGCATGGTCTTTCCACTTAATGCAGGAAACGTGGATATCAAACTTGGAGTGATATAACTCTTCTGAAAGTTTATATTTGTACATCAAGGAGTTTGATGAGATAGTTGCTACAATACACTTTCCAAACGTGTCTGAGGACAAAGTGCAACTTAAATTGTTTCCTTTTTTCATTGAAAGAGAAAGCTAAGACGTTGATGCACTCCTTAAAGCCAAGATCCATCAACATATGGGCCGAGATGACCCAGGAATTTCTCAAAAAGTTTTTCCCGTTTCATAAAACTAACACTTTCAGGAAGACAATCACGAACTTTGCCCAAAAAGAGGAAGAGACATTCTTTCAATGCTGAGAAAGGTTCAAAGATTTCACGAATACCTGTCCACATCATGGCTACGAAGTATGACGAATAATAAGCTTTTTATATAACAGATTAACTTCACCAATGTGCCAGTTCATAGAGATGATGTGTAATTGTGAATTTATGAACAAAAAGACCGATGATGCGTGGGATTACCTTGATCAATTGGTAGAAAACGCGCAATCATGGGAAACCTCTCCAAGACTCACCACTTTTAAGCCTACTCAATCAAAGGAAATGGGAGGAATTTATGTTCTAAAAGAGGAAGATGATATGAGTGCAAGAGTGGCCACTCTTAAAAGAAAAGTCGAGGCCATGAAACTTAAGAAGGCAGAACATATCAAATCAATAAGGGTGCAAAAGTTGTTTATGGTATTTGTGCTTGTAACATACATACAACTGAAAATTTTCCAACAATTCTTGCTTTTTAAGAGAAATAACTACCAAAGACCTTTCAAAGGACCCACCTCAAATACATACAATTCTAGTTGGAGAAACCATCCAAATTTCAGTTGGAGGAATGGACAAACGGCTAACCCACAAGAGGCCCTTAATTTTTAAATCAGAAGAGACCTCAAGGAGATACGGTTCAAAAATTCATGCAAAACCAAGAGCTAGTCAACCAGAATACAGTATAAGCATTTCAGGATATAAAAACAACAATGGGAATGTTTGCATCGTCCATTCAAAGGATTGAGTTACACTTAGCGAGTGGGGAGAAAGGGATGTTTCCAGCCCAACCTCTCCCCAATCTAAAGCCACAATGTCAAATTAGTGACCCAGGCTCTTCAAATCAAATGGAGTAAGCCAAGTCTATCACCACTATTAGGAGTAGAAAGACAATTGACAAATCGATTCCAGTAAGGGCTAAAAAGCCTATGGACTTGGAAGAAATTGAGAATGATAGACCTAATAATGCCCCACATGGATTGGAACCGGAATCTCAAAGTAAGTTTATTGTGCCATTCCCCTAGAGGTTGATTGCACTAAAACCTCTTTCTAACTCTCAGGATATTCTAGAGGTGCTTAAACAAGTGAAGGTTAACATTCCTTTATTGGATGCCGCTAAACAAATCTCTTCATATGCCAAATTTCTGAAAGATTTATGCACTACCAAAAGACAGAAAAACATACAAAAGAAAATCTTTTTGACAAAAAAAGTAAGTATCATCCTCAAGCAAGATGTACCACAAAAATACAAAGATCCCGTTATCCTAACCATCACTTGTTTAATTGGGAATTACCGAATTGAGCATGCACTTCTTAATTTGGGGGCGAGTGTAAATCTGCTTCCTTATTCAGTTTACGGACAACTGGGTCTTGGAGAATTAAAACCCACCCGGACCACGTTACAACTCAGTGATTGATCGGTTCGTGTATCGAGAGGGATGATCAAGGATGTGTTGGTCTAGGTTGATAAATTCTACTACCCAGTAGATTTTATTGTTCTGGATACTCAACCCATCGTGGATGTGAGCACTCAGATACCCGTCATTCTTGGTCGCTCATTCCTTATTACATCAAATGCTATCATTAATTGTAGGAATGAGATTATGAATCTATCTTTCGAAAATATGACATTGGATCTCAACATCTTTTTCAATATGAGCAAACAGTCAGAGGATGATGACGATACCCATAACATTAACATGATCGATTCTTTCATGGAAGATAGAACACTTTTGACTCTATACTCTGACACTCTAGAGACGTGCTTGGCCCACTCCCCTAATTTGGATGATGACACGATTAGGGAGATGGATGCCATGCTTGATATTATGCCGGTACTTGAAGTTAACCGGTGGATGCAACAATTTGAAGAATTACCCCAAATTAATGTAGTGCCTCTACCATCTAGCCTCAAAACGCCGAAGCTTGACTTAAAACCTTTTCTCTCTAATATTAAATATGTCTATTTAGGTCAAGATGAGACATACTCGATGGTGATTTCTTCCCACCTTGAGCAAGAATAGGAGAGCATTCTTATCTCTACTCTCATTGAGTATAAAGGAGCCCTTGGATGGTCTATTGTGGACCTCAAGGGAATTGATCCTTTGATTTGTACTCATTACATTTGTCTTGAGGATAATGCGAAGACCTCCTAACAACTACAATGTCAATTAAATCCAAACATGAAGGAAGTGGTTAAGGCTGAGGTACTTAAGCTATTGGATGTGGGTATCATATACCCCATATCCGATAGCCAATGGGTGAGTCCAACTCAAGTGGTTCTTAAGAAGTCCGGAATTACCATCGTAGCCAATGTCGACAATGAACTCGTACCAACTAGAGTTACTACTGGTTGGAGAATGTGCATTGACTATACAAAGTTAAATACCGTCATGAGGAAGGACTACTTTTCTTTGCTCTTCATTGATCAAATCTTGGAAAGGCTAGCTAGTCACTCTTACTATTGCTTCCTTGATGGATATTCGGGCTACAATCAGATAGAGATAGCCCTTAAAGATCAAGAAAAGACCACATTCACATGCCCCTTTGGCACATTTGCTTACCGAAGGATGCCATTTAGACTGTGCAATGCCCACACCACTTTTCAGCGATGTATGTCGAGTATATTTTCTGACATGGTGGGGCAATATTTAGAGGTCTTCATGGATGACTTCTCTGTCTTTTGTCCATCCTTCAGCAAGTGTTTGAAAAATCTAAAAAATGTGCTGAAGCAATGAGAGGAAAAGAATTTGGTACTAAATTGGGGGAAGTGCCATTTCATGGTTTGTAAGGGAATTGTTCTTGGACATATCATTTTGTCCAAGGGAATTGGGGTAGATAAGGCTAAAATTGATCTTATATCTAACCTACATCCTCCCAAGAGCATACGAGGCATGCGATCCTTCTTAGGACACGACAGATTTTATAGATAATTCATAAAGGAATTTAGTCACCTCTCTTGTCCTTTATGCAATCTACTTCAAAAGGATGTACCATATAAGTGGATTGAGCAATGCCAGGAGGCTTTCACTAAGCTCAAGGGTATGTTGACTACCGCACCTATCATGCAGCCACCCGATTAGAACATTCCTTTTGAGATTATGTGTGATACGTCTGACTATGCTATTGGGGCAGTGTTAGGCCAGAGAAAAGAAAAGAAGCCATATGTTATTCACTATGCAAGTAAAACTCTAAATCCTGCCCAAGTGAACTACTTTACTAAGGAGAAGGAACTCTTAGCCGTAGTGTTCACTTTGGACAAATTTAGGTCCTACTTGATTGGTTCCAAGATCATAATCTACACTAATCATACGGTTTGAAGTACCTTCTTTGTAAGAATGATGCTAAGCCCCGCTTGATAAGATGGATCCTTCTAATTCAGGAATTTTATTTGGAAATAAGGGACAAAAAGGGAGTAGAGACGTAGTGGCTGACCATCTTTCAAGACTTGATCTTCCTGATTCCATTGAAACGCCTCTTATAAACGATATGTTCCATGATGAACAATTGTTTAAACTCTCCCAATTACCTTAGTTTGCTGATATTGCTAATTATCTTGCCAAAGGTTTCACGCCGACTCATTAGAATGCACAAGATAAGAAAAAATTCTTCGCCGAGGTTCGTAAGTTCTTTTGGGATGACCTGTATTTATTCAAATATTTCCCATACCAAATTCTAAGGAGATGTGTGCCAGACAATGAACACTAAAGTGTCATCTCCTTCTGTCATTCGCAGGTCTGTGGTGGTCACTTTTCTACTAAAAAGATCACGACCAAAATTCTCCAGTGCAGCTTTTATTGGCCCACTATATTTAAGGATACTCATGAGTTTTGCAAAGCTTTTGAGCGTTGTCTAAAATTGGGTGCATTGTCTTGTTGAAATATGATGCCTCTAAACCCCATTCTTATCATTGAAGCATTTAATTGATGGGGCATCGATTTCATGGGGCCATTCCCCCAATCCTTTGGGAATTTATACATTTTGCTAGCAGTAAAATATATCACTAAGTGGGTCGAAGCGATCCCGTGCCGGAACAATAATCATCGTATGGTCATTCGATTTTTAAAAGAAAATATCCTTTCCCGGTTCGGAACGCATCTGGCCATCATTATTGATGGAGGTTCACACTTCTGTAATTAGCCATTTGAAAACTTAATGAAGAAATATGACATCTCTTATAAGGTGAACACTCCATACCACTCGCAGACAAGTGGGCAATCTGAGATTTTCAACAGGGAAATTAAACACATTCTAGAGAAAACGGTTAACCCTGACCACAAGGATTGGTCAATCCGTTTGACCGATGCTTTATGAGAATACCGTACAACTTAAAAAACCTCTATTGGAATGTCTCCCTTTAGACTCGCCTATGGGAAAGCTTATCACCTGCCTGTAGAGTTGGAACATAGAACCTACTAGGTTATTAAAAATTTAAACTTTAATTTGGACAATGCTGGTTCACTGCGCAAACTACAGTTGAATGAACTTGAAAAAAATCAGAATGATGCATGTCATGCCCCAAACTCAGAAACCGGGCTCACAAAATTTCTGATCGCCGAATCCGGTGCCGACAGCCTCCGTAGCACCCCATTCTCGGATCCCAGTGCCCATACACTAGGTTCCGATCCTGGGATCCTACAAGGAGGATTTTTCAACGTACATTTATCTCGTAAGAAGTATAACCACAAGTATACCCAGATCACAAAGGCAATATTATCATCACATATCCACTAATATAAACAGTTGAATACAGTGCTGAAAGGGAATACATATGTCAAAATAAAAGCTCCAGGAGTCCGCTTCATGCTCCAAACTCAATGCTACTTCAACCTAATGCCACCTGCACGCATCTATCGTACATAAGCTTATAGAAAGCTTAGAGGGTGGTGAAAGTGTGTGTGATGCACGTGCCAAGCATATAAAAATCAGAGCAAGCAAAAATACTGACAATCCATAAATCGTACAATATCATTGTAATGCGAAAACATGTTGGTAAGTCCATAAATACCATTAGCCTTATCTGGGCTATGTGATGCAAAAACATAATAAGCCAATATCATATACTGAGGAAGCAATGTAGATCAGCTATACAATGCGGAGACATAGTAAGCCAAATATCTGATACCAAGTCCATGAATACCGCAACCTTAATCAGGTTATGCAATACAGAAGCACAGCAAACCAAATGCTATATGCTAAGGATGCAATGTAATATACGATACGAATATAATGACCAAGCTAGAGTGTGAAGTCAGGATGATAGTACGTAGTATCACAGGCCACGGGGTCCACCACAAGGGACTTCTATCCAAACCAGTCCCATACCTAAATTTGGATAGTCAGACTCAATGTGGTAAACTTCTGATCTTAGGTTAGTCGCGCGCCCTAACCGAAATCCTTGCCATTTCAAAGGTACACGTAAAAAATAGTTGTGCACCACTAGCCTTAGTGGATAGTAAATGAATAAATGAGTATGCAACTTCTGCTCAATAAGTCCATATATCAATACTGTACATCTCTAGGATCATCACCGGGGTCTAGTACACTCCAAACCAGATTGCCGCCCCATTGCGCATAACAAGGTGAGTGGAAGAGACCTCACTATCCGCCTGCCAATATCAGGCCCGACTCGTCGATATCGGACCCAATCCTCGAGTTGGTCGAACTTAGCCTAGCTTTGCCCCCTCCTCTTAGGCAGGTAAGGCTGCACCCCCTTCCAACCGATCACGACACAGTGGGAGACACGGCCTAACGGTATATAACCCTTATGCGCTCATGCATCCACTTAGTTTAGACGTTAGAGCAACCTCTAGAACCAAGATGGTTTAAGAACTTTCACCCAAGAATATCTATAACACCCCATGTGAAAAATATTTTTGGTGTCCCATCTGGCCATCCACGACATGCCTGTAGAGGCTACGACCCTGATGTCGCTAGGGCATACAGTAATTACAACACACAATGTAAGATGCATGATTCATATAATCCGGTCATGCATCAATCCTGCGTATACCATGCGTTTATGTGAGACAATCTCCGCCTATCAGGGAGTCTCATAACAACCTGCCCAATGACATATGCAATGGTTAATCACACCCCATAACAAACATGCAGATGATGCGTATGGGCATGTATTATGATATTATGCTATCACATACTCATAATCGGTATTACTAACCGACATCGATAATCGGCCTAACAAAGCGTCTAAGGGAAGGTCACAATGAGGACTTTTAACCATCATTGGCCATCAATGTGGACATTTAACCAACATTGCTCCCAAGGAGTGGCCCACATAGATCTAAACATATAGTGGGCCCATGACCTCACACATTGGCCCAATATACATCACCATGGGCCTCTCTCAAGGGCCTAATACACATCATGATGGGCCTCACTTATGGGCTACAAAAACATCACAATGGGCCACGACATATGGGCTGAAAATACATCTCAATGAGCCAAGACCCATGGGCCTCAGTACATCATAATGGGCCGCAACCCATGGGCCTCAAATACAACAAGTGGGCCGCACTAATGGGCCTCATATTCATCAAGTGGACCGCATCAATGGGCCTCATATACACAACAGGTGGGCCCTGCACATGGGCCTCAAATACATAACATGTGGGCCCTACACATGGGTCTCATATGCATCGCAATGGGTCATATCCCATGGGCCCGAAAACTGATGGATAGTAAGGATAAAACATATATACCATGGGGACCGTAGCCCATGAATGGCGTGCATACAAGACATACCTCAGGTGGGTCCTGTCCCAACTGGACGGTGTCGATAAAATACATACACCACGGTAGGGTCCACCGTCCTATGGACGGTATAGATAAAACACATACATCATTGCAGAACCTACTATCCACGTGCTGCAAGATGGATGGATGGCTAGAGAAACACATACTTCAAGGTGGGGTCCACGTCCCCTTACTGAATGGACGAAGTGGATAAAACATCATAGTGGGCCCCATGTGGGACACTAATGATGATCAGCACCGCCCAAACATTATCCATGTAAATCAGCACTGTCCAAACATTGTCCAGCACCGTCCAACACAATCTGGATGGTGTGGATGAAATAAATACATCATGGTGGTGTTGACCATCCAGATCACTAGACGGTGGAGATAAGACACATATATCATAGTGGGTCACACCGTCCCACATAGTGGATGATGTGGATGAAATACATACATCACGTGGGCTCCACAACACTGCTGACGTCATGAACAACACCTGCATTGCTGGTGGGATGCTGACCCACCAGCAGATGGATGGTTTAGATAAAATATATACATCATGGTGGTCGCAAGGCTGCTGGTCATTAATCCAGCACGTCCATTTGATGGACGGCTAAGGAAAACACGTACATCTGGTGGCCCATAGGATTTGCTGACGTCAGTCAGGCGTGGGACCCACCGTCCTAAAAAAACAGATAGACGACAGGGATTAAATATGTACGTCAATATTGGCCCCACCCATCCAAAACGGACGGACGGCTAGGATGAAATACATACATCACGTGGGTCCCACCTATCCCACGTGGGAAATAGATGGACGACTGGATACATATATATTAGGGTGGACACCACCCCCACACGTGTGGCGTGGGTCCACGTCCATGAAAAATGGATGGACGGTATTGATATAACATATATCTTGTGATCAAGCCCACCATCCTAGGCAAATGGACGGTGCAGATAGGATGAATACATCAAGGTGGGTCTCACCTGCTCACATGTGTGGGTGGGTCCCAAGTCCAAACGTATGGACAGCGTGGGATAACACATACCTCATGACGCCCACGAACTTGCTGACGAGCAGCAGCAAGCTGCTGGCCGCCGGCCCACCAGCAAAAAGGATGGACAGTGTACAAATACAACACATACATTTAGATGGGTTTCCACCGTCCCAACTGGATGACTGGATGAAATACATAAATTAGGTGGGCCACATGACATCACAAGAGGGAGAGAGAAAGAGAAAGAGAGAGAGAGAGGGACGTCAGATGGTGAAGGGACCCGCCATTATGGGCCCCTCTATATAATGCATACATCAAGATGGGTCCCACTACAAGTGGGCCCTCGAATCATCAAATTCAAGCAAAAACATATAAATCTAACCCTAAGAAAGCACCCACCTTTGATCTTCTCAGACTTCTCATCTTTAGCTCCAAAGGAACAAGGTTTAAGGGTTGAGATGAAGCTTGGATGGTGGAGATGGGAGATAGGAAGAGGGCCACATAAAGCTCTCTCATGGAGCTTGGACGGTTGCTTGGGAGGAAATGAGAGAGAGAGGTGATGTAAGGAGAGAGAGGGATGGTGAGTGATGGATGGAGTGATGGGTGAGTGAGTGTTGGGTGTACTTGACGAGGTATGGGTTGTAAGAGAGAGAGTTGACTTTAGGGCTTACTTTTGGGGTTGGGACATATACTTGACATGATTGATGTGATTGATGGGACATGTTCTCTTGGGTTTGCAAATGCGCAGCATTTTCCTCGAACTGAACGCGGGCCCACATCTCCTGACCCGGGTATCACCTCAGTGCGCAAGACGCAGGGTCAGAACTGTGACGACGACGCGGTCGTAAGGGTATAAGTCTCGGGTCGATCCGACTCTGGAATATGGGATATGATTCAGGATCGTGCATAAATGCCGGTTATAGCTTGCGAGTCGCTAGAATTCGACTGGGAGGACCGCAGAAGCCTATGGAATGGTATGGGCTAGGATACGAGTCTCACAATGCATATAAGAACTCAAAAATTACAAGGACAAGATGAAGGTGTTCCATGATAGGAACATCCTTCAAAAATTATTCATAACCAGTCAAAAAGTCCTGTACAATTCTCGGTTACACCTTTTTCTGGGTAAACTCCGATCTTAATGGACCGTTCCTTTCACTGTTACTAATGTTTATCCACATGGGACCGTTGAGATAAAGAATCCAACGAATGGCCACATTTTTAAAGTTAACGGACATCGTTTAAAGCCATTTGTTGAGAAATTTGACTCAGAGTATATTTCCATGCCTCTGACTGATCCTATGTACCAGGATTGATCTCCTAGTTTGATGGATGTGTAGTTAGCTTTATTACTTTTACAGGATTTAGGATTAGGATATTTTTTTTTTTCAGTTTGTTTAAGTCTTTGTGCTAACCCATCTTCACATTAAGAACCTTGGAAAAGCTTCAATCCCCTTTCTTCAGGTACTACCTTTCCATCACTTCTCAATTTTTTTCATTGTCTCATATGCATTACATACTCATATCTTTTACATTGAGGACAATGTAGGTTTTAGGTTGGGGGGTGTGGATTAGGTAAACTAATTAGTGTTTTCTTAGTTATGAGTAGTTATATATATATATATATATATATATATATATATATATATAATTTTCAATGTTTCAAGTTGAAATCTATTTGGAAAATGATAAATTTTGTATGTAAAGAATGTTTTAAGTATGATGATAAGATTGAGATTAAATTTTGAAATGTTGGAGTTTGATCAACTAAGTAATCTATCACCTACAGTTCTTGCATTTAATTGATTAAGAGGAAGTTTGAATATAATGTTAATCTAAGTCATAAGACACGTTCAAGTTGCTTTCTATGAATTATGCTAGAATTTTTTATTGTTAGTATGTGAAGCATTAATAAATGATTATGAATTAAGTCTGCAGAATTTTATCCACCTTAAAAGATGAAACGAACCAGTTAAAAAAATAATGAGATTGACAAAAAGGTCATATATGATGAAAAGACTGGAAAAGAATGAAAAGGAATGAAAAGTCTAAAAAGAATGAATAGATAAAAAGAGACCGTTGATATAAAATCAAAACTGAAAAAAAAAGGAAAAAAGGGATAAGTTCAGAATCAGTACTTGATTATTTAATTAATCTTGAGGTGATGATCATAGCTAATATTATGTAATGATAGTATATTTTTGTCAAAAGTAAGCTAGAGTTCACTAAGCATGATAGAAAAACTTGATATATGAACTTATACTCTGATTTAATTAATAAAGAACCTATTTGATGGATTGCTTATATGATTTGGCTCTAAGTTTTCAAAATTTCACTTTCTCGTCTTAATTCTACTCATTCATACTTGATTAAACAGGATTGATTTCTGAAAAAGGGTTTGAACATTGAGAATGGAGAATTACTTCACGCATGTTTTGTTTGGGACTAACAAAATGCTGGTTGGGGGGTGTGTTGAGTGTGAAATATTACATATTTCTCCCTATTTATACCTTGGTTTTGTAAACATGATAGTGCTTAATCAATTTAATTATGCATGTTTTCATGTGCAAGGTGATTTCGAGAGCTTAAGGTGAAATAGATACCAAAAGGAAGATTTATGCTCAAAAGATTACTAAATGAAGATTTGGAGATTTGGAAGTCATTAATAAAGAATTCACATGTCAAAGGTCCAAGAAAACCAAGTGAGGAATGAATAGAATCAAAGATTTGAAGTGAAAAAAAGAAATCCTGAAATAGTCCTGAAAATAAACATATTCTTGAAATTGTCCTGAAAAAGCATATTCTGAAACTCGGAATCTATTTTAGTTGTGAAGAGTGAAATATATTTTGAAAAACTGCACAGAGTGAAGTTTAATTTAGCAAACTGCGGAGAGTGAGTAAATTTGACGCAGTTTCTAGATTTTTCGGACTAGGAGCGAAAGTTGGAGTTCCACAACTATAAATAGGACTCCCTATGATGCTCCAAAGCATCTTCTAAGGTTTGGAAACATCTTAAGGAGTATAACAAAGGGGTGAAGTAACTGTCAAAGAGTTTTTCTTCCTTAATTTATTTTTCATACTTTGTTTAAGAGATTTGGTTTCAATCATGTCTATGATTGGTTAAACCTCTTAGCTAGAGTTCAGAGGTGAAGCTTATAGTGTGTTAGGATGTTTATTTTGCTTTGATTCTTGTTCTTATTGAACTTCATTGATTTCTAGTTTGATATTAAAAGAATATTTTCAGTTTTATATGATTTATTATGACTCAAGTTACAATAGATGCTGTGATAGCTTTGGATATCTTCTTTTCCTATTTTGAGATAGTGAGATTGGTAAATCTCATTGTTCACTATCATCTCCTGGGCATGGTAGGGTGATAGAATCCCTTCCAATCTTCACAATTCTCCTCTATTGAGAATTAGGTCAATGAAAAGTTCAAATTTGATTTAAATTGCTTTATCTTCCAATTGGATAGGATAGGACTTAAATTCCAATTATATTTATTGAATCAAGCAAGGTAACATCTTAATTACTACAAGTGGATCCTTGGCACCCTAGTTCCCACCTTTAATTGATAGTTTAAACATTATTTACAATTACTCTCTTTTATTCTAGAATTCAGATTTAGATCTTCTTCTAGTTTTAGTTCTAGTTCTTTTCAGAATATGTATAAGTTTAGTCCCTGTGAATTCGACCTCATTCTCACGAGTTATTACTACATCGCGACCCTACAACTGGGGTTGTGAACATCTGAGTACTCTAGAAACAATATTCTAATGATCTAAACTTAAATTGCTTGTAAATTCTTCTCAATTTACCGACTGTAAAAGCAATATCAGGTCTAGTAGAAATCGTAGCATATATAAGACTGCCAATCACCTTGGAATACTCTAACTAAGATACACTATGGCCTTCATTTTTAATTAACTTGATATTAGAATAAAAAGGAGTGGAAACTGG
The DNA here is from genome assembly GCF_029962835.1 of Magnolia sinica. Classification (NCBI taxonomy): domain Eukaryota; kingdom Viridiplantae; phylum Streptophyta; class Magnoliopsida; order Magnoliales; family Magnoliaceae; genus Magnolia; species Magnolia sinica. Next base: position 41,742,555 of record NC_080589.1, read on the forward strand.
GTTCTTATCAACATGATCAAACTTTTTAAGTATCTTTTTAATTTAATGTGAATGAGATAGAGTTGTACCATTATTGTTTCTCAATAAATACCTAGAATCACATTATCTTCATCCATATCCTGCATGTCAAAACTAGATGATAAGAATTTTTTAGTGTTATTTATAACTTCTAAACATGTACTAAAGATTAACATATCATCTATGTATCAACATATAATTACCCATTTATTATCAGAGAATTTTAGATATACACATTTATCAGATTCACTAATCTTAAAGACATATGAGGTGGCTACTTTATAAAACTTTTCATGCCATTGCTTAAGTGACTGTTAAGTATATATAATGACTTGATCAGTTTACGCACTTTCTTTTACTATCCTGCAACTATAAAACCTTTTGGTTGCTTCATATAAACATATTCATGAAGGTCATTATTTAAAAAAGCTGTCTTTACATCCAGCTGATGAATTTCTAACTTATATATGAATGCTAAAGCAACTAAAACTTGGATAGTTGATATCTTTGCTACTGGAGTATATATATTGAAAAGATCAATACATTCTTTTTTGTGTAAATCCTCTAGCCACTAATCTGGCCTTAAACCTTTCTGTGGTTCCATTCAATCTTAGTTTTCTTTTGAAAATCCATTTACAGCTTATTGGTTTTGATCCTGGGGGCATATCCATAAGTTTCCATATTCCATTTTTCAATATAGAAGCTATCTCATTATTTATAGCTTCATTCTAAAAAGAAGCATCCTAAGATCTAATGGCATAATCTATTGTTATTAGATCATTTTCTATGTTATATACCAACATAGTTTCCTCCGTTATGTTTTCTTTATCTTATTTTATTTGCAGAAGGTAGAAATCGGGTTCGAAAGATGTACCTGTTCTACTCTTGGTTTTTTAAGTTCTATCCTCTTTATCGAGACCGTTGATATCCCGGGGTATCTGAGAATTATTGCTTGTACTAGGATCTTAAGATCTTGTCTCTTTTCTAATTATAAAAGAGAATGAGTTTTCATAAAACTCGGCATCTCTAGATTCTATTGTGGTGTTTACTGGGATCATACGATTATATTCTACTACTAGAAACCTATAAGCTTTATTATTTTGTGCATATCCTATGAAAATACACTTAAGAGATTTCAACCCTATCATGGGTTTTTTAAGCTCAGTAAGCCCAACTAAGGCTCTACAACCCCATACCTTAAGTATGAGATGTTTGAAATTATATTATTCTATAATTCATATGGAGTCTTACGAGTCTTAGAGTGAGGTATCATATTAAATATATGAAGGTAGTTAATAGGGCTTCTTCCTAAAAATTCTGAACTTAAAACCTGTATTATTGAGCATATAGTTTACCATGTATATAAGAGACTTGTTTTTCGATTCTACTATCCCATTTTGTTGGGATGAATAGGGAGCTGTAATTTGGTGAATTACAAGATGCATTTTACAAAACTCTAAGAATTCTAAGGATATATATTCTCCTCCCCTGTTCAACCTTAAGATTTTAATCCTTCGGTCTAACTGCTTCTCTACTTCTACCTTATATATCTTAAATATTTGTAAGGCCTCATATTTATTCTTTAATAGGTATACTAGGATATAACGGGATAAATCATATATAAATGTTATGAAATACCTCTTTCCCCCTCTTGTTATTAGACCGCTAATTTCACATACGTTACTATGAACTAGATTTAGGAGCTGTGATTCTCTTTCCACCATAGGAAATAATTTTATAGTTATTTTTGATTATACACAAATACTATATTTGTCATTAGGTTTTGTATACTTAGGGATTAGATCAAGATTAGATATATTATCCATAGTACGGTAACTAATATGTCCTAATCTAGCATGCCAAACATCATATGAATCAAGCATATCAATGGAAGATGAATTTTCGTTCATAAGATTCAACTTGAACATTCTATTGGATAAATAGCCCTTCCCTCATATGCCCCATTTTTCGACATAATTAATTTATCAGAATCAAATAGAAGTTTGAATCCAAACTTAGTCAGTAGACTAGTTGATATAAGATTCCTGTTAATATCCGGTACATACAACACATTATTCAGAGTAAAGACTTTTATGGAAGTTAGACTAAGCCGTACCTACCTTTTTCCTACAACCTTGGATGTGGAGGCATTTCCCATATATAATTCTTGATTATCCCCCACTATTTCTATAACATCCTGAATTTTCACGGCCCGAGTACATACTCATGCCCGAGAATTCCGAGTGTTAATAATGTAAAGGTTGGATGCTTTCAAAATCGCACCTTGTTGCTTTTTTTCTTTCCATTTAGATTATATCTAGTTACATTCACGAAGTTAACCATTCATGAAAATAAAATCGACTATATTTATCATTCCATTAGAGTAAAAAAATTCAACAAATTATTGAATGCCTTCTCAATTAGAGTTAATTACATTATCAACGCTTACAGCGGAAATAAATAAAACTAAACATAAGGCTATCTCGTTATTTATTCAGAATAATCTTTCGCAGGAGGATTGTCATCCATGTATTCAATCTGCACATCACCTGCATCATCTGTATGGTTGGAGAGGCTCAATGCCCTACTCATAGTGATGGTTATCCTTTAAGATTAACAATAATTCAAGAGATTCATAAAAGTAATATAAGAGTTCTGATACATCTCGTACTCCACCACTATGAGTGGTATCAGTATGCGCAACCGATATATGTATGAATGAATGCTTAGCAAAGTGTGTGCGACTCATCATACGTAGTGATCATCTCAATATGGAATATGATTCATAGAAAACCTAACTCGCCCTGCATCATATAATTACGAAGATTCGCCAGCGTGTCCAATACTACTGTGGATTTACGTGAATATCTCGAGGCTACACAACACATGAGTCGAATGAATTACGTGACACGATTTGTTCATGGAGTGACTATTTGTGACATCCAATCCTGAAAGTGATGTAACACGTATTGCGAATTACTTACATCAATTCGTGCATCACTACCCAAACCCATGGAATTACGCGTCGACTAAGAGGGTCACTACCCAGAGCACATTACGTCCACGATAAATATTTAAATCACTAGTTGTGATACCTCTAACACATCACTTGCACCAAAGAATAAATAAATTGAATCATGAGAGTTTTGAAATTATAAGACACATGCCCAACCTATAAAGGGAGGTAGCAAAAGGCTAACATAATAAAGGAAAAGAGTAGCAATAAGATAACTCAATAAAAGAGAAGAGTAGCGATAGGCTAACTAAATAAAAGAGATAAAAGAGGAGGGAAACAATGGCTAATTCAACAAAATAAAAGAGTAGTAATGACTAACTCAACAAAATTGGTAAAGGGCAAGGGCAAGGCCTGTATCCATAGCCTCACATAAATTCATAAATATCATGCATAATTAAAATCATACCTTAACCATAATTTCCAAATGATAATTAATTGATAATGGTAAATCATATAATTATAGGGAGGATTCATAATAACATGAAAGCATGAACAAGGGCAAGATAAATCATATCAACTCAAATTAATGTAAGCTTAAAGGAATCCCTCACCTTAGCCTTAGATCTAAACCCTATGTAGATATCCATGTAGGAAAGCTTCTATATGAATCACGACATCGCTTGAGCAAGAGGGAGACATCATACATATGGAGAAGGAAGAGGGCGTTTAGGCTTCTCCTTCTCTTTCTCTTTCTCATTCTCTTTCTCTCTCCCTTTCTCTTTCTCTTCCTCTTTCTCTTTCTTTCCTTTTCTTTTTCTTTTTCTTTTTCTTTCTCTCTCTCTCTCTCTCTCTCCTTGGATGTTGGGAGACTGGGCGTCTGAGTGGAGAGGGGAATGCACACCCCTTTTTAAAAGGAGTGGGCGTGTGAGAGGGGTGTATTTCACATCCCACTTTTTCTGACAATATTTCTTTAAATCTAATTCATCCATTGTGTCAAGGTCGTCGAATAGAGCTGGGTTATATCATTTTCATGGTGATCTAAAATTTAGATTGACATATCTTGAAAATTCTCCTAATGGGTGCCAAAATGAACTTGATCTCAATTAACGATCCACACTTAATGATCAAGGCCTAATTTTGGAGAAAATGTGTAGTCAGGATAGGTGAATGGTTGGACAAAATTTGGTGGTTGATCGATGGTGGAAAAAGCCTAAATCTAAAATATTACCTTTTGTAAAAAATGAAGGAATTGGCTTCAACCTTCAATGGTGTAGGATCATAGATCGAGGCCTAAGTTTTGTATAACCTTGTAGTCATATGAGACTATACTATGGTCCAAATTTGAGTTGCAATGGATAGAAGGAAGTGGTTAAATCAAACGATTTAGATTTATAAGGAGTTAGTAGGCCTTGATAGGATAACTTTGCGCCTAAGGAAAAGTCTACTAGAGTGGAGTCTTCATATTTCATACTTAATCTATATGATGGGTAATCCAAGTCGTTCATATGAAGGAAAATATCTTACTACGACTATTCGCGAGGTTTCTTCACTTGATGGACACCAAAATCAATGGTTAAGGGGCTGATTTGTCAATTGGGTCACTTTTATAATGATCTAGGGGCTAAAATTTGACATTTAGGGTTAATTTATGATACATATGCATGGTATAAAATTTCACATTAAACGGATCATGAGAACCATGTGATCTAGAATTTAAGGATCTAGGTTAATAGCATTTTCATAATTATTACTGATATGAAAGTTTTGAAAAATCTAATGGTTCTACATGGTTATAGACACGTTTCTAAGTAGTTCTTATAAAAGAAATTATATATAAATCATTATGAATAAAGAATTATTCACTAAATTAATTAAGGGAATGTATATATATCAACCAATATAATAGATGGTCAGATGACATGTTAAGAATAGAAAAACTTGATGGTTAGTACTCTGATCATGTATGTAAATGGGTGTATGGTTAGTTTTGTAATCGGATGATTATAAGTGGATTTTTGGAGTGAACAAGAGGCAGAAGATGTATACCGTTAGATTCAAGTGATTTGTTCACATGTGTAAGTTTCTCAAATTGTTATTTTGATGGTGAGTTAAGATTCATAGGTGATGAATAAGATAAATGGATCAAAATCTCAATTCGATATGTGCACGAGTAGATTTAGAAATCAAGTAGCTAGTTTACTATAGTCAGGTGGTTTAAACTCAGAGTGGACGTTTAGATATCTTTACCTAGTGGTGAATAATTAACTAAATACTTGGGTATATGATGATCCTATCTCAAAATTAACGGTCAGATGACTTGATCTATGAATGAATATTATTCCTAACGATTAGATTCATATTGGAGAATAGATGTAAGGTTAATAAGTTATTCATGTTGGAGAATAGATTGTTATCGTACACATGTACAGAATAAGTTAAATTTCATGGTAACACTCAAGAACTTTTAATACTCGAGTATTGAAAAGTTTGGGGTATTACAATCTACCCTCGTTACATAAAATTTTATTTCTGAATTTAATTACTTGTACCATTTACACTGATTCATTTGGTTTAATTTTTCACTATATTCCTCGTGAGATGGATATATATGTCTAAGTGTGTGTATAATTAGATATATGAAATTGTGACGCTACAATTTCATATGAATTAAACATGTTGTGATTTCTACAAACACATCTGGTAGCACCAGAATCTACATACCATTCAACATCCTCATTCACCATGTTAACTTCAAAGGTGACAACTGCTAGATTCATGTCTTTTGTCATATTGACTTGTCATTTCTTTTCTTGTATTTTCTTTTGTATTTTTGACGGTCTTTTTTAAAGTGGCCAGGGATTTTACAAAATAAGAATGGACCCTTCTTAGATGTATTCTTTTTGAACCCTTGCTTATTAGGTTTGAGTCAATCATCTTTCTTGAAATGTGGTTTCTTTGATTCTCGATTCACACTATTCTCGAATATATTAGTGTTACTTAGGGCCTCATGTTGTTCTTCCTTTTGTCACAGAATATAGATTATTCTTCTATTTGAAGAAACATTAGGAGATCCTCTAAGGACATTTTCTCTTTTTTCTATTTCATAGATTTTTTAGTATCCTTCCATTTAGGAGGAAGTTTAGTTATAATGGTGGATGCTTGGAAGGATTCGTCGAGACTAGTACCATCAGCAATAATCTCTTGGATGATGACCTGTAACTTATGTACTTAATTAAGGAAAAGTTTTTCATCCAATATTTTAAATTCTAAAAACTGACTTATAAGGAATCTTTTGTTGCTTTTGTCCTCTGATGTGTATTTGGTGAGCAGTGCCTGACACAAATCCTTAGTGGTTTTCTTTTGACGGTAAACAACATACGACGAGTCAGAAAGAGCGTTGAAAATATGACCTTAGTATAGGTAATCGTTATGCTCCCAATCTTGTTGCTTATGAATTTGTTCCACCATATCATTGTTAGATGGTGGTGAAGGTGGATCTTAAGTGAGCACGTGATCTAACTTAAGTGATGTGAGGAAGAGATGCACCATCGATTGCCATCGAAGAAAATTTAAGCCGTCGAACGGTGTAATTCGAACAAGTCAAGATGACCCATAGAAGATGCCATAATATAACCCTAAAATTGTAAGGGTTGAGGTGAAAAGATAAAAAAATTAATCACTTAAAGATAGGCTTAAGGGGCATTACAATGTCACTTTCTTTAAGGCGATATTTGCACCCTACTAGTGATTAAACTAGTTTTACAAGAGGATTACAACAAATTCGCCTCTAGGATACAATAAGCCTCTTCTCCAAGACCCAAGAAATGTGGGCTTCGGCCTGCAAAATCGAGAAACCACACCCCAAATACACTTTTACAGCGTACAATCCTGACTTCTATGCTGTTACAGCTTACCCCCTGAAAATTATTTACAATTTACTACCTGAAAAACTGTTTGCAGATTAGCGCCTGAAAACTGCAACTTTTCAAAAACATCAAAAAATCAAAATGGAGAAGAAGAAGAAGAAGATGGAGTGGAGATTGTTGGAATTGTCATTTTCAGATTGACCCAAAAATGGGTTTATATAGAGTCATAAGATATGCTTTAAGATCCTTTTCATGGAAAGACATTTTCTTACATGGTGTCTTTTCAACAATGACATCCCTCCACCATTAATGCCATCTTTTCACTACAATTTCGAATTCAAATAATGCTCCATTTACCAAGAGGCACAACCATTCACAAATGAATGATCACCAACAATCACCAAAAGCCATAACCCTTTTCCTAAATTTTCTTTTATAAGTAAAAAAAAAACTTTTCTTATTTTGAAAAACCCAACACTAAGTTTCTAACCATTAGATGTTAATCCATGCCATGACATGGACAAAGCATAGACCAAAACTTCATTTGCTTGATCATCATAAATATTGATTGAAAGTCATCTAATCGGTTTAATCATATTGCCATTGTGGTATTTACCAAATGGTCCATCCATGCTGTGTTTAATTATTGTAATTCAATGCATACAAGTACTACTTTCTAATAAGTGACTATAATTATATGGCCAATGTGGTGTTCTACATGTGACCCATCCACACCTAGGTTAAATTAATGGGAAGGTCACATGACTAACTAGTTGTAGATGGAAAAACATACAATTAGCTGCTCGAGGGGTCTCTACCGTCCAAAAGTTTCCTCTCATGATTAAATAGTCATACAAATCCAATCATCATGTGGGCTACAAAATAGGAACAATGGGAAAACCACTTGAAAATCTCCAAATCATACTTTCCACTAGACGACCATCTTAGACCGGCTGGATGCATCCATAATGTTGGTGCTGGTTTTTAGCAGTTGGAATGCGGGCCTGCTAGAATTGAATTTGCAGCTCAATTCAAACCAAACAACTATGACCCCAAGCACCGAGATAGGCAGATACACAGTATATGATCGAGATCTGATGAGATTGGCCACCTATTCAACCATTAGCTCAATGTATAAACAAGATCAAGCAATATTCAGAGGGTAAGGTTCCTTTGATGATGGGTTACACATTTGCTTTCCGTATGAAAGGACTTTTTAATACAAATAAAATAGATATGAGAAAGGGATTATTACAGTCAGTCGTGGAGAATGGATACGTAATACCTTTTCGAGTGAAGAACTGAATCCAGCATATGAACTTAGACTCAAAGTATAACTAAAGTCACCAGCTACTTGATTAACTCTATGGATTACACGATAGAATATAAACAATAGATAGAAAAGTAAAAGATTACACTAAGAAATGTAATTGACTTGGAAGAAAAATAGAGCGATTACACTATGGAATGCAATTGACTGGTAATTGAAAGGATAATTGAAGGATAATGTTTGATTTTGATTGGGTTGGTGAGAGACCTCTTCTGTTGTTCAATTCCTCTTCTATTTATAGCTTTACCTTGACCATCTACATCCTTCCCACATTCTAATGGTTGCTATAACCATTTAGCACTACTTAGCCTACTCTGCTTCTTCTTTTTTTTTCCATTTGTCCTATAACCGCTTCTTTATGATTGTTCTTCAATCGACCACTTAAACAATGACGTGGCATTGTATGATGCACTCCAGCTATATTACCATAAAATCATCTTTGTATTCTCTGTAGATCTTTAAATATATCACGCAGATCCATCTAGATCATAAGTAACTTACTCTGATTGGTTTCCATAAGAAATGGCAACAATAGGGATGAACATTGCCCCCACGTCACTTTACTTTTAGAAAAAGGTGAAAGCAACATGTGGTCCCTCATTAATGCAGAAGTACTCTCATACACGTGGCGACATTTTGATAACCGTCTTTGACTGATTCATTGCAACACGTTAGCGATAACCACCCTTTTTTGAGACGACAACCGAACCCCATTATGACATGTGTTCCTGCATTGTTTACCACAAACTCATAATGATGCCCTAATAAATGCTCCATCACCTTGGCCGATATAAGCACCACTTTGATATTCTTCCATTTCACACTTCCCTTTTCCTTTTTGAACATTCAAATCCCTAATTTCACTCTCAGCTCTGAGCAATGGTTTCCTTATCATCTTCCTCTCTCACATTCCATCAAGATGATCTTGTTACAGTGATGGATACTCTTTCTGAAAAATATTCCAATAAGATAGTCTTAGATTCACTTATTGGAGATTATTACTGCATGGGTCTGACATTCTCTCTTGCAACAAATGCCGATGAGGTTAGGATGATGGATCCTTTGTTTCCCATTTGCCCGAGTGAGAATCTACTAATTCAATCCGGATCCATTCCTGAACTTGCCAATGCTTTGAAGAATCCCCAGTCATAGCAGAAGCCACTACCAGAATGGGATGCTTGTTTCTCTCGTGTCTCCTCCCAATATGAGGCAACATGGAGAAATTTGGGCATTTAAGAATGCATCAAGCTATCTGTCTATAATTATTTATCAGATTCTGCTCTTCTTATCGCAACTTCAACATTTTAGAGCTCTTCTACCAATACATTTTTCTTCGGCTGTGGCTCCATGAGTCCAACCATCTTGGACATCACAACTCTGACCCAACTTCTTCCCATCGGTGAAGCTGTCTTCCCAAGTTTCTTACAGATGGAACCTAAATGCTTCACAAATAAAGTCAATAAGGTTTATTCTCATTTTATGCAGGCATACCGTAAACGCAATGGACCGGTCGATTACAAAGAGCATACGACTTTTCTATTACTTTGGATTTGGTGACATTTACTTTGTGTGAATGCTCCGTAAGTTACTATGAGTACGTTCATCTGGCAAAGGCACTTGCCCAAGGTAGAAAACTTTCTCTGGCACTTTTTGTACTCAGCCACTTGTATAAAGGCATCTTCAAAATTACTACTAAAGGTCTATATCTTGGAGGAAGACCACTATGGCTTCTTCAGATGTGGATCTCACCCCTTGTACATAATTCCATCCACTTTGGAGCTGTTTATTCTTCCCACGACGAATGCATCATCGATTCCCCTTAAGAAATTTGATCATTTTCTTTAGATTCGAGCACTTTATTCTTTTTTTTTTTGGGATAAATGCAGGCGGAGTTGATCGTTCATTCCATTCCAAAGTGGAGAATATGACCTTGCTTGGTTCACTGGCCGATACGACTAAGAGGATGATCAAGATGCACCTTGAATGGGAAAGCTACCTTGTTTGCAAAGGTCTTCCTTATGGTGTTATGATCAATACGTGTAAAAATGCTAAAGCTGGGATCAAATAGTATTGTCCGAACTTACTCGCTTGCCAATTTGGCTTAGTCCAATATATTCCCTATCCATTTACTCAAACAGCTTGCAACCAACCCCCTTACAGTCGGACGATCGCATCAATCTCTATCACTCTCTCCATTCCTCCTTTCAGTCAGTCAACCCAACTCTTAATCTTTCCTGCTATCCAAATCAGCCTCAAGTAATGGACACTTTCGCTATATGGTGAGATAGCCACTATAATAAATTGAAAAATAAATCTCTATAAGATATTATAGATAAACTCTCTTCTACCATGGAACTTAGAGGAAAGAAAAGAGCAGCATCTCCATCGACCGCAACCCCTAGTCAAAGAACAAATAAGCCAAAGACTAAATCAGCCCATACGTCTTCCCTGCAAACTTCTCCAACTGAGATAATAACTATTTAATCAAAGTGCTAAAAAGCTATGACGAAGTTACCTGTTGCACCTACATCTCCACCAGCTCGCTAGTCTCCATCATCTTTAAAGAGAATTCTTGTCCTAAGAGCTCCTCTTAGTCTGCCTCCTCAACCTCCTACTCTGATTTTCAAGCGCATCGATCCACCTTCTCATCCGATCACTGCAAATTGACTGTTGCCAATTACATCAAAAGGATGACGACAATTAAGTACTTCCTTGGCTGAGGCCGTATCTTCATTTGAAAAATACTTCAAAACTAAATACTGGGCATGACTCTCCACTGAAGATTACTCTAAAGAAATCGAGGAAGGTTTGAAACATCACTAGGAAGCTCATTATAATAAATGTTGGAACAAATGTTGTAAGATAGGAAAATATTAAATAATCTTAATCTCCCATTTGATGAAAAATATCTTACTCCCTATCATCCTAGTCCGTCATCATTCCCCACTTTAACACGAGCAATGACACTGATTATAAAAATCCTCAGACTGTAGATAGATGATTTGTCACCTACGTCGTATGTTCTGATTTAATGGAGGTTACTTACCTATATAATTACTCTGAATCTTAAAAAATAAAACTTCTCATGTCGATTAACTATATCCTTCTTTTGTAGTTACCAGAGACCAATGCTTCTGAAGTTGTTGATGTTCAAACTGTCGATTCTTAGGACACAGTCAGCTCTGAAGCTCTTCCTTCCCATAAATCTCCTGAAACCATGACTCTTGTTACTGAGACCGAGTATATGTTCCCTAAACACCACCTGCTGCTGTCGACCAAGAACTGGAGGAAGAGGAACAACCCTTGAGTGCCACTCCTCACAGTTCCAGCAGAAGATCACCTCCTCGGCTCGCTTGTTCACCTGTTGGACAAGTTCCTCCTATCTGTCAAAGAATATTCATCTCATGAGATGACTGTTCATGAACGAACAATAGAAGAGATTCCTACGAATGATGCTCCTTTGATTGACTCACCCCCACTACCTACATCAGCACCAGCAATCGCAGATGAGGCTTCGCCTCTTCCTCCTTCTGTCGAGGACATACTTTTGGTCAGCGACATCCTCTCCTCTACCGAACGATCTCTTATCAATGATCTCAACATGCCCAAGTCACCTTCTCACTCGACTAGTTTGAAGAATCTCAAGGAAGAATTCCATATCCTTATGCAAGTAGGGTTATTTGGAACCATGATAGTTGAGATGATCGATAGGCTTGATCAACGGATCAAATGATACAGTGTTTTCTCTTGTTTGGATCCAAACCTTACGGAAAAATTACCATCTCTCCAGTAATTCTTAGGATTCGTCAAAGAGGAACATAAGCTATGTACTATCATTAGCCGCTTCGAGACAGAGCACACAAAAACATAATCTCAGATGGCCTCTGTCAGAGATATCACAAGCAAGCTTTCAACCAGCAATGCTGAGTTGAAAACATATAGTGCCGAGTTGGAAGAGATGGAAATCAAAATCATAGCTCTAGAAGCAGAACTGATGACCCTAAAGCGGAGCTATGAGGAGAAAAATGCTGAGTGCGGCCATAAGAAGAAAACAGTCAAGGAGTTGGTGGTGTCCACTAGAAGCCAAATTGCAAACATCGGTCGCCTTCGTCGAGCTACCATCAAACACAAAGTTGCTTTACATGCTGCGAAAGGTCAATTAGAGGGAGTTATGGCAACGATCCAACACTTTTCTTCCTTTAAATTGTAAAATTTTGTATTTAGAAACATTTATTAATACAATTTCTATTGAGCCTCCTTTTTATTGCCAAGTGCCTTTGCACATTTTTCTCTTATTTTGTAACTAACTCCTGACCTGACCCTTGGAATATGAGAAGTTGTGCATTACCTTTTGAATTAAAAGCCTGGACGACTACACATCCCTAACTTCTTGGGACATTAATCATCTTTCTTTCCATTGCCGCTCTAATAGTGAGCTGTTGAATTACATATTTAAATTGCTTCGAATCCTATCCGAATTTGTATCGGCTTTTTCATAAAATGTTCAATCACCCCCTTTTTTTTTCTCATAGCTTCCAACTCTTCTTCATTCATTACAGGCACTAAGAGTTACCTGCAGGAAGTCTTTAATTGGGGTTTAACTGTCTCCTATCAATCTTCATTGCTTTTTGATGTTAACTACTTCATCAAGGAACCTTCAACAACGGGTAATCCAAAGACTGAACTGGAAGACCTTCTCTAAAAGCTGAAGCGTACGTATTCCATTGGGAATCACTACTTTGAGCTCACCTTCGAATCTGAGTAGCTTGCTGGATATCTTCGATAATAGACTGCGATCAAAGAGGATTCTCTAGAAGTCAACGAAGCTCATGAGCTAGCTTGGAATGAACGATTGCGATGGGCTCAAGCCCATTAATTTAACCGAACCATGCTTCGCATGCTACAGGGCAATATGCTGGACTACTGGAAGAACTCAAGGAGAGGAAGCATTTCATATTTATTAAAGATTTTCCAATTCCTAAGGATCTTTCCTTCTTGGACGTGTAAATCACCATCTACTAGGCTCGATCGAAAGTGAGCCTAGTAGGGAAATGAGAGGTCAAGAATAGAGTCTCTACTTAAAGCATCCGTGTTAACAAGCTTCTTCATTTCTCCCAATCCTTATCAAAAATGGGGTAGACTAGAAATCCAAGTAGGAGCAAAATGAAGCTGAGATGCAAACTCTCCTTGAAGAGTTTGAAGAAATTATGAACGCTAGAGCTACTTGAATCATTCAGCCACCTTGTTTCCTTCCTTTCTTTCCCGCTCTGCTTTCGTAATGCGGTTGATGACAAGCAACATCAATGCCTTTAAATAAATTACTTTTTATTGAATTTCCTTTGTTTTGACAAGAAACGAAAAGTGTTTGGTTTAAAGAATTATCTTACTTAATAATGACAAAGAAAGAATAAAGAGAATAATCATCATATTTTATTCATTCTAAATTTGTTTACTTCCTTCTTATCCTTTGTTCCAATATAAAGTAAGAAAATATAGGTATAAATAACCCTAATGTTCATTTTGGCAGCATTTTGAATCATAGCATGATCTTCTGAATGGAAATGTCATTGTGTTGGAATGATATTCGTCTTGATCAATTCCATCTTTCTGAAATAGTCTGATTCTATAACTTGAATCAAGTCAATTTTACTTCAAACTTATTGTCCATGCAATCGACTCATTGCACGGAAGTGAATCCATCAACTTGACCTTTGCGCTGAAGTCTTTGTTGAGTGGGGATACCCATTGCGTGCCGCGCAACACACTTGAATACCTGAATTCTTCCGAAGTCTCCAAACCTCCTCCGCTGCTCCAAAATCTTCTAAATGATGCTAATGAAGAAGATGACAAGGTATTTATAACCTCCCGCACGTGTGAACCTCCCCATCCGCATAACGAACATCCATAACAAAACCTTTGCGCGTTAACTCCTTTGCGTGCAATGTATCTTTCAACAGTTCTGTTGTGCGCCGCGTAACCAAAGACCAAAAAACCTATTTTCTCATTTTTTCAATCAATTTTTTCTATGCCTTAACAGATGTCCCCTTAATCCTTCATTTCTACTTTTCTTTCTTTAAAATGAAATGAAGGATCAATTCTCAAAATTTTCACCCCATTCCCTATTTGCGCGCAACCAATATCCTTTGCGCGTTGCGCAATAGACCCAAGTCTGCACTATATAAGTGGGACTTGTCTTCATTTTGTTCATTGTACCTTCCAGAGCCATTCATCTCCTTTTTGTGCCAATTTTTTTTTCGCACAACAGGTCTTAGCTTGCAACAAAATCCAGTGTGTAATAAAACCCTGCGTGCAACCAAACCTTGCACGTAACAAGACTTATTCGTTTCAAAAACTTCCAAGTGCCGAGACTTTGATAATTTTTCCTGTCTTCTTCCAATGACTCGATCCAAGAGACAGCGTTCTTCCCATAGTGAACACATCGCTGCATCTTCCAATCCATCATTATCTCCTGAAGATCATCCTCCAAAGAGAACCCGATCAGCTGGAGAACCTTCCTCCCTTTTCAAAATACCTGACCCTTCAATTATTAATTTCGCCGACTGTATCTTACTTCTTGCCAACCCCATCCACATTGCTGCAATGATGGGAGAACTTAAGAGACCACCAACAGAGGGCCATGAGTTTGATTAGGAAAATTTGTTGAAATCCACTGCTAATTTCTGTACTGACAGTTCCTGGTCTGCACCTGCTGAATATTCCCCTCCCCCATCCTTTTCGAAGAACAAGAAGTAGAAGAGTAAGAACAAAATTCTCCATGAGAAGATAAAAGATCATAATAAGAAACATTATCAGAATGTTTGGGATATGGTCAAATTCCAAGAGGACGTGATCAAATTCTGAAAGTGCCCTGGTTTGTCAATTAACGTGAGTGTTGAGTCAGCAAGACAAAGAAGCCCCATAGGAAGATTATTCAAGCATCTACCTCAACAGGATGTGTGCCTAAACTCGTCATAGGTAAACCTTAGCCTCACATCTCATGTCCTAAAACACTAGGTATATAAAAACCCTTAAAAATGGATAGAACATCTTAGGGTTTAAGGTGAGAAAACTATTTTAGAAAATCAGGAAAATCTCTAAGTTTTCTGCCTTTGTCGATTTATCGATACGTGGTTCGATGAAATCAAACCCTATTATTGATGTCCTCGAAACTCACTCGATATAATTGAATTGAGGACTTCAGATGTCCAGCAACTACAAAGAATTCTGGACTAAATTATCGATGAATCGATGGACTGTTCGATATCATTGAATTTTGAATCTCGAGTTCATCAAGACGGCTTGATAAAATCGAAATCTGATCAGATGTGTCTAATATGCTGTTAAGGCAAAACATGTGATTTTCGATATATCGAAGAGAGACTCGATATCCTCGAAATTCAAACCTCGATGATATCGACAAACCTTCGATGATATCAGATTGGGACACACAATTATCCAGCTAGCTTACAGGTAAAATATTTCAAGTATCGAGGATAATAGATAAAATCGATATTCAAATATCGATCATATCAAGACCAAGTCGATGTCATAGAAATAGGACACAAACTGTCCAACAAGCTTATAGGAAAATTTCTTTAAAATATCGATGAATCGACATCGTCATCGATATCATTGATATTCAAATTTTAATGATATCGAGGGATGCTCGATCATATCAAATACCTGTTAAGTTTCAAAGGCAACTACTCTCACATTTTCAAATGTCGAGGAATCGAACCTTGTTTCGATAAAATTGGAGTTTGAAATCTGATGACATTGAAGAGTGTTCGATTTCCTCGAATAGTTGGCAAAAAGGTTCAAAAGTGTTTGACAGATTGAGTTCATGTCATCGAGCGGCCATTCGATGCTATTGAGAGTATACGCTTGATGATATCGAACCCTGCTCGATGATATTGAACTCTGTAAAAAATATGACTGTTTTATATCCGTTGAAACTTTTTACCTATTTAATGAGAGCTTGCCTTTAGTTGTTTGCATAGAAAATAGATAGAGCTTTTGAGTGTTTAAATTCAGATCATATATCCTAAGCCTTTTTCTCTCATGGGAGTTCATCCTCGAATCCACTCTCATCATTGATATTCAATAGAGTGGATTGGGGAATGAACTTCCGCATTCAAGGATCCTTTAGCTCCCATCTTAATGGCAAATCATTAAGCTGAGATACCTTGAATGCATAGATGGTTGGAATCACTCTATTTCTAATATAGGAAAATATTTAATAGAGTAGGATTCCAACATAACCTTGATCCAATGCGTTGCCTTACATTAAAACATCCTCTATATTGCGGTTCAAGGGAGCTGAAGATTCTTTGTCATCAAAGGAGGAGATCTTCATCAACGTGCTAAATGGGGCTCATCTACTTATCTACCAGTCATTAGAGTCCAAAGACCCTTTTGATAATTTTTTTTGTAGGATTGGGTGCTTCTCGCCCCTCTCAAGTCCTCATAGGAGGCCTCCGACGGGATTGTATGTGGGGGTGCTGTGTGTTGACCCTTGCTCTGTGGAGAGCATAAACTTAGGTCCTTTTGTAGGTCCTTGACCTGTGTAGTCTAAAACCTGGGTGTTGTGTGTTGACCCTTGCTCATGGGAGCATAAACTGTCAGGTTCCTTGTGTGGATCCCCGGCCTATGTGGCCTAAAATCTAGGTACTGTGTGTTAACCCTTGCTCCTATGTGGGGCATAAACTTATATCATGGAGACACATTAGAGTCAGCCTAGTGTAGGTTGTACTAGTTTGAGGTGAACCTAATTTGAAGCCTCTGTTAGTGAGATCCGGTACACTCAAGGGTTGAGTGTGTCCGCCAGAAGTGGAGTAGACGCGTAGTCGAACCACTATAAAAACAACTGTGTTTGAGATTGCTATTTACGTCTACTGCTTGTGTGATTTCTCTGAATGTTCTCATATTGCATGTGTATATGATTATCTGGAACTAAGTAGAATCACACCTCACACATAGTTACATCCATCATGAACTATGTTGCACATCTTGTTTATCATTTGAATAGTCTTATGATTGGATCCTCTACTTGGTTTGGAAGCCAGTAGAGTTACTTTGAAGAAATCCTACTATTTGCATATTAGGCAAGGATAAGGTTGATGGGTTTTAAATCATCATAAAATTTTAAAAGTCCTATTCACCCCCTTCTAGGATATCTTAGCATATTCCTAGTGCAATTAAAGTGGTCATTACCGCAATTTCAATTGGTATCAGAGTGGGTCTCTCTTAAGGGCTTTACCGTCTAGAGAGTGATCTTGACTGAAGTTGGTAATATGGCCAAAGGAGAGGGCTCATCTGTAACTAGACATCCAGTATTTGATGGATCAAATTATGCGTACTGGAAGGCTAGGATGCATTACTTTCTGAGATCTTTGGATCATGATGTTTGGGATATTTTTGAAAAAGGATATGTGCCACCAACCGAATAAATAGTACTTGAAAATGGCACAACTATCACCAAACCAAAATCCAAAGAAATGTAGATAACATTCGATAAAGAAAAATAAACGTTTGAAGCTAAAACAATGAATGCTATCTACTGTGCTGTGTCTCAAGTCTTCAATCAAATTAGTATGTGTGGAACTACTAAAGAAGCATGAGACTTATTGGAAACAACTCATGAGGGAACCAACACAGTTAAAAGATCCAAGCTGCAATTCCTAACATCACAATTTGAAAGTCTCAGAATGGAAGAGCATGAGACCTTCATGGAGTTTTTCATGAAACTGAACATCATTTGTAACTCCATGGGTGGATTAGGAGAAAGAGTTCTAGTTCCAAAAATCTATAGGAAAATTCTGAGATCCTTACCGGAACGGTTCAACTCGAAAGTTATAACTATTGAAAAATGTAGAAACATGGATGAAATGAAAGTAGAAGAACTCGTAGGTTCCCTACAAACATTTGAACTACACTTCAAACAAACTCCTAAACCTAAAAACACTGTCCTCAAAACTTCAAAGAACACTACAAATGAGGAGGATGAAAGTGAAAGGGAGAATGAAGATGAGGAAGTGGCTCTGTTGGCTCAACGGTTCAGAAAATTCTTCCATAGAAATCGTGGCCGACCATTTAAAGGAAGACAGTTGGACAACAAACATTTTACAGGTAAATCTGGTAAAAATTCTAAGGAACCACAATGTTACAAATGCTGAAAGTTTGGACATCTGTCTATTGAATGCCCAAATAGGAAAACCAAAGGAAAGGCAATGACAGCCACATAGGATAATACTGAAGAGTCAAATTCAGAATATAGTGACTTAGAGAGTGATGGAGACCGAAAATCCCTAAAAATTCTTATGGTCTCTACAGCCTCCAACATTCCCATAGAAACTGAGAATATCAAAGAACCTCAAGCCACCGAATCATTTCCATCTGATGATGAGGAAACAGAGAAAGAAGAAGAAGAAAAGGATTAACTGCAGGATGCTTATAATCAACTTTATATCCATAGCATCAATATCCTTAAAAGACTTGGGATAAATGAAAACAAAAATAAATTGCTATAAATAGATCTAGACAAAACATTGGAAATCAATACACACTTTATTAATGATCTATAGCAATACCACTCTGAAAATGATAAACTAGAAAGAATCAATCTGTCTCTAAAATCTGAATCATCAAAACTTACTAAACAGATTGATCTATTGGAAGAAGAAAATGAGCATTTAAAGAATGAAAATCACACACTTAGGTTTGATGTAGAACAATCCAGGAAGTTAGTTGAACTAAATTACAGATTCTCCCAGAGTAGTGAAAAATTAGAAAAACTCTTAGGGATGAGAAGAGCTGGAAAAGACAAGAGTGGTTTAGGATATGACAAATTCAAAACAAAATCTGAAAATGTAGCACCAATGTTTGAAAAATCAGTTGCATCAGGAAGTAAAACAAAAACTACTAATGTTTGTCATTCATGTGGAGATTCTGGCCATTATAAATTTAAATGCATGTCTCCTAGGAGGACTCAACTCAATGCTGGTCAAACTCATTCTAGTAAATACAGACCAACCAGAAGAATAATACAAAATGTCAAGAGTCCACCTAGGAATATGGCTAGAGGTAATACACATCCATCACCACCTAGAATGACCAAAGAGAATGAAGGAGCTATTGAATCAGGTGGCTGAATTAAATAAAAAACTAATGAATTTATGAAACAAGGAAACATGATTCAGTTACACAACTTGATTAATGAAGCAAAAAATACCATAGTAAGAAATCCTGTCACAAAATGGGTAGTGAAAGAGAACAAAAATTGCCTTATTACTCACTCAAATCATATAACAGGCAATAATACTAAGTGGTACCTAGATAGTGGATGCTCTAGACATGTCACGGGTGACAAATCTCTCCTCGCAAATTATTCAAAACTTGATGATGGGATAGTCACCTATGGAGATGGAAGCATTGCTAAGGTAATAGGATAGGGAACTATCAAAGGAATGAATATGCTTAAAAATGAGAATGCCTTTTGCATAAAAGGATTGGCACATAATCTTCTATGTATTTCTCAAATATATGACAATGAGCATGTGGTTACATTCAACAAGCAAGAATGCGAGATCCTAGACCTATCGGGTAAACTAGTGATGAAGGGTTGTCACACAAGTGACCACTGCTCTGTCATTAAAGGCAATGGGAAGGACGATCCATATGCTTAGTAACAACTGAGAATGGAAAACATGCCAAGGCTATAACATCTAAGTCTGGATGAATGCATGCAATGCTGCATATTTTTTTGATGATTATTACCCGATAAATAGCTGGCGAGTGGGAAAAATTCACTTTTTTGCTTCCCTGTTTGATTTCTCTGGAAAGTTCTTTCGTGGCTCTCATCATTTGTCAACCTTATGCCATCTAGGGTGTCTTGAATTAGGTAATCTCTTGCACATACTCTTGATTCCTCAATGTATAGTTCATTGTGTTAGGGCCTTTCTAGTTGGAAATTTCGAGTTTGTTCTCATAGTCATCAGATTCATTTTCTTTGACATTTCCTTCTGAGTTATTCTAATAAGTAAGGAGAAAGGAAAGTCTCCTACCATCGGTGAGTCATCCAGGCTTACCAGAAAGAAATTCGTGGCCTTAAGAGAAAGAGGAAGGGCTTAGTCTCAACGATCTCCTGCGCGCCCACAGAGCTCCTCTACTAGGCAATCGTCTCGTAGAGTAGTTCTGTCTGAAGCACCAGCACTGCCATATACTGTTGTGGCTCCTCCTCCAAACATACTTGAAAAGTACTCAGGGAGGCGCTTGGTGTATGAGCGTAAGATTGACAGGGAATGCATAAACCCTACAATGTGGAAACTCTGCTAGAGGCAATCGACTGGCTGCCTCTTCTTGATTTCGGGGGTCCATGTCATGATGAGCAAACCTACCGCTTCTTGGCATACTGTCATTCTTCAACACTAGAACCACCATCCATTACTATCACAGTCAGGGATGATAATGTTGACATTACTGCAGAATCCATCACTAGCATTTTTGGTCTAACTTTGTCTCCAGTTGGGTTGTCTGATCTTAATCTTAAAAATCCTATCACTCGGTCTACAATTACAAAATTTCTGTGTCAGGATCGGGATATCCCATGGTACCAAGGAAATGCCTTGAAGGCAAAATATATGTATCCTCGATACTGAGTTTTGCATGGGATATTCTGCTCAAATGCTTACCCTCGTGGACCTAATTGCGTTGATCTTACCGGTTTCATGGTCATGGTTATGTATTATGTTGCCACTAGAGTTAAACTTTGTCTACTTACCTTGATCCTTCACCAAATAGCAAGTGTCATCCACTAGTCTAGGGTAGTACGTTTGCCCTTCCCTCACATCATTCATGTGATATGCGATACAATCAGTATTCCTTAGACAGACAATCCTAAGTTTCCTCTCCAGCATTTTAACAAGGTCAATATTCAAAAACTGGACCTTAAATTTCATGCCTATATGGAAGAACAATCTGAGGAAGCTATTCATGAAGGTGGTGAAATGGGAGAAGACATAACACCAACTGCTAGAGATCCTCTAGAGTCACAATAAGTTCCAGATCCGAGTGCTTCGGTTTAGACCTAACGCTTGAAGTTTCACCAAGATAGGATCAGGGCAACGCAGTGGGTATTGGCTCGAATAGAGGATAAGCTAGGGAGACATGATGCGTGCTTCTCAGCATGGGGGAAGATGATGTCTAGCGTACAATAGTCGGTGCAACAATTGGTCGATCTGATAACTTACCGACAAGACAATACAACACCGTCTTCATCAGCCCCTCCACCATAGTATCGATAGTCTTCGTGCCGTCACATACAGAAGATACTCAGCTCAGTGTATGGGCATGAATATCTTTTTGAATGCCTTACGATCTTATGAGTGTATGTGATGGCTACCTAACATGAAAGGTCTAACAGTTTTTTTTTTGGTTTATGGATATCTTCTAAATGAGGAGAGTACTTTTAGTATGCCCATGGTAGGGCTAGATATTTTGTTGGAATGGTTTGGGATGGATGATGAAATATTGCCATGCTTGGGCAGTTTTTATTTTAGATATTTTTGTTAATGGCTGATTTATAATTCATATATCTTTGCTGCATTATCTCTCTGTTCTCAATTATGCATAAAATTCTGAGACATGTTAGTATAAATTGTGATTGTCTTCTTTTGCATGTTCCTTAACAATTGAGAATTGGTTTTGTGATTCATGACATTTAAAGCTATGCTACTATTTTCTGTTAAAATCACAGCTCTCCTTTGACCTGGTATGCATAAATGGTTTCCATGCAAATAAAGATGTGGTTATCTATTATACATCTGTCTCTTACTGATTATGTAATTTAAAGATGTAGCTGGTATGCATTGAATTATCTAGATCTCTATTGGTTCTCTCATATCTTTATGCTTAAACTTCAGTAAACTAGTTTTACTATATTGCCCTTTGCCAATGACTGACAAAAAGGGGGAGAACAAATCCCACCACGGAGGAAAATTGTGTCTCTTTGTTAATGGTGGTATAGGTGTTAGGGGGAGCAGCTGTAAGAAGACAGGGGGAGCAACTACTACTAAATGATACAGTCATGTGTGTGAACTCAATAGCATTGTAAAATTGTGTAAAGTTCATGTACACATAATTTAGGGTGTTGGTCTAGATGTTGTTATAGGACTTCAGGTGTTTTGTCACGTACTGGATAAAGGGGGAGATTGAAAGTGCCCTGGTTTGTCAATTAGCGTGAGTGTTGAATCAGCAAGACAAAGGAGCCCCATAGGAAGATTGTTCAAGCATCTGCCTCAACAGGATGTGTGCCTGAACTCGTCAAAGCTAAACCTTAGCCTCACATCCCATGTCCTAAAACACTAGGTATATAAAAACCCTTAAAAATGGATGGAACATCTTAGGGTTTAAGGTGAGAAAACTATTTTGCAAAATCAGGAAAATATCTAAGTTTTTTACCTTTTTCGATTTATCGATACGTGGTTCGATGAAATCTGTTATCGATGTCCTCGAAACTCACTCGATATTATCAAATTGAGGACTTCAGATGTCCAGCAACTACAAAGAATTCTGGACTGAATTATCGATGAATCAATGGACTGTTCGATATCATCGAATTTTGAATCTCGAGTTCATCAAGATGGCTCGATAAAATCGATATCTAGTCAGATGTGTCCAATATGTTGTTAAGGCAAAACATGTGATTTTTGATATATCGAAGAGAGCCTCGATATCCTCAAAATTCAAACCTTGCTGATATCGACAAACCTTCGAGGATATTGGATTGGGACACACAACTATCCAGCTAGCTTACAGGTAAAATATTTCAAGTATCGAGGATCACTCGATAAAATTGATATTCAAATATCGATCATATCAAGACCAGGTCAATGTCATCAAAATATGACACAAACTATCCAGCAAGCTTATAAGAAAATTTCTTAAAAATATCGATGAATCGACACCGTCATCGATATCATCGATATTCAAATCCCGTTGATATCGAGGTATGCTCGATCATATCAAATACCTATTAATTTTCAGAGACAACTGCTCTCACATTTTCAAATGTCGAGGAATCAAACCTTGTTTCGATGAAATCGGAGTTCGAAATATGATGACATTGAAGAGTGTTTGATTTCCTCGAACAGTTGGTAAAAGGGTTTAAAAGCAGTTGACAGATTGAGTTCATGTCATTGAGCGACCATTCGATGTTATCGAGAGTATATGCTCGATGATATCGAGCCTTGCTCAATGATATCGAGCCCTGTAAAAAATATGACTGTTTTATATCCGTTGGAACTTTTTGCCTATTTAATGAGAGCTTGCCTTTGGTTGTTTGCAGAGAAAATAGATAAAGCTTTTGAGTATTTAAATCCAATTCATATACCCTAAGCCTTTTTCTCTCATGGGAGTTCATCCTCCAATCCACCCTCATCATTGTAACGACCTTGGAATTTTTTTGTGCTAATCTTTCCTTAAGTAGTTGCTTTTGGGGTAATTAGCGCTATACTCGATTGCTTGTGAAATCTGCATCAATCACTTTAAATTGTATCTGCATGGCTCTAAACTTGTAGATTAGTTAGCGCTACGTTACTCTGAAATCTGGGATCCATCGCTAAATCTAGTTGTTCTGGGGAATTTTTGGAAGTTTTGGATCGGACCTGGACCGTGCGTCGAAAGTTCGATAGCGATGATCTTAGGCTGTTACGGTCACTAAGTTGGACTTGACCATCACCTTGAAAATCAAGTCCATGGGATGTTCTGGGTCGATTTCTTTGAGTTTGGAGTGAAGAGTGTGAGAACGGTTGGATATTTAATAGCTTGCGCGACGATTTTAAGCTATCTGACCCTAAGTCAAGTCCAGTTACCCTCTTCGTATTGATTTTTATTCTTCTCTGTTGCAGAGTTTGGCCGAATCGGCGTTAGTTAGTATGCCGGTAGTTCAGGAGTTTGAAGATGTGTTTGAGTCGATTCCTAGATTACCTCCTCAGCGTGAGATTGATTTTGCTATCGATCTTATGCCTGGTGCGACGCCCATTTCTTTACCCACCTATCGTATGCCTCCGAGTGAAATGGAGGAGTTGAGGAAGCATATAGATGGTTTGTTAGATTTGGATTTTATTCGGCCTAGTGTGTCTCCTTAGGGAGCACCTGTTCTGTTTGTGAAGAAGAAGGATGGTTCCTGGCGATTGTGTATTGATTATCGCAAGTTGAATTTGGTAACTGTGAAGAATAAGTACCCTTTACCCAGGATTGATGATCTGTTTGATCAGTTAAAGGGGGCATGGTACTTTTTGAAGGTTGATCTGCAGTCAGGGTATCATCAGTTGCGCGTCAAGGATGGGGACGTGCAGAAGACCGCTTTTAGGACTAGCTTCGGTCATTATGAGTTCCTCGTGATGTCGTTCGGTCTGACGAATGCATCGGCCATGTTCATGGATCTGATAAATAGGGTGTTTCGGCCATTCTTGTTCCGATTCGTCATTATTTTTATCGATGACATCTTGATTTATTCGACGAGCTGGGCAGAACACGAGGAGCACTTAAGAGCGGTTTTGGATACTCTTAGGAAGAATCAGCTTTTCGTGCAGTTCAAGAAGTGTGATTTCTGGAAAGGGGAGGTCAAGTTCCTGGGACATGTGGTGTCCAAGGAAGGGATAGCTATCGATCTTGCCAAGGTAGCTGCAGTGCAGGACTGGAAGCAGCCTAGTTCAGTTACTGAGGTAAGGAGTTTTCTAGGTCTTGCAGGCTATTATCGACGCTTTATTCAAGACTTCTCGAAGATTGCTAGACCTTTGTCGCAGTTGACACGGAAGGATTTGAAGTTTGCTTGGAATGAGCAGGCGGAGTTAGCTTTTCAGGAGCTGAAGGACAAGTTGACATCCGCCCCTGTGCTAGTATTGCCAGAGCAAGGGGTTAAGTATATTATATATACTGATACCTCTCGCGTTGGTCTGGGTTGTGTCCTTATGCAGAAGGACAGGGTGATTGCTTATGCTTTGCGTCAGTTAAGGAAACACGAAGAGAATTACCCTACGCACGACCTGGAGTTAGCAGCTGTCATATTCGCATTAAAGCTTTGGAGACATTACCTCTATGGTGAGGAGTTCGAGCTCTTTTGCGACCACAAGAGCCTTAAGTATATTTTCACGCAGCGTGATTTGAATATGAGGCATCGCAGATGGATGGAAACATTGAAGGACTTTAAGTTCGATGTTTCTTACCATTCGGGCAAGGCGAACCTTGTGGCAGATGCGTTGAGTTGTAAGAAGGCTATTGAGTTTGCGGCTCTGCTGATGATAGCAGAGTGGGATATGTTGGAGTTCGTGCGTGATTTTGAGCAGAAGTTTATGGTGGTTGAGCCATATGAGGTTATCGCACACATTCGTGTACAACCCCTTATCGACGAGAGGATCGTTGCAACTCAGGTAGATGATGAGCTTTTGGTGAAGATGAGGTAACGGGTTGGTATAGATGAGAACTCCGATTGGAGTATTAGTTCTAATGGGGGCCTACATTTTCATGGCCGGTTATGTGTTCCTGACATCCCTGACTTGAGACGGGAGGTTCTCGAGTTGGCCCATAGTTCTAAACTTGCGATGCATCCAGGTAGCACGAAGATGTATCTGGATTTGAGGAGATGTTATTGGTGGGACAATATGAAGGTCCAGATTGCTGAATTTGTTTCTCGTTGTCTCACGTGCCAGCAGGTCAAGGCAGAGCATCACCGACCTCCTAGGTTGTTGCAGACCATGCCCATAGCTGAATGGAAGTGGGACTTCATCTCTATAAATTTTATTTCTGGGTTGCCGAGAACGAGGAAAGGGATATGACTCTATTTGGGTGATCGTCGACCGATTAACGAAGTCGGCGCATTTCTTACCGATCAGAGTCACTAACTCTGCAGACGAGTTGGCTAGGTTGTATATCAAGGAGATAGTATGTCTGCATGGAGTTCCCCTGGAGATTGTGTCTGATAGAGACACTCGTTTTACATCTATCTTCTGGACTCCTATCCAGGAAGCGATGGGTGTGAAACTGAAGTTCAGCACCGTGTTTCATCCGCAAACAGATGGGTAGACAGAGTGCGTGAATCAAGTCCTGGAAGATATGTTGCGAGCTTGTGTTTTGGATTTCAAAGACAGTTGGGATGATTGTCTTCAGTATGCAGAGTTCGCGTATAATAACAGTTTTCAGGCGAGTATCGGCATGGCTCCCTATGAGGCGTTATATGGTCGCCCGTGCAGAGCACCACATTGTTGGGCAAAAATTGGTGAGCGTAGTTTGCTTGGCCCGGAGTTAGTGCAAGTGACTTCAGAGAAGGTTGACATCATTCGACGTCGACTTCTGGCAGCGCAGAGTAGGCAAAAGAGTTATGCTGATTCGAGGCGTCGACCGCTTGAGTTTGAGGTTGGAGACCATGTTTTTCTGAAGGTCTCTCGTATGAAGGGAGTTCTGCGGTTCGGTAAGAAGGGAAAGCTGACGCCGAGATTTATTGGTCCATTTCAAGTTCTGGATCGAGTGGGAGTGGTAGCATACCGCCTTGCTTTGCCCACACCTCTTGCGGGCGTGCATAACGTATTTCATGTTTCTATCAGTTGGGAGCAAGTGCAATTGAGTGAGGATGCCACTTATGTGCTGCCACCGACGCGTATTCTGTGAGGATGCCACTTATGTACTGCGACCGACGCGTATTCTTGACAGGAAGGAGCAGGTATTGCGTAGCAAGGTTATCCCTCTTGTGAAGGTGTTATGGACGCATCATGGTGTGGAAGAGGCTACTTGGGAATCTGAAGCTGAGGTCAGGAAGACCTACCCTCTGATCCTTGAGGATTATATGAAAGTATGAATTTCGAGGATGAAATTTTCTTTAAGGGGGGTAGATTGTAACGACCTTGGAATTTTTTTGTGCTAATCTTTCCTTAAGTAGTTGCTTTTGGAGTAATTAGCGCTATACTCGATTGCTTGTGAAATCTGCATCAATCACTTTAAATTGTATCTGCATGGCTCTAAACTTGTAGATTAGTTAGCGCTACGTTACTCTGAAATCTGGGATCCATCGCTAAATCCAGTTGTTCTGGGAAATTTTTGGAAGTTTTGAATCGGACTTGGACCGCGCGTCGAAAGTCCGATAGCGATGATCTTAGGCTGTTGCGGTCACTAAGTTGGGCTTGACCATCACCTTGAAAATCAAGTCCATGTGATGTTCTGGGTCGATTTGTTTTAGTTCGGAGTGAAGAGTATGAGAACGGTTGGATATTTAATAAGTTTTTATGAAATCTGAGTCGTGTCGCTTGCGCGATGATTTTAAGCTTTCTGACCGTTGGATTCTGACCTAATTTTACCCTCTGATCAGGGAAGGTAGCCCAAGCATATCCTTGTGCTTGTGGACCTGATCGAGATTTCGTGACCGTTGAATTGAGTGTGGTCCGCCACGGCTGATCTGAAGAGCCGGTCGGTACGAAAACTCAGCCTGACCTAGATCAATGGTCAGTGAGCTTAAGTACGACCTTTCGTGGTTATAGGCCCACCAGAAGTGCTTCGTTGGATCGAGTGAGGCATGCTTTGGTTATAACCTAAGTATACCTTGTCCCTGGGGTTATTTTCATCAATTTGAGGCCTATTTATAGTCCTTAAACCCTAGCCCTCTTTTCCATACGATTTTTCTCTAAC
The DNA here is from genome assembly GCF_029962835.1 of Magnolia sinica. NCBI lineage: Eukaryota > Viridiplantae > Streptophyta > Magnoliopsida > Magnoliales > Magnoliaceae > Magnolia > Magnolia sinica. Next base: position 41,770,399 of record NC_080589.1, read on the forward strand.
CCTAGCTTGGAAAGAGAGTGGAAAAGAGAGAGATAGTGAGAGAGAGGTTGGTGAATCATCTTGGATTCTTTCCTATTCTTCTACATTTGAACCTTCACTTTGAATCGTTATTTTGACGATTCTGAGTTCTTCTTGGGGTAAGTTAACCTAACCCTAATCTGTGTTAGAGCTTAGAGTAGTCTTGGTGTTGTTGTGTCTCATTTCTATCATTATTTTAGGGTAATCTGTCGCCGTTGACGAAGACAACTCGTCTAAATCAGTTCGGTGTTTCTTTCCTTGCTTAAGGTGCGGACTTTAAGTGTATAGGTTATGGTTTTCAAGGCTTTCAAGGCCAGTTAGTGATTTATTCTTGTTATGAATGAGATTTCGCATGCCAAATGTTATGTTTATGTTGCTTTCCTGATATGCATGTGTTATATTGAGATTTGTGTATTTTATGTATATGTATAAAGTACCGTATATGTATAAAATATGCACTTGTGTTTGCCATGATTATTTGTCATGTATGTATGTTAAATGTATGTGTGACGACTCCTTGATAAAAGGAATTGTCCAAATGCGTGTATTTCAACATACGTCATGTATGTTGTACCATGTATTCTAAGTGTTTGTAGAAATGCATGAATGATCTAAAGTGTAATTTATTACACTAATTTCGAGCGTTGAGAAGTGATTCTCAACACTCCTATTGATGTGCATGATTTCCTTTATGCAAGTTACATTCCATGTTATTTAAATTCAAGCATTACTTATGCTTACATTTATGTTAAGTTGATATTCTTCAGATGCTTGAGTACCACTTGATTTAAGTTGTTGTTCCTTTACTGTTTTACATTCAATATGAATATCTGTTGTAGTGTAATGTGTTTGAGATTATGCATTAGTCCAGGAAATCGGTAATACGCTTCATGGTCGTGGCTGAGATTGCTTTCGCCACGTAGGACGTATTAGACTAACCCGAGCCGTATTAGAGTTGTCGGCAGTGGTTTGGCCACGCGGAGTGTTTGCGCACTCTATGTCGTTCAACCCAATGTGCGCTCGTGCTAGTCGAGTTCGTCAAGTAACCCGATTGTCCGATGTATGTTCACCATGTATGGACGCTACTGCTTGAATTTAGGGTACCGAACTTACCAGTGAAATCCTATTAACCATGGTACCTTGATCCGCTAAGACTCATGAGCCGAACATGGTGGTATGGGACACCGTGGTCGAGCTGTCGGCCTACGCTGGGGTGACGAGCCTCCCCGTAGTGACTAGTGAGCAACTGAACTCGTGAGCCGATTATGGTGGTATGGGACACTATATTTGTGCTGTCGGCCTACATTGATTGGTGACGAGCCCTTTGTAGTGACCTCGAGCATACCTGGATACCGCAATGAGGTGACGAGCCGAACTGTGGTAGTAAAGGTATGAAAGGCGTGCATTGATTGGTGACGAGCCCTTTGCTATGACCTCAAATATATGATCGTATGAGATAACTAGGATTGACGACCCTAGAATGGATCACTGTTTGGATGGTGACATGAGGAAGGTATCTTAGCTTCCCAATCCTGCTGTATGAAATGGACTACTAACAACTTGGTAATTATATCCATGCACCGCATTTGCATGTACTTTGTAGATGTGGCGCACTTTGAGGCGGTGTCATGCGTAACGTAAGATGAAGACGCTGAGGGTGTACGCGTGAGGGCACGCGTCATTTTGCATACATCCCTGCATTAACAAGAGTACTTAGGATTTATTTAATTGTTCTGTTTTATTATTACTGTTTGATTGAACTGATAACATGTTAACCAGTGCCTTATTGTTCCACTGAGTTGATCACTCACTCCCACGTTCTGGGGCGGTGTTAAACACCCACCAGACTCTGTCTTAGGTTTTGATGTTGTAGATGTTGATGCAACGTCGGAGGCAGAGCGGGAGATGGATGATGATGAGGCTACTTTCTCTTATATGCAGTTTTCAGACGGGTTCTAGCGAGCTTTGGTCTGATGCGCGGGATGCTGGGATTATTTTTGGGAATTTAAATGATGTAACTTGATACTTATAATTTTGATAAGTAACACTTTCATATGACTTGGTTAGTATATGTACTTCAGGGATTTACACTTGTACACATATTTATCTATAAGTCTTCCGCTTGCTTTATTCACTTATCCCTGAATTATATCTGTATTTTGGCTTAATCTATTCCATGTTTTATGTACTAATACAGACAACATACATCCATCATTAAATATGTTGCATAAGTGATGTTTTGGAACTCGGGAGCTGAGTTATGCTCGACCCCCGAATTTCAGGGCGTTACAAGTGATATTCAATAGAGTGGATTGGGGAATGAACTTCCGCATTCAAGGATCCTTTAGCTACCATCTTAATGGCAAATCATTGAGCTGTGATACCTTGAATGCATAGATGGTTGGAATCACTCTGTTTCCAATATAAGAAAATATTTAATAGAGTAGGATTCCAACATAACCTTTATCCAACCCGTTGCCTTACATTGGAACATCATCTGTGTTACGGTTCAAGGGAACTGAAGATTCTTCATCATCAAAGGAGGAGATCTTCATCAACATGCTAAATGGGGCTCATCTACTTATCTGTAAGTCATTAGAGTCCAGAGACCCTTTTGATCATTCCTTTTATACGATTAGGTCAAAGGTGCTTCTCACCTCTTTCAAGTCCTCATAGGAGGCCTCGAACAGAAGTGTACGTGGGGGTGTTGTGTGTTGACCCTTGCTCTGTGGAGAGTTAAAACTTAAGTCCTTGTGTAGGTCCTTAACCTGTGTGGTCTACAACCTGGGTGCTATGTGTTGACCCTTGCTCATGGGAGCATAAACTGTCAGGTTCCTTGTGTGGATCCTTGGCCCGTGTGGCCTAAAATCTGGCTGTTGTGTGTTGACCCTTGCTCCTGTGTGGGGCACAAACTTATGTCGTGGAGACATGTTAGAGTCAACCTAGTGTAGGTTGTACTGGTTTGAGGTGAACTTAATTTGAAACCTCCGTTAGTGAGATCCAGTACACTCAAGGGTTGAGTGCGTCCGCCGGAAGTGGAGTAGACACGTAGTCGAACCACTATAAAAAAACTATGTTTGAGATTGCTATTTACTTCTACTGCTTGTGTGATTTCTCTGAATGTTCTCATATTGCATGTGTATATGATTATCTGGAACTAGTAGAATCACACCTCACACAGTCACATCCATCATGAACTATGTTGCACATTTTGTTTATCATTTGAATAGTCTTATGATTGGATCCTCTACTTGGCTTGGAAACCAGTAGAGTTACTTTAAAGAAATCCTGCTATTTACATATTAGGCAAGGATAGGGTTGATAGGTTTTAAATCATCATAAAATTTTAAAAGTCTTATTCACCCCCCTCTAGGATATCTTGGCATATTCTTACTTTAACTAAAGTGGTCATTACTGTAATTTCAAATTCAAGAATCCCTATAAGGATGAAACTGTTATTATCCTGATGAGTCTCCATCATCATCTCTCTATGATCCGAAGCAAACCTTCTGATCATATGACACAAAATCGACTGCTCTATGTTGAGAACTAGGTCATAAAAGAACCGAAGATCCTTGAGGGGCATATTATGGAGAAAAGGCTCAAGCAGAAGATGGGACAAATATCATTTATGCGATTCCTTATCCCCTGCTACAATCCTCATACCTCGTATCCCATCCACTATTTTGAAATTATCCAGCAGCATTTTTGCAATAGGGATTCTTTATGGGGTAACGATGAATTTAGAACATGCGGTCTTCTTTCTTCTCGTCAATACTATAATTCATGGGCTAAGGCAATTCTTCACAAGTATGACAGAATTCTTGGCAAGATCAATTTGTATGTCGTTATAGAAGCTACTTCAAACACCTTCCACAAAGATACCATGATTTACAAAGGCTTCCTAAAACATTGGTCTTTCGCAACAAACTCCTTCCATTTACCAATTGGGGAAGTTAACATTACTCTGTGGCATCTCCAATGTATGGAGGGTCTTCCCATCATAGGATCTTTTCTCGACGAATTTGTTCCTACAAATGCAGAGTTTGCTTATTTTGATACTGCAAGAGATCCTTCCATTTCTTCTCCTACCATTGAACGTTTCTGGGAAATGTCCTAATTTCATGATATTCATAAAATTTCTCCATTTCAATGGCTCACACATTTTATAAGATACTTGTTGTATACTTCTCCAATTCTCTTTTATTTTATCTTTCCTTTTATTCATATATTCATCACTTATCTTTTTCTCTTCTCTCTATTTTCCTTAGGTTCTCTGGTAGTTGTTCTCCAGATTTGGAGTTTGCCCATCAGAAGATACGAAGATTGACTTCTTTTAGTACCGAGACTGAACTTGCCACATTTCTTGCTTACTGGCTGAGCTCAGTAGTGTTACCGAGTTCAAAATAGGTAGCTACTATTTGTCCTACTCTATTTGTTGCTACTAGAGCCATGTCATAAGGTAAAAATATTCTGTAGCTCCTCCCATCCTTTGATCTCTTTACAGGGCATTTGGAAATGTCGCGGTGCATTGCTCAAGCCTGATGATAGGAGCTTCTTCTTCGTATACCCCTGGTATTATTTCTTTGGCTAGTTGGGTATATACTTCCCATGGACATATGATGACCCCGAGAAGGCTTATGTCAACCCCGAACACCCCCTTCTATATTATTATTTGGGGCGTAAAATGGTGAAAAGAACTTACAAATGGGTTACGGATAAAATTGAGAGTATGAATCTATTGATTTCTTCCCATTTTATCTATCAAATCAAGATGAAGATAGAGTGGTTGTAGATAACAATGATCTAGAGCCGGTTGAGAGAACTTTCTTGACTTGCAAAAGGTCTTGTAGTCTTCCCCTTCGAGAGGGTAGCGAATTCTGGTGAGAACCCTATTATCCAAGTAGGTTTGCAAGACAATTTGGCTATGATCAAACTATGCTATAGGCAAGAGAAGATGTCACTCGGGTGATGTAAAGTTATGGAGTGGGTCCATATAACTGGGCTTTGATATGGAAGCAACTCCCGGCGAGAAACTTCAATTCCCGTTTTGTCCTTCTAGGCTTTAATCATCGAGTACATGCTTCATATACTTGGATACGTTGGTGGGTGCATCAGTATTATTTGGTACGTAACTGTTATCCTGTTGATCGTGCCATCTAGATTCCTCCTCCCAGATTGAGGAATTACAAACCCGAGCAAGGAATTGGTTATTTTGTCAAAAGAGATCATCCAGCAACTCCCAGTCAAATTTCCCAGAGAATTTCCACATAAGAGCCAATACGAGAGATAAAACCGGTTAAGACATTGGACAAATGGATAGCTTTCAGATCTCCTTTGAATCTTATAAATCATTAAGAAAGGTAACTTGCTTCTGCTAGTGAACCCAAAGCTTCTACTATTCCTTCATATTCTCCCACCCATAGAATAGAAGATCTAGTTACAAATGCTATTACTCCCACTGAAGATCTAGCTACATTTGCAGCCTCCCTCCCTTACTAAAGGTCAAGTTATGATTGTAGCTTCTCCTATCAGAGATCAGGCTGTAGCTACAATATCTTCTTCTAGGGAATTAGTTCGTCATTCCCCAATGACTCGTTCAAGAGCTAAATCTTTATCTCCAGAGGTTTTAGTTCAGCAAAATCCTCCTTCTCGAGGTGTTCATCTTCTCCTAGTAAAGACTATTTATAAGGGAAAACAATCAGTTTCTGAAGAAGATAGTTCATCGGATTACTCTGCGGAGACTTCTAGTACTGAAACATCTTCTTCTACAAGCTTGACTGATGAAGGGAACATTTTATTAGGTGACCTTCAAGAGGAAGATGGGGAAGTAGATAACGGTGAAGAGGGCGAAATCGAAGGAATGTCCCGATTACTAAAATTCAATGGGACAATTAAGGAATTTCTTCTCCTCCTAAAGTAATTTCTCTTGAAGAAGAGCAAATTGATTACAGAGTTTCTAGCTGCTCTCCAGGCGCAAACATTTTCATATCTTATGATGCGCTATACTCTCCTCCTCCTGTGGACACTGTCAATGTTACTGAACAAAATCCTAGGTACTTCCTGTTATTGCGGAGGTGTCTTCATCAAGGGAAGCTGAAATTTCTTTATAAGAAATGCAAGTAGAACCAGAAGCGTTATTTTCATCTCAGAGTGTGGAAGTGAATCAGGATACATCACATGTTCAACCAGCTATCCATTTAATTACTGATGTTCCCATTCATACTGAGAAGGTTATTTCTACACGTCCTCCTCCCATTCAACTAGTTGCTCTAAGTCTAGAGTTTACTTCTGATCCAATGGATATAACAACTCCAACTACTTTGGATTCAAGCACAGGAGTTCAAGAACTTTCCTTTAATGTTGTAATCATCACTGCAAATATTCTTATGTCTTCAGGAATAAAAGCATCTTCTGTACCAACTATGTCTCATCCTACCCCCAGAGATGATATAACTCTTTCTCTGTTCTTTGTTCTTTATATATTTTAATATTGTTGTTTCTTGACTTTTATCATTTCTTTTCTCTTTCAGTTGCAATTATTCCTTCTTCGAGTGGATCAGCAGGTTCTAACTCAGTGGCTATGATATTTTTTAGAATTTCCTTAGATAAAGTATCACCTATTATGCTTGTTGTTTTCAACAATGCTATTTCTGTCATTGTTGATGCCTTCAAGAATCTTGCACAATGGCCTTATCTTAACAGTGCTCTAGCTGTTCTAGATCATTTAGCAAGACTAGCCTATATTAATGTTCTTCCACTGCATAATTCTTTGTCGTAGTTCTATGAATCGGCGAATAACTTGAAATCAGTTCGAAGCATAGTTATTCCCCCAGAGATTTTGGAGCATAAAAAAGAGTTGGCATCTTTCAAAGAGAAAATCTCTCAGACTAATGTTGTCGTATCTGGTTATAATATCGAACATCAATCATTGCAAGATAGATTGAAGGCTTTCGATAAAAATATGATAGTTTTCAGTAATTAGATCACTTTTTTGAACAATGAAATTACCTTACTCGAGGCTAAGGAACAAGAGGAAAAATTAAATAACAGTAAGATTAGAGAAGAAATTGAAGTTAATATCTGCATTACTAATTTTGAAAGAGCTAAGCTTTTGAAGGATAAAGAAGTTGTTGCTTCCTTGGAAAAGGAGTTGGCCAATGCTCCCAACCATGCCCAAATTATTCTTGAAGCGGAAATAGCAAATGCTGCAGCATAAGTCCAATTGAGAGAAGATTTGCAAAGATATATGGCAGCATTAGGGATGTCAGATGATCTATAAAGTTTTATTCATATCATTATCTGTACTCTTCTGACTTGTAAAATTCAGGATAATATGAATGAATATATGATTTTTGCTTTTAAGATTCGTATTATGATGAACATTTCTTCATGAATTTTACAAACATGTACTTATAATACATACAGTTCTTATCATATGATAATCTATCCTTAACTGTTAGTATAGCGTCCCTTATATGGTATTCTTTTCGATGGGCGGAGCTAATTTTCAGTTAGTTTCATACACAGTTTAAGCCCTTGAGTAGTGCAACAACCATAGTTTTTTAGACTCTTAAGTAGTTGGAATCGGGGTCTTACATGAATGGTCTCTGTAACTCTTATGAGTTCACTGGACTTATCACTGCCAGGGGGGTTTACAAACCGTGATCCATTAGAGGGGCCTAGTGAAGCTACCAGGGTACTGAGCTCGATGGGTTTTATGCATAGGGTTGGCCACAGTCACTCTCTAGAGTTCACGGGGCTCGCAAGGCTACCTTTAGGGTACTAGACTTAAGGCCATCAATCCATCAATGAGGGGGTAATTTATTTTAAAGCCCTGTCCTCATGAGTTTTTACTGAAATAGAACTAGGAATCTGGGGGGGTCTTACGCATGGTTGGCCTATCTATGGACAAGCCAAAGAGTGCACATTGCAGCCCACTTTTTCTTTGTCTGCCAGGTCGGACCCATTCACGGGAGGGTATTTTCTCTCACCTTCCCCCGTGATGTTATCAGAAGCTGTATAGATGACATTGGTCTCACGCATGATTGGCCTTTGTGTACTTTTGTCTGCTTAAGGCTTTTGGTCGATGGCTTTATCTGCTGCCCGCATGGGTCTAAGCATGTGATGGCCTATATAGGCTTTTTGGGGCCACCAGCTTCTCACTGTTGCCCTCATAATATTGATACATCTTGCTAGATATAATAGGTCTTATGCGTGGTTGGCCGTATAGGCTTATTCCACTGCTGCCGCGAATGATAGGTCGGCATCGTTGTCATATGACTTAAGTGGTTGGCCGTATAGGCTTATTCCACTGTCTCCACTTTTGCAGTTGATAAATCGATGAATGATATATCGCCATGTTGATAATAATATTCTCAATAATGTTTTAAAGTAGTGTATCAACCCTAGCGATAATATCAGTTTAACGATAATAGTTTTGTAATAATGATCAGTAGTGATGACGATAATATTTATTCAGCGACAATCATTGTCGGCGCTTGACAATGGTTGGTGGTAATCATTAATTTTGGCGATACTCGGCAATAAGATTGATATGCTTGAATATGCTTGATACTCTTGAGAGTCTGCCTTTTATTCATTCATATATGGAGAAGAAAACATGGCATTTCCCTTTTGAGGTCGTTTCATCATTTTGCTTATTCGCTCCCTTTTGATTGGGAAGCATTATATTTGATAATCTTTAGAATCAAAACTACAACGATCATCAGGGATAATATATCTTGATGAAGCGAGCATTAATAGGTATACCGATGCCCCTTCCATCCTGATCCATGACTCAATAGGCTCCATTTGAATATACTTCTGTTACTACGTACAGACCGTCCCACTTTGGATTAAATTTGCCCCCAGTTCTTTGAGTGACCACTATAGGTCTTTTCAACATTAACACCATATCCCCCTTTTTGAACGAGCAATATTTAACCTTCTAATCAAAGGCAGCTGAAATTCTTGCCTGATATAGTTCTAATCACTGTTTCGCTGTTAAGCATTTTTCATCGAGCATATCCAACTTGGTCAGCCTTATCCTTGCATTTTCATCGTCTGTCAATGACTAATGGACTGCTACTCTAAGTGATGCGACTTACATTTCGATCAGGATGACAGTTTTAACACCATATACCAATGAATACGGCGTGGCTTTCGTCGCAGTTCAATGAGTAGTTCTGTAAGACCATAGAGCCTCTTGCAACTTTTCATCCCAATCACGCTTATTTCTTATGACAGTTTTCTTTAATATTTTCACAATCGTCTTATTGAATGCCTCTACTAACCCGTTGGTCGGCGGGTAGTAAGGTGTTAAGAACGAGTGATGAATGCCAAATTTCTGGCATAATTTCTCCATACCTTTATTCTTGAAAGGAGTACCATTGTTAGTGATGATTCTTTTTTAGGATGCCATAACGATATATTTGTAAGTGCTATGTTGTATATCAAGCACCCTATGTTGCCAAATTTTGTAGTGACAAACTACTTTGGAATGTTGGACTTGTTCATAGATGGAAAGTTCACCTTCAAGTGATGATAGATGGAAAGTTCACCTTCATATGAAGATGTGCTACAAATCATGAAGGTTGCTCTATCTACTTCAACATCATATGCTACATCAACTTCAAGTGCTAGTTCAAGAGCAAGTTCCACTTCAAGTTAAAGTACCAGTGCAAGTTCAATTCCAAGTACAAGTTCAAGTTTAAGAACTAGTTCTTGTTCAAGAGATAGACCAAGTTCAAGTGCTACTTCAAATGCAAAATCAAGTCCAAGTGCATTACATGGTTAAGATCAAGAATAAGTTACAAGTGTACAAGATCAAGCTTCAAGTATGTCAAGTACAAGATCTATCGAAGCTACCGAAATTACAAGTTCAATGTTCAATATTTCAAGTATAAATGACCCTAGAAAGACCTTAGGTTTAGGTTTATTCATATTGCACATTTAGTATGGGTTATTGTACTTGTTATAGGCTTTATTTCGATTAGTCTTAGCCTATGTTTGACTAGTCCAAGCTCTGGTTCGACCAGTCCAGGATTTGTTGTAATTTTTAAAATTTTTCTAGTAGGGTCATGACCAATCGAGTACCCTGCTCGACCAGTCGTGGACACTGTGTAAGACCCGTACCCTAAACTGTATCGTTCCGTAGACTTCCATGGTCCACCCAGTCGACTCGTAGATAGCATTTGCGCATGACCGTAGGTCGTATCTTGTATTCTAGAGTCGACTCGACCCAAGACTTGTACCCTAGCTATGGTTCCGATGCCACATCTCGCGCACCGAGGCGATACCTAGGCCAGGAGATGTGGGCCTGTGTTCAGTTCGAGGAAAACGCCGCGCTTTGCAAAACCCAAGAGAACATTTCAAGTCAATGACATCACATCCCATCAATCAAGTACATGTCCCATCCCCAAAAGCAACCCCTAAAGTCAACTCTCTCTCTCCACACACCCATCACTTCCCATCACTCCATCACTCACTCACACCCATCCCTCTCTCTCCTTACAACCCTCTCTCTCTCTCTCTCTCTCTCTCTCTCATTTCTCACTCCATCTACCAAGTAACCCATGAAACCCAACGTCCAAGCTCCCCAAAGAAGCTAGGTGTGACCCATCTTTCTACCTCCCATCTCCACCATCTAACCATCCAATGTCCATCATCCTTTGTCAAAGTCGAAGCCGAGGAGCTAGGGATTACATTAGACTAAGAAGGAACGACAATGGTGGGTGATTTCATGATTTCACCATTGTTTTTATTGTGATTTGAGGGCCCACATATGGTAGGACCTATCTTGATGTATGTATTGTATAGGGAGGGCCCATAGTGGTGGGGTCCCTCCCCTTCTCACATCTCTCTATCTCTCTCTGTCCATGTTGATGGCCCACCTTGATGATGCGTGAATTGATCCACGACGTGCATTTATTGGACCATACCACTGTCCAAAGCGGGGCCCATCTCGTTGCCATGTCCAGCCGGCCCACCTTATTGTTCATTCTTTGGCCAGCATGGATGAAGGGATAACACAAATATCAGGTGGTGGGCCACATGCATGGACCCACCAACCATTAATCTTGACCGTCCACTAATAATGTCCAGGGACTGGACGACTCTAAGGTAAATAATAATATACATATGTTATATATATATAATATTATATAATATATTATATTATAATATTATATATAGCTAGTGGGCCCACGTGGGACCCACCAGATATAAGCTATTCATATATATATAATATAATATTTTATATATAGCTGGTGGGCCCATGTGGGACCCACCAGATGCATCTGGTCCATCTCCCATCCTCACCGTCCATTGAATTGGACGGTGGGAATCCACCTTTGATTCGTAGGGACCCCACCTTGATGTATCTTGTATCCACACCGTCCTTCATTGGACAGTGCTAATGTGGGGCTAACCACGATGTGTTTTATGCTGGCCGTCTGTCCATTCGCTGGATGGGCGGGCCCACCTTGATGGCACGTGTATATCCACACCATCCATCTAAATGGTGTGAATCCACACCGTCCATCTAAACTGAAACAGATTCAAATCTCTACTAGGCCACCACATGGACCTCACTATGATGTATATTGTATCTGCACTGTCCAATTGCTGGACGGTGCTATGTAGGCCCCACCTTATATGTATGTGTTTCATTTACACCGTCCATCTAGACAGTGCTATGTACAGCCCCACCATGATGCATGTTGTATCTGCACCATCCATGCAGTGGCCCACCTTGATGTTCGTATCATACCGTCCATCCATCTGTGGAAACCCACTATGATGTACGTTTTGTATTCCATGCCATCCATCTAAACAAGCGTGACCCACATGATGGATGTGTTCCATACAAACCGTCCATCCATTTGGCAAGTTCATTTTAAGGCTTGGGACAGCAATGAAGCAGATCTGAGGTCAGATGGACCACACCGCAGAAAACAATGTTGAGTGAACGTCCACCATTGAAACCCTTTTGGGGTCGCGGAAGTTTGGATCAATATGAAATTTATTTTTCACTTAATCCAGGTCTTCGTGACCTTACGATCAAGTTGGATAAAAAATAAAATGGTGAGCCCCGCGAATTTAAACGGTGAAAATCTCCACTATTATTTGTGGTATGGTCTAGATGATCCTCCGATGTGATTTATTTATTTTTAGTTAATGCACTAAAATGATCTCTAAAAATAGAAGAATGGTGTAGATGATGCAGCCCATTTGATGTATATTGGCCCATTGGTGCAGCCCAGATAATGCGGCCCATTTGATGTATGTTGGCCCATTGGTGTGGCCCATATAATGCGGCCCATTTAATGTACATTGGCTCATTGGTGCGGCTCATTTGATGTATATTCGCCCATTGGTGCGGCCCATATAATGCGGCCCATTTGATGTATGTTGGCCCATTGGTGCGGCCCATAAATGCGTCCCATTTGATGTACGTTGGCCCATTGATGCGGCCCATTGATGCGGCCCACTTGATGTATATGAGGCCCATTGGTGCGGCCCACTTAATGTATATGAGGCCCATTGGTGTGGCTCATTGATGTATCCCACTTGATGTATATGACGCCCATTGGTACGACCCATTGATGTGGCCCACTTAATGTATACGAGGCCCATGAGTGGGGCCCAGTATGATGATGTGTGGTCCATATGTGAGGCCCGATGTGATGTATGTATGACCCATGGGATGCGGCCTGCTTTGATGTACATGAGGCCCAGGTATGAGGACCACTTGATTGTATTAGGCCCATATGATGCGGCCTACTTGGTGTGTATATAGGTCCATGTAATGCATACATCAAGTGTTTGGCTCTATGTGGGCCACTCTTTGGGAGCAATATTGGTCCTCATACCTGGGTCCTTACTCTTGCTCAGGTGATAGACTCTCAGGGCCTAATATCAATGTTGGGCCTTACTCTTGCTCGGGTGATAGCTCTCAGGAGTTTCAACTCCTGGTCAAGGGTTTAAGTGCCCATAGGTAGTGAAATTCCACTAGTGTGAGTGTGTGGGGTGTGTGATGTTAAAAAAAAAGGTCCATGTAATGCACATTGATGGGCACTCCTTTGGAGCAATGTTGGTTAAATGTCCACATTGATGGTCAATGATGGTTAAATGTCCTCATTGTAACCTTCCCTTAGGCCCTTTGTTAGGCCGATTGTTGAGGGTGATTCTGATTATCGAGGCCAATTCTGATTGTCGAGGCCGATTTCGATTCAGATTGTCGAGGCCGATTCTGATTGTTGAGCTGATTCCAATTATCGAGGCTGATTGTCGAGGCCAATTTCAATTGTCGAGGCTGATTCTGATTATCGAGGCTGATTCCGATTGTTGAGGCCGATTCTGATTGTCGAGGCTGATTCTGATTATCGAGACCGATTGTTGAGGCCAATTGTATAGGCCTATTATCAAGGCCGATTATAGGTGTCGATTGTCAATACCGATTATGAGTATGTAACAACATAGCATCATGTACATGCCCATACGCATTATCTGCATGTTTATTATGAGATGTGGTTAACCATTGCATATGTCATTGGGCAGGTTGTTATGAGACTCCATGATAGGTAGAGATTGTCTCACATGAGCGCACGGTATGTGTAGGATTGATGCATGACTGGATTGTATGACTTATGCATCGTGCATTGTGTTGCGATTACTGTACGCCCTAACGACATCAGGGCCATAGCCTCCACAGGCATGTTATGGATGGCTAGATGGGACACCGAAATGTTTAGTTCGAGCATTTAGGCACTTTGGATGTCCATGAGTGAAAGTCCTCAAACCTCCGTGGCCAGGAGACGCCCCAACGTCTAGACCGAGTGGATACATGAGCGCCTGAGTGCCGAATACCAGTAGGCTGCATCTCCCACTGTGTTGTGGTCGGTTGGGAGGGGGTGTGGCCTTATCCGCCCGAGTGAGGGGGCTATAAGCTAGGCTGAGTTTAACTAACTCCCAAATGGGTCTACTATCGATGAGCTGGGTAGGTATTGTATACTACTAATTGGGGGGTAGTGAGGTCTTTTTCATTCGCTGGGCTGCGTGTCTGGCTGGGGCGGTAGCCAGCTTGGAGTGTACTAGACCCCAGTGATGATCCTAGAGATGTACAATATTGATATGTGGACTTATTGAGTAGGAATTACATACTCAGCATTTTAACCATTCATTCACTATCCACTCGGGCTGGTGGTGCCAACTAAATGTTATGTGTACCTTCGTAATAGCTGGGATTTCGGTTGGGGCATGCGACTAACTTGAGATCAGGAGTTTACCACATTGAGTCTGACTATCTAAATTTAGGTATGAGACTAGTTTGGATAGAAGTCTCTTGTGATGGACCCCGTATCTTGTGATACTATGTACTATCATCCCGACTTCACACTCCAACTTGGTCATTTCATTCGCACCGCATATTGCATTACATCCGTGACATATGGCATTTGGGTTGCTATGTTTCTGCATTTATATGGCCTAGATGAGGCTAATGGTATTCGTAGCTCTTTAGAATTGCATATTGTATTGCATCCTCGGTATCTGATGTTTGGCTCATTATGTCTCCGCATTGCATAGTCGACCTACATTACTTTCTTAATATATGTCATTGGCTTATTATGTCTTTGCATCGCATATGCTGGATATGGTTGATGATATTTTATGGACTTGTTAGTATTTCTACTTGCTCTGATATATTGTGTACTTGACACTTATCTTACGCACACACTTACACCACCCTCTAAGCTTTCTATAAGCTTATGCACGATAGATGCGTGCAGGTGGCGTTAGGTTGTGGCAGCATTGAGCTTGGAGTGTGTAGTTGTCTTCTGAGCTTTAATTTTATTTGACATATATACTTCCCTTTCAGCATTATATTCAAAGTTTTGATATTAGTGGATATGTGATGATATCGTTGCTTTTGTGATTTGGGTAAACTTGTGGTTTTGCTTCTTACGAGATAAATGTACGTTGAAAAATCCTCCTTTTGGATCTCAGGATCGGAATCTGGCGAATGTGCGCTGGGAGCTGAGAATGGGGTACTACGGTGGCTATCGGCACCGGATTCGGCGATTGACAATTTTGTGAGCCTGATTTTCGAGTTTGGTGCGTGACACACCGACTCGACCAGTTGAGTAGGGCTCGAATTGAACTCCAGCAAGTTTTTTTAGGACCCACTCAACTAGTCGAGTGCTATGCTCGACCAGTCGAGCAAGCCAGTCGACCAATCGAGGGTCGGTTTTATCCGATCGCGCTAGAATTTTTGAAATTTGGTTGCTCCCATGACCAGTCAAAGCTGACCTTAGACCAGTTGAAGGAACTATTTTTTAGCCTATAAATAGAGGACTTTTCTCATCTTTTTCCATTCATTCAAAGCCAAATCAAGCCTCCACTTTGAGAGAAAAGCTCCTGTGATTGTCAAGTTATTGTCCGGTAAATCGTAGATTCATTTTATAACTTTTTGATTTGTAATTTCTTAATCTCTCTTTGCTTCAATCTGATTTTTGAAAAGGGTATTTTTTTTTTGTTTCTACCCCCTTTGAGATCCAAGGAATTCAATTAAAGTAGCCCAGGTTTTAGTTTAATTAAAATTCATTTAGAACCTAGAACCCTTGTATATGTGTGATTGAACATTGGACATCTACATCTACAAGTGACGTGGTTCTATCGGTTACATCAAAGCAGAATCTTCAGATAAGTATTTTTTTATTTGCTTTTGGTTTTTGAGATTGCCAGACAATCTCTATTATGGTTTTGACTGAGATAGCCAGAAAATTTCAACGCGGGATTTTTAATTGTGATGGCCCATTGAAAATGCAATTGTAAAGTTTTTAAGGTGAACCTTGGAAAACCTTCTTTCATAGTGAAGCCAATATCATGTGGGTTGTGATTATTGGGAGTGAACTAGGTGTGGCTATTTGAGAACAGTTGGTGTACACACCGAACCACTATAATTCTTGGAGTTTGGTGGATGATGACGTATGTGATGAATGTGTGATGAATGATTGTATCTATTTCATGTACATGTGATGAATGTTGTAATAACTAGATTTCATTATTTTGCCTCTTGTTTTAGTTTGGGTTTTTTATCCCTACCGAGTTTAAGAAATTAGGTTGTCCTATCATAAACTTTAGTTTTTAGTGTAAGGTTGTCCTTTGAATAACGTTTGAATCAACTTCTCAATACTATTGCAATTGTGATTGTTATATAATTCAGTTATCTTTATTTCTATTATGCATTTATTTTTTATTTGGCATAGTCTTAGTCCCCCCCCCCCTCCCCCCGGACTGAGAGTTCACCCTTTTCAAGTGGTATCAGAGCTAAGTTGCTCATTCTTTTGGATTTATTTCTTGAGTTTATCGATCTAGAGCTTTCAGTATGTCAAATTTTGATAACCTTTCTATTACTAGGCTACCACCGTTTGATGGCTCAAACTATACTTATTGGGATGGCTCAAACTATACTTATTGGAAAGCCAGAATGAGGATTTTTTTAAAATCCATTTATGAAAGTGTGTGGCAAGCCACGGTAGCCAAATGGAAACCACCAGTATCTAAGGTTTTAGGCAGTGATGGAACCAAGTCCATTAACGAAACACCTTTTTATTTATGGACCACACCTCAAAAAAATGAAAGCATTACTAATGCTAAGGCTTTAAATGCAATCACTTGTGCACTATCACTTGATAAATTCAAAAGAATCATTTCATGTGATACTGCTAAACTAGCCTGGGACATTCTTGAAATGACACACGAGGGAACAACTATAGTAAAAAAGTCTAAAGTTTAGATCCTCACCACTAGGTTTGAAAGGTTTGTATAGAAGAAAATGAGTCTTTCATAGACTTTTATATGAAACTAAGTGACATAGTTAACTCTATGTAGGGTCTAGGAGATGGTGTCCCAAAAAGCAAAGTCTGTGCAAAAATACTGCAATCACTTCCTAAGAGATTTAATTCCAAGGTGACTGCCATTCAGGAACTTAGAGACATAGACCAAATGAAGGTTGAGGAACTTGTTGGTTCACTTCAAACTTATGTGTTAAATTTCAAAGCCCCAGAAAGTAAGTCCATAACTCTTAAATCATCCAAATCTATTTCTCAAGATAGTAATATTAATTCTGATTGTGAAAACTCCGAGGATGATATGGCTTTACTCGCTAAAAAGTTTTACAAGATTTTTAAAAGTAAGAAAAGAGTTGATTTTCAAAAACCCTCTGAGAAGAAAAAGGGTAAATCTAAAACATGGAAATCTCTAAAAGATAGCCAATGTTTCAACTGCCATGAATATGGTCATTTGGCAAATAAGTGTCCAAAAAGGGACAAGCCAAAGAGAAAAGGCATGTTAGCCACATGGGATGAATCATCCAACTTTGAAGCTTTTTCTAAGTCGGATGAATCTGAACCTGAAACTTCAAATGAAGTCAAGGCTTTAATGACTCTAGCCAGAGTCACTTCCATAGATAGTTACGATTCAACCGAATATGAAAATTTGAGGAGTGACCCTGAAAATGATATTGAAGAAGACCTTCAGGATGCCTATAATGCCCTATACAGGGAAAGTTGTAAGATTGTTGTCAAGATAAAACTTTAAAAAGAGAAATTTCTGAAATTAAAAGAGGATTTTAAAAATTCTGTTTTAGAAAAATCACATATTTTTTATTGTTTTGAAAAAGAAAAATGTGATTTAAGTTTCAAAACTTCTGAAATTGAAAAATTAAGAATAGAAAATGAGAAACTAAAAGTTAAAGTTTCTTCCCTATTGAGTTCAAAGGATATATGGAGGCATTGAAAAGGCTGAGCTATATGTCCTAAAAGAAGGGGGGGGGGGGGGGGTTGAATAGGACTATGCCAAATAAAAACTTTATAGCAGAATTTAAATAAATTAAATACAGAAAGCAATAGACAATCCCACAATGCTAAAATTAAATACAACCTCAAATGTATGAGTATTGAGAGGTTGATACAGATGTTGTTCTAAGGACAACCTTGCACCATAAAAACCAAGGGTTTATGGCAACACAACCTTACTAGAAGAAATAAATAGTAAGGAAGGAAATTTAAGATATTACAACATTCTCCACATTTGCATAAAAGAAATTACAACATTCTCCACAATGCAAAATAGAAATTACAACCACCCACAAAAATAAATAAACATTCAAACCACAACACCAGAAATTATAGTAGTTCGCTTGTGTGAACACCAACTGTTTAGAAAAACAGCCACACAACTACTCCTCTCCTAATATCCTCACACAGTGAATATTAGCGTTCACTATGAAAATAGGTTTTTCCAGGTTCATCTAAAACCCTCACAATTGTGTCTTTCAAGTGGGCTTACACAATTCAAAAACCCCATACTTTGAGTTTTCTAGATCACCTCAGAGAAACCAAAACAGAGATTTTTTTAGCTCAGTCTCAATGAAAACTAAAACAAAGGAATTTACAAAAACTGTAAAATACCTGGATATTCTCTTTGATGCAGCCCGAAAGAACCAAGTCAGAGTAGAAGTTCAATGTCCAAACTCATTTATGAAATGGTTCTATGTTCTAAATTGATTTTAGATTTAAAGTACCTTGGGCTAGCTTGATTTGATTTTGATTCCAAGAAATGGGAATACCTCAATCCCTCTTTCAAATAAAATTGGAATGCGAAAATTCAAAATCAAATACAAAGAAAGCTAATAAAAGAGAATATTAAATGAGCACCATATAGCTTAAAATAATGACTAACTTATCTTTCAGAGTGATGTATTGATTTAGCATGAATTTAATGAAAAACTCTGAAATTCGTCGTCTATTTATCGGTGAAGAAATTGCGTTCATGACTTGTCCTGTGGACACTACGACTGGTCGTAGGACCAACTGATTTTTGTAATTTTGAGCGCGATCGGATAAAGCTGTTCCACGATTGTTCGTAGGCCCTCCACGACCGGTCAAGGGACCTCCACAACTGGTCATGACCTGTCCACGAGTGGTTGTTTGGAACCTGGAATAGTTGTTGGACTTTGAGTCGTAGCTACAGGACTGGTCGTGAATGAGTCATGCACTGTTCACACGACCGGTCGAGCAGTCTCCAGGACTAGTCGTGGCTTAATAAAATTTTTTTAAAAATTTTGCAACAAACTTAGGACTGGTCATGGAATTTCTTGGACTAGTCGAGCCAGTGCTAGGAATAGTCGAACAGAGTCCAGGACTAGTCAAGAAACAGACCATTCACTTATAAAATAATATAATTGAATTATGTATTCAAAATGACCTACCCTAAGGTCAATCTAAGGTCATTCATACCTTTATTCATGAAGTATGAACATTGAAACTTCTTTTCCTTCAGTTGATAGATGATCTTTGAAGTTCACGAAGCTTGTGATCATTACATGATGAAGTTTGAACTTGAAACCTTTTAAAGCTTCACTTTGAATCTTGAATTTGTAACTTTAAGAATCTTGAATTCGAAATCTCTTTAGTCTTGAGCTTGAGGTCCAAAGAAAAAGACTTTGTCTTGACTTGGAGCTTAATCTATGAATCTTGAATTTGTAACTTTAAGAAGCTTGAATTTATGAATCTTGAAGTTGTTGTTGTACTTGAAACTGACCATGTAAACTTGCATTTCATGAAGTAAAGATCTTTGTTCTAGAGTGATGCACAGTCTTCATTATGTAGGAGTGCTATACAAGACACAGATTCCAAGAGAGGTTTTGGCACTACAAAATTTGACAATATAGGAGCTAGAAACCATAGCACTTACAATCTCCTCCTTTGTCAAATTTGTGACAAAACACACTCTAAATAAACATAAGCATTATACGCACAAAGAATCATACACCAGTGATCAATATAAACCAGTCAACCTGGTTAAAGAATCATGCACTAGTTATATAAAAAGAAAGCAAGCATTTTAAGCATTTTGCTACTACTCCCCCTTACTCCTATCCTCTATCCACAATCCACATGTCATTTTAAGAATTTTAAGCATGATAAAATTCTCCCCCTTTTTATCATAATATGACAAAGGAAGAACCTAATACAAAAAATAGGATGTAGATAAACAAGGAAGAATAAGACGAACAATGAAGAATAAAGGAGAAAAATATGAAAATTCATAAGCAAGTAAAGTTCAAGTATCATCAAACATCATTCAAGTTCAACCAAAATCAATCCCACAAACCGAAAGGAAGCAAAGTATCAGAAGAGTTATTACAATCCAAAATTAGAAAATACTAATCAGATCCTGAAGAGGGAGCAAGAATAGATGGATCAATCTGATGTAAACCCTTATTAATGCGCCTCATATATTTACGCATATATTGAGAATCTTGGGTTACACAAATTTGAGCCACCTGTTCCTCAAGAGAATGCAACCTCTCAGCAAAATCAGAAGGCTGTCATCTATGTTAATATCATCAAGAGGTAGATCCCCTTCTTCTTCATTTACTACTTCAGCTCTACCACCACCCACATTGACCTGACCTGTGGCCAACCTCAAATTCATCTTGTTTATATTTGAGTTGTTGAAGATGAGGTGATGAATGGGTCCCTCTCCAACAGGCATAGCCACTAACATATGAGTGGCCAACACAGTCATAAAATATGCAAAAGGGATATCACTGTGTCCAGGATGGAGACAGAATTGTATGATGGAATGACAGATTAAAGATGGAAGACAAACAGATGCACCAGAGATGATAAAATGCAAATTCGAACCATGAAAGCGGTGAGTTCGGTTTTGTTACCAGAACGTGGATAAAGATTTGAAATAAAAAACCTATGAAGGACCCTGTATCTGGGTAACAAGTACCTTGAAGCGAGCGCATTCCCATTTTGACTCCATTGTGCATCTATATTGCATAATGCTCTAGTAAGCATACGTTTTTCTAATTCAGATGGTTTAACTACTAGAGTGCTAATTGGAATACCCTTATCATTGACAGGTATGTCCATTAGGCTAGAGATCAAATGACGATCAACTTCAAATGGACCTTCTCTAGTTGCTATTATAAACGTTAAATTTTCAGTTGAAAAATCAGAAATACAAGCAAACATAGCCTACGCAATAGATTGGTATGCCGACCCACCCCAATGTAGAATGTTATCCCATCTTATAGACTGGAGAAGAGGAAGGAGATCAAAAGGAGCAAGATGTTCAATATGCACAGGTTGCTCAACAATAACATTGCGCAACCGTAAATCCTGCACATAGGAAGGATCATCTTCGGGTGACCGAAAGTGGCACCATGTTATTGGTGATGATCTAGATTTTAAAGGACCACGAGAGTTTTCTTTCTACCTCTAGCATCCATTTGCAAATATGTATACAAGAAATCAAGAGGTTGCAAAAGATGAAGAGTGAGTTTTCTCAAAATCAGATTTTGGAGAAGAAAACTCCAAAAACCTCAAAGAAATAAGAATAAATCACTCTAAGTATGAAAATGAAGTGATATGAACTTGAATCCACAAGAAAATGGAGTTAATGCACTAACCTTCAAGATCTAGGAAGGTGGGTACGACCGGTTGTGCTTAGACCCGTTGGAGAAGAAGCACAAATGAGGAAGAAAAAGGTTTTTACCCCAAATTAAAGTCAAACCCGCGATACCACGACTGGTCGAGCCTATACTCGACTGGTCGTGCACAACCAAAAATATGCATTTTACTTAAAATTTGAAATTCTAACCATTTAAAATAACAAATATACACAATATGATACAGAAATGCATGAATAATCAATTCAAATTGCACATACCAAGATCAAATTTCAATTTAGAAAACTTGCTTTTGTCGAGCGGTTTTGTGAATATGTCAGCAAGTTGAGTCTCGGTCGGAATGTATTCCAAAGAAATTGTCTTTTCTTCCACTAATTCACGAATGTAATGATATCTAATGTCAATGTGTTTGGTTCGTGAATATTGGATTGGATTTTTAGATAGAGTCCTGTGTAATTTCATAATCGCTTAACATCCTTTTCATCCATATAAGCTGAGTACATGCATTACCCGCTGCAATGTATTCAGCTCCAGCGGTAGAGAGCGATACGAAACTTTGTTTCTTACTCTACCAAGAAACTAAACAGTTCCCAACATAGAAACAACCATCACTAGTTGATTTCCTATCATCAACATTACCAACCCAATTAGAATCAGTGTAACCAGCTAATTGAACATTAGTATCATATGGATACCAAAGACCCAGATTAGCTGTACTTACGACATATCGCATAATTTGCTTAATAGCAATTAAATGTGACTCTTTAGGGTCAGATTGATATCTAGTGTAAATTCCTACGCTAAATGCAATATCAGGTCGGTTTGCAGTTAAATACAACAAACTACCTATCATACTGCGATATAATTTAGGATCCACTTTCTTACCTGTAGAGTCCTTTGAGAGTTTTAGAGTCGTACTCATAGGAGTATCAAAATTCTAATCATTCTCAAATCCAAACTTTTTAACTAAGTTCAGAGCATATTTGGTTTGGGAGATAAAGAAACCCTCAAGTTGTTGTTTAACTTGCAACCTTAGAAAATAATTCAATTCCCTAACCATACTCATTTCGAACTTAGATTTTATCAAATCTGCAAACTCAATAGTCATGTTAGCATAGGTAGATCCATAAATAATATCATCAACATAAATTTGCACTATTAAAATGTGATCATTATGTTTCTTTACAAATAGAGTCTTATCAACACTTCCCATTATAAAATTATGACTTAGTAAAAACTTAGTCAATTTTTCATACCATGCCCTGGGAGCTTGTTTTAAACCATAGAGCCTTTTTTAGGTAGTATAAATTATCAGCATTCTTAAGGTCTTCAAAACCCGCTGGTTGTTCAACATATACTTCTTCATGTAAATCGCCATTTAAAAAAGCACTCTTTACATCCATTTGATATATTTAAAATTTTTCAAAGAAAACAATGAATATAAATAGTCTGATAGATTCAAGACGAGCTACTGGGGTAAAGGTTTCATCATAATCGATGCCTTCAATTTAAGTGTACCCTTGTACAACCAGTCTAGCCTTGTTTGGAATTATATTACCAAGTTCATCAGACTTATTTTTGAAAATCCACTTAGTTCCGATAATATGTTTATCTTTAGGTTTAGGAACTAAGTACCAAACATCATTTCTAACAAATTGATTAAGCTCTTCTTTCATCACAACAATCCAATTTTCGTCAGTAAGAGCTTCTTTTATGTTAGCCGGTTCTATTTGAGATGTAAAGCACACGTAGTTGCACACATCTTCTTATTGTCTACAAGTGCGTACACTAGTGAGAGGGTTTCCAAGAATTTGATTACTTGGATGGTCATTAACAGTTCTCAGTTCAAAATTATTTTGACTTGATGAAGAACATGGTTTATTAAGGAAACGTGGTTTAGGGCTCTCTTTTGTAGACAAACCAAAACAACGGCCGGTTTTACATTACCCACCATATTTGAAGGTGGTTTCAAGCAGGCTAAATCCCCATCGTTTGGTTTTCATCCAACGGCTCTGGGAGCTAGGGTAAGCAATAAAAAGACCGCATATTGAGCAATAATAACAGGATCCTCTTCCATTCTTGCGGCGGCTTGAAAAACGGTTATTTTCTTCTCCTTCTGAACCCACCACCCAAACGAAGGTGGAGCTTCAAAACATCTTATCTACAAGCTCCACGACATCCATACAAACCATCCCATGTAGTCGGAATGAAGAAAGAAGCAAAGGGAAGAAATCCACCATTGTCACCCAGTCATCTTCCTCGTTTGGAGCTACATCCAGACGTCGCGAGTTTGGAGTGATGTCTGTTCGAGTTTGGACCTCGTGAAAGTCCAGAGAGAGAGACAGAGAAAGGAGAGGCAAGAGGAGAGAGAGACGGGAGTGTAGGAGGAATCAGTGGGTACTACATCAGCTTGAGTCGGGTCGAGTTCAGGCTGAGCACGACCCATGCACTCCTTCGAGCCATGCTGAGTTGGAGTCCTGGTTGAGTTAGGGAGAAAAGAGAGGAATTGGAGAAGGAAGAAGTAAAAGGAAGAAAGAGAGAAGAGAGAAGAAATGATGGTAGGGAGAAATGATATTGCCGCACCAGCTTGAATCAGACTAAGTCTATTCGAACTCGACGTCCATTCCTGGATGTTTCTAGCTGGAAGAGAAGAGGAAGAAGAAGCATGAAGGACTGGATGTTACTAGCTGGAAGAGAAGAGGAAGAAGCATGAAGGAACACCAAAAAAGAAGAGAAGAAGTAGGAGAGTGGGTGCGTCTGCACCAGCTCGAATCGAGCCAGCCCGACTCACTAACGAGTTCGACTCGCTGGACCGAGTTCAATCTAAGTGTCACACCCCAGACTCCGAAACCTAACTCATAGAATTCCCGATCGCCGAATCCGGTGCCAACAGCCTCTGTAGTACCCCATTCTCGGCTTCCAGTACCCATACGCCAGATTTCAATCTTGGATCCTACAAGGAGGATTTTCGGTGTGATTTTTATTTTGTAAAGGAGTATAACTACAAGTGTACCCAAATCACAAAGACAACATAATCATCACATATCCACTAATATCAAAAACTTAAGTACAATACATGAAAGGGAAATACAAGATAAATACCAAAAGCTCCAGAAGCTTTGTCGCACGCTCCTCCCTCAGCTCAACTGCGTCCTATCGTTACCTACACGCATCTATCGTGCATAAGCTTATAGAAAGCTTAGAGGGTGGTGTACGTGTGTGCGCAAGATAAGTGTCAAGCACACAAACATTGACCTAAGCAGAATACTAGCAAGGCTATAAGTCATTCAATATCAGCGTATGCAATGCAGATCGACTGTGCAATGTGGAGTTATAATAAGTCAAATATCAAATACCAAGGATGCAATACAATATGCAATTCATGACGAGCCAGGAATATCATCAGCCTCATCTAGGCCATATAAATGTAGACAAAACCCAAAATGCCATATGCCATGGATGTAATGAAATATGCAGATCCTGGCGAGTCTATAATACCATCAACCTTCTTTAGGTTAGACAATAAAGAAGCATAGTAAACCAAATGTGATGTGCTGAGGATGCAATGCAATATGTGGTGCGAGATAAAAAATGACCAAGCTGGAGTGTGAAGTCGGGATGATAGTAATAGTATCGTAAACTGTGGCGTCCATCACAAAAGACTTCTATCTAAACCAGTCCCATACATAAATTTGGATAGCTAGACTTAATGTGGTAAACTCCTGATCTCAGGTTGGTCGTCTGCCCCAACCAAAATCCTGGCCATTGCGAGGTACACATAACAAATTAGTTGCGCACCACTAGCCTGAGTGGATAGTGAATGAATGAGTAAAATGTTGAGTATGCGATCCTGCTCAATAAGTCCACATATCAGTACCGTACATCTCTAGGATCATCACCAGGGTCTAGTACACTCTACGCCAGCTTGCCGTCCCATCAAGCGCACAACTGGATAAGTAGAAGAAACCTCACTATCCGCCTACCAATATCGGCTTGGCTCGTTGATAGCGGAGCCATTTACGAGCTGGTCAAACTTAGCCTAACATTACCTACTCCTTAGGCGGGTAAGACCACACCCCATCCCAACCGACGACGACATAATGGGAGACGTGACCTCCTGGTATTCGTTCCTCATGCGTTCATGCATCCACTCGGTCTAGAGGTTGGGGTCATCCCCTGGCCTCGGGGGTTTAGGGATTTTCACTCAGGGACATATATGGTGCCCCAATGCTAGAACCAAACATTTTCGGCATCCCATATGGCCGCCCACGATATGTCTGTGGAGGCCACGGCCTTGATGTCACTAGGGCATATGGTGGTCATATCATAAAATATGAGATGCATGAATCATATCATCCAGTCATGCATCAAACCTGTGCGTACCGCGCGGTCATGTAGGGTAACTCCATCTCTCAGGGAGTCACATCAACAGTCAGCCCAATGACACATGCTATGCTCAATCTCTCCTCATAACAAGCATGCAGATGATGCGTATGGGCATGTATCATGAAGTATACCAAGCATGATTATAATCACATGTATGATAGTGAGCCGATATAAGACGGCCTATGGCCCGTATAAGTGAATGGGTGGTGTGCACATAATCATCTACACATGGTGGGCTTCACACCATCGCAATTGGGCCTCACACATATGATGGGCCTCATACATCACAACTGGGCCTCATACAGTCATAATGAGTCTCATACAATCACAATGGACTCATACAATCACAATGGGCCTCATACCATAATAATGGGCCTCATACAATCACAATGGGCCTCATACGATTATGATGGGCCTCATATAATCACAATGGCCTCATACAATCCCAATGGGCCTCATGCAATCACACAATGGGCCTCATACACTTACGATGGGCCTCATATAATCACAATGGCCTCATACAATCACATTGGGCCTCATATAATCACCCAATGGCCTAATACAATCATAATGGGCCTCATGTAATCACACAATGGGCCTCATACAATCATAATGGGCCTCATATAATCACAATGGCCTCATACAATCACAATGGGCCTCATATAACCACAATAAACCTCTCAATGACCTTATGTAATTATAATGTTATGCTAACGCATACTCAATGCGTATACTAACATAGTCGTAATCAATAATCAGCCTATATACGGCGGGGTCCATAAAAGGACAACAGATCTAATCCATAACATGAGAATCGATCCTCAACAGTGGATATGCTAAACCTAATACTACAGATTCTTCTACCTATGGCCAGAGGTGATGATGCATCCTCCTTATAACAAGGATGGGTCTAGATGGCCTACTCGTGGGCCTAAGAGTGGGCTTCCAAGTTTAGGTACTTCTACTAGCATCAATGGGGACTCAAAGAATTGGGATAGCCCAATAAGGCGAGATGGATCATACTGATAATAATAGGGGCCCATCAATTTGGGTTAGCCCACTAAGGGGAAATGAGAATGAGCCTAATAATGGGCCCTAGGGAGAGTTACAATGTGGGCATTTAACCATCATTGCTCTTACAATGTGGACATTAAACCATCACTACTCCCAAGGCATGACCCATTTAATACCAACTAGGAACATGAATGGGCATCATGAACATCATTACATATATCATGGTGAAATCCCACATCACAATGGGCCTCGTATCCATCACATTAGGCCTCACATACATGACATTGGGCCTCATATAAGGGCCACATATACATCACATTGGGCCTCATTCATGGGCCTCACATACATCACAATGGACCTCATATCTGGGCCTCAAACACATCGCATTGGGCCTCATATACGGGCCACATATACATCACAATGGGCCTCATACTCGGGCCTCATATACATCACATTGGGCCTCATATATGGGCTGTATATACATCACATTGGGCCTTAGACATGGGCCTCATATATACAATGGGCCGTATCTCATGCGCATCATATTAGCAGCTAGTGGACCTGCTATTGGGCATCCCACAAATACTATAGTGGGGCCTAGGAGGTTACAACGGTGGGCATTAATCCCTTTTGTCCAGTAGCGCCTGGACAGGGCTGCTGGATGGCGTGGATTTAAACATATATCAAGGTGAGTCCCATGTCCAGATGGATGGCAGGGACAAAACACATCATAGTGGGCCCACCATCCCATCCGAACGGTGGAGCTAAAACACATACATCAGAGGGCCCCTACAAGTCCAGATGGATGGATGGTGTGGATATAATAAATAAATCGTGGTGGGGTCCACGTCCTGAGATGGACGGTCGGACGGTGTGGATGTGAAACACGCATCATGTGGGTCCACTGTCCAAAAATGCTGGACGGTGGATATAACACATACCACATTATCAGACCCACTGAACATGCTCACATCAATACAGCAGTTATATAGTTGTTGTACACCAGCCAATCGGCTTCACAGAGGTGGGTCCCACCATAACGTTTATTTTCCATCTAATCTGATCATAAGGTCACAAAGACCTGGATTAAGAGGAAAAACAAATTTCATATAGATTCAAAACTTTTGTGACCCAAAAAGGGTTTCAATGGTAGACATTCAATCTCTTGCTGCTTTTGTAGTGTGGACCACCTGAGTTCCATGTAGGGTTGATTTTTGGGGTATCCCAATACCTAGAGGGGACCCATCAAATGCATGGTATAAATGTCTAACATACATCATGGTGGGACCTGTGGTGGGCCCAATGGTCCCACTTTAATTTTAAGCAGCAGGATGTTGCTTGCTGCAACGTCCTCTAGACAGTGGCAACAGCAGTGTCTGCATATTTTATTTATATTTGTTTGTTTAATGATGGATTTTCATAAGTGGGGCCCACATCAGGACTATCCACTTCATCTGTCGGTTTCTCTGGCTCATGATAGGTCCACTGAGCCCAATATTCGATATGTTTTGACAAATAGAAACATCACAGCGGCCCTAGCAATTTATCACTATTAAAATAATCTTATTGATAGTGTGGCCCACTAGAGATTTGAATTGGCTTCATTTATCAGCTTAAGGGCTAAAATGAAACTAGGAAATTGGATGGATGGTGTGGATTAGATACATACATCGAGGGGTCCATGTGAGTGGCCCACATTTTGAATCAAACTGATATTTGAGTTTTCCCTTCGTTCAAGCCTGCTGGGCAGTCTAGACAGCAGCCCATCCAGTAGGTCCTGGCCCATCTGGCCCACACTAATCAGGGCCATTCCAGTCGGATGGACGATGGATACAATACATCATGGTGGGGTCCGCGCCAGCATGGCCCACCCGCCTTAGAGCAAACTGATATTTGTGTTTTCTCTCCATCCAGGCTGGTCCAACAGACAATAAGTGGGCCCAGAACATGGCAGCGAGGTGGGCCCCGCTTGGACAGCGGTGAGGTCCAGCAAATGTATGGCGTGGATAAGATACTTACATCATAGGTGGGCCATACAATCAGGGGAGAGAAGAGAGAGGGAGAGAGATACATGCGATGGAGGGCTCCGCCACTATGAGCCCTCCCTTTCATACAAAACATACATCAAGTGGGTCCCAATACATGTGGGCCCGCCAATCAAAATCAACGGTGGAGATCCCTTTTTCCACCAAAAATGTAAGTCCTAGATGACCTTTCTACAATAGAAAAATAAACATCATGATGGGGTCCATGGAGAATGGCCCTATCATGGGATGAACATATGAATCAAGGTGGCCATCGGCCACACCTAGGGTCCAAAGTAGGATCCATACCATCAATCGGTAGGCCCCACTTAGTCCATCATCAAAAACACAATCTAATCCTACAAATCACACCGATGGTCTTCTTCTTTAGCTCCTTGGACTCCTTAGTTCATAGGCTTCAAGTTTAAGGGTGGATGATGAAGATTGAAGGGTTGGATGGTGAGATTGGGTGGTAGGGAGGTGGGCCTTCTCTTTTCTCTCCTTAGTTACTTGGGAAATGGAGGGAGATAAGATGGAATGGGTGAGAGATGGGAGAGAGGAATGGTGTTGTGTAAGATGGATGGGATGAGAGGGATGGGTGGAGAGAGAGAGAGAGAGAGAGAGAGAGAGAGAGAGAGAGAGTTGACTTTTGAGATGGCTTGTGTAAGAGAGGGATGGGTTGTGTACTTGACTTGTAATTGATTGATTGATGTGAAAGGTGGCAGAGATTCTCTCGAAATTCACAACGTGTGGTGTTTCTTCGAGATACACGCGCGCCCACAACTCCTGGCCTAGGTATCGCATCGGAGTGTGAGATGCGGTGTTAGAACCGCGGTGATGACGCGGTCGCTAGGGTACAAGTTTTGAATTGAGCTGACTCAGATCTACGGGATATGACTTAGGGTCGTGCGCAAATTCTGTCTATAGGTCGAGGGTTGCCGAAATTTGATAGGAAGGATCACAGGAGTCTAAGGAACGGTACGATCTATGATATAGAATTAGGTTAAGATTAGGGTTATTTTTTTATGAAATTGTTTTTAAAAACTAACATTGTTTTCTGTTTCATATGATCTTAACAAGCCAACTCCAATCCGGTAACCTCTTTCCAATTCTCTCTTTCTTTTCTAGATTTCTTATTTGCTTTAGTTTTCTTTCTTATAGGTTTTTGTTGTTTGGTGCTTGAGGGTTGTGTGTGTTTCATGCCTAATTAGGTTCGTGATAACACTATCAACTCTTGAGTGAAGAAGGATTACTCGAAGGGTTGCCTATCCATCTAAGAATTAGACACCACTTAAGAACCTCTTAGTTAATTAAACTAATAGCTGCAAATCAACCTCAACCTCTAGTTGAGGAGGTTCAAGATGAGAATGAGGTGCATAATGCTCCCCTGCCTCATACT
Source organism: Magnolia sinica (assembly GCF_029962835.1). Classification (NCBI taxonomy): domain Eukaryota; kingdom Viridiplantae; phylum Streptophyta; class Magnoliopsida; order Magnoliales; family Magnoliaceae; genus Magnolia; species Magnolia sinica. The sequence continues at coordinate 41,800,733 of NC_080589.1, forward strand.
TTGTGAGATTATTTACAACTGGCGGGAATGAGTACACCTTCCTGCATGGTTTTTCAACTTAATGCCGGAAATGTGGATGTTAAACCTAGAGTGATACAACTCCTTCCTAAATTCCATGGATTAGACTTTGAAAGTCCATACTTGAACATCAAAGAGTTTGATGAGATAATCGCTACATTACACTTTCCAAACGTGTCTGAGAACATAACGCGACTCAAATTGTTCCCCTTTTCATTGAAGGAGAAGGATAAGACGTGGATGCACTCCATAAAGCCACGATCTATCGACACATAGGCCGAGACGACCTGAGAATTTTTTTAAAAAGTTTTTCCCATTTCATAAAACTAACACTTTAAGGAAGCCAACCATGAACTTCGCCTAGAAAGAGGAAGAAACCTTCTTCTAATGATGGGGAAGTTTCAAAGATCTCACAAATTCCTGTCCACATCATGGCTACAAAATTTGGCAGACAATAAGCTTTTTCTATAATGGATTAACTTCACCAATGCACCAATTTGTAGAGATGATGTGTAACGGTAAATTTATAACAAGGATGCCGATGATGCGTGGGATTACCTTGATCAATTGGTAGAAAATGTACAATCATGGGACACCTCCCCAAGACCCACTACTTCTAAGCCTACTCAATCAAAGGAAAGGGAAGGAATGTATGCCTTAAAAGAAGGAGATAACATCACTTCAAGGGTGGCCAATCTCACAAAAAAAGTCGAGGCCATGAAACTTAAGAAGGTGGAAGCTATCAAACCAAGCGAAGTCATGGGAGTTGTTTGTGGTATTTGTGCTAGCAACATACATGCAACGTAGGATTGTCCCATAATCCCTGCTTTTCAAGATTTATTAAATGAGCAATCAAATGTCGTAAATACTTACCAACGACCATTCAGCGGACCCACCTTAAACACATATGATTCCAATTGGAGGAACCATCTAAACTTCAGTTGGAGGAACGAACAAACGATCAATCCTCAAAAGGCCTACTTCTAAATCAAAGGAAACCTCGAGAGGATCCAGTTCAAAAATTCATACAAAATCAAGAGCTCTTCAACTAGAACACAGTGCAAGCATTTCATGATCTCAAAACAATAATGGGAATGTTTGCATCATCAATTCAAATGATCGAGTCACACTTAGTGATTGGGGAGAAAGGGACTTTTTCAGCCCAACCTCTCCCTAATCCAAAGCCACAATATGAAATTAGTGACCCAAGCTCTTCCAATCAACATGTGCAACAAGCTAAGTCTATCACTACTGTTAGAAGTGGAAAGACAATTGACAAAACCATTGACAAAACCATTCCGATGAGGGCTAAAAAGGCTAAGGACTCAAAAGAAGTTAAGAATGATGGACTTAGCGACAACCCACATGAGATCGAACCGAAATCTCAAAACAAGCCGATTACACCATTCCCCTAACGGTTGATTGCACCAAAACCTCTATCTAACTCCCATGATATTCTAGAAGTGCTTAAGTAAGTGAAGGTAAATATCCCTTTACTGGATGTCGTTAAACAAATCCCTTCATATGCCAAATTTTTGAAAGCTCTATGTACAACCAAAAGACGATGAAACATTCAAAAAAAAATCTTTTTGATAGAAAAAGTGAGTGTTATCCTTAAGCAAGATGTGCTACAAAAATACAACGATTCCGGTAGCCCAACCATCACATGTGTAATTGGGAACCACTAGATTGAACAAGCACTTCTTGACTTAGGGACAAGTGTTAATTTAATCTCATTCTCGGTTTACAAATAATTGGGTCTAGGTGAATTAAAACCCACTTAGACCACATTACAACTTGTTGATCAGTCCATGTACCGAGACGAATGATTGAGGATGTGTTGGTCCAGGTTAATAAATTCTACTATCCAGTAGATTTTATTGTTCTGGATACTCAACCCATTGTGGATGTGAGAACTCAAATACTCATCATTCTTAGTCGTCCATTCCTTACTAAATCAAATACAATCATTAATTATAGGAATCGAATCATGAATCTATCTTTCAGAAATATTACAATGGAGCTCAATATCTTTTTCAATATGAGCAAATAGACAGAGGATGATGATGATACCTACAACATTAATATGGTCACTTCTTTCGTGGAAGATAGAGCACTCCTGACTCTATACTCTGACCCTCTAGAGATGTGCTTTGTCATGCCCCATACTCAGAAAATGGGCTCATAGAATTTCTGATCACCGAATCCGGTGCCGACAGCCTCTGTAGCACCCCATTCTTGGCTCCCAGCGCCCATACACCAGGTTCCGATCATGAGATCCTACAAGGAGGATTTTCAGTGTGAGTTTTTTATTAAAGGAGCATAACCACAAGTGTACCTAAGTCACAAAGGCTACATCATCATCACATATCCACTAATATCAAAATCTTGAATGCAATACATGAAGAGGGAAATAAAAGATAAATTTCAAAAGCTCCAGAAGCTCTGCCACACGCTCCTACCTTAGCTCAACTGCGTCCTATCGTCACCTGCACACATCTATCATGCATAAGCTTATAGAAAGCTTAGAGGGTGGTGTACGTGTGTGCGCAAGATAAGTGCCAAGCACACATATATCAGCATAAGCAGAATACTGGCAAGGTTATAAGTCATTCAATATCAGAGTATGCAATGCAGATCGGCTATGCAATGCAGAGTCATAATGAGCCAAATATCAGATATCGAGGATGCAATACAGTATGCAATTTTGAAGAGCCACGAATACCATCAGCCTCATCTAAGTCATATAAATGAAGAAACATAGCATCTCAAATGCCAAATGCCGTGGATGTAATGCAATATGCAGATCTTAGTGAGCACATAATACCATCAACCTTATTCAGGCTATGCATTACAGAAGCATAGTAAACTAAATGCTATGTGGTGAGGATGCAATGCAATATGTGGTGCGAATGAAATGACCATGCTGGAGTGTGAAGTCGGGATGATAGTACGTAGTATCATAGGATATGGGTTCTATCACAAGGGACTTTTGTCCAAACCACTCTCATACCTAAATTTGGATAGCCAGACTCATTATGGGAAACTCCTGATCTTAGGTTGGTCACGCGCCCCAACTGAAATCCTGACCATTACGAAGGTACACATAACAAATTAGGTGCGCACCACCAGCCCGAGTGGATAGTGAATGAATGAGTAAAATGTTGAGTATGCACTCCTGCTCAATAAGTCCACATATCAGCACTGTACATCTCTGGGATTATCACCGAGATCTAGTACACTTTACTACGCCAGCTTGCCTCCCCATCAAGCGCACAACTGGGTAAGTGGAAGAGACCTCACTATCCACCTAACAATATCAGACCGGCTCGTCGATTGCGGACCCATTTATGAGCTAGTCGGACTCAGCCTAATATTGCCTACTCCCTCAGGCGGGTAAGGTCACACCCCCTCCCAACTGACCATGACACATTGGGAGATGCGACCTACTGGTATACAGCTCTCATGCACTTATATACATCCACTCAGTCTAGACTTTGGGGCATCCCCTGGCCTCAGGTGTTTAGGGATTTTCACCCAGGGACATCTATCACACCCGTATGATAGAACCAAACATTTTTGGTGTCTCATTTGGCCATCCACGACATACCTGTGGAGGCCACAACCCTAATGTCGATCGAGTGTACGGTGATCATATCATAAAATGTGAGATGTATGAGTCATACCATCTAGTCATGCATTAAACCTGCATGTACTGCGCGCTCATGTGGGGCAACTTTGTCTCTCAGGAAGTCCCATAAACAATCAGCCCAATGGCACATGCTATGCTTAATCACTCCTCATAACAAGCATGCAGATGATGCGTATGACCATGTATCATGAAGTATACTAAGCATGATTATAATCACACACATCATAGTGGGCATGTATAAGACAGCCCATGGCCCATACAGGTGAATGGGTGGTGTGTAATAATCACCGACACATGGTGGGCCTCACACATACAATAGGCCTCATGCATGTAATGGTCCTCACACATATGATGGGCCTCTTACATCATAATGAGCCTTATACAATCACAATGGGCTCATACAATCACAACGGGCCTCGTACCATCACAATGGATCTCATACAATCATAATGAGTCTCATAAAATCACAATGGGCCTCATACAATCAAAACGGGCCTCGTACCATCATAATGGATCTCATACAATCATAATGGGCCTCATGCAATCACACAATGGGCTTCATACAATCACACAATAGGCCTCATATAATAACAACGGGCCTCATACGACACAATTAACCTTACAATGACCTTATACAATCATAATGCTATACTAACACATACTCAGTGCGTATACTAATATAGTTGTAATCAATAATCGGCCTATATATGGCAGGGTCCATAGAAGGACAACAGATCTAATCCATAACATGAGGATTGGTCCTTAATAGTGGATATACCAAATCTAATACAACAGATTCTTCTACCTATGGCCAGAGGTGATGATGCATCCTCCTCATAACAAAGATAGGTCTAGATGGCCTACTCATGGGCCTAAGAGTGGGCTTCCAGGTTTGGAGACTTTTATTAATATCAATGGGGACCCAAAGAATTGGGATAGCCCAATAAGGCGAGATGGATCATTCTAATAATAATAGGGGCCCATCAATTTAAGTTAGCCTACTAAGGGAAAATGAGAATGAGCCTAATACAATCACAATGGGCCTCATACCATCTCAATGGTTTGTATAATGATATTATACTAGCACTTACTCATAGTCGGCATCAATAATCGACCTATATACAAGGCGGGGTCCATAGATGGACAGCAAACTCATAACATGAAGGTCGGTCCTCAACTGTGGGTAAAACAAATATGATAACATGGATCCCTCAGTCTATGGTAATGATGAATTCTCCTCACATTAAGGTTAGGCCTAGGTGGCTTACCTACATTCCTAAGGATCCGAAAAGGGTTCCTTCTCCATACTATCATATGGCCCTGCTAGATGCCTAAGGAGGCCCAAATAAGTCCCAGATGGACTTCAAGATAAAAGAAATAATCCTACTAACAACCAATGAGGGCCCAACATCTTATGATAGCCCAATGAGAACAGATACATCATTGTGGGACTTGTATCCTACCCCGTACCGTTCCGTCGACTTTCGCGGTCCTCCCGGTCTAATTTCGGCGACCCGCGATGCGTATATAGTTTCTGTATGCAACCCTAAGTTGTATCCCATATTCTAGAGTTAGTTCGACCCAAGACTTGTACCCTTGCGACCGCGCCATCACTGTGGTTCCGACGCCGCGTCTCGTGTGCCTAGGCGATACTCGAGCCAGGAGATGTGAGCCCGCGTTCAGTTCGAGAAAAACACTATGCATTTGCTAAACCCAAGAGAACATGTCCCATCAATCCCATCAATCAAGTACATGTCCCATCCCCAAAAGAAACCACTAAAGTCAACTCTCTCTCTCTCTCTCTCTCCACCCTTACATGTCAAGTACACACCTATCACTCACCCATCACTCCCCATCACTCCATCACTCACACCCATCCCTCTCTCTCTCTCTTTACATCCCATCCTCTCTCTCTCTCATTTCCCCAATTTTCAAGCAAGCTCCCATGGGAGAGAACAGTCCAAGCTTTCATGAAAGAAGCTAGGTGTGGCCCATCTTCCTACCTCCCATCTCCACCATTCAACCATCCAATGTCCATCATCCTCCATCAAAGTCAAAGCTGTTCAGCTAGGGAGTCCAAGAAGAAGTCTAGGTGGGTGATTTTGTTCAAATTTGATGATTTGAGGGCCCACATATGGTGGGACCCATCTTGATGTATGCATTATATATTGAGGGGCCCATAATGGTGAGGTCCCTCCATCATCTGATCTTTCTCTCTCTCTCTCTCTTTATGTCATGTGGCCCACCTGATGCCTGTGTTATATCCATGCTATCCATCATGGTGGAGCCCACTTTGGTGTATGTGAGAAATCCACACCGTCCAGCTATCTAGACGGTGAGACCCACCTGATGTGCCATCAGACCGTCCAGATCAGGGCCCCACAATCATATATATTTTGAATTTCCACAACGTCTAGACGCTGGACATGTGGGGACCACTGGACATGTATAATAAATAAATAAATAAAAAATAATAATGATAATATATATATATATATATATATTCTATATATCTGGTGGGCCACGTACGTGGGACCCACTAGATGAAGCGGATTGGTTGTGTATTGTTGTCAGCAGGGTCGGTGGACCCCGTCCTTGATGTATGTGTTATATCTACACCTTCTAATCCATGGACGGTGGTACCACCTGATACATGTGTTGTATCCTAACCGTCCATTCATCTAGACATGGTTGGCTGGTGCAAACCAGCTATTTAGCTGTTATACTGACACCTGCAAATTATGTGGGCCCTGATCATGATGGGTGTTTTGATCCACACCATCCACCCCAAATGAAGCAGATTCAAATCTCTGGTAGGCCACGCACGTGTGGACCCACCTTGATGTTGTTGATCCTCATCGTCCAATCTTTGGATGGTGGGAAAAAGTGAATTGGCTGGAGTACCCCCTCCCACACCACCTATATTGTTGTTGCTGCAGCATATGCATGTTCTGTGGGACCCACCCCATACGTGCTGCACGTGTGGGGGTGGGGTCCACCTTGCTGATGTATTTTATCCAACGCTGTCCATCTGCAGCTATGTAGTTGCTGTGCTGAAGTCAGCAAGCTCCTTGGGTCCCTACATGAGTTATGGTTATATCCATCCATCCACTCGTGTGGGGATCACATGTGTGGGGCCTACTACGTGGGTTTCATCCCCACCGTCTAGTAGCTGGACGGTGGCAACTAGGTTGGACGTGTGGTCCACCTTGATATATGTGTTATATTTCATCCAGCTGTCCATTTATGTGTGGTCCACCTAAATTGTATGTAGTCTATACCCTCATCGTCCTTCTATTTCCTAGGCGTGGGCCCACCATGTTGTATGTGTTTTAGCCATGCTGTCGAGTCCGCTAGACGTGCGACCCACCATGATATATATATATATATATATTATCCTTGTCATCCATCAGTTTTTAGGTCTAGGTGATGCGACCCATTTGTGAGGCCCAATGTGATGTATTTGTGGCCTTGAGAGGTGGCCCAATGTGATGTATTTATGGCCCATGTGCTGAGGCCCATTATGATGTATATAGGCTCATGTGATGTGGCCCAAGTGATGCGGCCCATTGTGATGTATGAGACCCTTGTGTAAGGCTCATAATAATTGTATGAGGCCCATTGAGGTTGTATGTGGCCCATTGTATTGTGTATGAGGCCATTGTGTGAAGTCATGGGCCCATTATACGTTTAGCTCTATGTGGGCCACTCCTTGGGAGCAATGTTGGTTAAATGTCCACATTGATGGGCGATGATGGTTAAATGTCCACATTGTGACCTTCCCTTTGTTAGGCTGATTACCGATTCCGATTGTCGAGGCCGATTTCAATTGTTGAGGCCGATTTTGATTGTCGATTCCGATTGTCGAGGCCGATTGTTAAAGCCGATTGTTGAGGTCGATTCTGATTATCAAGGCCGATTGTATAGGCCGATTATCGAGGCTGATTATCGATGTTGATTGTCGATACCGATTATGAGTATGCGACTGCATAACATCATGATATATGCCCATACGCATCATCTGTATGTTTATTATGAGATGTGGTTGACCATTGCATATGTCATTGGGCAGGTTGTTATGAGACTCGCTGATAGGCGAAGATTGTTTCACATGAGCACACGGTATGTGCAGGATTGATGCATCACTGGATTGTATGACTCATGCATCTTGCATTGTATGTTGTGATTACTGTATGCCCTAGCGACATCAGGGTCGTGGCTTCGACAGACATATTGTGGATATTCAGATGGGACACCGAAAATGTTTGGTTCTAGCATACGGGCATCATAGATGTCCCTGAGTGAAAATTCCTAAACCTCCGTGGCCAGGAGAGGTCCCAACGTCGAGACTAAGTAGATATATATGAGCGTATGAGGGCCATATACCAGTAGGCCGTGTCTCTCACTGTGTCGTGGTCAGTTGGGAGGGGGTGCGACCTTACCTGCCTGAGTGAGGGGGCAATATCTAGGTTGAGTTTGACCAGCTTAAGGAATGGGTCCGCTATCAACGAGCCGGGCTCGATATTGGTAGGTGGATAGTAAGGTCTCTTCGACTTACGCAGTCGTGCACTCGGATAGGGGGCGACAAACTGGTGTAGAGTGTAATAAACCCCGGTGATGATCCCAGAGATGTACAGTACTGATATGTGGACTTATTGAGCAGGAGTTGCATACTCAGCATTTTACTCATTTATTCATTATCCACTCGGGCTGGTGGTACGCAACTAATTGTTGTGTACCTTCGTAATGGCCAGGATTTCGGTTAGGCGCCCGACTAACCTGAGATCAGGAGTTTACCACATTGAGTCTGACTATCCAAATTTAGGTATGAGACTGGTTTGGATAGAAGTCCCTTGTGATGAACCTCATAGCTTACGATACTACATACTATCATCCCAACTTCACACTCCAGCTCAGTCATTTCATTCGCACCGCATATTACATTACGTCCGCGGCATATGACATTTTGGGTGATACTACGTACTATCATCCCAACTCCTGGAGCTTTGATTTCGATATGTGTATTTTCCTTTTAGCATTGTATTCAAATGTTTACATTAGTGGATGTGTGATGATGATGTTGCCTTTGTGATTTGGGTAAACTTGTGGTTATACTTATTACAAGTTAAATGTACATTGGAAAAATTCTCCTTGTATGATCCCAGGATCGGAATCTGTCGTATAGATTCTGGGAGCCGAGAATGGGATACTACGGAGGCTGTCAGCACCGGATTCGGCAATCGAGAATTTTGTGAGCCCGATTTTCGAGTTTAGGGAGTGACAATCATGTAAATGGGGCCCAATGATTATGGTCAACCCACTTAGAGAATGATGAGAATGTGCCACATTTAACCATCATTACCCATCAATGTGGACATTTAATCAACATTGCTCCCAAGGAGTGGCCTATATAGAGCCAAACAAATAGTGGGTTCATGGCCTCACATACAACATAATGGGCCTCACACAAGAGCCCAATATACATCATAATGGGCCTCACACAAGGGCCTAATATACATCACAATGGGCCTCACACAAGGGCCTAATATACTTCTCGATGGGCTTCATCATACGGGCCTCGTACACATCGCATCGGACCTCGTCATATGGGCCAATATACATCACATCGGGCCTCATCATATGGGCCATAATTACATTATGTTGGGCCTCACCAAATGGGCCACATATACATCATGTTGGGGTGGGCCCTGGTCATTCCAAATGGGCCCATTAGATGAACAACATGTATGTACAACACATACATAAGGTGGGCCACACGTCCAGCGGACTGGACGACGCTAATAAAATACTTACATCACATAGGTCCCACGTGGATAGCAAGGATGAAACACATGTATTAAAGGTGGGCCCCACCCGTCCAGCAAACGGACGGCGTGGATAACAAATACATCATGGTGCGCCCACATAGCACCGTCCAACTGTGGACAGTGTGATGTAAAACACATCATCAAGGCAGGGGCCCACCATAACGTTAATTTATTTTCCATCCAATCTATTCTAAAGGTCATAAAGACCTGAATTAAGAGGAAAACAAATTCCATATTGATCCAGAACTTCTGTGACCCTAAACATGTTTCAATGGTAGACGTTCAATCCACCACTGGTTTTGCAGTGTGGTCCACTTGATAGACGGATCTGTCTTATTTTTTGTTAAAAGCCTTAAGACGAGCTCACAAGGTGTATGGACGGCTTGGATACTACAGATGCGTCAGAGGTGGGTCCCACCGTCTAGGGTGCTGGACAATGTGGATAAGACCCATACATCACGTTTAGCCCCACATAGCACCGTCCATGAATGGACAGTGTGGAAATAGAATGCATACATCAATGTGGGCCCCACCTAAATGGATGGCTTGGATATAAACCACATAAATCAAGGTGGGTCCCACCTGCCCACATGTGTCGTGCGCCTGCAGCTCAAAATAGATTGGCGGTGTGTATAAAACACACACATCTTGGTGCGCCCCACACCACCCGCCCAGATGGACGCTGTGGATATAGAGCATATACATTTATGTGGGTCCCATCCCACACGTGAAACATGTGTGGGGTGGGCACCACATGGTTGCTGGATGAATGGACTGTGTGTATAAAACACATGCACCATGGCTATTACGCCCCAAACCGGGAAATCGTATTCACAGGAATTCCGATTGCCGAATCCAGTACCGACAGCCTCCATAGTACCCCATTCTCGGCTCCCAGCGCCCATATGCCAGGTTCCGATCCTAGGATCCTATAAGGAGGATTTTTCAACATACTTTTTTTTTTCTCGTAAGAAGCATAACCACAAGTTTACCCAAATCACAAGGGCAACATCACCATCACATATCCACTAATATAAACATTTAAATACAATGCTGAAAGAGAAATACATATGTCAAAATCAAAACTCCAGAAGTCAGATACGTGCTCCAAGCTCTACGCTGCTGCAACCTAACATCACCTGCACGCAGTTATCGTGCATAAGCTTATAGAAAGCTTAGAGGGTGGTGTAAGTGTGTGCACAAGGTAAGTGTCAAGTATTTAATACAAAGCCATAATCATACAATCATTAGAAATACTGGTAAGATCATGAATCTTATGATATTAAAGTAAGCGAAAATACTAACAAGTCCATGAGTCAATCAATATTAGAATACACAATACAGATCAACTATGCAAATGAGGAGTCATAAAGAGCCAAAATGTTAGATGCCAAAGATGCAATACAATATACAATTCCTGATGAGTCCACGAATAAAGCCAGCCATATCTAGATTGTATAAAAGTAGAGACATAGTAACCCAAAATGCCATATGCCGCGGATGTCATGCAAGATGCAGTCCGAATGGATTGACCATGCTGGAGCATGAAGTCGAGATGATAGTACGTAGTATCGTAGGCTATGGGGTCTATCACAAGGGACTTCTATCTAAACTAGTCCCATACCTAATTTGGATAGTCAGACTTAATGTGGTAAACTCCTGATCACAGGTTAGTCGGGTGGCCCAACTTAAATCCTGGCCATTGTGAATATATACATAATAAATAGTTGTGCACCACCAGCCCGAGTGGATCGTGAATGATTGAGTATGTAGCTCCTGCCCAATAAGTCCACATATCAGTACAGTTCATCTCTGGGATCATTACCGGGGTCTAGTACACTCTACACTAGCTTGCCGCCCCATCAAGCGTATAACTAGGTAAGCGGAAAAGACCTCACTATCCACCTAGCCAGTAGTCGGCCAATATCTACTTGGCACGTCGATAGCGGACCCATTCATGAGTTGGTCAAACTCAGCCTAACAATGCCTACTCCCTCGGGTAAGTAAGGCCACACCCCCTCCCAACCGACCACGACACAGTGAGAGACGCGGCCTACTAGTATACGGCCCTCATGCGCTCATATATATATCCACTTGGTCTCGATGTTAGGGTGTCCTCTGGTACCAAGTGGGTTTAGGGATTTTCACCCAGGGCCATCTATGGTAGCCTGATGCTAATAACAGATTTTTGGTGTCCCATATGGCCACCCATGATATGCCTGTGGAGGCTACGCCCCTGATGACGCTAGGGCGTATAGTAATCACAACACACAATGCAAGGTGCATGAGTCATACAGTCAGTCATGCATCAATCCTACGCATACCGTGTGCTCATGTGAGATAACATCCCCCTACCAGGGAGTCACATAACAACTTACCTAATGACATGCAATGGTCAACCACATCTCATAACAATCATGCAGATGATGCGTATGGGCATGTATCATGATGTTATGCTATCACATACTCATAATCGGTATTAATAACCGGCATTGACAATTGACCTGGCCCATGTGGTCATTTAACCAACATTACCCCCAAGGAATGGCTCACATAAAGCCTAATATATGGTGGACCCATCACCTCACATAAGGGTCCAATATACAACACCATGGGCCTCACTCAAGAGCTTAATACACATCATGATGGGCCTCTCACATGGGCCTAATGTACATCACAATGGGCCACATCTCATGGGCCTAACACACACTGCAATGGGTCACATCACATGACCTATATACACAACAAGTGGGCCTCGAAATTGGACCTCATGTACATCAAAGTGGGCCGCATCTCAAGGGCTATAAATACATTACATTGGTCATACCAAATGGGCTTCAAGTATATCACAATGGGCCATGACCCATGGGCCTCAATACGTGATAGGTGGGCCGCATCACATGGGCCTCAAATATACAAAACATCGGGCCGCATCACATGGGCCGCAATTGCATCAAGGTGGGCATTAACGGATGGGCCACAAATACATCAAGGTGGGCTACATATACATCACATCGGGCCTCAAACATGGACCGAATGTATATCACATTGGGCCTCAAATATGGGCCACATATGCATCTCATTAGGCCTCGACAATTGGAATCGGTATCGACAATCGGAATCGGCCTCTATAATCGGAATCGGCTTCGATAATCGGAATCGGCCTCGATAATCGGAATTGGTCTCAATAATCAGCCTCAACAATTGGAATCAGAATCAGTGAGAATGGGCCTAACAAGGCCTAAGGGAAAGTCACAATGTGGACATCCAACCATCATTGCCCAATAATGTGGACATTTAACCAACATTGCTCCCAAGGAGTGATCCACAGAGAGCCAAACGTATCGTGGGCCTGCGACCTCACACAAGGGCCTAATATGCATCACCATGGGCCTTGCTCAAGGGTTTAATATACATCACAACGGGTCGCGTCACATGGGCCTTAGACACGTCACAATGGGCCACGACATATGGGCCGGAACTACATCTCATTGGGCCAGAAATACATCATAATAGGCCTTGCCCATAGGACACGAATATGTCACAATGGGCCACGACATATGGGCCGGAACTACATCTCATTGGGCCAGAAATACATCATAATAGGCCTTGCCCATAGGACACGAATATGTCACAATGGGCCATATATATATATATTGAAATGGCGTAGCTATATGTCCTATAGGGGGGTGAATAGGACAATGCCAAAATAAAACTTTAACAGCGGAATAAAGAAAGATAGATAGCCAAATAAACTAAATCAAATCACAATGCTGAAATAAAAGCAACCTCACTAAACAAGTATTGAGAGGTTGATATGAATTCAGTTCTAAGGACAACCTTACACCATAAAAACCAAGGGTTTATGGTAGGACAACCTTATTTCTAGAACGTCCTTTATATCAAAAACTCAAACCGGAGAGGAATAAATAAATAACAAGGAATCGAAATAAATTACAGGAATTTAAAACTAAATTATTACAACATTCCCACTATGCTTGAAATGTAAATTTTACAACATTCACATCCACACATACATTCCACAAATCTGAATGAAAAGAGATATAAAACTTAAGCAAGCATTCAAATCACAAGACAAAGAGTTATAGTGGTTCGCCTGTGTGTACACCAACTGTTCAACAACAGCCACACAACGCTACTCCACTCCTAATATCCTCACACAGGGGATATCAGTGTTCACTATCAAAGATAGGTTTTCCAGGTTCACCCAAAACCTTCACAATTGTGTTTTTCTCTGTGGGCTTACACAATTAAAAAACCCCTCTTCTGAGTTTTCCTAGCTCTCCTCAGATAACCAATACAATGAGATTTTTCTGGCAAATCCCAAAAGAAAATCAAATGAAAGTAAATTACATAAACATAAAATACCTGACTTTCTCCTTCGTTGTAGCAGCCCAGAAGAACCAAGTCCGAGTAGAGATTTGAATGTCAAAGTTCAATGTCCAATACTCTCTTTATAATGGTTATATGTTCTAACAGATTTTAAATTAAACCAATTGGGCGTAGCTCTATTTGATTTTGATTCCAAGAAGACGGAATACAGCAATTCCACTTTTCAAATAAGATTGGAATACAAGAACAAAATCAAATAAGGAAAGCTAAAGAAAGAGAATATTAAATATGCACACTTAGCTTAAAATGGAGCACAGACTTATCTCTAAGAAGGCTGAATTAAATTAGCTTCAATTTCTTGTTTTGTTCTGAGATTCGTGCTCTATTTATAGGTGAGCAAATCACATCTTCGACTGGTCTAAAGACCTCTACGACTGGTCGTAGAACCAATAGATATTTGAAAATTCAGGCGCAATAAGATCTAGCGGTTTCACAACTGGTCGTAGGTGGTCTACGATTGGTCGTAGGTTTCACATGACTAGTCGAAGTTAGCCAATCTTCAACGTTGTACATTAAGTCGTAGCTCTACGACAGGTCAAAGAAACAATCGACACTGTTCATATGACTAGTCGAACAAACCCTAAGACTAGTCGAAGCCAAACAGAAAATAACCAAATTTTGTAAAAAACTTACGACTGATCTAGGAAATTCTTAGACAAGTTGAAGCAGTGCTAGGACTAGTCGAACAAAGTCCAGGACTAGTCTTAGAACAGCATAAATTCACATATATAAAACATATAAATTATGTATCTAGAATGACCTACTCTAAAGGTCAACCTAAGGTCAGTCATACCTCAATAGTGAAGTAAGGACATTGAAACTTAGAGACAAGAGACCTTTGAAAGTAGCAAAGCTTGAAGTCTTGATGGAGCTCAAACTTGAAAGCATCTTGAGATTCTTGACTTGTGAACAGTGCTTGTTAAACAAAGCTGATCTTGAGTAGAGCTTTGTTCTTCACAGATGCAAACTACATAATAGTGTCTTTGGCACCACAAATTTGACAACAAAAAGGGCTATAAACTATAGCTCTTACAATCTCCCCCTTTGTCAAATTAGTGACAAAACACACTTCCAAGATATGTTACATATCACAGAATATCTGATTAAAGAATCATGCACCAGTTGTTATATCATGTACCAGTTGTTATCAACTGGCATACAAGATCCTGCAAACCTGTAAATCAATATTCAACATAACATACAGTCCACTTCAGCACATACTCCCCCTGAGTAACATACAATGCTACTCCCTCCTCATAACATAATCATTCATTAGACACATCACATCCATATCCATTCTCCCACTTTTTGTCACAATAGGACAAAGGAAGCATAGAATAGATGGCTGAGCAGAAATAAGGAAAGAGATATATGAATGGAAACAAGACATGATATGATTAACCAGCATAAACAGCCCACATAATTCATATACAGAGCTAAGTCAAAAATAGCTACAGTCTCAAAACCAGTTAAGCTAACATAAGAGTAATAAAGTTATAACAGACTAGTTAACATAAAAGATCTAATCAGAACCAGATGAAGGTGCAGGGATGGAAGGATCAAGTTGATGCAAGCCCTTATTCAAGCGCCTAAGATATTTGCGCATATACTTGAATTGTAAATCATGGGCAATAGACATGTTTTCCATCTTAACATTCATATTCTCAACTTTATCTTCCAATGCACATAGACATGCATCAAACTCAGAAGGCTCATAATCTGGATCATTTCCAAAATCAGATTCAAGTTCTTCAAATATATCATCCATGTTAATATCAGTAGGAGGATGATCACTAGCTTCTTCCTCATGTTCAGCTTCAGCATTGCCACCACCAACACCTTGACTAGGAAGGAAATCAAGCTTCATCTTATTGATATTAGAATTGTTAAATATCAGATGATGGATAGGGGCCTCTCCAACCGGCATATTGACTAACATATGCATAACCAACACAGTCATCAAATAACCAAAAGGAATGTCATTGTGACCATAATGGAGTCGAAACTGAATAATGGAGTGACAAATCAAGGATGGTAGACAAACATGAGCACCGCTAGCAACAACATGAAGAACACGGACCATGAAGGAAGTCAATTCAGATGTATTACCTGATCGAGGATACAAGTTAGACACAAAGATTTTGTGAAGAACTCTGTATTTGGGTAACAGATATTTTGAAGGAAGCGGATTCCCTTTATGAGTCCATTGAACATCTAATTTGCATAAAACTTTAGTGAGCATACGTTTTTCAGATATAGAGGGTTTTTCAGATAAGTTATGGATAGGAATGCCCTCATCATTCACAGGAATTTTCATAAGAGCTGAAATCAAATGATGATCAATGTCAAATGGTCCTTCTCTTATGGCTAAATTTTCTAATGAAAAATCACATATACATGCAAACATGGACTGGGTAATGGACCGGTATGCTAGCCCACCCCAATGTAATAAGTTATCCCAACCTACAGCTTGGAGCATAAGAAGGATATCAAAAGGAGCAACATGATTAATATCAACAGGATGTTCAACAATAACATTACGTAATCTGATGTCCCGAACATGGGATGGATTGTCCTCGGGAGCCCGAAGATGACGCTTAGTAATAGGGGCTGATCTAGAGGAAGAAGAAGGACCAAGGGATATTGTTTTTCTACCTCTAGATGCCATTTGCAACAAAGATTTCAAGAAAAAAAGAGAGTTGCAAAGGGTTGAGAGGTGGGTTTTCTCAAATCAGATTTTACCCAAGAAAAATTCCAAATCTTAACGAAATTTGAAAATAGATAACTTCAAGAGTCAAATAAAAGAAATCTAGACACAAATCTACAAGAAAAATGCAAATGGAGTACTAACCATGAAGATTTTGAAGGATGGGTTCGACTGGTCATGCGTTGACTCGTAGGAGAGAGAAGAAGAAATGAAGAAGATGAACCATTTTCCCAAATTATAAGAGATTCACGCGATTCACAACTGGTCGTGGATGTACACGACCGGTCATAGCATGATTGGTCGTGTAGATTCACGATTGGTCGAGTACTGGCCAGAAAAACTGATTTCCAGCATTATATTCAAAAATTTGAAAACAAATCAAGCAATTATATACACTATGATATAAATAGGCATAAATAATCACTTTACAATGCACATGCCAAGATCAAATTTCATTTTGTTAAACCTACTTTTGTCGAGCGGTTTAGTGAAAATGTCAGCACGTTGATTTTTGATAGGGATATATTCTAAAGATATAACCTTTTCTTCTACTAATTCTTGAATATAATGAAATCTAATGTCAATGTGCTTAGTACGAGAATGCTGAATTGGAATTTTCAAAATATTTATGGCACTGAAATTATCACAATATAATAACATAAAATCCTGTTTAATTCCATAATCACTTAGCATATGTTTCATCCAAACAAGCTGTGTACACGCATTACCAGCTGCGATATATTAAGCTTCAGCTGTTGAAAGTGATATAGAACTTTGTTTCTTGCTAAACTAAGAAACTAAACAATTTTCAATATAAAATCAACCACCACTAATTGATTTTCTATCATCAAGATTACCAGCCCAGTCAGCATCCGAGTACCCAGCTAATTGAACACTAGTCTCATGTGGATACCAGAGACTGAGATTAACAGTACTTGCGACATATCGCATAATCCACTTGATAGCAATCAAGTGCGACTCTTTAGGATCAGACTGATATCTAGCGCAAATACCAACACTTAGAGCGATATCGGGTCTACTAGTAGTTAAATACAGTAAACTACCAATCATACTCCAATATAATTTTTCGAATCCACATTTTTACCAGTAGAATCTTTTGAGAGTTTCAAAGTTGTACTTATTGGAGTATCAAAATTCTTACCATTCTCAAATCCAAATCTCTTAATCAAATTCATAGCATATTTAGATTGAGAAATAAACATTCCGTCAGGTTTTTGCTTTACTTGTAACCCAAGGAAATAATTCAATTCCCCAACCATGCTCATTTCAAACTGAGATTTTATCAAATTTGCAAACTCAATAGTCATGTTAGTACAGGTAGATCCATAAATGATATCATCAACATAAATTTGTATTATTAAAATGTGATCATTATATTTTTTAATAAACAGAGTCTTATCAATACATCCCATTTGAAAATTATGGCTTAATAGAAACTTTGTTAGTTTCTCGTACCATGCCCTAGGATCTTGTTTTAAACCGTAAAGTGCCTTTTTAAGGCGATACACATGATCAGCATTTTTGGAATCTTCAAAACCCATCGGTTGTTCAACATAGACTTCCTCATGTAGATCACCATTTAAAAAAGCACTTTTCACATCCATTTGGTAAATCTTAAACTTTCTAACACACAATGGATATAAAGAGTCTAATTGATTCAAGATGTGCTACTGGTGCGAAGGTTTCATCAAATCAATGCCTTTAATTTGAGTGTAACCTTGTACCACTAGCCTAGCCTTGTTTCTAATTATATTTCCAAGCTCATCAGACTTATTTTTGAAAATCCATTTGGTTCCAATGATGTGTTTATCTTTAGGTCTAGTTACGAGATACCAAACATCATTTCTCACAAATTGGTTAAGTTCTTCTTGCATCGCAACAATCCAATTTTCATCAGCAAGAGCTTCTTTTACATTAGATAGTTCTATCTGGGATGTAAAATATACATAATTACATATATCCTCAACTTGTCTACGGGTAAGAACACCAGTGAGAGGGTTTCCAAGAATCTGTGTGGTTGGATGATCTTTAACAGTCCTTAGTTCAGAATCAGTCTGATTAGATGAAGTATCAGATTTATCAATTACTAGTACTTCATCATTATTTGAACTTAAGACTGATGTGTTTAAGTGATCATGAATGACTACATTGATAGACTCTTGAATCGCACCAGTCCTTTTGTTCAGAACCCTATAAGCTCGATTATTTAAAGAGTATCCTAAAAAGATCCCTTCATCACTCTTCGTATCAAACTTTTCTAGATATTCACGATCTCGTAAAATATAGCACTTGCTGCCAAAAACTCGAAAGTATTTGACAGTAGGCTTTTTATCGAACAACAATTCGTAAGCTGTTTTGTTATTACCTTTACTAGTGTAAACCTGGTTAATGATATAGCAAGCTGTATTGACTGCTTCAGCCCAAAGATTCTTAGAGAGCTTCATACTGTTCAATATGACATTAGCCATTTCTTAAAGCACTCTATTTTTCCTTTCAACTATTCTATTTTGTTGTGGAGTTTTGGGCGCTGAGAATTCATGTAATATTCCCTAGTCGCTACAGAACTTCTCAAAACCGCTATTCTCAAATTCAGATCCATGATCACTACGAATCTTACTAACTTGAGAACCTTTTTCAATTTGAATCCTTTTAAGAACCTTTTTCACTTCTTCGAAGATTTCTGATTTGTCCCTTAAGAAGATAACCCATGTATATCTGGTAAAGTCATCTACAGTTACCAAGATATATCTTTTGCCACCTCGACTTTCCGTCCTGGTAGGTCCTATAAGATCCATATGGAGAAGCTCGAGTGGTCTTGATGTGGTATTGGAATTCACCTATTTGTGTGAGTTCCTCATTTGTTTCCTAATCTGGCATTCACCACATATTTTATCTAATTTTTGTAGTTTGGGTAGACCTCTTATAAGTTCCCATTTGCTCAATCTATATAGATTTCGGTAGTATACATGTCCAAGACGTTTGTGCCACAAATCAGTCTCGTCTGTATGGACCATGTAACATGATTAATTAGATGAGCTGGATTCACTAATAATATAGCAGTTTTCAGACGTTCTACGTCCAGTTAGTATTACTGAACCCTTGTTGTTTAGAATCTCACAGCTTTGATTAGAAAACCGAATACTATGGTTATTATCACAAATTTGTGATATGCTTAGAAGATTATGTTTCAATCCTTCAACATACAAAATATTTTTAAATAAAATAAGGTTATAGAGTTGAACCGTACCTTGGCCCATAATCTTGCAATTGCTTCCATCGCCAAAAGTAACTGACCCATCAGTCATATCTTTAAGATCGGTGAATAAAGCCTTGTCGCCTGTCATATGCTTAGATCATCCACTATCTAGGTACCACTTTGAATGGTTTGTTGCTTTGAAAGCGGTGTGGGCAACCAAGCAGGCAACTTTAGGAACCCATTTCAGAACTGTTTTGGGTTTAGGAGTATAGTTGGTCTTCTTCTGATTGTTGTTATAAGAATGACCTACTGAGTTAGATTTTAAGAGCTCCTTAAGTAAATCCACTATCTTTTCAGCTAGTGAGGTTCTATTCTGCTTTTTGAAGTTGACATAGCTGCCTCTAGGTTTTTGTATTTTAAAAAAAACCTTGACTAGTATTTTTTCCTTTTGAGTTAAAGGACTCTCCTTTCACCAACTTAGGAGAAGTATACGTTTGTTTAGGAGGAACATTTTTATCATAGCCCAACCCGGATCTGTCGCCACATTTTCTAGATCTAGATAAAAGTTTTTCTAACTTTGGATCTCCTTGGGCATACCTCCATGTATCCTTTAAACTTAAAAGAGAAGATACTTCATTTTTAAGTCCCTCATTTTCAGATTTCAGATTTTCAATCAGGAAGGTTTTGAATTCTAAATCACATTTTGATTTTTCAAAACAATCTGAAATTTGAGATTTTTCTAAAACAAGAGATTCAAAACATTCTTTAAGTTTAAAAAACTTTTCTTTTTAAAGTTTAAGTTTGACAGCAATTTTACAACTTTCCTTGTATAGGGCATTGTAAGCATCTTAAAGATCATCTTCATTTTCATAATCATTATTCAGATTTTCTTCACTAGTTGAATCATCATGATCTGAAAAAGTGAATTTGGCTAGAGTCATAAGGGCTTTAACTTCACTGTCTGACTCGGTTTCAGAATCTTCTGATTCAAAAGAAGCTTCAAAATAAGATGATTCATCCCAAGTAGCCAACATACCCTTCTTTTTGGGTTTGTCCTTTTTAGGACACTTGTTTGCTAAATGCCCATATTCTTAGTAATTGTAACATTGACTATCTTTCAAAGACTTCCAAGTTTTAGATTTGGGTTTTGATCTTTTCTTATTATTTGATTTTTGAAATCAACCCTCTTTTTACTCTTGAAAATCTTGTAAAACTTTTTTGCTAAAAGAGCCATATCATCTTCAGAATCAGAGTTTTCTTTAGAAGATTTAAGAGCGATAGATTTACTTTTAGGAGCTTTAAAGTTTAATTCATAGGTTTGTAAAGAACCAACTAGTTCTTCTACCCTCATATTGTCTGTATCACGAAGTTCCTGGATCGCGGTTATCTTAGAGTTGAATCGTTCATGAAGTGAGCGTAGTATCTTTGCACACACTTTGATTTCTGGGATTTTATCACCAAGACCCCGCATTGAGTTTATAATGTCATTTAATCTAGTGTAAAAGTCCATAAACATTTCATTTTCCTCCATATGAATTTCTTCAAATTTGGTTGTGAGGAGTTGGACTTTAGATTTTTTGACAATTGTAGTACCCGCGTGTGTCATTTTTAATATATCCGAGGCTTGCTTTGCAGTATCATAGGATATGATTCTTTTGAACTCATCCGTTGATAGTGCGCAAGTGATTGCATTTATTGCTTTTGCATTGACATTACTCTCATTTTCCGGAAGGGTGGTCCATGAGAAATATGGTGTTACTCTCATTGATTTTGAACCATCAATACCAGTCACTTTAGAGGTAGGTGGGTTCCATTCAGTCACTGTGGCTTGCCACACACTCTCATCCATTAATTTGAGGAAGATCCTCATCTTGGAATTCCAATAGGCATAGTTCGAGCCATCAAAGGGTGGAGGCCTAGTGACTGATAGGCTATCAAAATTTGACATCTTATATATAGCTTAGATCGTTAGCTTAAGAAGTAAATCGAAATAAAAAGCAATAAGAGCGAGCTATTAGGCTCTGATACCACTTGAAATGGCCTACCTATATGTCCTAATGGGGAGGTGATTAGGACGATGCCAAAATAAAACTTTAACAGCAGAATAAAGAAAGATAAATAGCCAAATAAACTAAATCAAATCACAATGCTGAAAAAAAAACAACCTCACTAAACAAGTATTGAGAGGTTGATACGAATTCAGTTCTAAGGACAACCTTACACCATAAAAACTAAGGGTTTAGGCAGGACAACCTTATTTCTAGAACGTCCTTTGTATCAAAAACTCAAACCGGAGAGGAATAAATAAATAGCAAGGAATTGAAATAAATTGCAGGAATTTAAAAGTAAATTATTAGAACATTTCCACTGTGCTTGAAATGTAAATTTTACAACATTCACATCCACACATACATTCCACAAATCTAAATGAAAAGAGATATAAAACTTAAGCGAGCATTCAAATCACAAGACAAAGAGTTATAGTGGTTTGCCTGTGTGTACACCAACTGTTCAACAACAGCCACATAGCGATACTCTACTCCTAATATCCTCACACAGGGGATATCAGCGTTCACTATCAAAGATAGGTTTTTCAGGTTCCCCTAAAAGCTTCACAATTGTGTTTTTCTCTGTGGGCTTACACAATTAAAAAACCCCTCTTCTGAGTTTTCCTGGCTCTCCTCAGATAACCAATACAATGAGATTTTTCTGGCAAATCCCAAAAGAAAACCAAATGAAAGTAAATTACACAAATGTAAAATACCTGACTTTCTCCTTCATTGTAGCAGCCCAGAAGAACCAAGTCCGAGTAAAGATTTGAATGTCAAAGTTCAATGTCGAATACTCTCTTTGTAATGGTTCTAAGTTCTGACAAAATTTAAATTAAACTAATTGGGCGTAGCTTTATTTGATTTTGATTCCAAGAAGACGGAATACAGCAATTTCACTTTTCAAATAAGATTGGAATACAGGAACAAAATCAAATAAGGAAAGCTAAAGAAAGAGAATATTAAATATGCACACTTAGCTTAAAATGGAGCACCGACTTATCTCTCAGAAGGCTAAATTAAATTAGCTTCAATTTCTTGTTTTATTTTGAGATTCGTGCTATATTTATAGGTGAGCAAATCACATCTTCGACTGGTCGTAGAACCAACAGATATTTGAAAATTCGGGCGCGATAAGATCTGGCAGTTTCACGACTAGTCGTAGATGGTCTACAACTAGTCGTAGGTTCCCTTCGACTGGTCATAGGTTTCACACGACTAGTCGAAGCTAGCCAATCTTCAACGCTATACATTGAGTAGTAGCTCTACGACAGGTCGAAGAAACAGTCGACATTGTTCATATGACTAGTCGAACAAACCCTAAGACTAGTCGAAGCCAAACAGAAAATACCTGAATTTTACAACAAACTTACGACTGATCTAAGAAATTCTTAGACAGGTCGAAGCAGTACTAGGACTAGTCGAACAAAGTCCAGGACTGGTCTTAGAGCAACTTAAACTCACATATATAAAACATATGAATTATGTATCCAGAATGACCTACTCTAAAGGTCAACCTTAGGTCAGTTATACCTCAATAGTGAAGTAAGGACATTGAAACTTAGAGACAAGAGACCTTTGAAAGTAGCAAAGCTTGAAGTCTTAATGGAGCTCAAACTTGAAAGCTTCTTGAGATCTTGAGGTTGAACTTGAAAGTTTCTTGAGATTCTTGTCTTGTGAACAGTGCTTGTCAAACAAAGCTAATCTTGAGTAGGGCTTCGTTCTTCACAGATGCAAGCATCATAATAGTGTCTTTGGCACCACAAATTTGACAACAAAAAGGGCTATAAACTATAACACTTACATATATATATATATATATATATATATATATATATATATATGAATCATATCAAAAGATCAACCGGACTGCACTCCAAATAATAGTGGTGAGAATGATTTCCACCATTTAAAACTCTCGAGGCCCACCATTTATTTTCTACCCAATCTGATCATAAGGCCACATAGACTTGTATTAAGAGGAGAAACAAATTTCCTAATGATCCAAAACTTCTATGACAACAAAAGTTTCAACGGTAGACACTCAATCCCCACTGCTTTTGCTGTGTGGTCCACTTGATACTGGATCTGTCTCATTTTTTAACTTAAGCCATAAAAGGACCTTTTAAAATGGTTGAATGGCTTAGATGTGACACATGCATCATGGTGGGTCCCACTGTCCAGTGGTGTGGACAGTGAGGATTGAACACATACATCATTGGTGGTTCCCACCAAATGGACTAACGGTGTGGGTATACATACATACATCAGTGGGTCACACGTGGGGGCCCACCATAACGTTTACTTTCCATCCAATCTGTTAACAAGGTCACTTAGACCTGGAATGAAGAGGAAAGCAAATTTTGTACAGATCCAAAACTTTTGTAAATCCAAAAGGATTCCAATGGTAGACGGTTCAATCCTCACTGTTCCCTATGATGTGGGCCATTTGAGTTCCAAATACATCTGATTTTAGGGGTGGTCCACAGCGAGAAGGGGCCAACCTAATGCACGGTGTGGATGTACATCAAACATCACAGTGGGGCCCACAGCTGGGACCGTGGGTCCCTGCCTTTCTTGTCCACACGCAGACGGCTCCATCCAGATGGCAGCAGCAGATGCTGTTGTGCTGTGTTGTTAAATTATTTTTTTTTGAAAATATGTTTTTCTAAGGAATTTCCTAGGTGGGGCCGCATCAGGTGAATCCACTCTAGCCATTGGTTTCTATGGCTCATACATTCCCATCAAGCCCAATATTCGATGGGTTCTGGTGTACAGAAACATCAGGGTGTGTTTCAACGGTAAAAAAAATACTATTCTCCATGCTATGGCCCACCAGAAAGTCGGATTGGCCCCATTTTTTAGCTCAATGCCTAAAATGTGTAGGGGAATGGGATGGACGGCGTGGATTTTCATACATTAAGGTGGGGCCTGTATGAGTGGTCCACCCAAAAGTTGGTTAAATCAAGCTAATATTTTTATTTTGTCTTCAGCACACCACACCATACAATTCACACTTCACGGTGGAGCCACGTCCAGTGTCCCTGGACGCTGGACAGTTGTATACAACACAGGTATCATGGTGGGTCCCACATGGACTTGGCCCATCATGCATGTATATATATATTAATATTATATTAATATAATATAAATATAATATACTATATATACTATATAGATGGCGGATCTCCCCTGAAATGCGGTGGGCCACACCATCTGATGGATGGAGTAGATTTAACACAAATCGGTGGGGCCCACTTCATTCTAAGGGGAGGATAGAGAGAGAGAGAGAGAGAGAGAGAGAGAGAGAAAGAGAGAAAGACGAGAGAGACAGTGATAGAGAGGCCCCCACATACATCATAACGAGTCCCACTAATAAGTGGACCCTCAAATGCAAATTGACAGTAGATCACCCACCTATTGGCCTCCTTCTTGCTCCCTTAGCTTCCTTAGCTCATATGGTCAACTTTTGATGGTGGATGATAGAGTTTTGATGGTGGGGATGGGAGATGAGAGAGTGGACCACACTTATTGATTTGGGAGAGCTTGGGAAGGCTTGGACGTTGGAACTTGTTTGTTGCTTGGGAGTGAGTTTTTGAGAAATGAGAGAAAGAGAGAAATAATATATTAAAAGGGATGGGTGTTGTATAGAAGGGGATGGGGAGGTATGGTTGTGTTTGAATTTTTATAAAAGAGGAGTGGTTAGGGGAGAGAAAGTGTTGACTTGTGGGAAAAGAGAGTGTGGTCATTTGTAATTGTTGTAGGCTGAGGTAGCATTGAGGTAAGGTGGTGTACTTGACTTGATTTGATGTGACATGTTGTAGGGATTCTCTCGAAATTCGCAACGCGCAGGATTTCTTCGGAATGAACATGGGCCCACATCTCCTGGCCCGAGTATCAGTTCAGTGCGTGAGTCACGGCGTTGGAACGGCGGCGACGGTGCAGTCGTAAGGGTATAAGTTTCGGGTCGAACCGACTTCGGTATGCAAGTCTCGGCTTAAGAATATGTGTAAACGTCAGATACAGGTCGAAGGTTGTTCGAATTCGACCGAGAGGACTGCAGAAGCCTATGGAATAGTATGGAATAGGATACGGGCCTTACAATTCTCCCCTCTAAATAAAAATTTTGTCCTCGAAATTTACATAACATCGCAACTAGACATAACTCATCAAGAAGAGAAAACATGACATTATTATATATATATATATATATATATATATATATATGTCAAGGCACAATCAGTTTACAAAAGGATGGGAATAACGCTCTCTAATCTTGACCTCGCGCTCCCAAGATGCCTCATCAAAAGAATGGTGACCCCTACTGAACTTCAGATCCTGGATTAGAAATGATTGAAGCTAGGGTACCTTGCAGCCTCAAAATTTTATCAACGATTAATCTAACAAGATGGTCTTACGAACTAGTCATGTGAATTGTCAGCGACTCCTTCTGACGACTGAGGGTCCTGCTAGGTTGCATGAAGTTTGCCCTATGCCTGTTGGGGAGGTGTGTCTTTTTTGTGGTTATCGTTGCCACGGCTACTGATGGGGCCCCAATGGTAGGAGTTGTTATCGCTGCCGCTAGTGCTGAAGGTGGGGACACTCCCGCCAATGGTTTCTCGTCTCACCACACCCATGACAGACACTGGTGAACTGCCTCGGAGGAGGTGCTAAGGGTGCTGCTGATGCCCGGATGGATGAGCGATTCCTATGCCTCTGCAACCATCGACGCTGCTGCTGTTGGGAGTTGCTGGAGGGGGCTTGCCTCTTCTGGTCTCTTCTTTGGTCACAATCCCTCTGTGAACTGACCCACTCGACCTTATAAATTTGGACCCTCTGTACTACCTCCTCAAAAGTCGGGAGCTTATGACCAATCACACGGCCTCGGAGACCGTAATGTAAGGCGTTCTTGAAACGGTGAGCCTTCCACTCCTCATTATCAACCAAATATAGCACAAATATGGACAACGCTGTAAAACGAGCCGTATACTGTGCCACAAACATATCTCCCTACACCAAGGTCTTGAACTCTAATGCTTGCTGTCGACGAGCGTAGTATGGAAAATATTGCTGATTGAATCGGTCAATGAAATCTTCCCATGTCCAGACAAAATTAGGCCTCGTAACGCAGGTAATGGAGTTCCACTAGTGCTCAGCCTCACCTTGGAGAAGAAATACAGCTAACTGGACCCGTTGTTGGGTTGTACTTGCCAACATATCAAAAATCTTCTCCACATCAGAGCGTCATTTCTCGCCTGCTGTCGGATCTGGCTCGCCTTGGAAACCCGGGGGATCAAACTACCGGAATTCCCAAAGAAGGGAGCTTGCGCGCTCCTCTCTACCTGGGCTAGCGAAACAATGAGGAGGTTGCCCTACCCCTTAAGGATGGCCATCACATCTTACAACATCTGCTGTAATAGAGAGGCACTCACGGGTACGGTCGGTTCTGCACCAGTCTCAGGAGGAGGAACGACATCCTTAGGCTAGGGAACAAGGATCTTTGGTGGTGGAGTGGCAATCGATCTCCTGGGTAGCATGTCCTATAGGAAGGAACAAAGGTGCCTACTATCCTTAAACAATCTCGAATATAAACACGACGGTGAGTTCTATCAGAAAGTCTCTAGGTTATTCGATCTCAAGGACCTAGTCATTTTAAGTTCTCAACAATGATAGAGTGCAGGGTAGCTATTAGCAGATATGTGATGTTATCTTCAGGTATTCCCAAGTTATACTCTGATACTAACATCTGTCATGCCCCAAACCTAGAAATCGGATTCACAGGAATTTTGATCACTGAATCCAGCGCCGACAGCCTCCATAGTACCCCATTCTCAGCTCCCAACGCCCAAATGCCAGGTTCCGATCCTGGGATCCTACAAGGAGAATTTTTCAACATACTTTTTTCTCATAAGAAGCATAACCACAAGTTTACCCAAATCACAAGGGCAACATCACCATCACATATCCACTAATATAAACATTTGAATATAATGTTGAAAGTGAAATATATATGTCAAAATTAAAACTCAAGAAGTCAGCTACGTGCTCCAAGCTCCACGTTACTGCAACCTAACATCACCTGCACGCATCTATCATACATAACTTATAAAAAGCTTAGAGGGTGGTGTAAGTGTATGCACAAGGTAAGTGCCAAGTATTCAATACAAAGCCATAATCATACAATCATCAAAAATACTAGTAAGATCATGAATCATACAATATCAAAGTAAGCGGAAATACTAACAAGTCCATGAGTCAATCAATATTAGAATACGCAATACAGATCAGCTATGCAAATGAGGAGTCCTAAAGAGCCAAAATGTTAGATGCCGAAGATGCAATGCAATATACAATTCCTGATGAGTTCACGAATAAAGCCAGCCATATCTAGACCGTATAAAAGCAGAGACATAGTAACCCAAAATGTCATATGCCGTGGATGTCATGCAAGATGCGGTGTGAATGGATTGACCATGCTGGAGCATGAAGTCGAGATAATAGTACGTAGTGTCGCAGGCTATGGGGTCCATCACAAGGGACTTCTATCCAAACTAGTCCCATACCTAATTTGGATAGTCAGACTCAATGTGGTAAACTCTTAATCTTAGGTTAGTCATGCGCCCCAACTGAAATCCTGGCCATTGTGAATATACACATAACAAATAGTTGCGCACCACCAGCCCGAGTGGATCGTGAATGAATGAATGAATGAGTATGCAGCTCCTACTCAATAAGTCCACATATCAGTACAGTTCATCTCAAGGATCATCACCGGGATCTAGTATACTCTACACTAGCTTGCCGCCCCATTAAGCACACAACTGGGTAAGTGGAAAAGACCTCACTATCCGCCTGGCTAGTAGTCGGCCAATATCTACTCGGCACATCGATAGCGGACCAATTCATGTGTCACGCCCCAAACTCGGAAACCGAGCTCACAAAATTCCCGATCGCCGAATCCGGTGCTGACAGCCTCCGTGGTACCCCATTCTCGGCTTCTAGCGTTCATACGCCAGATTCCGATCCTGGGATCCTACAAGGAGGATTTTTCAATGTACATTTAACTCATAATAAACATAACCACAAGATTACCCAATTCACAAAGGCAACATCATCATCACATATCCACTAATATAATCATTTGAGTACAATGCTGAAAAGAAAAATACATAAATCGAAATCAAAGTTCCAGAAGACAACTGCACGCTCCAAGCTCAACGTTGCTGCAACCTAATAACACCTGCACGCATCTATCATGCATAAGCTTATAGAAAGCTTAGAGGGTGGTGAAAGTGTGTGCACAAGGTAAGTGCCAAGTAAGCAATATCCGAGTAATCAGAGTAAGCGGAAATACTGATAAACCCATAATGATATAATATCAGAAACACTAGCAAGATCATAAATCATACGAAATCAAAGTAAGCAGAATTATACTGGTATGCCTATGAGTCATACGATATCAGGGTACGCAATTCAGATTACCCATATAAATGAGGAGTCAAAGATAGTCAAATATCAGATACCGAGGGTACAAAGCAAGATGTAAATCCTGCTAAGTCCGTCTAGGCCATATAAATGCAGAAACATAGCAACCCGAAATGCTAAGTACTGCGGATGCAATGTAATATATGGTGCGAATGTAATGACCATGCTGGAGTGTGAAGTCGGGATAATGGTACGTAGTATCGCAGACTACGGGGTCCACCACAAAGGACTTCTATCCAAACCAGTCCCATACCTAAATTTGGATAGTCAGACTCAATGTGGTAAACTCCTAATCTCAGGTTAGTCGCGCGCCCAACCGAAATCTTGGTCATGCGAAGGTACACGTAACAAATAGTTACGCACCACCAACCCGAGTGGATAGTGAAGGAATGAATGAATGAATATGCAATTCCTGCTCAATAAGTCAACATATCAGTATGGTTACTCTCTGGGATCATCACCGGGGTCTATTACACTCCAAACCAGATTGCCGCCCCATCGCGCGCAATAAGGTGAGTGGAAGAGACCTCACTATCCGCCTGCCAATATCGGGCCCGACTCGTCGATAGCGGACCTATTCCTCGAGCTGGTCAGACTCAGCCTAGCATTGCCCCCTCCTCTCGGGCAGGTAAGGCCGCACCCCCTTCCAACCGACCACGACACAGTGAGAGACGCGGCCTAATGGTATACGGCCCTCATGCGCTCATGCATCCACTCGGTCTAGACGTTGGAGTAACCTTTGGAACCAAGAGGGTTTAGGGACTTTCACCCAGGGATATCTATAGCACCCCATGTAGAACAAATTTCCGGTGTCCCATCTGGCCATCCACGATATGCCTGTGGAGGCTATAACCCTGATGTCGCTAGGGCGTACAGTAATCATAATGCAAGATGCATGAGTCATACAATCCAGTTATGCATCAATCTTGCGCATACCGTGCGCTCATGTGAGATAACCTCCGCCTAACAGGGAGTCTCATAACAACATGTTCAATGACATATAGAAAGATCAACCACACCTCATAACAAACATGCAGATGATGCGTATGGGCATATATTATGATGCTATGCTGTCACATACTCATAATCGGTATCAATAACTGACATCAACAATCGGCCTCGACAATGTGGACATTTAACCAATATTGCCCTGGCTCCATCGCCTGACCCTCAAATGCATCACAATGGGCCTCATCTCATAAGCCTTGAAAATCGGAATCGACCCATACAACCGGAATCGGCTTATACAATCGACCTCGATACTTGGCCTCGACAATCGGAATTGGCAAATCGGTCACGTCAATCGGTAATCGGTCATAACAATCGAAATCGATCGATAATCAGAATCGGAAAATCGGTCATGACAATCAGATCGATCAATAATCAGAATCGGTAAATCAGTTACGACAATCGGGATCGATCGATAATCAGAGTCAGCAAATCGGTCACGACAACCGGATCGATCGATATCAGAATCGGCAAATCGGTCACAACCATCGGGATCGATCGATAATCAGAGTCGGTAAATCGGTTATATCAATCGGCAATCGGTCACGACAATCGGTCAGAATAATTGGCCTCGATCGCCAGTCAGAATCGGCAAATCGGTCACGACAATCTAATCGATCGATAATCAGAATCGGTAAATCGGTCACGACAATCGGGTTGATCAATAGTCAGAATCGACAAATCGGTCACAATCGAATTGATCGATAATCAGAATCGGCAAATCGGTCACAACCATCGGGATCGATCGATAATCAGAGTCGGTAAATCAGTCACGACAATCGAGTCGATCAATAATCAGAATCGGCAAATTGGTCACAGTCGAATCGATCGATAATCAGAATCGGCAAATCGGTCACAACTATCGGGATCGATCGATAATCAGAGTCGGTAAATTAATCACGATAATCGAGTCGATCAATAATCAGAATCGGCAAATCGGTCACAATCGAATCGATCGATAATCAGAATCGGTAAATTGGTCACAACCATCGGGATCGATCAATAATCAGAGTCGGTAAATCAATCACGACAATCGACACCGATAATCAGCATCGATAATATGCACCAGTAATCAGGGTCGATGATCGGCACCGATAATCAGGGTCGATAATCGGCGTCGGCCTCGATAATCGGCACCGATAATCAGTAGATAAACAAAGCGGGGTTCGTAGATGACCAGCAGATCAACCATAGTATAAAGATCGGCACTCGACCGTGGTTATATCAAACCTGATAACACAAGTCATCCGTCTACGGTGAATGGGGCCCACTTATTTAGGTTAACCCACTAAGGGAATGATGAGAATGGGCCTAACAAGGCCTAAGGGAAGGTCACAATGTGGACAACCAACCATCATTGCCCATCAATGCGGACATCTAACCAACATTGCTCCCAAGGAGTGGCCTATATAGGGCCAAACATATAGTGGGCCCATGGCCTCATCATATGGGCTAACATACACCACATCGGGCCTCGAATATACAATAGGTGGGCCTCGCACTTGGGCCTCAAATATATCGTATGGCCTCGAATTCATCACAATGGGCTCGCCCCTGGGCATCGAATACATCTCAATGGGCCTCTTTTGTCAAGTGGACCTCATCACATGAGCCGCATTCTATGGGCCGCACCAGCGGGCTTCATGTATATCAAATAGGCCGCATCGATGGGCCTCATCAAATCGAGCCCACCCTTATGTATATTTGAGATCCGACCCATCCATAAGTTAACATAGAGATAAAAGAAGTGAAAACCATATCAGCTTAATTGGAAACTACCATGGCCCTTAGAAGTTTGAACGGTGGATGTCACTGTCCACTATTTAAATGGTGGGGCTCACTTAAACTTTAGATCTGGCTCACCACCATTTTCCCATGCCGTAACAGGATCTCACAGATGGTTAGATGGCATGGATACAGCACTTGCATCATGGTGGGGCCCACCGTCAGACGAACAGCTTGGGATACAACATACATACATCAAAGGTGGGTCCCATCCCGCACGTACAACATGTGTGGGGTGGGCCCCATACGAGCTGAAAAAGGATGGACAGTGGGATACAAAACATACATTATAGTGGCATCCCCAAACATGCTGACGTGAAGACAGCAGTTATATAGCTGGTGTGAGGTACCCCACCCAATCCGCTTCCCAGGGTGGGTTCCACGTATGGCCCATCAGTCCAGTAATATAGTTGGACGGTTAGGATATAACACATATCATGGTGGCCACAGATGAATGGTAGGATGAAACAAATACACCTTGGAGTGGCCCATGTCCTCAAACGGAAGGATGGTTAGACACAACACAACCTCAGAATCAGACCCACATCCTCAAGGTGGGTCCCATCTGGGACGGCGTAGATGATAGAACACATGCATCAGGGGCCACCATCCTTAGAAGATGGATGGCGCAGATGGAACATACATCAGGGTGGGGTCCACAGCACCTTCCAGCACCTTGAATGGTGCAGATAAAACATCACATCATGGCAGGCCCTACACAGCACTGATGGATGGTGCAGATACAAACACCATCAAGGTGGGCCCTACCATCAGCAAAATGGACGTACAGATTAGATAGAATAAACACATCACCTTGGTAGGAAATAAATACATAAATCACGGTGGGGTCCACACATCCAGCAGATGGACTGTCATGGCTCCATGGAAAACGGATGGACGGTGTGTATATAACACATGCCCACTGAGGTGCCGTCCACGTCCCACGTGTGGACATCACACCAAACCAAATAGGTCCAGCACCGTCTAGCGCTGTCTGGACGGTGTGGATAGAATACATATATCAAAGTGGAGCCCACCGTCCAGATGGACGGTGGGATGAAATACATACAAGGTGGGACCTCAGAGCTTGGTGACGTCATTCACACTAGCTGCATAGCTGGTGTGAAATACACCAGCCAATCCATTCGAACTGGGTGGGGCCCACCATAACGTTTATCTTCCATCCAACCCATTTATAAGGTCACCCGTACCTGGACGAAAGGGAAAAACAATTTCATTTTGATCCAAAACTCCTGTGGACCCAACAAGGGTTTCAATGGCAGACGGTTCAATTCACACTGTTTCCTGTGATGTGGGCCATCTGAGCTTTTGATGGGCCTGAGTTTTGGAGGGGGCCCACGTCAAGCAGGGACCCACCTCATGAACGGCTTAGATGTCATAAAAAAATCATGGTGGTGCAGGCAGCGCTGCTGCCTTCTGACAGCGGCAGCGTCAGTTGCCGCTGCATCTGTTTGTTTGTTTTTTTTTTTTTTTAAATTGTTGCAGTACTTCACATGTGGAGCCCGCATCTGATGAATCCACTCCATCCATTAGTTTCTACTAATCAAGATGGACCGAACGAGTCCAATATTGGATATACTTCAGTGTGTAGAACTATCAGGGTGGGTTTTCAACGGTGAAAACCACAGTTTTTCAAGGGATGGCCTACCAGAAAGTTGGATTGGCCCCATTTTTCGGTTCAACGCCTAAAATGATCTAAGGAATGGAATGAACGGCTTGGATGGGCTCAATGCATCAAGGTGGGGCCTGAATGGGCGGTCCACCTAAAAGCAAAAAAAATAAGAAATAAAGTACACATTTTTTTTGATACATTCATTGTCTGCTCACACTTCACAAACCACGTCCAGCGTCTCTGGACGCTGGACGTTGAATATAGTATATTATTTAAGGTGGGCCCCACCTACAGATGTGTTGACTAGGTGGGCCACCACAAGGTTGAATAATGTGGGTAAGACATATATCAATGTGGGGTCCATCTGAGTGAGTCACATGACCACACCATCACAAAGAGATAAGGAAAGAGAGAGCGGGAGAAAGAAGCACCCACCTTCAAAACTACTACTCCTTCTTCCGCACTAGGGCAATCTAGCTCCAAGGAGAAAGAATCAATGGTTGAGATTGGATTTTAGAGGTTGGATGATGGGGTATGAAGCTTCATGGTGGGTGGAAAAAAAATGGAGGAAAGCTTGGACGTGAGTTGCTCTCATGGAGCTTGGGAGAATGAGAGAGAAATGAGGAAGAGAGAGAGAGAGGTGATAGGTGAGAGATGCGAGTGATGGGTAGGTGTACTTGATGGATGGAGAGAGAGAGTGTGTGTTGACTTTAGAGGTTGCTTGGGGATGGGTGAATATACTTGACATGATGGGATGGAGTACTTGACACTTGATGCGATTGATGGGACATTCTCTTGGGATTGCAACGCGCAGCGTTTCTCTCGAAATGAACACGGGCCCACATCTCCTGGCTCGGGTATCGTCTCGGCGCGTGAGATACGGCATCGGAACCGCGGCAACGGCGCGGTCGCAGGGGTATAGGTCTTGGGTTGAGTCGACTCGGGTTGACAGCATGTGACACAAAGTCGCGCGCAAATACCGGTTAAGGGTCGAAGGTTGCCGAAATTCGACCGGAAAAATCACGGAAGTCTACGGAACGGTACGGGTTGGAATACGGGTCTTACATCATGAGCTGGTCAAACTTAGCCTAGCAATGCCTACTCCCTCAGGCAGGTAAGGCCACACCCCCTCCCAACCGACCACGACATAGTGGGAGACACGGCCTACTAGTATACGACCCTCATGCGCTCATATATATATCCACTTGGTCTCGACGTTGGAGCATCCTTTGGTTCTAAGAGGGTTTAGGAATTTTCACCCAGGGCCATCTATGGCAGCCCGATGCTAATAAAGATTTCTGGTGTCCCATTTGGCCATCCACGATATGCCTGTGGAGGCTACGATCCTAATGACGCTAGGGCGTACAGTAATCACAACACACAATGCAAGGTGCATGAGTCATATAGTCCAGTTATGCATCAATCTTGCGCATACCATACGCTCATGTGAGTTAACCTCCACCTACCAAGGAGTCTCATAACAACCTACCTAATGACATATGCAATGGTTAACCACATCTCATAACAATCATGTAGATGATGCGTATGGGCATGTATCATGATGCATACTGTCACATACTCATAATTGGTATAATAACCGGCATCGACAATTAACCTGGCCAATGTGGTCATTTAACCAACATTACCCCCAAGGAATGGCTCACACAAAGCCTAATATATAGTGGACCCATGACCTCACACAAGGGGCCAATATACAACACCATGGACCTAACTCAAGAGCTTAATACACATCACGATGGGCCTCTCAAATGGGCCTAATGTACATCAAAATGGCCCACGTCTCATGGGCCTAACACACACCTCAATGGGTCGTATCACATGGCCTATATACACATCAAGGGGGGCCTCATAATTGGGCCTCATGTCATTAAAGTAGGCCGCATCCCAAGGGCCATAAGTACATTAATTGGGTCATACCAAATGGGCTTCAAGTATATCACAATAGGCCATGACCCATGGGCCTCAATACATGATAGGTGGGCCCCACCACATGGGCCTCAAATATACAAAACATTGGGATGCATCACATAGGCCACAATTGTATCAAGGTGGGCCTTAATGGATGGGCTACAAATACATCAAGGTGGGCTGCACGTACATCACATCGGGCCTCAAACACGGACCGAATGTATATCACAGTGGGCCTCAAATACGGGCCACATATGCATTTCATTGGGCCTCAACAATCGGAATCAGTATCGACAATCGGAATCAGCCTCTATAATTGGAATCGACTTTGATAATTGGAATCGGTCTCGATAATCAGAATCGATCTCAATAATCGGCCTCGACAATTGGAATCAGAATCAGTGAGAATGGGCCTAACAAGGCCTAAGGGAAAGTCACAATGTAGACATCCAACCATCATTGCCCAACAATGTGGACATTTAACCAACATTGCTTCCAAGGAGTGATCCACATAGAGCCAAACGTATCGTGGGCCTGCGACCTCACACAAGGGCCTAATATGCATCACCATGGGCCATGCTCAAGGGTTTAATATACATCACAACGGGTCACATCACATGGGCCTTAAACACGTCACAATGGGCCACGACATATGGGCCGGAACTACATTTCATTGGGCCTTATCCAATGGGCCGAAAATACATCATAATAGGCCTTGCCCATAGGCCATGAATATGTCATAATGGGCCTCAGATACATCACAATGGGCCTCACCCATGGGCCTTGAATACATCACATGGGCCTCATAACATGGGTCTCGTATATATCATGGTAGGCCTCAACAACCGTCCACAAATACATCAAGATGGGCCTAATCACATGGCCTTATATATATATGAATCATATTAAAAGATCAGCCAGACCGCACTTTAAATAATAGTGGTGAGAATGATTTCCACCATTTAAAACTCTCGAGGCCCACCATTTATTTTCTACCCAATCTGATCATAAGGTCACACGGACCTGAATTAAGAGGAGAAACAAATTTCCTAATGATCCAAAACTTCTGTGACAACAAAAGTTTTAACGACAAACACTCAATCCCCACTGCTTTTGCTGTGTGGTCCACTTAATACTGGATCTGTCTCATTTTTTAACTCAAGCCTTAAAAGGAGCTTTCAAAATGGTTGAACGGCTTGGATGCAACACATGCATCATGGTGGGTCCCACCGTCTAGTGGTGTGGACGATGAGGATTGAACACATACATCATTGGTGGTTCCCACCAAATGGACTGACGGTGTGGGTATACATACATACATCAGTGGGTCCCACGTGGGGGCCCACTATAACGTTTACTTTCCATCCAATCTGTTAACAAGGTCACTCAGACCTGGATTGAAGAGGAAAACAAATTTCATATGGATCTAAAACTTCTGTGAATCCAAAAGGATTCCAATGGCAGATGGTTCAATCCTCACTGTTCCCTGTGATGTGGGCCATCTGAGTTCTAAATACGGCTGATTTTAGGGGTGGCCCACATCCAAAAGGAGGCCAACCCAATACACGGTGTAGATGTACATCACACATCACGGTGGGGCCCATGGCTAGGACCGTGGGTCCCTGCCTTTCTCGTCCACACGCAGACGGCTCCATCCAGATGCAGCAATAGACGCTCCTGCTGCTATGTTGTTTAAATTATTTTTTTTTGAAAATATATTTTTCTAAGCAATTTCCTAGGTGGGGCCCGCATCAGGTGAATCCACTCTAGCCATTGGTTTCTATGGCTCAATATAAACCCATCAAGCCCAATATTCGATGGCTTCTGGTGTACAGAAACATCAGGGTGTGTTTCAACGGTAAAAAAAATACTATTCTCCATGCTATGGCCCGCCAGGAAGTCGGATTGGCCCCATTTTTCGGCTCAACGCCTAAAATGTGTAGGGGAATGGGATGGATGGCGTGGATTTAATTCATACATCAAGGTGGGGCATGTATGAGTGGTCCACCCAAAAGTTGGTTGAATCAAGCTAATATTTTTGTTTTATCTTCAGCATACCACACCATCTAGTTCACACTTCACAGTGTAGCCACGTCCAGCGTCCCTGGATGCTAGACAGTTGTATACAACACAGGCATCATGGTGGGTCCCACATGGATGTGGCCCATTATGCATGTATATATATATATATTATTATAATATTAACATAATATACTATGTATACTATATAGACAGTGAATCTCCCCTGAAATGCGGTGGGCCACACCGTTTGATGGATGGAGTAGATTTAACACAAATCTGTGGGGCCCACTTCTTTCTAGGGGGAGGATAAAGAGAGAGAGAGAGAGAGAGAGAGAGAGAGAGAGAGAGAGAGATGAGAGAGATGGTGATGGAGAGGCCCCGCCACTATAGGCCTCTCATGAATGCAACACATACATCATAATGGGTCCCACTTATAAGTGGGCCCTCAAATGCAAATTGACGGTAGATCACCCACCTATTGGCCTCCTTCTTGCTCCCTTAGCTCGTATGGTCAACATTTGATGGTGGATGATAGAGTTTTGATGGTGGGGATGAGAGATGAGAGGGTGGGCCACACTTGTTGATTTGGGAGAGCTTGGGAAGGCTTGGACGTTGGAACTTGTTTGTTGCTTGGGAGTATGTTTTTGAGAAGAGAGAAATAATATATTAAAGGGATGGGTGTTGTATGGAAGGGGATGGGGAGGTATGGTTGTGTTTGAATTTTTGTAAAAGAGGAGTGGTTAGGGGAGAGAAATTGATCAGATCTAAGATCATCATTTACATTGATTAAGTGGCGCTTAAGTCTAAGAATGATGCTTAGCTTCGCCTGATAAGATAGATCCTTCTACTCGAAGAATTCGACATAGAAATAAGAGACAAAAAGGTAGTAGAGAACGTAGTGGCTGACCACCTCTCAACACATGATCTCCCTAATTCCCTTGAGCCAACACTAATAAATGACTTGTTTTCTGATGAACAATTGTTTAAACTCTCCTAATTACCTTGGTTTGCTGATATTGCGAATTATCTTGCTACAAGTTTCATGCTAATATATTGGACTACACAAGATAAAAAAAAATTCTTCACCGAAGAATGTAAGTTTTTCTGGGATGATCCTTATTTATTTAAATATTACCTAGACTAAATTCTAAGGAGATGTATAGTAGATAATGAATATCAGAGTGTCATCTCCTTTTGTCATTCTCAAGTCTGTGGTGGTCACTTTTTTGCTAAAAGGACCACGGCCAAAATTCTACAGTGCGGCTTTTACTGGCCCACGATGTTCAGATATACTCATGAGTTTTACAAATCTTATGAGCATTGTCAGAAATTGGGAGGGTTATCTCGTCGAAATATGATGTCTTTGAACCCCATTCTTATTATTGAAGCATTTGATTGCTGGGGCATCAATTTTATGGGACCATTCCCCCAATCCTTTGGGAATATTTATATTTTGTTAGCAGTAGACTGTCATTAAGTAGGTCAAAGCGATCCCATGCCGGAATAATGATCATAAAACGGTCATTCGATTCTTAAAAGAAAATATCATTTTCCGGTTCGGAATGCCTCAAGCCATTATTAGTGGAGGTTCACACTTTTCACTACGCCAAAACTGATAAAAAAGAACAGTTGAAAATCGTCTCAAAAGACAATAAAGGACAGTTTTGGACCGTCGCAAGGGCCATCGTATTTTGGGGCGTCGTATTACTTAAAGGACGGTCATGAACCATCATTTCTATGGACATTTAAAGGACAGTTATGGACCATCTGTATAGAAGGACGGTCATGGACCGTCAATAAATATAAACGTTATAAGGTATCTTATGAACCTTAAAAGGATGGTCCTGGACCATCCTTAAGAAGGATGGTCATGAGCAGTCTCTGATGAACCTTAAAAGTACGGTCATGAACCGTCCTTAAAATGGACAGTCATGGGCAGTCTTTGATGAACCTTAAAAGGACGGTGATGGATTGTCCTTAAAAAGGATTGTTATGAGCAGTCTCTGATGAACCTTAAAAGGACGGTTATGGACCGTCTCTGATTTGAATATTTAGAAAAATATGGACGGCCTAAAGCCGTCAGAAAATTTCTTGCATTAAAAAGTAAAATAAAAAGAAAATCAACAACATTTTTTTTTTTTGTGTTTTCATCTAATAAAAAAATATTCAACCAACAAAATATTATAATTCAGAATCATGAAGAATTGCAGAAACTTCATTCACTTTTTTTTTTCCAAAAAAATATTTAAAATAAAACTGATCATTAAAATAAAACTAATGTAAGCAAATAATGTAAAAAAAGTGTTTCAATTCAAGTTAATAGAAACAACCACAAAAATTAAAGCTTTGTAAAAAGGGGCATGTGTTAAAGGGATACATCCTTGATTCCCATGCATGAGAGTCCAATGATGATGAAAATAAGAATCGCAGCACAAGGGCCCATAAATACGGCAATGTTATCCTGCAAAGGAATAGGATAGTATTAATGTTAATGCACTTGATCAGATTGCACATAAAGTTCCGATTAGAGTTACAGTTTAGTAAAGGTTTGCAGTGCCATGCATGGATGATAAGGAAGCTTAAAAGAACTCAAAAACTAAGCCATTTTCTTTTCCTTTGCAACAGATTATGTAAAATCTTATTGAAACTAAATAATGAATTAAAAGAGAGTTTAAAAAAATATAGAAACAACAATATTCATTTAATGAGATGACTTTCACGGTCTACAAACTTTTGGTATAATGACATTATAAAATCTAGTAGCATAAAACAAAAGGCCACTTATCAGGTAGAAATTATTATTAGTTGTTTTTAGAAAGGTGAGATTGGGCCATTTATAATTATATTAACATGATAAAATGTTGTACGTGAGTAGACACTACAAAATAAACAATCCTATGGAAAAAAAACAAATGAAAAGAGAGAACATATGAGAGGTGATCCTTATCTCCTTTGATGGATTCAAGCTACATGTGCCCTACCCAACTTCCTACAAGGAGAAGTTATATGGGTCTTGGAATAATGTTGGTGACAAATCCACTTTGTCTATTAATATTATCATATTGTATTAGGACATGACTCTA
Source organism: Magnolia sinica (assembly GCF_029962835.1). Classification (NCBI taxonomy): domain Eukaryota; kingdom Viridiplantae; phylum Streptophyta; class Magnoliopsida; order Magnoliales; family Magnoliaceae; genus Magnolia; species Magnolia sinica. The sequence continues at coordinate 41,841,561 of NC_080589.1, forward strand.
CAAATGAGATAAATCCAAATCTCAAATAATCTATACTATAAGAGATAGTGGAGATGGAAATAGACGCATTGTGATGCTTGAGTTCGAGTATGCTTGCCAACAAAGCAAGATTTTCTTGTTTGTTGCCATGTGATTAGGCTACATTATTACATCAATCAGGCTCTGGTTCAGGATCGGGTTTAGGTTTGGGTTTTCAAGTTTAGGTTTAGGTTAGGGAGTTGAGATTAGGATTAGGTTTAGAGATTTGAGAATACATTTAGGTTTTAGGTTTAGGTTTAGATTTTAGGTTATAGGTTTATGTTTAGGTTTTAGGTTTAGGTTAAGGTTAGGTTGTAGGTTATAAGTTTAGGTTATAGGTTATAGGTTAAGGTTTAGGTTATAGGTTTTGGTTTAGGTTAAGGTTATAGGTTTAGGTTTAAGTTAAGGTTTAGGTTTAGGTTATAGGTTTAGGTTAAGTTTTAGGTTTAGGTTATAGGTTATAGTATATAGGTTATAGCTTTAGGGAATTGAGAATAGGTTGAGGTTTAGGTTTAGGAAATAGGGTTCGGGTTCGGGATTGGGTTTAGGTTTGAGTTTTGAAGTTTAGGTTTAAGTGTACGTTAGGAAGTTGAGATTAGGATTAGGTGTAGGTTTAGGTTTAGGGATTTGAGAATACATTTAGGTTTTAGGTTTAGGTTTAGGTTTTAGGCTTAGGTTTAGGCTATAAGTTTAGGTTATAGGTTTAGGTTTAGGTTATAAGTGTAGGTTATAGGTTTAGGATTAGGTTAGGTTATAGGTTAAGGTTTAGGTTTAGAAAATCAAGTTCGGGTGGTTCAGGTTTGGCTTTAGGTTTGGGTTTTCAAGTTTAGGTTTAGGTTAAGGAGTTATGATTAGGATTAGGTGTAGGTTTAGGTTTAGGGATTTGAGAATACATTTGGGTTTTAGGTTTAGGTTAAGGTTATAGGTTTAGGTTTAGGTTTTAAGTTATAAGTTATAGCTTTAGGGAATTGAGAATAGGTTAAGGTTTAGGTTTAGGAAATTGGGTTCGGGTTCGGGTTCGGGATCGGGTTTAGGTTATAGGTTATAGGTTATAGGTTATAGGTTTAGGTTATAGGTTAAGGTTTAAGTTTAGGTTTAGGTTATAGGTTTAGGTTATGGTTATAAGTTTAGGTTTGGGTTTAGGTTATAGGTTTAGGTTATAGGTTAAAGGTTCAGGGATTTGAGAATAGGTTTAGGTTATAGGTTTAGGTTTAGGTTTAGGGATTTGAGAATTGGTTTAGGTTATAGGTTTAGGTTTAGGTTATAGGTTTAGGGATTTGAGAATAGGTTTAAGTTATAGGTTTAGGTTTAGGTTTAGGTTAGGTTATAGGTTATAGGTTTTGGCTAAGGTTATAGGTTAAAGGTTAAGGTTATAGGTTTAGGTTTAGGTTTAGGTTAGGTTATAGGTTTAGGTTTAGGTTTAGGTTTAGGAATTCGGGTACAGGTTCGGGTTATATGTTTGGGTTAAGGTGTAGGTTTAAGTTAAGTGAATTAAGTTTAGGTTTAGGTTTAGGTTTAGGCTAAGGGTTTACAGATTCAGGTTCGGGTTCGGGATTGGGTTTAGGTTTGGGTTTTCAAGTTTAGGTTTAGGTTTAGGTCAAGGAGTTGAGATTAGGATTAGGTGTAGGTTTAGGTTTACAGATTTGAGAATACATTTAGGTTTTAGGTTTAGGTTTAGGTTTTAGGTTATAGGTTAAGGTTTTAGGTTTAGGTTAAGGTTAGGTTATAAGTTATAAGTTTAGGTTATAGGTTATAGGTTAAGGTTTAGGTCCTAGGTTTTGGTTTAGGTTAAGGTTATAGGTTTAGGTTTAGGTTAAGGTTTAGGTATAGGTTATAGGTTTAGGTTAAGGTTTAGGTTTAGGTTAATGGTTATAGCTTTAGAGAATTGAGAATAGGTTAAGGTTTAGGTTTAGGAAATCAGGTTCGAGTTCGTGATCGGGTTTAGGTTTGAGTTTTCAAGTTTAAGTTTAGGTTTAGGTTAGGGAGTTGAGATTAGGGTTAGGTGCAGGTTTATGTTTAGGGATTTAAGAATACATTTAGGTTATAGGTTTAGGTTTTAGGTTATAGGTTATAGGTTTAGGTTAAGGTTAGGTTATAGGTTATAAGTTTAGGTTTTAGGTTATAGGTTTAGGTTTAGGTTTTAGGTTTAGGTTAAGGTTAGGTTATAGGTTATAAGTTTAGGTTATAGGTTATAGGGTAAGGTTTAGGTTATAGGTTTTGGTTTAGGTTAAGGTTATAGGTTTAGGTTAAGGTTAAGGTTTAGGTTTAGGTTATAGGTTTATGTTAAGGTTTAGGTTTAGGTTATAGGTTATAGTATATAGGTTATAGCTTTAAGGAATTGAGAATAGGTTAAGGTTTAGGTTTAGGAAATCAGATTCGGGTTCGGGATCGGGTTTAGTTTTGGGTTTTGAAGTTTAGGTTTAAGTTTAGGTAAGGGAGTTGAGATTAGGATTATGTGTCGGTTTAGGTTTAGGGATTTGAGAATACATTTAGGTTTTAGGTTTAGGCTTAGGTTTAGGTTAAGGTTATAGGTTTAGGTTATAGGTTCAGGTTTAGGTTTTGGTTTTGGTTATAACTTCAGGGAATTGAGAATAGGTTAAGATTTAGGTTTTGGAAATCGGGTTCAGGTTTGGGATCGAGTTTAGGTTTGGGTTTTCAAGTTTAGGTTTAGGTTAAGGAGTTGAGATTAGGATTAGGTGTAAGTTTAGGTTTAAGGATTTGATAATACATTTAGGTTATAGGTTTAGGTTTAGGTTATAGGTTTAGGTTATGGTTTAGGTTTAGGTTTAGGTTTAGGTTATAGGTTATAGCTTTAAGGAATTGAGAATAGGTTAAGGTTTACGTTTAGGAAATCAAGTTCGAGTTCGGGATCGGGTTTAGGTTTGGGTTTTCAAGTTTAGGTTTAGGTTTAGGTTAGGGAGTTGAGATTAGGATTAGGTGTAGGTTTATGTTTAGGGATTTGAGAATACATTTAGATTATAGGTTTAGGTTTTATGTTATAGGTTAAAGTTAGGTTATAGGTTATAAGTTTAGGTTTTAGGTTATAGGTTTAGGTTAGAGCTTTAGGTTTAGGTTTTAGGTTTAAGTTAAGGTTAGGTTATAGGTTATAATTTTAGGTTATAGGTTATAGGTTAAGGTTTAAGTTATAGGTTTTGGTTTAGGTTAAGGTTATAGGTTTAAGTTTAGGTTTAGGTTATAGGTTTAGGTTAAAGTTTAGGTTTAGGTTATAGGTTATAGTATATAGGTTATAACTTTAGGGAATTAAGAATAGGTTAAGGTTTAGGTTTAGGAAATCGGGTTCAAGTTCAGGATTGGATTTAGTTTTGGGTTTTGAAGTTTAGGTTTAAGTTTAGGTTAGGGAGTTGAGATTAGGATTAGGTGTCAGTTTAGGTTTAGGGATTTGAGAATACATTTAGGTTTTAGGTTTAGGCTTAGGTTTAGGTTTAGGTTAAGGTTATAGGTTTAGGTTATAGGTTTAGGTTTAGGTTTAGATTTAGGTTATAGCTTTAGGGAATTGAGAATAGATTAAGGTTTAGGTTTAGGAAATCGGGTTCGGGTTTGGGATCGGGTTTAGGTTTAGGTTTTCAAGTTTTGGTTTAGGTTAAGGAGTTGAGATTAGGATTAGGTGTAGGTTTAGGTTTAAGGATTTTGATAATACATTTAGGTTATAGGTTTAGGTTTAGGTTATAGGTTATAGCTTTAGAGAATTGAGAATAGGTTAAGGTTTAGGTTTACGAAATCGGGTTTGGGTTTGGGATCGGGTTTAGGTTTGGATTTTCAAGTTTAGGTTTAGGTTTAGGTTTGGGTTTTCAAATTTAGATTTAGGTTTAGGTTAGGGAATCGAGATTAGGATTAGTTGTAGGTTTATGTTTAGGGATTTGAGAATACATTTAGGTTATAGGTTTAGGTTAAGGTTAGGTTATAGGTTATAAGTTAGGTTTTAGGTTATAGGTTTAGGTTATAGGTTTAGGTTTAGGTTTTAGGTTTAGGTTAAGGTTAGGTTATAGGTTATAAGTTTAGGTTATAGGTTATAGGTTAAGGTTTAGGTTATAGGTTTTGGTTTAGGTTAAGGTTTTAGGTTTAGGTTTAAGTTAAGGTTTAGGTTTAGGTTATAGGTTTAGGTTAAGGTTTAGGTTTAGGTTATAGGTTATAGTATATAGGTTATAGCTTTAGGGAATTGAGAATAGGTTAAGGTTTAGGTTTAAGAAATCGCGTTCGGGTTCGGGATCGGGTTTAGGTTTGGGTTTTGAAGTTTAGGTTTAAGTTTAGGTTAGGGAGTTAAGATTAGGATTAGGTGTCGGTTTAGGTTTAGGGATTTGAGAATACATTTAGGTTTTAGGTTTAGGCTTAGGTTTAGGTTTAGGTTATAAGTTTAGGTTATAGGTTTAGGTTTAGTTTTAGGTTTAGGTTATAGCTTTAGGGAATTGAGAATAGGTTAAGGTTTAGGTTTAAGAAATCGGGTTCGGGTTTGGGATCGGGTTTAGGTTTGTGTTTTCAAGTTTAGGTTTTGGTTAAGGAGTTGAGATTAGGATTAGGTGTAGGTTTAGGTTTAAGGATTTGATAATACATTTAGGTTTTAGGTTTAGGTTTAGGTTTTAGGTTTAGGTTATAAGTTTAGATTTAGGTTTAGGTTATAGGTTATAGCTTTAGGGAATTGAGAATAGGTTAAGGTTTAGGTTTAGGAAATCGAGTTTGGGTTCGGGATTGGGTTTAGGTTTGGGTTTTCAAGTTTATGTTTAGGTTTAGGTTAGGGAGTTGAGATTAGGATTAGGTGTAGGTTCAGGTTTAGGGATTTGAGAATACATTTAGGTTTTAGGTTTAGGTTTAGGTTATAAGTCTAGGTTATAGGATTAGGTTTAGGTTAAGTTATAGGTTCAGGTTTAGGGATTTGAGAATACATTTAGGTTTTAGGTTTAGGTTTAGGTTATAAGTCCAGGTTATAGGATTAGGTTTAGGTTAAGTTATAGGTTAAGGTTTAGGGAATTGAGTTTAGGTTATAGGTTATAGGTTATAGGTTTAGGTTATAGGTTATAGGTTATAGGTTAAGGTTTAGATTATAGGTTAAGGTTTAGGTTTAGGTTATAGGTTTAGGTTTAGGTTATAGGTTTTGGGATTTGAGAATAGGTTTAGGTTATAAGTATAGGTTTATATTAAGGTTAATGTTGTAGGTTATAAGTTTAGGTTAATGTTGTAGGTTATAGGTTTAGGTTTAGGTTTAGGCTTTATGTTTAGGTTAAGGTTATAGGTTTAGGTTATAGGTTTAGGTTTAGGTTATAAGTATAGGTTTAGGTTAGGTTGTTGGTTAGAGTTTAGGGAATTGAATTTAGGTTATAGGTTTAGGTTATAAGTTATAGGTTTAGGTTGTCGTTATAGGTTTTGGTATTTGAGAATAGGTTTAGGTTATAGGCTAAGGGTATGGTCCCTGCAAATACAGATATAAATACGACCTATCTAAATGGCCACGCACTCCAATATTGTCCATAGGAAATGGACAGCTTCGTCATAGTCATAATAGTGGTTCCCACCTTCCAGGGACCCCCGCTCAACATCCGGATAGCTCTGACACACATCCGGGTCTGCTCCATCAATTTTAAGTAAATACAGATATAAACACGGCTTTTCCAAATGGCCAGGCCACTTCAATGCTATCCATAGGAAATGAAAAGCTTCATCATGGTCATAACAACGGTTCCCACCTTCCAGGGACCCCCTCTCAGCATCCGGATAGGTCCGACGCACATCCGAGTCTGCTCCATAAATTTCGACTAATTACAGATATAAACACAGCCTGTCCAAATGGCTAGGCCACTCCAATATTGTTCATAAGAAATGGACAACTTCATCATGTTCATAACAGCGATTCCCACCTTCTAGGGACCCCAACTGAACATCCGGATAGCTCCAACGCACATCCGGTTCTGCTCCATCAATTTTGAGTAAATATAGATATAAACACGACCTGTCCAAATGGCTAGGCCAATCCAATGTTGTCCATAGGAAATGGACAGCTTCATCATGGTCATAACAGCGGTTCCCACCTTCCAAGGACTCCCGCTCAACATCCGGATAGCTCTGACGAACATCCGGGTCTGCTCCACAAGCACATGATTATGTGTTGTGTTCACAAGATAAGGAAATGAAAAATTAAAACAGGGGCTGACTTCTCCTAATTCTTGTTCATAGTAATTACAATAAGAAAGAGGAAATGAAAAATTGGCATTTACCTTATCTTCGTTGAAGTGCAAGTCAAGCCAATTCCCTTTTGATGCTTTAGACAGTGTTACAATGACTCGGTTGGGCTTAACAACCACCTAAAAAAGAAATAGATAATGACCAGACAATAGATAGTTTTCAATGCACCTAAAAAAGAAATAGATAATGACCAGACAATGTTCTATCAAGTATGAACCACAATGCCAGAAACCCACTTACCTGTACTCAAGGATTTTGGAAATCATCCATAGCTGAGGCTAATGCATGCAACACCCGTTGATGATACTGAACTTGAAGGTTTGGCCCCAAATCTGTAGACAATTGCTCATTTGCATTAATAGCAACCTAGCGCACACGAGGGTGGGGATCTTGGAATGAGTTCAAAACCATACATGCTAAAGTAAACTATCAACTATCAAGTATTTGCTATAACCAAATCCAATGGTATAAAAAAAAAAAAAAAACCCATGGATGTAGTATATGATGTATAGCAACAAAGTGTATGGTGCCATTTATTCCTAAAAATACAATTTTATTATCCAATCTTGTGTCGCCACAATATGTAATTTTTTATTCAGTTAAAGAATTGTTCAGCATAGTGTCATCATGAAGAAAAAATGTAAAGCAAGCAAGGTGGAGTTCCTAATGTTCTGAGAATTGAAGCTCGAGGTCACAACTTCTTACTTTGAAATTAAGCTTGAACAAGAAAGCACCAAAAAGACAACAGATTATTAAGGGAATAGAATGAATAGCTTTTATCACATATGAATGCAAAGCTGCCAATGCATCTGTGAATAAGCATAGCTCTTACTACTAGTATCCAATTATTGTACAAGACGCTGATTACAATTATTGCATGTTGGAGTATGTATATGTATGGAATTACACACCAGATGCCTAAAGATTATAAAAATAATTAACCTTTGTTCTTTAGAATTAAAAGAGTAGGAGAAAAGAAGAGTATCGTTAGAGACCTTACCGCAAATCTCAAAAGAAGCCATGGTTTGCCAACACTAGAATCTCCAATAAGCAAGAGCTTGAACAAATATTCACTGCAATAGAGAAAGCCCATTAGATGCTTTTCTCCATAACTTATAACCAAGTTGCAACAAAATAAAATATACATACATGCACATATACGTTCTCATACACATGTATATTAAAATTAACTCCTGCTTTAGAAAAAAAATACCTTTGCCTCACTAAGCCTTATGAAACAAGTAGTATTCCCTATCTTCTTATAGGGATTCAAAGGGAATTGCTCTAGATTTGTGACCCACATTCCAATAGACATGCAAAAGATTTGGGATATTCATATGGTGGGGCCAACATGAGAATGCCCTAACCCAAACCAGGATGGTCCGCTAATCAGGTGTTATACATCTGTATGAGAAAATTGTACAAGAAAGCACAACAATATAAGTATGCTAGTGGTCCGGTTGATGATTTATCTAGCTTAATTTTTGGACTGGAGCATGTTGATAGTGGGTCCAGATGATTGTTACATAGAGAATGAAAAACATGTGTGGCATCCAGGCTTGGACAAATTCACAGTGGGCCCCACCAATTGAAATACACTGGCCAGAAATGAAAAGGATACTTAGGTATCTGAAAGAAACAAGAGGTGATTACGAGCAGATAAGCTTAAAGTTCATGGATACTTTTATGCAAACTTAGCAGGAAATCTCGATGATGGTCAATCCACTTCATGACATGTTTTTCCTCTTTGGAGGTGTTGTTTCATAGTTAAGCAGGGTTGTGCTGTCTCCTATACTCCAGAAGCAGAATATATCACTTTGGTGTGGTAATGCATGCCATTTGGATAAAACACTTCATACATTACTTGAAGTTTAGTACATCCAATGGACTGATTCTTATATATGTGATATCATGGTTGCAATATCATTAATTAAAAATGTAGTAAATAACTCCAAGGTCAAACACATTAATATTCAATACCAATAAATTTGAGATAAAGTAGAAAAGAATGGGTAATTGGTTATTTATCATCAGGAAATGTGATAATAGACCCTTTTAACAAAGGATGTATCCATCTTTGAGGTTGTTCCCGGGCTAGTTTCTATCTGTAAATTCAATCTATGTAGGGTAGCCTTAGAAATCTGTTCTAGGCTTAAAGGATAGTTTAGATCATTCGATTGAACTGTCTAACTAAAATCATGCAATTAGAACAAAAAATACATCCAATTTTCCTTACCCAGGTCTAAGGGAACCACCAACCGCACAGATCCGAGCAATGCTTCAAGCCATTCCACTAGCCATTCCACCTCAGTATCTTATGGTTATTGTTGTTAATGCAGTTCTAAAAAAAACTACTAAATTGGTATCCATGATAGAGTCCACTAGATCCCGTTTCTAGTGGAAGTGAAGATCCCAATTCATATTAATAGCATTTGAATTTTTATGGATGATTACAAGGCTTGTTTGAGCCTGATCTTCAACCTCAATAGCCTACTTACCACAACAGATCAATGAAAATTTTCAAATAAAAAAACTCACCAATCTGAAATCAAATTGAAGTTTTTGGAAGGATGAATGAGAAATCCCCAATTCCAAAAATCCTCAAGATCCCTAAAATTCTAAAATCCCCAAATCCCTAATTTGTAATATCAGAAAATCTCCAAATTGGGGTCCACATTCCAATCTGTAAGCTCTAAAATCCCCAAATCCCTAAATGGGGGTCCACATCAAATCGGGAATCCACAAATTACTAAATCCCCCAAATTCGTAAATCAGCATAGAGATTGAGAGAGATTGAGAGAGATAGAAACCTCTTTGGATCTTAAGGAGGGCGTGCGCAGGTAGGGAGGGCATCGTTTCGGCTCCCTCCCTTCTTTGGATCAAACACCTAGAGAGAGAGATGGAAACGAAGACGCACAACTCGTCGGCATGCTCGCAAGGTGGGTGACGGCCGCGGGCATGGCGCTGCCGGCATTGCAGCTCCTCGATCGCCTCCCGAAGTCAATCCTCCACCTCCCGGATCCGGCGCTCCACTGCGCCGTCAGTGCTATCTTGCGCATGGGGTGGTGAGGGGGGGTCGGAAGTGGAGTATGTGGCCCTGGTGAAAAAAGGGAATTAGGGTTTGGAAAGGAAGGGCATATCAGACAGAGAGAGATGACGATGCTTTTCGCATTTGCAGATAGAGGAAAAAATGGGGCCAAAAAAATGGGGGAAATGAAAGAAAAAGGGTAGAGGACAGGGGTGAGAGAGAGAGAGAGGGCAAAGGGATTGGGCGCGGCTCTGTTTTGAGTGCGCACCCAATTTTGGGTGAGACCATGGACGGTGCTCTGTGGGCCCTACCATGATGTATGTGTTTCATCCATTCTGTTCATCCATTTTTAAAGATCATTTTAAAGCTTTATGCCAAAAATTAGAGGGATATAAATCTCAGGTGGTCCACACCACATGAGAACAAGTGATTGGATATCCACCATTAAAATCCTATTAAGGCCCACTGTACTGTTTATTTGATATCCAATCTGTTGATTTGGTCATACAAGACCAGATGAAGGGAAAAAACAAAAATCAGCTTGATCCAAAACTTTTATGGGTACCAAAATGTTTTTAATGGTCGACGCTCATTCAACATTGTTTCCTGTAATGTGGTCCACTTGAGATTTGGATATATCTCAATTTTGGTCTCATATTGTAAAATTATTTGTAAAAATATATGGATGGCATGGATGAAACACATACATCATGGTGGGGGCCACAAAGCACCGACCCCCAGCCATCAGCTGGTGTCAGGGGGAGTAGCCAATCCGTTCCCAAGCGTACTGAGTAAATCCTGTGGGGCCCACCATGATTTATTCATTTTATCCACTCCATCCATCCATTTTAACTTATAATTTTATTACATAAGCTAAAAAATGAAGCCTATAAAAATCTGAAGTGGACCACATCATAGGAAATAGTATAAACTGAACGTCTACCATTAAAAAATTTTGGGAGGCCATTGAAGTTTTAGTTCAAGTTAATATTTTAGTTTTCCCTTCATCCATGTATTTGTGATCTATTGAACAGGTTGGATGACAAATAAAAATCGTTGTAGGCCATAGGAAGATTTCAACGGTGGAAATCATTATTCCCACTGTTTCCTGTGGTATGGTCCACTTGAGCTTTGGATATGCTTTAATTTTGGGCTCAACCACTAAAATGATCTGGAAAAATGGATTGACAGTGTGGATAAACAAAATACATTCACTATGTCATTGCTAACTGGATATGGTAGGGTAAGATGCAATGTGCGTTGAAACCCTTTCGGGGGTCACAAAAGTTTCGGATCAATATGAAATTTGTTTTTCCTATTCATCCAAGTATTTGGACTACACCACATGAAATGGTGTTGATTGAATATCCAACATTAAAAACTTCTTGTGATTGAGCCAAAGTATGAGGCAGATTCAAATTTCGAGTGGACCTCATCACAAAAAATAGTAGGGATTAAATGCCTACCATTAAAACCTTACTTTGGGCCATAAAAGTTTTCAACCAAGCTAATATATATGTTTTCCCTTATTCCATGTCTATATTAACTTATAAATAGGTTGGATCTCAAATAAACATTGTGGCGGGCCCTAAAAAGGTTTCAATAGTGGGTGTCACTATCCCACTCTTTTCTATGGTGGGTCCACTTGAACTTTGGATCTGCCCCGTCAGTCAGATGCACCATTCCATGGTGGGCCACGACCTTAAAAATAAAGTCAATCCATGACTTGGGTGGGCCGCACCACATACTAAAGTTTAGAGGGTTACCCTCTCATTAAAACATTCATAATCATTTATTGGGCCACCTAGATGTGGTTCATAGATCCACCAAATGCTTTTATATGTTTTAGGGATGTCTTCACATAGTTTTAGATGCTATGGCCCACCTGAGTTTCGTATATGACTGATTCTTTTACTTAAAGGGGACACATCAAATGCATGGTGTTGATGTTCTACACACATCATGGTGGGGCGCACACAGATTAACCTAATGGGAAGTTCCCATAAGGTGACCTTATAGTACCATTTCACTATTTAGGTAACTCCTTCATGGGTGTTACTCTAACCGTGTAGGGCCCACCTTGATATATCTTATGTATATCGACACCGTCCATATATTTTTCCATCATAATTTAGGATGTGATTTCAAATCATAAGAACTCAATAATCTCAGGTGGGCCATACCAATCAAAACAATGATGAATAACTATTAAAAACCTTTTGAATGCCATAAAAGTTTTGGATCAATTTGATCTTTGTAGTTTACCTTCATCTAGATCTTCTTTACATTATCAACAAGTTGGATTGCAAATAAACATTACTAAAACCTTACGATGGGCTCTTTATAATTTTTAATGGCGAGGTACTATATTATCATTCTTTCTAGTGGTGTGGTCCACTTAAGATTTAAATCTACACAATTTTTTGTACCCAGCCCAAAAATAGGTTGGAGAAACATAGGAGTGGCAAGGATATACAACACATCATCAAAATCTCACTTTTGTTATCTAACTTTTCAATTTTTCTTGTCAAAATACAAAATTTAGTTTTCTGTTTTAAAATATATACTTTTTTACAATTTGTCAATTTTTTCACATTTTTGTTTAATTTTTTAAATTTTCTTCTTCAAAATATCATTTTTTTAAATCTCACTTTTGTTATATAACTTTTTAATTTTTCTTGTCAAAATACAAAATCTAGTTTTCCTTTTTAAAATATATATTTTTTTACAATTTGTCAATTTTTTCATAATTTTGTTTAATTTTTTAAATTTTCTTTTTCAAAATATCATTTTTTTATCGAAATCTTTTTTTTTTTCAAAATTATCAACATTATTGAAAGTTCTTAATTTTTTTTTTTCAAAATCTAGATTTTTATAAAATCACAGTTTTTTTCAAAATTATCAACATTATTGAAAGTTCTTAATTTTTTTTTTTCAAAATCTAGATTTTTATAAAATCACAGTTTTTTTTTTAAATTTAAATTTTTCTTAAACATTGTTAATTATTTTTCTAAGCCTCTCAACTATTTTTTTTTTCGAAATTCATAATTTTTTTGTTCTTAATTTTTTACCTGAGCATTAGAAACGATTTAGGACCGTCTCTAATGCAAACGGTCTTTGACAGTCTCAAATGACCGCTATAAAATGGCTAAGGACCGTCTCTAATGCAGACAGTCTTTGACAACTGCTATAAGACAGCTAAGGACCGTCTCTAATACAAATGGTCTTTGACAGTCTCAGATTACCTGTAAAAGACGACCAATGACCGTCTCTAATGCAGACGGTCCTTGACAGTCTCAGATTACAAGTAAAAGACAGCCAATGACCATCTCTAATGCGGACGGTCTTTGACCGTCTCAGATGACCGCATATAAGATGGTCAAAGACCGTCTTTTATTCTAGACGGTCGATGGTCGTCTTTTCTCCACAGTTAACAATGGATTCTGACCATCTTAAATGATTTGTGGACGTTCAATATTTTTAAGATAATATTAAGGATGGTCAAGAGCTGTCTAAAATTTTAGAGACGGCATGCGGCCGTCTCTAAACCGTCTTTAAACCAAGGAATTTTACAAATGGTCCACAACCGTCTCAAAATTCATCCTTTTTTTCCATTTTTCATGTAGTGTTTGTAATAGGCAATTTGAGAACTTAATAAAGAAATATGGCATCTCTCATAAAGTGAGAACTCCATACCACCTATAGACAAGCAGGCAAGCCGAGATTTCCAACAGGGAAATTAAACAAATTCTGAAAAAAATGATTAACCATGACCGTAAAGATTAGTCAATTCGCTTGACTGATGCCTTATAGGCTTACTGTATAATTTTTAAGACTCCCATTGGAATGTCTCTGTTTAGACTCGTCTATGGAAAGCTTGCCACCTACCCGTGAAGTTGGAGCATAGAGCCTACTGGGCTATCAAAAATTTAAAATTTAACAATGTTGGCTCGCTGCGTAAACTTCAATTGAATGAACTTGAAGAAATCCAGAACGACACTTGTGAGAACTTAAGAATTTACGAAGATATGATGAAGGTATTCCATGATAGGAACATCCTTCGGAAATCTTTTATAACCGGTCAAAAAGTCCTATACAATTCTCGATTACATCTTTTTCTAGGTAAACTTCGATCTCATTAGATCGGTCCCTTTATTATTACTAATGTCTACCTCATGGGGCCATAGAAATAAAGAATTCGACGAATGGTAATGCTTTTAAAGTGAATGGACATCTGAAAAGGCCGAGCAAAGAGTCCTAGGAGGGGGGGTGAATAGGACTATGCGAAATTAAAAATTAAACGTGAAATTCAAACGAATATAAATAAATATAGCAATTAAACAATCCCACAATACAGAAATGTAAAATAACCTCAGGTGTACAAGTATTGAGAGGTTGATACAGATGTTATTCTAAGGACAACCTTACACCAAAAGCTAATGGCATATGGTAAGACAACCTGATTCCTGCAACGGCCTGTGTATCAAAATCTCAAACCGATACAAAGGAATAAAGAAATAAATAGTAAAGGAAATAACTAAGCTATTACAACATTCCCACACTTGCATAAAAGAAATTACAACATTCTCTACAAATGCATAAAAGGAAATTTCAACATCCACAAAATGAAATAATCAATCAATCACCACAAGACCAGAAATTATAGTGGTTTGCTTGTGTGTACACCAATTGTTTAGAAAAATAGCCACACAACTACTCCACTCCGAATATCCTCACACAGTGGATATTACCGTTCACTATGAAAATAGGTTTTTCAAGGTTCACCTAAAACCCTCACAATTGTGTCTTTCAAGTGGGCTTACACAATTCAAAAACCCCACACTCTGAGTTTTCTGGCTCGCCTCAGAAAAACCAAAAGAAAGAGATTTTTCTGGCATAATTTTAATGAAACCAAAAGAATGAATTTACAAAACTATAAAATACTTATCTGGATATTCTCCTTTTGATGCAGCCCGGAAGAACCAATTCAGAGTAGAAGTTCAACGTAGATGTTCAATGTTCAAACTCACTTATGAAATGGTTCTAAGTTCTAAATTGATTTTTAAATTAAATCACCTTGGGCTAGCTTGATTTGATTTTGATTCTAAGAAATAGGAAAACTTCAATCCCTCTTTCAAATAAGATTGGAATGTAGAAACTCAAAATCAAATGCAAAGAAAGCTAATTAAAGAGAATATAAAATGAGCACTAAATAGCTTAAGAATATCACTAACTTATCTCTCAGAGTGGTGCATTGATTTTGCTTGAATTGGATATCAAACTCTGAAATTCGTGATCTATTTATAAGTGCAAAAATCGCATCTACGACTGGTCCTGAGGTTGGTTCGACTGGTCGAAGGACCAACAAACTTTTAAAAATTTAAGTGTGATAAGATCAAACCGTTTCACAACTGGTCGAAGGACCTGCTCGACCGGTCGAGTCCTGTCCATGACTGGTCATGTAGAACTCAAATTACTTGCTGGACTTTGAGTTGAGCATGCAGGACTGGTCGAACACTGTTCATATGACCGGTCGAGCAGTCTCTAAGACTGGTCGAGGCTTTAATAAAAAATCTCGAAAATAAGTAACAAACTTAGTACTGGTCGAGAATTTCTTGGACCGGTCGAGCCAGTACTAGGACTAGTCGAACTTAGTCTAAGACTAGTCGAAAAATAGACTATGCACTTATAAAATGACCCAATTAAATTATGTATTCAAAATGACTTAGCCTATGGTCAATCTAGGGTCATTCATATCTTATAAGTGATGTATTAACATTAAATCTTCTTTTGCTTCAATTGATAATTGTTCTTTGAAGTTCACGAAGCTTAAGATCTTGACATATGATAAAGCTTGAACTTGAGACTTTTCAAAGCTTGAAATTGAAGTACTTGACTTGTATTTCATCTTAAGCTTTGAGTACCAAAGTAAGGACTATTGTCATGCCTTTAGATGTAGCTTTGAAACCTTGAACTTTGAAGCTTGGAGGAGTGAACTATCACAAAACTTTGACTTATTCTTAAACATGTATATCTCTTGATCTTGCATTTGAAGTTCTTGAGGTATAGACCTTTGTTCTTGTACATGAGATGCATGATCTTGAATATGTAGATGAGCTACACAAGATACAGATTCCAAGAGGTTTTGGCACTATAAAATTTGATAATCATAGGAGCTAGAAAACATAGTAATCACAATCTCCACCTTTGTCAAATTTGTGACAAAACACACTTTGTTAAAAATAAACATAATATGAACAATAAAGAATTATGCATCAGTTATTAATATAAACCAGTTACAACCTGGTTAAAGAATCATGCACCAGTTATAAATAGGACAAAACAAATCGCATCTACTCCCCCAACAATACTCCCCCTTACGCAAAAAATGGATGGCTACCTATCCACAATCCATAATTCCACAATCCACAATCCACATCCATAATCCAGATGCCACATAACAGAAGCATGATAAAATTCTCCCCCTTTTTTATCACAATATGACAAAGGAAGTAACTAATAAATGATAATGGAAGTAGATAAATAAGGAAGAATAAGAAGAGTAATGTGGAATAAATGAACAAGATAGGCAAGATATTAAATCCATAAACATGCATTGTTCAAGCATGATCAACCATGTTCAACCCCATAAAACAAAAGAAATCTAAGTATCATAAAAGTTATTACAAACCACATACTCAAATACTAATCAGAACCCGATGAAGGAGCAGGTATGGTAGGATCAAGTTAATGAAGTCCCTTATTAAGGCACATAAGATATTTGCACATATATTTGAATTGCAAATCATGGGACACATTCATGTTTTCTACCTTCTCCTCAAGTGAGTGCAAATGCGCATTAAAGTCAGATGGTTGATAATCAGGATCATCTACTGAGTCGGATTCGATTTCATCAAAAATGTCATCCATATTGATGTCATCTAGAGGTAAATCACCTTCTTCTTCATTTGCGGCATCAGCTCCACCAGCACCCACATTGACTTGGCTTGGGGCCAACTTCAAATTCATCTTATTAATATTGGAGTTGTTGAATGGTAGGTGATGAATGGGAGCTTCTCTTACAGGCATAGCCACTAAACTATGTGTGGCCAACACAGTCATAAGATACGCGAAGGGAATGTTACTGTGTCCTAGATGGAGACGGAACTGAATGATGCAATGAGAAATCAAGAATGGAAAACATATAAATGTACCAGAAATGATGAAATGTAGAATAGGGACCATGAACGTAGTAAGTTCGGTTTTGTTAGCAGAATGAGGATAAACATTCGAAATGAATATCCTATGAAGGACTCTGTATCTGGGTAACAAATACTTTGAGCAAGCACATTTCCATTAGTATTCCATTCTGCATCTATATTGCATAAATCTCTGGTAAGCATACGTTTCTCAGTTTCAGATGGTTTTTCTGCTAGAGTGCTAATGTGAATACCTTCATCATTGACAAGTAAATCCATTAAGCCTGAGATAAGATGTCGATCCACATCAATTGGACCTTCTCTGGTTGAGATAGTGAATGTCAGATTTTCAGTAGAAAAATCAGTAATACAAGCATATATAGCTTGCGCAATGAAGTGGTATGCTGGCCCACCCCAATGCAGTATATTATCCCATCCTATAGACTGAAGGAGAGGAAGGATATCAAACGGAGCTAAATGATCAACATGAACAGGTCGTTCAACTATAACATTGTGCAACCTAATATCTCGCACATAAGAGGGATCATCTTTGGCATCCGAAGGTGGCGCACTGTTATAGGAGTCGACCGAGAAGTAGAAGGACCATGAGATCCTTTCTACTTGGTTTTATCTTCCATTTGCACCAAAGATAACAAGGAACAAAGATATTGCAAAAGAGGTAGAGAAGGTTTTCACTAGATCAGATTTTTTAGAAGAAAACCCCAAAAACTACTATGAATTAAGAAATAAACCTCACAAATGATGAAAAGAGAGTGCAAAGAACTTGATTCTCAAGGAAAATGAAAACAATGCACTAACCATGAAGAAAATAGGAGATGGGTTCGACCAGTCGACCTAGGAGCTATTAGAGAAAACACCCAAAATGAGGAAAAAGTGATTTTTTCCCCAAATAAAGCACCAAAACCGCGCTCATGGCTGGTCGAGTACATGCTCGACCGGTCGTGCCACGACTGGTCGAGTATGTACTCGACTAGTCGTGCACAGCCTAAAATATGCAATTTTCATCAAATTTGAAACTTTAAACATTTAAAATAATAAATATATAGATTATCATATAGAAATGCATAAATAATCAATTCAAATTGCATATACCAAGATCAAATTTCAATTTAGAAAACCTACTTTTGTCGACTGGTTTTGTAAATATGTCAGTAAGTTGAGTCTCGGTCGGAATATATTCCAAAGAAATTATCTTTTCTTCCACTAATTCACGAATGTAGTGATATCTAATGTTAATATGCTTGGTTTATGAATGTTGGATTAGATTTTTAGATATATTAATTGCACTGGAATTATCACAATATAAAACCATAGTATCTTGTGCAATTCTGTAATCGCTTAGAAATTTTTTCTTCCATACAAGCTGAGTACATGCATTACTTGCTGCAATATATTCAACCTCAGCAGTTGAGAGCAATACGGAACTTTATTTCTTACTTTGCCAAGAAACTAAACAGTTCCCTACATAGAAACAACCACCACTGGTTGATTTTCTATCATCAATGTCACCAGCCCAATCAGCATCTGTATAACCAGCTAATTACACACTAGAATCATGTGGATACCAGAGACCAAGATTTGCTGAAATAGCGACATATCGTATAATCCACTTAACATCAATTAAATGTGACTCTTTAGGGTCAGATTGATATCTAGCGCAGATTCTTACGCTTAATACAATATCAGGTCAGCTCGCAGTTAAATAAAGTAAACTTCCTATCATATTACGATATAGCTTATGATCCACATTCTTACCTGTACAATCTTTTGAGAGTTTTAAGGTAGTACTCATATAAGTATCAAAATTTTTCCCATTCTCAAATCTGAACTTTTTAACTAAGTTTATAGCATATTTGGTTTGAGAGATAAAGAAACAATTAGATTGTTGTTTTACTTGCAACCCTATGAAATAATTCAATTCCCCAACCATGCTCATTTCAAACTTAGATGTCATAAGATTTTCAAACTCAATAGTCATGTTAGCACAGGTAGATTCATAAATAATATCATTAATATAAATTTGCATTATTAAAATGTGATCATTATGTTTCTTTACAAACAATGTCTTATTAACACTTCTCATTATAAAGTTATGACTTAGTAAAAACTTAGTCAACTTTTCGTACCATGCCTTGAGAGCTTATTTCAAACCATAAAGGGCCTTTTTTAGGCGATATACATGACCAGCATTCTTAAGGTCTTCAAAACCCATTGGTTATTCAATATATACTTCTTCATACAAATCGTCATTTAAGAAAGCACTCTTTACATCCATTTGGTATATTTTAAACTTTCTAAAGCATGCAATAGATATAAATTGTCTAATTGATTCAAGACGAGCTACTGGGGCAAAGGTTTCATCATAATCGATGCCTTCAATTTGAGTGTACCCTTGTACAACCAGCCTAGCCTTGTTTCTAATAATATTACCAAGTTCATCGGACTTATTTTGAAAAATCCATTTTTTTTCGATAATATGTTTATCATTCGTTCTAGGAAATAAGTACCAAACATCATTTCTAACAAATTGATTGAGCTCTTCTTGCATTGCAGCTATCCAGCTTCCATCAGTAAGTGCTTCTTTTACGTGGTTCTATCTGAGATGTGAAACAAACATAATCACACATATCTTCTAACTGTTTACGAGTGCGCACACTAGTGAGAGGGTTTCCAAGAATCTGATTATTTTGATGGTATTTAACAGTCCTTAGTTCAGAGTTATTTTGACTTGATGAAGTATCTGGATTATCAATTAGAAGAACTTTATCATTTTCTGAACTTGAGATAGGTGTATTTAAGTGATTGTCAATAACCACATTAATAGACTCTTGAATTACACAAGTCCTCTTGTTAAGAACCCGATATGCTCGACTATTCAGAGCATACCCTAAAAATATCCCTTCATCACTTTTGGTGTCAAACTTACCCAAATTTTCTCGGTCATGTAAAATGTAGCACTTGCTACTAAAAACTCGAAAGTATTTGACAGTAGGTTTTTTATCAAACCATATTTCATATGCCATTTTACCATTAGATTTTCTAATATAAACATGGTTAATTATATAACAAGCAGTATTTACGGCTTTAGCCCAAAGATTATTATGGAGCTTCATACTATTTAACATTACATTTGTCATTTCTTGAAGCACTCTATTTTTTCTTTCTACTATACCATTTTGTTGTGGTATTTTGGGCGTAGAGAATTCATGTGTTATTCCGTAATCACTGTAAAACTTCTCAAAACTGTTATTCTCAAATTCTGATCCATGATCACTACGGATCTTATAGACATGAGATCCTTTTTCCATTTGGATACGTTTAAGTACCCTTTTTAATTCATCGAGAGTTTCTGATTTGTCCCTTAAGAAGACTACCCACATATAGCTGGTAAAGTCATCAACAATTACTAGTATATACTTCTTGCCACCTCGACTCTCTGTTCTGGTTGGTTCACTAAGATCCATGTGGAGAAGTTCGAGTGGTTTAGATGTGACATTGGAGTTCACTTTTTTGTGAGTACTCCTAGTTTGTTTGCCAATCTGGCATTCGCCACATATCTTATCTATTTTCTGTATTTAGGTAAGCCTCTTACCAACTCTCTTTTGCTCAGTCTATACAAGTTGCGGTAATGTACATGTCCAAGGCGTTTATGCCATAACTTGGTCTCATCGGTATGGACCATGTAACACGATAGA
This sequence comes from Magnolia sinica, assembly GCF_029962835.1. Lineage (NCBI taxonomy): Eukaryota > Viridiplantae > Streptophyta > Magnoliopsida > Magnoliales > Magnoliaceae > Magnolia > Magnolia sinica. Next base: position 41,861,714 of record NC_080589.1, read on the forward strand.
TTAGATGAGCTTGAATCACTTACAATGTAGTAGTTTTCCGAAGTTCTACAACCAGTTAATATTACAGAACCATTTTTATTTAAAATTTCATACCCTAGGTTAGTAAATTTTACACTATGATTATTATTGCATATTTGAGAGATGCTTAATAAGTTGTGTTTTAACCCTTCTACATATAAAACATTCTCAAATAGAGGAAGGTTAAAGAGTTGAACTGTACCTTGACCAACAATTCTACAGTTGCTACCATCATCGAATGTGACTGAACCATCAGTCATATCTTTAAGATTGGTGAACAAACCTTTGTCGCCTATCATGTGTCTGGAGCATCCACCGTCTAGGTACCACTTTGAATGGCTTGTAGCTTTGAAAGCAGTGTGGGCAACCAAGCAAGTAACCTTAGGAATCCATTTCATTATAGTATTGGGTTTAAGAGTATAGTTTGTCTTCTTATGTTTGTAGTTGTTATAAGGCTGACCCATTGGTTAGATTTTAAGAGCACCTTAAGTAAATTAACAATTTTCTCAGCTAAAGGATTACGATTCTAATTTTTATATTTGATATGGTTGCTTTTAGGTTTTAAGGTTTGAAAAGTCTTAGCCTTTTTAGAATAGTTTTAATTTAAACTTTTCCCTTTTGAGTTTGAAGACTCCCCTTTCACAAATTTAAGTGGAGTATTCTTATGTTTGGTGGGAATACTTTTATCGTAGCCCAATCCAGATCGATCGCCACATTTTTTGGATCCGGATAAAAGTTTTTCTAACTTAGGATCACCTTGGGCATACCTCCAAGTGTCTTTTAAACTCAAAAGTGAAGAGCCTTTAAGTTTTAGCTTTTCATTTTCAGATTTTAATTTTCAACTTGGGAGTTTTTGAAATCGAAATCGCACTTCATTTTTTCAAAACAATCTGAAATGTGAGATTTTTCTAAAATAAGATTATCAAAATTTTCTTTAAGTTTTGAAAACTTTTCTTCTGAAGTTTTAGTTTTACAGTAATTTTACAACTTTCCTTGTATAAGGCATTGTAAGCATCTTGAAGATCTTCTTCATTTTCATGATCACTATTCATATTTTATTCATTAGTTGAATCATCATTATCTGAAAAAGTGAACTTGCTAGAGTCATAAGGGCTTTGACTGCATTACTCAACTTGGTTTCAGAATCATCTGACTCAAAAGAGACTTCAAAGCTGGAAAAATCATCCCAAGTAGCCAACATTCCTTTCCTTTTAGGTTTGTTCATTTTAGGACATTTGTTTGCTAAATGCCCATATTCATGGTAGTTGTAAGATTAACTGTCTTTTAAAGATTTCTAGGTTTTAGATTTAGATCTTTTCTTTTCATTAGGTTTTTTTAAAATCAACCCTCTTTTTACTTTTGAAAATCTTATAAAACTTTTTAGCTTAAAGGGCCATATCATCTTCAGAATTTTCCAAATCAGAATTACTACTATTTTCTTGAGAAATACTTTTAGAAGATTTAAGAGCGATGGATTTACCTTTAAGAGCTTTAAAGTTTAACTCATAGGTCTGTAATGAGCCAACTAATTCTTTTACCCTCATATTATCCATATCACAAAGTTCCTGGATTGCAATCACCTTTGAATTGAACCGTTTAGGTAGTGAGCATAGTATCTTTGCACAGACTTTACTTTCTAGGATTCTTTCAACGAGACCCCACATAGAGTTGACAATGTCATTTAATCTTGTAGAGAAGTCCATGAAAGTTTCATACTATTTTCTCAAATTTGGTTGTGAGGATTTGGACTTTAGATTTCTTGACAATTGTTGTTCCCTCGTGTGTCATTTTCAAAACATCCCAGTCTTACTTTGCAGTATCACAGGATATAATTCTCTTGAATTCATCCGGTAATAGTGCGCAAGTGATAACATTCAGAGCCTTTGCATTGGCACTACTCTCACTTTTCTGAAGATTGGTCCAAGTAAAATAAGGTGTTACTTTATAGTTACAGATCCATTGGTACCATCACTTCAGTGGTAGGAGGGGTCCAATTAGTCATTGTGGCTTGCCACACGCTCTCATCCATAGATTTTAAGAAAATTCTCATCTTGACTTTCCAATAGGCATAATTGGACCCATTAAATGGTGGAGGCCTAGCGACTGAAAGGCTATTAAAATTTGACATCTTACAAAGCTCAGATCGATTAGCTCAGGAAATTAATCCAAAAGAAATAATAATTAAAACGATCTATTAAGCTTTGATACCACTTAAAAAAGCCGAGCTAAGAGTCCTAGAGGGGGGGAGGGGGGGTGAATAGGACTATGCCAAATTAAAAATTAAATGCGGAATTCAAACAAATATAAATAAAGATAGCAATTAAACAATCCCACAATGCAGAAATGTAAAACAACCTCAAGTGTACAAGTATTGAGAGGTTGATATAGATGTTGTTCTAAGGACAACCTTACACCAAAAACCAATGGCTTATGGTAGGACAACCTGATTCCTGGAACAGTCTGTGTATCAAAATCTCAAACTGATACAAAGGAATAAAGAAATAAATAGCAAAGAAAATAACTAAGATATTACAACATTCCCACACTTGCATAAAAGAAATTACAATATTCTCCACAAATGCATAAAGGGAAATTTCAACATCCACAAAATGAAATAATCAATCAATCACCAAAGGACCAGAAATTATAGTGGTTCGCTTGTGTATACACCAACTGTTTAGAAAAACAGCCACACAACTACTCCACTCCTAATATCCTCACACAGTGGATATTACCATTCACTATGAAAATAGGTTTTTCAAGGTTCACCTAAAACCCTCACAACTGTGTCTTTAAAGTGGGCTTACACAATTCAAAAACCCCACACTGAGTTTTCTGGATCACCTCAGAAAAACCAAAAGAAAGAGATTTTTCTGACACAATCTCAATGAAACCAAAAGAATGAATTTACAAAACTGTAAAATACTTATCTGGATATTCTCCTTTTGATGTAGCCCAGAAGAACCAATTCAGAGTAGAAGTTCAACGTAGATGTTCAATGTTCAACTCACTTATGAAATGGTTCTAAGTTCTAAATTGATTTTTAAATTAGATCACCTTAGGCTAGCTTAATTTGATTGTGATTCCAAGAAATGGGAAAACTTCAATCCCTCTTTTAAATGAGATTGGAATGTAGAAACTTAAAATTAAATGCAAAGAAAGCTAATTAAAGAGAATATAAAATGAGCACTAAATAGCTTAAGAATATCACTAACTTATCTCTCAGAGTGGTGTATTGATTTTGCTTGAATTGGATATCAAACTCTGAAATTCGTGATCTATTTATAAGTGCAGAAATCGCATCTACGACTGGTCCTGAGGTTGGTTCGACTGGTCGAAGGACCAACAAACTTTTAAAAATTTAGGTGCGATAAGATCAGACTGTTCCACAACTGGTCGAAGGACCTGCTCGACCGGTCGAGTCTTGTCCACGACTGGTCGTGTGGAACTCAAATTAGTTGCTGGACTTTGAGTCGAACATGCAGGACTGGTCGAGCACTGTTCATACGACCGGTCGAGCAGTCTCCAGGACTGGTCGAGGCTTTAACAAAAAATCTTAAAAATAAGTAACAAACTTAGGACTGGTCGAGAATTTCTTGGAGCGGTCGAGCCAGTACTAGGACTAGTGGAACTTAGTCTAAGACTAGTCAAAAAATAGACTATGCACGTATAAAATGACCTAATTAAATTATGTATTCAAAATGATTTAGCCTATGGTCAATCTAGGGTCATTCATACCTTATCAGCGATGTATGAACATTAAATCTTCTTTTGCTTCAATTGATAATTGTTCTTTGAAGTTCACGAAGCTTGAGATCTTGACATATGATAAAGCTTTAACTTGAGACTTTTTGAAGCTTGAAATTGAAGTACTTGACTTGTATTTCATCTTAAGCTTTGAGTACCAAAGTAAGGACTATTGTCATGCCTTTAGATGTAGCTTTGAAACCTTGAACTGTAATGTCCCGAAAAATTTCGTGCCAAGACCCGAGTACTACCTCTATTTTCCTTAGAAGCTATTTGTGAGTTATTTAGCGCTAAACTCGATTGCTTGTGAAATTAGCAATAATCACTTTAAATTTGATCTGCATGATTTAAAACTTGTAGAATAGTTAGCGCTATGTTACTCTGAAATCTGGGATTCATTGCTAAATCCAGTTGCTCTTGGGAATTTTTGGAAGTTTTGGATCGGACCTGGACCGCGCGTCGAAAGTCTGATAGCGATGATCTTAGACAGTATTGGTCACCATGTGGACTTAGCCATCACCTCAAAAATCAAGTCCAGATGATGTTCTGGGTCGATTTGATTGAGACCGGAGTGAAGAGTGTGAGAACGGTGAGAAATTAAATGTGATTTTATAAAATCTAAGTCGTGTCGCTTGCGCGACGATTTTAAGCAATCTGACCATTGGAATCTGACCCAATTTCACCCTCTGATCAGGGAAGATGGCCCAGACATGTCATGATGCTTGTGGACCTGATCGAGTTTCGGTGACCGTTGAATTGAGTGTGGTCCGCCGCGGCTGATCTGTATAGCCGATTGGTACGAAAACTCAGTCTGACCTAGATCCATGGTCAGTGAGCTTAAGTCCGACCGCACGTGGAAAGAGGCCCACCGGAAGTGTTCCGTTGGATCGAGAGAGGCCTGTTTTGGTTATAACCTAAGTATACCTTGGCCCTGGGGTTATTTTCATCAATATTAGGCTATATATAAAGACCCTAAAACCATCGCTCTCTTTTCCATACGAATTTCCTAACCCTAGCTAAGAAAGAGAGAGGAAAAGAGAGAGAAAGTGAGAGAGAAGTTGGTGAATCATCTCAAGATTCATTCCTGTTACTCTACATCCTTAAACCATCGCTTTTGAATCGTTATTCCGACGATTCTGAGTCCATCCTTGGGTAAGTTAACCTAACCCTAATCTGTTTTAAAGCTTAGAATAGTCTATGTGTTGTTGTAGCTCATTTTTATTCTTACCTTAGGTTATCCTGTCGCCGTTGACGAAGACATAACGTCTGAATCAGTTCAGTGCTCTATTTCTAGTTTAAGGTGCGGACTTTAATCGTATAGGTTATGGTTTTCAAGGCTTTCAAAGTCAGTTAATGGTTTATTCTTGTTGTGGATGCAATTTGACATGTCAAATGCTATGTTTATTTTGCGTTCCTGATATGCATGTGTTATATTGAGATTTGTGTATTCTATGTATATGTAGGAAGTACCGTATACGTATAAAATATGAACATGTGATTGCCATGATTATCTATCGTGTATTTGTGCTAGATGCATGTGTGACAACTCCTTAGCAAAAGGAATTGTCCAAATGCTTGTATTTCAACATATGTCATGTATGTTGAACCTTGCATTCTAAGTGTTTGTAGAAATGTCTGAATGACTTAAAGTGCAATATATTATCCTATTTGCAGGCGTTGAGAAGCGATTCTCGACTCTCCTATTGGTGTGTATGATTTACTACATGCAAGTCACATTCATCGTTGTTTAACTTCAAGTATTACTTATGTTTAAATCCATGTAAAGTTGATATTCTTCAAACGCTCACATACTACATGATTTGAATTGTTGTTCCATTACTATTCTAAATTCTATGTGAATATCTGTTGGAGTGGAATGTGTTTGGGACTATGAATAGTCCAGGAAATTGATAATCGGCCTTGAGTTCGTGGCTGAGGTTGCTTTCGCCACGTAGGCCGTGATTTGACGAACCCGAGTCGTATTAGAGTTGTCGGCAGTGGTTTGGCCATACGAAGTGTTTGCGCACTCTATGTCATTCAACCCAACGTGCGCTCGTGCTAGTCGAGTTCGTCAAGTAACCCGATTGCCTAATGTATGTTCACCATGTATGGACGTTATTGCTTGAATCTAAGGTACCAAACTTACCAGTGCAAATCCTGTTAACCATTGTACTTGGATCCGCTAAGACTCATGAGCTAGACATGGTGGTATGGGACACCGTGGTCGAGCTGTCGGCCTACGCTGGGGTGATGAGCCTCCCCGTAGTGACCAGTGAGCAACCAAACTCGTGAGCCGATTATGGTGATATGGGACACTATATTCGTGTTGTCGGCCTACATTGATTGGTGACGAGCCCTTTGTAGTGACCTCGAGCATACCTGGATACCATATTGAGGTGACGAGCCTTATTGTAGTAACGAAGGTATGATAGGCGTGCATTGATTGGTGACGAGCCCTTTGCAATGACCTAAAACCATATGATCGTCTGAGATTGTCTAGGACTGACGAGCCTAGAATGGATCACTGTTTGAAAATTGATATGAGGAAGGTACCTTAGCTTCCCAATCCTGTTGTATGAAAAGGACTAATAACAACTTGGTAATCATGTTCATGCACCGCATTTGCATGTGCCTGGAAGAGGTGGAGCACTTGAGGTGGTGTCATGCGTAACGTGAGATGAAGACGCTGAGGGTGTACGCGCGACGGCACGCATCATTCTACATACATCCTTGCACTAACAAGAGTACTTAGGACATGTTTGATTGTTCTGCTTTATCATTACTGCTTGATTGAATTGATAACATGTTAACCTTTGCTTTATTGTTTCACTGAGTTGATCACTCACTCCCACCTTCTGGGACGGTGTTTAAACACCAACCAGACTGTCTTAGATGCAGATGTTGATGCGACCCCTGAGGCAGAGCAGGAGTTCGAGGATGATGAGGCTGCATTTTCTTTTATGCAGTTCTCAGGCAGGTTCTTGTGAGCCATGTCCTGATGCGCAGGAATTATGGGTTATTGTAATAGATGATGTCATTTAATGCTTGTATTTTGTTAGCAACACTTGTAAGTATGACCTGGCATGTATACGTATTTCAGGGACTTGCACGTGTACACATTTGTTTCTTTAAGTCTTCCGCTTGCGTCGTTCACTTATCCCTGAATTATGTTTGTAGTTTGGCTTAATCTATTCCATATTTTATGTACTCATATAAACAACATACATCCATCATTAAACATGTTGCATAAGTGATGTTTTGAAACTCGGGAGCTGAGTTATGCTCGACCCCCGAATTTCAGGGCATGACATGAACTTTGAAGCTTGGAGGAGTGAACTATCACGAAACTTTGAGTTGTTCTTGAACATGTATATCTCTTGATCTTGCATTTCAAGTTTTTGAGGTACAGACCTTTGTTCTTGTATATGAGATGCATGATCTTGAATATATAGATGAGCTACACAAGACACAGATTCTAAGAGGTTTTGGCACTACAAAATTTGACAATCATAGGAGCTAGAAAACATAGCACTTACAACATCGTCTCAAGCCATTTGTTAAGAAGTTTGATTCAGAGGACATGTACATGCCTCTAACTAATCATGTGTACCAGGATTGACCTCCTAGTCTGACGGAGGTGTAGTTAGGTTTATTGCTTTCAAAGGATTTAGGATTAGGATAGTCTAATTTCAGTTTGTTTAGCCTTCGTCCTAACCCATTTACATATTAAGAACTTTAGAAAAGCTTCAATTCTCATTCTTCATATATTATCTTCTCATCACTTCCCATTTCTTTTCGTTGTCTCATGTGCATTGCATGCTCATATGTTTTACATTGAGGACAATGTAGGTTTTAGGTTGGGGAGTGTGGATTAGGTAAAACAATTAGTGTTTTCTTAGTTTTGAGCAAAAATTGTGAAAATTTTCAATTTTTAAGCTAAAAACATGTTTGGCAAATGATAATTTGTAGAATTAAGAATGCTTTGAGTATGATGATAAGATAAGAGATTGATTAAAATTGTTGGATTTTGATCAACTGAGTAAGACTATCACTTAAGTTCTTTCATTTAATCGATTAAGAAGAAGTTTGAATATCATAATAATCTAAATCACAAGACACATTCAATTTGCTTTCTGTGAATAGTACTAGAATTTTTGATTGTTAGTATGTATATCATTGAAGGATATTGAGAATTGAGTCTGGAGAATTTTATCCACCTAAAAAAATGAAAAGAACTATTTAAAAAAACAAAGAGATCAACAAAAAGGTCATGTATAATGAAAAGACTGGAAAGGAATGAAAAGTCTGAAAAGAATGAATAAATACAAGTGACCGTCGATATAAAATAAAAAACTAAAAAAGAAAGAAAAATATGATAAGTTCATAATCAATACTTGATTATTCAATAAAGATTAAGGTGATAAGCATGGCTAACATTATGAAATAGTAGTATGTTATGGAAACTAAATATAATTCACTAAAAACATTGGAAAAACTTGATATATGAACTTATACTCTTAAATGATTGATAAAAAAAACTTTTTGATTGATTGCTCGTGTGATTCGGCTCTAGGTTTTTAAATTTGCACTATCGCTTTTTTAAATTGTACTCATTCATACTTGATTGCACAAAAGATTATTTTCTGAAAGTGATTTGAACATTGAAGATTAAAAATCACTTCACGTATGTTTTGTTCGGAACTAGTAAAATGTTGGTTGGGCGTGTGTTGAGTGTGAAATATTATATATTTCTCCCTATTTATACGTTGATTTTATAAACATAATAGTGCTTAATCGATTTAATTATATATGTTTTCATGTGCGAGGTGATTTCGAGAGCTTAAGGTGAAATTGATGCCAAAAGGAAGATTTCTGCTCAAAAGATTACTAAATCAATATTTGAAGATTTGGAAGTTATTAATAAAGAATTCACATGCCAAAGATCTAAGTAAACCAAGTGAGGAATGAAGATAATCGAAAATTTGAAGTGAAGAAAAAGAAAATGAATATTTTCAATTTTTTATGATTTATCGTGACTCAAATTACAATAGATGTTGTGATAGCTTTGAAAATCTTCTTTTTATGTTTTAAGATTATGAGATTGGTAAAACTCGTGATTCACCATCGTCTCCTACGCACAGTGGATGCATGAATTCTAGAGGTGTGCATTTGTGACCCGATCCGACCTGATCTGGCTCGTTCCGAATAGAACCGACGGCCAAGATCGGGCCTGATTGGGTTGTGATTTCCAGATCCGTTTTTTTTTCGGGTCGCGTTCGGATAGACCTCTGTCTGGACTAACCCGACCCAGATACCCAAACCGAAGGGACCCGAACCACACCGAACAGACCCAGACCGATAGGCGGGCAGGTAGTATAAAATATATTTTTTATTTTTTACCCTAACTTTCCTAAAAATGGATGAACGATGTTGATAGAACACATAGATTGGATAAAATATGTTGATCAGGTCATAAGGACCCAGATGAAGGGAAAAAAATAAATATCAACTTGATCAAAAAATTTTATGGCCTACAAAACGTTTTTAATGGTCAAAATTCATTCAACACTATTTTCTATAATGTGGTCCACTTGAGATTTCAATATACCTCATTTTTTTTTTCTAATAACTTAAAATGATCTATATAAATAGATGGAGGGCATGGATGAAACACATACACCATGGTGGGGCCCACAGAGCACCGACGTCCGGTGCCAAGGGGAGTAGCCAGTCCGTCTCTAATACAGCTGTACTGTTCTGGCATCTAGCCTCCTCGAGCGTCGGGCGCTCCTCGAGCTCCGAGTTGTATGAACGGTTCAAAGGAGATCAAAGTTATATGACCCCACAGTAATGTATTATTATATCTACGCCATTCATATATTTTTAGAGATCGTTATAGAGCATTATTCAAAAAATGAATAATATCCAAAGATCATCTGGACCACACGACAAATAGCAGTAGAAAATGATTTTCACTATTAAACCATTTGTGTGGTCCACTTGATAGTTAGATCTGTCTTATTTTTCGTCTCAAGCCTTAATATGAGCTTGCCAAATGGATGAACGGTTTTGATATAGCACACACCCTATGATAAGACCTACAGAACTTGCTAATGTGGATTAAGAATCCTCTGTGCAGCTTGCATGAAAGGCAAGTAACATGATTTCCTACATTGCACGTTAAAAGTTCAATATAAATGCGTATACGGTGGATTGAAAGTTCTTTCATAGCCATGTGGGGCCCACCTTGATGTATATATTTTATCTAAGTCGTTCATCCATTTTGACGTATTATTTTAGGCATTGAGCACAAAAAGATGATATATTAAAGGTTGAAGTAGACCACACCACATGAAACAATTTGATTAAATTCATACGATCCGAATCGTACCTAACCCGATTCGACTCGATTTTCGTGACCGAGTCGGACTCGGTTCAGGTCAGCCCGACCGTGTATCGGATCGGTCCGAATTAGGTGACCCAGATCCGATCTCGGATCGAGTTCGGGTCAAGCCTTTGGGATGTCGGATAGGATCAGGTTAGACATAATCCGATCCGATTCAAACTGATGCCCAACTCTAATGAATTCTCTTCCAATCATCACAATACTCCTTCATTGAGGACTAGATCAATAAAAAGTTTAGAGATGTTTTAATTGCTTCATCTTCCAATTGAATAGGATAGGACTCTGATTTCAGTTGTGTTTGTTGAATCAAGTAAGGTAATATCCTGATAGCTACAAGTGGACCCTTGGCGCTCTAGTTTCCTTTTAATTATTGATATTTTATTCACAATTCCTCTCAATTATTCCAGATTTCAATTTACATCTTTTTCTAGTTTTAGTTCTAGTTATTTTCTTATTATGTAGAAGTTTAGTTCCTGTGGATTCGACCTCGGTCTCACCGAGTTATTACTACACCGTGACCCTACACTTGGGGTTGTGAACAATAGCTTCTAGTTAGATGTTGTTGCCAGAAAACTTTTAAAGCCGGAGTTTTTTCTAATTGTCGCCCAGAGAGTGGTGTCCATCTGTACAACTACCAACTGTCGAAAAAGCTTCGGCCATTCATGTGGTCCCTTCCCATGAAAAAAAATAAAGAAGAAAAAAGAAAAGAGCAAATGATCAAATGACCCTCGTGCGGCAAGAGCTCCACATTTTGAACTCGTCTCACATCTTATGTGGGACCCACTGGGTTATTGTGAAGCAAATCCAACCCATCCATATGAAATGAGTTTTAATTTTGTGTCATCGGCCAAAGTATGAGGGCAAAATTCATCACAGATGGACTATATTAGGGGAAACAGTTCAAAATTAATGAACAATGTTAATGTCATTGTGGGCCACAGAGATCTCTTTGAAAATTGCTAAATATCATTCCATGGTTCACTGCCTCTTAATTAAAATGAACGGCTTAGATCGGCCAAGAGGTGGGTCATTCATGGTTTAGTGGGACCTACAATTCTCCATTCGAAAAGCGTCTTTCATATTCTAAGACGACCTCACCATCCTAGGAATAGCTGGCATAGAGTTTTTTTTTTTTTTTGTAAAATAAAAAAATCAAGGCTGAAAAAAATCTAAGGGTACCAAAGGGGAGGCTAAAGCCTTAACTACGTCAACTACTAAAAAAACCCAGATTTTAGCCTCCATTGTGGTCATATTCCAACGACACAAACTGTTTAACTGACAAGCCTCACTTTGTATACTCCAATGACAACAAATAGACTCTGTCAAGTAGATCACTTCAACTCATTGATTATTTGGCTCTATGGCTTGGAACATCAATGGTCATCATAACCTTTGCATAATCCATGAGTTTAAATATTTAATCTTAGTCTTCTTATTTTTTACCCTGCATATAAGGAGAGCTCTAAATGTGCTTGCCGTTTACAAGGGTCCAAGTTGAATGGCTAGAGTCCCCATACATGGGATGTGTACCAGAAAACCCTCAAACTGTAGGTGAGACGGCCTCCTTGTATATCATACATCAACGTTTCGCACCGGATTAAGTGGTCCTGGATGACACCATTGACAGGTCCCAGTTTGAATGTTCCGTAGCGTAAACAACCCCTAGATTAGACCCCTCCTGGATCCCAGTGTCGTCTGCAAACGGACGGTTAAGAAAAGCTTTAGTGATTGGCTATGAAAAAAAATAAAATAAAAGAGTATATAAGAGTGTTCCTACTCCCGAAAGTTCGCTTGCGGACAAGGTAGGCTATTATTGAATAGTAAGAGTGACACAATCGTACTGTAACCCCCCAAGGCAGGGACCACCATGTTAGCGTCACGTCTATTTTGTTTGGTCACTTTCATCCTGTGAATAAAGAAGATCCAAAACTCAAGTGGTCTACGCCACATGAAATAAATGCTAACGGTTGAATTATGCCTACGGTTGAAACCTTCACTGAGCTGTGATGTTTTATTCACACTTGTCTTGGCGCGTCCTCCCCAATGAATGCCTATAGTTGAAATCTCCGTAGGTATGCCATTTTATTTCCACTTATCCTGGCACGTCCACATAGATCAATGAAATGTTTCCCCATTACTACATTACCGAAAAACCTGAAGACAGCTATTTCTGTTAAAAGAAATGTCACTAACTCAAGGCAAAAAGATCCTACTCAAAATTGGCCTGGATTTCAGCTAAAGGCTTTTCCAGAAAGTTCCTGCGCAAGGATTCTTGGTAGGGCGTAGTGCAATGTTTGTGAGAAATCCAAATCGTCCATTCATTTTTTGAGATCATTTTAGGGGATGCGACCAAAATTAAGGTGGATCCAAAACTAAAATTGAACGCACAAGAGGAAACAATTGGGATTTATTGACCACTGTTGAAATATTTATATGGCCACAAAAGTTTTATATAGGCTTTTAGTGTTTTTAATTCATCCCAGTGAAAATGACCTTATAAACGGTTTAGATGGAATATAAATATCAAAGTAGAGCCTAAGAAGGTTTCAACAATAAACATTCATTTCCCCATTGTTTCATCTCATATGACCCATTTGAGTTTTGGATCCTTCTCCTTTTTTGTCGCATGTCCTGAAATGAGCTCGAAAAATTGATGGACAGATTGAGTTTCTCATAAACATCACAATGGACCCCACCTTACATCCTTGCGCAAGAACTTACTGCAAAAAGCTTTAGCAGGAAATCCGCATCCTTCAAAATTACTAATTTTCTCTTTCTAAATTGCTTGATTGGTGTACATGGATAACTAGACAAATGGGTCAACTTTCACAAGTCTAATCCTATGGCTAATTTAGTCGCTTGGGGTTACTAGTGTTCAATTGAATTCGAGTAAAAGGCTTTATGTCAATTAATGAATTTTAAAAAATTTATCACTCTAAATTCTACTATATATGAATACTCTATTACAAATTTTAAAAAATTGCAGGTTATCCAAACAAAAACAACTTTTATCTTTATAGAGACTATAACTTAAAGCTAAACAAAACAAATATAAATATTTTGCAATTGTAATCAGATAATCGTATAATCTAATTACCTATAATCATATTACAACCTGAAAATTTTACAGGCATCCAAATGACACCCAGCAAAACCGTTTCTAAAATTATTCCCAAGAGGATAGATGGAAAAGATAAATATCATCCTCATCCAAAACTCATTAGCCCTACATAGGTTTAAGGGTGGGCATTCAATCCCTGTTGTTCATAAGTTTTGGATCCGCCACATTTTGGGGTCATAGATGTAATGGATGTGATAGGTGGGCCCTACCGAGCTTCTGCCGACAGGGACTCCCTGCGGGGTTCAAGTTGGGGCGATGCATGGTACGTTTCGGGCATAAAGGTTATAAATTGGAATTCCCATGCAATGACCGAATATAGAAAAGATGTCACTATTACGGGGTTGATTAGGAGCGTCCATTCCGTGAGTCCCTTCAAGCGTACACACAAAAGTGGCTTTGAGTGTGGACTGCTATTTTCTTTGTTTTTTATTTTTTTCTGTTTTTTTTTTTGTACACGCGCGCACACACACCCCACACACTCACGCTAGTGGAATTTCACCACTGTGGGTACTCGAACCCTTGACCGGGAGTTGAAACTCCAGAGAGTCTACCACCCGAGCAAGAGTAAGGACCCAGGACTGCTCTTTTAAATAGTTCCGCGGATTAGTAAACGGACGGCTGGAAATAATAATAGCCACATGGCTTGGAATGTTGAAAATGGACTGCTTAATGGCGGCCGCAGCCTTGGAAAGGCGCGGTCCTTTGTTGAATCGGAGAAACCAAATGGCACAAAATCAAAAATATCCTGAAAAACTAGAATCCTCCTGTACAGCACCTCCTGTTTTAGACAGGACGTAAAACACCTAAGCTTGTTGGGCCCACCATGTCATATATGTAAAATCCACACCGTCCATTGGGTTCCGTATTTGATTCTAAGACCTGGAGGAAAATCAGCGAGATCTGCAACTTAGATGGACCACACAACAGGAAATAATTGGGATGGAATGTTGATCAAGAAAACAATAGCATGTGAACTTAGAGTTTTTAGGAGCAGTTTTAATTGCTCCCAATAGTTTTGCTTTCATAAGATTGATCTTTTGTATCTATGTTATACGTAATAGTTCTCACCTCATATACAGATTGGATTTACATATTAATATGGCGAGCACTGCAGAGATTGGGTGTTTCATATGCTGTTGGTGATTCCTCCTCCACATCGTCGTCTCATCAATCAGTGCACAATCTCTCTCTCTCTCTCTCTCACTCATAAGAAATGGTAATGTTTTGCTTTCTAGCCCACGTGCGTACAGCTGAAATTTCGCCCCATTTTCATCAGCAGGTGGGCTGGGAATCCGGAACCAGTGATGTGGGAAGGACACTGACTGTGTGGCCCGCCTTGATGCATGCGTTGTATATCTACACTGTTTATCCATTTTCAATATCATTTTATGACATGGGCCCAAAAATGAAGCAGATACAGATCTCAAGTGGACCACACCACAAGAAACAGTAGTGAATGGCCATTAAAAATTGTGGGCCACAAGTTTTGGATCCAGCTTATATTTGTTTTTTTCCTTCATCTAGGTCTGTGTGACCTTATCAACAGGTTGGATGGCAAATAAACATTATGGTGGACCGTAGAAAGTTTTTAATGGCAGGCGTTCCATGACCACTGTTTCTTGTGGTGTGGTCCACCTGCAATTTATATCTGCTTCATCTTTTTGCCTATTCCATAAAATGATATGAAAAAACGGATGAATGGTGTAGATATACAACGCATATATTGAGGTGGACCCCAGAGTAAGGGTCTCACCCACATCTGGTTCGGGGTCCAAGGGACCATCTCTGAAAAAGGCACGTGATGGGATGGGCAATTTTAAAATTCAATTGGAAGAGATATTGGAGATCCACTAACATTGGGACAACGTGGGCCCGGATACATCTGTATCGATGGCTGACGGCAGATATCTTCCACATTTTAAAATGCATTCTACAATACCACTTTGTAATCACATTCAGAAATGCCGGCGCGAATTAGGTGAAGCAGAGCTTAGTGACTGAGGCCCTGATGAACGTGGGGCCCACCTAAATGTATGTGTTGTATATCCATATTGCCCATTTGTTTTGCCCTGATCGTCCAAAAATCGAAGCAGATTCAATTCTAAGGTGAACGGTGGTGATTAAACGCCCACCATTAAAAATTCCAAAGGCCCGCGCTGTAAAGTTTATTCACCATCCAACCTGTTGATAAGGTCACGCATATCTGAATGAAAGGAAACACAAATATAGCAGCTTCTTCCGAAACTTTTATAGCCCTCAAGAAGTTTTTAACAGTGGGAATTCAATCCCTAATGTGTGGTCCACTTGAGATTTGGAAGTGCCTCACTTTTGGGTCAAGCCCTAAAATGATCAGATAAAACAGATGGGCAGCATTAATACACAACACATGCATCACACAACATATGCATCACGAAGAATCACGTACATCAGTAAAAATAACCGTGAAACCATTTTTAAAAAAAATAATAATAATTTAACACACGCACATACACCGCCACACACTCATGCCATGGTGGGATTTCACCACCCATGGTTACTCGAAACCTTGACCAGATGTTAAGACTCCTGACAGTCTACCACGGGAGCAAGAGATAGAACCCTAAGTGGAAGGATATATATTCCAACCATGCTACAGAAATGCATATATATGCCAACCATAAGTGAAAGGATGGTCCTATAAAATCCTCTGGGCCAACTTGCCTAGTCTAATTGAGAGTAGCTTCGAAACTCAGTCTCAGTTTCAAACTGATTTAGACTAAAGTTGACTCAACAACTTAAAAGTCAGGGAAAAGAGTGCACACCCTGATCCATAGCTCAAGTAGCAGACTGAGTGAAAGATCCCTCGTTTCAACACTATGGTATCCATAGCTCAAGTGGTAGACTGAGTGGAGATACCTCGTTTCATAGCTCAACCGGCAGACTGAGTGGAGATATCTCGTTTCAACACTTGAGGTCTTGGTATCGATCCCTAGCAGGGGTGGCTAACAGGGAGTGTGTACTGACATGGGTGTGTACTACCAAGCTAACCCAAAAAAGAAAATTTAAAAAAAAAAAAAAGAAAAAAAAAAAGTGGTAGACTAAGTGAAAGATACCTCGTTTCAACACTAAGGTCTTGGTCGTGGGGGTGGCTACCAGTGTAGTGTGAACTGACGGTGGGGTGTACTAACGAGCTAACAAAAAAAGGTAAAAAGAGTGCATATTTAATATATGTGTATGGGGAATCAAACCCACCCAAATCTGGTAAAGGAAAGATGAACCTAACCAGCACATCATTGAGCAATTTAATAATAATACTTGTATTTTTATATTAATAATACTTGTCACAACTATATTAAATATGCACTCTTTTCCCTGGCTAACTTTTAAATTTATAATTCTTAAATATTGAGATGAGTCGAGTACTCTTTGAGTCAACCTAACCGGGGCGAGCATCAAGTGCTTATGTAGTTTTGTAGTTTCAAAATATAGTTAAAAATTAAACATTTTTTTTTTTTTAATCATTTTCATGTGATAAAAATTTCTTTTAGTTTCTGCCTACACTGTGGTAGTCATTTTCATAGAATGTAGCTCAAACAAATGAATGAAAGGCATATTAATAGTTTATAAAGAGAAGGTTTCAGTTGGACAACGGGGACCATAATTTACAGTCTGCTAAGAGAATGACATCCATCCTATCATGTTATTGCCACATCCAACCCTTCCAATGGGTTGGTGTGACAGGAGGATTGCCTTATAAAAAACTTAGGCCCATTAACTTATTAGGTGGGCCACACCATAGAAAATGATTTTTAGCCATTGATAAATAACAAAATGCAAGTGTGGCCCACTTAGTGAGTGGGTGTGGATGAAGGTGATCTCAATAATTAAGCTAACCAATTGGACAAATTTGGATGTCACACATTCATGAAAAGTTGGAAGTTATTTGTTGGGTGGATTGTAATTTATCTAATAGGTTAAACATGAGGCCTCATTTTTAAATGGAAGGACATGTTAATGCCTTGTACTATTTGAAATTGGAATATTATATAAGTGGCACTAAGTTGGCAGGTAGTTTAAATAAATTATTTGATGGGTTACAAGCCCTTCGTAAATAAGAGTTTCAAAGTATTAGTATTAAAGTTGTTAGAAATTGACGTTAAATAAGGTGGGCCTAGCCCATATGTAAAGGCCTAGAAGCCACACACATCATGTGTGTATTATATATCCTCTTCTAAACGATTTAGTTATGTATGTTTTCATGTGTGAGGTGATTTCGAAAGTTTAAGGTGAAATTGATGCCAAAAAGAAAATTTATGCTCAAAAGATTACTAAATGAAGATTTGAGAATTTAGAAATCATTAATAAAGAATTCATGTGCCAAAGATCCAAGAAAACCTAGTGAAAAATGAAAAGAATTAAAGATTTGAAGTAAAGAAAATAAATCTTGAAATTGTCCTGTGAACAAACATATTCCTGAAATTGTCCTGAAAAAACATATTCTGAAACTCGGAATCTATTTTAGTTGTGCAGAGGGAAATATATTTTGAAAAACTGCGTAGAGTAAAGTCTAATTTAGCAAACTATGGAGAGTTTATAAATTTGAGGTGGTTTATAGGATTTTCCAAGTAAGTGCGAAAGTTGGAGTTCCACAACTATAGATAGGACTCCCTAGGATGCTCCAAAGCAGCTTCTAGGGTTTGGAAAGGTCTCAAGGAGTATAACAAAGGGGTGGAGCAGCCGCCAAGTAGTTTTTCTTCTTCCCTAGTTTATTTTTCATACTTTGTTTAAAATATCTGATTGCAATCATGTCTTTAGTTGACTAAACCTCTTAGATAGGGCTAAGAGGTGAAGCTTATAGTATGTTGGGATGTTTATTTTGCTTTGATTTTTATTCTTATTGAACTTCATTGATTTCTAGTTTGATATTAAAGGAATATTTTTAATTTTCTATAATTTATTATGACTTAAATTGCAATAGATGTTATGATAGCTTTGGATATCTTCTTTTCCTATTTTGAGATAGTGAGATTGGTAAATCTCATTGTTCACCATCGTCTCCTAGGCATGGTAAGGTGATGGAATCCCTTCCAATCTTTACAATTCTCCTCCATTAAGAATTAGGTCAATAAAAAGTTCAGATTTGATTTAAATTGTTTTATCTTCCAATTAGATAGGATAGAACTCCAATTTCAATTGTGTTTATTGAAGTAAGCAAGGTAGCATCTTAATAGCTACAAGTGGATCCTTGACACCCTAGTTCTCACTCACAATTACTCTCTTTTATTCTAGAATTCAGATTTAGATTTTCTTCTAGTTCTAGTTCTAGTTTTTTTTAGAATACGTGTAAGTTTAGTCCCTATGGATTCGACCTCGTTCTCATGAGTTATTATTACATCGTGACCCTACACTTGGGGTTGTGAATAAGTTTTTAGCGCCATTGCTGGGCAACTACGGCTACATTTTTTTGAAATTAATTGGTATTAGAATTAAATTAAGATTAAGATTTATTTTTCTGTTATGTTTTTAGGTTAGGATTTTTTTCTGAAATTATTTTTAGAAACTAACATTATTTTCTATTTTATAGGATTCCTAACAGAGCAACTCTTATTCGGTAATGTTGTTCCAGCCCTCTCTCTTATTTTTTTATTTTTTTTAGATCTCTTATTTGTTTTAGTTTTTCTAGTTTTTCTTTTAGGTTTAATTGTTTAGTTACTTGAGGGTTGTGCATGTTTCATGACCAAGTGAGTTTGTGAGAATACTCAACGTCTCTTAAGTGAAGGAGGATTAGTTGAAGGGTTACCTATCCATCAAAGGATTAGACATTAGTTGAGATCCTTTCAGTTAATTGAAGTGATGGATACAAGTCAACCTCAACCTCAACCTTAACCACCAGTTAAGGAAGTTCAAGATGAAAATGAGGTGCATAATGCACCCCCACCCCATACTCTATGCAATTATTTACAACCAGCGGGGGTGAACACACCTTCCTGCATGGTCTTTTCACTTAATGCAGGAAACATGGATATCAAACCTGAAGTGATACAACTCCTTCCTAAGTTTCATGGACTAGATTCTAAAAGTCCATATCTGCACATTAAGGAGTTTGATGAGATAGTCGCTACATTACACTTTCCAAACATGTCTAAGGACACAGTGTGAATTAAATTGTTTCCTTTTCATTGAAAGAGACGGCTAAGACGTGGATGCAGTCTTTAAAGCCAAGAACCATCGACACATGGGCCAAGATGATCCAGGAATTTCTCAAAAAGTATTTCCCGTTTCATAAAACTAACACTTTAAGGAAGGCAATCATGAACTTTGCCCAAAAAGAGAAAGAGACTTTCTTCTAATGTTGGGAAAGGTTCAAAGATCTCAATCGTTCCTATCCACATCATGACTATGAAGTATGGCGAACAATAAGCTTTTTCTCTAATGGATTAACTTTACTAATTCGCTAGTTTGTAGAAATGATGTGTAATGTTAAGTTCATGAACAAAGAAGCCGATGATGCATGAGATTACCTTAATCAATTGGCAGAAAATGCGCAATCATGGGACACCTCTCCAAGACTCATCACTTCTAAGCCTACTCAATCAAAGAAAAGGGGAGGAATTTATGTTCTAAAAGAGGAAGATGATATGAGTGCAAGAGCAGCCAATCTCATAAGAAAAGTCGAGGCCATGAAACTTAAGAAGGTAGAACTTATCAAATCTGATAAGGCTACGGAAGTTGTTTGTAGTATTTGTGCTTTTAACATACATACAACTGAGAATTGCCCAAAAAATTCCTGTTTTTCAAGAGATATTAAATGAGCAATCGAATATCGTGAACAACTACTAAAGACCTTTCAGAGGATCCACCTCAAATCATACAATTCCAGCGGGAGAAACCATATAAATTTCAGTTGGAGGAATGGACAAACGGCTAACCCACAAGAGGCCCTTACTCAATTTTTAAATTAGAAGAGGCCTCAAGAGGATATAGTTCAAAAATTCATACAAAACCAAGAGTTATTCAACAAGAATATGGTACAAGCATTCCAGGATATTAAAACAATGATGGGAATGTTTGCATCGTCCGTTTAAAGGATTGAGTCATACTTAGTGAGTGGGGAGAAAGATATGCTTCCAGCCCAACCTCTCCCCAATCCAATTCCATAATGTGAAATTAGTGACCCTTCAAATCAAATGGAGTAAGCCAAGTCTATCACCACTTTTAGGAGTGGAAAGACAATTGACAAATCTATTATGGTAAGGGCTAAAAAGCCTATGGACATCAAAGAAGATAAGAATGATAGACTAGCATTACTCCACATGGGTTAGAACTAAAACCTCAAAGTAAGCCGATTGCATCATTCCCTCAACAGTTGATTGCACCAAAACCTCTATCTAATTCTCAGGATATTCTAGAGAAGCTTAAATAAGTGAAGGTCAACATCCCTCTACTGGATGTCATTAAACAAATCCCTTCATATGCCAAATTTCTGAAAGATCTATGCACTACCAAAAGACGGCAAAACATACAAAAGAAAATCTTTTTGATAAAAAAAGTGAGTGTCATCCTCAATCAAGATGTGCTACAAAATACAAAGATCCTGATAGCCCAACTATCACTTGTGTAATTGGAAATTACCGGATTGAGCATGCACTTCTTAACTTGAGGGCGAGTGTAAATCTGTTCCTTACTCGGTATATGAACAACTGGATCTTGGTGAATTAAAACCCACCCGGACCACATTACAACTTGTTGATCGATCAGTTCGTGTACTGAGAGGGATGAACGAGGATGTTTTGGTCTAAGTTGATAAATTCTACTACCTAGTAAATTTTATTGTTCTGAATACTCAACCCATTGTGGATGTGAGCACTCAGATACCCGTCATTCTTGGTCGCTCATTCTTTACTACATCAAATGTTATCATTAATGGTAGGAATGAGATTATGAATCTATCATTCGAAAATATGACATTGGAGTTCAACATCGTTTTCAATATTAGCAAATAGGCAGACGATGATGACGATACCCACGACATTAACATATCGATTCTTTCGTGGAAGATAGAGCACTTTGACTCTATAGACACTCTAGAAATGTGCTTGGCCTACTCCCCTGATTTGGATGATGACATGATTAAGGAGATGGATGTCATGCTTGATGCTACGCCAGCACTTGAAGTTAACCAATAGAGGCCACAATTTGAAGAATTACCCCAAACTAATGTAATGCCGTTACCGTCTAACATCAAAGCGCCAAAGTAAAACCTAAAACATTTGCCCTCTTATCTTAAATATGTCTATTTAGATCAAGATGAGACATACTCGGTGGTGATTTTTTCCCACCTTGAGCAAGAACAGGAGAGTGTGCTTATTTCTACTCTCATTGAGTATAAAGGAGCCCTTGGATGGTCGATTGCCAACTTCAAGGGAATTGACCCTTTGATTTGTATTCACAACATTCATCTTGAGGATAATGCAAAGACCTCCCGACAACCACAACGCCGATTAAATCCAAACATGAAGGAAGTGGTTAAGTCCGAGGTACTTAAGTTGTTGGATGTAGGTATCAAATACCTGATATCTGATAGCGAACGGGTGAGTACAACTCAGGTGGTTCCTAAGAAGTCCGAAATCACCATCGTATTCAATGTCGACAATGAACTCATGCCAACTAGAGTTACTACTGGTTGGAGAATGTGCATTGACTACAGAAAGTTGAATAACATCACGAGGAAGGACCACTTTCCTTTTTCCTTCATTAATCAAATCTTGAAAAGGCTAGCTGGTCACTCTTACCATTTCTTCCTTGACGGATATTCGGGCTATAATCATATAGAGATAGCCCTTGAAGATCAAGAAAATTCCACTTTCACATGCCCCTTTGGTACCTTTGCTTACCAAAGGATGTCATTCGAACTGTGTAATGCCCCCACTACTTTTCAGCGATACATGTTATGTATATTTTCTGACATGGTGGGGCAATATTTAGATGTCTTCATGGACGACTTCTCTATCATTAATCCATCCTTCAGCGAGTGTTTGGAAAATCTGAAAAATGTGTTGAAGCAATGTGAGGAAAAGAATTTGGTACTAAATTGAGAGAATTGTCATTTCATGGTTCGTAAGGAAATTAAGGCAGATGAGGCTAAAATTGATCTTATCTTTAACTTACCTCCACCCAAGAGCATACGAGACGTGCGATCCTTCTTATGACACACCAGATTTAACAGACGATTCATAAAGGAATGTAGCCACCTCTCTCATCCTTTATACAATCTACTTCAAAAGGATATACCATCTGAGTGGACTAAGCAATGTTAAGAAGCTTTCACTAAGCTTAAGGACATGTTGACTACTGCACCTATCATGCAGCCACCTACTTGGAGCATTTCTTTTGAGATTATGTGTGATGCGTCTAACTATGATATTGAGGCAGTGTTAGGCTAGAGAAAAGAAAAGAAGCCCTACGTTATTTATTATGCAAGTAAAATTTTAAATCCTGCCCAAGTGAACTACTCTATTATGGAGAAGGAACTCTTAGCTGTAGTGTTCGCTTTGAACAAATTTAGGCCCTACTTAATCAGATCCAAAATCATCATCTACACTAATCTGCAGCATTAAATTACCTTCTCTCTCCGCTTGATAAGATGGATCCTCCTACTCCAAGAATTTGATTTGGAAATACGGGACAAAAAAGGAGTAGAGAACGTAATAGATGACCATCTTTCGAGACTGGATCTCTTCGATTCCCTTAAAACGTCACCTATAAATGATATGTTCCCTGACGAACAATTGTTTAAACTCTGCCAATTACCTTGGTTTGTTGACATTGCTAATTATCTTGCAACAAGTTTCACACCAACTAATTGGAATGCGCAAGATAAGAAAAAAATTCTTCGCCGAGGTTCATAAGTTCTTCTAGGATGACCCGTATTTATTCAAATATTGCCCAGACCAAATTTTAAGGAGATGTGTGCCAGACAATGAACACCAAAGTCTCATCTCCTTCTGTCATTCACAGGTCTGTGGTGGTCACTTTTCTGCTAAAAAGACCACAAGCAAATTTCTGCAGTGCGGCTTTTACTGGCCCACAATGTTCAAGGACACTCATGAGTTTTGTAAATCTTGTGAGCGTTGTCAGAAAATGGGTGCATTGTCCCATCGAAATATGATGCCTCTGAACCTCCATTCTTATCATTGAAGCACTTGATTGCTAGGGCATCGATTTCATGGGACCATTCCCCTAATCATTTAGGAATTTGTACATTTTGCTAGCAGTAGTCTATGTCACTAAGTGCGTCGAAGCGATCCCATGTCAAAACAATGACCATCGTACGGTCATTCGATTTTTAAAAGAAAATATCCTTTCCCAATTTGGAACGCCTCGGGCATTTATTAGTGATGGAGGTTCACACTTCTATAATCGGTCATTTTAAATCTTAATGAAGAAATATGACATCTCTCATAAGGTGAACACTCCATACCGCCCGCAGACAAGTGGGCAAGCTGAGATTTCCAATAGGAAAATTAAACACATTCTGGAGAAAATGGTTAACCTTGACCATAAGGATTGGTCAATCCATTTGACCGATGCTTTATGGGCATACCGTACAGCTTTTAAGACCCCCATTAGAATGTCTCCCTTTAGACTCGTCTATGGGAAAGCTTGTCACTTGCCTGTAGAGTTGGAACATAGAGCCTACTGGGCTATCAAAAATTTAAACTTCAATTTGGACAATACTGGTTCACTGTGGAAACTATAGTTGAATAAACTTGAAGAATCCAGAACGACGCATATGAGAACTTAAGAATTTACAAGGACAGGATGAAAGTGTTCCACGACAAGAACATTCTTTGGAAATCATTCATAACTAGTCAAAAAGTCCTTCTGTACAATTCTCGGTTACACCTTTTTCTAGTAAACTCTGATCTCGATGGACCGGCCATTTCACTGTTACTAATGTCTATCCACATGGGGCCGTTGAGATAAAGAATCTAATAAATGACCATGTTTTTGAAGTAAACGGACATCATTTAAAGCCATTTGTTGAGAAATTTGACTCAGAGGACATGTCCATGCCTCTGATTGATCCTATGTACCAAGATTGATCTCCTAGTCTAATGGAGATGTAGTTAGCTTTTATCATTTTAGTAGAATTTAGGATTAGGATATTTTGCTTTAAGTTTGTTTGAGTCTTTGTGCTAACCCATCTTCACATTAAGAACCTTGGAAAAGCTTTAATCCTCTTTCTTCAGGTACTACCTTTCCATCACTTCTCATTTCTTTTTGTTGCCTCATATGCGTTGCATGCTTATATTTTTTTACATTAAGGACAATATAGATTTTAGGTTGGGGGGTGTGGATTCAGTAAACTAATAAGTATTTTCTTAGTTCTGAGTATATTGTTTTTGAAATTTTCAATGTTTCAAGTTGAAATTTGTTTGGAAAATGATAAATTGTGTATGTAAAGAATGTTTTTAATATGATGATAAGAATGAGATTGAATTTTGAATTGTTAAAGTTTGATCAACTAAGTAGTCTATCACCTACAATTCTTGCATTTAATTGATTAAGAGGAAGTTTGAATATCATGTTAATCTAAGTCACAAGACAAGTTCAATTTTCTTTTTGTAAATAGTACTAGAATTTCTGATTGTTAGTATGTATATCATTGAAAGATATTGAGAATTAAGTCTAGAGAATTTTATCTATCTTAAAAGATGAAAAGAACTAGTTAAAAAATAGTGAGATCGATAAAAAGGTCATGTATGGTGAAAAGGCTAGAAAAGAATGAAAAAGAATGAAAGAATGTAAAGTTTGAAAAGAACGAATAAAAAGAGACTGTCGATATAAAACAAAAAACTAAGAAAATAAGGAAAGGGGATAAGTTCGGAATCATCACTTGATTATTCAAGTAATCTGGAGGTGATGAGCATTGCTAATATTATGAAATAATAGTACTTTTATGGAAAGTAAATTAAATTCACTAAGCACATTGGGAAAACTTGATATATGAACTTATGCTCTAGATTGATTGATGAAGAATCTATTTGATTGATTGCTCGTTTGATTCGGCTCTAGGTTTTAAAATTTTTACTCTCACTTCTTTAGATTATACTCATTCATACTTGTATACACAAATGATTATTTTCTTGAAGAACTTTGAACAATGAGAATTAAAGATCACTTCACGCATGTTTTGCTCAGGACTAGTAAAATACTGGTTGGGTGGTGTGTTGAGTGTGAAATATTAAATATTTCTCCTATTTATACCTTGGTTTTATAAACAGGATAGTGCTTAATCGATTTAATTATACATGTTTTCATGTGAGAGGTGATTTCGAGAGCTTAAGGTGAAATTGATGCCAAAAGGAAGATTTATACTCAAAAGATTACTAAATGAAGATTTGGAGATTTAAAAGTCATTAATGAAGAATTCATATGCCAAAGATCCAAGAAAACCAAGTGAGGAATGAAAAGAATCAAAGATTTGAAGTGAAAAAAAAAAGGAATTCTGAAATTGTCCTGAAAACAAACATATTCCTGATATTGTCCTGTAAAAGCATATTCTAAAACTCAGAGTTTATTTTAGCTATGCAGAGTGAAGTATATTTTTGCAAACTCTGTAGAGTAAAGTTTAATTTAGCAAACTGTGAAGAGTTCATAAATTTGAGGCGTATAAAGACCCCATCCATTCCGTACCATTTTCCATGCATATGTGCATGATGATCGATGCCCTTAGCTTGACCTGGATTGGTCGTTCATAGTACAAACCCGACTGACAGGAACCCTAAGACCTCAAAATGAATCTCATATTGACTGCCTCATCGCCACGATCATGGAGGTATCACCCGTGCGTCGGTATGATACTCCGTTAATGAGATACGTCGTGAAGAATAATAAGTGTATCATGTGCGCATGGGGCCGTGTATTTCATTCCACACATGTACACAACACATGTGATACACACATATACATGCCACACATGGGTGAGAGAATCTCTACCCATGTGTGTGATGTCACACACCCATACCTCTCATCTCTCATGTGCATGAAAAGTCAACCTTTCTCCATGCCATACACTATGCATGACATCACCACACCATGCCATCCCATGCTCCTTTAATCCTCCATTAATTACAAAGCATGAATTAAGTACCATAATCCTACTCTAAGCTAATATTAATCACATTAGCTTAACTTAACCAAAATTTTATCTATTTCTTTATAAATACCCCTCCATCCCTTAGCATTTCACCATTTTCCAAAAGCGAGAGAGAGAGAGAGGAGTGATCTTGGTGGGCCATCAACTCCATCAATCCCATCCCTTCCATCTATCTCAACCATCCATCTAATTCATGAAGGTGAGTACACCCACCCTACTCATTCTTATT
Source organism: Magnolia sinica (assembly GCF_029962835.1). Taxonomy (NCBI): domain Eukaryota; kingdom Viridiplantae; phylum Streptophyta; class Magnoliopsida; order Magnoliales; family Magnoliaceae; genus Magnolia; species Magnolia sinica. Next base: position 41,888,376 of record NC_080589.1, read on the forward strand.
TTGTCTTTGTGTGTTTTTGTATGGTGGAAATGATGTTGATGATAATGATGTGATTAATGGTGTGGATATGTAGGAGAGTACATATAAAAAGATGAAAAAAATGGTGATGATATGATGATAATGGTGTGTTTAATGGTGTGGTTTCATGAAAAAATACATATGAAAAGAATAATAATAGAAAAATATATTTTTTAGTGGGACCTATTGATTGTGGGCCCCACTAGAATTTTGTAGGCCATCCAAATCATCCAAAGTGTGGCCCATGTTGTTGGCCAAACACACACACACACACACACACACACACACACACACACACACACACACCATGAAAATACATAAATAAACAAATAAAATAAAATAAATAAATAAAGGAGGAGGAGTGGACGCCGTGCTGCCAACGTCCAGAGGACGTTGCAGCAAGCAGCGTCCCCGCTACCAGTTATAAGAAGTGAGGGTAGGGGTTGTGGGCCCACAATGGCCCCCCTCCTTGTTGTATATATTTGATCCATGTGGTCCATCCTATTTTCCAGCTCATTTTAAGCGTTTAGCCAAAAAATGAAGCTAATCCAAATCTCTGGTAGGCCACACCATAAAAAAAATCATGTGAAAACATGCTAAAACATATAAAAGTACTTTCTGGGGGCCCACCTGAAATTTTGATGTATCTGAAACTTGGAATGACCCCTTAACCTAGTGGGACACACGCAATAGACGGACTGGATTGTCCTGTTGTGGGCCCCATATTTGAAAAAAAACTATATATATATATATATATATATATATATATATATATATATATATATATATATATATATATAGCTACTAATTGTTGGGCAGCTAGGGCTGGGTTTGGTGGGCCCCACCACAGGCCCTACTTTGATGCATGTCGAGCATCTACACCGTGCATTCGATGGGTCCCCTTTAGAAAATAGGATACCCCAAAATTCAGTCGTACACGGAACTCAGGTGGCCCACACCATCAAAAAATGAAAATAAATATAAATATATGAAGCTAAATAAATCAGCAATTTTCATGGGTCTGATCATAAGGTATATGTTATATCCAAACCATCCACCCATTTGGTGAGCTTGTCTTAAGGCTTGAGAGAAAAAATAATAATAACAATAATAAAAAGATAGATCTAACTATCAAGTGGGCCACACTACAAAAGTAACCGGGATTGAATGTCTACCCTTGGAACCCTTTTGGGTCATAGAAGTTTTGGACCAATGTGAAATTTGCTTTTCCCCTTAATTCAGGACTTGTGACCTTATGAACAGATTGGATGGAAAATCAACGTTAAGGTGGGCCCTATGAATTGTTTAACGGTGAAATCATTATCTCCACTACTGTTTGTGGGGAGGTCTAAATAATCTTTGGATATGATTCATTTTGATTGGATAATGCTCTAAAATGATATCAAAAAAATAAATGAATTATGTATATATAATAAATATATCACTTTGGGGCCCATGTAACTTTGATCTCCTTGAACCTTTCATAAAACTCGGAACTCGAGTATATAGAATTACTTCTGGGGTCCACCTGAAATTTTGATGCATATGAAACTTGGACTGAAGCCTCAACCAAGTGGGACCCACATAATAGATGGACTGGATTTATGAACCACATCTCTGTAGACCCGATTATGAATATTTAATGGAGGGTAAACCTCTCAACTTGTGTGTGATATGTTTCACTTTGATGCAGTTGTTATGCCACTTAATCTACCATGGCTATGACACGACATATATTTAAGATCCTCACCTTTTATCTATTTTATTAACCCTTTTGACGGTATGTTATCATGAAGCAGGCCCATCTAATGATTAGATAGCCGTACATTATGAAATAATATAAATTGAACTCTCATCACTAAAAATTTATTATGGGTCATTCTGATGATGTATTACATATTCAACCCATCTAGCCCATGTACCGGGTCCCCTTTAGAGCATTGTCCCAAAGATCAGTCAATCCAACCTGAATTGGACCATATAATACAAGGTTGCGAGAATAAGGACCTAACTATTGAATCCAACCTAAGGCCACCATGGGGTATCTATTTAATCCATGTGGACCATCCACTTCCTTATATCATTTTAGGATTTGTACTAACATCAAAGTAGACCTAAGTCTTAAGTGAGTCGCATACGACTTAACCTCATGGGAAAGCCCTATGAGCTCCACCATATAGAACTTATTGTAAATTTCATTTATTTTGTGGGTCCAAGAATGTTAAGGCCCATTTTAAGTGAATGCCATGTGGGCCCATCAGTGGTAGCCTTGGGCCAACCATTAGGCCTCTTCGACAAGAGTTTGTAATCTCCATGTATTAAATATATGACAAACTGGTATTGTAATTTTTGAAGTAATGTTGATTAATCCCTTAAATTGGTTGATCATGGACAACCCTTGATCACTTGGCACTTTAGTTAGAGTGCGACCCTTAGTAATAAGATCATGTGACTTGTGTTTAAACCCTTAATCATGTTTAATTATAACAAATATGTAGACTCTAGTGGTGTGAGGGTGTGATATACCTGTTTGGTCCATTAATCATGTAGGTATTTGATGTATATATAACCACCTCATCATAGACAATGGTGGGGTATATTTAGTATATGTAGTCATCTAATTGTATGAATGTGAAATACGTACAAGGCCACCTAACCGTATGAAATCAAGTAGTATTGATGGCCATTCAACAACGTAGGTTTGTGCTTATCGATATAGATACCGCCACTTGAATCACATATAACCAAGTTGTACACTAAACCGAATGTAATGTAGGGTTATGTTACTCAAGCTAATGCTATCACAGTCTTGGATTCTATACGATGTGATCTCTAAACCGTAATTGGTACGATGAAATGTGACTCTTGGCCCTTAACCATGTAACACCAAATATGAGTCATTAACTATGTGACGTGTGATATAAGACTTATCATAATTGGTGTAGCCATGTATTCGTGGCCTATGGGCAAGGACCATTGAGATATATTTCCGGCCCATGTGATGTGGTCCATAGTGATGTGTATTACGCCCAAGTATGTGGCCTACCTATGAAATAGATTTGAGGCCACTTGCAATGTATTCGAGGTCCAATGTGATGTATTTGAGACCCATGATTGTGGCTCATTAAGATGTACTTTAGGCCCATGGGTTATGGCTCATTGTGATATATTTGAGGCCCATGTGTAGGGCCCACTTATTGTGTAGTTGAAGCTCATGGGTCGTGAAGCCTGATGTGGTGTATTCATGGCCCATGTGACAAAGCCCATTGCGATGTGTAAGGCTCATATGAGACGGCCCAATGTGATGTATATGCAGCCCATGAGTGAGGCCCAATGCGATGAATGTGCGGCCCTTGTGTGAGACCCAAAGCGATGTATCTGAGGACCGATGTGATGTGTGATTTCACCATGATGTATGTATTGATGTTTATGTGGGCCATTCCTTGGGGGTAATGTTGGTTAAATGTCCACATTGTTGAAGCCGATTGTTGAGGCCAGTTATTGATATTGATTATGAGTATGTGACAGCATAACATCATTATACATGCCCATACGCATCATCTGCATGTTTGTTATGAGATGTGGTTGACCATTGCATATGTCGTTGGGTAGATTGTTATGAGACTCCCTGATAGGCGGAGGTTATCTTACATGAGTGCACAGTATGCACAGGATTGATGCATGACTGTATTGTATGACTCATGCATCTTGCATTATGTGCCCTAGCGACATCAGGGACGTAGCCTCCACAAAAATATCATGGATGGCCATATAGGACACCGAAAATGTTTGGTTCTAGCATACGGGCGCCATAAATGTCCCTAGGTGAAAAATCCCTAAACCTCCGAGGCTAGGAGACGCCTCAACGTAGAGACCAAGTGGATACATGAGCACCCGAGTGCCGAATACCAGGACGCCTCATCTCCCACTGTATCGTGGTCGGTTGGGAGGGGGTGTGGCCTTACCTGCCCGAGGGTAAGGGGCATTACTAGGCTGAGTTTGACTAGCTCGTGAATGAGTCCATTATCGACCTGTCGGATAGGTATTGATAGACTATTGGCTAGGCAGATAGTGAGGTTTCTTATGCTCACTTGGACTGTGTTGCTGGGAGAGAGACAGTGCCATTTGGAATGTACTAAACCCCGGTGATGATTCCAGAGAGGAACTGTACTGATATGTGGACTTATTAATCAGGAGTTGCATGCTCATTCATTCATTCATTCACTATCCACTCGGGCTGATGGTGCACAACTATTTGTTACATGTACCTTTGCAATGGCCAGGATTTCGGTTGGGGCGCTCGACTAACCTGAGATCAGGAGTTTACCACATTGAGTTTGACAATTCAAATTAGGTATGGGACTAGTTTGGATAGAAGTCCCTTGTGATGGATCCCGTAGCCTGCGATACTACGTACTATCATCCCGACTTCACACTCCAGCATGGTCATTCCATTCACACTGTATATTGTATTACATCCACCGCATACAACATTTTGATTTACTATGCTTTTGTATTTAGATACGGCTGATAGCATTCGTGAACTCATCAGGAATTGTATATTGTATCCTCGGCATATGATATTTGACTCTTCATGACTCTTCATTTGCATAGCTGATCTGTATTGTGTACTTTGATATTATGTGATTATAGCATGACAATATGATGATGATAATGTGATTACGGATGTGTGTAATATAGTTATGGCCGTGATATAAGAGAAATGAAATGGGAGAAATGAAACATGACTTGGTGATGCTGGTAGCATTAACTCGGAGTATTACTATGATGTATATGCATTGCATTGACATTAATGACGTTGTGTACCTTTTGGAAAGTATTGTACTTGTAACCATCAAGATTTATAATAGAGAGTGTTGCTTGGTATTTTAATCATGGATCTTCATACTCAGGTATTATTATATGTATATACAAAAAAAAATCAGTCAAAAATCTTCCTTGTGGTGCGCCGAACTCAGGACTTAGTGTATGGAAGTCGAGTGCCAAATTCGGGGCATCATGGAAGCTATCCGTCCCCGTGTATGGGGCGTGACAAGGCAGTTTCTAGATTTTTCCAACTAGGTGCGAAAGTTGGAGTTCCACAACTATAAATAGGACTCCCTAGGATGCTCTAAAACATCTTCTAGGGTTTGAAAAGGTCTCAAGGAGCATAATAAAGGGGTGGAACAACTACCAAAGAGTTTTTTTTCTTCCCTAGTTTATTTTTCATACTTTGTTTAAGAGATTTGGTTTTAATTATGTCTTTGGTTGGCTAAGCCTCTTAACTAGGGCTAAGAGAGGAAGCTTGTAGCATGATGGGATGTTTATTTTTCTTTGATTCTTGTTCTTATTGAACTTCAATGATTTCTAGTTTGATATTAAAGGAATATTTTCAGTTTTCTATTATTTATTATGACTCAAACTATAATAGAAAATTGTGATAGCTTTGGATATCTTCTTTTCCTGTTTTATGATAGTGAGATTGGTAAATTCCATTGTTCACCATTATCTCCTGGGCATGGTAGGGTGATGGAATCCCTTCCAATCTTCACAATTCTCCTCCATTGAGAATTAGGTCAATGAAAAGTTCAAATTTGATTTAAATTGCTTTATCTTCTAATTGTATAGGATAGGACTTTAATTCCAATTGCGTTTATTGAATTAAGCAATGTAGCATTTTAATAACTACAAGTGGATCCTTGGCACCCTAGTTCCCACTTTTAATTGATAGTTTACAGATTATTCACAATTGCTCTCCTTTATTCCAGAATTCAGATTTATATCTTCTTCTAGTTATAATTTTAGTTCTTTTCAGAATACGTACAAGTTTAATCCACGTGGATTCAACCTCATTCTCATGAATTATTACTACATTGCGACCCTACACTTGGGGTTGTGAACAATCGTCCAATAAAGATAAGGTTGGTTCGGAACCCCATGCACTCAGTAAGGTCAGCCAGTTACGAATACTACTAAAGGCACCACTCCCGAGCAGGAAACCAGATCAGACTTGATCTCGTGACCATTCTCAAGAGCTGGTCAAAAAACCCATTAATTTGCTAGTTCTGACCTTGTCCCAACGGTATCTGCTAAAAATCCCAGCCGAGGATCTCGGAAGGCAATCACAACATGGATCTGCCCAAGATCTTGGCTGAGGATCTCGGGTGATCTTCATGACACATACGGGATCTGAATCCTTCTACAATACACACCTGCCGAATAGGGAGACCACCTTCCACTCCACTGCCCTCTCCTACCTATAAATAAGGGCATTCTTAATGGTGAAATGTACGCACAATCTCTAGCCTAAAACCCTGTTTATGACCAGACTTAGTCATCGGAGGATCCCTTGCATTAGCCAGGGTCTCATTTGTTCGTTCCTTGTGCAAATGCTTAAAGGTCTAAGGAAGGTTAACTAGATTTCTACATCAACAATTTGGCGCCGTCTGTGGGAACGACGTCAAAAGTCGTTCTCATAACCGCCAGTATTCAACAATGGCAAAAGAGAGAAAGAAAGCTCATACCTCCACAGCTGCACCCAATCTTGCACCACTAGAGCAGTCTGTTGACCCCCACGATTCATCTTCCTAATTCTAGGTTGACTCTATGCCAACAGGACCGATGCAATGATCCCAGAATTGGGGAGAACGACTTATCTCTCTCAGGCAGCAAGTTGAGGCACTGACTAACAATATCGACTTGAAAAAGTGAATGTTAAAGAAATAGAACCTCCCCCCGTCTGGGGGGTTGGGGAAGCAACAGCTCGAGTAGTCACAAAAATTCCCACACCATCTGAAGCGCCCACCAACTCCTGAAGGACCAGGCAGATCAGAGCATCTAAGTCGGCGCCCTCCCACATTTTGGACACTACCGCACTGGCCGCCTCTGACTTACACCATGAATTGGAGAAGAAGAGAGGCGGTAAAACTCCCGAAACCGCTGCGGAGGCAATCGTCGAAAGCGAAGATCCTTGGGAAGGCGAGCTTAATGAATTGCGTGGCCAGATCGGTGACATACGATAGGCTTATTGCACAAAAGCTTCGACCTCAATAGAAGCAATACTGGAAGAAATCGAGTCACCATTTATTGCCGACGTCATGCATGCCCAGCTCCCGCCTAGGTTTCAAATGCCTCAAATCACCCCATACTCCGGAGCCACTGACCTAGCCGAACACCTGGAATCGTTTAGGGCTTAGATGGAACTTCAGGGCGCATCAACCACTGTTATGTGCCAAGCGTTTTCCCTAACCCTAACAGGAACAACTTGGAAATGGTTCCGACAATTAAATCCATAGTCGATTAGCTCATTCTCACAACTCAACAAATCATTCATCACCAATTTCATTGAAGGAAAGGAAAGGCTCAAGCCGACTACTCACCTCCTCACCATTATCTAGAAAGAGGACGAGCAACTGAAGGACTACATTAAATGCTTCAACCTAGAGGTGATGCAAGTAAAGGGGCACTCGAAAGAGATCGCCTTAGCTACCATGATGGGAGGCCTAAGGGAGGGGAGGTTCCTCTTCTCACTCCGCAAGAACCCATCGACAACATTGGCTGATCTCCCCAATCGAGTTCAGAAATACTCTAATGCCGAGGAGCTTTTCAGCTTGTGAAAAGCTGCTCAGAACAAGGGAAGCACGACTAGGAAAAAGTGACCTAAGGAGGAAGAAACCCCGACCAACAACAACAAATGGAGAAAGGACAACGAGTCAACTAGAGGTTAGCGTTCGAGCAGACGACCCGACAACAGATTCAGTTCCTACACCCCCCTCAACGCTACCCTCAAGCAAGCCCTCATGGAGGTCCGAGACAAGCGACTCCTTAAGTAGCTGAACAAGATGAAATCTGATGCTGACAAGCAGGACAAGAGGAAGTACTGCCATTTCCACCGCGATCACAGTCATTTAACCAACGACTGCTTTGATTTAAAAGAGGAAATCGAGGTCCTCATCTACAACGGGCACTTGCAGAATATGTTAACAGGAGAGAAGAGCGGATAGACCGTAAGAATGAACAACCCATCAATAATGAAGCCATTGAAAAAATTCGCACCATCTTCGATGAACTCGATGGGGGAGGAGACACAAACTGAGTACGGAGAACTCACCCCCAAAGTATAAGTCACTGCAGTTCGGAGGATCAAATCAACGTCACCAGCAGACCTCCAAAGAAACAAAAAGTAGTATCTAGTGAGCTAACCTTCACTGAAGAAGACACTTGAGGTGTCCACTACCCTCATGATGATGCGTTAGTGGTGACCATGACTATAGCCAATCACAAAGTGTTTCGGATATTGGTGGACACCGGCAGCTCGACAGACATCCTCTTCACTGAAACCTTCAATATGATGAGAGTCGAAAGGTCCTGACTCCAACTTGTCAAACTCCTTTACTCGGTTTTGTAAGAGACAAAGTCACCTCGGAAGGATCCATATAGCTTCCAGTCACGGTAGGAGAAGGACAAAACCAAACAACGACCATGATTGACTTCCTGGTAGTCAACTGTCCCCTGTTTACAATGTCAATTTAGGACAACCTTCCCTCAATACTCTACGAGCAATGGTATCCACATACCACCTTGCCATGAAATTCTCGATTGAGCATGGAGTCGGGCAGGTCAAAGGAGACTAATAAGAAGCTTGGCAATGCTATTCCATGGCATCGAGAACGTAGCACCAAGCGATGACCATCACCTCAGCCCTACTGAATGAAATCATGAATCTCCTCCAATGACACGCCGATGTGTTCGCCTGGTCCCATCAGGACATGCCCAGCATCGATCCAAAGGTGATAGTCCACAAATTGAATGTCGATCCCAACCATTGACAAGTAAGGCAGAAGTGATGAGCATTAGAGCTAGAGTAATATGCAATAATCAGTGAAGAGGTCGATAAACTCCTTGAAGTCGGTTTCATTGAAGAAATCTACTGCCCCGATTGGATCGCCAATGTCATCCTGGTGAGAAAGTCCACTGAGAAGTGGCGGGTCTGTGTTGATTACACCAACCTGAACAAAGCCTACCCTAAGAAGAGTTTTCCTCTTCTGCAGATCGACTAGTTGGTCGACAACACAGTCGAGCACTAACTCCTAAGCTTCATGGATGCTTACTCGGGATATAATCAGATCCTATGCATCCCTACAACAAGTATAAGATGACCTTTGTCACTGACAAAGGGCTCTAATACTTCAAGGTCATGCCCTTCAGACTAAAGAACCTTGGGGTCACATACCAACAGCTCATAAACCAAATGTTTGTTAAGCAAATCGGACACTCTATGGAGGTTTATATTGATGACATGTTCGTTGAAAGCGTCAAATCTGCAGGCCATACCACTGACCTCAAGGAAATGTTCGCAATCCTTCGAAGATACAAGATGAAATTAAACCCGAACAAGTGCGCCTTTGGCATTAGCTCAGGAAAGTTCCTTGGCTTCCTGGTTAGTCAGAGGGAGATAGAGGCAAGCCTTGATAAAATTTAAGCTCCACTGGGCATGAGCTCACCCAAAACAATGAAAGAGATTCAATGCCTCATAGGGAGAATAGCAGCCCTTAATCAGTTTGTCTCTTGAGCCACTGATAAGTGTCTCCCATTCTTCCAACATCTAAAAGGAAAACAGAAGATAAAGTGGACCGAGGACTGTGAGCTGGCCTACCAACAACTCAAATAGCACTTGGGTTCATCACCGCCACTTTCAAAGCCTGAGCGAGGAGAACCACTCTTGCTAGACTTAGTAGTTTCAATAGCAGCGATAAGCTCGGCCCTCATTCGAGACCAAGAAAGAAAACAACTACCAGTGTACTATATCACCAAAGCCCTGGTCCCGACCGAGACTAGGTATCCAGACATTTAAAAGCTTGCCCTAGCTCTGGTCGTCTCATCCCTCCGCCTCCGACCTTACTTTTAGGCCAATACTATAATAATCTCGACCAACCAACCCCTCCGCCAGGTACTCCAGAAACCTGAAGTGTCGGGGAGACTCATGAAATGGGTGATCGAGCTCAACAAGTTTGATGTAAATATTAACCTCGAACCTCCATTGTAAGACCCGTATCCTAACCCATACCATTTCGTAGGCTTCCGCGATCCTCCCGGTCGAATTCCGGTGACCCGCGATCTGTTATCAGCGTTTGCAAGAGATCATGAGTCGTGTCCCATATATCAGAGTCAGCTCAACTCGAAAATTATACCCTTGCGACTGCGTCGTCACCGTAGTTCTAATGCCACGACTCGTGCGTCAAAGCGACACTTAGATCAGAAGTTGTGGTCCACGCATTATAATAGTTGTGGACCTCACATTATGGGACCTACCTACCCCTATGACACCATTCCCTAGGTGTAATATCCTTACACAGGTAATAATGGCTCATCCTTTTAAGTCAACACCTCCCCTTACCTAGGCATTTATGATTGCCTTACATCATTATGACAAGCCAAACTTCTCTCCCTCTCTCTCTTATCTCTCTCTCCCTCTCTCTTTCTTCCTCATTCTCCATTTGCAAGAACCATGGACGTCCAACCCATCCCAAAGTTCCAACCATCTTTCACCTTAGATCCTCACCAATCCAACCTTTATATCATCATCTCCACCGTTGAGGAAGCGTCGTAAGGGCGTTAGAGCATAATGGTAGAAGTTAAAGGGGAAGATCTTGAGGTGGATGTTTCTCTCTCTCCTTCCTTTATTTGTGGCCCATTTAATGATTGTATGTGGTATCCAAACTATCCATCAATTGAACCCCATGGCCGTGCAAGCCATGTGGGCCCTACCGTATGGTGAGAAGAAAACATAAATATTGGATTGATCTAAATCAAGTGGGCCGTCCATGTGGGACCCACGTTGATGAGATAATTCACGTCGTCCGTCCAGCATCTCTGGACGCTGGACGTGCTTTAGTGAAGCTTGAATAGATAGGCGTTTGCATGTGAAAAATAAAATAAAAAAAAATACCAGCTTTATTTAAGATTTTAAGGTGGGCCACTCATGCAGGCCCCCCTTGATGTATGGATTTAATCCACATTGTCCATTCCATTCCTCGGATCATTTTAGGCGTTGAGCCGAAAGATGAAGGCAATCCGACTATCTGGTGGGCCATAGCAGAGAAAATAGTGTTGTTATCGTTGGAATCTACCCTGATGTTTCTATACACTGAAATATGCTCAATATTGGGCTTGTTTGATCTGTTATGGGCTGTAAAATCTAATGGGTGGGGTGGATTCTTCTGATGCAGGCCCCACCTAAGAAAAACCTCAGAAAAACTAAAATTTATAAAAATATGTTAGTGTAGGGCTTCCTTCTGCTGACGTCCAACGTCCAGAGGATGCTGCAGCATCCGCTGCTGGATGTAAGTGGGATGGTGGGCCCCACTATAGACCCCACCGTGATGTGTGTTGAACATCCACACTGTGCACCTAATGGGTCCCCTTTAATTAGTGGGTCACCCCAAAAATCAGCCATGCATGAGACTTAGGTGGTCCACATTTCAAAGCACCAGGGGTTGAACGCCTACCCTTGAAACCCTTTTTTTAGGTCCCAGAAGTTTTGGATGCTTATGATATTTGTTTTTTCACCTTTATCAAGGTCTGTGTGACGCTATCAACGGATGGGATGGAAAGTAAACATTATGATGGGACCCACACCATAACATATATGTTATGTCGAGACTGTCCATCTGATGGACGAGCAACAGCAAGGTGCTGTTGTGCTCAAATGTCAACACGTGGGCCTCACCACGAGGTATTGTTATATCATAACTGTCCATCCATTGGACGTGGCCCCACCTGACGCAGGTGTATTATCCAAACCGTCCCTCAGGATGGTGGACCCTGTTGAAGCATGTGTTATATCCTTCACCGTCCAGACATATCTGGACGGTGGTGAACTGATTAGGATGGGGGTGTAATAGGCCACCCAATAAATGTATATATTTTATATCTAAATCGTCCACCCATTAGACGTGGACCCCACCATGGTAGCATCCGTCTGTCCTAGTTTGAACAACTAAAAACCAATCTTCGCGATCTTTTACAATTCTGCCACCTAGGCATGGGTTGTTGCCACCCCATGGGACACCTTGGACGGTCCAGATCATGAAAAGTGATGATGGGTGGGGCCCATTGTCAAAACCCAGTAGTAAGCACGTCTGTCACTGGACGTTTTGCGCCAGAAGGGAACTGTTTGGATGCTTTGTTCAAAAAAATAAAATAAAATAGGTGGGGCCCACTTCTGATGATATTCTCAGGGATCTACTTCGTTCATCATTTTCTCAGTAACGTGTAAGCCCATGGGTCAAAGTATGAAGTAAATCTGAACTCTATGTGGACCACACTATCCACCTGTGATGAGGCACTACCCACCATTGAAGCAACAGTCTGTTATCCTTTACATGCATGCATATAGAATTTTGCTTATTTACAAATTTGCCACTGTCCCTTCTAGAATAGTCTGTCGTTCATTCCTCCCTACTGCACCGTCCAAAAGAAGTGAAATTTGGCGAATATCCACCATTTTCGTACTCTTTCCATCGGTTCAGTTTGGGTCCCGATCGCCCAAGGATGTCTAAGATACTTTCTTAATGGTTATTGTCTGATCTTGCCCATCGGGTCACTTATACACTGATCCAAAGGATGAATTTTGACGTGTACCGCTAATTTGTGGTCATCGGGCCATATATAAAGTTTCAAGCTGAACGGATGGTGAAAACCCGGTGATCAAGCATTCTGGCTGACTTTCAGGCCACTTGAGCTTCAATTTCTCAAAATTTTTGGATCACTAGCATGTAAATCCGTTGATCTTGGTCCCCTAGGGTCCGTCCCTTACCTTGGTGAATTATGAGCGTTAAATCCATGCTTTTAGCACCCTTTTGTAGTCCATGCTCCTAAATACACCTTGCATCACAAACATGATTAAAGCAGGGCGTTAAACAGTATCATGTATGTAAAATCAGGTAATAATTGGGATCTAATATGTAATATTCGACCCTCATCAGTAGCATGTGGGGCCCACCTTGTATTGATGTAGGTGCACACCCAGCCGTCCATCTGTTGTGCTGCTGTGCAAGGACCACCATGATTTATTTGTTCATCCACACCGTCTAGATCATCTAGACAGTGCTAGATGTGTTTGGACGGTGATGAGGACTCCACCATGATGTTTGTATTTTATGTCCACGTCGTCTTTCTACCGGTCCCACCTTGATGGATGTGATTCATCCACATCGCCTGACCATGTGATAGGACCCACCTGTAATGTATATTTGAGGCCCACTTGTTGTATATTTGAGGCCCACTTGTTTTATGAGACCCATTGGTGCGGCCCAACTTGATATGATGAGGCCCATGTGCAGAGCCCACCTGTTATGTATATTAGGCCCATGTGCAGGGTCTGTCTGTTATGTATTTGTGGCCCTTTTTGGTGTGGCCCATTGAGTTGTATTCTAGGTCCATATGATGCGGCACACTTGATGTATATTGGCCCATTGGTGCGGACCATGTGATGCAGCCCATTTGATGTATATGAGGACCATATAGTGCGGCCCATTTGATGTATATGAGACCCATGTTTTATGACCCACTGAGATGTATTTTCGGCCCATATGTCGTGGGTCATTGTGATGTATTCGAGGCCCATGCGATACGGCCATCATGATGTGTATTAGGCCCATGAGATGTAACCCACCGTGACGTGTATTAGGCCCAGGAGATGCGGCCCACCGTGGCGTGTAATAGGACCATGTGATGCGGCCCATAGTGATGTGTATGTAGCCCTTATATGAGGCCCAAAGTGATATATGTTGGCCCACATGACGAGGCCGATGTGATGTAAATGAGGCCCATCGTGATTGTATGTGAGGCCATGGGCCCACAATATGTTTGGCCTTATGTAGGTCACTCCTTAGGAGCAATGTTGGTTAGATGTCCACATTGATGGGCAATGATGGTTAGATGTCCTCATTGTGACCTTCCCTTAGGCCTTCTTAGGTCATTCTCTTCGTGGGTTAACCCAAATAAGTGGGCCCCATTCACCTTAGACGGATGGCTCCGTGCTATCGGATTTGATATAACCAAGGTCGAGAGCCGATCTTTACATTATGGTTGATTGGTTGTCCATTTATGGACCCCACCTTGCTTATATATGCTGGTTGTCAGTGCCGATTATCGATGTTAATCGTCGGTGCTAATCATCGATGTTGATTATCGGTATCAAGTATCGAGGTCGATTCTGAGTGTCAATTCCGATGGTTGAGGCCGATTTTGATTGTCAAGGCCGATTGTCGAGACCTATATGATGTATATATGACCCGTAGTTGAGGCTCATTGTGATATGCATTCGGCCCATATTTGAGGCTCGTTGTAATGTGTATTCAGCACTTGAGTGAGGCCATGGTGTTGTATATTTGGCCCTTGTATGAGGCCATGAGTCCACTTTATGTTAGGCTCTATGTGGGCTATTCTTTGGGGGCAATGTTGGTATATGTCCATATTGTCGAGACCGATTGTCGATATCAGTTATTGATACTGATTATGAGTATGTGACAATATAGCATATGATATATGCCCATACGCATCATCTGCATGTTTGTTATGAGATGTGGTTGACCATCGCATATATCATTAGGCAGGTTGTTATGAGACTCCTAGGTAGGCGGAGGTTATCTCACATAAGCGCACAACATGCGTAGGATTGATGCATGACTGGATTGTATGACTCATGCATCTTGCATTGTGTTGTGATTACTGTACGCCCTAGCGACATCAGGGTTGTAGCCTCCATAAGCATGTCGTGGATGGCCAGACAGGACACTGAAAATTTATTTTAGCATCATGCTGCCATAGATGGCCCTGGGTGAAAATCCCTAAACCCTCTTAGTACCAGAAGACGCCCCAACATCGAGACCGAGTGGATGTATATGAGCGCATGAGGGTCGAATACCAGGAGGCCGCGTCTCCCACTGTATCGTGGTCGGTTGGGAGGGGGTGTGATCTTACCCACCTAAGTGAGGGGGCAATATCTACGTTGAGTTTGACCAGCTTGAAGAATGGGTTCGCTATTGACGAGCCGGGCCTGATATTGGCAGGCGGATAGTGAGGTCTCTTCCACTTACCCAGTTGTGCGCTCGGATAGGGGCGGCAAGCTGGCGCAGAGTGTAATAGACCCCGGTGATGATCCCAGAGAGGAACCGTACTGATATATGGACTTATTGAGCAGGAGTTGCATACTCATTCATTTATTCATTCACTATCCACTCGGGCTGGTGGTGCGCAACTATTTGTTACGTGTACCTTCACAATGGCCAGGATTTCGGTTGGGACGCGCAACTAACCTGAGATCAGAAGTTTACCACATTGAGTATGAATATCTAAATTTAGGTATGGGACTGGTTTGGATAGAAGTCCCTTGTGATAAACCCTATAGCTTGCGATGCTACGTACTATCATCTCGAATTCACACTCCGGCATGGTCATTCCATTCACACTACATATGGCATTTTGGGTTACTGTGTTTCTGTATTTATATGGTCTAGATACGACTGACGCTATTCGTGAACTCATCAGGAATTGTATATTGCATCGCATCCTCGGCATCTGATATTTGGCTTTTTATGACTCCTTATTTGCATAGCTGTTCTATATTGCTTACTCTGTTATCTTATGATTTATGATCTTGTCAGTATTTCTGTTTACTCTGATAATTACTACTCTTGTCAGTATTTCTGCTTACTCTGATAATCACGATCTTGTCAGTCTTTCTGCTTATTCCGATAATGTAGGATTTATGGATTACCAGTATTTTCGGTATTGTATGATGGTGGCATTGTATTGAATACTTGACACTTATCTTGTGCACACACTTACACCACCCTCTAAGCTCTCTATAAGCTTATGCACAATAGATGTATACAGATGATGATAGGTTATAGCAGTGTTGAGCTTGGAGCGTTAGTGGTCTTCTGGAGCTTGACTTTCGATTTATGTATTTCCCTTTCAGTATTGTACTCAAATGTTTATATTAGTAGATATGTGATGATGATGTTGTCTTTATAATTTGGGTATACTTGTGATTATGCTTATTATGAGTTAAATGTACATTGAAAAAAATAAAAATAAAAAAATCCTCCTTGTAGGATCCTAGGATCGGAATCTGGCGTATGGACACTAGGAGCCAAGAATGAGGTACTACGGAGGCTGTCGGCACCGGATTCGGCGATCGGGATTCCTATGAATCCGATTTTCGAGTTTAGGGTATGACATCCATCAAAGGCCAAGCCATGACGATTTTATTGTTGAGCTTACATGCAAAATTGACTTGGAAACCAGTCCAGGCAACGAGACTGATCAGCCTGTAAGACAGGCGAGCGAGCCAAATCTGCCACTCTAGACACTATACGTCGATGGCTCATCCAATTCTAAGGGCAGCGGGGCTGGGGTAATCCTGGAGACTCCTATTCAGACCTGCACACAATATGCCTTAAATTTTACATTTCAAACATCAAACAACGCAGTAAAATACGAAGCCTTACTAGTCGGACTTATGTTAGCAGCGACAATGGGAGCCTAAAACCTGAAAGTCCGCAATGATTCACAGCTAGTCATCAACCAGAGAGCAAATGAGTGCCAGGGTAAGGAAAAAAGAATGATCGCCTATTTACAAAGGCACAAGACCTCATTAGCAAATTCCCTAAGTCCGATATCAGATTGATCCCCAGACCAGAAAACTCTAAAGCAGATACACTAGCAAAGCTGGCCATAGCGACTGAAGATGACATGCCAAAGTCGATCCCAATCTAGTTTCTCACTGAGCGGAGCATCAACAATTCCAATTCGGATACAATTCTCTTGGTGAATTCGACACCATGCTGGATGAACCGAATAATCTACTACCTTCAGGAAGGGAAGTTGCCTGAAGACCGACTCGATGCCCGCAGACACCGATCCAGGCTGGCCCGGTACACTATGGTTGGGGACAATTTGTACAAAAAAGGATTTTCCCTACCTTATCTTAGATGCCTCTAACCTGAAGAGGCCAAGTACGTCGTGATAGAGATACATGAAGGTAACTGCGACAATCACTCCCATAGCCGTGCCCTCGCCCACAAAGTCATCCAACAAGGATACTTTTGGCCCACCATCTAGAATGATGTTAAATAATACACACAGAGGTGTGACAAATGTTAAAGATTCACAGCAGTACCCCATCAGCCGCCTGAGCAGCTGACCCTTTGACCGGGCCATGGCCCTTTGCCCAATGGGGAATAAACATCATTAGCCCCCCTGCTAACTTGCAGATGTCAAACCAAATTCACGGTCGTCGCATTTAATTACTTCACTAAATGGGCTGAGGCCGAGCCCCTAGCCACAATCACCAAGCATAAAATTACCAACTTCATCTGGAAAAGCATTATATGTCGGTACGAGATTCCGCACACTATTGTTTCAGACAATGGAAGCAGTTCGACAACAATCGATTCCAAGGTATGTGTGAAACCCTTAGTATTCGAAACGTCTACTCGTCACCTCAACACCCCCAAGCCAACAGTCAGGTCAAGGTGGTCAGCAAGATCATCAAGAACCATCTCTGAAATAAGCTCGAGAAACTTAAAGGGGCTTGGGCCGAAGAACTCCCCCATGTCCTTTGGGCATATCGGACCACCGCCCGAACAGCCACAAGAGAAACTCCTTTCTCCCTGACCTTCGGAGACAAGGCTGTTGTCCTAATCAAGATCGGACTCCTTACCGCTAGGATCCATAACTACAACTAGATTCAAAATGTCAAGCAGATGGTGTTAGACCTCGATTTGCTTGAGGAAAAAAGAAGCAAGCCCAACTTAGGGTCGCAGCTCGACAACATCAGGTCACCCGATTCCACAATTCCAGAGCGAGGACGAGAAGGTTCCGAGATGAAGATTTGGTTCTATGTCGAACCTTCCAAAACACCAAGGAGCACGGCTGGAGAGTCCTAGGACCGAACTAGGAAGGACCCTACAAAGTGACAGGCACTACTCAACCTGGGACCTATCTGCTTAAAAATATAGAAGGGCGACCTCTACCACATCCATGGAATGCCAAGCACCTGAAGATCTACTACCCATGAAAGCCGAATAGGCCTAGGGCCAAAATATATAGTTCTGTTACCTAGAATCCACAATAACCAACCAAGTCGGAACCCACATGTAGTCCCCAGAATTTACAATAAAATCCCGAGGTCGAGATATTTTACTTTAAATTCTTCTCGTCACCTATAATAACTCGATCGACATGGCCTACTGAGGATTGAGAAAGTCCTCACCAGTCACCCGACCCTTAAAGAAGAGGTCAGGCCATTAACTGAATAACATCTTCAACACTACACGGTCCACAAGAAGGGCTCGTACTTAAGCCCTAGCACGACCTACAAAGATCGACCTGCCAATTAATAAAAATAAATAAATTGATCCAACCAATCCACCTAGAAGATTCACACAAACAATCATTGCAACAAAAGCTCTTTTCTCATTTATATGATAAGAAGAGTACAAAACAAAAAAAAAGGAACATAACAACAAAAGGGGTACAAGAGAAGGGAAGGTATTCAAGGTTCTAATGGAGGAGGCTGCACGGAAGGAAAGACATCGGCTTCCAATGGGTTGGAGTCTTAAGAGGGGCTGACCTCGAAAACGGACAGGTCGAGCTCGGAGTGCGCCTCCTTAATGTCTTTTAGGCACTTGTCGTACCCAGTGTTGTAGAGCGCATCCCTCTCTTCCTCTCACTCTTTAGAGGACTTTAACTCCTCCACGACCACTTCCTTAGCCTTCGAGATGGACGCTTAGGCCTCCTACATCTTCACGTCATGACTGTGATTCATCTCCCTTAGATCGGACTTCCACCGAGCACCCTTCTCCTAAGCCTCCTTGAGATGCACCTTCACTGTCTCCAGCTCGGTCCTCAACCCCTCCACCTGGGATTTCAGAGCAGCATTCTCATAGAGGAGTTGCTCAAACTTGACGCTCTTCTGCAATAGGGTCGCCTACACCTCCTTCCTCTCCATCTTACTGCGCAATATCTCGCAACGGACATTCACGAGGGAGGGGGCGAACTGAAAGCAAACCCACAATTAGGAGGCACAAAAATTTATTAAATAAAGAAAGATGACCATTACGAAGAAAACAACTTACCCTATAGAAGAGAGCCATCAAATGGCCCACGATAGCATCCAGAGCCATATCCATCACCTGGTGAACTCGGCATCAGGAACATGCTAAGCTATCCAAGGCATGAGGCCCTATGTCGTAGTACTGCCCGAGTTGAGGAGCCTTCACCACCTCAGCCCCCAGCCGGACTACCCAGCTGAGGTGAGGAAGGGTGGACTTCATAACTAGAGGTCACCCGCGCCTCAGGGGACTGGACCCCGGTAGTAGAGGCCGCCCCTGCGAAGGGCCTAGACACCACCAGAGACCATTGATTAGTCTAGAGGAGTGACAACAGAAAAAATGGCGGAGTCAACAACCACCTTCTTCCTCAAAGCATGCCTCTCCTTCTTTTGGGTTAGCTCGGCTGCAGAATGAGCCTTTTACTTAGACCGGTTCTGCTCGAACATCTCTACATGACAAAAAGTAGTAGTCAATAAATGCATAAGGGTGAAAGGAATTTTTGACTATCTCCTAAAGATGTACCTATCAAGAATAAAGTGAGACTTGATTTAAGTAGCAGCTCGAGTGTGATCAGATGCCTCCAAGATCTCAACTCGGCGTATACCAACCTCACTTCAACGATCCGAGCACACTCCTCCCCGCTCACTCTAGCAGGATAATTAGGCAGAACTACCAAAGATGACCACAATCAAAGATGGAGAAAACAAAATACATTAAGGAAAAGCAGTTCGGATATACTAACCTGGTTTAGTGAAGGAGGTCAGAACTTAAGAGCGCAGCCCGGAAGTTCTTGGACCTCCTAATCCCCCGACGCCTAGAACCACTTGCTCTTCCAATTCTTATTAGAGGTCGGGGTGTCTGTGACCATGGCCTTGCCGCTCTATGGCCAAGCAGAAAGGTAGAACCAACCCTCGTGAAAGGAGTTGGATTTAACCTAGAACAGGTGGAGAAACTCATTCATGGTCAGCTTGGGTTGGTTGAGCTTAGACCAGGGAATGAATGATCCCACCAATGCCCTCCAGGTATTAGGGATTAGCTGCCCAAGAGCTAACTCCAAATACGCCAGGACTTTTCTCACTATGCTTTACAGAGGAAGCCTCAACCCACATTAGAGGGCAACCTGATAGATGACCACCTCGTCGTCCTAGGGTTCATTTGGGAACTCTCTTGGTGTGGGAGCTCGGAGTATTAAAGAGTCTGGAATGTGATATCCCGACCTGATCAGCACCAAGTCGGCTTCCGTCAGCATGGACCCTACTGGTCATTTCTCCTCCACCTCTGACGAAGACCCACTGGTTTCCTCCGTCGCCAAGGCAGCCCCTTATGCATCCTCTGGTCGCTCGCCTGAGGATCTCTCCACCATCCGTGACTCATGGGATGCCTGGAAGTCCCTGTTGCTCATCATCACCAACGGTGACGGTGGATTCAACATAGGGTGGAGATCACCTGCCCCACCATCACGCCGGGACGCCCCTCCCCCCCATTGATCGGACAATTCGAACATATTCTCTGGGAAGGAAGGCCGTCGGAAGCTAGAAACTCAAGGAAAAAGGAAAAGACAAAGGAGGGGAGGGGGTAGAAGGGTAAGAGCAAGGATCACCGGGGAAGAACGATTGAAGTCCCACTGGAAATCGTCTGACGTTGGAGAAGAGCAAAAAATGCAGAAAAAAGGCAAAGGGGCAAATAGCCTTGGACGATGCTAGGGCACCCCCTTTTATAGTAGGCCTGCTTGTGCGAGCATCCAATGCTCGCATTAAATGCAATCGCAACACGGATCTGCCCGAGTCTTGGCCGAGGATCTCTGGTGATCTTCATGACACATACTGGATCTGAATCCTTCTACAATACGCACCTACCGAATAGGGAGACCTCCTTCCACTCCACCGCCCTCTCCTACTGATAAATAAGGGCATTCCTAATGGTGAAACATATGCACAATCTCTAGCCTAAAACCGTATTTATGACTAGACCCAGATTTCCTACCTGACTTAGGCATCGGAGGGTCTCCTACATTAGTCAGGGTCTCCTTTGTCCGTTCCCTGTATATGCGCTTAAAGGTCCGGGGAAGGTTAACCAGATTTTTGCATCAACAATATATATTTACTTTGTTATGTTCATTGATATTTTTTCTCAAATGACTTGGCTTTATCTAGTATATGATCAATCAAAGGTATTTTTGATATTTTAAATCCATTCACATGGCAATTAAAAATCAATTTCAAAAGGACATTAAGTGCTTTAGATCTAACAATACTACTGAGTATATGAAATCTACCTTCACATCTTATTTATCCTCTTGTGGCATTACACACCAAACATGGTGTTCATACATCTTGTTGCTCGTCCCATGCATAACCAAGCGAGTGGAAGAGACTTCACTATCCGCCTCATCAATGGTATGCCAAAACTCACTCGGCTCGTCGATAGCAAACCCATTTCACGAACTGGTCAAACTCAACCTAACATATAGCCATCTGCATATGGGTGGGTAAGGTCACATTCCCTTCCAATCGAACTCGACACAATGGGAGACGCATCCTACTAATATTTGGCCCTCGTGCACTCATGATTCCACTCATTCTAGACATTGAAGCATCCTACTAGTACCATATGATTTAGAGCCTTTAACCCATGGACATCCATAGTGCACAATATGTTGTAATAGAATTTTCGGTGTCTGTAAACTCATCCGTTAGTCACGGCAAGGTTGCAGTGGCTTCAACCCTAATATCGCTAAGGTGTATGTTACGACCTAGATTTTGCTAGGGTGTAAATGTAATCGTGACATACATAATGCATTATGCATGGTTGACACTATTTAATTTATGCATCAACAATGCAATAATCATGTGGACGACCCTATCTCGCACGGGTCCCTAATGAGTCATGAGGCATGTAGATTTGTCTTCCATCAGGTAATCTAATCCATGATATGAGTACTACCACAGCCTCGTGGCCAAGTGTCTGTCATGTTACATTTACAGCCATAGCCAGACATTCATAGGGTGGTATGAGCGTCTAAATAATAAGCATGGTATGAAATAGACTAAACATATGATCAGTGTCGTTCATTTTCAGGCCAGGTATACAAGCATGTTACCAACCATGACACATACATATATATTCTCATTCATATATACAACGTAGGTGCACAACATGATAATCGACATTAAATGGTCTTACATAAAGAGAGTGGGAGCCGAACGATGGTCTCTGCTAGAAGTTTAAATGTCCATGTGGCATGGTCCACTTTGAGACTTGTATCGGCCTCACACTTAGGCCTGTACATCTAAAATGAATTAGTGGTAAAGATCAAACATGCACATTAAGGTGGTTCTCATAGCTTAAAATAATCTAAAGAATTAGTTGGACGGCTTGGATAATACACTCGAAATCGGATTGCAACTCAGTACGCTCTTATCCTACTGAGTAAACTCTGTTGGCCCCACCGTGAATGTCTGTGGTTTATCAACGCCGTCCATCTGTTTTCCCAACTCATTTAAGTGGTTGAAACCAAAATTGAAGCACATAAAAAGCTCAAGTGGACCATAGCACAGAAAACAGTAGGAATAATGATTTCCACCGTTGAAACCTTGCTAGGCCCCACAGTGATGTTTATTTATCATCCAACATGTTCATAAGATCACAAAAGCATGGATGAAGGGAAAATACAAATATAAGCTTAATCCAAAACTTCAGTCGCCCTCAAGAAATTCTCAACGGTAGATGTTCAATTCACACTGTTTCCCGTGGTGTGGTCCATTTGAGAATTTGATATGCTTCATTTTTGGGCTGAAGCCATAAAATTATCTGGTAATACGAATGGAAGGAGTGGATAAAATGTATAAATCACGGTGGACCCCACCGAGTTTACTCAGTACGCAATCCGCTTCCAATACACTCCAGCAACAGGTGGGCCCAGGGGCTGTATCAACAGTGCAAGCCACTGCCGATCTATATGATGGGTACACCACAGCTTTAAATCAAGCTGATATTTGTGTCTTCACTTCTAACCAAGGTCACGTGACCTTTCTTGCAGGTTGCTGGTAACACACATGCCACAGTGGGCCCCAGAAAGTTTTAACGATAAGCATTCAATATCCACTGATATACCATGGAGGGGCCCATTCAAGATTTGGATTTGCATCATTGATAGCCACTGTCCCACCTCCAGGTCTTAGGGGTCTTATATACGAGTGGGGTGAAACACATGATCTACATCGGGGCCAACCATTCTCTCAATAAGAGGACAGTCTAGGTAAACAGATAACGCATCGAAAAGGTTCTATGCCTGTCAAACATCTACCCCATCAGTCAGCTGCACCATGGTGGGCCTAGGGCTTAAAAATCAATTCAATCTGTGACTTGCTTGGGCCACACCACATACATAAGTTGGGAGGGGTTACCCTCCGTTAAAACATTCGTAATCATATGTTGGGCCCACCGAGATATGGTTCACAAATCCAGCCCATCCATTATGTGTGTCCCACTTGGATGAGAGGTCAGACCAAGTTTCAGATGCATCCAAATTTCAGGTGGGCCCCACCAAGTGATTTTATATGTTTTGGGCATGTCTTCACATGATTTTAGATGGTATGGCCCACTTGAGTTCCTTATACGGCTGATTTTTGGGATATCCTGTAATTTAAAAGGGATCCATTAAATACATGGTGTTGATGTTCAACACGCATCACGGTGGGCCCACATAGCTTCCCATGAGCTTGATCGCATAGGACCTTTTCCCATATATATATATATATATATACACACCGGTTCACACGTCATTACGTGCGAACCTTGCTATCAATCGTCGGATAAGGCAGATGGTTTGGATGAAGGCGCTCTTAGCGCGAATTTGAAAGAGCGAGTTTCATTCTCTCGCACGTCTCTTCACCCTATTCTCTAACTCTCTGAAGGATGCGGCGAAGCCTTTCACATGAAATTCTTCCACTGAAAACCTAAGTGGGACCCACCGTGATGTTTTTGAGAAATCCAATCTTTCTATCCATTTTGTGAGATCATTTTAGGACATGAGGCCAAAAATGAGCACGATAAAAAACTTAAGTGGGCCGAAAACGTAAGGAATGAACACACATAGTGGAAATATTCCAGGGGTTCAAAAGTTTTGAATCAGGCTAATATTTGGGTTTTCAGTTCATCTTAGTGGTAATGACATTACAAACGGTATGGATGGCATGTAAACATCACTGTCGACCCCAAGGAGGTTTCAATGGTAGAAAATTCCTTACCCACCTTTTCCTTTAGTTCGGCCCACTCGAGTCTTGCATCCTCCTAATTTTTGGTCTCAAGTACTAAAACGAGCTTTAAAAAATGGATGGACGGGGTAGATTTCTCAAAAACATAATGGTGGGCCCCACCTAGGTTTCTAGTGTGTGAAGTCTTTTGCAGGAAATCCGCGTCCGAAAAAATTGCGCTGCGGATTTCCTGCGAAAGCCTTTAGCAGGAAGTTCCTATGGTGGAAACCTATGTGGGACCCGCCGTGTTGTTTTGAGAAATCCTATACGTCCATCCATTTTATGATATCATTATAGGACATGAGGCCAAAAATGAGCAGGATAAAAAACTTAAGTGGGTCATACTAAAGGAAAAGGTAGGTAAAGAAATTTCTATCGTTGAACCTCCCTGGGTCAACAGTGATGTTTACATGCCATCCATACTATCATTACCATACCTCAAACTTTTGATGATTTGGATTAGTTCTTACACACTAATGGTGCAAGGGTGTGTGTAATGTTGTATTAAATGCAACGCCGATGATAGGTTGTAGTTTCAGGTGGACAAATTTGCCTTGACTACCCACTTGTCATGCATAGACTAATCGATCAGAGTTTCTGATGGGCAAGATCTGATTATATCGGCGAGCTACAAAACATACACTCGAATCGATTAGGTACTTAGTGTTATGAAATACAATACTGATGGATGAAATACACAGGGGGTTGAGAAGAGAATAATGTTGTATAATGCTAAAGCAAGAGTTGACGAAGCTGATCTCAGAAGTTGGATGGTTGATAATATTGCAAGGATTCGATTGAGTGGCTTACATCTGGGCCCGTATTGTTGGGGAAGCTTAAAGATTTAACTAGATTAGGCTTGACCTATGCTAGGCTCTCTTTTTTTGTTCTTTCCTCTCTTTGGTGGAGGGATCGAATGGCTAGGCTAAGGGTGGCTTAAGAGACTTAAGGGATGGGGAGTTGTCTTGGTGCTTCTGGATAGATGAAACAAGAAGGAGAGGGGGATATTTATATCCTCCCAGCCTGGTCTTATGAAATTTGTTCAAAGTCAAGGGTTAGAGAAGGCTTGGATGGCTGGGATTCAAGATCGCCACATGGCATGATCTTAATGGCTGGATTGGATGGCATGTGACCATAATTTTGAGTGCAGGAGAGGGTCATCGGAGTCAATTCTCATTGCCGCACGTTCAAAGGTTTAAAAAGGAGGGAAACTAGTGTGTAGATCTCCCACCAAGACAGGAGACATGCATCTCCTGCTTTGTCAAGTGAACTGCCCATACGGGTGCTGGCTCAACCTCCGGGGGTGCGGGATTTTATTTTACTCAGAATTCTGAACGGGCTTGGCCATATGAGCTTGGTTGAAGGTGGCTTTTGGGTTTGGTTTGGCATGGTGAGATGACTGGGTAGGTTGCCTAGATGAGCTGACTGAGTGAGTCGACTCAGCGGGTTGATTCGATGAGTTGACCGGATTTAACTAGGTTTTTCCTAGGGGTAGGATTTGGTTTTAGGGTTTGATTGTTATGTCTAAGGTTTGGATTAGGATCAGGTTTAGGATTTAGATATTAAGATTCCTATGATATAGGCTTTTAGGGTTTAGGGTTTGGACGCGGATTGCGTCCTACCCCCGCCCAGACAGTAATTCGTCTAGGCAGGGCTTTGTGGGGCCCACCATGATGTAAGTGTTTTATCCACACCGTTCAACGCTTTTATCATATCATTTAAAGATAAGATCCAAAAAATGAGGCAGGTACAAGGCTTAAATGGATCACAAAGTGGGTATTGAACGTCCACCATTAAAAACTTCTTGGGAGCGGGAGAAGTTTCGGATGAAGCCGATATTTGTGTTTTCACTTCATCCACATCTACATGACCTTATTAATAGGTTGGATGGTTAAAAAAAAAAAAAAACATCACATTGGCCCTTAGAAAGATTTCAATAGTGGGTGTCATTATCAGTGCAACTTCCTTTGATGTGGTCCACTGGAGATGTGGACTTGACTCATCTTTAGAATATTACCTTAGAATGATTTGATAAAAGCGGTGAACGGAGTGGATAAAACACTTACATCATGGTGGGCCCCACAAAGCCCTGCCCAGACGGATTACCATCCAGGCGAGGGTAGGACACAATCCACATCGTTAGGGTTTAGGGGTTATGTCTAAAGTTTGGATTAGGATTAGGTTTAGGTTTGGGATTTCATCCAACATTAATAAGCTTGTCGATCCGTCCGGGCAGGGGTAGGACGCAATCCGTATCGTAAGGGTTTAGGGGTTATGTCTAAAGTTTGGATTAGGATTAGGTCTAGGTTTGGAATTTCATCCAACATTAATCAGCTTGTTGGCGGGATGGGGTCTCTCTACACACCCTAATAAAAGGAAGAACCATGCCAATGGTCAGAGGGCACTGCAGCGTGGACCATTGGATGCGTGAATGGTACGCCTGGGCGTGAAAAGTGCCATCTTCAAGAGACCAAGTATCTAAGTACAGTCTAGGTTAAAGGCCTACGCATGGAGAAGTGCGGATCATGGGAAGCACCGATGGAATGACCTGGGTCCATGTAACGTGTAAGCTAAAAGATAGCCACTTGGGCTCACCTTTTGGTCCCGAAGGGACCGTTGAGGAGGATGTGTGGGTTTACTAGAGGAGTAGGACTCTGTTTAGTGGGATCCCGACACAAATTTAAGGCTCCTTTTATGCATATGACCAAGGAAGCTGCCTGGGTCTCTCGGTAGAGAGGAAGCACTTTGTCATCTGATTGCAAATGGGAACAGTCACAAAATAAATGTGAGGTTGGAGGTATTTATAAACCTACATGTCCTTTATGTTAGGCCATTGTGGCGCGACCGAGCTCTGCATGGCCATTGCATGGTCGATGCGTGTCCTTGGGGAGATCTGGTCAGCAATGGTGCTTGGCCAACAATTCACCTTCTATGTCGGTGGGTCGCATTGCTAATGTGGCGGTCCGCCTTTCAGAGATATGCCTCTTGGGTTAATATGGTCTGCGACACACTATTCTTGGAGCATGTGGATGGCTAGTGGCTTTCTTCCTCGGAAATTCAAATCGTTGGGGCGGACACGGTGGTTGCTTAGACATGGTGGCTGCGCAATGGCCTAATACTAAAGTCAATTTTCGGACTCAATCCAATAAAGTGCATTTCTTCAATGTGTGACAAATAATGCACCAACAACCGCTGGCAGCATACTTTTTTCGCACCCACTCTTTTGTTTTATATTTCTTGCCTTTTTTATGCTTGCTTCTTTTGTTTTATATCTCTTTTCTAGGGGGTATTAGATTTCAGTAGATATTAGCAGATATTAGGTAATCACATGATACATTATCTAGTTAGTTTAATAGCCCTAAGGTGTGATATCCAACTGATTCAATAGGTTGAACCACCGTGATGAACATTTCATGTAAACCTCAGCTCTATCTATTGATCAAGTGGACCATGCACACTTGTATTTTCCTCTTTATCAATGCCTATACAATGTTTTTTATGGTGTGCCTCACATGATGATTAGATATGATTTATTTTTGTACTAGGTGATCCTCATAGTGGGGCAAATGTATTATAAGGATTGGATTTCACATGCATTTAACATGTTAGAAGTAATCCGCCAAGTGTACTGTTAACCATAGTTCAACCAGCTATTACTCGTTTATAGAAAGAGGAATGCTAACCTGCGCATCCTTTCTCACTGGAACTCATGAATTTTTTTTTTTTGAGAACTCATCTCCTCTGGTATGAGCCCAAAATCTGAACCATCCACGTGATGCAGTACCCTATGAAACCCCAAGGCTCAACTTTTATCCTGATTCACGCTAATGAGGACAAAATCTGGACGACTCCCCGCTCCAACTCGCGAGCTCCGAATCGCTTCAGTCCCTTGGACCTGCATACTCGCAATGAGCAAAGGAGACCCTGGTCTAAGCAGGGGACCCTCCGATGCCTAAGTCAAGTCAAGGGAATTCGGGTCGAAGTTGAAGTGTAGACGGAGAGTGTAAGATGTTGCGTACCCATAGTAGTGGGGTCTTCATTGTATTTATACCTGATCATCGGGCGGACTGAGTCCGTTAATCTCGGCACGATCTGCTCAATTGGTGGGATTTTCGGATCGTGGGGATATTACCCGCAATACAGGGATCGTGTAGCATATCGTGCATATCTGTGGGCGAGGTAATCGGTCATGCCTGCTTAAGGTAGTTTCTTATTTTAGAGCATGAAGCATCCGCATTCTTCCTTAGCCTCGGCTTAGGAGTTCTGGTCGAAGAGGCCCTAACTAATGTGGACATAGGCCTTTACTGTTGGTTTGTTAAACGTGGATTGTGTCATGAGTCTGAGCTGAGCACCGGTCTGGACGGAATATGGACTTTAGTCATCTGTCGAGCATTCTAGATGTCTTCCCTCCGATCTCCAAGGCGGGTCGGCGGATCGATTGAGTTAAATTTTCATGCAACTAATGCAAGTGGTTGATTTATTCATTTCTGGTCGGGACTGCCTATAGCTTTTGACTTGAACATCACATTATCTATCTTGGATCACTCCGAACTGACTACTAGCCTCAAATGAGGAGTGCGACTGGGGCCAAACTGAGAATTCTTCCTTTCCTTCAATGGCATTGTCCATTTGGACTATTTGTTATGCATCCAATCGGATTAATGTGTTGTGGCTCCTATGATTTGAAGGGGTTCGGATATTCCCATAACAGAAGCCCCCTACTCTTCGAGTTTGGATACGGGCTCGAAGAGTAAACATGTACGAAAGCCCAAAGGTGTCTGCTGCCGCACCTTTCACGCATGCATTTATCATTATGACTCTCGTGTCGAAGAAATGCGTCCTCGGGTCTTTCTATCCATGGACCAATCTCTAGTTGACATGTGGCGACCGTTAAGATTTCGAATAATCACTTGGCCTATGGCTGACTGACACATAGGCCATGGGATGCGTCCTAGTGACGCTTCCCCTGCTCGGGCACCGCTTCTGCTTGATGGAGCTCGTCGCTCAATGTCAGAACTATTCAGTTTGGTAGAGTTCAAGCCAATAGTCAGCAGCCACGTATGCTATGGAGTCAACTCGCGACGATTCGGCTGCGGCCATCAATGTCTTGCCATTAATGCAAAGACTCCTCCTTGGCTATATAATCTTCAACGTTTCAGAAACGCTTCTCATTTCCACATTTTGAATTCCTATGGTTATTGATTCCCTGAGGAGGCGATTTCCGGCAGAAGTGATTTCGGCCATCTTGAGGTTTCTGGCAGGGCGATTCCGACCAATCAGGGATTTCTTGACGGAAGCGATTTTTGGCAATTTTTCGGTGTGCACTTCCTCCCCTCTTTCAGCATAACTTCTTTTTCATCTGCTTCTGCGAGATGTCGTCTGATATGGACGTGGTCCGAGAAGATGACAATGACTCTGAGCCAGCGAGCTCAGATGATGGGAGGGGGGCATTAAAGGCCCCTTAGAAGCGGTGCCCCTGTTCCCTTCGCCCCGAAGAAACAAGGACGCGGGCACTCAAACTCATCGGGTCGACAAGAAGAAAGCCATTCGAGCCCCCCGAGACTCGATGGTGGGTGGGGCTGAAATGCTGACGAGTGAGCGGGCATCGAAGGTCATCCCAGGAGGCTCTGTATTGACGGAGTCTCAGATGGAATGGATCCGCTCGGAGTTTGATATTCCAAACTCCATTCAGATAAGGGCTCCCGAGCCCCCTGATACCGCCAACGCATCTGCTGAAGGGGAAGTCACCATTTTCATTTGTGCCTTGCAGTGCGGGCTTCGACTTCCTCTGCACCCCTTCGTCTGGGCCTTGACAGCCTATCTGGGGCTAGCTCTTGGTCAATTCACCCCCAATGCTTAGAGGGTTTTGATCTCTTCCTTCATCATTTGGTGTTAAGTTGAAAATCTTGAGCTGACACCAGAGGAGTTAATAAGTTTGTACTTGGTCAAGCACGAGCCATGTTACTACTTCGCGACCCGAGGCAGCAAGGGGTTGGGTCTAGTCTTGAACCTTCCATCCTTTAACAAGGACTGGAAGAATAAATGGTTTTGGGCTTCGGGCAAATGGGAGGCACCAACAGCGGTGCTCGGAAGCTTGATGACTCAGGTTCCCACCCGATTCACTTCGCCAGGTTGAACCGCATGCATGTTCTTTTTCATATCTTTTTTTCCTTCCATCGTAGTTGAACTAAAGTTTCTTCTTATTTCTGTAGATTTCCCCAGGGGCTTGCCTCTTCTATCCTCTAACCAGAAGAATCGGGTCACTAAGGCCCGGGCGCGATCAGAAGACCTACGCTCCTGGTCAGATCTGATCACAGCTGCCAACCTTCCTGGTCCAGGCTGTGCAAGTCCACAACGCTCCCTACTTGTTTCAATAAGTCTTTGTCTCCTCCCTTTTGGAAGTATCAAACCCCTTATCTTAATTGTTGATTTATTATTGCAGGCATGGCCGAGGTTTCGGAGGAGGAAGGCCACGCCGACTATCGACGAGATGTTAAGGGCCGAGCCTCGAATGAAAATGACCATTCGGAGGAAGCAGGTGGCTCCCCGCGATGAGGGAACTTCGGCCCTAATTTCTGTCGCTGCAGATCTAGTTGTGGCTTCAGTTTCTGTTGCTACAGCTCCGACTGTAGTTTCAATTTTTGTTGCTGTAGCTTTGGCTGTAGGACCTATTGTTGTTGTGATGCTCTGGCTCTAATCCTCCCTTATGCAGTCGTTCCTCCCATAGCCAAGGCCCCTCTCGCAGCTCTAGAGCCTTGCATTGCTGTCCCTTCCTCATCCGAGCGGGAGGAGGCCGTTCGGATGCCTGATGCCATGCTCTCCCCTTCCAAAGCCAAGAATGATCTTAGTGCCAAGGGTCAGGCCTCGGCAGGTAGCAGGACTAGGGTTGAGGAAGCAATAGGGTCGGCTCAGGTGGTGACGAGTAGCGAAAGATTTGAGCCGGGTTACCACATATCTTGCCTAGTTCAATGGGCCAGTAAACATGCCCCGGAGGAGGAGATCGTCGGCCTCTTCGAGAAGGCGGATGAATCATTTGTCAACAACTTGGCCTCTGTCTTCTATCGGGTAACTTTCAAATTTTCCTTGCCTTCAATTTTCGCTGAATTCGAATGCTCATTCTTTTATTTTTACGCAATCCGTTCCAAGGCTCCTCCTGACTCGGGAGAGATTGAAGGAAGTCGTCAAGAAGGATGCCGAGGTAGAAGCCCTCAGGAGCGAGGTCAAGCTCCTACGAGATGAGGCTACCTTCCTCCATTTGGAGCATGCGGAACTCCGGCTGCGAGTTGATGATGGGAAGGCACGAGAGCTCCGGCTACAGGCGGTCGTCAGCGATCTTGAGGCTCGATGCGGTGTTGCTACAGCCGAGCTAACCTGGGCCAGGGCCCATGCGGACTCACTCGCCAAAGAGAACGTTTAGCTGGGGGAAGTACTAGAGCAGACCAGAGCCGAAGCCGAAGAAGAACCGTAGAGGGCAGTTTCCTAGGTGAGGGATGTCCAGCGAGCCGAAGATGAAGCGTCCCTGGCCTCAGCCGTGGCCACCATAGTAGAGGCTTTCAAGTCTTCGAAGGAGAGGGCTGCCGAAGCCACTAAGTTTTATAACTATGGCTTCGACGCTTGCATTGAGGAGGTCCAGGACTTGTACTCGGACCTCAACCTTGAGCCTCTGCTGCCTAAAGACGCAGGAGAGAAGCCTGCTGAAGATGTCCGCCCGGATCAAGCCCCTAGCTCCCAAGCTCCTACTCCTCCGACTGCATAGTTTTCAACATTTCTTTTCTATTTTCTGAACTTAGCTTTTATTATTATTATTATTGGTGAATGGTTTGATGGATAATATTTTTTTGACCCTCTGGAGAGGGCACATGGATGATGATGATTTAAATGTTAATCCATACTTGATTCTTGGATGTTGATTGTTGAGCTAATTTGTCGACAGGTCAATTTTGTTTGGGGCACTATTGAGCCGATCCCTTGACGGTCAGCTCATTGTCGTGCCATTTTTATAGAACTTTGAATCTTTGTAATATTGTCATTGTTATGTCCGGACCCCTAGGGATCGGCTCGTCCCATGATTGACGAGTCACTTTCCATGTATCCGTTAGTTGGGCGATGAACCGACCCCTCTAGTGGCGAGTTGGGTCATCCTTTAGCTTTTCCTCTGACTAACAGGGGATGCCTTGTAGAGTTTTCATGGGATAATGCTCTGACCCCTTCTTTAAGGGATCAGCTCGTTTAGTTTGCCCTTGCTTATGAGAGACAACTTTGCCTTAATAGATAATTCGTTAGTGTAGAAAGGAAGAGGTGAATTATATTACGATCCTTAAAGGCTAGTTACTCAGAGGTGTTTATTAAGAGCCTTAAAGGCCGCTCGCTTGGAGGCATACACTTATTGGGGGCTTTAAAAGGCCATTACATCAGGGATAGTAGACTTTTAGGTGCTTGGCATTCCAGGGGTGGCAGCCCTCGAGATCTTCTAAATGGTAGGAGCTGGTTTGGTCGATCGGACCACGCGATAAGGCCCTTCCCAGTTAGGCCTGAGTGCCCCAGCCCCCGGCTCAGCGTTGTTCTGAAAGACACGGCGAAGGACTAAGTCTCCTGGATAAAACCGCCTAGTTTTAACCTTAGTGTTGTAGAATTGCACCACCTATAGATGTCGAGCAGCAGCTCGGAGTATGGAGACTTCTCTAGCCTCTTCAATTAGATCTAGGTTAGCTGTTATCTGCTAGTCGTTCTGATTCTCTTGATAATTGCTTACTGGAGCCGTAGGGAGGCCGATTTCAACTGACACCAATGCCTTTGAGCCGTAAGATAGTGAAAATATGGTCTCCCTGGTAGACGACTGAGCTGTGGTCTTGTAGGCCTAGAGAACGAATGGAGCTCCTCGGCCCAGCTACCTTTTACTTTTTCCAACTTTATCTTGAGGTGATGTTTGATAACCTTGTTAACAACTTCTACCTGTCTGTTAGATTACGAGTGCCGACGCGAGGAATATGCGTTAGTGATACTTGTAACGCCCTAAAAATCGGGGGTCGAGCATCGGCTCAACTCCTGAGTTCCAACGCATCACTTATGTAACATTGATAATGAAGATTAAATGTTGTCCGTATTAGTGCATTTAACATGAATGAGATTATACCAAAACAGCATATCATACTCCGGAGACAGTTACATTACGCAAGCGGAAGACTGTGATAAGTATATAAAGTATGTGAGTGATTGTGAGTCTCCTAAGTATGATCATGTTACCAGGTCGAATAGTTACAAGTATTATTTCAAAATACAAAATGTCAAAATGTGGTGGTCCACTACAAAGTATCAGCCCTGAAACGCCGTCGATTCAAAACGGTCTACGTAAACCCACCTGAATACTGCATGAATGAGAATGCATCCTTATCATCCTCAAAGTCTAGCTCTGCCTCACAGGCTGCGCCATCACCTGAAACTACAACAGGGTCTGGTTGGTGTTTAAAACACCGTCCCATAACGTGGGAGTAAGTGATCAACTCAGTGGAGCTATAAAGCAAAGGTTAATATGTTATCAATTCAGTCAAGAGTATTGATAAAGCAGCACAATCAAACATCCTTAAATACTCTGATTAATGCAAGAATGATATAAAATAATGATGCATGTCCTCGCCCGCGCTCCCTCAGCGACTTCATCTTACGATCGCGTATGAAACACTTCCTCAGTGCTTGACCTGTTACGCCAAACGCACACGTAATGCGGTACATGAGCGTGATTATCAAATTCTTATTAGTCCTTTTCATACAGCAGGATTGGGAAGCTATGGTACCTCCCTTATATCAATTCCCAAATAATGATCCATTCTAAGGTCGTCAGTCCTAGCAATTCTCATACGATGTTGCGATTTTAGGTCACTACAAAGGGCTCGTCACCTGATCAGTGTAGGCCTAGTTTATACTCTAATTGCTACAGAAAGACTTGTCACCTCTGTGCAGTCTTAGAGTATGCTCGAGGTCATTACGAATGGTTTGTCACCTAGACGTAGGCCGACAGCTCGAATACAGTGTCCCATACCACCGTATTCGGCTCACGAGTTTGGGTCGCTCACTGGTCACTAGGAGGAGGTTCATCACCCCAGCGTAGGTCGATAGCTCGACCACAGTGTCCCATACCACCATGCCCAGCTCATGAGTCTTAGTGGATCGAGGTACCAAGGTTAAAGGGGTTTTTCCACTGGTAAGTTTGGTACCTTAGATTCAAGCAGTAGCGTTCATATATGGTGAACATACATTGGGTCAATTAGGTTACTTGACGAGCTCGATTAGTATGAGCATATATCGAATTGATCGACATGAAGTGCACGAGCACTCTGTGTGGCCTAACCACTGTCGACAACCGAAATATGGCTCGGACTCATCGAACACGTCCTGTGGGGCGAAAACAACCTCATCCACCAAATCAGGGCCTGTTACCGATTGCCTGGCCTATATCATAGTCCTAAGTATATTCAACTTTAGCAGATAATCATATGAGAAAATTAAGGCAGTAGTGAATCAATAATTCAATTCATACAATCATTTGAACATATTAGGAAATACAACTTAAACATGAATTCACACATATGCATTCCATACCTAAACACACGCTATAACATAAATACATGGAGGAAATCATACACATAATTAAGGTAGTTGAGAATCATATCTCAACAATCATACAAAGTATAATTTACTAGCTACTAGTTCATTCGGACATTTTTACAAACACTTAGACTACACTTTTTAACATACAGGACGTATGTTGGCCATAACATGCATTGGAGCAAATCTTTTCGCCAAGGAGTTGTTACACATACAACTAGTATAAACACACAGCAATTAATCATGGAAAACACATTTTCAAATTCTATACGTATACAACCCTTTTTACAAATACATGGAATACACTAAACTCAATATAGTTCATATATATCTGAAACGCGAAACAAACATCGTATTTGGCATGTGAAATAGCACCCACGTCAGTAATAAATCATTAACTGACATTGAAAGCCTTGAAAACCATAACTTATACGTTTATAGTCCCAACCTTACGCCGGTAAACACGTAACAGATTCGTTTTAGACACTTAGTCCTTGTCAACGGCAGATTGGCAACCTATAGCATGAATTAGTTTAGCTATTTCATAACTTACACTATTTAAAATCCTAAAATAGATTAGGGTTAGGTTTTCTTACCCAAGTACGTTGTCAAAAACGCCGGATTTGTGATACAGATAGGGTGGATAAGTGTGTGGAGCAACGGGATCAAATCCCAGGATGAATCTCCAACTCTCTCTCTCTCCCTCTCTTTCCTTTCCTTTTCCTCTCCTCTCTTTCTTAGGGTTTAAAATTCGTATGGAATATAAGAGAGAGGGTTTAAGGCCCTTATATAGGCCCAGAACTGATGGGAATGGCCCCAGGGCCATAGTATACTTAGGTTAGGTCCAAAGATCGGCTGTTCTGATCCAACGGAGCACTTCTGGAGCCCCCTTTTCTGCATGCGGTCGGACTTAAGCTCCCTGACATTGGATCTAGGTCAGGCTGAGTTTTCACTCTGATCGGGTTTATAGATCGACCGTGGCAGACCAGTTTCAGTTCAGCGGTCACCGTCACTCGATCAGGGCCACAAGTACATTGCTATGTATGAGAAATTTTCTCTGATCCGAGGGTGTATTTGGGTCAGATTCTGACTGTCTGAATTCTTATATTTTGCCCTCAAGTGACATGACTCAGTTTACTTAAATTCAGATTTTATTTCTAAAGATATTCACGTTTCTCACACACTTTGCTCCGAGCTCAAGTTGTGCATTTCTAGACACAATTAAGACTTGATTTTTGAGGGATTTGTCAAGTTCAGTAATGCGGTCATAGTTGTATAGTTTTGCAGTTATCGAACTTTCGACGCGCGGTCTAGGTCCGATATGGAGTTTCGGTGTGCTCCCGAAAGCAACCGGGTTTAGGGATGAATTCTAAATTTCATGATAATGTAGCGTCAATGACTCTGCACGTTTCAGGTCTGTAGATCATATTTAAAGTGATTAGTGATAATTTCACAAGTACTTTAGTTTAACAGTTACTAATCTTGACCTAATTGCTAAAGGTTCTGGTCTTGGGTGATTTCTGCCTGAGGTGGTACTCGGGTCTTTGTACGGATTTTTTTTTCGAGACGTTACAGATGTCGAGCCCCTGACACATGCCTCAGAACTTATCATTGTTAAACTGCTTGCCGTTATCAGATACGATGGTGCGTGGAATCCCGAACCGACAAATGATGTTTTTCCAAACAAAGTCGATCACCTTCTGCTCCGTGATCTTTGCAACGGATTCGGCTTCAGCCCATTTGGTGAAGTAATAACTACGACGATAGCGAACTTGACCTGCCCCTTTTCTATGGGCAGAGGGCCGATGATATTGATACCCTACTGAGCGAACGACCACGGACCACTCATGGGAGTCAATTCCTCTATAGGTTGCGTTGGCACGGCCGCATATCGTTGACACTTATCGCACCTTTGGACATAGTTCCTTGAATCCTCCTTAATTGTCGGCCAAACATATCCTTGTCGAAGTATCTTCAGGGCTAGGGCTCGGCTGTCAGAATGGTTCCCTCAAATTCCTTCATGAATCTCTCGAATCACATAATCTGCCTCATCGGGTCGGAGGCACCTGAAGTTAGGCAGCGAATGTCCTTTCTTATACAATATCCCATCTAGAACTACATACCGCGCTGCTCTGACCCTCAGGCGCCTTGCTTCCAACCTCTCCAAAGGAACCTCACCGGATGTGAGGTAACTATAAATTGGGTTCATCCAGTTCCGAGTATCATTTACTGTATTGACCGTTTTCTTCTCCGTCTGGTCGATGTTGGATGTTCTATAAACTGAAATTGCGGTGAAGACTGCTTTAGTTGAAGTAGGGATATGCCAATATGTCCTAGAGGGGGTGAATAGGACTTTTTAAAGTTTTTATGATTTATTAAAAATCCTATTACACTAATCCTAACGATAGACACTTATCAGGATTACTCAAGAGTAACTCTACTAGCTTCCAAGCCCGATAGAGGATCCAATCACAAACTATTCAAGAAGTGAACAATATGTAAACTAGTTTATGATGGATATAAATGTGTATGTGTGTGAGGTGTGATCTCAGATATTCAGATATGAAAATATTAAAGTAAATTACACAATCAACAGAATAGTAATCTCAAATACAGTCATTTTTATAGTGGCTCGACTACTTGTTTACTCCACTCTCGGTAACCGCACTCAACCCTTGAGTGTACCAGATTTCACTAAAGAAGTTTCACAGCGATTCACCTCAAACCTAAGGTTTTAAATCAGGTTCACCTTCAAACTTTACAACCTACACTGAGGCTGACTGTTTATGCTCTCACGAGCAAGGGTCCACACATTGCACCCACTTTTAGGCACACTGCTGACTGTTTATGCTCTCACGAGCAAGGGTCCACACATTGCACCCACTTTTAGGCACACTGGCCAAGGATCTTCCACAAGACCTTAACGGAGGTTTTACACGGTTCACCTCAAAGCCAAGGTTTTACACGGTTCACCTCAAACCCAAGGTTTCACATGGTTCACCTCAAACCTATGGTTTTGACTGGTTCATCTTTAACGAGATGCTTATGCTCTCCACAAAGCAAGAGTCCACACAACGCACCCACCACGTACACTCCCGCCAGAGGCCTCCTAGAGGACTTGTAAGGGTGAGAAACACCTTAGACCCAATCTTATAAATGAATGATCACAAGTATCCTCTGGACTCTAGTTACTTACATATAAGTGGATGAGTCCCATTCAGCGTATTGATGAAGATCTCTCCTTGTTGATGAAGAATCTTTGACTTCCTTGATCCGCAACACAAATGATGTACCAATACGAGGCTTCGGGTTGGGTCAAGGTTAAGACAAAATCCAACTCTATAAAATGTTTTCTTATAATGAAGATAGAGTGGTTCCGGTTATGTATTCAAGGCATCCCAGCTTATGATTTATCATTAAGGAAGTAGCTAGAGGATCCTTGAATGCAGAAGTTCATTCCCCAATCCACTCTATTGAATATCAGTGATGAGGGTGGATTAGAGGATGAACTCCCTTGAGAGAAAGGGCATTGGGTATATGGTCTAAGGTAAAAACTCAAAAGCACTCTCTCCTTTCTCTCACAACAATAATAGACAAGCTCTCTTTATATAGGCAAAAGGTTCCAACGGATATAAAACAGTCACATTTATGATAGAGTTCGATATCATCGAGCAGGGTCGATATCATCGAGCGTATACTCTCGATAGCATCGACTGGCAGCTCGATGACACAAACTCAAATATCATACATTTTTTAAACCAATTGCCCATTGGTCGAGGGAATCGAGACTCTTATCGATGTCATCAGATTTCGAACTCCGATATCATCGATGAGAGGATCAATTCATCGATACTTGAAAATGAGAAAGGCTTATTTTGAAATATTTCAGGTTTATAAGAATGATTGAGGGATCTTTGAGATCATCGAAATTTGAATGTCGATGATATCGATAGAGTGTCGAGGCATCGATAAATCAAAAGGATTTTCGTTTAAGCTTGCTGGACAGTTTCTGTCCCTGTTCGATGCTATCGAAATCGTACCGATATTATTGATATTTGAATATCGATTCTATCGAATGCCCCTCGATCGTAGATAAACAATCTTGAAATAATTGCTGGAGAACTTAGGCACCCATGACCGATCACATCGAGAATCTTCCGATATCATCGAGATTTGAACTTCGATGGTATCGAGAACTACTTCGATATATCGATGCACATGAGATTTTCTTAAGTAAAAATAGGGGCGCCGAATATCTGCCTGTCGATATTATCGAGCCACCTTCGATGGGCTCGAGATTCAAATATCGATGATATCGATGGGCATATCGATACATCGATAAATCAGTCCAGATGAGTATATGGTTGCTAGACATATTTTGTCCTCATTTCGATGATATCGTTTAGGTATCGAGGACATCGACAGCACAAGTCGATTCTATCAAGAAGTGCATCGATAAAATCGATAAAGCAAGAAAACTTAGATAATTTTCTAATTTTGAAGAAGTTTTCTTAACTTAAAAACCTTATGATATTCTAGTTTATTTTATGGGTTTTATATACTTGGTGTTTTGGGACATGAGATGTGAGGCTTTAATTTACCTAAGGCGAGCTTGCACACATCCTGGTTGAAGCAAACGCTTAAATTGATCTTCCTATGAGGCTCTACAGTCTGTCCGACTCAACACTCACTCTAATTGACAAACCAGGGCACTTTCAATCTCCTCCTTTGTCAAGTACGTGACAAAATACCAAAATACTCTAGAACAGTATCTAGACAAACACATCATAAATTGTGTGTACATGCATTTTACATAATTTTACAATTTCTAGAGAACCCATGTACACAACCAGTATCTACTCCCCCTTACTGCAGATTCCCCTTTTCTTGATGTAGTTGCTCCCCCTGACACTGGCAACACCATACTCCAGCAGATATACATATTTTGATGTGGGTGTTTGAACTGTCACTCATCCATCACCACCTAAAAAGAAAGACAGAATGAAGGAATCACTGGATCAAGTGGGTGAGATAAATATAAAAACTAAATCTACCACAGTAAAGAATTCTGTCTCAAAATGGATAATGAAAGAAAAATTGAACTCTATACCCTGAAATGTTAAGCATAGAAAGACTAGTCCAGATCATGCATCTAGATCCGGATATTTGTTGAAATGATGCAAATTTTGCTGAGCTTCAAATGATATATCTGAGGTTCCTTCCCTCAATCTTTTGTATATAAACATTCAAATGTTTATAATTTTGTTGTGTGCAGTGATTGTACATAATTTTGCTGAGTATACTATTGATTCATGGAAATACTAAAAGTATACTTGAAGGGTCATCTGAATGTTGAAAATGAAAAATCATTCATCTTCGATACGACTATCAATATTTCATTATCGATTAATCGATAAAGGGTCGATATCATTGATGCCTCCTTGGAATAAGAAAAGTCATGTGATCGAGAATGATATTGAAGGTAGGATCAATAAAATCGATCAGGGAACCTTTGATATCATCGAAATAAGGATCGATGATATCGACAGATGCCACCAGATATAAGTCGGTGGAGTGCGAAAAAGGAATTTTTGTTCTAGGGTTT
Organism: Magnolia sinica; assembly: GCF_029962835.1. Lineage (NCBI taxonomy): Eukaryota > Viridiplantae > Streptophyta > Magnoliopsida > Magnoliales > Magnoliaceae > Magnolia > Magnolia sinica. The sequence continues at coordinate 41,928,980 of NC_080589.1, forward strand.
CCCTTCCTCTTCCCTGCTCGCTCTTCTCAACCGGACGGCTCGGTACATTGTCAGACAGCCCCAGAAGTTCCAAAAATACGGTAATACCTTTCTAATCATCAAGGGTTATTTTTTTGTGGTATTTCCGTTTCTATTGGGAGTTGTCCTCTTTCCCAAATCCTTCAAATCCTATCTTTGTCCACATGGGAAAAGACAAGAGAAAGGTGTCCGGTCTGAGTGAGTCAATGAGATCCACTAGAAAAAAAGTGCTTGCTTCAAAAGGAAGCGTAAGGGCCCTGGAACGTGGGATCCCCACCCATCAAAGATCTCGACAAACTTCACGTGCTGGGTCCCAGTCTGAAACACCAGTATTACCTCCAGCTGGAGTAACTTCACGTCCACCAAAATACACGAGTAAGAAGCTCATCCACAAGAGAAAGGTAGATAGGGATTGTCTAAAACCATACAATCTCGAATCCCTGTTTGCTGTAATCGATTGGTTACCTGTTCTAGACTTCGGTGGTCCATGCCAACTCAAACGAACATGCAACTTCCTTGTCCCGTTCACTCACAGGTGTCAGATCCTCCTTCCATTATGGTCTCTCTAGATGGTGACGATGTGCTGATCATGCCTGCTACAATGGCAAATATTCTTGGACTGACAATGGCACCTGAGGGTCTCCTGAAAATGGACCTTGACAATATTGAAATTCGGTCCATGGTAACTAAGTATCTTTGTTATGGTAGGGACATCCCCTGGTATCAAGGGAACACGTTGAAATCTAGGTACATGGAACCAAGATTTCGGGTTTTACACGGTATCTTTACCACAAATATATATCCCAAAAGTACCAACCGGTCCGATCTCACAGGTTTTATGACCATGCTAGTGTACTTAATCGCCAAAGGGACAAAGATCTGTCTTCCGACTCTGCTTGTCTATCAGTTGGTAAATGCCATTCATACATCCAGGGACCTTCATCTGCCATATCCCTGGATCATAAACATGATATGCAATGCCATTGGCTTCCCAACAACCACTGGTCCGATACTCCCTCTCCAAGTCTTCAACAAAAGCAACATTTGGAGAATGGACTTCAAGTTTCACAAGTACCCTAAGGACCCAGAAGAAGGTATTTAAGAAGAAGGGGGTGGAGGTGAAGGGGATGCTCCCATGGAAGGGACTGAAATGGCCGGAGATATACCTCCTGGACCCGATCCAGCACTGTCAACGTCAACACCCGGGTATGCCAAACGGTTCAAGCTGGACAGGATTTAAGCAATTCAGAAGGATGTCCACTCAGTGCACGAGAGGCTTACCATCTTGGAACGGCTGGTCCAAGGAGTGTAGCAGACAGTGCAACAATTGGTCGAGATAATCACTTGTCGTCGAGACGATACGGTGCCATCTACCTCTGCTCCTCCACCGTAGTATGGGACTCTGAACGCTGTCACATTCACCCACATTTATCTCAACGTATGAGTATAGGTATCTTTTTGGTGCTCTACGCTCTCATAAGTGAATGTGACAGCCTCCTAACAGTTTGACAATTTTTTTGTGGATGTTGTATATGCCACGTGTGGGCTTGCTGCTACTGGTTACTTCTGATTGCCCATGGATGGCTAAAAACTGATATTTGATTGTGGTTGCCCATGAATGGGCTTGATAGTTTTTTGTTGCGATGAATGTTAAATAACTGCCAACCCTGGGCAGTATTTGTTTTTTTTTTGGATATTAATTGAATATGGCTGAATATCATTCTCATCATTACTGTCGTGATTATGTTCAGATCCCCTGGTTTATCTAGTCTTTGATATGGAGTGCATGAGGTTTTCATGAATATTTTATCTGCTCTAATCACTGCTCTAATTGATCTGATGTGCATCCATACTTTCTGAGAATGATGTATGCTTAAACTAATTTTATCTCTATACATCTATATCTGTGTGTTCTTCTACATGTCTTTAAAACTTCAGTCAATATCTGCTATAATGCTATCTTTGTCAATGACTGACAAAAAGGGGGAGAACAGTTCAAACACCCCATCAAAATATGTATATCTGCTTGAGTATGGTGTTGCAGGTGTTAGGGGGAGCAGCTGCACCAAGAAAAGGGGAGTCTGCAGTAAGGGGGAGCAGATACTGGTTGTGTACATGGGTTCTCTAGAAATTGTAAATTTGTGTAAAATGCATGTACACACAATTTAGGATGCATTTATCTAGATACTGTTCTAGGGTATTTTGGTATTTTGTCACGTAATTGACAAAGGGAGAGATTAAAAGTGCCCTGGTTTGTCAATTAGCGTGAGTGTTGAGTCGGACAGACTACAGAGCCTCGTAGGAAGATCAATTCAAGCGTCTGCTTCAACCAGGATGTGTGCAAGCTCGCCTCAGGTAAATCAAAGCCTCACATCCCATGTCCCAAAACACTAGGTATATAAAACCCGTAAAATAAACTAGAATATCATAGGGTTTTTAAATTAAGAAAACTTCTTCAAAATTAGAAAATTCTCTAAGTTTTCTTACTTTATCAATTTTATTGATACACTTCTCGATAGAATCGACCTATGCTGTCAATGTCCTTGATGCCTAAACGATATCATCGAAATGAGGACAAAATATATCCAGCAACCACATAATCATCTGGACTGATTTATCGATGTATCGATATGCCCATTGATATCATCGATATTTGAATCTTGAGCCCATTGCAGGTGGCTCGATAATATCAACAAGAAGATATCTGGCGCCCTTGTTTTTACTTAAGAAAATCTCATGTGCATCGATATATCGAAGTAGTTCTCGATACCATCGAAGTGCAAAGCTCGATGATATCGGAAGATTCTCAATGTGATCAGTCATAGGCGCCTAAGTTCTCCAACAATTATTTCAGGATTGTTTATCTGCGATCGAGGGGCATTCGATAGAATCGATATTCAAATATCGATAATATCAGTATGGTTTCGATAGCATCGAACAATGACAGAAACTGTCTAGCAAGCTTAAACAAAAATCCTTTTGATTTATCAATGCCTCAACACTCTATCGATATCATCAACATTCAAATTCCGATGATCTCCAAGATCCCTCGATCATTCTTGTAAACCTGAAATATTTCAAAACAAGCCTCTCTCATTTTCAAGTGTCGATGCTCTTCTTTCTGAGCAGTTCTTTCTCCCTTGGCGTATCGATATAGATGTCCTTTACGAATTAGGGTCTCAATCTCACCTTGAGGTCCACGCAGTCGGCTGTGTTATGGTCGTGATCCCGATGAAAATGGCAATACTTGTGTTTGTCTCAATGTTCCGGGTCGGCCTTCATGTAAATAGGCCAATTCAGAAGTTTCTCTCCTCGAATGTTCAGTAGGATCTGTTCGATGGATGTGTTGAGGGGGGTGTAGGAACGAAATTTTTCCTCCAGTTTTCTGCTCGAGCAACGATCGCGGGGGGTGCGATCGTCTGGTCCCTTGCTGTCAACTGAGATTCTTCGTTCCTAGGCCTCTTCCCCTTACTAGTCGGATCTGTCCCTTGAACATTTTTGTGTGCATTGGAGAATTCCTCGGCATTAGTTTTGAGATCTAGTGATGAGGTCGGCTAACGTTTTTGGCGGATTCTTCTCTATAGAGAAGGTGAACCTTCCCTCTTTTAGACTACCGAACATAGCGGAGAGTGTCATCTTGTCATCATAGTCCTCCACTTGTAACGCTTCCTCGTTGAAGGGAGCAATGTAGTCCTTTAATGACTCCTTAGGATCTTGTTTGATGGTGAACATGTAAGTATTCAGCTTTCGGTTCTTCTCACCTCTTATGAATTGGGTAAGGGATAACCGGCTAAGTTTTGCGAAGGAACTAATGGAATTGGGCTTGAGTTGTCGGTACTAACTTCGAGCATATCCGGTGAGTGTGATTGAGAATCCCCTGCACATCATCGCATCTGTTGTTGTCTGGGTTTGCATTCATGAACGGTAGGCTTCCACGTGCTCAAACGAGTCACCAGACCCAGAATATTGGATGACGGGAGGTATCCGGAACCTCTGTGGCATCACCTCATTCATGATTACTGAGGCGAAGGGAGGCTCGGTCTCTTCCATCATCGCCTGAACGATAGTGGGAACTGACAATGGCTGCTGCTTCTTTTCAAGTGTCAGAATTTTGTCATTGAGCTCCGTAAACCGTGCTTTCCAAGGATCTTTGTTCTCAGCCACTATCTCCTGGGCATTTTCTATTTCGGGAGTCCTCCTTCCCCTCCTTCATTCCAGCTCGTGGCGGAGATCCGTAGGTGCCAAGGCCGAGGTGACCAAGGCATTTGTCGGAGCTCGAGTAACTATGTTCTGAGCCGAGACTCGGATTTGGGTTGGGAGAGGATTCTGAACCGAAACTGGCGCCCGAGGGCGTTGAGGCCCCTCGGGCCTCATACTCGACGCGGAGTGAGCTTACATGACCAGACTAATCGGCTCAGGAATAGGGTTTTCCTAAGTAGGACGTGGTTGTGGCTCCTGTCGCTACTTCATCTGGTTAACCTCATCCCTCAGGACCTATATCACATTTTACATGGCTCGATACTTACTTGCCATATTACGAGAACGTTAGGAAGGCCCTGGGGCTGATTTGGCGTGAAGTAATGAAGAGGAATGAGTTTGCTCACTTTGCTTTGGTTCTGTAGCTATTACTTTCTTCTTTCCTCTCGCCATTATTCTTAAGAGTAGGAACCAGACCTTTCGTACCAGATTCCCACAGACAACGCCAAAAATGTTGAGGACAAAATCTAGACGACTCCCCGCTTCGACTCGCGAGCTTCGAATCGCTTCAGCCCCTTGAACTTACTCACTCGCAATGAGCAAAGGAGACCCTGGTCTAAGCAGGGGACCCTCCGATGCCTAAGTCAGGTCAAGGGAATCTGGGTCTAAGTTGAAGCGTAGAGGGAGAGTGCAAGATGTTGCGTAAGTGAGGTCTTCATTGTATTTATACCTGATCATCGGGCGGACTGGGTCCGTTAATCTCGGCACGATTCGTTCAATCAGTGGGATTTTCGGATCGTGGGGATATTGCCCGCAATTCAGGGATCGTGTAGCATATCGTGCATATCTGTGGGCGAGGTAATCGGTCATGTCTACTTAAGGTAGTTTCTTATTTTAGAGCATAAAGAGTCTGCATTGCTCCTTGGCCTCGGCTTAGGACTTCTGGTCGAAGAGGCCCTAACTAATGTGGACATGGGCCTTTACTGTTGGTTTGTTAAACGTAGATTGTGTCATGAGTCTGAGCCGAGCACCGGTCTGGATAGAATATGGACTTTATTCATCTGTCGAGCATTCTAGAGGTCTTCCCTCTGATCTCCAAGGCGGGTCGGAGGATCGGTCGAGTTGAATTTTCCTACAACTAATGCAAGTGGTTGATTTATTTGTTTCTAGTCGGGACTGCCTGTAGCTTTTAACGTGAACATCACATTATCTATCTTGGATCACTCCGAACTGACTATTAGCCTCAGATGAGGAGTGCGACTGGGACCAAACCGAGAGTTCTTCCTTTCCTTCTGCGGCATTGTCCATTCGGACTACTTGTTTTGCATCCGATCGGATTAATGTGCTATGCTCATAGGATTTGAAGGGGTTCAGATCTTCTCATATGTAACATCCCGAATTTTTTTCCAACTTGGCAATAGACGTCCTTGGACGTAGAACTGCCTTAGGACCTTATTATGTTGTAATTAGGGCGTAATTTAGTTAAGTATTAATAGCTTGGATCACTTTCTATACAAACTACAAAGGCCCAAGTACCACCTCAGACAGAAATCAAATAGGACCAAATCCTTTAGAAACTAAACGAGAATTAATTTAGCGCTAAACTAGATTCTTTGTGCAATGGGCCCTAATCACTTTAAATACAAACTGCAAGACCCAAAACGAGTAGAATCGATACCGCTATAATACCCTAAAACTTAGGATCAATTTCTAAACCCAGTTGCTCTCGGGAGCACCTTGAAACTTCGTATCGGACTTAGACCGCACGTCGAAAGTCCGGTTACTGCGAAACCATACGGTTAAGACCGCCTCACTGGACTTGACATCCACCTCGAAAATCAAGTCCTAATGATACCCAAAAACGCACAACTTGAGCCCGGAGCAAAGTGTGTGAGAAACATGAATATCTTTAAAAATAAAATTTGAATTTAAGTAATCTGAGTCGTGTCGCTGGCGGGCCAAATATAAGGATTCAGATCCTCAGAATCTGACCCGGGTCAGGGGAAATGTCCAATACATGGCAATGCACTTGTGGCCCTGATCAAGTGCCCGTGACCGTTGAACTGAAACTGGTCCGTCACGGTCGATCTGTAAACCCGATCAGAGCGAAAACTCAACCTGACCTAGATCCAATGTCAGGGAGCTTAAGTCCGACCGCACGCAGAAAAGGGGCCACCAGAAGTGCTTCGTTGGGCTGAAACAGATACCCTTTGGATAAAACCTAAGTATACCTTCGCCCTGGGGCCATTTCCATCAAACCTGGGCCTATATAAGGGCCTTAAGCCCCCTCACTTCCAATCCATACGAATTTCTTAGAAACCCTAGGTAAGAGAGAAAGAAAAGGAGAGAAAAGAGGAAGGAATGAGGAGAGATTCTTGGGGATTGTTGTTGGGATCTTTTCCCACAACTCCACACGCCGTTTTGCTTCTCTACTACGCTACTCAACTTGTTTTGGTTCCGATTTAGGTAAGAAATCTTAATCCTAAATTGATATAGATATCCAAATAGAGCAGTAGGCGAAATAACTAACCTATTTCATGAATCAGGTAGTCGTTGGGCCGTAGACAAAGACTTAGCTTTTAAACTGAGTTCGATATGAGTCTACCGGCGAAAGGTGCGGACTATAAACGTTTATGTTATGGTTTTCAAGGCTTTCAATGTCAGTTAATGATTTATGACTGACTATACGATATTTCCCACGCTTTACACATATATAAATTATGTTGAATATAATGTATTCCATGTGTTTGTTGATATGATTGAATGAATATGAAATTTGGATCTGTGCTTGCCATGATTATTAACCATGAATATATGCTTGTTGTGTATGTGGCAACTCCTTTGTAAAAGGGCTTATCAGGATATAAGTTATAACTAGTCTAATACATGTATGTTAAAGTGTGCAGTCTATGTGTTTGTTGAAATGTTTGAATGGACATGAAATTATGATTTGTGTCAGCCATGTCTATGGAATGCAAATACATGAATTGTTATGTGCGTGACAACTCCTTGTTGCAAGGATTTGTCTACATATATGTTATAATCAACATATGTTATGTATGTTGATATGTGTAGTATAAGTGTGTGACACAATGACTGTATGTGAAGTAGTTAGATGAATTGTACTTAATAGGGTTATTAGGATAGGATTCCCAACTACCGTAGTTATATGCATAAATTCCTTCAAGTTGTTGTAATCTAAATAGCGTGGTTTGTGTAGAATACGTATATGTAGAATGGCATGTTATATGTGTTTCATTATACATTCAAATGCTTTCCATATTTGCATTGATTGTTAAATGCTGTATGATTGTCATGTGTACATATTTCTTATATCCGAATGTGTTTGGGACTATAGTATAATCTAAGCAATCGGTAACAGGCCCTGTTTTGATGGCTAAGGTTGTTTCGCCACGCATGACGTGTTCGATGAATCCGAGCTGTACTTTAGTTGTCGACAGTGGTTAGGCCACACAGAGTGCTTATGCACTTCATGTCGATTAACTCGAGGTGCGCTTGTACCAGTCGAGCTCGTCAAGTAACTCGATTGACCCAATGTATGTTCACCATGTATGGACGCTATTGCTTGAATATAAAGTACCAAACTCACCAGTGGAAATCCCTTTAACCTTAGTACCTCGATCCGCTAAGACTCATGAGCCGGGCATGGTGGTATGAGACACCGTGGTCAAGCTGTTGGCCTACACTGGGGTGATGGGCCTCCCCGTAGTGACCAGTGAGCAATCCAAACTCGTGAGCCGAATACGGTGGTATGAGACACTGTATTCGAGTTGTCGGCCTAGTCTTGCGCAGCCTGGCTGTGGTCCCCAGTCGGGTTGGTAACGAGCCTTCGAAAATAGATTGCTAGTTGGTAGGGTATGGGTGGTAGTGACCTCGAGTGTACTCTGAGACTAGGTTAAGGTGACGAGTCCTTCCGTAGCAACCAGAGTACAAACTAGGCCTACACTGATAAGGTGACGAGCCATTTGTAGCGACCTAGAACTGTAACATCGTATGAGATTTACTAGGACTGACGACCCTAGAATGAATCATTATTTGGGAATTGATATAAGGGAGGTACCTTAGCTTCCCAATCCTGCTGTATGAAAAGGACTAATAAGAACTTGATAATCACGCTCATGCACCGCACTGCATGTGCCGTTTGTTGTTGAGTAAAGAACACGAGGAAGTGACTGACATGCGCGACCGTTAGATGAAGATTGCAGAGGGAGTGCAGGCGAGGGCATGTATCATTTATACATACCATTCTTGCATTAATCAAAGTACTTATGGATGTTTGATTGTATTATTTTATCATTACTGCTTGACTGAATTGAGAACATGTTAACCTTTGCTTTATTGTTCCACTGAGTTGATCACTCACTCCCACGTTACGGGATGGTGTTTTAAACACTTACCAGACCCTGTTTTAGTTTCAGATGATGGCGATGCATATGAGGCGGAGCCGAACTTTTATGATGATGATGAGAGTTTCTCCTATATGCAGCTATCAGGTGAGTCTATGTAGATCATGTTCTGATCGACGGGGTTACAGGGATGCTGATTAGATGTCATTACACTTGTTATTTTGAACTTTTGGAACACCATGTATATTCATTTTGTCCATTTTTGGAGTATACATGTATATATTTAACCTGGTAACATGTTCACACTTTGGAAACTTGCGACAGTTTATATATTTTATATATCTATCACAGTCTTCCGCTTGCGAAATTTAACTGTCTCTGAAGTATGATATGTTGTTTTGGTATAATTCCACTCATGTTTAATGTACTAATATGAACAATCATCATTATCTATGTTGCATAAGTGATGCGTTGGAACTTGGGAGCTGAGCTTCTGCTCAACCCCTGATTTTCAGGGCGTTACACCATAACACATGTATGACAATATCAAATTTTTAGATTAACGTGAAAGTTGGCTCGTGAGGGTTCCATGGGGTGCTACATCATGTGGAAGTTTCAGATTTTGAGCTCATATAATGGGAGATGAGTTCTCAAAAAGTTCTCAAAAGTGCCATTGAGAAGTGGGGCCCAGGTTATTTATATATATATATTCTTGAAATGCTACGACAACAAGGGTCGTTTATGGAAGATCACTAAGGAGTACACGTGTCAACAGGGGAGGCCCGGGCCTAAAAATCAGAAATTTAATTAGGGCCCACCAACAGCCCAGCCTAAAACAGTTTGAAATCCAGGCCAAGACCTACCCAGCCCCGCCCATTGACAGGCCTCCAGGGGCGGATTAGGTGTGGCCGCAGCCTCACCCTAGATGGTGCAGCCCTTACCGTGGGGCCCCCGTAATGTATGTATTCTATATCTACCCTGTCGATCTGTTTTACCTTATCATTATAGGGCATGAGCCAATAAACAAAGCATTTCCAAATCTTAGGTGGACCATACCATAGGATAAAGTGGTTATTGAATGCCCTGTCATTAAAAACATCCCGGGGCTCACTTCCCACTTCTACATATCTGTGGAGCTTATTTACTATCAGACCATATAATAAGGTCACATAAACCTGAATGAATATTAAAAACAAATATCATCCTAATCAAAAACTTTTGTGGGCCATTAATAGTCAATCATCACTATTTTATATGCTATGGTCGGCCTGAGAATTAGATCACCCCTTCATTTGTGGGCTCGTCCTCTTCAATGATACCGCAAAATGGATGAATTGGAGTGAATATGTAATACATGCATCAAGGTGGGCCCCACGGTAAGGGCAGCACCTAATCAACTCCCTTTCCATTCATGCAGGGGATAATCTCCCTCTCTCTGTGGAAAGGTGACAAAGATAGTGTACACATTAAACAGTCATGCAAGCAGCGTATGGGATTAGTGTTGATTTTTCATTAACTGTTCAATGCTCATAAATGAGAAAAGATAAATCATAATACATGTAGCCTTATCAGAGTAGAGGAGATCCTACACATGTATTTCACTGCATGAATGGGTCATCTCCCCCCAAAACTACAGTGGTCGGACGATCCTAACCATCATCTTATCAATATTTGGGATTTTATCCAGTCTGTCGTCCACCTGATATCCACTCATCGAATGCTTACTAATGCTCATTGGACGGTCAGGATTAAGCACCTGTCATGCGTGAATACATCCAGCCGACTCCAGGTACATGAGACGAATCTTGATGGTGGACGACCAAAAAAAAAAAATCCCGGGCTTTGGAAGATCCGAAACTCTGTTAGCTTAACTTTTCGTGGACGGCTAACTTATTTTCTCTTAACCCTCTATTTATAGACCACTAACCCTAGATTTTTTTTCAAGGGCATCCACCATCCACTACACTGCTCATCAGATCAACGGCCTGGATCAGTTGTATTATGAAGGAGATCACGGTAATCCGATAAACAGAATGAGGAGTGGGAACATGTGGCGAAGTAGGCAAGAGGGGCAGTCCTCAAAATTCTTTCTCATTCATTCTTTCACGGATTTGTTTAATCCAAGATCACACCAGGCATCAAACAAGGGCCGTTGAATTGATTGGACCAACAAAAGGTCCACATCAATTTCGAAATCAAGGCTCTTCTTCTGTCCGCCGAGAGATTGATTTGGTTAGGGTGTGGCGAGGGGTCGTTGCATCAATCTATCTGGTCAAACGTTCTCTTGAGCGGTGACGATTTACGTAGCTTATGTAGCTTGCATGCTAGATCTTGCAATCTCGATTTTAGCAACGGCGGAGATCGATCCATTCCATCCAATATCTGAAATTCAAAATAATAATAAGAAGAGATGTCAGCCACACCGACCCCTTCGCGTTTTTAGTAAATAATGCATGAAACGTTTAATCCGCATGACTAGCCAAAATGGTGTACGGCATGGACCATGGGAGTCCCATCTAATCGTGGAAACCGTTGATTTGTGGTCCGCAGTACAGATATCTCACCTATTCGATGATTCCAAAATACCCATCGCGGCCTTCAAACAGACAGACTATAGTTTCAAGTAGCATTGGGACTACAAAGCCATTGGATGAATCAATCTCATCGCAACACCCTGATCCATAGCTCAAGTGGTAGATCAAGTGGTAGACTGAGTGAAAGATTTATTTATTTATTATTATTATTTTTAAACTCAAGCACACGCACTCACGCCTTACCTTTGACCGGGTGTTGAAACTCTTGAGAGTGAAAGATACCTCGTTTCAACGTTGAGGTCTTGGTATCGATCTAGTGGGGGTGGCTAACAGTGAAGTGTGAACTTACAGTGTTGTGTACTAACAAACTAACAAGAAACAAAAAAAACATCTCATCGCCGTACAATTTTTAAGGGTCTTTTTAATGATGGACGACCGCATTACCATGTCCAATGGGGGACCACCACGTGGATAGTCAGTTACTTGTCCTCCAAATTTCTCGGAGATTTTTAACTTTTTACTCTCGAAATTGAGGAGAATTCTCGCTGAAAATTTCAAATTAAAATTATTTATTATAAATTTTAAATAAATGAAAATACGAATATATAGGTATAAATAAAAAAAATTTAAGTCTATAAATGTTTCTATAATTTCATCACGAAAAATAGCGAGAATTTTTTTTTTTTTAAATACCGAGATTTTGGAAATTTTTTGGTTCGGGAGAAAGGGATTCAAATTCTCAAGCGCTATTGTCACAATAAACACGTGATGCGTACACGCGGCGCATCGCTATTGGTCTAAGACCTGTCCTCTTGCTTGGTGGTCAGACGAGGAGGGAAACGGATTATTGGATATCCACCATTAAAATCCTTCTAAGCCCACTGTACGGTTTATTTGACATCCCATCTTTTCATTAGGTCATACAGGCCCAGATGAAGGGAAAAAAACAAAGACCAGCTTGATCCAAAACTTTTAGGGCCCCAAAAGGCTTCTAATAGATGGTTAGTCTGCAACAATGTGCGTCGGTTTGGGGGATCACGATTTCGAGTAGCACGCGGACTACCAAACAAGCAAAAAAATAAAAATAAAAAAATTAGGAAAGGGTTTCTAACCTTGCTCTCTGAGTGGTGAAGCAGCTTGCTTCCATCGCGACAGTGGGTAGACCGTACAAGATCAAGATGGTGGGCCTCTAGTTCGTCTAGTACCGCAGAGAGGAGCAGCGCTTGAGATGTGCCTTTGGTGTCGGTGAGAGACACGTTGACGCGGTCCCCACGCACGCGTATGGCAACGGAGGAGGATGGCTCGGGTGCGACGCGAATGTCGCAGTCGGTGGAGTTGGAAGAGGCGGAGTTCCTGTCGGAAACATGGACAGCTGGAGAAGAAGATTTGTGATGGGAAGCAGGGGAATCCCTCCTGTTCTGGAGGGATCGGAGGCGAGCAGCTGCGAGGGGTATGTATTTAATAATCTCATCTAAGATTGCAGATTGCTCTTTACGAACGGTGTTCGCGTGAGGTAAGAGAGCGTGTAGGGAGAGGAAGAGCTCGCGCATGGATTTCCTTCGCTCTCGCTCCGCCAGCTTGTGTCGCTCACGTGCGTCCACGCCTCCTCCTCCTCCTCCCGTTTTTCCATCTGATGATCCATCCCACTCACTCCATTCCATCGTCATCTCCCTCTTTTCAACTCTACCTACTCCCACCCAATACCAGCTTCCTCCAATTGAGGCCTTATTTATAGGAAGACGAAAAAGCTTTGGTACTCTGAGAGAGTTCACTGATACCTTGCACATGCAGGCGGCGGTAGTACACGCGTGGCATGGATGTATCATGAACCTAATATTGAAACACATACATACACATGTCAAACAAAAAAATCGCCGAGTCAAAATGTCGAGTCGTGCATGGTTAAAAGACCCAGGAGTGGGACCCACTCATTCATTCCGCAGTCGAATCGGGTCGGCACCCCTCTTTCTCAATTTCGGGGCCCACTGGAATGTTCGTGTAACATTCGTACTCGGATACACGTGCTGGAAAAACTCTGTGCGCCCAATATATTTTGGGGTAAGTGGTTTATCCATGCCCTACATCCCATCTTCCTAGCTCATTTTAAGCCATGAGTCTAACAATAAGGCAGATCCAAATCTCATGTGAACCACGCTACTGGAGTGGTGGTTGAACACACACAAAATTAAAAACTTCTTGGGTACACACAAGTTTTGATAAGCTGATATTTGTGTTCTGGTTAGATGGCGAATAAACATTTCAGTGGGTCCTGGGAAGTTCTTGATGGGGGACATTCAATCACCATTGTTTCTCGTGGTGTCGTGCACCCGAAACTTAGATATGCTTTGTTTTTGGGCTCTTGCCTGCTTGGCACCATGGATTTGGAGGATTTAAAGGGGTTTAAAATCCCTTATTTGCTTGGCGTGTTACAGTGATAGGGGTTTGAAGTCCAAGGGTGGGGGGTTTGAAATCCACAGTGAAATCTTGGATTATATCTAAAATCTTTTTAAGAGTTGCATGTAACATGTGTGTCGCTAGACTATTAATCTATTGGACACATGGCTTACTAATGATATCTCAAAATATTTAGATTATTAATTGCGTCACTATAATTACTTTAATATGATGATTAGCGTCAGCGTCGTACAAACATTATACATGTAAATCAATAATTAACAATTGTTAGTTAGTCACTCAGACATGATCTTGTGCCTGTGGCCCATACAAGACTTGGAATTTCATCATTTTCGGGCAAAGTATATATTTCAGCGGGCTTATTACAACTACTGTACAAAACATTACATACGTTCACTAATTAGAAATATTAAAGTTGATTTAGTAATTAAATACAAGCCCCTATAAATACACCATGCAAAGCTACTTTTGAATATATAATATGCATAGCTACTTTTGAATTAAAGTTAGACTTCGAATTCAAGGTGCCAAATATAATAAGAGGGTTCTGAATTTGGGGGTTCCAAATCCATGCTCTCAAACGCACCCTAAGGGCCTGTTTGATTTTTTAAATCTTTTATAAACCTATTGCAAATGGGTAAATGGCATCGTTCATGGTGGGAATGACCTTTATGAATGGCTTGGATGGCATATCTATCCCAGCATTTTGTATGGTGTGGGCCACTTCAATTTCGGATTTTCATCATTTTTAAGCTCATCCTAATACGATCTTACTTCTTGGAAATTTGTGCGAGAACTCATAATTGGGGATCTTTCAAAAGTTACTCCATACTTCGACTACCCATGTTGTTTGATACATAGGCACTTGAGGCAATACACGTTACGCATGTGTTTATCCCCATTGTTGCCATTTCAAACCAATTAAAATGAGTTACGTGTGATCTGGATGGATCCGCGCGTGTGATATATTTGAAGATCTTCAAAGATATACGAAGGCGATTTTATGGTATTAAATAATGTCACATAATTGTTTAAGCTATTGATGGAAGAGCAATAGTGAAGAAGTGGTTATAGGACAGATGGCAAAAGAAAAAGCAGAGTAGGCCATGAAGTGTAGAATGTTTATAGCAACCATCGAAAGGATCTAGATGGCTAGGGTAAAGATATAAATAGTAGAGGAATTCAACAGAAAAGGATGTCTCACACTAACCAAACGTAACCAAATAATTCAATTAACAGTCAATTACATTCCTTAGTGTAATCATTTATACTTTTCTGCAAAGTAAATTATAGTACTTTTTGTCTGTTGTTTACATTCTATAGTGTAATTCGTAGTGTTAATCAAGTAACTGGTAACTTTAACTGTAATTTAAGTCTACGCTCATATGATGGATTCAGTTCTTCACTCAGAAAGGTGCTTCACAGCTGTTCTCAATAACCGACTTTAAGAATCATTTTTTTAAAATTTTTTTATATATACCGAAAAGTTCTTTTGTATGGAAAGCAAAGGTGTAACCAATCATCAAATGACGAATATCGCCTGATCCTGTTTACGCACTGAGCGAGTGGCTGAATAGGTGGCCGATCTCATCCAATCTCGGTCATATACTACGTATTTGCCTATCTCGGTGCTTGGGGTCATATTGTTCGGTTTGAATTGAGTCGCAAATTCAATTCTAGCATGCCTGCATTCCAACTGTCAAAAACTAGCACCAACAAGTTTTTGGCACACCCGGTGGGACCTTGTCTCTAACTTATTAGCGTAACTTTGCCAATTAGAATTATAAATAGGAAAATGAATCGAATTGTTGGGGTCGAACCTTGTACATCAACCACACTGTCTCTAACCGAGGATGTGCCAGTTCAAGTAAGCCCCTGAAGCATTAAATTTGGACAATAGCCCAACATTCGGCACCGAGAATTAAGAAGGGGCGTCGACCTCTTGGACCGTTTCTCCGGAGAAGATAATTATCTTACTCTGAGATGTGTAGCTAAGTATTCAGTATGTCCAGGAATATGGAATGGCCCAAGTTGAGAAATTCCATATTCTACTAACAGGTATATAGCCAGTTAGACATAGGCCATGCATCGATTGATGGCGATGATAGTTAAACGAACTCCAACAGCAGTACAATATAATGTTGAAGGAAGTTTAATTGGTAATGTGGCTTAGTCACCATCTATGTCCCCTCCTCATAGGAATCCACAACCAATCCCTGTTCAGGAGACTCAGAATGCTCCACCTCCTCCTGAGTTTAGATGACCAGAGCGGGAGGTTAGGAAATTTGTCCTTAAAATTTGGAATTAAGGTGTACCGAGAGAATATAATCCTCAACAATTCCCTAAGAATATGTTATTCCAAGAGGGTTCAAATCGATTCAGTCCCGACCCACCATTGGTAGTTGAACCCCAACGAGTGGATCATAACCAAATCATGCAAATGGTCCAGGAAGTTGTAGGCCAAGTACTTGGCCACAACACTATTTCGACTTACCTTAAGTCATACGCTGGTTGGATTGATTGGCAACATCTGTTGCCATAAAATTATTAACCAGATTTTTTTTCATGTTTTCAAGTGATCCTGATTAGTCAGCTATCGAACATGTCGGCTGATTCACCATGTAATGTGGCAAGTTAGCTAACAATGACTATAAAAAACTGCAATTATTCGATCATTTGTTAACGACTGCGACTTTCATGTGGTATTATAATCTATTACCAAATTCGATTCATACTTGGCAAGAAATGGAAGAAAAGTTACATGCACAGTTTTTCTCTAAGAATAGAGAAATAACTATGACTGATCTCACCCATTTCCGACAATTGCTAAGGAAAACCAATGAAAGCTATATTACTTGGTTTAAAATGGTAAAAAATCGATGTAAGGTTGTTATGACCGGAGCCGAATTCGTGCAACTTGCATAGGGCAGGCTCGAGTACAAACTCCTTAAGAAGTTCATTGGAACAGAGTTCATGGACCTATATAACTAGGAAAGTCTCTAGGTATGAAGAACTCTTGCAAGAAGATGCTATGCAAAAGAACTCGTCACTTGAGACATTATCATGACCCAAATTACGAGGTCACAATTACTAAGGTGGTAGCTAAGAAGCCACTCATATGTTCGGTGTTGGTCAAGGCAGAATTGACTATATCGACTGCATAAAAGGCAAAAAAGTTTATACTTTTAATATCACACAGGCCGGCGAAATTTTTGAAATTCTTTTGGCCGAAAACTTTATTAAAAGTTCTATAAATCATAAGATATTTTTGGTCGACAAATTACAGAAAATGAGAATTACAGAAAATGAAATACTATAAACGACATGAAATTCGTTCATATTCAACTAACAAATGTATCGTATTTAAGAACATGGTCGAGGACAATATCGATTGCAAGTTGCTAAAATTCCTTAAGAAGGGTGAGGAAGCGATGTTAATCGATACAGATCCATTTCCGCTTAGTCTTGATGTCAATATGGTAATAGAAAACCTGAAGAGGGTTAATTGACCGCAACTAAGGGCTGATCTTGGCTCAACCAGCTATGAAAATACACTACAGTGACCAGGGCAAAGGCGATGTTAAGCTTCTCACCTGATCATCTCTCAGTCAGCTGTAATTCGATACAGTCGAGGCTCACAGCTATGCGATTAATGTGCCCAGAGAACCATTCCAGGTTGGGGTGACCCACCTCAACCAAGGTGATGAGGCTGGTACAAGGCTCCACAGACTGAAGTTAACAGTCATCATTGGCCAAAGGAAAAGCCTTCACCCTTTGGTTGTTACTCTTAAAGCTAAACATCAAAGTAACGGATGGTTAAACCTCCATCAACTCAGAAGGGAGTTTGGAAGCGGGTCACACATCCTAAATTCTTAGTAGTTCCAGAAGCATTGACTCGAAATCAAAAATGTCGTTGGCAAAGGTGTAGAGTGGCCATGAGGAGGGAATTGGAAAAAACTGAAGATGTGCCCCAACCTAGAATAATACAACCATGACCATTTTGGAGAATTCCTTTCCCTAAAGAATAAGTGGTTGATAACATAGTCGAAGCAGTTCTACCTCCTATGTTTTGTGAATAGGATGCCAACATTATCGACCAATCTTGCGAATTGACAGGACCAAAAGAAAAAGACGATTGTGATAATCTATTCGATTATCTTAGTGATGAATGTTTTCCAGGGGATGAGTGGTTGGTGAACGAACTAGTGGCAACTGTTGAAGCATTATAAGTTGCCTCACTAGCAAATGTATTGTCCGACGTTATGGTCGACGAGATCACAAAGTACACACGAAATCCTAATGTTTAAGGGAGCTTAGAAACACTATGGGGGAAATGTCCAAGTGCAAAGATTGTGTTTGGAACATTGCCACTCACCGTGTTCCATTGTAATATGGTATTCACGCTGCCTTCCAGCTTCCAAGCTAAACTAATCCAATTGAATAGAACAGTGGATGATGTGGAAGAGTTCAGTCCCCTGATGGTAATACAATATGCTTTTTTCCATCCAAGGAGACAGTCAGAAATAAACCTGAGTCGGATGAAGTATCACATGTAAACACAGTTACAATGGAATCGGGAGCCACGTCTAAAAGGGTAGTTATAGAAAGACTCACTTATGGCATGATGCAACATCTCAAGCTGTTGTACATTTTTGCTCATCTTAAAGGATGCCTAGTCACCAGAATTCTAGTCGATAATGGGGTCACCGTCAACCCCTTACCACTGAAAATGATATCAAAATTGGAAAAGATAGCGACCAATTTGATTCCTTCGAAAGTTACTATCAGCAATTTTGCTAGTCACATTACGAACAGTCACGGGGTTCTACTAGTTGATTTGATTGTTGGGGCCAAAATAGTATTAGTCCCATTTTTTGTGGTTAACACTTCATCTAGCTACAATGCCCTGCTGGGTAGAGACTAGATCCATTCATTTGCATGTATTCCGTCGTCTCTACATTAGTTCATAATTTTCTAGAATCGAGATAAACTTGAACTGGTCTTGGCTGATAATAAACCTTTCTTAGCCACTTCGAATGCAAACGAATCCTATTATAATGGAGAAGAAATAGGGCCAATTCAGTTCGCTGGAAGGAATAAATATATCTGACCGACTGGAATATTTGTAAAAAAGAATCCAGACAATGTTGTGCTAGATATCACAGAAGTAATTCGTCTGGTTGATAACCTGTTGAGGGACATTATTCCTTATCGTCCGGTTCTACATTGTACAATCAAAGAAATCCCATGATATGTACATCAAAAGATAACTACTATCAAGTCGAGTTTACGGCCAGAATAAGAAGGATTGAGGAAGAACTAGGAGAGGCCAATGATGGTTGTCTCCTAAATATGGTCGATGTGGATGTCTCGGTTGAAAAAGACGACATGGAGCTTAAAGAAGCCCCTGATAAGCTGGAGGATTCTCGGGCCCAAGTTTAAGACCCCTTGGTAGAGGTCAATTTAGGGACCAAGCTGTAAGACCCGTGTCCTAATTCGTACCGTTCCATTAGCTTCCGCGGTCCTTCCGGTCAAATTCCGGCAACCTTCGCACAGCATTCGGTGTTTGCGCATGATCCTAAGCCAGGTCCCGCGCACCGACGTCGGCTTAATCCGAAAGTTGTATCATAGCGACCGCGTCGTCGCCGCGGTTCCAACGCCATGACTTGCGCACCGAACCGATACCCAGGTAAGAAGATGCCGATCAGCGTTTATTCCGAAGAAACACCGCGCGTTGCGAATTTCGAGGGAATCTCTACGCAATAAGTCCCATCAATCAACATTAAATGCATCCCATACATCAAGTACTACACCCATTCCCTCTTTTTCCAAAAGTCCACCATCTTTCCACCTCACCACTCCTCTTTTTCCCATTTTCAACATCAACCATACCCCTTTTACAATTTTTCAACCCAAACCATCCCCCATCACACCTCACCCATCCTTATCACCCCTCTCTTTCTCTCATTTCTCATATCTCTCCAAGCAACTCAACCCCAAGCCTCATACGTCCAAGCTTTCTCTCCCTCTCAAGTGTGGTCCACCTTCCATCTTCCATCTACACCCTCTCATCTCCAATCTCAACCATTCATCTTTAACCATTCATCTTTCATCAACCTCCATTAAAAGTGAAGGTAAGGAGCTAAGGAGTCCAAGGGAGCAAGGAGAAGGAAGATAAGGTGGGTGATTTTCCATTATTTTAAATTTTTGGGCCCACTTGTTGGTGGGACCCATTTGGATGTATGTGATTTAATCAAGAGGGCCCATAGTGGCTGGGTTCCTCTATCACACCGTATGTCTCTCTCTATCTCTTTCTTTCTCTCTTTCTTTATAATGGTGTGGATCCCACCAATATGTGTTACATCTACTCCGTCCATCTACATCAGACGGTGTGGCCCACTCTATTACAGGTGATGATCCACACCATCCACTGTTTGGATGGGTCCAATGCATCTTTATATATATATATATATATGTGTATATATGTATATATTTATATGTGTATATTTTATATAATATATATAATATAATATGTATTTTACATATATAATATAAGATATATTATAAGTATATGCATATATAGTGGTGGGCCATGTCTATGTGGGACCCACCACAATGATGAGAGTTGTAAATCGTCCAGCGTCCCTGGACGCTGGACGTTGCAAACAGTACCTTATAAAAAAAAAAGAAAAAAAGAGAAGGGAGTGGTGGGCCACACATGCAGGCCCCACCTTGATGTATATGTAAAATCCAAGTCGTCCATGTTGTTTCCCATCTCATTTTAGGCGTTGAGCCGAAAAATGAAGTTGATCCCCTTCCTTGGCGGGCCATACCATAGGAAACAGTGTTCCTACCTTCGGTTTACTCCCTGACGCCCCTGTATATCAAAAATAGCTCAATATTGGACTCTATGGGCTTGTATCAAGCCACAGAGACCCATGGCTGGAGTGGATCTTGTGGATGCGGGCCCCGACTATGAAAATCTGCAAAAAAATTGCTTTTCAAAAAAAAAAAAAAAAAACAAACAAAAAGCAAAGGAGAAGCAGCGCATGCTGCTGCTTGTCAGAGCGCTAGAGCGCTGCCTGCGCTCGACGGCGGACGGACGGATTGGCTGGGGCTCACGGCCCCAGCTGTGGGCCCCACCTTGATGCATTTCTCCCATCCAAACCGTACATTTGATGGGTCCCCATAGTTCAGCCGTCCACGCCAAAATTTAGCTGTATATGGAACTCCGGTGGGCCACATCATTTAAAATCATGTGAAGTCATGCCTAAAATATATAAAATCGTTGGTGGGGCCTACCTGAGTTTTGGATGCAAATGAAACTTGATTTGGACCCTTAAAATTGTGGGACACACACAATGAATGGGCTGGATTGTGAATCACATCTCGGTGGGCCCCAAAAAAAAAAAAAATAATAATAAAATTTTTAAAGCAGCAGCGCTGCTGCTGCTGCAGTGACGAGCGGACGGTCGCTGGGGCCTCACGGCTCCAGCTGTGGGCCCCCACGGTGATGAGTTTCGATCATCAACACCGAGCATTTGATGGGTCCCCTTTGATTATGGTCTGTCCCCAAAAATCGGCCGTATACTAATCTCAAGTGGGCCACACCATCCAAAAATCATGTGAATATATGCCTAAAACATATAAAATTATTTGGTGGGGCCGACCTGAAATTTGGATGCGGTTGAAACTTGGTTTGGATGGTCAACCAGGTGGGACACACATGATGGGTGGACTGGATTTGCAAATCACATTACAGTGGACCCCCGGGTCCACATGACCTTACAAACAGGTTGGCTGGCAAATAAATATTACCGTGGGCTAGGCCCACGTGACCCTATCCACGGGTTGCATGGCAAATAAACATCCTGGTGGGCCCCCTGGTCCCGTGACCTTATGAATAAGTTGAATTTCAAATAAACATTTCAGTGGGCCTTACCCAAGGTCCAAGTGACCTTATGAATAGGTTGGATTTCAAATAAATATTATGGTGGGCCCTAGGCCCATGTGATGGAGCCATATTGATGTATTTCTGGCCATTGGGGAGGCCCACCTTGATATATATATAAGGCCCATGAGATTAGGCCCATTCGACGTATTGGTGGCCCGTTGTCGAGGCCCACTCTGATATATTAAGGCCCATGTTACGAGACCCATTGTGATGTTTTCAAAGGCCCATGGAGTATGACCCATTGCAATGTACATGAGGCCATTGATGCGGCCCACTTGACTTATATAAGGCCCATATGAGGCAGCCCACTTAATGAACCTAAGGCCGTGGGGACGAGGCCCAATAAGATGTAAATAGGTCCATTACAATATGTGATTCATGGAAGGCCATTCCTTGGGAGCGATGTTGGTTTGACGTCCACATTGATAATGTTGGTTAAATGTCCGCATTATAGCTCTCCCTAAGGCCCACTGATAGGCCCATAATTATGGTAAGTAGGCCGTCTAGGGCCATCTCCATTATACCTAAAGCCCATCTCTTTATACATGTTTAGTATAGATCCATGATTCATGATCATTCGCACCATATGTATGCCTGATATGAGGAGTGACCAATCATAGCATATGCCTTCGGGCCGACTGTTTATGGGCTCCCTGATAGGCGGAGTTACCCCATATAAGTGCATGGTACACGCGAGACTGTTGCATGACTGAGAGTGTGATTCATGCACTTGCATTTGTGTGATTGTAGTCACTGTATGCCCTAGCGACATCAGGGCCATAGCCTTCACAGACACATCGTGGATGGCAGGATTGGATACCGAAAATACTTGGTTCTAGCATACGGGCGCCATAGATGTCCCTGGGTGAAAATCCCTAAACCCGATGGTACCAGAGGATGACTCCAACGTCGAGACCGAGTGGATATATGAGCGCATGAGGGCCGAATACCAGGAGGCCGCGTCTCCCACTGTGTCGTGGTCGGTTGGAAAGGAGTGTGGCCTTACTCGCCCGAGGGTAGGGGCAATACTAGGCTGAGTTTGACCAGCTCGCGAATGGGTCCGCTATCGACGTGCCGAATAGGTATTGGCAGACTATTGGCCAGGCGGATAGTGAGGTTTCTTACGCTTACTTGGACTGTGCGGCTAGGAGAGCGACAGTGCCATTTGGAGTGTATCGAACCCCGGTGATTATCCAGAATGAGAACTGTACTGATACATGATGAGGATTGGCATGCTTGAGTTGCATCTCGCATCGCATGGCTGTGTTATGGCCGATAGCATTCATATCTTGCACCGCATAGCCTTGGTACGGCTGATTGCATTCATGTGCTCATCACCATGATTCCGCATCACTCTGACCTTGCATTTTGAGCACGTTTATATTGCGCACACACTTACACCACCCTCTAAGCTTTCCATAAGCTTATGCACGATTGATGCGTGCAGGTGACGCCAGGACGCAGTCGCAGCCATAGTCTCGCTGTAGTTGGAGCGTGCAGCCGAGCTTCTGGAGTTTTGTTTCTTTGATTACATTGTATTTTCCCCTTTCAGCCGCATTGTACTAAAAAGTTTTTGATCATAGTGGATTTTGTGGTGGTGTTCTTGTGCTTATTGTTTGTGGGTTATGCTTTTGTTATGCTCATTATGAATCAGACTAATGATTTGAAACCCTCCTTGTAGTATCCCAGGATCGGAACCTGGTGAATGGGTGCCGGGATCCGAGAATGGGGTTCTACGGAGGCTGTCGGCGCCGGATTCGGCGATCGGGAATTTTGTGAGCCCGGTTTCCGAGTTCGGGGCGTGACAGAAGTAAGACCCAAAACCTATATTCATCAGCAATTTACTTAAATCCCAAGAGAAAATGCAATTGACTAATTTACTTAGAGAGTTTGTTGATTGATTCGCATAGGATTACCATGAGATTCCAGGACTTGATTGGGGTTTAGTTGATCACAGATTACCCATAAAAGAGGGGTATCAGCTGAATAAACAACTACCTAGGCAAATGACGACAGAGGTGACCTAGAAAATAAAAGAAGAAATTGAGCGACTTTTGAACGTTGGTTTCATTAGGCCTATCAAATACACCAAATGAATTTCAAATGTAGTCCCAGCCATAAAGAAGAATGGTAAATTGTGGATTTGCATTGACTTCTAAAATTTAAATCTAATTACACTAAAGGATGAATACCTGATGTCGATGGCCGATCAACTGATTTCCAGGGCTATTGGGCATAGAATTGTGTCCTATGTGGACAGCCATTCTGGGTATAATCAGATTTATATCACAACAGATAATGTGCCAAAGATGACATTTAGATGTTCGGGCCCATTAATGACTTACTATTGAGTAGTTATACCTTTCAGGCTTAAAAATACAAGAGCCACATATCATAGACCAATGAATGCCATATTCCACGATATAATCAGCCGGTTTATGAAAGTTTATGTTGACAATGTAGTGGTCAAGTCGACTGATGTAGAAGACCATGTTGCTTAATTGTACAAATCATTCGAATGGATGAGACTCCATAAGCTAAAAATGAACCCCCTAAAATGTGCTTTTAGGGTCTTGGTTAGTAATTTCCTGAGGTTCTTGGTGCATCAATGAAGGATTGAGGTCGATCAGAACAAAGATCGAGCAATTATAAATGCTCACTTGTTGAGGAATAAATCATAGTTGTAACGATTCCAGGGGAAAGTTAATTTCATGTGAAGATTCATATTTAATTATATAGGGAAACCAATATATTCTCGTTGTTGATAAAGTTGAAGCAATGATTCGAGTTCATATAAGAGATAGAGCACCAACTAGATTTCGATAAAATCAAGGAATATGTGATGAAGCCACCAGTGTTGATGCCGTCAGTTGAAGGTCGACCGTTCAAGCTATATGTTACAGCATCAACATAGTTGGTTAGAGCTCTTTTAGCCAAGGACGATGATGCCCGGAAAGAGCGTGGAATTTATTATTTGAGCCAAACGCTTCTTGACACTGAGAGACATTACTCAGCCATAGAGAAGTTATGATTATAATTATACTTCGTGACTACTAAATTTAGGCATTATTTGTTGGATGAAAGAGTAAATGTAATAGTAGTGAGTCATCTAGTGAAATATACGTTGGATCAAACTATTTTAAATGGCCGAATTGGAAAATGGGTATTGGCTTTATCCTAGTTTGACCTTGTTATGTTCCCTAGAAAGCAGTAAAAGGTTAAGCCATAAATTTTTTTTTGGCCGACCATCCATTTGACTTGGAAGGTCAAATTTCTCTAGATGTTTTAAATCTATATTATATACAATTGATGCCATGGAAGTTGATCTTTGATGGATCAACGCCTTATCAAGAATCAGGAGGTGGCATCAGCTTAATTACACCAAATGGAAATAGAGAAGAGTTTGAGTTTAATTGGAATTCGATTGCACCAATAATTAGGCTGAGTATGAAGTTATGATAATTGCCTTAAAATTATTAATGAAGTTAGGTGCAAGGAATGTGATGATAATGGGAGACTCATTATTAGTGATTAATTAGATGGTGGGACTTTTCAAATGTACTAGTACAACCCTATTATTGTACTATGCCTTAGCGATTCAAATGTTAGAAAATTTTGAAGAGGTAAAGCTAATGCATATTACAAGGGATCATAACATGGACGCCAACGAAATGACGTAGATAGTTGCAGGGCTCGACGTCTTAAGAGGAGAGGTCAAAAGGATGATTATCGTTGAGAGAAGGTCCTTGCCATCAATTTTTGAGAGAAAATATTATGAAAATATGCCGACTAGAGTTAGAAGAAGAGGATTGGAGAGCTCCTCTCATGGGCTATCTTTAGAGACCGCGCACTATGGTCAATAGGAATATGAGGAGATCGACTGCCAATTATGTCATGATTGACAGTAAACTCTATTGAAAAGGGGCCGATGGAGTCTTGCTCTGATGTCTGTCTAAAAAAGAAGCTTTATCGGCAATTAGTGAAGTCCATGAAGGTATATGTGGAGCCCACCATGCAAGATGGAAAATGAGACTCACACTTAGGTGTTATGGGTATTTCGGGCCAATGATGATGACCGATTGCATATGATATACCAAGGGTTGTGAGGCATGCCAAAAGAATGGGCTGATTCAACACGTGCCTGCCATTGAAATACATTTAATCATAAAGCCCTAGCCTTTCCGAGGTTGGACAATAGATTTGATAGTCCATATTCACCCACCTTCATCCCGAATGGATTCATTTATCATCGTGATGACCGATTACTTCACTAAATGGGTAGAAGCAAAGGCCATGAAAGGGATTGATCACCGAGAAATTATAGAATTCATCGAAAATAGCATCATCCATTGGTTCAAGATTCCAGAGTCCATCATGATGGATTAAGGTGCAACATTTTTAACAAAAGAGGCATGGGCTATGTCGGACAATTATGGAATAAACTTTTTGCATTTAATGTAATATTATACACAGGCCGATGGTCAGGTCGAGGCCAACAATAAAGTAATTAAAAATATCTTGAGAATAATTATCAAGGAAAATTCTTGAGAGTGGCATATGAAATTATTAGAGGCACTATAGGCAAACAGAAACTTGCCCCGTTCAAGTATTGGGATGAGTCCATTCGCGTTAACTTACAGACTTGATGCAGTGGTGCCTTTGAAGGTCATTGTGCCATCCTTAAGGACCACTTATCAGGTCAAGTTAACCCCTCTTGAGTTTACAAAGGCAATGCTAGTCGAGTTCGAAAGATTGGATGTTGTCCGAATGGAAGCCCTTGATTCCATCATTGCTAATAAATTGGTCATTGCTCAAGCATATAACAAGAGTGTAAAAGAAAATCCTTCGAAGAAGGGGATATGGTCTTGAAAGTTATATTGTCGATCGATCATACAAATCGTGCTTTAGGCAAGAAATGGTCTCCAATGTGGGATAGACCATACATCATCGTCCAGGTCCTTAAAGATGGATCATATATCTTGAAGGATATGAGTGAAAAAAATCACAAAGGCTCCAATTAACGGCTGATTCCTGAAGTTGCATTACCCTTGTTATGAGAGGTAGTTCGGGAATAGGCTAAATTGATTTAAAGGGTAGGAATTACAATATCCTATTACTGGTAAGAGAATAAATGCAAATAGATTTGTATTGCAAGAAAGGAGGCCTTAAAATTATGGGCTGTTCGATTTATTAAAAAAAAACAAAAATGAAAAGAAAGGGGAAGTGCTTCGCCTATCGGCCATGCTATAGGTAGGTTGTTTTGAGTTCTTCAAATTCACCAACTCCTTCACTTCCTTAGCCTGCATGTGTTTACTCCTACACGATGAATATTTGGTTGTGGACTAGTGAAGAAGGCCGATGACCTGGTTAAGCCATCGGTTGATTGCTATGAGTTTGTGCTAGGCCTTTAAATCTTAGGACCTGCTAGATTCTTCATGAGTCTGATAGAGTTCTATTTGGGAATCGATGAAGATCAGGAGGTCCTGAGAGTCTGGCCGATCCCACTCTGGGTAGAGGTGTTTAGCTTCTAAGAGGTCAGTAAGGAGGTTGATTCGTTGAGCCTTCAATGACTGCAACATCTTTTTGTTGAAGCGATGTTGGTGAGTCTAGTGTAGTCGGTCCTTCTATGCGGCATCATAATGGGCTGGGAGGTTCTTGGGCTCAACACGAATGGCTAATCATTCCCCTAGAAGAGCAATGTCTAGTCGTAGCTCCAAATAAGCCTTGGAGTATATGTCCTCGAGGCGCTGTAAATAAAAAATAACCTTTAGGATCTCTTGTAAAGGTTCATTGGTCTTTGTCGTTTCAGCGACATCTCTAGTGAAATGATAGATGTCATGGAGGAAGGATGAATGGGATAAATATTTGATTCCTTCTTCAAGGATCTCCTTAAGGATAGTCATGGATTGTGAGAAGAACAGGGAGGAAGCCATGGCTAGAAGGCTCATTGTCGAAGTATCAGTTGGGATGTGTTCCAAATCTAAATGAGAGGTGCTTTTATAAGCATCACCAGAAGTAATAAATGTATTCCTCAGATAGGGTTTGACAGTTGAGAAACCCGAGTTAAACAACTGGGTTACCATTTCGGTTCCTGAAAGGTGGGAGTATGCAACAGGAATAAATGAGTTTTCTCAGAAAGTGGTGCAAATTCATTGCAGTTTAGTTAGTACATGGCTACGTATACAAAATAAAAGAAAAAAGGGCTAAGTGTTGAGCGACTGAGTTATAATGGAAAGAGTTCGATCGAGATAGGGATGTCAACAAGGCAGATAACACAATAAGCATAAAAATAAACTACAAGCTTCACCTCTTACCTATAGCTAAGAGATTTAGTTAACCATAGACATGATTAAAACTAAACTCTCAAACAAAAACATAAATACCAACTAGAAGAAGAAGATTGGAGAAGAAGAAAAGACTCATTAAGCTTCCACCACTCCTTACACTACTCTTCTAACCCTAATTCGTGCTTAAGAGAACCTATAAAACCACTATTTGTAAGCTTTGTTTCGATCGACTTCAAAACTGACTTCAATTTACATAGCTTCAATGACATTGAAGCCCTATCTTTGAGTTCGATTCGAATTTGGAAACTGACAATAACAGTTTGTATAAGTCCTTCGATAAGATCGCTTGACCTTCGATGTCATTGAACATGTGTTCGATGGGATCAAGAATCATCTGAAACAGTCGAGCGAGTAACTCCCATATTTTATGATAATTTTGATGTCATCGAACTAGCTTTAATGGCAATGAACGTGTCTTCGATGGGATCAAGAATTGCATCTTTTTGTTTAGCAACCAAACTTGATTTTTTCTAAATTTCCAATGTGATCGAGCCTCTTGCGATGGCATCGAACACTTGGATTGCATCTAGGCTGTGTTCGATGTCATCGAACTGTCAAGTTTAGTAGTTCCTAATTTCTACACTTTGCAATATCGATTTTCTTCCTTCTTTACTTAGTTTTCTTGTATCTTGGACTCTTGAATTCTTCAATCTTGGCCACCAAAGATCCAATCCTGACCTTGGTTATTCGTGAGCATCAAATCCATGCTTTTATCATCCATTTCACCTTGAGCTCTCAAAATTACCTTGCAAGAGATAATACACGTAATAAGTTCAATTAAACATATTAATTCTCATAAAACTAAGTTACAACAGGAGAAAACTATGCAATAGTTCACACCCAACAGATTTTGTTGTGATCTTCGGGTTCGATCTTGAGAAGCTTCTTGGTAAGAGTACTATAATTAAATATCTTCCTTCCTCCTCTACCTCTCGCCAACTCAGGTAATGCTTTAACTACATCATCTAGTTCATCACCTTAAATGATTAATTTTGGAGGCATCGACTACATGACAAGTAATCCCTCTCTATTTACATTCGTTGATACTTCTATCCATTGTCATCATGTTTCTCTTATCAATGGCTCCTTATCCACTATCATTGGGAAAGGAGTCATCACACCTTGTACAAATATGTTCTTGCAATCTATTCTTTATGTTCCTAAATTCCCTCCTACTTTACTTTCTATAAGTTAATTGACTTAAACATATGAATTGTTTCATAATGTTCTATCCCTCACATTGTTTATTTGAGGACCTCGAAACAAAGATGATGATTGGTGAGGGAGTGAGTTGAGTGGCCTTAATTACCTACACTCAAAAGGGTTTGTAGTAACTCTTAGTGTGCGTGACATGGATTTTTATGATGGATTGTAAATCAAAGGTGTTTGAAATGTTTAAGTTGTTTCATGTTGAAGCTAAGACTTAATTTGGTAGAAAGATTTAATGTTCCGATCTGACAATGTATTAGAATCAATGTTGTCAAATCTTGCATATGCCTATGTGCATATGTGATCTCACAATCACATATGTGACCATATATTTATTTAAAAAAATCAAAAATAAGAAAAAATGAGGAAAAAATGTGTGTGTGTGTGTGTGTGTGTGTGTGTGTGTGTGTAAATAAATTAGGGGGGACTTTCTTAAGTTTATAGATAACTAATTTTACATATATAAAATATATTTTAGTGAAATAAAATCAATTAAACATCAAATTATCAACATTCAACAATATAGCTAACAAATAACACTTAACAAGAAGTAAAGTAACAAGCAACAATAAAATGAAGAAGCTATTTATTTATTATTGTTTGTAGAAAATGAAAATATAAGATGAAAAAAATGTAAGAGAGATTAAAAATGTAGAGTGCATTATGTATGTAATATAAATAGTAGAGAGAATAGAGAGAGAGAGACAGAGAATGAAATAGAAATGTAGTATGTATGAGAGAGAGTGCTTGAATGTATTTGTTAAACACTTGCACATGAATCTTCCTTGAAAAGAAATATTAGAATTAGAATATGTATAAGAAATACATTAAATCTTGATATTTCAACTTCCAAGAGAAAGGGAATAGAAGAGAGAGAGAGAGAGAGAGAGAGAGATATTAAATACCACTTAAAAGTAGGAAGTGTAAGATAGAGAGAGATTAAGACCACTTAGAATTAAGAAATGTAAGAGAAGAAGAGAGAGTTTGGGGTAAGATTATTGTGAATGAAGGAGCTTTAGAAGCCATTGTATAGGCATTTTTTTTTTTGCAAAAAGAAAAAAGAAAAAAGAGGCTAATATGTGATTGCATATGTTGTATACGATTGCATACACTACATATGCGATCATATATTATTGCACGTGACATGCTGTCACGCCCCAAACCCTGAAATCGGGCTCACAAAATTTTCGATCGCCGAATCTGGTGCCGACAACCTCCGTAGTACCCCATTCTCATCTCCCAGCGCGCATACGCCAGATTCTGATCCTAGGATCCTACAAGGAGGATTTTCCAATGTACATTTATCTCATAATAAGCATAACCACAAGTTTGCCCAAATCACAAAGGTAACATCATCATCTCATATCCACTAATATAAACATTTGAATACAATGTTGAAAAGGAAATACAATATAAAGATATCAAAGAAAACTCCAAAAGCTCCACCGCATGCTCCTGCCTTAGATCGGCTGCATCCTAACATCACATGCATGCATCTATCATGCATAAGCTCATAGAAAGCTTAGAGGGTGGTGAAAGTGTGTGCGCAAGATTAGTGCCAAGCACAAAAATACAAGGCCATAAATCATACAATATTTGAATAAGAAGAAATACGGACAAGATCATGAATCATATGATATCAGAGTAAGCAGAAATATATTGGTAAGTCCGTAAGTCATACAATATCAGAGTACATAATACCAATCAGCTATGCAAATAAGGAGTCATAGAGAGCCAAATATTAGATGCCGAGGGTACAATGCAATATATAAATCCTGCTAAGTCTGACTTGACCATATAAGTGCAGAAACATAGCAACCCAAATTGTCATATGCCTGCGGATGTAATATAATATGCGATGCGAATGAAATGACTAAGCTGGAGTGTGAAGTCGGGACGACAGTAAGTAGTATCACAGGCTACGGGGTCCATCACAAGGGGCTTCTATCCAAACCAGTCCCATACTTAAATTTGGATAGTCAGACTTAATGTGGTAAACTCCTGATCTCAGGTTAGTCACTCGCCCAACCAAAATCTTACCCATGCGAAGGTACACGTAACAAATAGTTGCACATTACCAGCCCGAGCGGATAGTGAATGAATGAATGAATGAATGAGTATGCAATTCCTACTCAATAAGTCCACATATCAGTACAGTTCCTCTCTGGGATCATCACCGGGGTCTAGTACACTCTACACTGACTGCTGCCTCCCTAGCCACATAGCCCAATGAGCGAAATAGACTACATTATCCGGTTGATTAGTAGTTTGCCAATACCTACCCAACTCATCAATAGCGGACCCATTTGTGAGCTGGTTAAACTCAGCCTAGCTTACAGCCCCCTCACTTGGGCGAATAAGGCCACACCCCCTCCCAACCGACCACGACACAATGGGAGACATGGTCTACTGTTATTCGGCACTCGGGCGCTCATGTTCCACTCAGTCTAGACGCTTGGGCATCTCCTGACCTCGGAGTTTAGGGACTTTTACCCACGGACATCCAACGTGCCTAGATGCTCGAACCAAATATTTTCGGTGTCCCATCTGGCCATCCATGACATGCATGTGGAGGCTAAGGTCCCGATGTCGCTAGGGCATACAATGATCATGTCACACATATTCGAGATGCATGAGTCACACCGTCCAGTCATGCAGTAATCCTACACATACCGCATGATAATGTGTGGCACTCCGTCTCATAAGGAGTCCCGTGAATGGTCTGCCCAATTGCATATGCTATGATCAGTCACTACTCATATCAAGCATACATATGATGCGTATGGGCATGAATCATGGAGTTATACTAAGCATGTTATAAGGTGATAAACTATCCTCACAACGAAGATGGGCCTAGAAGGCCTACACACAACAAGTATGGGCCTATCAATGGGCTCTAGGGAGAGTCATAATTCGGACATTTAACCAACATTATTCTTACAGGGATGTCAAACCATCATTGCTCCCAAGGCATTGCCCGCCATAAACATCATTACATAAATCATGGTGGAATCACACATTGCAATGGACCTTAAGTATAGCCCATTGGGCCACAACCCATGGGCCTTAAATAAATCAAATGGACCTTATATATATCAAGGTGGGCCTCAACAGACGGCCTTATACACATTAAGGCGGGCCTCAACAACGGGCCTTGTACACATCAAGGTGGGCCCATCACATGGGCCTCATATATATATCAAGGTGGGCCTCAACGGATGGGCCACAAATACATTAAGATGGGCCTCATAAGGTAGCCCATGATTGGGCAAAAATAGATAGATAGTGGGTCCTGAAACTGCGGTAAAGACCACTTTAGTTAAAGTATGAATATGCTAATATGTCCTAGAGGGGGTGAATAGGACTTTTTAAGAATTTTATAATAGTTTAAAATCCTATCACTCTAATCATAACAACAAGCATATATTAGGATTACTTAAGAGTAACTCTACTAGCTTCCAAGCCTGGTAGAGGATCCAATCACAAACTATTTGAGAGATAAACAATATGCAGACTAGTTTATGATGGATATGACTGTGAGTGTGTGTGAGGTTTGATCTCAAATGATCAGATATGAAAGTATTTAAGGAAATCACATAAACATATGAAAGACAAAAACAATCTCAAACACAGTCATTTTTATAGTGGTTCGACTACTTGTCTACTCCACTCCCGGTAACCACACTCAACCCTTGAGTGTACCGATTTCACTAAGGAGGTTTCTCATGGTTCACCCCAAACTCAAGGTTTTAAATCAGGTTCACCTTTAACCTTTACAACTACACCTAGGCTGACTGTTTATGCTCTCACGAGCAAGGGTCAACACATAGTAGCCACTTTTAGGCACACTAGCCAAGGATCTTCCACAAGACCCTAATTGTTTATGCTCTCCACAAAGCAAGGGTCAACACAATGCACCCACCACATACACTCCCGCCGGAGGCCTCCTAAAGGACTTGCAAGGGTTGAGAAACACCTTATACCCAATCTTATAAAAGAATGATCACAAGGGTCCTCTGGACTCTAATAACTTACAGATAAGTAGATGAGTCCCTTTCAACGCATTGTTGAAGATCTCCTCCTTTGATGAAGAACTTCAGCTTCCTTGATCCGCAACTCAGAAGATGTACCAATACATGGAGACGGGTTGGGTCAAGGCTATGATGGAATCATACTCTTCTAAATGTTTTCCTATAAGGAAGATAGAGCGATTCCAATCATCTATGCATTCAAGGTATCCCAGCTCAATGATTTGCCATTAAGATGATAGCTAGAGGATCCTTGAATGCGGAAGTTCATTCCCCAATCCACTCTATTGAATGTCAATACTGAGGGTGGATTGGAGGATGAACTTCCATGAGAGAAAGGGCTTTGGGTATATGATCTAAGGTTAAACACACAAAATCACTCTCTTCTTTCTTTACTAGCAACTAAAGACAAGATCTCTATATATAGGCAAAAAGTTCCAACGGAAATAAAATGGTCACATTTATGACAGAGTTTGATATCATCGAGTAGGGTCGATATCATCTAGCGTATACTCTTGATTGCATCGACTGGCCACTCGATGATATAAACTCAATGTCATACGCTTTTGAAACCTTTTGCCAGCTGGTTGAGGAAATCGAGACAGGTGTCGATATCATCGGATTTCGAACTCCGATAGTATCGATATGAGGTTCGATTCCTCGACATTTGAAAATGAGAGAGACTTGCTTTGAAATATTTCAGGTCAATAGATATGATCGAGGTACACTCGATATCATCGGAATTTGAATATCGATGATATCGAAGACATTGTTGATGCATCGATAAATCTAAATAATTTTTCAGTAAGCTTACTAGACAGGTTATGTCCATTCTCGATGCCATCGATACAGCCTTGATATCATTAATATTTGAATATCGATTCTATCGAGTGACCCTCGATACAAGATAAAAACTACCTAAAAATATCCGCTGGAAAACTGTGCCCAAGACTGATATCATCGAAGGCCTTTCGATATCATCGATATTTGAATTCTAAGGATATCGAGGGGTACTTCGATATATCGAAGGTCTTGATTTTCTTATAAAAAATAGGGACACATAAACTCTGCTGACGATCTTATCGAGTCGACTTCAATAGACTTAAGATTCAAATATCAATAATATCGATACAGCTATCGATATATCAATAATTCCATCCAGAAGTATATGCGGTTGCTAGACACTTTATGTCATCATTCGATTTTATCGATTGAGCTTTCGAGGACATCGATAACATTTCGTAATAATATCGATCAGTCTATCGATAAATCGACAAAGGTAGAAAACTTAGAATTTTTTGAATTTGCAAAAGTGTTTTCTAACCCAAAAACCCTATGATATTCTAATCAGTTTTAAGGGTTTTATTTACCTCGTGTTTTGGGACATGGGATGTGAGGCTTAGATTTACCTATGGCGAGTTCGGGCACATATCCGGTTGAGGCAGACGGTTGATTAATCTTCCTATAGAGCTTCTCTGTCTAGTTGACTCAATACTCATGCTAATTGACAAATCAGGGCACTTTCAATCTCCCTCTTTGTCAATTACATGACAAAATACCAAAAACACCTTCAAACAGTATCTAGACAAACACATCCTAAATTGTGTGTACATGCATTTTACACAATTTTACAATGTCTAGTAATATCATACACACACTCAGTAACTGCTCCCCCTAATAACAATCTCCCCCTATCTTGATGTAGCTACTCCCCTTAACACATGTATTACCATTCAGGTAGATATACATAATTTTTCTATTGGGGTGTTTGAATTGGTCTCCCCCTTTTTGTCAGTCATTGACAAAGATAAATATAGCAGTTGATACTGACTGAAGTTTAAGCAATTTGGAGAACCATCATTCAGAGAGCATACAGATATAAAAGATAGATATATAAAGGTCAAACAATTGATTAATCAGACACCATTCTCAGAAACTATGTATGCATAGCAGACCAAATAGAGTAGTGATATAAGCAGATAGGCTAATGATCAAACCATTACATGCATTCTACATATCATAAACTGAATAAACCAGGAGATCTGAAAGCATAAGTATGATAGTAAATAGGAGGGAATTATAATCAACCATTTTAAAAAATTGTCCAAAAACATATCTATACTGCCCAAGATTGGCAGTAGATTAACAGTTATCCCAACAACATTACCAAGCCCATTTATGGGCACCCAAAAACAACCATCAGTATTTAGCCCAACCATGGGCATATACAACACAAAAAAAATGTCAGACTGTGTAGATTAGTGAGTTATCACATACACCCATGAGAGCGTAGAACATCTAAAAAGATACTAATGCTCATACACGGAAATAAAAGTGAGGTGTATGTGATAGCGTTTAAGGATTAACACTATGGAGCAGAGGAAGATGGCGCCGTGTCGTCTCGACGGCAAGTGAACAAATCGACCAACTGTTGCACGGTTTGCTGCAGTCCGTTCACTAGGCGTTCCAGGACGGTAAGCCTTTCATTCACCAATTCCTTGAGCTGGGAGACATCTCGCTGTATGGCTCCAATCCTATTCTGATGGAGCTTAAATCTCTTTGCATGCCAAGCCCTGATGTGGATGGTGCTTGATGGGACGCAGAAGGTTCATACCCAGCCACCTCAGATCCTTCACCGGGACATCACCTTCACCTCCTGCTCCTTCTTCTTGTATGCCTTCCTCTGGATCCGCAGGATACTTATGGAACTTTAAGTCCATCCTTCAAATGTTGTTCTTATTGAAGACTTGGAGGGGAAGTTCCAGATCACTGGTTGTTGGGAAGCCGATGGCCTTACATACCATGTTTATGATCCAGGGATAGGGCAAGTGAAGATCCCTGGATGTATGAATGGCGTAGACCAATTGACGTACAATCAAAGTCGAGAGGCAGATTTTTATCCCGTTGGCTATTGAATACACTATCATGGTCATGAATCCTGTGAGATTGGACCCGTTGGTACTTCTAGGATAGATGTTTATAGCGAAGATACCTGTAAGACCCGAAATCGTGGTTCCATGAACTTAGATTTCAATGCATTTCCTTAGTACGAAGGAATGTCCTACTATGACAGAGGTATTTAGTAACCATAGATCAAATTTCAACATTTTCGAGGTCCATTTCAGGGAGACCATCGTGTGACATTTCCAGCCCTATGATGTTTGCAACTGTAACAGGAGTGATCAGTACATCATCACCATCAAGAGATACCATGATGGAAGGAGGATCAGACACGGGTGAGTGACAAGTAGCGAGAAAGTCGCATGTTCGTTCAAGATGACATGGCCCACCGAAGTCAAGAACAGACAACCAATCAATTTCAGCAAAAAGGGGCTCTAGATTGTAAGGTATTAAACAATCTTTGTCTACCTTCCTCTCATGAATGAGCTTCTTACCTGTGTATTTAGCTGGAAGTGAATTTGCTCTAGCCAGAGGAGGGGCTTGTATGTTGGATTGGGACCCACCACGTGACGTTTGTCATGACCTCTGACAAGTAGAGGTCCCCCGATCAGTGGCTCTTGCTCTCTCCTTTGAAGCAAGGTTCTTTTGTCGAGAGGCCCTAGAGGACTCTCCAGGACCGGATGCCTTTTCTTTGTCCTTACCCATATAGATAGAGATTTGAGAGAAGAAATGGACAAAATTCCCTTTTTAAAAAAAGAAAAGAAAAAGAAAACTGGAAATATCCAACTCAAAAGCAAGATAGAATCTGGAAAAGATGGAATGGATGGGGTAATATCGGTTTTGAGGAGCTTTTGGGACCAACCAATGTTCTTCCGGCTGAGGGGATGAGTAAGAAAAAAGTGAAATGCCTTTATGAAAAGAATGAATTTTTTCTGCTCGACTGCTTTTTATTGGGAGGCAATCTTCGATATCATCGACCAGTGTTTCAATGATATCGAGATACCCCACTCGATGTTATCGAAACTGTCTTCGATATCATTCTTGATCATAAGACTTTTCACATTCCAAAGAGACGTCGATGATATCGACCCTTGATCGATTAATCGAGAATGACTTATTGACAGACATATCGAAGATGAATAATTTTCATTTTTCCGCACTTCCAAATTCTCATGTATAGAATAGAATATCTTTGAATCAACAGTATACACAGCAAAATTTTGTATATACATTGTAAAAATCAAAATTATAAACATTAGACTGTTTATATATAAAAAGATTGAGGAGAGGAACCTCAGATATCTCATTAAGAACTCAGCAAAATTGCATCATTTCAGCAAATATCCAGATCTTGATGCGTGACCTAGACTTGTCTTTTCATGCTCAAATTTCTAGGTATAGGGATCATCCTTTCCTTTACCTTTGATGACATAACAATGGTTATTTGTGTGAAAACCCTTCATAAGTGATTTTCCTGAGAAGTCTAGGATTTCATATTTTTCCTTATTGAATCTAACCACATGCTCATTGTCACATATTTGAGAGATGCTTAGAAGATTGTATGTTAATCCTTTTATGCAAAAGGCATTCTCATTTTTGAGCAAATATATTCCTTTAATAATTCCTTGTTCGATTACCTTAGCGGTGCTTTCGTCTCCATAGGTGACTATCCCATCATTAAGATCTGAATAATTTATAAGAAGAGATTTGTCACCTGTGACAGGTCTTGAACATCTGCTATCTAGGTACCACTTAGTTTCATTGCCTGGTATATGGTTTGAGTGAGTGACAAAGCATTTTCTCTTTTCTTTCATTACCCATTTTGTGACAGGATTTTTAACTATGGTAGATTTTGTTTTCTTATTTAATTCGACCACTTGATTCATTAACTCCTTGTTAGTCATTTCAGGTGGTGATTGATGTGAATCTCTTTTATCCATATTCCTAGGTTGACTCCAGACATTTTCTCTGGTTGGTTTGAATTTTCCAACATAATTCTGACTAGAGTTATGTTGAGTCTTCCTAGGTGATGAGCATTCAAACTTATAATGACCCGAATCATCACATAAATGACAAACTAGAGTAGTTCTTGTGTTACTTCCCGAAGCGGCAGATCTTACAGTCATTTGTGCTGCTTTTTCAGTTTTTGATTTTGATTTTTCATATCCTAAGCCACACTTGTCCTTACCGGGTCTTCCCATTCCTAAGAGTTTCTCAAATTTCTCACCACTTTGGGAAAACTTATAGTTTATCTTGGCAATTTTCCTAGATTCTTCTAAATCAAACAGGAGTGTGTGATTTTCATTTTGAAGGAGCATGTTTTTATCTTTTAATTACTCAACCTGTTTGTTTAGTTTTTCAGACTCGGATTTAAGGAAGGTATTAATTCTTTCAAGTCTATCATTATCTGAATGATATTATTGCAAATCATTGATTAGATGTGTATTAATTTCCAGAGTTTTATCCAAATCTTTTTGCAGTAATTCTCTTTTATTTTCAGATATTCCAAGTCTTTTAATAATGTTGATGCTATGGATGTAAAGTTGATTATAAGCATCTTGTAATTTATTCTATTCTTTTTCTTCTTCCTTTTCAGTTTCTTCATTGTCTGATGGAAATGATTTAGTGGCTTGGTTCTCGTTCTCAGTTTCACTGGGAATGATTGGAGTAGTAGAGACCATAAGAATTTTTAATGATTTCTGGTTTCCATCGCTCTCTGAGTCGCTAGATTCTAAGTTTGACTCTTCTGTGTCATCCCATGTGGCAGCCATTGCCTTGCCCTTAGTTTTTCTGTTTGGGTATTCAGTAGACAAGTGTCCAAACTTCTGACAGGCGTAACATTATGGTTCTTTGGTGTTTTTACCAAATTTACTTGCAAAAGGTCTGTTGTCCACCTTTCTTCCGTTAAATGGACGACCATGATTTCTCTGAAAGAACTTCCTGAATCGTTGAGTCAATAAAGCTACCTCCTCATCTTCATCTTCTCTTTCACTTTCAATGTCCTCATTTGTTCTTTTCTTTGAAATTTTTAGGACAGTAGTTTTGGATTTAAGGGTTTGTTTGAAATGTAGTTCAAATATTTGTAAGGAACCTACCAGTTCTTCTACTTTCATTTTGTCTATGTTCCTACATTCTTCAATGGTTGTTACTTTAGGATTGAACCATTCTGGTTGGGATCTTAAAATTTTCCTATAGATTTTTGGTATCAGAACTTTCTCTCCTAATCCACCCATGGAGTTGCAAATGATATTCAACTTTGTGAACAACTCCATGAAGGTCTCATGCTCTTTCATTCTGAGACTTTCGAACTGTGATGTCAGGAGTTGCAGTTTTAATCTCTTCATAATGCTTGTTCCTTCATGGGTTGTTTCCAACAAATTCCATATTTCCTTGGATGTCCCACACATATTGATTTGATTGAAAATATCTTGGGACATAGTATAGTAGATAACGTTCATAGGTTTAGCCTCAACAGTTTGATTTTCTTTGTCGAATGTTGTCCACTTCTCTTTAGATTTCGGTTTGGTGATAGTTGTGCCGTTTTCGAGTACTATTTGTTCAGATGGTGGCACATATCCTCTTTTAACTATATCCCAAACATCATGATCCAATGATCTCAGAAAGTAGTGCATTCTAGCCTTCCAGTTGCATAATTTGATCCATCAAATACTGGAGGTCTAGAGACCGATGAGCCCTCTCCTTTGGCCATATTCCCAACTTCAGTCAAGATCACTCTCTAGGCAGTGAAGCCCTTAAAGAGAGACCCACTTTGATACCAATTGAAATTGCGGTAAAGACCACTTTAGTTGAAGTAGGAATATGCCAATATGTCCTAGAGGGGGGTGAATAGGACTTTTTAAGAATTTTATAATAGTTTAAAATCCTATCACTCTAATCCTAACAATAAGCATATATTAGGATTACTCAAGAGTAACTCTACTG
Source organism: Magnolia sinica (assembly GCF_029962835.1). Classification (NCBI taxonomy): domain Eukaryota; kingdom Viridiplantae; phylum Streptophyta; class Magnoliopsida; order Magnoliales; family Magnoliaceae; genus Magnolia; species Magnolia sinica. The sequence goes on from NC_080589.1 coordinate 41,968,892, forward strand.
GCTTCCAAGCCCGGTAGAGGATCCAATCACAAACTATTTGAGAGATAAATAATATGCAGACTAGTTTATGATGGATATGATTGTGAGTGTGTGTGAGGTCTGATCTTAGATGATCAGATATGAAAGTATTTAAGGAAATCACATAAACATATGAAAGACAAACAATCTCAAACACAGTCATTTTTATAGTGGTTCGACTACTTGTTTACTTCACTCCCGGTAACCGCACTCAACCCTTAAGTGTACCAAATTTTACTAAGGAGGTTTCTCACGGTTCACCCCAAACCCAAGGTTTTAAATCAGGTTCACCTTTAACCTTTACAACCTACACCTAAGCTGACTATTTATGCTCTCACGAGCAAGGGTCAACACATAGCACCCACTTTTAGGCACATAGGCCAAGGATCTTCCACAAGACCCTAACTATTTATGCTCTCCATGGAGCAAGGGTCAACATAACGCACCCACCACGTACACTCCCGCCGGTGGCCTCCTAGAGGACTTCTAAGGGGTGAGAAACACCTTAAACCCAATCCTACAAAGGAATGATCAAAAGGGTCCTCTGGACTCTAATAACTTACAGATAAGCAGATGAGTCCCTTTCAGTGCATTGTTGAAGATCTCCTCCTTTGATGAAGAACTTTAGCTTCCTTGATCTACAAGTCAGAAGATGTACTAATACATGGCGACGGGTTGGGTCAAGGCTATGATGGAATCCTACTCTTTTAAATGTTTTCCTACAAGGAAGATAGAGCGATTCTAATCATCTATGCATTCAAGGTATCCTAGCTCAATGATTTGCCATTAAGATGGTAGCTGGAAGATCCTTGAATATGAAAATTCATTCCCCAATCCACTCTATTGAATGTCAATGATGAGGGTGGATTGGAGGATAAACTTCCATGAGAGAAAGGGCTTTGGGTATATGATCTAAGGTTAAACACATAAAGCACTCTCTTCTTTCTCTACCAGCAACTAAAGACAAGCTCTCTATATATAGGCAAAACGTTCCAACGGATATAAAACAGTCACATTTATGACAGAGTTCGATATCATCGAGCAGGGTCGATATCATTGAGCGTATACTCTCGATTACATCGACTGGCCGCTCGATGACACAAACTCAATGTCATACGCTTTTAAAACCTTTTACCAGCTGGTCGAGGAAATCGAGACAAGTGTCAATATCATCGGATTTCAAACTCTGATAGTATCGATATGAGGTTCAATTCCTCGACATTTGAAAATGAGAGAGACTTGCTTTGTAATATTTCAGGTCAACAGATATGATCGAGGTACACTCGATATCATCGGAATTTGAATACCGATGATATCGAAGACATTGTCGATGCATCAATAAATCCAAATGATTTCCCCGTAAGCTTGCTAGACAAGTTATGTCCATTCTCGATGCCATCGATATAGCCTTGATATCATTGATATTTGAATATCAATTCTATTGAGTGACCCTCGATTTAAGATAAAAACTACCTAAAAATATCTGCTGAAAAACTGTGTCGAAGACCGATATCATCGAAGGCCTTTCGATATCATCAATATTTGAATTATGAGGATATTGAGGGGTACTTTGATATATCGAAGGTCTTCATGATTTTTCTATAAAAAGCAGGGATACATAAACTCCGCTGACGATCTTATCGAGTCGACTTCGATAGACTCGAGATTCAAATATCGATGATATCGATACAGCTATCGATATATCGATAATTCCATCCAGAAATATATGCGGTTGCTAGACACTTTATGTCGTCATTTGATTTTATCGATTGAGCTTTAGAGGACATCGATAACAGTTCTTGATAATATCGATCAGTTTATCGATAAATCGACAGAGGTAGAAAACTTAGAAATTTTCTGAATTTGCAAAAAAGTTTTCTAACCCAAAAACCCTATGATATTCTAATCAGTTTTAAGGGTTTTATTTACCTGGTGTTTTAGGACATGGGATGTGAGGCTTAGATTTACCTGTGGCAAGTTCGGGCGCACATCCGGTTGAGGCAGACGGTTGATTAATCTTCCTATAGAGCTTCTCTATCTAGTTGACTTAATACTCATGCTAATTGACAAACCAGGGCACTTTTGGGTCCAACACATACATCATGGTGGGCTTGCCTATGGCGGCCCATGATTAGGAAACATAAGTAGGGTGGGCCTCTCAAGATAATGGGACCCACGACCTTAATAAAATGAATGAACAGTGTGGGTATAATACACACATCATGGTGAGACCACACTGATGAAAGGTGTGGAATAAATACATACATCCGTGGGTTCCACGTGGGGCCCACCATAATGTTTATTTCCCACCCAATCTGTTGATAAGATCACAGGGACCCAGATAAAAAAGGAAAAACAAATTTCATAATGATCCAAAACTTCTGTGACCCAAATAGGGTCTCAATGGTAGACGTTCAATCCCACATCCCTGTGATGTGGACCACCTGAGTTCCACTTACGGCTGATTTTTGGGGTGGCTCACAACTAGAAGGGGGCCACCAAATGCACGGTGTTGATGTTCTACACACGTCATGGTAGGGCCCATGGTTGGGACCCACGGTCCTTGCCCCATTCAAGGCAGCATAGGACGCTGCTGCATCCTTTGACGGTCAGCAGTAGTAGCACCTGCTGCTACTCCCTCTCTCTTATTTTATTTTATTATATATATATATATATATATATATATATTTTTGATATCGTGGTTTTTCCTATGTGGGTGTAACGCCTTGAAAATCGGGGGTCGAGCACGGGCTCAATACCCGAGTTCCAGCACATCACTTATACAATATAGATAATGATGATTAAATGTTGTCCGTATTAGTGCATTAAACATGAGTGAGATTATAACAAAACAACATATCATACTCTAGAGACAGTTAAATTACGCAAGCGGAAGACTGTGATAAGTATATATAACATTTAAGTGATTGTAAGTCTCCTGAGTATGATCATGTTACTAGGTCAATTAATTACATGTAGAATTCCAAAATATACCAAATGTGTAATTTCATCTAGTCAGCATCCCAATAATCTCCGTCGATCAGAACATGGTCTACATAGACCTACCTGATAACTGCATGTAGGAAAACTCCTTATCGTCATAAAAATCAGGCTTCGCCTCGTAAGCATCGCCATCATCTGCAACTAAACCAGAGTCTAGTTGGTGTTTTAAAACACCGTCTCAAAGTGAGAGTGAGTGATCAACTCAGTGGTACTATAAGGCAAAGGTTAACATGTTATCAACTCAATCAAGTAGTAATGATAAAGTAGCATAACAAACATAGCCTAAGTACTCTTGTTAATGCAGAAATGGTATGCAATAATGATCTATACCCTCGCCTACACTTCCTTAGTGACATCATCTCATGATTGTGGCATGCACCACTCCGGACACGTGCACTTCCTTGCCAAAGCACCGTGCAATGCGAATGCATGATTGTGTTAGCCATGTTCTTATTTAGGCTTATTCAAACAGCATATTCGGGAAGCTAAGGTATCTCCCTCATATCATTACCCAAACAATGATCCATCTAGAGTCGTCAATCCTAGTCAATCACAAACGATGTGCATATTCCAGGTCGCCACGGAGAGGCTTGTTACCTCAGCACAGGCTTAGTTTATATACAAGGTCACTACGGAAAGGCTCGTCACCTGAACATAGTCCTAGTGTATATTTGAGGTCATTATGAGAAAAACTCGTCACCTTAGCGTAGGTCAATAGCTCGAATACAGTGTCCCATACCACCGAACTCATAGGTCACTATAGGGAGGCATGTCACCCCAGCGTAGGCCAACAGCTCGACCACGGTATCTCATACCACCATACCCGGCTCATGAGTCTTAATAGATCAAGGTACTAAGGTTAAATGGGCTTTTCACTGGTAAGTTAGTACATTAGATTCAAGCAGTAGCGTCCATACATGGTGAACATACATTAGGCCAATCGGGTTGCTTAACGAGCTCGACTGGTACGAGTGTTTGTTGAATTGATCGACATAGAGTGCGTAAGCATTCCGCGTGGTCTAACCACTGTCGACAATCGGCGTATGACTCGGATTCATCGAATGTGTCTTATGTGGCGTACTGACCTCAGCCACTAATTCGGGAATTCATTACCGATTGCCTGGACTACATTGTAGCCCCAAATCACACTCCAAACAATAGCATTCGCATATGATAATCCAAGACAGCATGTGATAACCAAATCTAAACATAAATCTCATTCGAACATTTCAACAAGCACATACTACACATGTCATCATTCATAGTCATCTCATCTGCAAATCACATAGTAGTAAAATAGGTTACATAAAGGAAACTATAACTATGTATAAGGGGATTGAGAATCCTATCTCAACACCCTCATTAAGTACGTTACATCAAGCATTTTCTCATTTAGGCATTTTATCAAACACTTAGGCTACACATATTAACATACAATAATATAATAGTTATAAAAGGCATTATAGTAAATCCTTTATCAAGGAAGTTACCACACGTACAATAATCATGTATCCTCAAACATAAATCATGGGAAGCACAAATCATAATTCCATACTCATACAAACATTTCAACAAACACATGGAATGCATGTATTTCAACATAGTTCATATATATGTGTAATACGCGGAAAACATCGTATCTAAGCATATGTGATAACAATCATATCAGACACAAATCATTGCTGAAATTGAAAGCCTTGAAAACCATAACCTAAACATTTATAATCCTAACCTTTCGCCGGTAGACTCGTAACAAACTCAATTCGAACACTAGTCTTTGTCTACGGCACAACGACAACCTATAGCATGAAATAGGTTAGCTATTCCACCATCTGCTCTATTTGAATCACTAAAACATATTAGGGTTAGGATTTCTTATCCGAAAATGGAATTGAAATCGCTGGTATAGCGACACGGAAGCGGTAGCTAAGCACGTGGAGTGGTGGGATCGAATCCCGGGAACAATCCCTAACTCTCTCTCTCCTCCTCACTTTCTTCTTTTCTTTTCTCTCTTCTCTCTCCTAGGGTTTTAAAATTCGTATGGCAAGGGAGAGAGAGGGTTTAAGGCCCTTATATAGGCCCAGAACTGATGAGAAAGGCCCTAGGGCCATGGTATACTTAGGTTATAACCAAAAGTTGGCTGATTCGGTCCAACAGAGCACATGTGGAGGCCCCTTTTAAATGTACGGTCCGAAGTAAGTCCCCTGACATTGGATCCAGGTCCAGTTAAGTTTTCGATCTGATTGGATTTATAGATCGACCGTGGAGGACCAGTTTCAGTTCAATGGTCATTGACACTCGATCAGGGCCATAAGTGCACTGACATGTGTTGGAAATTTTTCCTGATCCGAGGGTGTAGTTGGGTCAGAATTTGATGGTCTGAAACCTTAGATTTGACTTGCAAGCGAATGATTCAATTCACTTAAGTTTCAGTTCATTTTCTAAAGGTATTCGCGTTTTTCACACACTTCGCTCTGGGCTCACGTTTGTGCATTTCGGGATACTATCTGGACTTGATTTCTGATGTGATAGTCAAGACCATTAAGGCGGTCATAATCATGTGATTTCGAAGTAATCAGACTTTTGACGCACGGTCCAGGTCTGATACGGAGCTTCGTGTTGCTCCTGAGAGCAACTGGGTTTTGAGATGGATCCTAGGTTTTTAGGTAATGTAGCGTTAACGGTTCTACTCGTTTTGGGTCTTACAAAACGTATTTAAACTGATTAGAGCTAATTTCACAGATAATTTAGTTTAACACTTAGTTAATTCATGTCTAATTTCTAAAGGATTTGGTCCTTAATGATTTCTGCCTGAGGTGGTCCTCAGGTCTTTGTACGGATTTTTTTGAGATGTTACAATCTACCCCCCTTAAAGAAAAATTTCATCTTCGAAATTAGTACATTTTCGTACTCCTTGAGAATATAAGGGTAGTTCTTTCGGACCTCATCTTCTGTCTCCTAAGTAGCCTCTTCCTCAGTGTGGTGTGTCCATAGAACCTTCACAAGTGGAATCACCTTACTACGCAGCAACTGTTCCTTCTTATCTAGGATACTCGTCGGTCGCAGTACAAAAGTAGCATCTTCACTTAACTGTACCTGCTCCCATCTGATAATGTGGGAAGGGTCAGGAACGTATTTCTTCAACATCAACACATGAAATACGTTGTGCATGCCTACGATTGGTGTGGGCAAAGCAAGGTGGTATGCCACCACACCCACTCGATCTAATATCTGGAATGGGCCAATGAATCTCGGCATGAGCTTCCCTTTCTTGCCAAACCGAAGGACTCCCTTCATCGGGAAAACTTTCAGGAATACATGGTCCCCAACCTCGAACTCTAGCTGTCACCGCCTCATATCGGCATAGCTCTTTTGTCTGCTTTGTGTTGCCAGAAGTCGAGGCGTAATAATGTTGATCTTCTCTGAAGTCGCCTGTACTAAATCCGGGCCAATCAAACTCTTCTCGCCAACCTCTGCCCAGCAATGCGGTGCTCGACAGGGGCGCCCATACAAGGCCTCTAAGGGAGTCATGCCAATACTCGCCTGAAAGCTGTGTTATAGGCGAACTCAGTATAAGGAAGACAGTCATCCCAACTATCCTTGAAATCAAGCACGCAAGCCCGTGACATATCTTCCAACACCTGATTCACCCGTTCCTCTGCCCGTCAGTCTGTGGGTGGAACACGGTACTGAACTTCAGTTTCACGCCCATTGCTTCCTGGATACGAGTCCAGAAGATAGATGTGAATTGCGTGTCTTAGTCCGGCATGATTTTCATGGAACTCCATGCAAATGTACAATCTCTTTGATATACAGCCTGGCCAAATCGCTTGCTGAGTTCGAAACTCTAATAAGGAGAAAATGAGCCGACTTCGTCAACCGATCCACAATCACTCTCATATGGAGTCATGTCCCTTCCTCATCTTTGGTAGCCCTGAGATAAAATCCATGGAAATAAAATCTCATTTCCATTCAGCTATGGGCATGGGCTGAAGTAAACTAGGAGGTCGGTGGTGCTCTACGTTGACCTGCTGGCACGTGAGACAACGGGACACATAGTCTGCTATGTGGGCCTTCATGTTGTCCTACCAGTACAAACGCTTCATGTCTCGGTACATCTCGTACTGCAAGGATGCATTGCCATCCTCGAATTGTGAGCAGCTTCGAGAACTTCCTTTCTTAAGTCATGAAGGTTTGGGACGCATAGGTGGCCAAAATAACATAAACCCCCATCCATACCAACTCTCCATTCTGAGTCTTCCTCGTCACTAACACATTTTCTCAACTCCGTCAACCCTTCATCTTCCTTCTGAGCCACAATGATTCAGTCATCGATAAGTGGCTGAACCCGAATATGTGCGATGCTCTCGAACGGCTCCTCTACCGTAAGTTTCTGCTCAAAGTCCCGCACAAACTCTACCATATCCCACTCTTCTATCATCAGCGAAGCCGCAAATGCTATGTCTTCTTACAGCTCAATGCATCTGCCACAAGATTAGCCTTGCCGGGATGGTAGGAGACCTCGAACTTAAAGTCCTTCAAGGTTTCCATCCATCCCCACTGCCTCATATTCAGGTCCCTCTATGTGAATATGTATCTGAGGCTCTTGTAGTCGCAAAAGAGCTCGAACTCCTCCCCATAAAGGTAATGTCTCTAGAGCTTTAATGCAAAGATGACAGCCGCTAACTCTAGGTCGTGCGTAGGATAGTTTTCCTCGTGTTTTCTCAACTGTCGCGATGCGTAGGCAATAACCCTGTTCTTTTGCATCAGGACACAACCCAAACCAACATGAGACGCGTCAGTGTATATCGTATACTTAACCCCTTGCTCTGGCAATACTAGCATAGGGGCGGATGTCAACTTGTCCTTCAGCTCCTGAAAAGCTGCCTCTGCCTTCTCATTCCAGGCAAACTTAAGATCCTTCTTAGTCAGTTGAGACAATGGCCTGACTATCTTGGAAAAATCCCTAATGAATCGATGATAGTAGCTAGTAAGTCCTAGAAAGCTCCTCACTTCAGTGACCAAACCAGGCTGCTCTCAGTCCTAAACTGTGGCTACCTTAGCAAGGTCCACAACTATGCCTTCCTCAGACACCACATGTCCCAAGAACTTTACTTCTTCCTTTCAGAAGTCACACTTCTTGTACTACACAAACAACTAGTTCTTCCTGAGAGTATCAAAGACTGCTCGTAGGTGCTCCTTATGATCTTCCCAACTCTTGGAGTATATCAGGATGTCATCTTTGAATACAATGATGAATCGGTATAGATACGGCCGAAGCACCCAGTTCATTAGGTCCATGAACACAGCCAGTGTGTTTGTGAGTCCAAACGACATCACAAGGAACTCGTAGTGCCCAAAATTGGTCATGAAAGCTGTCTTCTACACGTTCTCATCCCTGACGTGCAACTGGTGATACCCTGACTTTAAATCAATCTTAAAAAAATACTGTGCCCCCTTCAACTGATCGAAAAGATTATCTATCCTGGGCAAAGGATACTTGTTCTTCACCGTCACTTGGTTTAACCTGTGATAATCAATACATAATCACAGAGATCCATCCTTTTTCTTCATAAACAGCATAGGTGCTCCCCACGGAGAGACGCTAGGCCGTATAAAGCCTGCATCTAACAGATCATCGATCTGTCTCCTCAGTTCCACCATCTCACATGGAGGCATGAGATAAGTCGGTAGTGAAATGGGAGTTGTACTAGGAACTAGATCAATGGTAAAATCGATCTCGTGCTAAGGAGGCAATTCAGGTATCTTCCTGAACACGTCTGAGAAATCCTGAACTACAGACGTGCCCCCAAGTGTCAGTCCCTCAACATTCTCTAGCAGGGTAGCATAACAACTAATGCGGTAGTCCCAACTAACCTGCACTTGGAATGTAAAGGCCGTGCCCTCCGGTCCTTGGGTTATTACCACCCTAGCATCACAATCAATCTCTGCCCTCATCTTGGTGAGCCAATCCATACCGAAGATCACATCGTAATGACATAGCGAGGCAATAATCAGGTCGATGAGTACCGTTTTGCTCCTTTAGTCTATCGAACAACCCTTACACATCTTGGTAGTATCTGAGAAGGTCCCTGTGGCGATAAGGAGTCTCAACCTAACCATAGGACTAGTTTCTAACCCCAGTCGCTTGACTGTTGCGTATGATAATATAGAGATAGTGGACCCGGTGTCCACTAATAAGAAGATTAGTCTACCTTGGATATGCGCTGTGACCTCAAAGACCAGGGGTGTTGTAACTTTTGTCTCGGATGCCTCAGCTGCAAGTGAGTGCACCCGAGCTTGTTAAGAATAGTTCGGCTGTGGTGCCATAGGCCGTTGAGGTGGCCTAAATTGAGGTGTAAGCGTCTGAAAAGATGGATGTGCTGGTGCTAACTGTAGAGGTGGAGCCGCAACAGCTTGAGGAAGCTGGCGGTTGATCCTCTGAGGCGGCGAAAAGATGATATCCCTCATCTTGGTGAAACAATATGTGTCTGAGTGGCCCGACCTCTTGCAGTAGGTGCACCACAAGTTTGCTCACCTCAACTAAGTCGGTGGAGCCGTAATCCTAAGGGGAGAATATGCACACGGCCTCTTACCGAGCAATGGTCTGCTCAGTAAATTTGGTCATGGCCTGGGGACCATAGGTATGCATGTGTAGGAAACTATCCCCATCCTGCTCTGCTCGTAGAGATATGCCCACTAGCTCAACATAATTGGATATACTAGCGCAACACATCTTAGAGAGTATCTTGGGCCGCAGGCTCTCAGAAAATCGCCATATCCACATCAGCTGATCAGCTAATATCAACGAAGCATACTTAACCAGCTCCGTGAATCTGTTCTCATACTCTGCCACTGTCATCCCTCCCTGACGGAGGTGAAGAAACTCACTCTCCTTCTCATGACGATATGTGAGAGGGAAATACTTCTCGTGGAAGCACGTCTCAAAGGCCTCCCACATCCATACGTATCCAACAGCAATAGTCCGAAGGACACTGTCCCACCAGAGACTGGCCTCCTTCTCGAATATATAGATGACAAGCTCGACCTACTCTGCCTCAGTGCAGTGCAGCAGCTTCAGTATCTTAGAGAGGCGGTTAATCTAATACTTGGCCTCCTCGGGTCTATGAGTACCCACAAAAGTAGGAGGTCGAAAGCGGTGGAATCGTTCAAACAAACCACTAGCACCCACATTGCCAGCAGGGTGCATGGGTGGTGTAGGTGGAACCACACTCATGCTTTAGGCAAAGACCCCTGCGATGGTGCCCAAAAACTGTTGCTGTTGTTGTTGCTGCTGCTGCATCAAGAGCATTATCTGCTCCAACCTATCAGTAGGAAGAGCCGACTGAGGCACGTGCGGCATTGAGGTAGACGCGCAGTTCTCCTCAGGAACTAGTGGTGCAACAGGTGTCAGCCCATTAGTGGGGCCAATGGCCAGCTGAGAATCCAGCATAGTCTCATGGGTTGAGCCCAAACTGGGGTCCATGTGGCTACACTTAGGGGAGGAGTCCCATCAATCGAGTCGCCAAGTGTGAGACGTGTCGTACTCTGTGTGGCCTTAGGTGGCATCCCCTATATATAACATAGGGTGTAACCCGTGAGATTTAGCATAAGATTATACATGCATACACACATCATTCACATTTCAAATCTAAGAAAGTTTCATGCATTTCATTTACCAAAATTGTCACAATACATGAGATACAGTATTACATGGATCATGACGGAAGATGCATGTGAGCTAACCTAAAAAAGGTCCTCAACACTACACATACTAACAACCAAACAAGTCTAGGCTAGCACAAAGGAAGACTGATAGTAAAGCAGACTAAAAGACAACTACACGTGTGACTAGTCATCCGAATCTGGTGATGGTGGAGGGGCACCCTTATCCTGCAGACAACACAGGATAACCCTCAAGGTGCGAGTCACTTTGCTGAATTTCCATTTTGTGAAGGCCTGATGCTCTTCAACCTTGGCTCGGGTCTGAGTGATCTCCTGTTGCAGGGCGACCTAGCCCTCCTCAAGCTGCACTAAGCTGGCTTTGATGGTAGTCTGATCATGGCGGGGCTCATGTGTAACAGGAGGAGGTCCTTCCTCAGACTCTTGGGCCTCCTCTCTTTCTTCCTGATCTCCCCCTGAGCCACTGCCATCATCACCACTTCCTTCTTTTTCATCGCCACTTCCTTCCTCACCTTCGCTTCCTTCAACATCATCACTTTCTTCTTCTATATTATCACTCTGCTCTTCAAGGCGGGGTCGGCGTTGCATTTGGCCAATGCCCATGTTGTCAAGCGTGTTTTCGCTGATGATGTGAATTAGGGCGACGTCCTCCATATGGAGGCAGAAATAGCAGTGGCAGGCTATCTTGCAAACAAGTTGACCAAACGGCAGAGAGGAGCTTTCTCTCTCAGACTGCGCAATACAGATTATCTGGGATAGGACAAGAGTAGGCAGACATACTTTCTCTCCCTACCCAACTATGAACAAGAAATCCACCATGAATCGTGTGCATTCGGTGCGGTTACTCCATTTAGGATATATGTTATACATGCATATATGGTGGAGTAGGCGGAAGTCGTTCGTCATCTTGGATGAAGCGAGGCTATTTTCCCACCTCCAATGCTCGAGTTGGCCATATAGGAAGTATGTACAGAGTCTCTTCGCTCGCTCACTAGCGAGGTTCTTCTCACTGGGGTGCACCACACCTCACTTGACTCCCATAATGCGGGCGATCTCGTCCACACCAACTACAATCTCCTGCCTTCCTAAAGGGATAGTAAACTGGAGGGGCTTCAACAGGGGATTTCGAATGAGGGCATAGAAGGTGCACATAGTGCCTTCACTCGTTTGAGTGTTTGCTTCAAATATGGGACCCCACCCCTGATCCAAGAGGAAGTCGATGATTAGATACATCCCAAACATCTTCTCATCAAAATGCGCCTCAAATACGACCTTGCAGTTGTGAAACTTACTAAGGTCGACGTTCGGCAATAGCGATCTCTCCAACGGAATCTGAGGGTCGAGGTCCCGCTTGGACCTCCGTTCACGCTCGGCACTCGTACTGGCTTCGGCGTCTACCCTCCTCGTAGTACGATGTGGTCAGTTCAGCCCAACCTCATTCGGGGCCACTCACTTCTTTCCCATGAGTGAAAGGAGCATAGAGATCAAGAAGATGGGGTGACAACTTCAAAAAAAGCCATTGGAAGAGGGAATGTTTGAAGGATGAGAGGATTTGATGGGTTTTAGAGGTTGTGTGCCACCAAAGAGGGCTTTTGTGCTTAAATGGGTAGAAATAAGGAAGCTAGAAGGATGTAAATGGTAGTCTCAAGGTAATGGAGATGGGTAAATGAAATAGGTGAAAGATTTGGAAGATAGTTTTGTATGTAGGAGGGAGTTTGAGAGAAAGAAGGGGTTTGAGGGTTTTAGGAGGGGTTTGAAATACATGAAATGGGGGAATAGTGAAGTGATGAAGAATAGGGAAGAGGATTTCAAGGTTTGAAGTGTATAGATGCAAGGATTTGAGAGGAAAGGGAGGTTTGAAGGATTTGGGAGTGGAAATGGAGTGGAGGGGGCTTGCAATGGGTGAAAACAACCTTAAAAAGAGTTTAAAGGGAGGGAGGAGTGGTCCCACATGTGTGTCAGGGCTCACTTGACCGGGCAGTGGGCGGTGTCGTCGCTCGAGCGTTGTCCCGTCAGTAGTCACCTCACCTGGGGGCGGTGTCCACCCCTCCTAGGGGGTGTCGAAAACATGTGGGACCCACCTTGGGTCCCTCTGTAAATTATGCTGTGGGCCCCCGCCATCCGTTTTGGGCGCTTTCAAACTTCAACTTGCCATTTTCACACGTTGGGCATGTTTTGAACGCGGGATTCGTTGAATCACTGCCCAAACTCATCAGTTGACGAGTTAAAGAGGGATTGGGATCAAGTTTACACGGTCTTATATGCCTACGGGGTGAAATTCAATGGTTAGTTTTGGTCAATTTCGTCGATGGGTGAAGCTTGGAATCCTAGGACTGTTTCTATGTCTTATCGCACCCTCCTAAGTCAAAATACGTCAGCGTGCGTCGTGTGACCATAACCTAGGTCCAGTTTAATCCAAATAATGCTCTGATACCAACATACAACACCCTAAAAATCGGGGGTCGAGCACGGGCTCAATACCCGAGTTCCAGCGCATTCCTTATGCAACATAGATAATGATGATTAAATGTTGTCTATATAAGTGCATTAAACATGAGTGGGATTATACCAAAACAACATATCATACTCTAGAGACAGTTAAATTATGCAAGCAGAAGACTGTGATGAGTATATATAACATATAAGTGATTGTAAGTCTCCTGAGTATGATCATGTTATCAGGTCAATTAATTACGTGTAGAATTCCAAAATATACAAAATGTGTAATGTCATCTAGTCAGTATCCCAGTAATCCCCGTCGATCAGAACATGGTGTACATAGACCCGCCTGATAACTGCATGTAGGAGAACTCCTCCTCGTCACCATAAAAATCAGGCTCCACCTCATAAGTATCGCCATCATCTACAACTAAACCATAGTCTGGTTGGTGTTTTAAAACACCATCCCAGAGTGGGAGTGAGTGATCAACTTAGTGGTATAACGACAGCCTATAGCATGAAATAGGTTAGCTATTCCACCATCTTCTCTATTTGAATCACTAAAACAGATCAGGGTTAGGATTTCTTGCCTGAAAATGGAATCGAAATCACCGGTATAGTGACACGGAAGCGGTAGCTAAGCACGTGGAGTGGTGGGATTGAATCCCATGAGCAATCCCTAACTCTCTCTCTCCTCCTCACTTTCTTCTCTTTTCTCTCTTCTCTCTCCTAGGGTTTTAAAATTCGTATGGCAAGAGAGAGAGAGGGTTTAAGGCCCTTATATAGTCCCAGAACTGATGAGAATGGCCCTAGGGCCATGGTATACTTAGGTTATAGCCAAAAGTTGGCTGATTTAGTCCAACGGAGCACATGTGGAGGCCCCTTTTCAATGTACAGTCTGGAGTAAGTCCCCTGACATTGGATTTAGGTCTAGTTAAGTTTTCGATCTGACCAGATTTACAGATCGACTGCGGAGGACTAGTTTTAGTTCAACGGTCATCGACACTTGATCAGGGCCACAAGTGCACTGACCTGTGTTAGAAATTTTTCCTGATCCAAGGGTGTAGTTACGTTAGAATCTGACGGTTTGGAGCCTTAGATTTGACTTGCAAGCGAACGACTCAATTCACTTAAGTTTCAGTTCATTTTCTAAAGGTATTCGCGTTCTCACACACTTCACTTCGAGCTCACGTTTGTGCGTTTCAGGATACTATCTGGACTTAATTTCGGAGGTGGTAGTCAAGCCCATTAAGGCGGTCACAACCATGTGATTTCGCAGTAATTAGACTTTCGATGCGTGGTCCAGTCTGATACGGAGTTTCGCGATGCTCCCGAGAGCAACTGGGTTTTGAGATGGATACTAGGTTTTTAGGTAATGTAGTGTTAACGGTTCTAATCGTTTTGGATCTTACAGAACATATTTAAAGTGATTAGAGCTAATTTCATAGATAATCTAGTTTAACACTTAGTTAATTCGCATCTAATTTCTAAAGGATTTGGTCCTTAATGATTTCTGCCTGAGGTGGTCCTCAGGTCTTTGTACGAATTTTTTCGAGACCTGACAGTGGGGCCTACATCAGTAGAATCCACCTCGTCCACTAGCTCCTATGGCTCAAGATAAGCCAAACAAGGCTAATATTTGGCATGTTTCAGTGTGTAGAAAGATCAGAGTAAATTTTAATGGTGAAAACTACTGTTTTCTATGTTATGGCCCCCCAGAAAATCAGATTGGCCTCATTTTTTGGCTCAACGCCTAAAATGAGTAGGGGAATGGGATAGACGACGTGGATTAGATCAATGCATTACTGTGGGGCCTGCATGAGCAGTCCACCCCAAAAGCTTAAATATTATTATTATTTTTTTGTTACTATTAATACACCTCACTGTCGGTTCACGTTTCACTAGACCACATCCAACGTCCAGGGACGCTGGACGTGTGAATGTCCATTAAGGTGGGTCCCACACAGATGTGGCCCACTTAATCAATCTAATATTTGTGTTTTTCCCATCTCCATTAAGATGGGGCCCATATGACTTAGACGATGTAGATCCAACACGTCCATCATGTGAGTCCTGCGGAGGTGGACGACAAGGATGAATTGCATACATCAAGGAGCCAAAATCAAGAGAAAAGGGAGACAGAAAGAGAGAGATCGAGTGGAGGGACCCCAACACTATGGGCCCTCCCTTCCATGATTTACAACATACATCAAGTGTGTCTCATTACATATGGGCCCACCGATCAAAATCAATGGTGGAGATCCTTTCTCCATAGAAATGCAGGATCTAGATGACCCTATCCATGCAAGGAAAATAAACATCATGATGGGGTCCATGGAGAATGGCCCCATCATGGAATGATCATGAGAATTAAGGTGGACCATCGGCCATATCTAGGGTCCAAAGTGAGATCCATACCATCAATTGTGTCACACCCCAAACTCGGAAAATGGGCTCACAAAATTCTCGATCAACGAATCTGGCGCTGACAGCCTCTGTAGTGCCCCATTTTCGGATCCCAGCACTAACATGCCAGATTCTGATCCTGGGATCCTACAAGGAGGATTTTCAGTATGATTTTTTTTATTATAATGGAGCATAACCAAGTCACAAAACAACATCACCACATATCCACTATATCAAAAACTTTAAGTACAATGAGGAAAGGGAAATACAAGGTGATCAAAAAGCTCCAAAATAATCCGACACGCACTCTTGCTTCAGCGCTCCTGCGATCCAACGACAATTGCACGCAACGGTGGTGCATAAGCTTACAAAAGCTTAGAGGGTAGTGTAAGTGTGTGTGCAAGGCGAGTGCCAAGTATACAATATTAGAGTAATGCGGAAATATGTAGATAAGTCCATGAATACTACCAGCCATACCAAGGCTATGTGATGCAAGACATGAATGCTATCGGCCATACCAAGGCCATGCGATGCGAGGCCTATGTAGCCAAATGTCATATGCGAGATGCAAAACGAGTATGCCAGTCCTCATCAAGTACACATATTAGTACAGTCTCTTTGGGATATCACCAGGGTCTAATACACTTCACACTGACTGCCGCTTCTGTACCTGTACAGCCCATCAAGTGGAAGAGACCACACTATCTACCTAACCATTAGTCTGCCAATACCTACCCGGCTCGTCGATAGTAGACTCATTTGCGAGCTGATCAAACTCAGCCTAGCTTACAACTCCTCACTCGGGCGGATAAGGCCACACCCCCTTCTAACCGACTACGACACAGTGGGAGACACGGACTACTGGTATTTGGTACTTGGGCGCTCGTGTATCCACTCGGTCTACATGTTGGAGCATCTCCTGTTACCAAAAAGGTTCTGCGACTTTTCACCCACGGACATCCTAAGTGCCCACAGTGCTAGAACCAAGTATTTTTGGTATCCGATACGGCCATCCATGATGTGTCATGGAGCCACAACCCTGATGTTGCTAGGGCATACAATGATCAAGACATACAACTGCAAGATGCATGAAGCACACTGTCCAGTCATGCAACAATCTTGTGCATACCATGTGCACATGTAGGTAACTCCTATCAGTGAGTCCCATAAATAACCTGCCCAATGGCATGATCAATCACTCCTCAAATCGAGCATACATATGATGCGAATGTGTATAAATCATGGGATTATACTAAGCATGTTATACAGTGATGAACTATCCTCTCAACGAAGGTAGGCTTAGACGACCTACACACAACCAGTATGGGCCTATCAATGGGCCCTAAGGAGAGTTACAATGCGGACATTTAACCAACATTGTACTTACAATGTCGGAGTCAAACCATCATTGCTCCCAAGGCATAACCCGTTATAATGGTTAACACATAAACCACGGTGGAATCACATTACAATGGGCCTTATGTACATCCCATTGGGCCTCGACCCATGAGCCTCTAATACATTAAATGGGCCTCATAACATGGGTCTCATATATATCAAGGTGGGCCTCAACAAATGGGCCATAACTATGTTAAGATGGGCCTAATCACATGGGCCTTATATATATACCAAGGTGGGCCTCAAACATCCCAAAAAGGAATCATATGGACCATACCACAAATAGCAATGGAGATAATAATTTTCACAGTTAAATAATTCACAGGACCTACTATAAAGTTTATTTTCCAACCAATCTAATCATAAGGTCATAAAGACCTGGATTAAGAGGGAAAACAATTCTCCATTGACCCAGAACTTCTGTGACCAAAATGAGTTTCAATGATAGACGTTCAAATCTCACTATTTTTGCAGTGTGGTCCACCTGATCAATGGCTAGACACATCCTGGTGTGGACCGCCATAATGTATTTGAGATCCAACCAATTCATAAGTTAACATAGTGATAGATGAAGTGAAAATAAATATCAACTTTATTTAAAACTATAGTGGCCCTTAGAAGTTTGAACGGTGGAGGTCGCTGCCCACTATTTTGAATGGTGGGGTCCATTTGAACCTTAGATCTGACTCATTCCTTCCCTCATATCATGAAATGATATGCCAAAATGGTTGGACAGATTGGATGCAACACATGCATCATGGTGGGTCCCACCGTCCAGTGGTGTGGATGGTGTGGAGAGAACACATACATCATTGGGTCCCACGTGGGGCCCACAATAACGTTTTATTTCCATCCAATCTCTTAATAAGGTCACGTAGACCTAGATGAGGAGGAAAAACAAATTTCATATGTATTCACAACTTCTGTGAACCCAAACAAGGTTTCAATGATAGCCATCCAATCCCACTGTTTCCTGTGACGTGGGCCACCTGAGTGTTGTATTCGGCTGATATTTGGGAGGGGCCCACTGCCATAAGGGGCCTACTAAATGCATGATGTTGATGTTCCAACACACCTCACGCGAGAGCACAGGACGCCCTGCACGTCCTCAGGATGGTCAGCAGTAGCAGGCACTACTGCTGCTTCTTTTATTATTTAAAGTCGTTTTCTTGTGGTTTTTCACAAGTGGGGCTTGCATCAGGGGAATCTGACCCAGCCATTGGATTCCATGGCTCAAGACAGACCCATCAAGACCAATATTCTAAGTATTTTGACGTGTAGAAACATCAGGTGGATTTCAACGGTAGAAAACATTGTTTGCTATGCTATGGCCCACCAGAAAATTGGATTAGCTTCATTTTTCAGCTCAACGTCTAAAATGAGTTGGGAAATAGGATGGATAGAGCGAATTAGATTTATACATCAGGGTGGGGCCTGCATGAGCGGCCCACCCCAAAAGCATAAACTAAGCTAATATTTTTTTAATTTTGCTTATACATCCATTGTCTGTTCACACTTACTGAGGGACACTGGACGGATGGTGTGTATACACATTTCATCACGGTGGGTCACACATGGACTTGGCCCATGTGATTTGGGTCAATCTGACATTCATGTTTTCCCGTCATCCCAAGGTAGGGCCCACATGGCTTGGACGGTTGGATAAGACATACATCAAGGCGGGGTACATTCGGATGGGCCACACAGCCACATCATCACCCAAAAAAATTGGAAAAGAGAAGAAGTGAGAGAGAAAAAGAGACACGTGATGATGGAGGGACCCCGAATCTATGGGACCTCCGTTCCATGCATTCAATCATACATCAAGTGGGTCCCAATACATATGGACCCACCGATCAAAATCAACGATGGAGATCCTTTCTCCATCGGAATGCAAGGTCTAGATGACCCTATCCATGCAAGGGAAATAAACATCATGATGGGATCCATGGAGAATGGCCCCATCATGGAATGATCATGAGAATCAAAGTGGGCCATCGGCCACATCTAGGGTCCAAAGTGAGATCCATACCATCAATCGGTTGGCCTCATTTGGCCCATCATAAAAACATGAAAATCTAGGCCTATGAAGCACCCACCGTTCGATCTTCTTGGTTCGATGGAACGCCGATATCTTTGTGCTTCTCTTTAATGGAAGATGATGAGAAAGGAATGGCTAAGATAAAGGATTTTAGGGTGGGAAGTGGGCCACACAAAACACACTTTTCTCTCACTTGGGATGCTTGGATGTCCACCATTTTTTCTTGAGATTTGTGTTGAGAAATGAGAGAGAGAGGGGTGGTTGTAAGAGAAGTGATGGTTGTGAGTGATGGATGTGAGGTGAGAGATTTGATAACTTTTAGGGTAGATTACTTGACTTTTGGAGAAAGAAAGCATGGGTTGCTCTTATACTTGACATGAGGTGATTGATTGATTAATTTGAGTGATTGATTGATGGGACATGATGTAGAGATTCTCTTGGGATTGTAAATGTGCGATGTTTTTCCTTGAACTAAACGTGGGCCCACATCTTCTGACCTAGGTATCGGATCTGTATGCAAGTTGCAGCATAGGAACCGCGACGACAGTGCGGTCGCAATGATACAAGACTCGGATTGAGCCGACTCAAATCTACAGGTATGACTTAAGATCGCGTACAAATATCGGATATAGGTTGAGGGTTATCGAAATTCATCGGGAAGGATTGTGGGAGTCGACAGAACAGTTCGGACTAGGATACGGGCCTTACAGCTCTCCCCACCTAATAAAAATTTCATCCTCAAAATTTATGCTACCATTGTAATTAAACATAACTCATAAGGGGAATAGAGAACATAACATCATGTATAATCAAAACGTAATACAACACACAATCAAACATCGAAAAGATGGGGATAACGCTCTCGAATCTCTACCTCTCTCTCCCAAGACGCCTCATCCACACTATGATGGCCCCACTACACCTTCACCAAGGGAATGACCTTGGTCCGTAGGACCTGCTCCTTCCGATTGAGGATACGAATTGGCTGCTCAACATAAGAAGCGTCCTCACGAACCTCCAACGGCTGCCAATCAATAACAGGAACGATGTCTGAACCACACTTCCTCAACATAGAGACGTGAAAAATGTTGTGGATGCCAGATAACTGAGATGGCAAGGCAAGCCGATAGGCCACGGCGCCAACGCACCCGGTGATCTCAAAAGGTCTTATAAATCTTGGGGCAAGCTTGCCCTTCACTCCAAAACGAACCACACCCTTCATGGGTGAGACCTTGAGATGCACATGGTCTCCAATGGCAAACTCTAAGGGACGACATCGACGATTAGCAAAACTCTTCTACCGGCTCTGAGCTGTCGCATCTTCTGCCTGATGATGTCGATGACCTCTACGTATTTTGCAGAAGCTCGAGACTTAGGAGACGCCGCTCTCTAACCTCAGTCCAACAACTCAGAGATCTGCATGGTCTACCATATAATGCCTCAAAAGGAGCCATGCCAATGGTCGCCTGATAGCTGTTGTTGTACACGAACTTAGCCAATCACAGGTGCTCATCACAACTACTCGAGAAGTCAATCGCACAAGCCCGAAGCATATCCTCAAGGATCTGGTTGACCCTCTCGGTCTGGCCATCGGTCTGTGCATGGTATGCGGTGCTGAGCTGCAAGTTAGTACCCATCACTCTCTAAAAGCTCCCTTAAAATGAGATGTGAACTTCAGGTCTCGGTTTGAAACGATCAAGACAGGAACACTGTGTAGTCTCACGATCTTATTAACAAATATCTTGGTGAGCTGGTCCACATGCTAGGTCTCACGAATCGTAAGAAAATGTGCTGACTTGTGAGTAGGCCACGTTCGCCTTGCCTGGGTGGTACTGGAGGTCAAAATCATAGTCTTTCAGGAGATCCATCCAATGCCTCTACCTCATGTTCAGCTCGGACTAAGAGAACAGATACTTCAAGCTCTTATGGTTAGAGAAGTGCTCGAATCTCACTCCATAGAGATAGTGCCTCCACACCTTCAGGGCGAAGACAACTGCTGCTAGCTTCAAATCATGCGTGGGGTAGTTCACCTCATGAACCTTGAGCTGGCGAGACACATAAGCCACCAGCTTTTCGTGCTGCATCAGGACAACATCCAAGCCAAGTCATGAGGCATTGGTAAATACAACAAATCCATCACTCCCAGAGGGAAGAGTGAGGACAGGAGCGGAAGTGAGGTGGTCCTTCAGCTCCATAAATGCCTGCTCGCAAGCGTCGCTCCAAACGAACTCGGCACCCTTCCGGGTCAACCTGGTCAACGGGGCTGCAATACGAGAGAATCCCTCAATGAAATGTCGGTAGTAGCCCGCCAAACCAAGGAAACTATGGATCTCAAATGCATTTATGGGTTGGCCCCACTGACGCACGACATCAATCTTCGAGGGGTCCACTATGACACCCTGCCTTATCACCACATATCGAGGAACTTCACCTTCTCCTGCCAGAATTCGTACTTCTACAGCTTCGCATAAAGCTGGTGTGCACGGAGGGTCTATAAGGTAATATCTAGATGCTGCTCATGCTCCTCACGAATCCTCGAATATATCAGAATGTTGTCAATGAACACCACAACAAATTGGTTAAGATATGGACGAAAGACCTCGTTCATCAACTTCATGAATACTGTAGGCGCATTAGTTAGTCTAAAGGATATGACCTGGAACTCAAAATGACCATAGCGTGTCCTAAAGGCTGTCTTCGGGATATCCTCATCTTGGACCTGAACCTGATGATAACTAGACCGCAAGTCTATCTTCGAAAAGAACTGCACCTCCTGTAGCTGATCAAACAAATTATTGATCCTCGGGAGCGGGTACTTGTTCTTGATCGTGACCTTATTGAGCTCGCAGTAATCTACACAAAGCCTCATCGAGCCATTGTTCTTCTTCACGAAGAGTACCGACAGTCCTTACGGTGAACTACTCAGATGGATAAAGCCTAAATTGCACATCTCGTCCAACTGTTTTTGCAGTTTCCCCAACTCCAACGGTGTCATACGATACGGGGCCTTTGAAGTAGGCGCGGTACTGGGTATGAGATCTATCTGGAACTCGGTGTGCCGACAAGGTGGTAACTCCAGAATCTCTTGGAACATATCGGGAAAACCACAAACGACAGGCAGCTAGTCAATACTCAAAGAAATTGACTCCTCAACGGCACACAATAATAGGTAAGAAAGCTGCTCTCCTCTGGGCTCAACAACAAATTGGAACTCTGGCACGTCAGGTATATAGAACGTGACTGTCCTCGTGGAGCAGTCCAATATGGCGTGGTACTCGGCGAGCCAATCCATGCCTAGGATGACATCAAACTCGGACATCGGCAATACGAATAGGTCGGTAGGCAAAAAGATATCCCTAATTAGAACGGGGCAAGATGCGCAAAATCGGCCCAACACTACAGTCTTCCTTAAGGGTGTCGATACTGACAAATCCTCGCAGGCAGACTCTATCGAAAAACCAGTCGATTGACAAAAATCATCAGCCACAAAAGAATATGATGCACCAGAATTAAACAATACATGTGCAATGCATGTAGAAATAGGAAGAGTACCCTCGACGACCCCTCCTGATAACTGAGGGTCCTGTTAGGCGGCATAAAATCTGCCTTGGGCTTGCTGGGGAGGTGAAGGACCCCTTTGAGGTCTTTGTTGATTCTGCTGTCGCTGTGGTGGCCTGATCTGCTGCCTCTGCTGCTGCGAGGGAGGTCTTGGAGGCTGGTGTTGCGATCGTTACTGTTGCTGTGGGGGCTGTCGCGGAGGCTAATACGGTGTCCTCGGTTGCTACTACTGTGGATGGGGACACTCGTGCCTACGATGTCCTGTCCTACAGTATCCAAATTAAGTGCCTAAAAATGGTCCCGGAGGTGGTGCTGGGGGTGCCATTGGTGCTCGGAATGCTGGGCGGGTCATTCGTCACTGCGTGGATGATGCTGTTGTTGCTGGGAACTACCAGAGGGCGCCTTCCTCTTCTGATCTCCTCTTTGATCATGGGCCCTCTGCAATCTGGCCCAATCTGACTTAGAGATCTGGGCCTTTTCCACAATCTGCTCAAATGTTGGAAGCATGTGTCCGATCACATGGCTCATGAGGGTAGGATGCAAACCATTCTCAAAACGGCAAGCCTTCTGCCCCTCATCATCAACAAGATGCGTCGCGAATCTCGACAGGGTGACGAAACGTGCCTCATACTGGGACACAATCATGCCCCCCTAGACTAGAGTCTCAAACTCTAATGCGCGCTGCTGGCGCACATGCTCGAGAAAGAACTTTCAGTCAAACCAGTTTACAAAGTCTTCCCAGGTCCACACGAAATCGGCCGCTACTGATTAGGCGACAGATGTCCACTGATGCTGAGCCTCACCCTGGAGAAGAAATATGGCTAACAGGACTCGCTGCTGGGTCGTACATCTCATGGTGTCGAATATCTTCTCCACCTCGGAGCACCATATCTCTGTTGTAGTAGGGTCTGACTCGCCCCAAAAATGCGGGGGATCGTGCTGTCGGAAGTCTTTGAGAAGGGCACTCGCATGCTCCTGCTCGGCCTCAGCTGGCGTAACAGTGGGACGCCTGCTCTGCCCCTGAAGAATAGCAGTCATCGCCTGTAACATCTGCTGCAGTTGGGCGGCACTCACAGGTACGGTCGGATCCTCACTGGTCTCAGGTAGAGGAGTGACATCCTCATGGTGGAAAGTAGGAATATTCGGTGGTGGAGCGGGAGTAGCAGGTGGTAGAGCGAGAGTCGCAGGTGGTAGAGCGGGAGTTGCAGGTGGTGGAGCGGGATTCGCTTGGGTCACTCTTATAGGTAGCATGTCCTACAGGAAGGAACAAGGGCCTATCAACCTTGAGAATTCTCGAAGGGATAAACGTTAAGGGTCTATGTTGAAAAATTGCTAAGTTATTCAGACTCAGAACATATTCATTCTAAGTTCATAGTAGATATGTGATGCGATCCTTAGGTATTCCCAAGTTATGCTCTGATACCAACTTCTTTCACGCCCTAAACTCAGGAAACAAGCTCACAAAATTTTCGATCACCAAATCCGGCACTGACAGCCTCCGTAGTGCCCCATTCTTGGATCCCGACACTCATGCCAGATTTCGATCCTGAGATCCTATAAGGAGGATTTTCAGTATGATTTTTTTGTAATGGAGTATAACCAAGTCATAAAACAACATCACCACATATCTACTATATCAAAAAAATTAAGTACAATGCGAAAAGGGAAATACAAGGTGATCAAAAAGTTCTAAAATAATTCGATACGCACTCCTGCCTCAGCGCTGCTGCGATCCAACTACACCTGCACGCAATGGTGGTGCATAAGCTTATAAAAGCTTAGAGGGTGGTGTAAGTGTGTGCGCAAGGTGAGTGCCAAGTATACAATATCAGAGTAATGTGAAAATATGCGGATAAGTCCATGAATACTACCAGCCATACCAAGGCTATGTGATGCAAGGCATGAATGCTATCAGCCATACCAAGGCCATGCGATGCGAGGCCTATGTAGCCAAATGTCATATGCGAGATACAAAACAAGCATGCCAGTCCTCATCAAGTACACATATCAGTACTGTTTCTCTCTGGCATATCACCAGGGTCTAATACACTTCACACTTACTGCCACCTCCCTAGCCGCACAGCCAGCACGTGGAAGAGACCACACTATCCGCCTGACCAATAGTCTGCCAATACCTACCCGGCTCATCGATAGTGGACTCATTTGCGAGCTGGTCAAACTCAGCCTTGCTTACAACTCCCTTACTCAGGCAGATAAGGTTACACTCCCTTCCAATCGACCACGACACAGTGGGAGATGCAGCCTACTAGTATTCAGCACTCGGGCACTCGTGTATCCACTCGGTCTAGACGTTGGAGCATCTCCTTGTACCAAAAAAGTTTTGTGACTTTCACCCAAGGACATCCTAAGTGCCCACAGTGCTAGAACCAAGTATTTTTGATATCCGATATGCCCATCCATGATGTGTCTGTGGAGCCATGGCCCTAGTGTCGCTAGGGCGTACAATGATCAAAACATACAAATGCAAAATGCATGAAGCACACTGTCTAGTCATGTAATAATCTTGCGCATATCATACGCTTATGTGGGTAACTCCTATCAGTGAGACCCATAAATAATCTGCCCAATGGCATATGCTATGATCAGTCACTCCTCACATCGAGCATACATATGTTGTAAATGGGTATGAATCATGGGATTATACTAAGCATGTTATATGGTGATGAACTATCCTCTCAACGAAGGTGGGCCTAGACGGCCTACACATAACCAGTATGGGCCTATCAATGGGCCCTAAGGAGAGTTACAATGCGGACATTTAACCAACATTGTACTTACAATGTGAGAGTCAAACCATCATTGCTCCAAGGCATAGCCCGCTATAAAGGTCAACACATAAACCACGGTGGAATCACATTACAATGGGCCTTATGTACATCCCATTGGGCCTCAACCCATGGGCCTCCAATACATTAAATGGGCCTCATAACATGGGTCTCATATATATCAAGGTGGGCCTCAGCAGATGGGCCATAACTACATCAAGATGGGCCTAATCATATGGGCCTTATATATATAGCAGGGTGGACCTCAAACATCCCCAAAAAGAATCATATGGACCATACCACAAATAGCAATGGAGATAATAATTTTCACGGTTAAATAATTCACAGGGCCCACTATAAAGTTTATTTTCCAACCAATCTAATCATAAGGTCATAAAGACCTGGATTAAGAGGGAAAACAATTCCCCATTGACCCAGAACTTTTGTGACCCAAATGGGTTTCAATGATAGACGTTCAAATCTCATTATTTTTGTGGTGTGGTCCACCTGATCAATGACTAGACACATCCTAGTGTGGTTCGTAGTATTGTATTTGAGATCCAACCAATTCATAAGTTAACATAGTGATAGATGAAGTGAAAATAAATATCAGCTTTATTTAAAACTACAGTGGCCCTTAGAAGTTTGAACGGTGGAGGTCACTGCCCACTATTTTGAATGGTGGGGTCTGTTTGAACCTTAGATTTGACTCATTCCTTGCCTCATATCATGAAATGATATGCCAAAATGGTTAGACAGATTGGATGTAACACATGCATCATGGTGGGTCCCACCATCCAGTGGTGTGGATGTTGTGGAGAGAACACATACATCATTGGGTCCCACGTGGGGCCCACCATAACGTTTTATTACCATCCAATTTGTTAATAAGGTCACGTAGACCCAGATGAGGAGGAAAAACAAATTTCATATGTATTCACAACTTCTGTGAACCTAAACAGGGTTTCAATGGCAGCCGTCCAATCCCACTGTTTCCTTTAACGTGGACCACCTGAGTGTTGTATACGGCTAATTTTTGGGAGGGGCCCACTGCTCTAAGGGGCCTACCAAATGCACGGTGTTGATGTTCTAACACACCTCACAGTGGAGCCCACGGTTGGGATGTGGGTCCTTGCCTATTCACGCCAGAGCGTAGGACACCTTGTGCATCCTCTAGACGGTCACCAGTAGCAGGCGCTGCTGCTGCTTTTTTTTTTTAAAGTTGTTTTCTTGTGGTTTTTCACAAGTGCGGCCTGCATCAGGGGAATCCGACCCAGCCGTTGGATTCTATGGCTCAAGACAGACCCATCAAGCCCAATATTCAAGATATTTTAGCGTGTAGAAACATCAGGTGGATTTCAACGGTAGAAAACATTGTTTACAATGCTATGGCCCACCAGAAAATTGGATTAGTTTCATTTTTCGGCTCGATGCCTAAAATGAGTTGGGAAATAGGATGGATGGAGCGGATTAGATTTATATATCAGGGTGGGGCCTGCATGAGCGGCCCACCCCAAAAGCATAAACTAAGCTAATATTTTGTTTTTTGTTTTGCTTGTACATCCATTGTCTATTCACACTCACTAAGCACGTCTAGCATCCAAGGACACTGGACGGATGGTGTGTATACACATTTCATAATGGTGGGTCCCACATGGACATGGCCCACGTGATTTGGGTCAATTTGACATTCGTGTTTTCCCATCATCCCAAGGTAGGGCCCACATGGCTTGGACGGTTGGATAAGACATACATCAAGGCGGGGTACATTTGGGTGGGCCACACAGCCACATCATCACCTAAAAAAATTGGAAAAGAGAGGAAGAGAGAAAAAGAGACACGTGATGATGGAGGGACCCCGACACTATGGGCCATCCGTTCCATGCATTCAATCATACATCAAGTGGGTCTCAATACATATGGACCCACCGATCAAAATCAACGGTGGAGATCCTTTCTCCACTAGAATGCAAGGTCTAGATGACCCTATCCATGCAAGGAAAATAACATCATGATGGATCCATGGAGATTGGCCCCATCGCGGAATGATCATGAGAATCAAGGTGGGCCATCGGCCATATCTAGGGTCCAAAGTGAGATCCATTCCATCAATCGGTAGGCCTCACTTGGCCCATCATAAAAACATGAAAATCTAGGCCTATGAAGCACCCACCGTTCGATATTCTTAGTCCAATGGAACGCTGATCTCCTTGTGCTTCTCTTTGATGAAAGATGATGAGAAAGGAATGGCTAGGATGAAGGATTTTGGAGTGGGAAGTAGGCCACACAAAACACACTTTTCTCTCACCTGGGATGCTTGGACGTCCACCTCTTTTACTTGAGATTTGTGTTGAGAAATGAGAGAGAAAGGGGTGGTTGTAAGAGAAGTGATGGTTGTGAGGTGAGAGAATTGTTGACTTTTGGGGTAGATTGCTTGACTTGTGGACAAAGAAAGCATGGGTTGCTCTTGTACTTGACATAAGGTGATTAATTGATTGATGGGACATGATGTAGAGATTCTTTTGGGATTGCAAACGTGCGGTGTTTTTCCTCGAACTGAATGCGGGCCCACATCTTCTAACCTAGGTATCGGATTGGTATGCAAGATGCGGCGTTGGAACCGCGCCGATGGTGCAGTCACAATGATACAAGTCTTGGATTGAGCCGACTCAAATCTACAGGATACGACTTAGGATCGCACGTAAACATCGGATACAAGTCGAGGGTTGTCAAAATTCGTTGAGAAGGATCGCAAGAGTCGACGGAATAGTACAGATTAGGATATGGGCCTTACAAATCGGTAGGCCTCACTTAACCCATCATAAAAACATGAAATCTAGGCCTATAAAAACATCCACCGTTTGATCTTCTTGGACCGATAAAACGCCGATCTCCTTGTGTCTCACTTTGATGGAGGGTGATGAGAAATGAAGGGCTAGGATGATAGATCTTAGGGTGGAAAGTGGGCCATACAACACTCACCGTTTCTCTCTTGGGAAAGCTTGGACGTCCACCACTTTTGCTTGCTTGGAAAATGTGTTGAGAAAAAGAGAGAAATGGTGGTTGTAAGGGAGGTGATGGATGTGAGGTGATAAGTGTACTTGACATGTATGGGTGTGTAAGAGAGAGAGAGAGAGGGAGAGAGTTGACTTTGGGGTTGCTCTTGTAGTTGACATAAGGTGATTGATTGATTGATTGATTGAGTGATTGAATGATGAGACATGTTACAGAGATTCTCTTGGGATTGCAAACGTGCGGTGTTTTCCTCGAACTGAACGCGAGCTCACATCTCCTGGCCAGGGTATTGAATCGGTATGCAAGACACAGCGTTGAAACCGCGACGACGGTGCGGTTGTAATGATACAAGTCTCAGATTGAGTGGACTCAGATCTATGGAATATAACTTAGGGTCACGCGCAAACGTCGATTATAGGTCGCAGGTTGTCGGAATTCGACGGGAAGGATCGCGGGAGTTTGTAGAACAGTACATATTAGGATACGGGTCTTACATATGCGATTGCATATGTGCCACAATCCCACACTACGTCAAAATCGTGAATTTGTGACTAAGTAAAAATTGCTTGGTTTAACGATGGATTTAATCCATCGCTAATGGAAAATGTCCGTCGCTAATCCCATTTTGCTCAAAAATCGTTGGTTCAAAAGGAAATTTGTGACGAACCAAAATCCGTCACTAAAATCTGATTTATGATGGATTGTGGTCCGTCGTAAATCTGCGACGGATTTAATCCGTCGCAGATTTTGATTTTGCGACGGAATATGATCAGTTCCAAGTTCCCACCCAAAATAGCACTTCGTGACGGTTTTTAGTTGTTTTTGCGATGGATATAGTCCGTCGTAAAAAGACTTGCCTTAAACATTTTTTTTTTTTAGAATATGGTGGAAAATTACATTTTTTTGTAGTCTAAGAATTGTTTTTTAATAGAATTTCAATGGTTTAATTGTACATATTTGTATCTAAGATTATTTTTTAACAATTAATTAAATGCAAATAATTTTTTATTTTGTTTTTATATCAAATGAGTGGAAATATTTATTATTAACTTTTTTAATTTAAAACTAATATTTAAATGATTTGTAATATCACATGAAAAAAAATATTGAGAAGTTTAAAAAATTTAACAATGTCTGAGAAAAATTGAGATTTTGAAGGAAAAAACTGTGATTTAATAAAATTCTATTTTTAGAAAAAAAGAATATTGAATAAAGTTGATAATTTTGAAAAAAAGAATTTGATTTCAAGAAAAAATTAATATCCGAAAAAAAGAAAATTAAAAAGATTTAAAGAAAATATGAAAAATTTGACAACGTTGAAAAATGAAAATACTTTGAAAAAGAAAATAAGAGTTTGTATTTTAAAAAAGAAAAGAAAATTGAGAAGTTCAATAAAAATTATCAAGTTCGAAAAAAAATACTTTAAAAAAAATGGACAAGTTCAAAAGAATTGAAATTTTTAACATAAAAATGATATTAAAAAATCAATATTTTAACAAAAAACAAACATTTTGAAACGAAAAATAAAGAAGTTGAAAAAATTTAAGATATTGAAAAAAAACTGAAAATGTTGAAAATTTGAAATTAAAAGAAAATGTTATTTATAAAAACACTAAGATTTTGAAAAAAAATATTATTTTAAAAAAGAAATTTGAAAAGTTGAAAACAAAATGATGCTTTTGAAGAAAAAAAAAATCGGCATTTTGAAATTTTTGAGGAAAAAAAAAATTTGAGAAATTTTTTGAGATTTTTAAAATAAAAATTTAGAATTTGTATTTTAATTTTTTAAAAATATTTTATAATAAAAATGATATTTTGTTAAAAATTTTCAAAGAAAATTAAGAGTAAAAAAATATACATTTTTTAAAAAATGTGATTTTTAAATGGAAATTGAAATTTATCTGTGAAAAAAATATTTTTTACTAAATTATTAGGCACATCCACTAATTAAACCTTTAACCGTTTTTTTAGACAATCTAATTAATCTAGATTGAAGAGTAAATAACTTGAGATGTTTAAATCAAATTTCACTCAAATTGTTGATCAATCTTGTATGCCCAATATCTTTCTCATATGTAGCTTGATCGGGGCGAGTAACTAGTCAAATTGAGGGTATTGATCAGTAAAATAGAGTGAATGGACTAGACATGTAAATTGGGCCAAATATTTTGGTTAAAATTGTGACCCAACTTATTGACCTCGTGAGAACCTAAGAACTGATGTTAGTAAGTTTTGTGGGCCCCATCATGATGTGTGTCGAACATCAACACGGTGCATTTGATGTGTCCCCTTTAGGTTATGAGATATCTCAAAAATCATTCGTATACAAAACTCAGGTGGGCCATTCCATATAAAACTATGTGAAGACATCCTAAAAAATATAAAAGCACTTGGTGGGGCCCACATGAGTTTTAGATGCGGCTGAAACTTGGTCTGACCTCTCATCCAAGTGAGACACACATAATGAGTGGGTTGGATATCTGAATCACATTTAGGAAGGCCTAATATATGAGTATGAATGTTTTAAAGAAACCCCTCTCCACTACATTTAGGTGAGTTACTCATTACCCTTACCAGAGTAAACTCTGTGGGGTTCACTTTTATTTATTTATTTTATCTACTCCATTCATCCATGTTAACAGATAATTTGAGGTCTAAAGAATAAAAATGAAGCATATCCAAAGCTCGAGTGGACCACACCATAGTAAATAGTGTGATTGAATCTCTACCATTGAAAATTTCTTGGAAGCCATAAAAGTTTTTGAAAAGGCCAAGCTATATGTCCTAGAGGGGGGGTGAATAGGACAATGCCAAATAAAAACTTATAACAGCGGAATAATAAAGAAAATGATAGCCAAATTAAATAACAATGCAGGAAAGTAAAACAACCTCAAAATTCAGATCTTGAGAGGTTGATACAAATGTTATTCTAAGGACAACCTTACACCAAAAACAGAGTTTATGGTAGGACAACCTTATTTCTAGAAAGGTCTTTGTATCAAGTCTCAAATCGAAGAGGAATACAGAATTAAATATAAACTGAAATGAAATAACTTGTAATTAAAGATGTATTGTTCTAGGGACAGCCATACACCATAAAAATGGCAGGGCAACCTTGCTGGTACAACTTTCAAATGAAATTGAAAAACAAGCTTATAAAGGAATAGCAGAAAGTAAATTCTAAGCTATTACAACATTCTCACAAAGCTTGAAATAATTACAACATTCACCACCATACATACATCCCACAAAAATTAATTAAAAGATTAAAAGAATAAATCAATCAACCACAACTCAAAGGTTTATAGTGGTTCGCCTGTGTGTTCACCAACTGTTATCAACAGCCACACAAAAAGCTACTCCACTTCTATTATCCTCACACAGGGGATATTAGCGTTCACTAAAAATAGGTTTTCCCAGGTTCACCCAAAACCCTTACAATTGTGTCTTTGTATGTGGGCTTACACAATTAAAAAAAACCCCACTTCTGAGTTTTCCTGGCTTTCCTCAGATAACCAAAATAACAAGATTTTTCTAGCAAATCTTGAAAGAAACCAAAATAATAGAAAGGAATTTACAATATGTAAAATACCTGAAAATCTCCTTCGTTGTAGCAGCCCGGTAGAACCAAATCAAAGTAGATGATTGAATGTCCAAGTTCAATGTCCAGTACTCGATTACAATGGTTCTAGTTCTAATAGATTTTAAATTAAACCAAATAGGGCTTGCCTTAATTGATTTTGATTCCAAAGAAAGGGAATAATAATTCCTCTTATCAAATCAGATTGGAATATAAGAAACAAAATCAATTAAATAAAGCTAAGGAAAGAGAATATTAAATAAGCACACTTAGCTTAGATGGAGCACAGAATTATCTCTCAGAAGTTCGACGAAGATTGGCGTGAATACTTTAATTAAATCGATGATATCTTCTGAGATTCGTGCACTATTTATAGGTGAGAAGATCGGGTCTTCGACTGGTCTAGAGTGCTCTTCGACTAGTCGAAGCTCTAACAGATATTTGAAAAATTCAGCGGGATATGCTCAGACCGTTCTACGACTGGTCGTAGCCCTCCTACGACTGGTCGTAGGTTTCCTTCGACTGGTCGTAGGTCCTGCAAAGGTTCGCTGGACTTCGAGTCATAGATTGTACGACTGGTCGAAGATCAGTCGACACTGTTCCTACGACTGGTCGAACAGATTCTAGGACTAGTAGAAGGCTAACAGATTTTATCCGGAATTTGTAACAAACTCACGACTGGTCAAGGATTTTCTTAGACTGGTCGAAGCAAGTCTAGGACTAGTCGAAGAAGACCTAAGACTGGTCGAAGAACAGACCAATCACATGTAAAAATAACATTCGACTTATGTATCCGAAATGACCTACTTCTAAGGTCATCCTATGGTCAAACAAACCTCAATCATGAAGTATGGACATTGAAACAAGAGACCATGAAGAATGAGCCTTGAAGTCTTGATGCAGACTAAACCTTGAAGTAGCTCAATCTTGAAAGTGGCTTGAGTTTCAGCTTGAGTCTTGAGTTCAGCTTGACTTTCAACTTGAGTCTTGAGTTCAGCTTGAGTCTTGCCTTGTACTTTCTTTTTATTTTCAGCTTGAGTCTTGTGAGCAGTTCTTTCATTCAAGATCTTGAGCTTTGCTTGTTGTGAGCTTAGGTTGTTTATGAGAGAGCTTCACTTATGCAAGTTATATATAACAGAGTATAATAGTGATTTTGGCACTACAAATTTGACAACAAACAGGGATAGAAACTATAGCACTTACAGTTTTAGATCAAGCTGATGTTCGTGTTTTGTCTTCATTCATATCTTTTTGATATTATGAATAGGTTGGATGGCAAATAAACATTACTGTGGGCCCAAGGAAGGTATCAACGGTGGAAATCATTATTCCACATTGTTTCGTGTGGCATGGTCCACTTGAGTTTTGGATTTACCGAAAATTTGGAATCAACCCACACCGTTCATCCATTTTTTGAGATCATTTTAGAGAATTATCTAAAAAATAAATCATATCCAAAGATTAAATGGACCACACCACAAATAAGTTTTTAATGATAAGCGTTCAATCCCTACTATTTTTTATGGTGTGGTCCACTCAAAGCCTGATTAGATTTCCAAATTGGGACAAATTTTTAGATCAAAATTACACAGAACTTGCTAACATAATAAAAAAAATGAGTGAGGATTGAACGCCTACCATTGAAAATTTCTTGTGGGCTGTAAAAGTTTTTGATCAGGCTGATATTTGTGTCATCCTTTCATCCATGATTTTGTTAACTTATGAACAGATTATATCTCAAATAAACATCATGGCGGGCCCTGGGAAGGTTTCAATGGTGGGCTTCACTGTCCCCCATTGTTTTCTGTGGTGGGGTCCACTTCAACTTTGGATCTACCTCATTCTTTAGATCACCAAACCATGGCCCTGCATTTATGAAGATTCTACCTTCCAATCTTAGGACATTTTGCTCTTTGTCATTTCTAACTATCTATTGCAGGCCACAAATAAAAATGTCAAGATCATTCTATCGATGAAATTATTTATATATTGTCACGCCCCGAAATCCGGCACCTGGGTATATCCGACCCCGATTCCGTACCCGCAGGCATGACTTATGTTTTGTATGTTTACATTTCATATTCCACACATATATTGACAAAAT
The DNA here is from genome assembly GCF_029962835.1 of Magnolia sinica. Taxonomy (NCBI): domain Eukaryota; kingdom Viridiplantae; phylum Streptophyta; class Magnoliopsida; order Magnoliales; family Magnoliaceae; genus Magnolia; species Magnolia sinica. The sequence goes on from NC_080589.1 coordinate 42,002,923, forward strand.
AACCTCATTCATAAAATAAAATAATCCAAAAATTTAATAATTAAACATTTATTTAAAGAAAAATGTCCATGTTCCGACTATTCAAGATTATCATCGTAATGTTGTCATACTAAATGTTCATTACACTTATTTAGAAAATGGTAAAGAAATAAAAATAAATAAAAGAAAATCTCTTTAAGCTCCTCCATGTGATCCTGATCCTGAGATTTCAAAATCCCAATAGGGTAAGCTGCGAAGCCTAGTGAGAAATCTCAACACAGGTTTCAAAATAACCTCATATAACATGAATAAAAGTATTAAAAGATACAATACCTATTTAGGTAAAACAAAAAATGAGGAGATTTAATAAACAAAATGTTTCAATGTAAATTCAAAGAAAAATGGATGAATAAAATCAACATATGTTATACTCCATAATAAAGGTGTGGTTTATTCTTTTTAACACCAAGGCCAGTTTACACCGGTTGGCCAACACCCGCGCTAATACAACACCTAGCCTGGCAATGGGAACCTCTTGCATGACATGCTCACCCATCCAAAGGGCATTTGGTGAGGGACCCATTTGTACGTTAGCTGGTCAAACTACTACCTTACCGAACCTAGCAATGGGAACCTTTTGCTATCCTGACATGCTCACCCACTCAAAGGGTATGGTAGATGTTCCAAAAGGTACCAGTTGGGTTTCTAGGACTTTCAACCCAAGGGTCTTGATCGCCCCACCTATTTACGCTTTAGGGATTTTCAACCCAGAGGACTTGATCGCCTCACCTATTTTATAGTGTTTCATAACTATTTTAATGATGCATGATTTTAATATTGCATAAATCAAATATTTCTAAATATCTTCAATGACTATTATTCTTCGATCAATCCATAATACTTGATGTACATGATTTAATAAACTAAAAATAAAATTTTCAATCAATGTAAATTGTATGTAGATAATTAAAATTTTACATAAAAAATAAAATAAACATTCAACATAATCTATTAGATCATGGTTAAAATACAATGTAAAAAAATAAACATGCAACGTGATTTATTAAATCTTGATTAAAAAGATAAGCATGCAACATGATTTATACGATTTAAGATCTATATAAAAAATATATATAAACTCAAGATTTTGCAATAACTTTTAACAAAACAAAATCTAAATGCAAATAAATAAATTTTTTTTTTAAAGATAGGATTAACAATAAGACTATAAAACTTCAATGAAATCATATTAAAGCAATGACAACAAAAATAATAATTTAAACAACATTTTAAGAAGCAGGGTAAGTAATTACGTCAAATTAAAAAGTACATCCAAGATGGCAATTTTGTATTATAAGTACAATTGAATTAACAAATAAAATGAATTTAATTAAATTATATAAAATTTTCATAAACATCAAGTGAGAGAAAACTCACATTTTTCTTAAAAGTATTTTCTTTTCTTTTTTTCTTTTTTTCTTTCTTTTCTTTTCTTCCTCTCTCTTCCTTTTTCTCTCTCTTCTTTTCTTTTCTCTCTCTCCCTCTCTTTCCAACGTGAATGTCTAGCAATACCTTTTTTCTTCTTTCTCTCTCTCCTCTCTCTTCTCACGTCACACCACATCCCACTTCTTTTCCTTTGCTCCTTATTTATAAGGATAGCATCTCACGTGTGCTATTAATGTCTTTTAAAATTTCAGTTTTCTTTCGTTTTTTTTTTCTTTCTTTCTTTTGGTTTACACCACGTGCACAAATCTAAATACTTCACATGCATTTATGCTTCCGTTTTGCAAATCTTTTCATAACGTTTCTTTTTTTTTCTTTCTTTTTTTTTTCTTTTGCAACGTGGGCTGGTTAAATGCACACATTCACCATGCATCTTATGTGCACCACATGCATGTGCCACATGTATGTGTAAGCTATGATGCATGCATGGCTACTTGTGTGTGCGTGAGAGGTATGTATGTGATGTGTTTGGTGTATTTGTGAAGTATTCATTGGTGCATAAGTGTATGATGTAGATTGATGGACGAATTAATGTATGCATAGATGGACGGATAGATATATGCAAATGAGTTATTGTACGATCGATGGCTAGACTCCAAGGTATCGTTGTGGATGGACGGGTAGGATTGTGGGTGGCCATATGACCGATATTATGGGTGGTCAGTTCAGATGCAAAGGCAAGTGTTCCAATGATTTTCAACATATGGGTGGTTAGATGGTTGTATCGTTGGGTGGATGGTTTAAAGTACAAGAGTTTGTTGTGTGATGTGCAGGGTGAAATAATATATATAAGTGTACACACATTCTTTTAAAATATAAAATCGGAACTAACTTTCTAAGCCTAGATCACTATTGATTTATGGGTCTAATTGTCTCGTAAGAGATATTTTCTCAGAACCGACCGATAAGAGCGTTGGGCATAACAAGATCTTCATGATGAACCATTAATGTTAGTTTTTTAGATGGACCACTTGAGAGTTATGATCCATATTTTCAATGGATGGTGAGATAATGGATCTAAGTGTAGAAAATAAGGGATTTTGGTTTAAATTAGGTGAATAGGTCTTGGTATAAGTTCGGATATAAATGGGCATGTGCAAATATGGTTTTAAGAATAGTCTATGTGCATGGGCATCTACACTCTTAGATGTTTTGGATCGATGATGGACCTCGCATTTTGAAGATTTAACTTAAATGAATGAATTCCCAGTTAAGGGTTTTTAAGCGCTATGTAATGATGAATTCAATTTTGTAATTGGGTCACTGAACATGGGTGATCTCTACCGTCAGATTTTAATAAGTACCCATTAGATGGACATTTTTGGAAAACAAAATAGATAATTGGAATTCTCATATAGCCATTTACAAAATGTCCAGATGGTTTTCTTTTGATAGGGACTCTAAAAAGTACTTTTTGAGAAAGGTCTGTACATGTGGGTATTTATCCTGGGATTACTTGACGCCCAAATTGATCGAGTTGTAGTTGTTAGAATCTTAATTCATTGGTATGGTTTCTATAGAAAAATATAAGAATCATAATAGTCATGTCGAACTATTTGTTCGGGTCCCAAAAATGGGTGGATCTGATCATATGACATTTTGTTTGGTATGATAGAGATGTCCAAAAATCCTATAGATGGAATGTAATATATATCTAGTGATTTCAAGGTAAATGTATGGAGGATTTTACGATCGGATAAAATATTTAAAAGATATATGTCGTTTTTAACATATACCATTTGAAACATAATTATGGTATTGGTCCTGTGATATGTATGATCACGTTTAATGAAATCTAACCTGATAAGAATCTTAATTATGAAAATTATATCATAATCTGAAAGTTAATAATTCGGTTAAGTGGACTTATGCAATTGTAGCCCTTGATTTATATATAAAAATATTTAGAATTTAAGATTGAAAAAAATAAACAGGTGGTTAGGTTCCTTAAAATATGAATAAGTAAGTGTACGGATAGTTTATCAATTGAATGAGTAGTTAAAAAGTTATAAGGGATATATGACAATGTGATGTAGGGTTCACGCAAGGAAAGTGTTATCCTATCATAGTTACTAGTATCAAGTTTTAATATTTATAGGAGAATTCTTTTAAAAAATAAACAACCAAAAAAATAAATAAATAAATTATACCACCAAATTAACTTGGGATATTACATATATGGCCAAAACACATGGAATCAAGTAATCAACGGCCTAGATTTTGGAACCATGGGCTCTACCCGTCACAATAAAAGACACGCTTACACCGTCTAAAAGCTCACATTGTGCCTCATATGGAGTTAGTTTCAGTTTTAAATGTGCTAGTTTTAGGTCAATGTAAAATGGTGGTTATTTATGCAGTCACTAGTGGAAATGATATAAAGTTATCCAGACCATCCAAATAGTGGGTCCTCTTATAGATGGTTAATATTTACCTTGTACCCATATTATATAATCTTAACCATCTGGTACATGGGCCTTTATATGTATAGCTGAAAACTTAGTTTATTATATAATTTGGTGTTAAAGTCACATTGTTCGAATGTGAATCAAAAACTCATTTTGAAAGAGGCATTTCTGAAACCCTCTTTCAATGTCTTTTCCTCTCTCGTTTTCCCTCTTGCTCTCGCTCTGGCTCTCTCCCTCACTTGTTGCGACTCTTGTTCTCTCTCCACCTCTCTGAGCAATGTTGGCTTTAAGCCATCTCCAATTAAAACATTTTAGCACCGTCCAAACCCCATTGTTTTCGCCCCATTGTCGCCGGCAGGAACTCGCTACACCCGTTGCCATTACACTCATTTCCATTGTCGACCTAGCAGTGGATCTAGGATGGATTTGTTGATTTCAGGAGAATCAGGGGATATGGTTTTTGCATAAACCCTCCATCCTGAGCATCAAGTTCTTGCAGGTAAATCCATCCATATTTTCTTCTAATTCAGTTGCAAATTGGGGATACGGTTTGGATGAGTAAACTGGGCCAATAGATGATCCAGATAGGTGATGTGGATACCAACGAGACCCGAATGCAAGTAGGTGCATGGAAAGGTTTCCATACACTGAGCTCACTAGATCATGTCTTTTTCTTAGTTGTTTGGCACCTGAGAAAAATACCCATCTAGAATGGAATATAGGAGGGTTTAGAAACAGTTTCCAGTTGGAAATGGATTCCTCCCCAACTGTCACTTTTTTATTTTTTATTTATAAATAGTAGAATTCCTGTCAATTCTTTCCATGTGCCCAAACACTGATTATGGATTCCACATAATTACATTCCTAGTACCCAAACACAACAAACAAAATCTCTTTCTCAGGTATTTCATTTCCATGAAACTAATTCTTTAGGCCCTTTTAAATTCTAGGGAGCTAAACAAACCCTTTTAAATGTAGGAAATCATGGCACCTGTTTGTATCTTGAAGTTTTGACTGCCATTCCTATGGACTTAGATGTCCCTTTTTAAAACTTGGATGTTTAAAGCAGGTTGCAAGGCTTTTCTCTGACACTCTCATGGTTGCCGACCTTCTGGCGCCGGTTACATGAAGTGGTAAAAGCATTGCTACAGGAAGCCCAGAAGCCATCAAAGGAAAATGGGAATGTTAATGGGATAGAATCAACTGTATAGTCATTATTCATCGATGGTACACTGTATTTTGTGTTTGATTTGTTAATTTGATTCACTGTGCAATTACTACATGTCTTCGGCTATTTCAAAATCAGTGATGCATATTTACTCCAATATTGAGTGTATAAGTACCAAATCATACTATATCCATGTCATACCTGGATGTCACTGATCTTTGTTATTGTGGGTAGGTAGTGTTGTGTAGGGGCAAGATGAGGGATACAAATGGATCGAGCTAAGTTGGATAGGGGAGTTCCAGACCTGACCTAGTTAATTATTGGGTTGGATTATGGACCTAGTGAATTAGTATATGGGTTGGGTCTGAATCAGGTTCAAGTCTAGATAAGTTGGGTTATTTCAAGTCTGGGTCAGGTCTAAGGTAAAAGATCCAGGTTTGATCCATTTATCTATGGGCCCAGTTTAGGACACGTCTAAGTTGGGGTCGATCGAGGGAGTTCCAGTTGAGCCATCTTTTACTTTGGTGTCTTACTGCTAGAGATCATTAATGGCAAGAGGAACAACGACTGTTTCGGGGACGATCCTTCATAGAATTTGATAAGATATGTAAGTGCAAGTTTTCCTTCTTGATCCATGTATATCATCACTAACATTGCATCCAGTTAAGCCATATTTTTCTGTATTAAAAGCCTACCCTTTTTGTGAACAAAGAGAGATAATTCAGAATTAGCAGAGACAGATGGGCTAGAAGGATATAAGCATTGCCATACCACTAACAAGTTGTTCAATGACAATTTGAAAGGTATGATATGCAAACAAGAAGTGTTATAGTCCTGGCATATTGCTGTGTAGATTTTCTTTTATACATTGTTCAAAAAACTTGTGGCCTGAGCTGGGCTGAGTTAACCTATTTAAAAGCTAGCAAAACATTCCAAGTTGATGATTTACTTGGAGTATTAGTAGTTTCAACCCAACAAGTTTCTAGATTGTTGAAACTGAAGTGAAACTTTCAGATTCTTCTGAGAATTGCTAGTATTTTGTTTGGTATCATCTTTTTGTTGATTTAGTTAACTCCTTTACTCCTTCTAAGACAAGAAAAACCCAATTGAAATTGGTGAACTTTTGGCTTGTATTATTGGTTTCTACAAGCTTGTATTATTCCCTCCTAATGGTCACTTCTATTTATTTAAATGAACAGACCAGTGCAGGGAAGCTGGTCTTGTTTTCACTACTATTTATTTAAATAAACATACCAACATAATACACAATTTTAATATCCAGAAAGTTCTGGCCTGGAGATGTTATTGAAGTTCCCAGTGTGGATGTGTTAGGACATGTTGGAGACAAGACGTTGGCCAATTGCGACATGGGTGATGTTCTCATTTGGCCTATAGTGCTGACGAAAATATAAATATTAAAGGGGTTTACTTAAAGCTTTTCTTAAGTCAAGAACATACTTTTTAAATTTGGTCAAGACATGGGGATTGTGTTTGAGGTTATTTTGGATATTATTTGACTAAATCTTTATCTTGAATTGTTTAGTAGTTTTGCTTGACTAATCTACAGAGATTTATGTTGTGGTTTGTTTCAACTTTTCATCTTCTTATGCGTAATATAAGGTAACACATATTTCTATTATGAATTGTTTTGATTTTTTCTCTGCTTATGCATAAAATGTTCTGATTTAAATATTAAGAACTACATAGTAACTTGATCCTAATCTTCCGAACATTGGGTACGTAGGCAGCCGTTCATACTAGATAGTATCGGTGCAGCCACAAATTCTTTTTTTTTTTCCCTTCTTGTATTGTGGATGCATTTTCATCAGGACTACTTGGCAATAAGAGTGAGGTGGATGTAAGTTCTCGAAACCTTAAATTAATCTTGAATCATTTATATCTTTATCGCTTCATTTATATGCTGTCATTAGGGTCAACTTGTAACTCCTTAGAACCCGCTCTGCCATAAGACATTACAGTGCATGACAGTTCCCAGTTGGTTAAGTTGCAAATTATTATTAAGAGTTGGTTGGATATCTTTTATTTTTTGTAAATGTTGTTAATAGTTGGATGGACGATGAATATATTTGCGAATGTAAATGAAAATAAAGAACTTATAATATATATATATATATATATATATATATATATATATATATAATATATATATATATATATATATATGTTATCAATGGAGGATACCTTTTTTAAGGGGACATGAAATTCTTGTAGCTTATGGTATGGTGCCCCAATATTGGTTGTATGTTACTAGTATGTAGTAGATAATACTAGGGCCAATATTTTTTATATGCAGCTAAAAATATAATATATATATCGCTAGGTTAATTACTTTGACTCTACATGGTCAGATTTTGAGTTGTGTTTCTTTTTACACAAGGGTAGGTGTTTGTGTATGTATGTATGGTCAGTGCAATCCAACTACCAGGCGAGCCATGACATGGAGTTGGATATATGATGCTTGTACATTATTTCCTATGGTGCGGCCTAGCTACTGATGGCACAAAGCCTGATTTTTGGCACATCCTGGCGTCACAGTGAGATTTACATTAATGTGTGGGTCAAATGATATACACATTACATAGCCAACCCTGTAACAAAAAATAATAGAGAACCATCCAAAATCACGTGGTAGCACACATGATGAATGGATTGGCCTGATTTTTTAGGAATTTCATGTCAAGCAATATCATAAATGCTCCTTGTTGAGGAGCCATGCAGAACCATTTTGTGGTTGGTGAAAGATGGGTAGGGCTAGGAAACTTGGATAAACAATGGATATCTCACAACTCTTCAAAACTCTTAATATCTCTTCAATATGTAGAAATATGGAATGGCCCCTGGACTTATTAGGATTATTATTTTTATTATGAAGATCACATTGTTAGGCTTAAAGTGTGTTTGGTTAGCAATGTAATTAGTAGATTTTAGAAAAGTAACTTCCCAAACTTGTGCTTTTTTACATGGACCCTAGCCCCCCATTTCCTGTAGTCATGTCTGCTTTTATAAACTTGCTAGATGCTATCATTAAATCAAACAGATCTCTCTTGTTGGAAGGTTTATTAATTGCACACGAGTGCTAAGCCATACATCTCGACACATGGGCCCTTATGACACGTAAGTCTGTAAGTGCTATGGTTGCATGCTCCTTTGATTGTCAAATTTTGTAGTGCTAAAAACTTCAATATGTGACTTGTGTAGCACGATGATATATTTTTTAAGGCAATGCATCTCATGCACAAGGACAATGCTTCAAGTAGATTCAAGTAGGACAATGCTTTAAGTCAAGTACAATTCAACTCAAGAACTGCAAGATCAAGTACATTGTTTAGAGTTTTAAAACTACATTGAAAGACGAGATCATGTTCAAGACTCAAGGTGAAGTACAACTCAAGAACTACAGATTCAAGCTTCCAAAAATCTCAAGTTCAACCTTCATCATATGTCAAGAACTCAAGTTTCATGAACTTCAAAGATCATCCAACATCTGAAGAAAAAGAAGGTTCAATGTTCATACTTCATGTTTAAAGGTATGAATGACCTTAGATTGACCTTAGGGTAGGTCATTTCGGATACATAAGTTAATTGCTTATTTTATATGTGTTTTGGTCTATTCTACAACTAGTCAGGACTCTGTTTGACTAGTCCTAGAACTGGATCGACTAGGCCAAGCAATTTCAAGACCAATCCTAAGTTGTTGGAAAATTTCAGAATTTTTCGGTTGAGCTACGACCAGTCCTGGAGTCTGCTCGACCGGTCCTGTGAACAATGTCGACTCATTCAAGACTAGTCCAGCAACTATGACTCAAACTCCAGCAACGAATTCTGGTTTCTCACGACCATTCATGGAGGACTCACGACCGGTCGTGAAGTGCATATGACTAGTCGCAGAACGGTTTTATCCGATCGCACTTAAAATTTCAAAATGCTGTTGGTCCTACGACCTGTCGTAGTGTCCACAAGACCAGTCATTGATGCGATTTCTACAACTATAAATAGAGCACGATTTCCAGAGTTTGATATCCAATGCAAGTAAAATCAAGGCATCATTCTGAGAGATAAGTTTGTAATCTTCTTAAGCTAGATTGTGCATATTTAATATTCTCTTTTGTTAACTTTTTATATTTGATTTTGTTTTTGCATTCCAATCTGATTTGAAAGAGGAATTGTGATATTCCACTTCTTGGAATCAAAATCAAATAGAGCTAGCCCGACTTGATTTAATTTAAAATCAATTAGAACTTAGAACCATTTCTTAACGGAGTATTGGACATTAAACTTCTATTCGAACTTCTACTCCGACTTGGTTCTTTCGGGCTACAACAAAAGGAGAAATCCAGGTATTTTACATTTGTGTAAATCTTTTATATTTTTGGTTTCTTTGAGATTAAGCTAGAAAAATCTCTAAGTGTTGGTTATCTGAGGAGAGCTAGAAAACTCAAAGTATGGGGTTTTTTGAATTGTGTGAGCCCACTTGAAAGACATAATTGTGAGGGTTTTAGGTGAACCTGTGAAAAACCTATTTTCATTGTGAAACGCTAATATCCATTGTGTGAGGATATTAGGAGTGGAGTAGTAAGCTGTGTGGCTGTTGTTTAACAGTTGGTGAACACATAGGCGAACCACTATAATTCTTTGTCTTGTGATTTGAATATTTGTTTATTTGCTATATCTTTTATCATTCAAAGTTGTAGGATGTATGTGTGGATGTGAGTGTTGTAATATTTACATTTCAAGCATTGTGCGGAATGTTGTAATAGTTTAGACTTCTATTCTTGCTATTTACTTTTTATTCCTCTTCAGTTTGAGATATTGATACTTAAACTGTTCTAGTAAGGTTGTCCTACCATAAACCCTTGGTTTTTATGGTGCAAGGTTGTCCTTAGAACAACATTTGTATCAACCTCTCAAGACTAGAATTTTGAGATTGCTTTACATTTCCATACTGTGATTTGTTTAAAGTGCTATCTTTCCTTTATTCATTTAAATTCCGCTATTAAAGTTTTAATTTGGTATAGTCCTATTCACCCCCCTCCCCCCTCTAGGACATATAGCTTAGCCTTTTCAAGTGGTATCAGAGCCTAATAGCTTGTTCTAATGTTACATTTTTAAATTTATTTCCTGAGCTAATCGATCTAAGCTATTTATAAGATATCAAATTTTGATAGCCTTTCAGTCACTAGGCCTCCACCATTTGATGGCTCCAATTATGCCTATTAGAAAGCCAGGATGAGAATTTTCTTAAAATCCATGGATGAGAGTGTGTGGCAAGCCACAGTGACTAAATGAACCCCTTCTACCATTGAATCAAAATAAATGGATCAAAATCAATGAGAGTAATACCTTATTTTTCTTGGACCACACTTAAGAAAAGTGAGAGTAGTGCAAACGCAAAAGCACTAAATGCAATTACTTACGCACTATCACCGGATGAATTCAAAAGAATTATATCCTTTGATTCTTCAAAGCAAGCCTGGGATATTTTAGAAATGACACACGAGGGAACATAAATTGTTAAGAAATCTAAAGTTCAAATCCTCACAACCAAATTTGAGGAAATACATATGGAAGAAAATGAAATGTTTATGGACTTCTATACTAGATTAAATGACATTGTGAACTCTATGTGGGGTCTTGGTGACAAAATCGTAGAAAGTAAAGTGTTTGCAAAGATACTACGCTCACTTCCTGAATAGTTCAATTCTAAGGTAACTGTGATCCTGGAACTTTGTGATACGGACAATATGAGGGTAGAAGAACTAGTTGACTCTTTACAAACCTATAAGTTAAACTTTAAAGCTCCTAAAGGTAAATCTATCACCCTTAAATCTTCTAAAAATATTTTAAAGAAAATAATAGCAATTTTGATTTAGAAAACTCAGAAGATGATATGGCCCTTCTAGCGAAAAAGTTTTACAAAATTTTCAAAAGTAAAAAGAGGGTTAATTTTCAAAAAGCTAATGATAAGAAAAGATCTAAATCTAAAACTTGGAAATCATTAAAAGACAGTCAATGTTACAACTACCAAGAATATGAGCATTTGGCAAACAAGTGTCCAAAAAAGGATAAACCAAAAAAGAAGAGTATGTTGGCTACTTGGGATGAATCTTCCGGTTCTGAAGCTTCTTCTGAATCGGAAGATTCTGAAATTGAGTTGGGAAATGAAGTCAAAGCCCTTATGACTCTATCCAAGTTCACTTTTTCAGATAATGATGATCTAACTAGTGAAGAAAATCTAAACAGTGATCATGAAAATGAAGAAGATCTTCAAGATGCTTATAATGCTCTTTACAAGGAAAGTTATAAAATTGCTCTTAAATTAAAACTTCAAAAAGAAAAGTTTTCAAAGCTTAAAGAAAATTTTGATTCTCTTATTTTAGAAAAATCTCATATTTTAGATTGTTTTGAAAAGTGCAAATGTGATTTAGAATTCAAAACCTCTCATATTAAAAATCTGAAATCTGAAAATGAAAAACTTAAACTTGAAGTCTCTTCACTTTTGAGTTTAAAGGACACATGGAGGTATGCCCAACGTGATCCAAAGTTAGAAAAACTTTAATCTGGATCAAGAAAATGTGGTGACTGATCCGGTTTGGGCTATGATAGAAATATTCCTCCTAAACCAAAGAATACTCCTCCTAAGTTTGTAAAAGGAGAGTCCTCAAACTCAAAGGAGAAAAGTTCTTATCAAAAGTTTTCTAAAAATACTAAAACGTTTCAATCTTTTAAACCTAAAAGTAACTATATCAACTATAAAAATCAAAAGCAAAACCCTTTAGCTGAGAAAATAGTTGATTTACTTAAGGAGCTTTTAAAATCTAACTCAGTGGATCATTCTTACAACAACTAAAAACATAAGAAGACCAACTATACCCCTAAACCCAAAACAGTTATGAAATGGGTTCCTAAGGTTACTTACTTGGTTGCCCACACGCCTTTCAAAGCTACAAGTCATTTAAAGTGGTACTTAGACAGTGGATGCTCAAGGCATATGATTGGTGACAAAGGTCTATTCACCGATCTTAAAGACATGGCTGATGAGTCAGTCACATTTGGTGATGGTAGCAACTGCAGGATTATTGGCCAAGGTATGGTTCAACTTTCTAACCTCCCTTTATTTGAGAATGTTTTATATGTAGAAGGTTTAAAACATAACTTGTTAAGCATTTCTCAAATATGCGATAAAATCCACAGCGTAACATTTTCCAACCTAGGGTGTGAAATTTTAAACAAAAAGGGTTTAATAATATTAACTGGTCATGGAACTTCTGAAAATTGTTACATTGTAAGTGATTCTAGCTTATCTAATCAATCATATTACATGGTCTATACCGATGAAACTGAGTTATGGCATAAATGCCTTGGACATGTACACTACCGCAATTTGTATAAATTGAGCAAAAGAGAACTGATAAGAGGTCTACCTAAATTATAGAAAGTAGATAAAATATGTGGTGAATGCCAGATTGGAAAGCAAACTAGGAGTACTCACAAAAAGGTCAACTCCAATGCCATACCAAAATAGCTCGAACTTCTCCACATGGATCTTGTAAGACTAACCAAGACAAAGAGTCGAGGTGGCAAAAAATATATACTGGTAATCGTGGATGACTATACCAGATTCACCTAGGTAGCCTTCTTAAGGGATAAATCAGAAACCCCTGATGAAGTAGAAAGAGTCTCAAACGAATCCAAACGAAAAAAGGTTCTCAACTCTGTAAGATCCATAGTGATCATGGATCAAAATTCGAGAATAGCAGTTTTGAGAAATTCTATTGCGAACAGGGAATATCACATGAATTCTTTGCACCAAAAACACCACAACAAAATGAAATTATTGAAAGAAAAAATAGAGTGCTTCAAAAAATGGCAAATGTAATATTGAATAGTATGAAGCTCCCTAAAAATCTTTGGACTGAAGCCGTAAATATTTCATGCTATATAATTAACCGGGTTTATACAAGCAAAATAAAGAATAAAACTGCTTATGAAATGTGGTTCGATAAGAAGCCTACCGTCAAATACTTTCGAGTTTTTAGTAGCAAGAGCTGTAAGACCCGTGTCCTAATCTGTACCGTTCCATTAGCTTTCGCGGTCCTTTCGGTTTAATTCCAGCAACCGTCACACCGTATTCGACGTTTATATACGATCCTAAACTGGTTCCGCATACCTAAGTTGGTTGGAACCGAAACTTGTATCTTAGCGACCGCGTCGTCGCCGAGGTTCTAACGCCGCGACTCGCACACCGAACCGATGCCCAAGCCAGGAGATGTGGGCCTACATTTATTCTGAAGAAACACCTCGCGTTGCGAATATCGAGGGAATCTTTACGATATGTCCCATTAATCAATGTCAAGTACAAGCCTTACCCAAAGTACAACAACCCATCCCTACCTTTTCAAAAGTCCACTCTCTCTCTAGCCTCACCATTCCTCTTCTTCCCATTTTCAACCACAACCATACCACTTTTACAAATTTTCAACCCAACCCATACCCTTCCTTACATCACCCCATCCATATCATTCCCATCACTTCACTCTCTCTCTCATTTCTTAAATCTCTCAAGCAACCCAAAATTCCATACATCCAAGCTTCTCCCTCCCAAATGCCAAGTGTGGCCCACTTTCCTTACTCTCTCATCTCCCATCTTAACCGTTGATCCATCATCTACCACCATCAAAGTTGAAGGCAAGGAACTTAAGAGCCTAAGGGAGTAAGGAGGAGGCCTAGAGGTGGGTGATCTTTGAGTTTCTACCATTGATTTCATGATTTGAGGGCCCACTTGTTGGTGGGACGCATTTCGATGTATGTGATGTATCAATGGAGGGCCCATAATGGCGGGGTCCCTCCTCTCTATCACTGTCTCTCTCTCTCTCTCTCTCTCTCTTTGAATGGTGATGATGATATGATGAAGGGGTGAGTGTGGCCCACCATGAATCATATTTTCATGTGGGACCCATTGGATGAATGTGTTGGATCTACCATATTCAGCCCATTAACGGGCCCGACTGGAAGGAAAACATAAATATTAGATTGATCTAGGTCAAGTGGGCAACGTTTATGTGGGACCCACCTTGACTAGAATGATGGGCCACGTCCATGTGGGACCCCCCACTATGCATGTGCTTATCTATGCTGTCCAACGTCCCTGGACGCTGGACGGGTGTGGCTAACGTGGAGTATGTGGACTGACATGGGTGTGTACTTACAAGCTAAAAAAGAGTGAGAAGGAAATGGTGGGCTATTCATGCAGGCCCCACCTTGATGTATGTGCTCAATCCAAGTCGTCCATCCTTCTCCCCCGCTCATTTTAGGCGTTGAGCCAAAATTTGAGGGCAATCCGATTCTCGGGCGGGCCATACCTTAGGAAACAGTATTATTACTGTCCAAAACCTGCATTGTCCTTTTACTCACCCAATCCTAATGGATATTAGGCTCTGTTTGACTGTATCAAGCTGGGGAATACACTGGGCAGGGCAGATTTCCTCGATGTGGGCCCCACCTGTGAAAAACCAAAGGAAAACTGGTTTTTTTTTTTTAAAAAAAATAGCAGTAGTAGCGCTGCTGCTGTCAGGACGCAGCATGCACTGCCTGCGGCTGGTGGACGGTCAGCGGGCTGGGCCTCACGGGTCCAGCTGTGAGCCCCACCGTGATGCGTTTCGAACATCAACACCATGCATTTGATGGGTCCCCTCGGACCAGGAGACCGCCCCAAAAGTCAGCTGTATACGGAACTCAGGTGGGCCACAGCATTTAAAATCATGTGAAGATATGCCTAAACATATAAAAACACTTGGTGAGGCCTACCTGAAATTTGGATGCGACTGAAACTTAGTCTGAACCCTCAGCCAAGTGGGACGCACCTAATGAGTGGGCTGGATTTGTGAACCACATCACGGTGGGCTCCCTATCCACGTGATAAAAAAATAATAATAATAAAATAAAAATATCACAGTGGGCTCCCTGACCTGTCCGTGTGACCCTATCAACGGGTTGCATGGCAAATAAACGTTACGGTGGGCCCCAGTCCAACGTAGGACCACGTGGCCTTGTGAACAGAATGGATGTAAATAAACGTTATGGTGGGCCCTAGTCCACGTGACCTTATGAACAGGTTGGATGTAAATAAACATTATGGTGGGCCCTGGTCCACGTGACCTTATGCACAAATTGGATGTAAATAAACATTACAGTGGGCCCAGGTTGGGTGGAAAATAAACATTACTGTGGGCTCCAGGTCTGTGTGACCTTATCAATGGGTTGGATTGAAAATAAACATTATGGTAGGCCCCACATGAGACCCACTTGTGTATGTATTGTAATCCACACCCTCTATTAGTGTGGGCTCCATCATGATGTATGTGTTTCATCCAAACTGTCTAACCATTTTGGAGGATATTTTAAGGCCATGTGATAAGGCCCATCTTGGTGTGTTTGTGGGCTGTCTGTCGAGGCCCACCTTGATATATACAAGGCCCACTTTGATTTGTATAAGGCCCATATTATGAGGCCTATTATGATGTATGCAAGGCCCATGTGACTAGGCCCATTTTGATGCATTTGTGGCCCATCGCTGAGGCCCACCTTGATATGTATATACAAGACCCATGTATAAGGCCCATTTGATGTACTGGAGGCCCATGGGTCAAGGCCCTATAGGACTTACATAAGGCCCATTGTAGTATAATTTCACCATGGTATATGTGTTGATTTTATAGCGGGCTACACCTTGGGAGCAATGATGGTTTGATGTCCACATTGTAAGGATGATGTTGGTTAAATGTCCACATTGTCACTCTCTCCCTGGGGCCCATTAATAGGCCCATACCTGTAATGTGTAGGCCGTCTAGGCCCATCTTCATTTTGATCAGAACCCATCACCACATAACATGCTTCGTATAGATTCACGATTCATGATCATACGCATCATATGTATGCCTGATGTGAGGATTGACTGATCATTGCACATGCCTTCGGGTAGATGGTTTATGGACTCCCTGATAGGCGGAGTTGCCCTACATGAGTACGCGGTACGCTTAAGATTGTTGCATGTCTGATGGTATGATTCATGCACTTGTATTCATATGATTGTGCTCATTGTATGCCCTAGTGACATCAGGGCCATAACCTCCACAAACACATCGTGGGTGGCTAGATTGGATGCCGAAAATGTTTGGTTCTAGCATACGGGCGTCATAGATATCCCTGGGTGAAAATTCCTAAACCCAATGGTACCAGAGGATGACTCTAATGTCGAGACTTAGTGGATATATGAGCGCATGAGGGCCGAATACCAGGAGGCCGCGTCTCCCACTATGTCGTGGTCGGTTGGAAAGGGGTGTGGCCTTACTCGACCGAGGATGGGGGGCAATACTAGGCTGAGTTTGACCAGCTCGTGAATGGGTCCACTATCGATGTACCAGAGAGGTATTAACAGATTATTAGTCAGGCGGATAGTGAGGTTTCTTACGCTCACTTGGACTGTGTGGCTAGGAGAGCGACAGTGCCATTTGGAGTGTACTGAACCCCGGTGATTATCCAGAATGAGAACTGTACTGATACATGATGAGGATTGGCATACTTGAGTTGCATCTCGCATCGCATGGCCGAGTTATGGCCGATAGCATTCATATCTTGCACCACATAGCCTTGGTACGGCTGATTGCATTCATGTACTCATCACCATGATTCCGCATTACTCTGACCTTGCATTCTGAGCACGCTTATATTGCGCACACACTTACACCACCCTCTAAGCTTTTTATAAGCTTATGCATGATTGATGCGTGCAGGTGATGCCAGGATGCAGTCGCAGCCATAGTCTTGCCATAGTTGGAGCGTGCAACCGAGCTTTTAGAGTTTTGTTACTTTCGCTATATTGTATTTCTCTTTCATACGCATTGTACTCAAAATTCTTTGATCATAGTGGATTTTGTGATGGTGTTCTTGTGGTTATTGTTTGTGGGTTTTGCTTATGGTTTTGCCCATTATGAATCAGACTGATGATTATAAATCCTCCTTGTAGTATCCCAGGATCGGAACCTGGTGTATGGGTGCCGGGAGCCAAGAATGGGGTACTACGGAGGCTGTCGATGCCAGATTTAGCGATCGAGAATTTTGTGATCCCCGTTTCCGAGTTTGGGGGGTGACAGAAGTTGGTATCAGAGCATAACTTGGAAATAACCGAGAACAACATCACATGGTTGCTATGAGTTTAGGATGGTTAAGTTCCGAGTGCGAAACCTTCCGATTGAATTCCTTAATGTGCGATTCTCAAGGTTGATTGGTGTCATTATTCTTTCGTATAGGACATGCCGCCCAGGAGACCGACACGAGCGCACCTCGCTCCACCACTTGAGGCTCCAGCTTTACCACCTGCAGCTCCCGTTCCACCGCCAGAGATCCCTACTCCACAGCCTGAGGATGTTGTTCCTCCACCTGATGTCGGGGCAGATCCGACCGTGCCCGTGAGTGTCTCGCTGCTACAGCAGATGTTGCAGGCCATGACGGCTGCACTTCAGGAGCAGGGCAAACATCCGGTCGTTTCTCCAGCCCAGGCCGAGCAAGAGCGCGTGAGTGCCCTTCTTTGAGAGTTCTAACAGCTTGATCCTCCGCGTTTCCAGGGCGAGCCAGATCCGACAACAGCTGAGAGATGGCGCTTCGATGTGGAGAAGATTTTTGATACCATGTCATGTATGACCGAGCAGAGAGTCTGGTTGGTAGTGTTTCTTTTCCAGGGTGAGGCCGAGCACTGGTGGACCTCCGTTACCCGCATCGTAGGACCTGATCATATCTGGACATGGGACGACTTTATCAACCGATTTAAAGAGCAGTACTTCCCTGACCATATTCGACGTCAGAGGGCACTGGAGTTTGAGACTCTGGTGTAGGGGGACATGACCGTGGCGCAGTACGCTACCCGTTTCGTGGTGCTATCGAGGTTCATGCTATATATGGTTGTTGATGAGGGGCGGAAGGCCCGTCGTTTTGAGAGCGGCTTACGTTACGGTCTTCGAGGCGTGTGATTGGGCATAAGCTCTCAACTTTTCAAGCGGTAGTACGGAGGGCCCAGATTTACGAAACTGAGTGGGCCGGCTCACAGAGCGACCGAGATCAGAGGACGGGTCAGAATCGGAAGAGGCAGGCCCCCTTTAGTAGCTCTCAGCAGCATCGACGACCACAGAGGTATAAGAGCCACCCACCTGCTAGAACACCAGCAGCTCTAGCAGCACCTCCAGCGCCACCCTAGCAGCCGTTTACAAGGGCTTATTTTGGATGTGGTGGGACAGGGCACCGCCTGTTTGAGTGCCCTCGACCTCATCTACAGCCGCTGAGAGCATCGCAGCAGCGACCTCAGCAGCAGCCTCCAGCACAGCAGCGACCCCATCAGCAGCGACCACAGCCACCTCAGCCGCCGAGGCCCCAGCAGCAGCAGAGACAGTAGTACAAGCCGCCATAGAGGCAACAACAGTAGCACCAGGGACCTCAAAGGGGACAGACACCTCCCTAGCCAGCTCAGGCTAGGTTCTATGTGGCTCAGCAGGATACGCAGTCATCTGGAGGAGTCATTGAGGGTATTCTTTCCGTCTCCGCATGTATCGCACGTGTACTGCTTGATTCCGGTGCATCGCATTCATTCATGTTCGAGGATTTTTGTCATTCGACTAGATTGCCGACAGAGTCTGCTTGCAAGGGGTTGACCACATCGATGCCCTTGGGGAAGACCACAGTATTGGGCCATTTCTGTTCATTTTGCCTGGTTTGGGTCGGTGATATCTTTTTGCCCACCGATTTATTTGTGCTGCAGATGTCCGATTTCAACGTCATCTTAGGCATGGATTGACTTACCAAGTACCATGTCGTGTTGGACTGTTCTATGACGACCATCACATTCTCTATACCTGGCTTGCCACAGTTCTAGTTTGTCGTCGAGCTTAGAGGAGAGCCGTTGTCATGCTTGATGTCCTGTGCCATCGAGGAGCCTATTACCATTTGTATTGATCAGTGGCCGGTTGTTTGTGATTTCCTCGACGTGTTCCAGGAGATTCCAGGATTGCCGCCCACCATCATATTGAGTTCCTGATTGATCTTGTGCCCGGTACACGCCTATCTCGAAGGCCCCGTACCGTATGGCACCGATGGAGTTACATGAGCTGTAGTGGCAGTTGGACGAGTTGCATGAGTTGGGATTCATTCGTCCGAGCAATTCTCCGTGGGGAGCGCTGATACTCTTCGTCAGGAAGAAGGATGGTTCATTGAGGCTCTACGTGGATTACCGCGAGCTCAACCGGGTCACAATTGAGAACAAGTACCTGCTCCCGAGGATAGATGATTTGTTTGATCAGCTGTAGGGTACACAGTTCTTTTCGAAGATTGACCTGCATTCCGGTTATCATCAGATTCGTGTCCGAGAGGAGGACATCCCGAAGATAGCTTTCAGGATGCGTTATGGTCATTTTGAGTTTCAGGTCATGTCCTTTTGACTAACCAATGCACCCGCAGTCTTCATGCAGTTGATAAATGAGGTCTTCCGTCCATATCTCGATCAGTTTGTTGTGGTCTTCATCAATGACATTTTGATATATTCGAGGACCCGTGAGGACCATATGCAGCATCTGGAGATCACTTTGCAGACCCTCTGTGCCCACCAACTATATGCGAAGCTGGAGAAGTGCGAGTTCTGGTAGGAGGAGGTGAGATTCCTCGGTCACGTGGTGACGAGGGAGGGTGTTGCAGTGGACCCCTCGAAGGTTAAGGTAGTGCTTCAATGGGGTCAGCCCACGACTGCATCCGAGATCTGCAGTTTCTTTGGTTTAGCGAGATACTATCGATGTTTCATTGAGGGCTTCTCCTGTATTGCATCCCCATTGACTATGCTGACTCGGAAGGGCACAGAGTTTATTTGGAGTGACGCCTGTGAGCGAGTATTTATGGAGCTGAAGGACCGTCTAACGTCCACTCCTGTCATCACTCTTCCCTCTGGGAGTGATAGATTTATTGTATTTACCGATGCTTTGCGTATTGGTTTAGGTGCTGTCCTGATGCAGCATGGCAGGCTTGTAACCTTCTCATCTTGTCAGCTCAAGATCCATGAGCTGAACTACCCCACACATGATTTGGAGCTGACAGCAGTCGTCTTCACACTGAAGGTGTTGAGACATTATCTCTATGAGATTAGGTTTGAGCTCTTCTTCAACCATAAGAGCTTAATGTATCTATTCTCTTAGTCCGAACTGAACATGAGGCAGAGACGCTGGATGGAGCTCCTGAAGGATTATGATTTCGATCTCCAGTACCACCCAGGCAAGGCAAACGTGGTGGCGGATGCCCTCAGCCGTCAGCCACGAGGCCTGGTGGCACATATGATGATTCAGGAGTGCAGGATACTCGAGGATATAGCAGAGTACGACTTTGATTTTGGTCTACAGTCTTATATTATTTAGCTATCGAGCCTGTCAATTTAACCCTCTCTTGTCGCAAGGGTAATCAGGCTCAGCAGACAGATGAGTCGTTATAGGATTATCAAGCAGAGGCAGTATCTGAGAGTCAGACAGATTGACAGATTAGTGTTGATGGTGGACTTCGCTTCAGAGGCCGATTGTGTGTCCCGGATATTCTTGAGTTGCGTAGAGATCTTATGACTAAGGCACATCGATCGCGGTTTTTTATCCACCCTGGCTCGATGAAGATGTACCGTGATATGAGTCGACAGTATTTTTGGACAGGGATGAAACGCCAGATCTCCAATTTTGTAGCCGAGTGTGACACGTGCCAGCGTGTCAAGGCCGATCACCAGAGACCCCCTAGTCTATTGCAGCCGTTGAGTGTCCAGACGTGGAAGTGGGAGCACGTATCTACCGATTTTATCATGGGTTTGCCAAGGACTCAGCACGGTTATGACGCCATCTGGGTTGTTGTGGACCATCTGACGAAGTCGGCACATTTCCTTGCGATTCGTGCGACTTGGCCTTTGCACCGGCTTGTGAGGTTATTCATCAAGGAGATTGTGAGACTGCACGGCGTTCCGGTCTCGATCGTTTCTAACGGAGATCCGAGGTTCACGTGTCAGTTTTGGAGGAGCTTTCAGAGAGCTATGGGCACTGATTTTTAGCTCAGTACCCTATATCATCCGCAGACCGAGAGGGTCAACCAGATCCTTGAGGATATACGCCTGCGTGATTGACTTCGGGGGTAGCTGGGATGAGCATTTGCGATTGGCTGAGTTCGCATACAACAATAGCTATCAGGCGATCATTGGCATGACTCCTTTTGAGGCATTGTATGGCAGACCATGCAGATCTCTAAGTTGTTGTACCAAGGTTGGAGAGCGGCGTCTCCTAGGTCCCGAGCTTGTGAAGGAGACATCAGAGATTAACGATATCATCAGGCAGAGGATGCGCACAGCTCAGAGTCAGAAAAAGAGTTTTACTGATCGCTGACGTCGTCCCTTGGAGTTTGATGTAGGGGACCACGTGTATCTCAAGGTCTCGCCCATGAAGGGCACAATTCGATTTGGAGCGAAGGGCAAGCTAACCCCGAGATTCATTAGACCTTTCGAGATCATTGAGTGCATTGGCGTCGTGGCCTATCGGCTTGCCTTACCTTCTCAGTTGTCTGGCATCCACAATGTTTTCCACGTCTCTATGTTGAGGAAGTGTGGGTCAGACATAGTTCCTATTATTGATTGACAGCCGTTGGAGGTTCATGAGGACGCTTCTTACATTGAGCAGCCAATTCGTATCCTTGATCGGAAGGAGCAGATCCTCTGAACCAAGGTCATCCCCTTGGTAAAGGTTCAGTGGGGTCACCATTTTGTTGATGAGACATCTTGAGAACGCGAGGCTAAGATTCGAGAGCGTTATCCCCATCTCTTTGATGATTGATTGTATGTTATATCATATATGCTGTCTCCGATTTTATTGATGATGCCTTGTTTTCTCTTCTATCATGAGTTAAGTCTGGTTGCAATGATTGTGTAAATTTCGAGGATGAAATTTTTATTTAGAGGGGAGAGTTGTAAGACCCGTGTCCTAGTCCGTACCGTTCCATTAGCTTCCGCGGTCCTTCCGGTCGAATTCCGGCAACCTTCGCACCGTATCCGACATTTGTACGCGATCTTAAACCGAGTCCCGCATACCTAAGTCAGTTCCAACCGAAACTTGTATCTTAGCGACCGCGTCGTTGCCGCGGTTCCAACGCCATGACTCGCGCACCGAACCGATGCCCAGGCCAAGAGATGTGGGCCTACGTTTATTCTGAAGAAACGCCGTACTTTGCGAATATTAAGGGAATCTCTATAATATGTCCCATCAATCAATGTCAAGTACAAGCCTTACCCAAAGTACAACAACCCATCCCTACCTTTTCAAAAGTCCACTCTCTCTCTCGCCTCACCATTCCTCTTTTTTCCATTTTCAACCATAACCATACCACTTTTACAAATTTTCAACCCAACCCATACCCTTCCTTACATCACCCCATCCATATCATTCCCATCGCTTCACTCTCTCTCTCATTTCTCAAATCTCCCAAGCAACCCAAAATTCCATACGCCCAAGCTTCTCCCTCCCAAATGCTAAGTGTGGCCCACTTTTCCTACTCTCTCATCTCCCATCTCAACCGTTGATCCATCATCTACCACCATCAAAGTTAAAGGCAAGGAGCTTAGGAGCCTAAGGGAGCAAGGAGGCCTAAAGGTGGGTGATCTTTGAGTTTCTACTATTGATTTCATGATTTGAGGGCCCACTTGTTGGTAAGACGCATTTCGATGTATGTGATGTATCAATGGAGGGCCCATAGTGGCGGGGTCCCTCCTCTCTGTCACCGTCTCTCTCTCTCTCTCTCTCTCTCTCTCTTTGAATGGTGATGATGATATGATGAAGGGGTGAGTGTGGCCCACTATGAATCATATTTTCATGTGGGACCCATCGGATGAATGTGTTGGATCTACCCTATTCAGCCCATTAACGGGCCCGGCTGGAAGGAAAACATAAATATTAGATTGATCTAGGTCAAGTGGGCCACGTTTATGTGGGACCCACCTTGACTAGAATGATGGGCCACGTTCATGTGGGACCCCTCACTATGCATGTGCTTATCCATGCCGTCTAGTGTCCCTGGATGCTAGACGGGTGTGGCTAACGTGGAGCATGTGCACTGACATGGGTGTGTACTTGCAAGCTAAAAAAAAGAGAGAAGGAAATGGTGGACTATTCATGCAGGCCCCACCTTGATGTATGTGCCCAATCCAAACCATCCATCTTTCTTCCCCGCTCATTTTAGGCGTTGAGCCAAAATTTGAGGGCAATCCGATTCTCGGGCGGGCCATGCCTTAGGAAACAGTATTATTATCGTCCAAAACCCGCATTATCGTTTTACTCACCCAATGCTAATGGATATTGGACTCTGTTAGACTGTATCGAGCCAGGGAATACAATGGGCGGGGCAAATTTCCTCGATGTGGGCCCCACCTGTGAAAACGCAAGGCATCCTAGGGGCGGACGGGCTAACACTCACGGGTCCAGCTGTGGGCCCCACCATGATGCATTTCGAACATCAACACCATGCATTTGATGGGTCCCCTCGGACCAGGAGACCGCCCCAAAAGTCAGTTGTATACGGAACTCAGGTGGGCCACACCATTTAAAATCATGTGAAGACATGCCTAAACATTTAAAAATACTTGGTGGGGCCTACCTGAAATTTGGATGCGGCTGAAACTTGGTCTGAACCCTCAGCCAAGTGGGACGCACCTAATGAGTGGGCTGGATTTGTGAAGCATATCACAGTGGGCTCCCTGTCCACGTGATAAAAAAATAATAAAAATATCACGGTGGGCTCCCTGACCTGACCGTGTGACCCTATCAATGGGTTGCATGGCAAATAAACGTTACGGTGCGCCCCAGTCCCACCCAGGTCCACGTGGCCTTGTGAACAAAATGGATGTAAATAAACGTTATGGTGGGCCCTGGTCCACGTGACCTTATGAACAGGTTGGATGTAAATAAACATTATGGTGGGCCCTGGTCCACGTGACCTTATGCACAAATTGGATGTAAATAAACATTACTGTGGGTCCAAGTTGGGTGGAAAATAAACATTATTGTGGGCCCCAGGTCTGTGTGACCTTATCAATGGGTTAGATGGAAAATAAACATTATGGTAGGCCCCACATGGGGCCCACTTGTGTATGTATTGTAATCCACACCCTCCATTGGTGTAGGCTCCATCATGATGTATGTGTTTCATCCAAACCGTCCAACCATTTTGGAGAATATTTTAAGGCCATGTGATAAGGCCCATCTTGGTGTGTTTGTGGGCCGTCCGTCGAGGCCCACCTTGATATATACAAGGCCCACTTTGATTTATATAAGGCCCATATTATGAGGCCCATTGTGATGTATGCAAGGCCCATGTGACTAGGCCTATCTTGCTGCATTTTTGGCCCATCGTTGAGGCCCACCTTGATATGTATATATAAGACCCATGTATGAGGCCCATTTGATATATTGGAGGCCCATGGGTCAAGGTCCTATAGGACGTACATAAGGCCCATTGTAGTATGATTCCACCATGGTATATGTGTTGATTTTATAGCGGGCTACACCTTGGGAGTAATGATGGTTTGATGTTCACAATGTAAGGATGATGTTGGTTAAATGTCCGCATTGTCACTCTCTCCCTAGGGCCCATTAATAGGCCCATACCTGTAATGTGTAGTGTCACGCCCCAAACCCGAAAATCGGATTCATAGGAATCCCGATCGCTGAATCTGGTGCCGACAGCCTCCGTAGTATCCCATTCTCGGCTCCTAGCGTTCATACGCCAGATTCCGATCCTGAGATCCTACAAGGGGGATTTTTTTTTTCAATGTTTTTTTTTTGTACATTTAACTCATAATAAGCATAACCACAAGATTACCCAATTGACAAAGGCAACATCATCATCACATATCCACTAATATAATCATTTAAGTACAACGCTGAAAGGGAAAATACACATATCGAAATCAAAGCTCCAGAATACAACTGCACGCTCCAAGCTCAACGCTGCTGCAACCTAATAACACCTGCACGCATCTATCGTGCATAAGCTTATAGAAAGCTTAGGGGGTGGTGTAAGTGTGTGCACAAGGTAAGTGCCAAGTATTCAATACAATGCCATTATCATACAAACTGGAAGTACTGGAAATCCATAAATCGTACAATATCGGAATAAGCAAAGATACTAGCAAGATCATGAATTATCTGAGTAAGCAGAAATACTGACAAGAGCAGGAATTATCAGAGTAAACAGAAATACTCACAAGATCATAGATCATACGATAACAGAGTAAGCGGAAATACAAGCAAGCCCATGAGCCAATCAATATCAGAATACGCAACATATAACAGCTACGCAAACAAGGAGTCATAAAGAGCCAAATATCAAATGCCGAGGATGCAATTGGGTATATAATTCCTTATGTGTTCACAAATACGTCAGCTATATCTAGACCATATAAATGCAGAAGCACAGTAACCCAAGATGTCGTATGCCGCGGATGTAATGCAATATGCGGTGTGAATGGAATGACCATGCTGGAGTGTGAAGTCGGGATGGTAGTATGTAGTATCGCAGGCTATGGGGTCCATCACAAGGGACTTCTATCCAAACCAGTCCCATACCTAAATTTGGATAGTCAGACTCAATGTGGTAAACTCCTGATCTCAGGTTAGTCGCGCGCCCTAACCGAAATCCTGGCCTTTGCGAAGGCACACAACAACTAGTTGCGTACCACCAACCCGAGTAGATAGTGAATGAATGAATGCATGAATGAATATGCAACTCCTGCTCACTAAATCCACATATCAGTATAATTCATCTCTGGGATCATCACCGGAGTTTAGTACACTCCAAATGGCACTGCCGCTCTCCTGGCCGCACAGTCCAAGTGAGCGTAAGAAACATCACTATCCGCCTGGCCAATAGTCTGCCAATACCTATCCGGCACGTCGATAGCGGACCCATTCGTGAGCTGGTCAAACTCAGCCTAGTATTGCCCCCTACCCTCGGGCGGGTAAGGCCACACCCCCTCCCAACCGACCACGACACAGTGGGAGACGCGGCCTCCTGGTATTCGGCACTCAGGCGCTCATGCATCCACTCGGTCTGGACATTGGGGCGTCTCCTGGCCACGGAGGTTTAGGGACTTTCACCCAGGGACATCTATGGCGCCCGTATGCTAGAACCAAACATTTCTGGTATCCCATTTGGTCATCCACGATATGCCTGTGGAGGCTACGACCCTAATGTCGCTAGGGCGTAAAGTAATCAAAATGCGAGATGCATGAGTCATACAATCCAGTCATGCATCAATCCTGTGCACACCGCGTGCTCGTGTGAGATAACCTCCACCTAACAGGGAGTCTCATAACATGCTCAATGACATATGCAATGATCAACCACATCTCATAACAAACATGCAGATGATGCGTATGGGCATGTATCATGATGCTATGGTGTCACATACTCATAATCGGTATCAATAACCGGCATCGACCATCAATCACAACAATGTGGACATTTAACCAACATTGTCCCCCAAGGTATGGCCCACATAAAACCAAACATATAATGGGCCCACAGCCTTACATAAAGGCCTAATATACAACACAATGAGCATTACTCAAGGGTCACATATACGCAATAAGTGGGCCCTGCTCATGGGCCTTAAATACATGACATATGGGCCCTGCACATGAGTCTCGAATACATCAAATAGGTCATGCATCATGGGCCTAATACACATCTCAATGCACCTTATTACATAGACCTCCTATTCATATTAGGCCTTAAACACGGGCTGCATATACATCAAATAGGTCTCGACAAACGAAATCGGCCTTAATAATCGGATTTGACACTCGGAACCGGCCTCGATATTCGGCCTTGGCAATCAGAATCGGCCTATACAATAAGTATCGATGAGAATGGGTCTAACTAGGCTTAAGGAAAGGTCACCATGTGGGCGTTTAACCATCATTACCCAAAAATGTGGACATTCAACCAACACTGCTCCCAAGCAGTGGTCCGCATAGAGTTAATCATAAGGTGGGCCCAAATATCCAATAAATGGCCTTAATTAGTCATCACAAGTGAGCCTTACACATGAAACACTTGGGCCTACACATCATGGCGGTCGATACATTGGGCCGTACCAATGGGCCTCATATACAACAAGTGGGCCGCATCAATGAGTCGTACAATGCACAATAGGTAGGCCCTGCACATGCAGTAGATAGGCCCCACTAGATGGTTAGTGAGGACATAAAATGCATACATCTAGTGGGTCACACATCAATGCATACATCTAGTGGGTCACACATCCCACGGACGGTGTGAATAAAACATACATCGAGGCTAGTCCTCTATGACCTGGACGGTTAGGGTGGAACATATGAGGTGGGCTCTGATCAAAACGAATATGGGCCTAGACAGACTATATGCTACAGGTACGGGCCTATTAATGGGCCCTAGGGAGAGAGTGACAATGCAGACATTAAACCAACATCATCCTTACAATGTGGACATCAAACCATCATTGCTCCCAAGGTATAGTCCACTATAAAATCAACATAAATACCATGGTGGAATCACACTACAATGGGCCTTATGTACGACTTATTGGGCCTTGACCCATGGGCCTTCAGTACATCAAATGGGCCTCATACATGGGTCTCGTATATACTTATCAAGGTGGGCCTCATTATATGGGCCGCACCAAAAATCATTTCAATAGTTGTAGGTATAACATGTGTATTACTCCACTCATGGCCCACATATGATGATTAGCACTGTCCAAACATATCCATATAAATCGGCGCCAATCAAACATTGTCCTGCACTATCTCAACATTATGGACGGTGTGGATACAAAATACGTACATCTAGGCGGGCCGCACAAGTGGACGGTATGGGTGAAGGACACACAGCATGGTGGGCCTATACAGTGTAGGTGGGCCCAACACATGCAGCAAGCGGGCCCTGCGCCATCAAGATGGGCAGACAGTGCGGATATAAAATACATACATCGGGGGAAAGTCCCACCATCCAACGGGCTAAATGGTGTGGATATACAATACATCTATCATGGCGAAATCACACATTGAAATGGGCCTTATATACATCATATTGGGCCTCGACCCGTGGGCCCTAAATACATCTAATGGGCCGCATCACACGGGCCTCAAATACATAATAAGGTGGGCCTTAACAATGGGCCATAAATATGGTAAGTGGGCCACATGTATATCAAATGAGCCACGCTCAATTATAAGTGGTGATAATGATTTCCACTACTAAAATTTCCAAGGTCCGCCATAACATTTATTTCCCATCTAATCTAATCATAGGGTCTCAAGATTTCAAAGATAGCCGTTCAATCCTCACCGTGCACTATGGTCCACTTGATAAGTAAATCTGACTTATTTTCGTCCCAAACCTTAAAAAAAAGATCATTTTCCAAAAATGGTTGGACGGTTGGATGAAACACATGCATCATGGTGGAGCCCTCTCTAATGGAGGGTATGGTTTACAATACATACATAAGTGGGTCCCATGTGGGGCTTACCATAATGTTTGTTTCTCATCTAACCCATTGATAAGGTCACTTAGATCTGGGGCCCACATTAATATTCATTTCCCACCCAACCAAGGCCCACTGTAATGTTTATTTTCATCCAACCTGTGCATAATGCCGCTTGGACCTGGGTGGGACTGGGCCCACCGTGCTATTTATTTGCCATCCAACTGTTTATAAGTTCACAAGGACCTTTGGGTAGGGTCCACTGAACCGTTTATTGCCCATACAACCTGTTGATAGGGTCTGGTCAGGGGCCCACCGCAACATGGTTTACTAATCCAGCCCACCCATTATGTGTGTCCCACTTAGCTGAGGGTTCAGACCAAGTTTCAGCCTAATCTAAATTTCAGGTAAGCCCCACCAAGTGTTCTTATGTGTTTAGGCATGTCTTCACATGACTTTAGATAGTGTGGCCCACCTTAGTTCCGTATACATCTGAGTTTTGGGGCAGCCACCTGGTCTGAGGAGACTCACCCAATGCACGGCGTTGATTTTTGAACGCATAACGGTGGGACCCACAGCTGGGGCCGTGAGGCCCAGCTCGTCCTCCACACGGCAGCGGCGGACGCTGCTGCTGCTGCTTTATTTTTATTTTATTTTTGAAAATTTACTTTTTTGAGGAATTTCCTAGGTGGGACCCTTATCAGTGAAATCCAGCCCACCCATTATGTGAGTCTCACTTTTCTGACCGTCCACACCAAGTTTCAGCAACATCAAAAACTCGGGTAGGCCCCACCAAATGATTTTATATGTTTTTGTATGTCTTCACATGACTTTAGATGGTGTGGCCCACCTGAGATCCATATAAGGCTGATATTTGGGGTGGACATCTGGTCTGTGGGGACCCATCCAATGCATGGAGTGGATGTTCGAACGTATCACAGTGGAGCCTACTGCTGGAGCCGTGAGGCTGCTCGTCCATCCGTGCGTCAGCCCAGACACTGCCTGCGGTCGCCCTGCAGCAGCGTCAGTGCTGCTCCTCTCTTTTTTTTAAAAAAAAAATCTGATTTTCTATGGATCTTCGTAGGTGGGGCCCACATTGGGCAGATCCACTCCATTCATTGGATTTCACGGTCTAAGACCGACCAAAAGAGTCCAATATATGGCCTGTTTTTGGAGAATAAAAGAATTTAGGTGGGTTTCAAGGGTGATACCGCTATTTTCTATGGTATGGCCCACCCAAGAGTCAGATTACTCTCAAAGTTTGGCTCAACGCCTAAAATGAACTGGAGAATGGAATGGACGGATTGGATTGATTACATACATCAGGGTGGGGCCTGCATGAGTGGCCCACCACTTCTTCTTTTTTTTTTTTCAAGTACACACCCATGTCATAATACGCACTTCACTTTAGCCTTACCCGTCCAGCGTCCCACGTCCAGCGTCTGGCATGGAATAATATAGTGGTGGGTCCCACGCCGATGTGGCCACATTTCATCAAGGTGGGTCCTCACATGAATGAGGCCCACCTGATTTAAATAAAACCGATACTTGTGTGTTTCCACTACCATAAGGTAGGGTCCACATGACTTAGACTGTTTAGATAAAGGATAATACATACTTCAAGGTGGGGTTCATCCAAGTGGGCCATACATCACAAAAAAATGAGAAAGAGAGAGAGAGAAGCACCCACCTCGAGATCTCTTCTTCCTTCTTCCGCCAATGCATGATAGAGCCCCAAAGAAACAATTTCAATGGTGGAGATGATCATTGGATGGTGGAGATGGGAGATAGGGAGGTGGGCCACACTAGCTCTCTCATGGGAGCCATGGACGTGGGTTGCTCTATGGAGGGATTGCTTGGAATGGAGAGAAGTGAAAGAGAGAAATGATGTAAGGGAGTGATGGGAGAGAGGGATGGTGAGGTAATGGGAATTAATGAGTTTGACTTATGGAGAAAAGGGAAGGTAAGGTGGTAGGGTAGGGTGATGTCACCCCTAGGGTGACATCATAGTAGTTATTATTTTTTTTCTAGGGAAGTATAACAACAAGGGTAGGTGGGTCCCACAATCAAGTGATCAATGACCTAGATAATGCACGGGCCGGATCTCATAATATGAGCGTCGCATTGACGCACAAGAAGCGTCGCCGGAACCGCGACAACGGCGCGGTTGCAATGACATAGGTCTCGTTTTGAGTCGGCTTGGGTTTACAGGATGTGACTCAAGAGCGTGCGCCAATGTTATCTACGCGTCGCGGGTCGTCGAAATTCGACTGGAAGGACCGCGGAAGTTTATGGAATGGTACAGGCTAGGATACGGGTCTTACATGTAGGCCGTCTAGGCCCATCTTCGTTTTGATCAAAACCCATCACCACATAACATGCTTCGTATAGATTCATGATTCATGATCATATGCATCATATGTATGCCTGATGTGAGGATTGACTAATCATTGCACATGCCTTCGGGTAGATGGTTTATGGACTCCCTGAGAGGCGGAGTTGCCCTACATGAGCGCGCAGTACACGCAAGATTGTTGCATGTCTGATGGTATGATTCATGCACTTACATTCGTGTGATTGTGCTCATTGTATGCCCTAGTGACATCAGGGCCATAGCCTTCACAGACACATCGTGGGTGGCTGGATTGGATACCGAAAATGTTTGGTTCTAGCATATGGGCACCATAGATGTCCCTGGGTGAAAATTCCTAAACCCGATAGTACCAGAGGATGACTTCAACGTCGAGACTGAGTGGATATATGAGCACATGAGAGCCGAATACTAGGAGGTCGCGTCTCCCACTATGTCGTGGTCGGTGGGAAAGGGGTGTGGCCTTACTCGCCCGAGGGTAGGGGGCAATACTGGGCTGAGTTTGACCTGCTTGTGAATGGGTCCGCTATCGACGTGCCGGATAAGTATTGGCAGACTATTGGCCAGGCGGATAGTGAAGTTTCTTACGCTCACTTGGACTGTGCGGTTAGGAGAGCGACAGTGCCATTTGGAATGTACTGAATCTCGGTGATTATCCAGAATGAGAACTGTACTGATATATGATGAGGATTGGCATGCTTGAGTTGCATCTCGCATCACATGGCCGAGTTATGGCCGATAGCATTCATATCTTGCACTGCATAGCTTGGTACGGCTGATTGCATTCATGTACTCATCACCATGATTCCGCATTACTCTGACCTTGCATTCTGAGCACGCTTATATTTTGCACACACTTACACCACCCTCTAAGCTTTCTATAAGCTTATGCACGATTGATGCGTGCAGGTGATGCCAGGATGCAGTCGCAGCCATAGTCTCACCGTAGTTGGAGCATGTAGACGAGCTTTTAGAGTTTCGTTACTTTCGCTATATTGTATTTCCCTTTCATACGCATTGTACTCAAAAGTCTTTGATCATAGTGAATTTTGTGATGGTGTTCTTGTGGTTATTGTTCATGGGTTATGCTTATGGTTATGCTCATTATGAATCAGACTGATGATTATAAATCCTCCTTATAGTATCCCAAGATCGGAACCTGGTGTATGGGTGTCGGGAGCCAAGAATGGGGTACCGGGAATTTTGTGAGCCCGGTTTCTGAGTTCGAGGCGTGACAAGTGCTATATTTTACGTGACCGTGAAAATCTAGGCAAGCTTGACACTAAAAGTGATGAAGGGATCCTTTTAGGGTATTCTTTGAACAGTCGAGTATATCGAGTACTGAATAAGAGGGCTGGTGTTATTCAAGAGTCCATTAATGTGGTCATTGATGATCACTTAAATACACCTGCCTCAAGATCTGATAATGAGGAAGTTCTTTTAATTGACAAACTAGATACTTCATCAAATCTAACTAACTCTGAACTGATGACTATTAAAGATCATCCGACCACTCAAATTCTTGAAAACCCTCTCACTGGTGTACGCACTCGTAGACAACTAGAAGATATATGTAATTACGTGTGCTTTACATCCCAAATAGAACCGGCTAACATAAAAGAAGCTCTTACTGACGAAAACTGGATAGTTGCTATGCAAGAAGAGCTTAATCA
Source organism: Magnolia sinica (assembly GCF_029962835.1). Classification (NCBI taxonomy): domain Eukaryota; kingdom Viridiplantae; phylum Streptophyta; class Magnoliopsida; order Magnoliales; family Magnoliaceae; genus Magnolia; species Magnolia sinica. Next base: position 42,035,609 of record NC_080589.1, read on the forward strand.
ATTTGTGAGAAATGATGTTTGGTACCTAGTACCTAGACCTACAGATAAAAATATTATCGGAACTAAGTGGATTTTAAAAAATAAGTCTGATGAACTTGGTAATATAATTCGAAACAAGGCTAGACTAGTTTTATAAGGGTACACTCAAATTGAAGGCATCGATTATGATGAAACTTTTGCCCCAGTAGCTCATCTTGAATCAATCAGACTATTTATATCCATTGCTTACTTTAAAAAATTCAAGATTTAGCAAATGGATGTAAAGAGTGCTTTCTTAAATGGCGATCTGCATGAAGAAGTTTATGTTGAACAACCAACGGGCTTTGAAGACCCTAAGAGTTGATCATGTCTATCACCTAAAAAAGGCTCTCTGCGGTTTAAAACAATCTCCCAGGGCATGGTACGAAAAATTGACTAAGTTTCTACTAATTCATAATTTTCAAATGGGAAGTGTAGATAACACTCTTTTTGTTAAGAAACATAACGATCATATCTTAATAGTGCAGATCTATGCTGATGATATTATTTATGGATTTACTTGTGCTAACATGACTGTTGAGTTTGCAGATCTTATGAAATCTAAGTTTGAAATGAGCATCATTGGGGAATTGAATTATTTTCAAGGGTTGCAAGTAAAACAACAACCTAATGGTATCTTCATTTCTCATACCAAATATGCTCTGAACTTAGTAAAAAATTTCAGATTTGAGAATGAGAAAATTTTTTATACTCCTATGAGTACAACATTAAGACTCCCAAAACACTCTACAGGTAAAAGTATAGATCCTAAATTATATCACAGTATGATAAGTAGTTTGCTGTATTTAATTACTTGTAGACCTGATATTGCTTTTAGCATTGGAATTTGCACTGGATATCAATCTGACCCTAAAGAGTCACATTTAACCGTTGTTAAGCGGATTATAAGATATATTGCAAGTTCTGCTAATTTGGGTCTTTGGTATCTACATGATACTAATGTTCAATTAGCTGGGTACACTGATGTTGATCGGGCTGGGAATGTTGATGATAGGAAATTAACCAGTAGTGGTTGTTTCTATATTAGGAACTATTTAGTTTTTTGGCAAAGTAACAAACAAAGTTCCGTATCGCTCTTAACTGTTGAGGCTGAATACATAGTAGCCGGAAATGTAAGTACTCAACTTGTATGAATGAATAGAATGTTAAGCGATTATGGAATTGTACAAAAGTTAATGGTTTTATATTGTGATAATTTCAGTGCAATAAATATATCTAAAAACTCAATCCTGCATTCACGAACCAAGCACATTGATATTAGATATTACTACATTCGTGAATTAGTGGAAGAAAAGATAATTTCATTAGAATACATTCCGACCGAGAATCAACTTACTGACATTTTCATTAAACCACTTGACAAAAGAAGGTTTAATAAATTGAAATTTGATCTTGGTATGTGCAATTTAAATTGATTATTCATGCATTTCTATATTATAGTTTATATATTTTTTAAATTATAATTTTAAATTTTAGAATTATGTGAAGAATGCATATTTTTGTTTTTGCATGACTAGTCGAGGACATACTCGACCAGTCGTGGCACGACCGGTCGAGGACGTACTCGACCGGTCGAGGACATCCCATGACCAGTCGTGTAGCGTGCTGGACCTTTTAATTTAGGGAAAAACCATTTCTTCCTCATTTCCTCTTTCTTCTCCAATGGGCCGTAACACGACTAGTCGTACCCAACTTCTTGATTCTTCAAGGTTAGTGCATTATTTCAGTTTTTCTTGTAGATTTATACTCTAATCTACAAGAAAAATGACATGTGAACTTTGAATTTGCTTATATATCTTTCATATCTTGCCTAGTTATCTCCTTTATTACTCTCTTATTAGTCTTCCTCTTCCACTTCTTCTTTGCTTCCTTTGTCATATTGTGACAAAAAGGGGGAGAATATTTCAAGTTTTGGATTGATTGCTTATGGATATGGAATGGATATGGATTGTAGGGTAGTTGCATAATTTTATGGATATATGTGTGCTACTCAGGGGGAGTAAGTAAGGAGGTGTTTTACATACTTCATGATGATACTGGTGCATGATTCTTTATTGAGATGCTTCTCTTATTTTTATTGAGTATGTTTTGTCACAAATTTGATAAAGGGGGAGATTGTAAGCATTATAGTTGCATGCTCCTTTGATTGTCAAATTTTGTAGTGCCAAAAACTTCAATATGTGTCTTGTGTAGCACGATGATATATTTATTTAAGGCAATGCATCTCACGCACAAGGAAAATGCTTCAAGTAGATTCAAGTAGGACAATGCTTTAAGTCAAGTCCAATTCAACTCAAGAACTACAAGATCAAGTACATTGTTCAGAGTTTTAAAATTACATCGAAAGACGAGATCATATTCAAGACTCAAGGTAAAGTTCAACTTAAGAACTACAGATTTAATCTTCCAAAAATCTTAAGTTCAAGCTTCATCATGTGTCAAGAACTCAAGTTTCATGAACTTTAAAGATCATCCAATATCTGAAGAAAAAGAAGGTTCAATGTTCATACTTCATGTTTAAAGGTATGAATGACCTTAGATTGACCTTAAGGCAGGTTATTTCGGATACATAAGTCAATTGCTTATTTTATATGTGTTTTGGTCTATTCTACGACAAGTCCAAGTTTCTGTTCAACTAGTCCTAGAACTGGTTCGACCTGTCTAAGAAATTCTAAGACCAGTCCTAAGTTGTTGTAAATTTTTTAAATTTTTTGGTTGATTACGACCAATCCTGGAGTCTGCTCGACCGGTCAAGTGAATAGTGTCAACTCGTTCAAGACCAGTCTATCAACTACGACTTAAACTCCAGTAACAAATTCTGGTTTCTCAGGACCAGTCGTGGGCAAGTCACGACCAGTCGTGGAGGACTCATGACCAGTCATGAAGTGCCTACGACCAGTCGTGTAACGGTTTTATCCAATCGCGCTCAAAATTTTAAAATGTTGTTGGTCCTACGACCAGTCGTAGTATCCACAGGACTAGTCATACATGTGATTTCTGCAACTGTAAATAAAGCACGATTTTCAAAGCTTGATATCCAATTCAAGTAAAATCAAGGCATCACTTTGAGAGATAAGTTTGTAATCTTCTTAAGCTAGATTGTGCATATTTAATATTCTCTTTTGTTGGCATTTTATATTTGATTTTGTTTCTGCATTCTAATCTAATTTGAAAAAGGAATTGTGATATTCCACTTCTTGGAATCAAAATAAAATAGAGCTAACCCAACTTGATTTAATTTAAAATCAATTAAAACATAGAACCATTTCTTAAGTGAGTATTGGACATTGAACTTCTATTCGAACTTCTACTCCGACTTGGTTCTTTCGGGCTGCCACAAAAGGAGAAATCCAGGTATTTTACATTTGTGTAAATCTTCTATGTTTTTAGTTTTTTTGAGATTAAGCTAAAAAAATCTCTAAGTGTTGGTTATCTGAGGAGAGCTAGAAAACTCAGAGTGTGGGGTTTTTTAACTTGTGTAAGCCCACTTGAAAGACACAATTGTGAGGGTTTTAGGTGAACCTGTGAAAAACCTATTTTCATAGTGAAACGCTAATATCCACTGTGTCAGGATATTAGGAGTCAAGTAGCAACCTATGTGGCTGTTGTTTAACAGTTGGTGAACACACAGGCAAACCACTATAATTCTTTGTGTCTTGTGATTTGAATATTTGTTTATTTGCTATATCTTTTATCATTCAAAGTTGTGGGATATATGTGTGGATATGAATGTTGTAATATTTACATTTCAAGCATTGTGGAAAACGTTGTAATAGTTTAGACTTCCATTCTTGCTATTTACTTTTTATTCCTCTTCAGTTTGAGATATTGATACTTAAACCGTTCTAGTAAGGCTGTCCTGCCATAAACCCTTGGTTTTTATGGTGCAAGTGAAAGGCCAGGCCAAGCTATATGTCCTAGATGGGGGGGAGGGGGGGTGAATAGGACAATGCCAAATTAAATCTTTTACAGTGGAATTTAAATGAATAAAGAAAAGATAGCACTTTAAATAAATCACAGTACGAAAATGTAAAGCAACTTCAAAATTCAAGTCTTGAGAGGTTGATACAAATGTTGTTCTAAGGACAACCTTGCACCATAAAAACCAAGGGTTTATTTAAGTATCAATATCTCAAACTGAAGAGGAATAAAAAGTAAATAGCAGGAATGGAAATCTAAACTATTACAACATTCCCCAAAATGCTTGAAATGTAAATATTACAACATTCACATCCACACATACATCCCACAACTTTGAATGGTAAAAGATATAACAAATAAACAAACATTCAAATCACAAGACACATAATTATAGTGGTTTGCCTATGTGTTCACCAACTGTTAAATAACAGCTACATAACTTGCTACTCCACTCCTAATATCCTCACACAGGAGATATTAGCGTTCACTATGAAAATAGGTTTTTCTCAGGTTCACCTAAAACTCTCACAATTGTATCTTTCTAATGGGCTTACACAATTCAAAAACCCCACACTCTGAGTTTTCTGGTTCTCCTCAGATAACCAACACTTAGAGATTTTTCTGGTTAATCTTAAAGAAACCAAAAGCATAGAAGATTTACACAAATGTAAAATAGCTAGATTTCTCCTTTTGTAGCAGCCCGAAAGAACCAAATCAGAGTAGAAGTTCGAATAGAGAAGTTCAATGTCCAATACTCACTTTGAAATGGTTCTAAGTTCTAATTGATTTTAAATTAAATCAAGTTGGGCTAGCTCTATTTGATTTTGATTCCAAGAAGTGGAATATCACAATTCCTCTTTCAAATCGGATTGGAATGCAGAAACAAAATCAAATATAAAAAGCTAACAAAAGAGAATATTAAATATGCACAATATAGCTTAAAAAGAATAAAAACTAATCTCTTAGAGTGATGCCTTGATTTTACTTTAATTGGATATAAAATTCTGAAATTCGTGCTCTATTTATAGTTGTAGAAATTGCATCTACGACTGGTCTTGTGGACATTACGACTGGTCCTAGTACCAATAGCATTTTAAAATTTTGAGCACGATCGGATAAAACCGTTTCACGACTGGTCGTAGGTACTTCACGACTGATCGTGAGTAACCAGAATTCATTGCTAGAGTTTGAGTCGTAGCTACAGGACTAGTCGTGAACGAGTCGACACTGTTTACACGATCAGTCGAGCAGACTCCAGGACTGGTCGTAGCTCAACCAATTTTTTTTTTTTAAATTTGCAACAACTTAAGACTGGTCTAGGAATTTCTTGGATTGGTTGAGCTGGTTCTAGGACTAGTCGAACAAAGTCCATGACTAGTTTGAGAACAGAATAAAACACATATAAATTAAGCAATTGACTTATGTATCCGAAATGACCAACCTTAAGGTCAATCTAAGGTCATTCATACCTGAGACATGAAGTATGAACATTGAACATTCTTTTCTTCAGATGATGGATGATCTTTAAAGATCTTGAAGCTTAAGATCTCGACGCTTGATGAAGCTTGAAAGCTTGAACTTATAGTTCTTGAGTTATACTTCAAAGATCTTTGGAAGCTTGAACTTGTAGTTCTTGCGTTGTACTTCACCTTAAGTCTTGAACAAGATCTCGTAGCTTAAAAACTCTAAAGCTTTAGAGAAGAGAACAATGTACTTGATCTTATAATTCTTGAAGTAGATCATTGTACTTGACTTGAAGCATTGTCCTTGAGCATGAGATGCATTGCCTTGAACATATATATCAACGTGCTATATAAGACACAGATTGTGGTTTTGGCACAATAAAATTTGACAATCAAAGGAGCAAATAACCATAGAACTTACAATCTCCCCCTTTGTCAAATTTATGACAAAACACACTTAATAAAAATAAGAGAAGCATCTCAATAAAGAATCATGCACCGGTTATAAAAGGAAACTAGTTACAGCCTAGTTAAAGAATCATGCACTAGTTATCATCAACTAGCACACATCATCATGAAGTAGGAAAAACACCTCCTTACTCCCACTTAATAGCACACATAAATCTATAAAGATTATGCAAAATATGCTATGTTACTACCCCACATCCATATCCATTCCATATCCATAAAGAATCAATCCAAAAATATTTCTCCCCCTTTTTATCATAATATGACAAAAGAAGCAAAGAAGAAATGAAAGGGGAAGACTTAACAAGAGAGTAATAAAGGAGTTAGCTAGGTAAGATATGAAAGATATATAAGCGAATTCAAAGTTCACATATCATTAACATAAACCAAAGCCAACCAAAGTCAATCAAAGTCAATCAAATTCAGTCTCACAAACTGAAAGAAAGCAAATTAGAATAATAGTTATTACAGACCATAGGATAAAACACCTAATCAGGTCCTGAAGAAGGACCAGGTATGGTAGGATCAAGTTGATGAAGGCCCTTGTTTAAGCGCCTAAGGTACTTGCGCATATATTTAAATCGTAAATCATGGCAACATTCATGTTCTCTACCTTCTCCTCAAGTGCACGAAGATGAGCATCAAAATCGGATGGCTCATAGTCAAGATCATTAGTAGAGTCTGAATCAATTTCATCAAAAATGTCATCCATATTTATATCATTAGGAGGAAGATCGCCACCTTCTTCTACATTCCCTGCTTCAGCTCCACCACCACCCACATCCATTTGTCTAGGTGCCAATTTCAATTTCATCTTGTTTATATTTGAATTGTTGAAAATAAAATGAATAGAAGCCTCTCCAACAGGCGTAGCAACTAGCATGTGAGTAGCTAATACAATCATAAGATATGCAAATGGAATATCACTGTGTCTAGAACGGAGTCAAAATTGAATGATAAAATGACAGATCAAAGATGGAAGACAAACTTGAGTACCAGAGACGATGGAATGCAAAACCCGAACCATAAAAGAAGTCAGTTTTGTTTTGTTACCAGAACGTGGATATAGATTTGAAATAAATATTTAATGAAGAACCCTGTATTTGAATAACAAGTACTTGGAAGTAAGTGGATTCCCTTTATGAGTCCATTGCACCTCCATGTTGCATAATGCTCTAGTGAATATGCATTTTTCCGATTCCGAAGGTTTCTCAACTAGAGTGCGAATAGGAATACCCTCGTCATTAACAGGTACGTCCATTAGAGCCGAAATCAGATGACGGTCAATTTAAAATGGACCTTCTCTAGTCGCTATTGTAAATGTTAAATTCTTAGTCAAAAAATCAAAAATGCAATCAAACATAGCCTGTACAATAGATTGGTATGCTGGCCCACCCCAATATAGGATGTTAGCCCAAACCTACAGATTAGAGAAGTGGAAGGAGACCAAAAGAAGCAATGCGTTCAAGATCAACAAATCGCTTAACAATAACATTGCGCATTCTTAAATCTCACACATGTGTGGGATCATCTTCAGGTGAACGAAGATGACGCCTTGTTAAAGGAGTCGATCTAGATGAGGAAGCACCATGGGAAGTTTTCTTTTTTCCTTTTAGCATCCATTTGCAACAAGAAAAGAAAAGAAGCAAGGAGTTGTAAAAGATGTGAAATGGGTTTTCTCAAAAATAGATCTGGGTGAAGAAAACTCCAAAATTTTCAAGGAAACTTGAAATCAAGCACTCCAAGGAAGAAAATGAAGAGATTAGAGCTTGAATTTACAAGAATAACTAAAATAATGCACTAACCTTGATGAATTAAATAGTTGGCTACGACTAGTTGTGCTACGGCCTGTTGGAAAAGAAAGAGGAAATGAGGAAGAAAAGGTTTTTTCCCAAATTAAAAAGGTCCAGCACGCTACACGACTGGACTGGTCATGTAAAGGCAAAAACATGCATTTTTCACATAATTCTGAAATTTAAAATTATAATTTAATAAATATATAAACTATAATACAAAAATGCATGAATAATCAATTTAAATTACACATACCAAGATCAAATTTCATTTTATTAAACCTGCTTTTGTCGAGCGGTTTAGTGAAAATGTCAGCAAGTTGAGTCTCGGTTGGAATGTAATCTAAAAAATTATTTTTTCTTCCACTAATTCATGAATGTAATGATATCTAATGTTAATGTGCTTAGTTCGTGAATGCTGGATTAGATTTTTAGTAATATTTATCATACTGGAATTATCACAATATAAAACCATTGAATCCTGTACAATTCCGTAATCACATAACATTCTATTCATCTATACAAGCTGAGTACATGCATTTTCAGCTACAATGTATTCAGCCTCAGCAGTTGAGAGAGATACAGAACTTTGCTTCTTGCTAAACCAAGAAACTAAGCAATTTTTGATACAGAAACAACCACCACTGGTTGATTTCCTATCATCAATATTTCCAGTCTAATCAACATCAGTGTACCCAGCCAACTGAACACTAGTATCATATGGATACCAAAGACCCAAATTAGCTGAATTTGTGACATATCACATAATTTACTTAACAACAGTTAGATGAGATTCTTTAGGGTCAGATTGATATCTAGCGGAAATACCAACACTAAAAGCAATATCAGGTCTACTTGCAGTAAAATAAAGTAAACTGCCAATCATACTACGACATAATTTAGGATCCACATTTTTACCTGTAGAGTCTTTTAAGAATCTTAAAGTTGTACTCATCTTTTGGAATGCAGAAACAAAATCAAATATAAAAAGCTAACAAAAGAGAATATTAAATATGCATAATGTAGCTTAAAAAGAACACAAACTTATCTCTCAGAGTGATGCCTTAATTTTACTTTAATTGGATATAAAACTCTGAAATTCGTGCTCTATTTATAATTGCAGAAATCGCATCTACGACTGGTCCTGTGGACACTACGACTGGTCCTAGTACCAATAACATTTTAAAATTTTGAGCACGATCGGATAGAACCGTTTCACAACTGGTCGTAGGTACTTCACGACTAGTCGTGACCTTCCCACGACTGATTGTGAGTAACCAGAATTCATTGCTGGAGTTTGAGTTGTAGTTGCAGGACTAGTCGTAAACGAGTCGACACTGTTCACACGACCGATCGAGCAGACTCCAGGACTGGTCACAGCTCAACCAAAAAATTTTAAAAATTTGTAACAACTTAGGACCGATCTTGGAATTTCTTGGACTGGTTGAGCCAATTCTACGACTAGTCGAATAAAGTCCAGGACTAGTCTAAGAACAGACCAAAACACATATAAAATAAGCAATTGACTTATGTATTCGAAATGACTTACGCTAAGGTCAATTCAAGGTCATTCATACCTGAGACATGAAGTATGAACATTGAACATTCTTTTCTTCAGATGATGGATGATCTTTGAAGATCATGAAGCTTGGGATCTGGACGCTTGATAAAGCTTGAAAGCTTGAACTTGTAGTTCTTGAGTTGTACATCAGAGATCTTTGGAAGCTTGAACTTGTAGTTCTTGCGTTGTACCTCACCTTGAGTCTTGAATAAGATCTCGTAGCTTAAAAATCTGAAGCTTTGGAGAAGAGAACAATGTACTTGATCTTGCAATTCTTGAAGTAGATCATTGTACTTGACTTGAAGCATTGTCTTTGAGCATGAGATGCATTGCCTTGAACATATATATCAACGTGCTATACAAGACACAGATTGTGGTTTTAGCACAACAAAATTTGACAATCAAAGGAGCAAATAACCATAGCACTTATAGCAAGGTTGTCCTTCGAACAACATTTGTATCAACCTCTCAAGACTAGAACTTTAAGGTTGCTTTACATTTTCGTACTATGATTTGTTTAAAGTGCTATCTTTCCTTTATTCATTTAAATTCCGCTGTTAAAGTTTAATTTGGCATAGTCTTATTCACCTGCCCTTTAGGATATATAGCTTGGTCTTTTCAAAAGGGGCTCCTGATCTTAATCCTCTCCAACTGAACCAAGTAGCTAGAGCCAGAGTGCTCACCGAAGAACAATACTCTTAGTTCGATCTCATCAACGGGGAAAACCTAGTTTCGTCTAGTTTCTACAAACTCCAGCCTACTCCCTTTGCTCTAGGTAAGTGGGGTAAGGATCTTCGAAGACTGTCCGCTGTTCTTCTGTAGATTTCGTTTAGAATGCTTTTATTTCTTTTCGAGTAAGAATGGAAGTAGGTGGTTCGAAAAGGAGGAGGCTGGTGGTGTCGTGCCCTCCGATGAGCGTGGTCCTCGCTAATGAGCCGAGGACCAAGGTGACGCCGAAGAAGAGGAAGATTTTTGAAGCCAATCCTGCCCCGGCTGAAGCTGCGCTCGCCTCAGCTAAAGTCATGTTCATCCTAGCCCCAACCCCTGCCCCTGAATCGCAAGCCCCGGAGGCCCTCACCGGAGTCGAGCCTATCACCAACGACTCCGACTCTAGAGGGGCAAGCATCCTAGCTTCCACCCCTAATCCCTACTGGTGCCCCTGGGATAGGGGAAGAAGTTGTCGGGGAGACTCCCGATGCTGATGCCCCCGCTTGTTCTGCAGCCCACCTTGCTACTGCCGAGGTTAACTTCCTGGCTAGTAGAACCGACGCCTTGTTCGCATACACTACCATGCCTGAGGCTGCAGCTCAAGCCTCCAAGGCCAGCAGAGTCGGATGAGCTGCTAAGCCCACTCCTTTAGAGATCTTCCCTCCTAGTTACCATATGGCTTTGTTGAATGATTAGACGACCATGCATGTACCAGAGTCGAGCATAGCCAACACCCTCCTCATTAACTACACCAAGTTCATGAACGACTACCTAACGTTCTGCTACCAGTTGCTGCGAATGATGGTGGAGGTCAAGGAAAGGTTGAAGGAGATGGACCGACTCGAGGTGGAGAAGTTGGAGCTCGAGGCAGAGAAAGATGAGCTTGGAAGGCTTCTAGAGGCTTTAGCTACTGAACGAGAGGAGTTGAGGAGGGTCGTGGATGAGGATTGAGTGAGGGAGCTGGTGCTCCAAGGTGAGGTCAATCAACTCCAAGCTCGCTTAAATGTGACCGACCCCAAAGTCGTGCACTTATAGGATGTTATTGGGTGCTTGGAGGCCTCTGTTGAATGCATGGAGGGGGAGAGCACGTAACTCTTAGATAACGTCAGGAGGGCGAAGCGTGAGGCTGACGAGGGGTTGACCGAGCAGAGGGTTGTTCTTAAGGCCTGAGCTACAATGGAGCTAGAGAAGCGACGAAAGGAGCTCGAGGCTCTGTTGGCATCACAGGCTATTATAGCCATGGCAGAGTATTAGGAGTCGTCGGAGAGAGCTGGAGAGTTGGATAAGTTGTACTGTAATGCCTCGAATTTTGAGGGTCGAGCAAAGCTCAACTCCCGAGATCCAGCACATCACTTATGCAACATGGATAATGGTATTTTAATGTTATTCATATCAATGTATTAAACATAAGTGGGATTATACTAAAATAACATATCATACTCCAGAGATAATGTAATTAAGCAAGCGAAAGTCTAAAGTATATGTATTGAAATAAGTAAACGGTTCATAGCCTCCAGAGTATGATGATGTAACAGGGTTTAATATATACAAGGTTTATTTCAAAATATACAAAATGTCAAAATATAGGTGTCCAACTAATCTATGTGACCCTGTAATCCCGTTAAATCAATACAAGGTCTACATAGACCCACTTGATAACTGAACATAGGAGAATTCCTCCTCCTCATCTATGAAGTCCAACTCAGCTGTATAGACTTCGTCATCACTTGCATATACAACAGAGTCTAGTTGGTGTTTTAAAACACCGTTCCAGGGTGGGAGTGAGTGATCAACTCAATGATACTATAAGGCAAAGGTTAACATGTTATCAATTCAATCAAGCAGTAATGATAAAGTAGTACAACAATCATTTTCTAACCACTCTTGTTAATGCAGGGATGGTATGTAGTAATGATGTATGCCCTCATAGAAAGCTCCCTCACAAGCGACTCCAACAACCAAGTTCGTGCATGACAACCTCCCTAAAGTGCAAATTCCTCGCCAAAGCATATGCAATGCGATGCATGGTCATGTTAGCCGAGTACTTAATTAAGCTTATTCATACAACAGATTTGGGAAGCTAAGGTATCTCCCTTTATATCATTAACCCAAAAGAAGATCCATCTAGGGTTGTCAATCTTAGTTAATCACATATAATAGGTAAGTTGTAGGGCATCACCCCTAATGAAAAAAGCTGATAGGAAAATTCATTGTTTATACTCGCGGTCACTACGGGAGGCTTATCACCTCAACGTAGGCCGACAGCTCGAATACAGTGTCCCATACCACTATGCCTATTCACGAGTTTGGGTTGCTCACTGGTCATTATGGGGAGGCTCGTCACCCCAGCGTAAGCCGACAGCTCGACCACGGTGTCCCATACCACCATGCCTGGCTCATGAGTCTTAGCAGATCGTGGTACCATGGTTGAAATGGGCTTTTACATTGGTAAGTGGTACCTTAGATTCAAGCAGTGATGTCCATATAGGGTAAACACATAATAGACCAATTAGTTTATTAGACAAGTTTGATTAGTACAAGCACACGCTGACTTAATCGACATTGAGTGCATAAGCACCCCACGTGGCCTAACCACTGTCGAAAACCGTCGTACGACTCGGATTCATTGAACGTGTCAAATGTGGCGAGACTAATTCGGCCACTCGAACGGGAACTATTACTGGTTGCCTGGACTACTTGTAGTCCCAATCTTACTCAGATGTAGCATGTAATTATATGTGATAATCATATCAGCATTTAACAAACAATTTAAGTGAATTCCTTATTTAAGCATTGCATTAAACACATTGAACATGTTACCAAACATTTGCTTTTCATCCATAAATCGCGTAGTCGAAATTAAGATTACATGAAGGAAACTATACATATGGATAAGGTAATTGAGAATCTTATCTCAATACCCTTATTAAATATACTTCATCTACAATTTCTCATTCAGACATTTTACCAAGCACTTAGACTACACATTACGAAATACATAGACTAGATTAGTTACGACATATATTATCGCAAATCCTTACACAAAGAGATCATCATATGTACAACAAACATGAATCCTAGATTTATAGTTGTGACAAGCGTAAATCACAATTTCATGTTCATTCAAACATTTCAATAAATACATGGAATGCATCTTGTATTCAACATAGTTCATACATGCATAATATATTGAATACATTGTATCTAAAACAATATGGCAGCAATCAAGTCAGACATAAATCATTAGCTGACATTGAATGTATTGAAAACCATAACCTAAATGTTTATAGTCCGCACCTTCTGTCGAAATACTCGATTCGGACTCGGTTCAAACACTGCATTCCCGAATACAGAATGTCAAGCACCTATGCAATAAAATAGACTATATTTGGATCTCTATATTAAGATTAGGGTTAGGTTTTCTTACCCAATTCGAAGTTGAAACAGGTCGTGTAGTGAAGTGGGGAGGTGAATCAGTGCGTAGAGTTGTGAGAAGGAATCCCAGCAAAGATCTCCAAGAATCCTTCTTCCTTCCTTCCTCTTTTCTCTCCTTCTCTCTCTCTCTCTCTCTCCCTTAGGGTTTTTAGAAAATTCGTATGAGGGAGAGATGGGGTGGTTTAAGGGCTTTATATAGGCCCAAAACTGATGCAAATGGCCCCATGGCCATGGTATACTAAATTTACATCCAAAGGGCAGCTGTTTTTGGTAAACGGGGCTCATCAGGAGGTCCATTACTCACTTACATCACAGAATAAGTTCCTTGACAATGGATCTATGCTAGGATGTGATTTCGGTGTGATTGGATAGGCTGATCAGTTGTGGAGGACCTGTGTCAAATCAACGGTCATGCTTGCTCGATCGGGGCTACAAATATATGGATATGAGTAGGGAAATTTTCTTTTCCACTAGGTGAAGTTTCGTCAGAAACTGACAATCCAAAATCCTCAAATTCACGCATAAGTGAAAGGCCTAATTTACTTAAGTTTCATTTCATTTTCTAAAGATGTTTGTATTTCTCACACACTTTACTCAGGGCTCAAGTCATGCATTTTTGGATACTATTTGGGCTTGATTCCCATGATGGTTGTCAAGCCCAATAAGATGGCCATAACCCTATAGTTTTGTGGTCATCGGACTTTCGACATGCGGTCCCGGTCCAATACAGAGTTTCAATGTGCTCCCGTGAGCAGCAAGCTTTTGGGATTTTTCTTAGGTTTTAAAGTAGTGTTGAGTTAGCGGTATTGGTGGTTTTGGGTCTTGCCATTTGTATAAATAGTGGTTCGAGTTGAATCCACCGATTAATTCAGCGAGTACTTAATTAATTTTCGCCTAAATTTCTATAGAAACGGTCCTTAGGGATTTCTTCCTGAGGTGGTACTCGGGTCTTTGTACGGATTTTTCTAAGACATTACATGTACCTCTTCGGCTATAACACCGGCTTCGACACTTGCCTTGCTGAGGTCTAAAAGCTCCACCCGGGCTCGACCTCGACGCTCTTACTACAAATGAGGCCGAAGATGCTGAACTAGCCGTAGTTGAGGAGCTTGAGAATGCCCCCTATCATCGAAGCTACCCCTGACACTCAGCTCCCCAGCTCGGTGGCTCGTCCCTCTACATGGAGGGAGTGAGAAACTTTATATTTTCTCTCTTTTTGCATGGGATGTTTATGGATGGATGATGATTTTTACCATTTAATCCTCAGTCGAGGGCCTAATTTTATGCATTGATTGCTGCATGATGATTTGTTGATGTTAAGAGCCGACCCCTTGAGGGGTCAACTCTCCCCGAATGGCATGCGACACTTATTGTTTCACAGATTTTTAACATATGATGAGCCGATCCCCCCTTTAAGGGATCGGTTCACCTACGGGTTTCATCTCTACATATGAGAGATGACCCTTTTGTAGTTTTTCGTGGATTAATGAGCTGACCCCTTCTTTAAGGGATTGGTCTGTTAAGTTCACCTCTGCTTACGAGAGGTGATTCTTTTATTATAGATAAACTAAACGGGCAGATCATGTAGAAGGAAAGATGCTTTTATTCAGAGCCTAAATAGGCTAGTAGCTCTGAGCCATACATTCATTGAGGGCCTTGAATGACCAGTAGTATTTTATGATAGTAGATCTCCAAGTGCTCGGCATTCTAGGGGTGAGGGAGCTGACACCCTTCAGGATCTTCCAAGTGGTAGGAGCCTGGCTTCTTTGATCTGACCATGCGATAAGGCCCTTCCCAGTTCGGTCTGAGGGTCTCAGCTCCTGATTCTGCTGTATTCTGGAAGACGCGACAGAGAACCATGTCCCCTTACCGAAATCACCTCGTGTTGACCTTGAAATTATAGAATCATGCCACTTGTTGATGTCGATCTGCGACTTGGAGTCTGGCAATGTCCCTGGCCTCTGCGAACAAGTCAAGACTTATTACAATTTGCTCGGCATTCTGGCCCTCCTAGTAGTTTCTGATCCGATCTATGGGGAGGTTGATCTCGACTAGGACAATTACCTCCAAGCCGTAAGATAGTGAAAGCGGGGTCTCTGTGGTAGACGACTGAGTTGTAGTCCTATAGACCCAAAGGACAAACGGAAGCTCCTCGGCCCAGTTACCTTTAGCTTTTTCTAACTTTGTCTTGAGGTGGTGCTTGATGACCTTATTCACAGCTTCTACTTGTCCATTGGACTGTGGGTGACAAGGTGAGGAGTATGCATTTGAAATGCCGAGCCCACTACACATGACTCAGAATCTATCATTATCGAACTGCTTCTAGTTGTCAGAGACAATGGTGTGTGGGATTTCGAACCGATATATAATATCTTTCAAATGAAGTCGGTCACCTTCTACTCTGTTATCTTCGCCATAAGCTCATCCTTGGTCCACTTGGTGAAGTAGTTGACCGCCACGATAGCAAATTTGACCTGTCCCTTTCTAGTAGGTAGAGGCCCGATGATGTCGATCCCCCACTAAGTAAATGGCCACAACCCACTCATTGGGGTCATTTCCTTGGTAGGTTGCTTCAGCATGGCAGCAAACCTCTGACATTTGTAACACCTCCAGACGTAGTTCTTGGAGTCTTCTCGAATGGTCGGCCAGAAGTACTCTTGATGGAGTATCTTTAGAGCTAAGGCACGACCACCATAGTGATTTCTGCAGATTTCCTCATAAGTCTCTCGAATCACATAATCTGCTTCGTCGAGTCAGAGACACCTGAGGGAGGGCTGTGAATGCTCCTTCTTATATAGGATCCCATCCAAGACTATGTATCGTGCAACTCTGACCTTCAGACGTTGGGCCTTTAGTATGTCTTGGGGGACTTCACCAGATGTAAGGTAATCGTAGATCAGGTCCATCCAACTCGGAGTGGTCTCCACTGGATTGACTGTTTCTTGATTAGCTTGGTCGATGCTCGGACTATCCAACAATTCCACAGGAATGATCCTGAGAATCTTCCATTCCATGGCTGAAGCTAGCTTTGCGAGGGCATCGACCCAAGAATTCTCCATCTTAGGAATCTGATTGATGATGCAGCTCTAGAACGTTTCTATCAGCTTTCGGACCTAAGCAAGATAAGCCATCATTCTAGTCTCTTTGGCCTCTACTCGGTGGAGATGTGGTTCAAATGAGTTGAGAATCGCATTGTACCTCGAGAGACTGAACCCCTAGACTAGTGTCCAATTCGAGTACAGCCGGAAAGGCCTCGGACTCTGCTTCATTATTAGAGGCTTTAAAGCCGAGTCTGATAGCGTATTAGATGGAGGTTAAATCGGGCGTGACCAGGACAATCCCTGCCCCGACGCACTTGGAATTGGATAACCCATCCACATAAAGAATTCATTTGTGCTCTCCGTTTGACTCTGCGTCCTGGATAAGCGGGAGAGCTGGTGGGGCCATGGGAACTGCCTCCGCGCCCACATCTATCGCCTCTTCATTCGGAGTAGTGAACTTTGCTATGAAATCGGCCATAGCCTGGCGTTTGATTGTAGTTCTCGGACGATATTGGATGTTGAACTCCCTGACTTGGTCAGTCAACCTGACACCTCGAGCTTTTAAAGGACTTGCATAAGGGGGGAGTCAGTAAGTACAATAATAGTATGCGCATGGAATATGGACGCAGCCTCCACTCCAAGAAGATTAAGCCGAGTGCTAATTTCTCCATACTCGGGTACCTAGTCTCAACGGGTACCATTGCCTTGCTCACATAGTAAATGGGGTGCTGCCTACCCCCCCACATCCTTGATAAGTGCAGAGCTAATGGCCGAGGCCGAGACCGCCAGGTATAAGAATAGGGGCTCTCCCTCTTTCGGCTTGGAAAGCAATGGTGGTGAGCCCAGATGCTGTTTTAGCTGCTGGAATGCCTGTTCGTACTTCGAGGTCCACTCTTCCTTCTTATAACCCTTTAACTATTGAAAGAAGGGGAAACACTTATCCATGTCTCGGGATATGAATCGACCGAGTGCCGCCACGCGACCGGTGAGGCATTGGATTTCCTTCGTGGTCCGAGGTGAACTCATGTCAAGCAGCGTCTTGATCTTCTCAGGATTTGCTTCGATACCCTTTTGGCTGACTTGAAACCTGGGGAATTTGTCAGAGCCAACCCCGAAGGTACACTTGGCGGGGTTCAACTTCATACAATAATCCGGAAGAATCGAGAAAATTTTGCCGAGGTCTATAATATGGGCAAATGCCTTGACGCTCTTCACCAACATGTCATCAACATACACTTACATGGTGCGACCGATTTGCTTGACGAACATCTGGTTCACAAGCCTCTGATATGTTGCCCTATCATTTTCAGGCTAAAAGGCATGACCCGATAATAGTAGAGACCTTTATCTGTGATGAAAGTCGTCTTCTACCTATCCGGAGGATGCATTGAGATCTAATTGTACCCGGAGTATGTGTCCAAGAAGGATAGTAGTTCATGTCTGGCTGTGCTGTCTACCAGCTGATCGATCCGAGGCAGGGGGAAACTATCCTTTGGGCAAGCCTTATTCATGTCTGAGTAGTCTTCACAGACCCACCACTTCCTATTGGCTTTCTTCACAAGGACCACGTTTGCGATCTAGTTGGATAATACACTTCATCGATGAAGCTAATGCTGAGGAGCTTCGACACTTCATTTGCTACAACCGAGTACCTTTTGGGGTCGAACGTCCTTTTCTTTTGCTTTACCGATCTATGATCTAGGTCCATGTTTAGCCCGTGGATGATAACATCAGGAGAGATGCCTGGCATGTCTTCATGTGATCATGCCAAGATGTCCTTATGCTGTTGTAAGAAAGCCAACATCTGAGAGTGCTGCTCAGAATTCAGCGACGATCCGAGAAGAACTTTCTGCTTGGGTCGACTTCTTCAAATGGGACAGTCACTAAGTCCTCCATAGAGGAATCTTCTATAGGAGCACTGGAGTTGAGGACGTTGACGATGAGGGTCTGCTTTATCGAACCCTTTCTCACCGCCATAGAGTAACATCTCCGGGCCTCACGCTGATCTCCTCGGAGGTATTCGACTCCTCCCTCAGCGGGAAATTTCATCATGAGGTGATTAGTGGACACGACCACCCTCATTGTATTAAGGGAAGGTCAGCCCAATATAACATTGTGCACTGAAGGCACGTTCACAATGAGGAAGTCATCCAGAGGGGTGACTTGATGCTGCCCTTTCCCTGCGGTCACAGGGAGGAGATGACTCCCTCGAAGATCACCTTATCTTCGGCAAAGCTGTGTAGGGGGAGTCTTCATAGGTTGTAGGTGTGACCTGCCGATTCCCATTCTTTCGAATGCCTCAGAGTTGATGTTGTTGGCCAAGTTGCCGGTGTCGACCAATATGCCGTAGACCTTGTGGTTAGCTATAGTCATCGCCACCACCAGGGCATCATCATCCGGATGTTGAATTCCGCGTGTGTCATCCTCTGTAAAGATCAGGCTACAGGGGCTTACTTGGAGTTCTTTCCTCGGCCTTACAGCCAAGTGGACATAATGCACGAGGTCTGAGCTCCTAGAATAGGCTTTGTAAGCCCTATTCGAGTTGCCCCCTCTAGACGAACTGCCATAGATCGTGCAGATCTCTGTAGGCTCTTCCATGGTCTTGCTTGGCTAGTCTTTTCCCCAGTCTTCTCTCCAGTCTAACTTATCTTCCTTAGTGTATCGCCGTAGATGGCCTTCATGGATGAGAGTCTCGATTTCATATTTGAGATCCACGCAGTCGCTGATATTGTGACCATGGTCCCAATGGAAGTGGCAGGACTTGCGCTTATCTCGCTGATCCGCGTCAGCCTTCATGCAAATTAGCCACTGTAGGAGTTTCTGGTCCTGATATCCAGCAAGATTTGCTCTGGAGATATGTTGAGGGGGCTGTGGGAGTGAAACTATTCTTAGGCCTCCTGCTCGGTCGGCGGTCGCGAGAGGCTCGATCGTCTATCTTCTTGCTGGATGACTGAGGCTCTTCGTTTCTTGGTCTCTTTTCCTTGGATGACTGCTCAGCAACTTGGACATTCTTGCGGGAGTTGGAGAACTCCTCGGCATTGGTGTATTTTTGAGCTTAGTCAAAGTAGTCGGGGGATTCTTCCCAATTGAGAAGACGAACCTCCCCTCCCTGAGCTCGCTAAACATAGCAGAAAGTGTCATCTTGTCATCGTAGTCGTCCACTAACAGAGCCTCTTCATTGAAGTAGGCGATAAAGTCCTTCAATGACTCCTTGTTCCCCTGCTTGAGGGTGAACAGATGAGTAGTTGACTTCTGACTCTTCTTATCAGAGATGAGCTGGGTAAGAAATAATCTGCTAAACTCCGTAAAGGAGCCGATCGATTTTGAATTAAGTTGCCGATACCAACTCCGAGCAGACCAGGAGAGGGTTATCGAGAAAGCCCTACACATCATTGCGTCTGTGGCCGACTGGATTTGCATCCACGAATGGTAGGACTCCACATGTTTTGACGGGTCTCCAGACCTAGAGTATTGGATGACTAGAGGCATCCTGAACCTTTGCGGCATCACCTCATACATGATTTCTGAGGTGAAGGGAGGCTCAGTCTCTTTCATCATTGCCTAGACTGTAGTTGGGATGGATGCAGACTACTGGTTCTTCTGCAATGTCTTGATCTGGTCACGGAGTTCCTTAAGCTAAGCCTCCCAAGGATTCTAATTCTCAGCTACTGCCTTTCGGGAGGCCTCTGCCACCTCGGGCGCTCTACCCTGTCTTCTCCTCTCCAGCCGATGGCGAATATCAGTGGGGGCCAGAGTTGAAGTTGCGGATACATAGGATGGCTCTGCATCCTGAGTAGGTTTTGGGACTTGGGCGGACTGATTCTGAGACACTGCATTTTGTGTAGGGTTGGGAGCTTGTCCGAACTGTGCCTGGGACCCTCTGACCCATGAACTGACTTGCTGGGGTCGTTCCTCAGGTGCTAGGGTGGCTTCCACCATGTTAAGAGGTGGCTGATGGTATTGCTGCGCTTTCATTCGGTTGATTTTGTCCCTCAGTATCTGAACTTTGTTTTGTAACGCCTTATACTTTCCTCCTCGCCTCCAAGTCCGGTGGGATGGCCTTATCGGGGTTGATTCGGTATGTAACAGTGACAAACACTGACATTGTCCGCTAGGTTCATGCTCCACTAATGTGACCTTCTTATTTCCTCTTGCAATTTTTGATATAACCTTCTAGCTATTTGTTTTAGTTCCCTCAGACGGCACCAAAAAATATTGAGGTCAAAATCTGAACCACCCTCCACTCAATGCTTGTGAACTCGAAACGGACCCTGGTCCTGTATAGAAAAGTGAGTAAAGGAGACCCTGGCTTAAATAGGGGACCCTCCGATGTTTAAGTCAGGCTAGAGAATCTGGGTCTATGTTGTGTAATGTAGAGAGAGGGTGCGAGATATTGCGTACCTGTTGCATTGAGGTCCCTTAGTATTTATACCTATGGGTCAAGCGGATCGTGTCCATCAATCTCGGCATGATCTGCTCAATCAAGCGGATACTATAATCGTGGAGATACTCCACAATCTTTGGATCGTGTAGTGCATCGTGTCTTAATAGAGCGTATCTCCAAAACTGATCTTCGGCCAAGTCCGCATTCAGACTGGTTTCCTAGCTCGATACTCGGAGTATCTTCATCCGGGCTCAGACTTCGTCCTATCCAAGTCCGCGGCTGAGTACCTGTAGTCAGAATTTATAGTCGAGTCATCAGGGTCGGAGCCTATTAAGCATGCTCATTCAGGGCTTAGCTCTCGGCCTCTAGGTCGAGGACAAGTCGGTCGATTTAGGACCGTAGCTTTTTGGATGAAGACGAGGACAAGGACAAGAGCTCGGATTGGCCAACCTTCCTTGGATGAGGATGGGGATGAGGATGAGGATAAGGACTCATCTCGGCCAATCTTCTTCAGAGGGGGATGAGGACGAGGATGAGGACGAGATTTCATCTTGGCCAATCTTCTTCGGATGAGGATGAGGACAAGAGCTCGTCTCGGCCAACTTTCTTTGAAGGAGGATGAGGATGAAGACGAGAGCTTGTCTTACCCAGCCTAAGGTCATAATCCAGAGGTCCACTCGCGCCCGAGATGATGTTCTCTTTCCGAGGCCCTGTTAATTGGTTTAGATGGCTTGGGCCGACCCTGTTTGACTCTGTCAAGGTTTCCCCATAACAATCATCATTGGGGATGATGAAGATAACATATCAAATGTTGAGAACCATGTCAAAGACAAAATTTCAAACTAAAGACTTTGTTTTTTTTAGGTATTTTCTCAATTTAGATCTGCAGTTGAAATGAACCCATCTAAAAAAATTAAAATTGTACTATGGACCTATTGAAAGAAACTAGATTGTGGGGTGCAAGTCTTGTGATACATCGATGGATCCAAACAATGAAATATTTGAAGATTTAGGGAAAAGCCATTTAAAAATCCCAAGAGATACAGGAGGTTAGTTGGTAGACTTATCTATCTAATTGTCACTCTCTCTGATATCTCATTTGTTATTGGAGTCGTAGCTCATTTATGCATAAATTGAAGATTGAACACCGGGACGTTGTTATATATTTATCTTTAGTATCTGAAGAACGCTCCAGGATGAGGCCTTGTTTACAGATCCAATGGACATCTCATATTGAGTCCTATGCATATGTCGATTGGGCTGGCTTAATGACGAATAGAAAATCAACATTTGGATATTATACCTTCATTGGAAGAAATATAGTAATATGGAGAAGTAAGAAATAAACTATGGTTGCTAGGTAAAGTGCAATAGTCGAGTTTTGTGTTATAGGTCATGTTGTTTGTGAGCTACTGTGGGTCAGATCTCTCATTCAGGAACTTCGTCTTCTTTATGAAGGACGGATGACACTTTATCATGACAATCAAGTGGCATTATACATAATAAAAAATTGTCTTCCCTGAGAGAGTCCGTAGAATATATAGAGATGGATTGTCATTTATTTAGGAGAAGATTGCATCCAAGGAAATCATCATAGAACATAGTTCTTCTAAGGATTAGTTGGCGGGTATTCTCACCAAACATTTGCCTCTCACAAGGTTTAGTTGTTTGAAACAAGTTGCATATGTTTGATGTGTATGCTTTAGCTTGAAGATGAGTACTAAGAGATACATATCTATTAATGTATTGAGGATGTTTTGGGCCTTGGCCTGACTATACCAGTCCTTTGACCTTTGCTCTTTGTTTTTTTGTTATCCACTTAGCATTTAATAAAACCAAGGAGTAGACCTTTTAACCCTTGAGGGTCTCTCTCCCTTTAGCTCTCTCTCATGCCTCTTCTCTCTTACTCACGTCTTATCTTCTTCCCTTCTCATACTTCTTCTATCTTCTCTTTTTTTTGTTTTCTCTCTTCATAAGGATTGTACACGAGCCAAGCTAGCTTGAAAAGCTCGCTCGGCTCGACACCATCTAGGTTGGCTTGACTAGACTTGAATGACGACTCAAGGCAAGCCAAACTTCATATAACCCATCTTGCTTTGAAAACAAGTTGAGTTTGATTTTATATATATATATATATATATAAAGTTAAAACTTAAATCTTACCTCATTCATCCGTCCTTTTCTTACCCTTTGAGAGTTGGGTCGGGTGGTTGGGTTGAATTGGGTGTGGGTTGGGTTGGGTTGGGTTAGGTTAGGTTGGGGTGCTAGGTTGAGTCAGATGCGAATTGGGTGTTGGGTTAGGTTGGGTTGGGAGCAGGCTAGACTCGATTCAAGATAAGCTCGCATCGACTTGATCCACTAGCTCACATCAAGCTCAACTTGAAAGGTTTGATAAATAAGTTAACCTCCAATGGTAAGCTCGAGGCCGAGCTCGAGCTCGAACTTAAGGAGAGCATGAGTCAAGCTAATCTTGGCCCATCTCGACTCGACCCGGCTCGATGTACAGTCCTACTCTTAATCCCTCTCAGAATCCGTGTGTGTTGTACACTGTACATGTAAAGTAGAATGTTGAGATCCATCGGACTGGACAATCTTCTACACCAACCCTTATATGCGCCGCGTGTGAATGTGAAGTTTTTTGAATAAATGGTTCATGTCACTACCTGATACTTGGATGGACATGGCTATTTGGGTGTCCCATTTATATGGTGGGATGACGCAGGGGAGAACGTGAGGTCGAGCACCATCTTCCTCAAGAAGATAACTATTCCGAATCCACGGAACTTCTCTGGACTCCTCACAGAGACTTCTCGAATCCACGAGGAAAGAAAGCAGAAAATAGAAATAAATTCTAATAAATTCGAAATTGATTGATGAATAATTAAAAATGAGTTCACAACCCTTTAAATAAGGGTATCAAGCAATGGGAAAGAAATCATAATCAAACTACAACTCAAACTCCTAGAATCCGCGACTTACTATAAATAGTAAACTTACTATTTATAGACAGTCGTGATGTCTACTAGTGCGCAAGGTTTTCGGCCAAAAATAGTAAGTGTCCTATTTGGCTTCACCAAACCGTTCCCCTAATTATTCTAAGCTCTTTTCACGTTGGGCGCAACTCCTAAAGCCCGACGGATGAAGAGTTATAATCAAACTAAAACTTATTATTTATAGTAAAAACGAAATTAAAACAGGGAAACGACCATTAATCAAGGGGTTTTTCGCAATTCCGGGCTGCGCAACCCGGCATAGCTGGGTTGATTGGCTAAAGTAGCTCGTTCTACCCCAAAATCATATATTTTACGTCAGATAACTCATTTCGGATTGCGAGATACGCCCGATCTAAGGTCCAATGGTCCGGATCACTTCTGTCATTGACTGGGTCTTTTCTGATCCATCTTGGCCATGAAACTGTCTGCGACCCGCTCTACATCATGGGACAACCTTTTTAGACCCACAAGATGTCGTACAAACACCACGGTAGGTCCCACACGTGAAAACTAGTTGCCTAGGAGCATTACTCCTCATTATATTGGTTATTTATGATTAGTTACATGTAAGCAATAATTAACGGCGAATGAGTGCATGTGTATGGAACTTGTAATCTGCCAGCGTACGGAATAAAAAAAGATATCTCGCTTTCACTCTCACTCTCACCGAGAAAATGAATTAGAAACGACAAGGAACGTAGTTATTTAATAGGAGAGAACAAATGAGTAAAAATATCTCAACGTCATTATCGGACAAAATCTCTCCTAGTGGGGACTGATATTTAAATAAACATTATTATAATAATACAAAGGGCCACCTGTTTCTGAATGTCCATATGCTTCACCAAAGTAAATGTCCCTTTCCTATTTATAATTTTTCAAACATCATCCCTGTATTTATATATGAGCACACGTCGGCACAACTTCAGTCATCTAAGGCTGCGCCACAATAGCCGCACGTTCGCCAAACGTAGTGGACTGGGGCAGCTAGACCTTTCAGCTGGCTTTTGGCCCACAACTCAGGTTCATGGGATAGGGTCTCCAGTACCGAGTCGGTGCTGGTTGAAGTTCTGTCGGCCTCATCGTGATGTATGTGATTTATCCATGCGGTCCATCCATTTTCTAGATCATTTTAGAGCATCAACCCAAAAATGAGGCAGATCTAAATCTCGGGTGGACCACATCACAGGAAACAGTGGGGATTGAATTTCTACGGTTGAAAACTACTTACGTACCACAGAAGTTTTGGATCAAGGTTATTTTTATGTTTTCCTT
Source organism: Magnolia sinica (assembly GCF_029962835.1). NCBI lineage: Eukaryota > Viridiplantae > Streptophyta > Magnoliopsida > Magnoliales > Magnoliaceae > Magnolia > Magnolia sinica. The sequence continues at coordinate 42,060,690 of NC_080589.1, forward strand.
CATCTACGTTTATTTAACTTTATGAACAGCTTGGATGGAAAATAAACATCACGGTGTGCCATAGGAAGGTTTCGCAGTGGGCGTCACTAACCCACTGCTTCCTGTGGTGTGGTCAACTTGAAGTTTGAATCTACCTCAGTTTTGGAATCATACCCTGAAATGAGCTCGCAAGGTGAATGGACGGAATGGATAAAACAAATACATCATGGTGGGGGCACATAGCTTTTCCCGTATCGACCAATACGGAGCTCGGTACCAGATGGGTCACTACCGAATCCGAGTCGCATGGGAGGGACGCGGATTGCGTCCTACAGCCGCCAGTCCCCGGGTGGGAACGGGCAGGAGCTTTGAGTGGAGAACGTAATGTATGGGTCTTATCCACACCGCCCATCCTTTTTGTTTTTTTGGTATCATTTTAGCGTATAATCCTATGAATGATAATGATTCTTATCTTTGAAACTTTTCTGTGGCCCACTAATGTTTATTTGCCATCCAACCTATTCATAAAGTTATATGGACCTGGACGAAGAGAAAACACATATATCATCTCCATTCAAAACTTATGTGGCCCCCAAGAAGTTTTCAACGGTGAGACTTTAATCCCCATTATGTAGCCCACTTGAGCCTTGGATTTGGCTCAATTTTTGGATTAAACTCTTAAATGATACGGAAAAAAAAAAAGATGGACGGTGTGGATAAGACCCATACATCACGGTGGCCACTCAAAGCTCCTGCCCATTCCCAGGCGGGGGTAAGATGCTATCCGCATCCTAATGGGAGAGGCTAAATGGTTCGCCCTAGTCTAATGAGCCCTACCCAACTTTGGACGGGGTCATCTAGACATTCAAGCTGAGTTTTGGCACAATTTTCGACGCTAAGGGATAGGCCCAGCCAAGCTCTCCACCTCGTTGCTGCGTGGTTTTCAACAGTTGGAATGCGGGTGTGTCAGAATTGGATTTGTGGTTCAATTCAAACTGAACAGCTATGACCCCAGCCGCTAAGATAGGTAGACGTGTAGTGTATGACCGAGATCTAGTGAGATTGGTCGCCTATTCAGCCACTCGCTCAATGTGTAAATACGGTCGGATGATATTTAGAGGGTAGGGTCTATCGCCTAATGATAGGTTACACCTTTATTTTCCATACAAAAAGACTTTTTAATATAGATGAAGAGAAATGAGAAAGGGATTCTTACCAGCGATCGTGAAGAACTGTTGCCAAACACCTTTCCGAGTGAAAAAATGAATCCAACATGCGAGCATAAATTCAAATTACAACTAAGATTATCACCTAATTGATTAATGCTACGAATTACACTATATAATATAAACAACGGACGAAAAGTAAAAGATTACAATAGGAAATGTAACTATGCATAAAAGTTAAGTGATTATGAAAGAACGAGCTATAGAGTCTGGGGGGAGGGGGGTGAATAAGACAATGCCAAATATTTCAATATAATGCGGAATAATAAACAATTATACTCAATTGCTTAGAGTATTGAATTCTTGATATCAAATAGTTCGTAGGACAACTTTCACCTAAAAGATTTAGGCAGGACAACCTTATTTCACGATGTATTTGAAATAAAAAATATGAAACTTAGTAAGAGCTAATCAATCACAAGACATGCATATAAATAATAAAAATAATCACCATAATGCACAAAGGAATTATAGAGGTTCGGTGCTTAAACCTACATCTACTTTACTCCCAAAATTACTACTCTCACAATTTTGGCGTTCACTATTTCAAGGTTTTCACAGGGTCACCTTAACAACATTATACAGTTTTTGTGGATTTCGCGGGCTATCACAACAAAACTCACTTTGTGATTTTCACGGGATTACCATAAAACAATCCGCTGAGATTTCTGAGCTATCTCAAAAAAACTCAAAATGAAATGAATATAAATATAGTATTTATCTTCAAATGGCGACCGAAGGCGTTATTATAGCCTGATTATTGCAGCAATCTTCTTTCTTAGGATATTGATGAAGCCATGTATGAGTTCAACCCAAAAAAAATATAGGAATCTGATGTGTTTTCAATATATAAACAAAAACCCTAATAGCTGTAAATTCTATTATCTGAATCTCAAGTAAAGTATGGATTACTCTATTAAAAAATAATTAAAACTATCTTGAGAAAGGGAATAAAATAAGCTAAACGGATGTTAGAATTACCACACAAATAGCTTAAGAAGAGCCTGACTTTCTCACTGACTTTTGTGTTGTGAATGAATGAGAGAACACCTCTATTTATAGCCAAAGGATTTGAAAATTCGGCTGGCCCGAGTGTCGGTTCGGCAAGCCGGATTCCAACGATTTCATTCCAACGGAACTCGGATTTCATGGGATAAGATCTTTCAAAAATTTGGTTGACCTAGGCTAAGATTCGGCTGGCCGAATGCATGGTTCGGCTGGCCGAACCCATGGTTGGGTTGGCCAAACTTGCCATGGAAAATCTATGACAATCTATAAACTTGCACGAATTAAGTTGGGTTAGCCAAATGTAGTTAGGCTGGCCGAACCAAACGTCAAGCTGGCCCAACTAGAGTGTATTTTATGTGAAAATATGTTCATTATAAAGCTATGTGAAATACATCTAACCTAGGGTCATTCTAAGGTTATACCACCTGATGGTTGACTCATATGAAGTGTTCCGATCATGTCCTTTTATGCCTCGAGATGTTGAGTCTTCCCTGAGACGCTTGATCAAGTCAATAAAGATTCTTCATCAGTGTTTGTGTTCCTTTCAGGATTACGAAATTTGACAAACCTAATTGAACTTAAGTATAAGCACTTATAGATTACACTATAGAATGTAAATAATTGGATTTGTTTGGTATGAGATGAAATCTTCCTCTTACATTCCTCTTTTATTTATAACTTTAATCCTGACCATCTAGATCCTTCCCACGTCTTGACTGTTGTTATAACCGTTCAGCATCATAACCTTCTGCTCCTCTTTCTGCCATCTTCCTTGTAACTACTCCTTCACGATTGATCATCTTTACAATGACGTGGCATTACTCAATGCATGCCAACAATGTTATTAAGAAATCTTCTCTGTACATCTTTGTAGATATTAAAAACACCATGCAAATCTGTACAGATCACACGTAACCTACTCTGATTTGTTCTCACTAGGAATGGTGACCATGGGGATGAACATTGCCCCCCACATCACTTTGCCTTTGGAAAAAGGTGAAGACGATGTGTAACCCCTCAATAATGCAACATTAACTATTTACACATGTCGTCATTCCGATAACCATCTTCGACCGACTTATTGTAAGACGTCGGCAGCAACGACCCTTTATCAAAACAAGGGTCAAACTCCGTCTCGACACGTGTTTTCACATCGTTTCCCACAAAATCATCATAATGCCCTAATAAATGTTCTATCGCCTCAGCCAATATAAGCGACATTTCAGTTCTCCTTCATTCTTACTCTCTCTCTTATTGTAACATCTCGAAATTTTTACGGCCAGAGTTTATACTCATGCCCGAGAAAATCAGGTGTTAATAATGTATAAATTAGATGCTTTAAAAATCGCACCATATTATTATTATTATTATTTAAAAAAAAGAAGATCACATCCAGTTACATTCATGAAGCTAATCATTCACGAGAATAAAATCAACTGTGTTTATTATTTCTTTAGAGTAAAATAATTCAATAAGATATCAAATTCCTTCTCAAGGGGAGCTTATTACATTATCGAGTTCGCAACGGAAGTATAAAACTAAATCGTAAAACCATCTTCTTATTCATTCAGTATAATTTTCTATAGAGAGATGTTCTTCTGAGTCTTCAATTGTACATCACCTGCATCATCTATACGGTTGGAAAGGGTCAATGCCCTACTCATAGTGATGTTATCCTTTAAGATTAACAATAATTCAAGAGATTCATAAAAATAATGTAAGGGTTTTTATTCGTCTTGTACTCCACTACTACAAGGAGTATCAGCATGCGTAACCAATATATATATATATATATATATATATATATATATACATGCCTAAAAAAGTGTGTGTGACTCATCATACATAGTGATCATTACAATGTGGAATATGATTCATAGAAAATCCGACTCGACCCGCATCTCATAACTATAGATATTTGTCGGCATGTCCAACACTACCGTAGATTTACGTGAACACCTCGAGGCGGTACAACACATGAGTCAGATGAATTATGTGACATAATTTGTTCATAGAACAACTATTTGCGACATCCAATCCCGGAAGTGATGTAACATGCATTACGAATTACTTACATCGATTTGTACACCACTATCCAAAAATCCATGGAATTACACAATGACCAAGAGGGTCTCTACCCAGATCACATTATGTCCATGATATAATAATTAAATCACTAGTTGTGATACCTTTAACACATCACTTCCATCAAAGAGAATGTAAACTAAATCATGAGGGTTTTAGAATATCAAGACATATACCCAAGCCATAAAAGTAGATAGCACAAGGCTAAGGAAATAAAGAGGAGAGTAGCAATGGCTAACTTAACAAAGAGGAGAGTGGCAATGGCCAACTCAGCAAATAGGAGAGTAGCAATGACTAACTTAACAAAGAGGAGAGTAGCAATGGCCAACTTAATAATAAGAATAGTGTCAATGGCTAACTCAATAATAAGAAGAGTAGCGAGGGCTAACTCAACAAAATTGGTAAAGGCAAGGGCAAGGCTTGTATCCATCGCCTGACATAAATTCATAAAGATCACGCATAATTAAAGTCATATCATAATTCTCAAATGATAAATAATTGATGGTAGTAAATTAAACAATTGTAGGGAGAATTCATAGTAAGATGATGTAATGACCCAGAAAATTTCGTGTAAAGACCCAAGTACTACCTCAAATTTCTTAGAAGCTTTATGTGGGTTAATTAGCGCTAAACTCGATTGCTTGTGAAATTAGCATCAATCACTTTAAATTTGATCTGCAAGACTCAAAACCTGTAGAATCGTTAGCGCTATGTTACTCTGAAATCTAAGATTCAACGCTAAATCTAGTTGCTCTCGGGAGTACTTGGAATCTTTGTATCGGACCTGGACCGCGCGTTGAAAGTCTGACAGCGATGATCTTAGACATTTATGATCTCCTGGTTGGGCTTGACCATCACCTCAAAAATTAAGTCCAGATGATGTTCTGGGTCAATTTTCTTGAGTCCGGAGTAAAGAGTGTGAGAAAGCTGAGAAATTAAATATAAATTTGTGAAATCTGAGTCGTGTCGCTTGCGCACCGATTCTAAGCTTTCTGACCGTTGGATTCTGACCCAATTTCACCCTCGGATCAGGGAAGATGGCCCGGGCATGTCATAGTGCTTGTGGACTTGATCGAGTTTCGGTAACCGTTGAATTGAGATTGGTCCGCCACGGCTGATCTGTAAATCTGATCGGTACGAAAACTCAGACTGACCTAGATCCATGGTCAGTGAGCTTAAGTCCAACTGCATGTGGAAAAAGAACCACCGGAAGCACTCTGTTGGATTGAAATAGACCCGATTTGGTTGTAACCTAAGTATACCTTGGCCCTGGGGCTATTTTCATCAATGTTAGGCCTATATATAAACCTTAAAACCTTCACTCTCTATTCCATATGAATTTTCTAACCCTAGCTAAGAGAGAGAGGAGAAAAGAGAAAGTGAGAGAGAAGTTGGTGAATCATCTTGAGATTCTTTCTTGCTACTCTGCATCCTTAAACCATCACTCCTGAATTGTTATTCTGGCGATTCTAAGTTTATTCTTGGGTAAGTCAATTAAACCCTAACCTGTTTTAGAGCTTAGAATAGTCTAAGTGTTGATGTAGCTCATTTCTATTCATGCTGTAGGTTATCTAGTCGCCGTTGACAAAGACTTATCGTCTGAATCAGATCGGTGCGCTTTTTCTAGTTTCAGGTGCAGACTATATTCGTATAGGTTATGTTTTTCAAGGCTTTCAATGTCAGATAATGGTTTATGATTGTTGTGGGTGCAATTTCACATGCCAAATGCAATGTTTATATTGCGTTCCTGTTCACTCCCCAAGTATAGGGTTGTGATGTAGTAATAAACTCAGTAGGACTGAGGTCGAATCCACAGGGACTGAAACTTGTATGTTTCCTGAAACTAGGTAGAAATAGAACTAGCCTAAGATGCAATCTAAATCAAATATAAATTGATAAATAATGGTGAGAGATTAATGTAAAACTTAAGGAATTCAGAGGAAGGAAACTAGGGATTCAGAGGATCCACTTGTAGAGATCAGGGAGATCTTATGCCTGCATCAAGAATTATTGAATTTAAACTGAACTTACTTGATCTGGTTTTCAAGAGATGAAAGGTATATGAATTAGAATGGATTCCATCATCTAACCATGCCCAGGAGACAAAAGCAAACAACAGGATTAAACTAATTACCAACCAATCAGTAGTGCATGAAAGTTAGGAAGGGTACCGTCATCCGACCATGCCCATGAGACGATGGTGAACAATAGGGCTTCCTGACGTCATAAATAGAAAAGGAAAGGAACATGCTCAAAGCTATCACAGACCCATTGTAATTTCAGTCACAATAGACCATTAAAAAAACTACAAACATTCCCTTAATAATTAAACCATAATCAAGTTCAATTCACGATTAAATAGTTAAATCAACCAATAAAGTCTCCCATCCCACTACAAGCTTCACCTCTTAGCCCTAGCTAAGAGGTTTAACCCGTCATGATGCGGCTGATTCTTTAAAATAAATAAAAATAAAAGAACACAAACTCTTCACTATTCTGTCTTTGACTGCTCCACATCCAGCCGAGCGCCCCAAACCGAGTCTCCCACAGCTGCCTCTGCCCATGTCCCTGCCAAACTCTTGCTCCCTGCTTCCACGTCCCTTGGAAATTGAATACCCTCTGGCTTTTTTTTTTATTCTCCTTTATAGAAAACCCCCTGGCAATCTTGAGTCCCTGCACAACTTCAATCGGGATTCTTCTTTACGCCCATGAGATTTTTCATATTCTGTTTACGTAGCTACGTAGTCAGCCGGCGTGGTATCTTTGGAAACTACTTGCGTCGATTCATCTTTTCGGTTAATGAAAACAAATCTAAGATGTTCAGTCTTCTTACCATGATTCAGCACTTCCTTGGAGAGGTTTTGAACGGCCAGGATCATTGTTCTGAACCTGGCCACGATCGCCGAATGTACTGGAACGTCCGGGTCTCTCGAACGCTGTTTCCATACGTACACGCGTATGGGTCTGAAAAAACACCATGTGTCCGGTCTTGTCTACCTCCTGGGATGAATGGACGGTCTAGATGGACGGGCCGACCCCTGCTATGATCACAGAATGACCCCGATTGGCCGGGTGCTCGTGGGCTGCGTAAACAGGGCCTGAGACTATAGGCGCTGGACTCTCGGTGGGGCCCACTTACCTTGTCGCTTGAGAAATCCAAACCGTCCACCAGATTCCCCTAAAAATTTTGGTCGAGTATGGGTTGTTTGGATCGGTTTTGGTGCAGCCCAGAGAATCTTTCTTGCTACCGTTCGTTCTGTGTTTGAACGGCTGGAACCCTATCATTATTGTTTCTTCGCATTTTGCCACCTAGGCCTTAGTGGCATGGGCCATATGAATCTCATGGACGGTCCGAATTGGACCTTTTATGCACGGTGGTGGCCCACCAACTTCTGCAATCGGATCGTCTGCGTAACAGAGGGGACGGCTGTGGCCGTTTTTTGAAGGAGTTCGAGTCCAGGACGGTTTGACCGTCCTGGAGTTTCCGTGCACGCCTGGTGCATATGCACATAGTGCACACCCAACTCAGGTGGGGTCCACGATGATGTATATATCAAATCTTCTCTGACCATCTTCTTCCTCTTTTTATTTAAGACGTTGAGAACGAAGATGAGGTGTATCCAGCGATCAGGTGGGCCCCAGATCAGTAAATTGTGGGCTGATATGTCCGTTGGGCCATTTCCACAGCGATCCAATGGATGAAATTTTACATGTACGGTTAATTTATGGCCCTCAGGCGATGTATGAATTTTTGAGCTGAACGGATGGTGGAAACCCTGTGATCTTGCATTCTGGATGTCTTTCGGGCCACTTGAGCTTTAGTTTCTCGATTTTCTTAAATTCCTGGCGTGCACATCCGTCGATCTTGGTCTCCTGGGGTCCGTCGCTTGCCTTGGTGATTTCAGACCGTGAAATCCATGCTTTTAGTACCTTTTCCCAGTCCAGGCTCGTAAACACGCCCTGCAACACAAACACGATTTAAATTGGGCCGTTAAACAGTATCATGTTTGAAAACCCAGGTAATAATAGGTATTTGACCCTCAACAGTTCCTGATATATATGAGATAGATTGAGATTTGTGTATTCCTTATGTATGTAGAAAGTATCGTATACGTATGGAATACGAACATGTGTGTACCATGATTAATTGTCGTGTACTTGTGCTAGTTGTATGTGTGTCAACTCCTTGGCAAAAGGAATTGTCCAAATGTGTGTTATCGCCAACATATGTCATGTATGTTGGAATATGTAGTCTAAGTGTTTGTAGAAATGTCTGAATGGTCTAATGTGTAATATATTATCCTATTTACGAGCGTTGAGAAGAGATTCTCAACTCTCCTATTGGTGTGTATGATTTCTTACATACAATTTACATTCTTTGTCATTTAAGTTCAAGCACTACTTATGTGTAAATCCATGTTAAGTTGATATTCATCAAATGCTTCCATATTGTATGATTAGAATTGTTGTTCCATTACTGTTTTAAATGGTTGATATGAATATCTATTATAATTGAATGTATTTGGGACTATGAAATAGTTCAGGAAATCGGTAACAAACCTTAAGTTCGTGGCCGAAGTTATTTTCGCCACGTAGGACGTGTTTGACGAACCTGAGTCATATTGGGGTTATCGGTAGTGGTTTGGCCACACGGAGTGTTTGCACACTCTATGTCACTCAACTCAACGTGCGCTCGTGCTAGTCGAGTTCGTCAAGTAACCCGATTGTTCCGGTGGATGTACACCATGTATGGACGCTATTGTTTGAATCTAGGGTACCAAACTTACCGATGCAATCTCGTTAACCGTTGTACCTTGATCCGCTAAGACTCATGAGTCGGGCATGGTGGTATGGGACATCGTGGTCGAGCTGTTGGCCTACGCTGGGGTGACGAGCCTCCCTGTAGTGACCAGTGAGCACACCAGACGCATGAGCTGATTATGGTGGTATGAGACACTATATTCGCGCTGTCAGCCTACATTGATTGGTGACGAGCCCTTTGTAGTGACCTCGAGCATACCTTGATACTGCATTAAGGCGACAAGCCTTAGGGTAGTAACTAAGGTATGATAGGCATGCATTGATTGGTGATGAGCCCTTTGTAGCGACCTAGAACCATATGATCGTATGAGATTGTCTAGGACTGACGACCCTAGAATGGATCACTGTTTGAGAATTGATATGAGGAAGGTACATTAGCTTCCCAATCCTGTTGTATGAAAAGGATTAATAACAACTTGGTAATCATGTTCATGCACCGCATTCCATGTGCGTTGGCGTCGTTGGCACTGCAGGAGGTTGTTATGCGTACCGTAAGATGAAGACGTTGAGGGAGTGCAGGCGAGGGCATGCATTATTTCTGCATACATCCTTACATTAACAAGAGTAACTAGGACATGTTTGATTGTATTGCCTTATCATTACTGCTTAACTGATTTGATATCATGTTAACTCTTACTGTATAGTTCCACTAAGTTGATCACTCACTCCCACATTCTGGGACAGTGTTTCAACACCAACCAGACTCTGTCTTAGATGCAGATGATGACGCAATCCCTGAGGCAGAGCAGGAGTATGAGGATGATGAGGACGCGTTTTCTGTTATGCAATTCTCAGGCGGGTTCATGTGAGTCGTGTCTTGATTTTCGGGGATACAAGGTTTATTTTATAATGGTTTATTTCATTTGATACTTGCATTTTGAGACACATACGAATGTAATTATGACCTAGCAAAGTATATATATTACAGGGACTTGCACATGTACACATATATTTCTTTAAGTCTTCTGCTTGCGACTTTCACTTATCCTTAAATTGTGTTGCAGTTTGGCTTAATCTATTCCATGTTTTATGCACTCATACAAACAACATACATCCATCATTAATTATGTTGCATAAGTGATGTTTTGAAACTCAGGAGCTGAGTTATGCTCGACCCCCGAATTTCAGGGCGTTACACATGAAGGCATGTATAAGGTAAGGTAAATCATATTAACTCAAATTAATGGAAGCTTAAAGGAAAAACCCTCACCTTTAGTTGTTCGATCGTCTGTTAGCAAGGTTAGCGGCCTAGGGTAATTTTAAGATCAGATCTGTTCTTTCATCCTAATCCACATGATTTGAATGGTCAGGATTGAAGTTTAGTTTATAATATTACTAGAATTTAACCAAGTTTAGAGGTTCTGAAATGGGGTGCTCTAAGGTTCTTGGTGTAATATTCCACCAAGTCGGCTTAGTCATCATGGTGAAATACTTCACCTCCATTGTTGTAAGAATAGGAAAAGTTTGAAAAGAAAGAAGAAGGAATCAGGTTTGAACTTGAACTGGGCTCGAGTAACACAGCTCAGTGAGTTGGCGCGCTCTGCCTATTTCTCTCCTCTCTCGTTTCTTTTTCTTTCTTTATTCCTCTCTCTTTCTTGTTTTCAAACTCAACTAAGACTCAACTTGTCTTGTTAGCGAGTTGAGGCAGAGACTCGAGATAGAATGGAGGAGCACCTTAACGAGTCTCAGTCGAGTTAACTTAATTCGACTCGACGTGGTGCAACACCACCACATGAACCCTCTCTCTTCTTCTTTCTCCCTCTCTCTCTTTCTTTCTTTTCTTATCTTATCATTTCTTTTCTTTCACTTTCTCTTTCTCTTCCTTTTTTCTTTATCTTTCTTTCTATTCCGCTCTTTCTTTTTCTTTTTTCTCTCTTTTTCTTTATCTTTACTTTCTTTCTCTCTCCTGGTGCGGTTTCTAGAGTCGGATGTGGGATCTTATATTATTTTGAAACCCCTAGATTGTTCCTACGTATTTACTACATGAAATACATCTTGTGCGAGACGGCTGTGTAAGATTACTTGCGGTTATGTGTGCGCAACTGTCTGAATCACAGCCGTTTGGATCACATTTACTTTTGATCTCTCTCTTTCCTCTGTTGTTTATTAGAATATCCAGACATTTGGGAGGGCCATCAGGTGAGTGGTCGAGCTTTTCTTCTAGGCGTTAAGGTGGACACCAATGGGTAGCAACCGTCAGGAACAGTGGATTCTGTTTCGTCCGTAGATGGGGTTTTCTTTTCAAAATCTTGATCTCAGACATCTTGGATTTTCCTTTCGAGGTTCCTTGGCCCACTAGATCAGAGATCTGATCGTCCAAAATTGGTATTTACAAAACCTCTTTCCACGTTGTGTGACTATTCCGCGTGAGGGATCGGCGGACGTCGAAGTCTCTGGCTTCTTTCCTTTCTTTCAGGTGTCGTGGAAGGAGTCAGAAACCCACCTTCTTCGCTTTGAACGGCTCAGATTGGCGCTAGGTAATCCCCTTTGAGTCGCCTACGTGGGAGAGTTGGATTCGCATTCGGTTTCCTTGGCGTTGTTTGCAAAAGGAGTGCAAAAGGGAATCGGCTTCGGATTTGCGTGGAAGGAGTTATTCTTGGGTTGGTTTTGTCCCATGAACACGGTGGGTGGTTCAGATCTTCTAAGGAGGTTGTGATAGTGGGCCACCATCTCTCCAGACGGATGTTGTCCGTTCAAACCGCGCACGGTGGGAGACTTTCAGGAGAAAGTCTCCTTTTCTTTTGGGCGAGTACAATTCAAACCCAATTTGACCATGGTTGGTGGTCCGGTGCACTACAGGCGCACATTGCTGTTTGTACCCATCCAGCAGATGTGGGGTCCACAGTGATATTTTAGTGAATCCACATCGTCAACCCAACTCCACTACTCCTAGCAAGTCATCAGACCAATTTTCAGCAGATCTAGTAGTCGGATGCGCCATAAATTTGGGTTTTTGTCCTTTAATCGTAAGCTTTCGTCGATCCAATTGCCAGATTGTTTTCAATATGATCATCCATGGTTATAAGGGTCCTAGGGTCTTACTTGTGTGGGAATCAACAATAATCTCAATGGTTAAATGATCCACTGGTGATGATTAAGTGATGAATTGATAGATCAAGGGTTGTGGGCCATACTTTTAGATCTTGGTATTTAATTATGGATTCTGTTGATCTAGTGGCCAGATTATATTCAAATCTAACTATCGACGGATATCAAGGCTTCCATCCTAGTTTAGGTGGTAATTTGAAGGTTATTTATTTGGTCAGATGGCTGAATTGCATGATTACGTGAAGAATTGACCAATAGGTGTTGCGGGCTAAATGAATGGTGGATCTCATGATTCCGAGTTCTAAATTTAAGATGCTCGGTTCGATTTATCTATCAATGCAATTGAGATGTTCAAAGTAGGTCTTTCTAATGATGTGATGGTCCTGTCTTAAAACCAACGTTCAGGTGGATTGATCTATGGATGAAGATCATTCTCAACAGTTGGATTCGTGTTGGAGAATAGATGTAAGGTTAGGATAACTAGATTGGTATCGTACACATGTACATATTAAGTTAAACTTCATGGTAATACTTGAGAACTTTCAATACTTGGGTGTTGAAAAGTTCAGGGTGTTACACTTATCCCTTTCGAACATCCAGATTTCAAACTTCAAACTTATCTTCGACTAATGGCTACCTCATCATCTTCTTTCCCTCCTTTTCCTCAAGTCTTTCTCATTAATGTGATGGATGTCTTCTCTGAGAAATGTCTCAATAAAACAGTATTACAAATGCTTAATGGAGAATGCCAATGCCTTGGTCCAGCATTTGTTCCGACAACAGATGTCGATGAAGTTAGCATGATGAATCCCTTGTTCCTAATCTATCTTGGTGAAACTTTGCTGATTCAATCTGAACTTATCACCGATTATGCCAATGCTTTGAAGAATCTTCTGTCATGGGCGAGACCACTTCCTGAATGGGATGTTTGGTTTGCTCTCATTTCTTCTCGATATGAGACAACATGGAGGAATTTGGGCATCTACGAATGCATCGAATTATCCATCTACGACTATCCATCAAATCTTGCTCTTCTCTCTGCTACTTCAATGTTCTAGAGTTCCTCCACCAACACATTCTTCTTCGGCTGTGGTCCTATGAGTCCAACTATCCTAGATGTTGCAGCCTCGACTCAACTCCTTCCTTTTGGTGAAGTGGTGTTTCTAAATTTTACATAAAAATCACCCAGACTCTTCATGAACAAGGCCGGTAAAGCCTATTCTCACTTTATGCAGGCTTATCACAAAAAATAAAGGATCGATCAATCATGAAGAGCACATGACTTTTCTATTACTCTGGATTTGCTAACATTTATTATGTGTGAATGCTTTGTAAATTATGAATGAGTATATTTCACTGGATAAGGCACTCATTGAAGGTCGGAAGCTTGCTCTTGCACCTTATGTACTCGGCCATTTGTACAGGGGCATCTATAAAGTTACCACTAAGGGTCTATATCACGGAGGAGGACCACTATGGCTTCTTTAAATATAGATTTATTTGTACTTTTGTCCTTCCCTTGTACATTATTTCATCCACTCTGAAGCCCTTTATTCTTCTTACGACGAACGCATCATTAATTCTCCCCAAGAAGTCCAATCATTTTCTATATATATGAACACTTTATTATTCTCTTTGGAAGAAGGCAAGAGGAATCAGTCATTCATTAATGATGGAGAATACAACCCTACTTGGTTCACTGACCGTTATGAGGCAGAAGCTGAGGAAGAAGAGGTGTCCCACCTGCACCAGGCATGGGAAAGTTATCTCATCCGTAGGGATCTTCCTTACGATGATATGATCGACTCAAGCAAAAATGTTAAAAATGTAGTTGAACAAGATTGTCCTAACTTGCTTGCTATCAATTTGTCCTGGTTCAATGTATCCCCTATCCATTTACTCAAATAACTTAACATCAGCCTCCCTATAGTTGGCTGATTATTGGTAAAGTTGAACTCTATTGCCCTCTCTTCATTTCTTTTCAGGAATCCAACATACTTCTTATCATTCTCTGCTATCCTACTCGGCGTTAAGTAATGGACACCTTTGCTGCTTAATGGGAAAGCCATTATTAGAAGCTAATTAATAAATCTCCATAAAACATTATTGCCCAACTCTCCTCTGTGATAGAACCTAGAGGAAAGAAAAGAGCAGTGCCCATATTAGTTGTTGTATCAATTAAAAAAACCAATAAGTCGGACGCTAAATCGGCCACTGCATCCACACTACAAACCTCACCAACTGAGACAACAATTGTTCACCTAAAGTGTTAAAAAGTTGCAGTGAAGGTACCCGTTATCCCTGTATCTCCATCAACTCACTAGCCAACATCAGGTCCAAAGAGAGTTCGTGATCTGGGAGTCCCTCTTGGTCCACCTCCTTGACTAACTACTCTAATTCTTAAGCACGTCAATCCACCTTCCCAACTTGTCGATGTCGATCGACCGTTGTCAATTTCATCGAAAAGATGACGACAAACAAGTACTTCCTCGGCCGAGGCTGTAGCGTTATTTGAAAAATACTTCAAAACTAAATATTGTCCAGGATTCACCGCCGAAGATTATTCAAAACAAATCGAGGAAGGTTTGAAACGTCATTAGGAAGTTCATTATAAGAAATGGTGGAATAAATGGTGGCAGGATAAGGAGAGATTGAATGATCCTGACCTTCCATTTGATGAAAAATATATCTTACTCCCTATCATCCTAATCCGCCACCATTCGCTACTTCAACACAAGTTATGGCAATGAATATTAAAAACCCTTAGCCTGTTAATAGTCGATTTGTCACCCATGTCATCCACTCTGATTTAGGTGGAGGTTACTTACCTGTGTAATTATTTTGAGACTCTTCTCACTTCTCATGTCGATTGACCATATCTTTCTTTTGCAGCTACTCAAGGGAGGAAAAGCAAATCATAGTGGCATGACTGATATGGTAGTGTTAAGCAGTGAACGATACTACTATGGTTGCTAGTGTATAGGCTGTCGATTCTGAGGGCACATCCAATGCTGCAGTTCTTGTTTATCCCTCTCCTGGAGTTGTGACTCTTGCTGTTGAGTCCGAATACATGGTTGATCTTCCTCAGACACTGCTTGCTGCTATCGACCTAGAACAGGAGGAAGAGGAGAGAGAACGATCGTTGAGTGCTACCCCTCGTGATTCTAACAAGATGCCTTTTGCTCGACCGACTTCTCCGATGATTGATGATCTTCCTTTAATGGTCGAAGAATCTTTATCTCATGAGGTGTTGTACCTGAGCCAGGGATGAAAGATACTCCTGTGGCCAATGCTTCTATACCTGAATCATGCCCACTACCCACATCTTTGCCAATAATTACGGGTGAAGTTGTTGCTCTCACCACTTTCGTTGCAGGTGTACTTCCGCTCGATGACATCATTTTCTCTCTTGAATAAGCTTTGACTGAAGATGTTGCTGTGGCAGAGTCACCCTCTTTATCAAATAGTCTACAAAACCTCAAGGGAGAACTCCAGATCCTCATGCAAGCCGAGTTATCTGGAACCTTGACGGCCAAGATGGTTTACAAAGTCGAACAACTAATAAAATCATATCGTGTTTTCTCTTGGTCAGACCCCAACCTTGTGGATAAGCTACCAGTTCTCCAAGATTTCTTAGGATTCATCGAAGAAAAATAAAAGATATGTGCTATCATCAGCCACCTTGAAGTAGAGCACACAACAACAAAATCTCAAGTGGCTTCTGCCAGAGATATCGTCAACCAGTTTTTGATAGGCATTGTTAAGTTGAAAACATCTAGAGCTGAATTAGAGGAAATGGAAGTCAAAATTATAGCTCTAGAGGTAGAATTGATGACTTTAAAAAGGAAGTGGAAAAGCATGTTAATCTCGACCACCAGGAGAAAACAATCGAGGATATGACAATGTCCATTAGGGCTTAGTCAACTATCATTGGCCGACTTTGTCGATTTGATGTCAAACATAAGGCCACCTTGCACGTGGTAAAGGGTCGATTGGAGATGATAGAGGTATCAATCCAACTCTTTTTTTCTTTTGATATGTAATTTTGTATCATAAACCCTTTTATCAATACAACTGGCCGTCGAGCCTTCTTTTCTCTGCCTCATGCTTTAGCTTATTTTGCTCTTATTTTGTAATTGACTGCTGACGTGGCCCAAAAACTCGAGACATCATGGGTTTATTTCCAAATTAAAAGCCTTGACGGCTACATGTCCTTGGTTTCTTGGAACATGAAGCATCTTTCTTGCCATACCCGCTCTAATCATGGATACCTAAAATGCTTATTTAAATTATTTCGATTCCCACTTGGATTTATACCAAATTTATCTTAAAATTATGCAGCTCCTTTTTTACTTCAATGGCTTTTAACTCTTTCTCATTCCTTGCTTGAGCTAAGAGCTATTTGTAGGATATCTTTAACTGAAGTTTAATAGACTTCTGTCAATCTTCATTGCTCTTTGATGTGAATTACTTTATCAAGGAGGCTTTGACAACGGCTGAATTAGAGGTTGTCCTGGAAGAGCTTCTTCAAAAGTTGAAGCGTCTATACTCTATTGGGCACCGTTACTTTAAACTCACTTTTGAATCTGAGCAGCTCACTTGGTATCTTTGCCAACAGGCTTTAGCCAAAGAAGATTCTTTGGAGTTGAGTGAAGCTCATGAACTAGCCTGGAATGAGCGATTACGATGGGCCTAGACTAATCAATTCAATAGAACCATGCTCCATACATTAAAACCATATCATACCGAACTACTGGAAGAACTTAAGGAACAAGAACGTTCCTTCTTTGTTAAAGATCTGGCCATTCCCGAAGACCTCTCCTTCATGTACGACCAAATTTCTATTTACTAAATGCAGTTAAAGATAAGTCTTAGAGGAAAAAGAGAAGCCAAGAACAAAGTTTCCTCTAATAGCATCCGTGTCGACCAATTTCTTTATCTTCTTCGGATCATCATTGAAAAGGGAGATGATTGGAAGCCTAAACAGGAACCAAAAAAACTGAGTAGCAGGCTCTCCTTGAAGAATTTGAAGAAGACTACAATGGCTTGAGTTTTTTGGCCGCTTTGCTTCTTTTCTTGCTACTTTTGTAATGTGGTCGATGACCAGTAATGTCTTTGAATATATTCCTCTTTATCAAATTTCCACATGCATCAAGGTTGATTTTCATAGTATATTAAGATATTAGGGTTTCTTCTGGGATTTCAGATCCTTTCTTCAAAATCAACCATCGCCTAAGATATTGGGGACGACTGATCATACCGATCCGTTTACCATTGTGACACAAGACCTGACAAATGGTTATCATTGGCCGAATTAAGCAACAACAACTCGACCACTTAACACTTCACCAATTTTCTTTTGTTTAGTTTAAGTAGTCTTATGCTGATTAAGTGACAACAAATGTGTGTGGGTTCCCGAGGGAATTCATTTATTTCATTATGTATTCCAACCTTATAAGAATCGAAGTGTTAGCTCAGCCATTTACTTCGGGTATCCCAACCGTCAACCGTTATCCAATGCATGCATCACTTCTTGCAATGATTATATAAGAACCCCTTGCTCGGGTTTGAAACATATCGCAACCAAGACCTCGACAGTGAGCCTTACAACCATGGTTTCCTCCCTTTTCTTCTTGCAATCCTTGACAATTTTGAGAGAAATCCTTGAAGAAGGAATTGATTCCTTCTCGCATTCCTCCTTCTTCCATGATACTTTTCCTTTAATAAGAGATGCCACTGAAGCGACCAAAATTGAGAAGTCTCTGTGAAAAATCCTAGAGATTCTTTCTAAATTATAATGCCTTAGGGATATCTACTTCAAGGCCGATTCAGAACTTGAGCGATGTGTGGCCCTTCTGAAGAACGATTAACCATCCGTGCTGAGTCTGAGGCTCTCTCGGCTCGATATGATGCCTCGTGGAAGAATTGACTGCACTAGACTCGTTAACATCACTTCGATCAAGAGATGTTGTGATCACTGGATGCATTACTTGGCAAAATCTTTGATGACCTCTTAGAGGCTACACGTCTCTATTAAGAGCATGATCGGCCAGACTCTCAAGACCTCCTGAACTTCATTGAGTCCTAAATCGAGATCTATTGGATTCGTGAAGAATCTAGCAGGTCCGAAGAGCTGAAGGTTGAATAAAAGTTCATGGTAGTCAACATGCACCTTGATGTAGTCATCGGTCTTCTTCACCAAACCACAGGCCAGCGACCATCATGGTGGAGTAGGCGCACACGGACTAGGGAGGCAAAGTAATCTGTCGCTAAAAGATTTGAAGAACTTAAGACAATCTATTTGTAATTCGGCCGATCAGTCGAGGATCTCCTCTTTTTACATATATATATATATATATATATACTTCTCCCATTTTTTTGGTAATTGAATGACCTATTGTTTTAAGGCCTCCTTTCTTGCAATACAAAGTGTTTGCATTTATTCTCTCACCCATAATCGTAAATCCGTCAAACCTGTCTAGCATGTTCCTGAACTACCTCCCATAGTGAGGGGTAATGCAACTTCAGGAATCAACCATTAATTGGAGCCTTTACAATTTTTTCATTCATATCTCTTAGAATATACGCTCCACCCTTGAGGACTCGGGTGACAACGTATGGTCCATCCGATGTGAGGGACCACTTTTTACTTAAAACACATTTACATGACCGATCAACAATTTAAGTTTCCAAACCATATCCCCTTCTCCAAAGGAATTTTCTTTTACCATTTTGTTATATGCACAAGCAACAATTGCTTTATGGGCAACGATCGAATCAAGGGCCTTCATTTGAACCTCATCCAATCTTTCGAACTTGATTAGCATGGCCTTTGTAAACTCAGGAGGGGTCAACTTGGCTTGATAAACAGTTCTTAGGGATGACATGGTGACCTCTAGGGGCACTACTGCATCATGCCGATAACTTAATGCAAATGGACTCATCCCATTAGTCTGAGGTGAGTTTATGTAGGCCCATAATGCTTTTGATAACTTCATATGCTATTTCTGAGAATTTTCCTTGACCATCTTTAATATTTTTTTAAAGTATTTTGTTGCTGGCTTCGACCTGCCAATTATCATGTACATAATATGGCGTCGAATGCAATATTTTTATATCGTATTTATCTGCATCACCCACACTTCTTCTATCGAAAATGCTGCACCTCGATCCATCTTTATGGATTATGGAATTCCAAATTGTTGAATGATACTATTTTTAATAAATTCTATGATTTTCGAATGATTAACTCCTTTCATAGGCTTTTTTTCCACCCATTTAGTGAAATAATTGGTCGCCATAATGATGAACGAATCCATCCATGATGAATGTGGATGAATTTGGCCTATTGAATTGATCACCCAACCTCGAAAAGTCCAAGGTTTTATAATTAAGTGTATTTCCATGGTAGGCACATGTTGAATTGGCCTATTCTTTTGGCAAGCCTCATAACTTTTGGCATACAGTAGGCAATCAGTTGTCATTATCGGAAAGAAATACCTGTAACACCTAAGTGTGAGTCTCATTTTTCTCCTTGCTTGGTGAGCCCCGCATATCCCTTTATGGGCCTCACCCATTACCAACAAAGCCTATTTTTTAGACAGGTATCAGAGTAAGACTCTATCGATCCCTTTTTGGTAGAGTTTACTGTAGATCATGATGTAATTTATGGCCGACCTCCACACATTCTTGTTGACTTTAGTGTGCGGGCTTTGAAGGTAACTCATGAGAGGAGCCCTCCAATCTTCTTCTCGTAAATATACTTGGCTTAATTCCATACTACTTCCTCTTTTCAAGAATAGATGGTGTTGAGGCATAAAATAAGGGAATCAAGATTAAATTAGAGAAAAAAATGAAAGTTATGAAAATAGAAATAAGGGAATGAAGAAAGTAAAGACTATTAGTATTTGCGCTGACCCGCGTAAGGGTGTCAGTTGCGCAGGTCCGCGTAACGGTTTCTGAGTTGATTTTGGGTTGATTTCGCTAGACCACACAACATGATGGAGTTGCGCGGGCACGCATAAAGAGTGTAGAGTATTGCGTGGACAAGCACAAACGAAGATATGGGCATGTTGATGTGGATGGCTAAGATTCGATGAAAGGTGGGCCTGCGACATGAACTTTAAGGGTTCGCAAGTGTGGGGGCCTATAAATACCCCACTCCCCCTCTTATTTGGGAACATTCAAGATTTTGAGGAAGATCAGAGTGCCAGAGAAGGGAGAGATTTGAAGGTATTCAGGAGAAGGGAGGAAGGAGAAAGAGAGTGTGTTGTGCGAGGTCACGCAAACAACATGTTGTTGCACAACCATCAATATTCAAAGGCCAAAATGCTGCTGAAATTGTTGATTTAGAGATGGAAGCTTTGCAATTTTCAGTTCTCCTTTTGTACAAGAATATGAGCTCAAGGAAGATAGATTAGATAACCAAATCTGTACAAATTTCCTCTTGATGAGATGATCAATTCGCAATCTGAAATGCTGCCGGATTTGATATTTTGATTCAATATCTGAACTCTTGTGATTTTTATATTTCAATAATCTATCTTAGAATCAAGGGAAACCAAAGGATGTAAATGAACTCAAGATTAAATAAATATGATGATTATTTTCCATTCACTCTCTCTGTTATAATTGAATAAGATAATATCCCAAACTGAATACATTTGCTTCTTGAAACAAAATGGCGAATCCACTGGGGATCTTTATCTTATTCAACATTAACATTGAGAAGGTTACGGGAACTTTTTTCATAGTTTGGCATCTTTCAGACATCAAAATGGTGACTCTCAGTGGGAATATCCATCCCTTCATCTCTAAGACAGATTACTTTATCATTTGAATACTAATTACAACTTTATGTTTCGCATTGAAGGTAAGAAGATAAAATTGCAAGCTACAACCAATGGCGAACCTAATCAAGAAAGTGAATTTTTATTTCACTGCAACTAGATTCACAGTGGAGTATGCAATGAACCAATCATCAGATAATAAGGTCCAATTGGCCACAAGCAAAGTTGACAGCTCTTCAGTGATGGCTGGATTTATATCTGCTTCACCCATTGCGCAAGAGAACGATCAAGAATGGGTTGTCGTGACATCTCGAAGAACAAGAGCCCGGAACGCAGTAACCACCAGAGTGAATGCATTATCAACGGGAGCTAAGGGACCAGTAACGCGAAATATGGCAAGAAACAACCCCGAACTCACTCCTCCGGCTCCGTACCCAGGGAGATCTCTTCCCTCTTTGACAGCACAAGACTTCTCAGCATTAACTGTCGCAAAAAATCAATTGACAAGGAAAGAAAACGGCAAATCCCCAATGTATGATTCAGTTTTTGCTTCATCTCAAAATGCACCCTAGCAAAGACCACCTCAATTGGTTGAATTTTGTAAAAGTACAGAAAGTCTGAATGACGCCCTTCTCCCAATGAGTCCTATCATGTTTGGAGATTCTACTCCTACGACTGTCTCCTCAGACAATGTTGAAGCCACTGTATGCATGGCAGGAACCGATCAAGGGTCACAGTCAACAACTGAAGACCACATTGCCAAAATGGCCGAAGCACCAAGAAATCTCATGAAAGAAAGTAAAAGTCTTCGAGAAGCTTTAGCCAATTTAGCACATAATGTGGTTCGGATTGTAACCGCTCCAGTGATGGCTGCATGAATGAGCAAGAAAATTAGCCAGAAGGTTCTCAGCCACCGAGAGCGGGGTCACTTGGGTCTGCTCATGCAGTAAAAGCAATAACCTAGGAGGAGATAAGATAGGTGGTCGCAGAAGCTGTTAAAACAGAAAAATAATGGGAAAATGCTTGAAGATTTAGATATCGAACTCCATACCCGAGAGAGGTTGAGGATACTCATTTTCGAGTCAATTTCAAACATCCTAATTTTTAAAATTTCAATGGAGACGGATCACCAGAGGAACATCTCATGCACTTCATCACAAGCATGAAGAATTTTTCTACAGTACCGCAATATTGCCTTTAGTTGTTTGGGTCTTCTTTGACTGGTAAAGCATTTAGATGGTACTCCAACCTAGCAGCAGGATCAATGTGAACATGGGAACAGTGCAGGACGCGTTCATATCCAACTTCTTCTCATCAGAGAGCAACGTCAGTGTTGCGGAATTGGCTTCTGTCATGCAAAGAATGAACCCGTAGAGAAATTCATCGACAGGTTAAAGACTTTGGGGGCTTCATGCAGACTGTTACCAGAAGAGAAGGATCAAGTAAACATGTGTTTGAATTCCATGGAACCAGGAATTGCTTTTGGACTCACAAGTGCTAACATAAAAACTTTTCGAGAATTAGCGACAAAAGCGCATGCTTTGGAATTGATGGCCAGGAAGATGCCAGCATTTCAAACTAGAGCAGATAAAAGAGGATCAAATAGACTATTAGTAAATACTATTGCTCAAGAAAGAAAAAAAATACTTTCTATAACAAGCAAGAGACAAGAAAGAGAGAAGACTCAGATCAGTATAAAGATCGAGTAAATGATAAGCGAACTCGGTCGAATGATTATCATAAGGAGTACGATTTTAAAAAAGAAGATGTTGTACCAATGATGGAACAATTGCTAGCTACCAGAACCATTCAATTACCTCATCCAAGACGTCCAGAAGAAGTCGAAATGGCTAAAGACGAGATATTGTCGCTATCATCATTATGTTGGGCATCCAATAGAGAATTGTTTTACATTAAAAGATATGTTGTAGAGAATGGTAAAACAAGGTGAAATAGTAATGGAAAAAGATGAGAAGTGAGATAGGAAAGCAACTGTGAATGCCACATTTATAGGGAATTCGTTGAAAACTCGAAAAGGTAAAAGAAAGGCTGTTGCAACAAGAGAATGGCCGACAACAATGGATTTGCTCAGGAATTCTCTTTGTGATTCACAATTCGTGGAATTATCCTCCGAAGAAATTAGTCATTGTTTAGCCTCTACTCACTAAAGAGAGGATGAACCGGTTGGAGAATTCTTTAATCGATGGAGAGTCCTGGGGGGATCATGCTTACAATTGGTGAAAGAAGAAAAAGAACAAGTTAAATTATGCTTGGAATGTATAAAACCAAGTGTCGCATTAAGTCTTGAGGGTTTAAACATACAGACATTTCAAGAACTGATTAATGAGGCTTGCAGTTTAGAGAGGATTATTGAAAGGCTGGCTAAATTTTCTATAAGCCAGTTGATTTCAAACCTCGGGAGAAATCCAATTGATGTGATTAAGTAAAAAGAAGACGCAAAGAATCAACAGAATGAGCAGGGAAGTTCAGATACAAGAAATATGGATAAAGACAAGACCAAGAAAATGAAAAAAGAATTTGCGTAGCCTAAGGCTTATAAAGAATAGTCAGTCGAAAAGGATGATATGCTCGCTATGCTGAACAAATTATTAGCAGCCGGAAAGATCATATTACCACGGCCAAAATGTCTAAAAGAAATGAAGAATATGAGTGAAGTTGATTATTATTACTGTCATCATCTCCTTAGACATCGAACGAAAAATTGTTTTAGCCTGAAGAACAAGTTGTAGAAAATGATTGATAAAGGCAAAATTGTCATTAGGAAAGTGTATGAAATAAAAGGAGAGATAAGAGTACACAGGCCTGATTAGTTTAAGACTAGGGGCAATGCTAATCTTGGGCAAACAATATGAGGTGATGTAGTGTCATTATAATTATTAAAGGGCGCGACATCGTGATTTTGATTACGAAGATTTCCAGAGTAATGTTTCCTAATCAAAAGGGGGCATGATAAGTAAAAGGATGAAAGGGCTTCAAAAGACAAAGTCATATATTCCTCTTCATGTGAATGAATAAAAGGAAAAATTTTCAAGTAAAGCTTTTCAAACATATCAGAAGCGTTGATGATCATTGCCAAAGCGTTGATGATTACTACCAAGCATTGACGATGCCGCCGACATTGATGATATCACCAAAATCACCAAGCGTCGATGATTATCGCCAAAATTAGCAACTATCGCTGTCGTCATCAATCGCTCCTACAAGCTTATCTTATCGAAATTGTTGTCATCACCAAGCTGATACACTATTTTTTAATATAACATGAATATTGACATAACATTATCAGCAATGGCAAAATATCAATTATTAGTTCACTAATTTCGACAGTAGAATAAATTATATAGCCAACCACATATAAAGTTGATGGCAACGATGGTAGCTTATCATTTAAGGCAGCCTAGCCAAGCCCTCAATGGCCAACTATGCATAAGACCGATCATCATCGACGCTATATATATATGTTATTCGGGTAGCAGTGTGGAGCTAGTGGCCATAAAAAGCCCATATAGGTCACATCACATGCATACCCATACATACAGCGGGCGGAGCCAATAACTAAAAGTCCCCAATGGCCAGTCACACGTAAGACTAATGCCGCTTGTAGAACTTTTGACAACGTCATGGGGAAGGATGAAAATACCCTCATGTGAATGGGTCCGACCTTGCAGGTGAAGAAAAAGTAAGCCGTAGTGTGTGCTCTGCGGCTTTGACCGTAGATAGGCCAATCATGCATAAGACCCCCCAGATTCCTGGTTTGATTCCAGTAGCAACTCATGAGGAAGGGTTTTTAACCTACTCATTGATGGACTAGCGGCCTTGGATTTGGTACCTAAAGGTAACACTTGTGCCCCCTGTGAACTCCAGAGAGTTACTGTGGCCAGCCCTGTGTATAAATCCCACCGAGTTCACGCCCTGGTAGCTTCATTGGGCCCCTTTGATGGATCACCATTTGTGAACTCCCCGGCTGCGATAAGTCCTGTGAACTCTAGAGAGTTATAGCGACCATTTGTGTAAGACCCGACTCTCACATGAGTCTAAGAAACTATTTGCTCCACTACTCAAGAGCTTAAACTGTGTGGCTATTTGACTAAATTGAAACTTAGTTCCGCCTACCAAAACAAAAATCATATAGGAAATCCCATACTAAAAATCATAATATATTGTTATTTTTATCTCAGGCCTTCATTAAATATCATGTCAGAAAATTGTATAAATAAACATAGATGAAATAAATTATGATTCGAAAATTTATGAGGAGAAAAACTATCTCAAAATATCACAATGCCTTCATTGATATATGCTGAAAATCAAAAGAAGCTGCATGTGATTAAAAAAAAAAAAAGAACAACAAACAAAACAAATTCTTTATAGTTCATCTGTAACCCCCAATACTCGTAAATATTTCTACAAATCTTCCTTTAATTAAACTTGAGCTGCAATGTGTTTTGATCTTGCTTCAAGAATAATCTTTGTTTGATCTAGAATGCCAGCTAACTAGCTCTCCAAAGATGCAACTATCTTTTCATTCTTGATTAATTCAGATTTCTCAGCATTGGCAGATTGAATACTGATTTGTAGCTTCTCCTGGGTCTCCTTCATAGTCGATTCTTCTATATGATCTTTCAACTCCAATTGCAAGATTTCCTCCTTCAGAATAGTAATGCAACTTTGAATGATCGTTCTGCTGTCACCACAAGCTTTCAACTTTTGCTAATTGCTCTTGGTTGAATTCAGAAATGGCAAAAGTGACAAGGGAAACCTTCTCTTTGGAAGTAGCTAGCTGTTTTCCTTATTCTAATATCTCTAGGGCGATGGTGACATTTTTCGCTGATTCCAAAGAGATTATTGAATCATGAAATTTGAGAAGAGAATTGCGTAGGATAGAAATATTAATCTTCTTCATTCTTGCAGTGTTGTCTAAGATTTCAATGGCAACATTTAGATTTGACCACTGATCGGGATCTTTAAAAATATGAACTATTGCTGATACAGAATTCCTCATGAAAATCAATTTATGTGCAGGAACCTTTTTGAAAGATAATAGATCAAACAAAGTGGCTTTAAAATCAGAGCTTGTTGTACCGCTGCGGGGAAGAGTTCCTGTAAGAGAAAAAGGAAAGGAAATTAGAATAAAGCTAAGAGATATAGAAATACTGATAGAGGAAATGATAGATATACCTGCTGCAGAAATATGGGCAACAGGGGGTCGAGTTTCCTTGACAGAAGAAGGGCCAGCTCTTAACATATCAGCAAAGGAATGCTCTCTAGCCTCGGTGCTAGAATTGATAGTCTTAGGAGTGGCTAAGTCTGTCGGTTCTGTTGAGAAAATGATCTCGTGGGCCACTGCCCTCAGTATGACCAGAGGAGCCAAAGGAGTTCTTGAAGAAACTGGCTACATAACGGGAGGGACATCTTCAACAGCAATGTCACTTGTATTGTTACCCACGGCTAAAAATAATGACAAAGAAAATTAACAATGAGAAAATAACAATAATAATGATCACAAGTGAAAAGTTAAAAGATAAAATAATAAGAAATTTCTTATTCGGTGAATATCCATATTCTCCATAATCTAATGGTTCATCATCTTCCTCCTCTATTGTTGCTGGGGTCTTTATAGGAATATTAATGTCAGGAACTTCAGCAGTGGATGGAGAATGTTCTTCTCCAGTAGAAGTTCCTTCAATGACAGCATCATCTTCTTCATCGATGTTAACCCCTCCTTCCTCAAAATCATCATCTTCATCATCCTCCTCAGTGTTATATTCAATAGAAGAAGTACCTTTAGATGAAAAAGATGAATTCTCTTCCTCTATTTCTTTGATTATGACTTGTTTTCCTTTAGAAGGGAAAATTTTACTGCTTCCTGGTTGAAGATCCTTATCAATTGGGATTTGAAAGGCCGAGGCAACAACTCCTTCTTGATAAGAAGCCTGAGAACGTGTTTGGGACCTCGTCATGGGAGAAGATGGACTAGGGTGAATGGGTCTAGGAGAAGGAGCAAGAAGCAGATTATCTTGGGATGCAGCAATATTTTCTTGAGTAGGAGAAGGAATTTCTGCCACCTCTTTAACTACTCTATCAGAACGATCCCGCGGGACTTTTTCAAAGTCCATAACAACCCCGTGAACCATCCATCCTTCTAGAGTGTTAGCTGGTTTTTGCTCACGAATTGGATCATCCACAGATATCTTCCTACGTAGTGACTGAGAAAGGGGTAATGGCTCATCTTTGGTATAAAGCCTGAAATTATAAAAGTAGATTTAACTTGAGCACCCAGTAGCTGCTTCCATATCATCGTCCAGTTATATGGGCCAGTTCCATAGCTGTGCATTCTTCTTATTACTAACCCGCAGTCCTTTGGAATGGTTTGGTCGAAACCAAACTGTCAAGCAAACCGGCTTGGATAGTAAGGAAACTCTACTCCCTCTCTTAATGGGAGGCTGTAGGATCGAATCAAAAGGAAAAATGTAAGGCCTGTTTCCTAGACCGTACCGTTCCGTAGGTTTCTACGGTCCTCCTGGTCGAATTCTAGCAACCCTTAACTTTTATCCGACATTTGTGCGTGATCCTAAGCCGAGTCCTGCATACCAAAGTCGGCTTGACCTGAAACTTGTACCCTAGCGACCACACCATTGCCGCAAATGGCGCACTGATCCGATACCTGGCCAGGAGATGTGGGCCCGTGTTCATTCTGAAGAAACATCGCGCACTGTGAATTTCGAGAGAATCTTTACAACATGTCACATCAAATCAAGTCAAGTACACCACCATACCTCAATGCCACCTCACCCTATCCCAAGTACAAATGACCACTCCCTCTTTTCCCACAAGTCAACTCTCTCTCTCTCTCCCTACCCATCCCTCTTTTTCCAAATTTCAAACAAAACCTTACCTCTCCATCCCCTTCCTTACAACACCCATCCCATATCAATCCATCATTCTTTTCTCTCTCTCATTCTCTAGCAATTTCTCAAAATCCACGAGAGCTTCCAACATCCAAGCTCCCTCTCCCAAAAACATGTGTGGCCCACTTTCCCACACTCTCATCTCCCATCTCAACCTTTCAATCACCATCAACCTCTATCAAAGTTGAAGGCAAGGAGCATACAAGTCCTAGGAGTTAAAGAAAGAGACCGATAGGTGGGTGAGCCACCGTTGATTTCAATTTTAGGGCCCACTTGTTGTGGGATCCACATTGATGTATGTAATGTAGAGAGGGGCCCATAGTAGCGGGGTCCCTCTATCTCACCATTTCTCTCTCTATCTTCCTCTCTCTCTCTCTCTTGTTTGGATGGTGTGTGTGTGTGTGTGTGTGAAAAGGCCAAGTTATATGTCCTAGAAGGGGGGTGAATAGGACTATGCCAAATTTAAAATAATGACAGCGAAATTAAATAATGTTATAGCCAAATAAAAGAAATCAATTCACAATGCTTAAATGGAAACCAGCCTCAATAATCAAGTATTGAGAGATTGAAACAAATGCAGTTCTAAGGACAACCTTACACCATAAAAACCAAGGGTTTATGGCAAGACAAACTTATTTCTAGAATGTTCTTTGAATCAAAAACTCAAATCGAAAAGGAATAAATAAATAGCAAGGAATTGAGATAAATTGTAGGAATTTAAATCTAAATTATTACAACATTCCCCACTTTGCTTGAAATGCAAATATTACAACATTCACATCCACACATACATTCCACAAACTTGAATGATAAAAGATAGGAGTTTAAGCAAACATTCAAACCACAAAACACAAGGAATTATAATGGTTTACCTGTGTGTTCACCAACTGTTAAACAACAGCCACACAGCTACTCCACTCCTAATATCCTCACACAGGGGATATTAGTGTTCACTATCAAAATAGGTTTCATGGGTTCACCTAAAACCTTCACAATTGTGTCTTTTTAACATGGGCTTACATAATCCAAAAACTCACACTTTCTGAGTTTTCTGGCTCTCCTCAAATAACCAACACAATGAGATTTTTTTGGCTCAATCTCAAAAGAAACCAAAAGAATGTAAATTACATAAAAGTAAAATACCTGGATTTCTCCTCATTGTAGTAGCCCGGTAGAACCAATCATAGTAGATGTTCGAATCAACGTTCAATGTCCAATACTCACTTTACAATGATTCTAAGTTCTAATTGATTTTAAATTAAATCAAATGGGCATAGATCTATTTGATTTTGATTCTAAGAAGAAGGAATACAGCAATTCCTCTTTTTAAATAAGATTGGAATATAGGAATAAAATCAAATAAGAAAAGCTAACAAAAAGAATATTAAATATGCACAGCGTAGCTTAAAATGAACAAACTTATCTCAGAGTGGAGGCTTGAATTTTCTTAAAATTAATCGATGAAAAATCTTGAAATTCATGTTCAATTTATAGATGAAAAGATCACGTCTACGACTGGTCTTAGGAACCCTTCGACTGGTCGTAGAACCAATGACATTTTGAAATTTTTGAGCACGATCTTAAAAACCGTTCTACGACTAGCCTTAGGGAGTCTACGACTAGTCGTGGACCACCTACGACCGGTCGTAGCTGACCCAGGACTGGTCGTAGACAACCAGGTTTGGTTGATGGAGTTTGAGTCGTAGTTCTAGGACTGGTCGAAGGTCGAGTCGTGACCTCCCTACAACCAGTCAAACAGTTTCCAGGACTGGTTGTAGAGTAGCCAAAAAATTCTAAAAATCTTCAACAACTTAGGATTGGTCATGAAATTTCTTGGACTAGTCGAACCAATGCTAGGACGAGTCGAACAAGGTCCAGGACTAGTCTTAGAACAGACTAAATTCATATAAAAAGATTCATTTTGAATTATGTTGATAAAGTATCATAACAATCATTTCCTAACTACTCTTGTTAATACCATAATAGAGTGTAAGTAATGATGTATACTCTCACACTAAAGCTCCCCACAAGCGACTCCGACAACCTATTTCGCATATGACATCACTTCCTAAAAAAAGTGTAACTTCATTGCCGAAGCACATCCTAACTAATGCAATACGATGTATGGTTGTGTTAGCCGAGTACTTAGTTAAGCTTATTCATACAGTAGGTTTGGGAAGCTAGGGTACCTCCCTTTATATCATTGACCCGAACCGTTGGATCCATCCAGGGTCGTCAATCCTGGTTAAGCACATACGATAGGTAAGTTGTAGGGCATCACTCCTAATGAAAAGCAGTCGATAGGTAAATTCCAAAACTTTATATTTGAGGTCACTACGGGGAGGTCACTACGAGCATTTTATCAAACACATTGATCATGTTACCAAACACTTGCAATTTATTCATAATTTTGCATAGAGGCAAAGATGATTACATGAAAGAACTATACATATGTATAAGGTAATACGAAATCCTATTTTAATACTCATAATAAGTAAAAATCATCAATAATTTCTTATTCAGACAGTTCAATAAACACTTAGACTACACTACACCAAATACATAGACAAGGTTATTTATGACATATATTTTAGCAATTCCTTATACGGGGAGATTTATGTACATATGTCAATGGTTAACCCTAGATCAGAAATCATGGCAAGCATAAATCATATTCAAATGCTCATTCAAACATTTCATCAAACACATGGAATGCATCTTTTACTTAACACATTTCATACATGTATTTTATACAGAAATCGGTGTATCTAGACAACACGACAGCAATCAAGTTAGACATAAACCATTAGCTGACATTGAAAGCATTGATAACTATAACCTAAGTGTTTATAGTCCACACGTTTTGTCGGGATATCGATTCGGACTCGGTCCAAATTCTACGTTTCTAAAAATGGGATGTCAGGCACCTAAATGACGTAATAGGTTAGCTAGTTTGACAAACTAGCAACCAAGATCTCTATAATGACATTAGGGTTAGGTTTTCTCACCAAAATTCATATCTGAAACAAGTTGTGTAGCGTAATGGGATGGAGGTTTGGTGCGTGGAGTCGTGGGGAAGGATTCCTACAATGATCTCCTAGGATCTCTCTTCTCTCATTCCTCTTTTCTCTTATTTTTTCTCTCTCACCCTTAGGGTTTTGAGAAAATTCGCATATGAGAGAGGTGGGGTGAGATAAGGGCTATTCATAAGCCCATAAGTGATGCAAATGGCCTCAGAGCCACTATATACATAGGTTGTGTCCTTTGGGCAACTGTTTTTGACAAATAGGGCTCACAAGGAGGCCAACTACTCACCTACATCATAGGGTATGCTCTCTGACAATGGATCTATGCCAGGATGTGATTTTGGTGCGTTCAGATGGGCCGATCGACCGCGGAGGACCTACGTCAGATCTATGGTCATACTTACTCAATCGGGGCCACAGTTATACGGATATGTGTAGGGAAATTTCCTTTCACTCTGGGTGAATTTTGGTCAAAAACTGACGGTCCGAAATCCTCAATTTCGCGTGAGAATGAACGGCCCAATTCACTTAAGTTTCAACTCATTTTCTAAAGATATTCGCGTTTCTCATGCACTTCACTCGAGGCCCAAGTTATGCATTTCTGGACACTATTTGAGCTTGATTCCCACGATAATTGTCAACCCCAGTAGGATGGATATAGTCCTATTATTTTATAGTCATCGGACCCTCGGTGTGCGGTCTAGGCCAGATACAAGGTTTCAATGTACTCCCGAGAGCGACAGGCTCTTGGGATTTCTCCTAGGTCTTTAAGTTACGTTGAGTCAGTGGTATTAATGGTTTTAGGCCATCTCATTTGTGAAAATGGTGGCCCGAGCTTAATCCATTGATTATTTAGTTTAGTTCGTAATTACTTTCACCTAAAATATTCGACAAGATTTGGTCCTTGGGTTGTTCTGCCTGAGGTTGTACTTGGGTCTTCGTATGGATTTTTTCGAGACGTTACAATCTAACCCCCTTTCAGAAAAAATTTTGTCCCCAAAATTAGTACCTTTTCATATTCCTCAAGGATTTGTGGATAATTCTTACGGACTTTGGCTTCCATTTTCCAAGTAGCGTCCTCCTCGATGTGGTGTGTCCATAGTACTTTCACGAGTGGGATAATCTTGCTACACAACACTTTCTCCTTCCTATCTAGAACATGCGTGGGTCGCAATACATATGTAGCATCTTCTCTTAGTTGTACTTGCTCCCACTTGATAATATCGGTAGGATTAGGAACATATTTCTTAAGCATCAATACGTGAAATGCGTTGTACACGCCTGCGAGTGGTGTGGGCAAGGCAAGACGATATGCTACCACACCCACTCGGTCTAAAATCTGAAACGGGCCAATGAATCTCGGTGCGAGTTTCCCTTTCCTGTCAAAATGAAGTACTCCTTTTATTGGGGAAACTTTAAGGAATACATGGTCCCCAACTTCAAATTCCAATTACCTCCGTCTCATATCAGCGTAATTCTTCTGCCTACTCTAGGCCGTAAGGAGTCAATGCCTGATAATATCGATCTTCTCTGAGGTTGCCTGAACTAGATCTGGGCCAACCAAACTTTTCTCACCAACTTCCACCCAACAATGCGGGGCTCGACACGGGTGTCCATACAAGGCTTCGTAAGGAGTCATGCTAATGCTTGCTGGGAAACTATTGTTATAAGCAAACTCGGCATAAGGGAGACAGTCATCCCAGCTGTCCTTGAAGTCAAGTACGCATGCTCGTAACATGTCCTCAGGATCTAATTTACCCATTCCATTTGCCCATCGGTCTGAGGGTGGAACGCAGTATTGAATTTTAGTTTCACTCCAATTGCTTCTTGCATTCGGGTCTAGAATATAGACGTGAATCGTGTGTCTCGATCTGACACAATCTCTAGAGGAATCCCATGTAATGTCACTATCTTTTTAATATACATCTTGGCCAGGTCATCTGCTGAATTATTAACTCAAATCGGAAGGAAAAGTGCTGATTTCGTCAATCGGTCGACAATCACCCAAATAGAATTATGCCCCTTTCTCGTCTTTGGTAACCCAAAAATGAAATCCATAGATATGAAGTCCCATTTCCACTCTGCTATGGGCATGGGTTAAAGTAAGTCAGGGGGTCGATGGTGCTCGACCTTGACTTGCTGGCACATGAGGCATTGAGATACAAAATCTGCTATTTGGGCCTTCATGTTGTCCCACCAGTATGATCGCTTCATGTCACGATACATTTTCATACTGCCTGGATGCATCGCCAACTTCGAATTGTGAGCTGCCTTTAAAATCTCTCTCCTCAAGTCATGAAGGTTTGGGACCCAGAAGCAGCCTCGATATCACAAACCTCCATCTAAGCTAACCCTCCTTTCTGATTCTTCATTGTCACTTGCACGTTGTGTCATTTTCAATAGTAGCTCATCTTCTCCTTGTGCCACAATAATTCGGTCATCAATAAGTGGTTATACGTGGAAGTGTGTGATGCTCTCGAATGGCTCCTCTATTGTGAGCTTCTGTTCGAAATCTCGCATGAACTCGACCATATTCCACTCTTCTATCATCAATGGGGCTGTAAACTCTACAGTTTTCTTGCAACTCAACGCATCAACCACAAGGTTGGCCTTGCCAGGATGGTATAAGACTTCAAACTTAAAGTCTTTCAAAGTCTCCATCCAACGTCGTTGCCTCATATTCAGGTCCCTCTATGTAAAGATATATTTGAGGCTCTTGCGGTCGCAGAAGAGCTCAAACTCCTCACCGTAGAGGTAATGACTCTAAAGCTTTAATGCGAAAATGGCTGCCGCCAACTCCAAGTCATGAGTGAGGTAATTTTCTTCATGTTTCCTCAACTGTCGCGAGGCATAGGCGATCACCCTATCCTTCTACATAAGTACACATCCCAAACTAACGTGAGAGGTGTCGGTGTAAATAGTATATCTAACCCTTTGCTCTGGCAGCACTAACACGGGTGTAGACGTCAGCTTGTCCTTTAATTCCTGAAAGGTTGCCTTTAACTTCTCATTCGAAGAAAACTTAAGATCTTTTCGAGTAAGTTGAGATAATGGCTGGGCTATCTTAGAGAAATCTCTAATCAATCGACGATAATAGCAGGCAAGTCCGAGGAAACTCCTCACTTCAGTGACTGAGTCGGGCTGTTCTCAGTCCTGTACTGCGGTCACCTTTGTAAGGTCCACGGCGATTCCTTCCTTAGAAATTCGTGTCCCAAAAACTTAACTTCTTCCTTCTAGAAGTCGCATTTTT
Organism: Magnolia sinica; assembly: GCF_029962835.1. NCBI lineage: Eukaryota > Viridiplantae > Streptophyta > Magnoliopsida > Magnoliales > Magnoliaceae > Magnolia > Magnolia sinica. The sequence continues at coordinate 42,094,851 of NC_080589.1, forward strand.
GGAATTGGGCAAACAACTGATTTTGCCTAAGGGTATTGAAGATGGCTCGTAGGTATACTTCGTGATCTTTCTGACTCTTCGAGTATATTAAAATGTTGTTGATGAATACGATGACGAATCGGTAAAGGTACGGCCGGAACACTTGATTCATGAGGTCCATAAATACGACTGGTGCATTCGTAAGTCCAAATGGCATCACGAGGAACTCGTAGTGCCCAAAGGTGGTCCTGAAAGCTATTTTCGACACGTCTTCATTCCTGACGCGCAACTGATGATACCTGGACTGTAGGTTTATCTCAAAGAAATACTGGGCCCCCTTCAATTGGTCGAAAAGGTCATTTATCCTGGGTAGAGGATATTTGTTCTTTACTATAACATGATTCCATCTGCGGTAGTCTATACACAACTACAGTGATCCATCCTTCTTTTTAACAAACAATGCAAGAGCTCCCCAAGGAGACATGCTCAGCTGTATGAAACCTGAGTCCAGTAGATCATCAATTACTTCCTCAATTCCTCCATTTACATGGAGGCATGCGGTACATTGGTAAGGAGATCGGCGTCGCACCTCACACAAGGTCGATAATAAAGTCGATCTCACACTGAGGACGTAGTCTAGGGATCATTCTGAACACGTCCATGAAATATTAGACTACTGGCATGTCCCCAAGTGACGATCATCATGACTTTCCAATAGGGAACCATAACAACTAATGCGGTAGGGCCAACTAACCTGAACTGGAAAGGTAAAGGTCATGCCCTCGGGCCCATGGGCTGTCACCAATCTGGTTTCACAGTCAATCTTTACCTCATATTGGTGAGCCAATCCATGCTGAGTATGATGTCGTAATGGTATATCTTGGTGATGATCAGATCAACGCACACCACTCTGCTTCCTAAGTCTATTGGGCAATTCTTATAAAGCTTGGTGGCATCAGAGAAAGTTTCTGTTACTACGATGACTGTCACCCCAACCATAGGGGTAATGTTCAGCCCTAATCGCTTGACTATAGTGCATGCTATCATTGAAACAGTGGAGTCAGTGTCCATTAATAGAAATACTGGTGTACCTTGGATGTGGGCAGTGACTTCAAATGCTTGCGGTACTACAACCACAGATTCAGATGCTTCGGTAGCGAGTGCATGTACTCGATCTTATTGCGGATGATTTAGTTGTGCTACCATAGGTCGTTGAGGTGGCCTATTTCGGGGTGCAGGAGGTCGGTTGTATGGTTGTGCTGGTGATGCAGATCATAGAGGTGGAGCTGAAATAACATGTGGGGGTTGGCGGTTGATCCTTTGGGTCTTAGTCTAAGAGAGTCCTTATTTTAATTTATGTCCAAGGTAGGGGTTAATAAATATCTTAATATGCTTATGGTCAAAGATTATCCTAGAAAGGTTTCTAATAGTATAAAATTTTATATGTATATCACCATTTCGATCTTATGACCAGTGGGTTATGAGCAGATTGCACTTCGGTTTCATTAACTTCAAGAGGGAAGGAAGAATAGAGAATTCTAAAATATTTCAGAGGTTTGGAATGTTAGCAACATAAGGCCGCGAAAAAGGAAAGAAGAGGGACATCTCCTTGATGCGGTATGAACCTTGAATTCACCAGAGAATTTTAAAAAAAAACTTATACTATTTTACTGTAGTCCGCCTCTAACATGAGCTTACAGAGTATTAAACTATGAAACTCAATCCTACTCAAGGATCCTACTTTAATAGCACAAAAACAACTTAAACAAAAATATATGTATATATATGTATAATCAAATTTAACCACGGGATGATTCCTAGTATGATTATAAATAATTCCTAAATAGACACTAAATACTAAACTTTTATATGAAAAGATATAACTAGTCTATTAGCAACTCGAAGTTGTAGAAGTTTTTAGTTTCAACCCTTCTATTATTTATAACATATTTGTCACCTTTAGTAACCATATTATTTTTATAATTTTTATAGTAATCCATTGTTAAGTTTACTTTTATTTCATAAATTTTCATTTCATTCGAAGTTCCATAAAAATTATAAAAATTCGGGAAGTAGTAGTTGTCCAAGACCAACAATTTTCTATATTATTCCATAATGTCTTTATTCCTTATAATATTTTTAGTTATTGAAATATTTTTAAAATTTTTATGGTGGTTTATCATTAAGTTTAAAGTCATCCCACAAAATTTCAATTCATTTGGAGTTGCAAAAAAATTATTAAAATTCTAGAAGTTGGAAAATTGTCAAAACGCCCAAGATTTAACTATATTGAGTATTTTATTTTATTTTTTACTTATTTTTATATGAAACTAGACTTATTAAGCTTCAATATGGATTTTGAATTACCTAAATTGGAGATATATTGAGGGAGATATGAATTTTTGAAGTTAGTCAAAAAAATGTAGAAAATTGCAGAAATCCGGTGGTGCGCCGCCGATCGGGTGGTGCCACCGCGCCCCTCTAGTGATCCGGATGGTGGTTCCACCACTCAATTTTTGAAATGAGTGTAGTTTTCAATCCAGAATGAGTTACTTAAGGTGCCATATTTGATTTTGGGGTAGGAGAAGCTACTTTATCCAAATAACCTAGTTATTTTATGAAATTCCATAAGTTTAGTGCTCAGAAGTCCATTTTATTTATATTTTCACTATTTATAGTAAATTTTAGTTTAATTATAGTTTTTCATCCTTTGAACTTTAGGATTTGTGTCTAATATGAAGGTACCAAGAAAGATTTGAAGAATAAAGTGGTGGAAGGTGAGATTTTCGAAGGAGATGGGTTGGAAAGGGATGAAAATGGGTACAAATGAGCAAGGGAGGGGAGGTGGGGTCATGTATGTGGACCTCCACACGTGGGAGGGACCCATCATGTTTGGCCGGTGGCATATTTTGGTCCGTGGGACCCTCTGGGGCCCGAGTGACTCAGTGGTTTGGGTCCCTGATAGGTTGAGTCCCCTTTTCGTGGTCCAACGGGCATTTATCTGCGCCACTTGGATCCGTTTCGGGTTCAAAATTGTTAACTATCTACTCAAACCCATCGACTAACAGCCTAGAGGCGACTTGGGTCGATTCGTGTGGTCTAAGATACATTATGGACTAAACTATAGCATTTAGTCTCGCTGTCGGCGAAACTTTGGAATCCTAATATTCTCTAAATTCCATCGCTCCCTTCCTAAGCCAGAGTGCATCAGAGTGCGTCATGTTACCTATAACCCAAGTTTAGTTTAATCCAAATCATGCTCTCATACCAACTTATAACGCCCCAGATTTCTAGGGTCAAGCAAAGCTCTACTCCCAAGATCTAGCACATCACTTATGCAATATGGATGATGATGTTCTGATTTTACCCATATTAATGGGTTAAGCATGAGTGAGATTATACTAAAATAGCATATCATACTCTGGATATAATTAAATTAAGCAAGTAGAAGTCTGAAACATAAATATTTAAACATGTGGGTATTTCACAAACTTCGGAGTATGAGTATGTAACTGGGCTGAATATATACAGGAATTGTTTCAAAATATACAAAATGTGGAAATGTAAGGCATCCAACTAAGCCAAATATTCCTTGTGTATTAACACGGGGTCTACATCGACTCGCCTGAGAGCTGAAAGTAGGAGAACTCCTTCTCCTCATCCATAAAGTCCTATTCCGTCACATAGACTTCATCAGCACCTGCATCTAAACCATAGTCTGGTTGGTGTCTTAAAACATCGTCCTAGGTGGGAATGAGTAACTAATTCAGTGGTACTATAAGGCAAAAGTTAATATGTTATCAAGTCAAACAAGTAGTAATGATAAAGCAACATAACAATCATTTCCTAACTACTCTCGTTAATGCAAGAATAGAGTATAAGTAATGATGTATGCTCTCACACCAAAGCTCCCTCACAAGCGACTCCGAAAACCTATTTCGCATATGACATCACTTCCTCAAAAAAATGCAACTTTATCCCCAAAGGACATCCTAACTAATGCAATGCGATGTATGGTCGTATTAGCCAAGTACTTAGTTAAGCTTACTCATACAATAGATTTAGGAAGCTAGGGTACCTCCCTTTATATCATTGACTCGAACCGTAAGATCCATCTAGGGTCGTCAATCCTAGTTGAGCACATACGATAGGCAAGTTGAAGGGCATTACTCCTAATGAAAAGTAGTCAATGGGCATTTTTTAAAAGTTTATACTCAAGGTCACTACGGGGAGGCTTGTCACCTCAGCATAGGCTGACAGCTCGAACACGGTGTCCCATACCACCATGTCCAGCTCACGAGTCTTAGTTGCTCATTGGTCACTACGGGGAGGTTTGTCACCCCAGCGTAGGCCGACAGCTAGAACATGGTATCCCATACCACCATGCTCGGCTCATGAGTCTTAACAGATCGTGGTACCATGGTTAAAGTGGGCCTTTAAATTGGTGGGGGTACCTTAAATTCAAGCAGTAGTGTTCATACATGGTAAACACATAATAGGTTAATCAGTTTGTTAGGCATGTTCGATTGGTACAGGCACACACTGACATAATGGACATGGAGGGTATAAGCACCCATTGTGGCCTAATCACTGCCGACAATTGTCATGTGACCCGAATTCGTCGAATTTTCCCAATGTGGCATGACTAATTCAGCCACCCGAACAGGGACTGTTACCGATTGCATGGGCTACGTTGTAGCCCCAATCTCACTCAGATGCAGTAAATAAACACATGTGAAAATCATTTCAATATTTAACAAACAATCCAACTGAATTTTTCATTTGAGCATTTTATCAAACACATTGGTCATGTTACTAAACACTTGCATTTTATCCATAAATTTATGTAGAGGCAAAGATGACTACATGAAAGAACTATACATATGTAAAAGGTAATACAAAATCCTATCTTAATACTCATAATAAGTACAAATCATCAACAATTTCTCATTCAGACAATTCAACAAACACTTAAACTACACTACACCAAATACATAAACTAGGTTAGTTATGACATATATTTTAGCAATTCGTTATACGGATAGATTTACGTACATATGTCAATGGTTAACCTTAAATCAGAAATCATGGCAAGCACAAATCATATTCAAATGTTCATTCAAACATTTCATCAAACACATGGAATACATCTTTTACTTAACACATTTCATACATGTTTATTATACAAAAATCGGCGTATCTAAACAACACAGCAGCAATTAAGTCAGACATAAACCATTAGCTGACATTGAAAGCATTCATAACCATAACCTAAGTGTTTATAGTCCACACTTTTCGTCAGGATCTCGATTCGAACTCGGTCCAAATTCTACGTTTCCGAAAACGGGACGTCAGGCACCTAAATGACGTAATAGGTTATCTAGTTTAACAAACTATCAACCTGGATCTCTACAACGACATTAGGGTTAGGTTTTCTTACCAAAATTCATAGCCGCAACAGGTTGTGTAGTGTAACGGGATGGAGGTTCAGTGCATGGAGTCGTGGGGAAGGATTCCTGCACAACCAGGATCTCTCTTCTCTTATTCCTCTTTTCTCTTCTTTTCTCTCTCTCTCTCTCTTTCTCTCTCTCTCTCTCTCTCTCTCTCTCTCTCCCCCTTGGGGTTTTGAGAAAATTCGTATATGAGAGAGGTGGGGTGAGATAAGGGCTATTTATAAGCCTAGAAGTGATGCAAATGGCCTTAGGGCCACTATATACATAGGTTGTATCCTTTGGGCAGCTGTTATTGACAAACAGGGCTCACAGGGAGGCCCACTACTCACTTACTTCATAGGGTATGCTCTTTGACAATGGATCTATGCAAGGACGTGATTTCGGTGCGTTCAGATAGGGCAATCGACCGTGAATGACCTACGTCAGATCAACGGTCATACTTACTCAATTGGGGCCACATTTATACGGATATGTGTAGGGAAATTTTCTTTTCCCCTAGGTTAATTTTGGTTAGAAACTAACGGCCTAAAATCCTAAATTTCGCGTGAGAGTGAACGACCCAATTCAGTTAAGTTTCAACTCATTTTCTAAAGATATTCGCATTTCTCACACACTTCACTCGAGGCTCAAGTTGTGCATTTCTGGACACTATCTGGGCTTGATTCCTGAAAAGGCCAAGCCCAATAAGACGGTCATAACTATGCCAAATTAAAATAATAACAGCGAAATTTAATTAAATAAAAGAATGATAACGCTTTAAACAATCCACAATACTGAAATGTAAAGCAACCTTAAAATTCTAGATGTTCTAAGGACAACCTTACACCATAAAAACCAAGGGTTTATGGCAAGGACAACCTTACTAAAACAATCTAAGAATCAATAACACAAACTGAATAGAAATAAAATAGCAAGAATTAAAATCTACACTATTACAACATTCCCCACAATGCTTGAAATGAAAATATTATAATATTCACATCCACAAATACATCCCACAATCTTGAATGATAAAACATATAGAAAATAACTCACACATCCACAAAACACAAAGAATTATAGTGGTTTGCCTGTGTATACACCAACTGTTCAACAACAGCCACACAGCTATTCCACTCCTAATATCCTCACACAGTGGATATTAGCGTTCACTATGAAAATAGGTTTTTCTCAGGTTCACCTAAAACCCTCACAATTGGGTCTTTCAAGTGGGCTTACACAATTCAAAAACCACACTCTCTGAGTTTTCTTGCTCTCCTCAGATAACCAAAAAGAATGAGATTTTTCTAGCTTAACCTCAAAAGAAACCAACACAATGAAAATTATAATAATGTAAAATACCTAGATTTCTCCTTTTGTTGCAGCCCGAAAGAACCAAGACAGAGTAGAAATTCGAATATAGAAGTTCAATGTCCACACTCACTTTGAAATGGTTCTAAGTTCTACTTGATTTTAAATTAAATTAAGTTGGGGCTAGCTCTATTTGATTTTGATTCCAAGAAGTGGAATATCACAATTCCTCTTTCAAATCAGATCGGAATACAGAAACAAAATCAAATATAAAAAGCTAATAAAAAGAGAATATTAAATATGCACAATCTAGCTTAAGAAGATTACAAACTTATCTCTCAGAGTGATGCCTTGATTTTACTTGAATTGGATATTAAACTCTGAAAATCGTGCTCTATTTATAGTTGCAGAAATCATGTCTACGACTGGTCCTGTGGACACTATGACTGGTCATAGAACGAACTGATTTTTGAAATTTTGAATACAATTGGATAAAACTGTTCCACAACTGGCCCTAGGCACTTCACAACTGGTCGTGAGACCTCCACGACTAGTCGTGACTTGTCCACAACTGGTCGTGAGGAGCCAGGAATAGTTGCTGGAGTTTGAGTCATAGCTGCTGGACTGGTCGTGAACGAGTCATGCACTGTTCACACGACCAGTCGAGCAGACTCCAGGACTGGTTGTGGCTTAACAAAAAAATTCTGAAATTTTGCAACAAACTTAGGACTGGACTTGGAATTTCTTAGAGTGGTCGAGCCAGTGTTAAAACTAGTCGAACAAAGTCCAAGACTAGTCTAAGAACAGACCAAAACCTTTATAAAATAAGCAATTGACTTATGTATTCGAAATGACCTACCCTAAGGTCAATCTAAGGTCTTTCATACCTTAAACATGAAGTATGAACATTGAACCTTCTTTTCTTCAGATGATGGATGATCTTTAACATTCATGAAGCTTGAGATCTCGACACATGATGAAACTTGAACTTGAGATGTTTAGAAGCTTGAATTCGTGGTTCTTGAGTTGTACTTCACCTTGAGTCTTGAACAAGATCTCGTCTTTCGATGTAGTTTTAAAACACTGAGCTTTGAAGCTTACAGAAGAGAACAATGTACTTGATCTTGCAGTTCTTGAAGTAGATCTTTGTTCTTGACTTGAAGCATTGTCCTTTTACATGTGATGCATTGCGTTAAACATATATACCAATGTGCTACACAAGACACAAATTGAGGTTTTGGCACTACAAAATTTGACAATCAAAGGAGCTTGAAACCATAGTACTTACAATCTTCCCCTTTGTCAAATTTGCTACAAAACACACTCAAAAAATTAGAGAAGCATCTCAATAAAGAATCATGCACTAGTTATAAAAGAAAACCAGTTATAGCCTGATTAAAGAATCATGCACCAGTTATCATCAACTTAGTACACATTATCATCAACTTATCACACATCATCATGAACTAGTTAAAACACCTCCTTACTTACTCCCCCTAAGTAGCACACATATATCCATAAAAAAATACTACTATCCAATCCTAATCCATATCCATACAAGCATAACAAAATAATTCTCCCCCTTTTTGTCACAATATGACAAATGAAGCAACTAAGATATGGAAGAGGAAAATAAAAGAGGAATAAGGAAGCAAACTAGTCACGTTATGAAATAGATAAGCAAATTCAAAGATCACATATCATTAACCAGCATAAACCAAATTCATCTAAAGTCAGTCTCAAAAACTGAAAGAAAAGAGTTAAGTATCACAAGAGTTATTACAGCCCAAAAAAAAAACTTAATCAGATCCAGAAGATGGTGTAGGAATAGATGGATCAATTTGATGTAAACCCTTATTTAAGCGCCTCATATATTTGTGCATATAAGCAAATTGAGAATCTTAGGTTACACGAATCTGAGCCACCTGTTCCTCAAGAGATTGTAATCGCTCAGCAAAATTAGAAGGCCGATAGTCAGGGTCAGCCTCAGAATCTGGTTTAATCTCATTGAAGATATCATCCATATTTATATCATCAGGAGGTAGATCGCCACCTTCTTCTTCATTCACAGCTGTAGCTCCACCATCACCAACATCCACTTGGCCCTCAGCCAACCGCAACTTCATTTTGTTTATATTTGAGTTGTTGAAAATAAGGTGATGAGTAGGAGCCTCTCCAACAGGCATAGCAACTAGCATGTGAGTAGCTAATACAATCATAAGAAATGCAAATGGAATATCACTGTGTCAAGGATGGAGACAGAATTGAATGATAGAATGACAGATCAAAAAAGGAAGACAGATATTTGTGCTTGAGATGATGGATGCAAAATTCGAACCATAAAGGAAATCAATTCTGTTTTGTTACCAGAACGTGGATACAAATTTGAAATAAATATTCGATGAAGAACCTTGTATTTGGGTAATAAGTACTTTGAAGTATGCGCATTCCCATTTTGACTCCATTGCGCATCCATATTGCATAATGCTCTAGTAAGCATGCGTTTTTCTGATTCTCAGGGTTTCTCAACTAGAGTGATAAGTGGAATACCATCATCACTAACATGCATGTCCATTATGCCAGAAATCAGGTGTCGATCAACTTGAAATGGGCTTTCTCTAGTTGCAATTATAAAAGTTAAATTCTCAGTTGAAAAATTAGAAATGCAAGCAAACATAGCCTGCGCAATAGACCGATATGCCAACCCACCCCAATGTAAAATGTTAGCCCATCCTACAACTTGAAGAAGTGGAAGGAGACCAAAAGGAGCAAGGTGATCAAGATTAACAGGTCGTTCAACAATAACATTGTGCACTCATAAATCCCACACATAGGAGGGATCATCTTCGGGTGATCGAAGGTGGCGTCTTGTTATAGTTAAAGAACGAGATGATAAAGGACCACAAGTATTTTTCTTTTTCCCTCTAGCATCTATTTGCAACTAAAAAATCAAAGAAGCAAAGAGTTGCAAAAGATGTGGAATGGGTTTTCTTAAAAATAGATTTTGGAGAAGAAAATTCTAAAAACTTCAAGGCAACTTAAAATGAAGCATTCTAGGGAAGAAAATGAAGTGATTAGAGCTTGAATCTATGAAAAAATTGAAATAATCCACTAACCTTGATGAATCAAGAAGTTGAGTATAATTAGTCGTGCTACGGCCCGTTAGAGAAAAAAGAGGAAATGAGGAAGAAAGGGTTTTTCTCTAAATTAAAATATCCAGTGTGCTACACGACTGGTCGTGGGACGTCCTCGATCGGTCATGCCACGACTGGTCAAGTACGTCCTCGACTGGTCGTGCAAAGACAAAAACATGTATTCTTCACATAATTCTAAAATTTAAAATTATAATTTAATAAATATATAAACAATAATATAGAAATGCATGAATAATCAATTTAAATTGCACATATCAAGATCAAAGTTCAATTTGTTAAACCTACTTTTGTCGAGCGGTTTAGTGAAAATGTCAGCAAGTTAAGTCTCGGTTGGAATGTAATCTAAAGAGATTGTTTTTTCTTCCACTAATTCACGAATGTAGTGATATCTAATGTCAATGTGCTTCGTTCGTGAATGCTGAATTGGACTTTTAGATATATTTATTCCACTGGAATTATCACAATATAAAACCATTAAATCATGTACAATTCCGTAATCGCTTAACATTCTATTCCAGCTGCAATGTATTCAGCCTCAGCAGTTGAGAGCGATACGGAACTTTGCTTCTTGCTAAACCAAGAAACTAAACAATTTCTAATATAGAAAAATCACCACTGGTTGATTTCCTATCATCGATATTACCAGCCCAATCAGCATCTGTGTACCCAGCCAACTAAACACTAGTATCATATGGATACCAGAGCCCAAATTAGCAGAACTTGCGACATATCGCATAATCTGCTTAACAACAGTTAGATGGGACTCTTTAGGGTCAGATTGATATCTAGAACAAATACCAACACTAAAAGCAATATCAGGTCTACTTGCAATTAAATAAAGTAAACTGCCAATCATACTACGATATAATTTAGGATCCACACTTTTACCTGTAAAGTCTTTTGAGAGTCTTAATGTTGTACTCATAGGAGTATCGAAAATTTTCTCATTCTCAAATCTGAACTTTTTAATTAAGTTTAAATCATATTTGGTTTGAGAAATAAAAATACCATCAGGTTGTTGTTTTACTTTCAACCCTAGGAAATAATTCAATTCCCCAACCATGCTCATTTCAAACTTAGATTTTATTAAATCTGCAAACTCAATAGTCATGTTAGTATAGGTAAATCCATAAATAATATCATCAACATCGATCTGCACTATTAAGATATGATCATTATGTTTCTTAACAAAAAGAGTCTTATCAATACTTCCTATTAGAAAATTATGACTTAGTAGAAACTTAGTCAATTTTTCGTACCATGCACTGGGAGTTTGTTTCAAACCGTAGAGAGTATTTTTAGGTGATAGACATGATCAGCATTCTTAGGGTCTTCAAAACCCATTGGTTGTTCAATATAAACTACTTCATGTAGATCGCCATTTAAGAAAGCACTCTTTACATCCATTTGATAAATTTTGAATTTTCTAAAGCAAGCAATGGATATAAATAGTCTGATTGATTCAAGACGAGCTACTGGGGTAAAGCTTTCATCATAATCGATGCCATGTACAACCAGTCTAGCCTTATTTCGAATTATATTTCCAAGTTCATTAGACTTATTTTTCAAAATCCACTTAGTTCCGATAATATGTTTCCCTTTAGGTCTAGGAACAAGATACCAAACATCATTTCTCACAAATTGGTTAAGCTCTTCTTGCATTGCAATAATCCAATATTCGTTAGTAAGAGCTTCTTTTACCTTAGCCGGTTCTATCTGGGATGTAAAGCACACGTAATTACATATATCTTCTAGTTGTCTATGAGTGTGCACACAAGAATTTGAGTGGTTGGATGATCTTTAATAGTCCTTAGTTTAGAGTTAGTTTGATTTGATGAAGTATCTGGTTTGTCAATTAAAAGAACTTCATCATTATCTGAATTTGAGATAGGTGTATTTAAGTGATCGTCAATGACCACATTAATGGATTCTTGAATAACATCGGTCTTCTTATTCAGTACTCGATATACTTGACTATTCAAAGAATATCCTAAAAAGATCCCTTCATCACTTTTAGTATCAAACTTGCCCAGATTTTCACAGTCACGTAAAATATAGCACTTGCTACCAAAAACTTGAAAGTATTTGACAGTAGGCTTCTTATTGAACCACATTTCATAACCTATTTTATTATAATTTTTACTTATATGAACCTGGTTGATTGTATAGCATGCAGTATTTATAGCTTCAGCCTGAAGATTTTTAGGGAGCTTCAGACTATTCAACATTACATTTGTCATTTATTGAAGTACTCTATTTTTTCTTTCAATAATTCCATTTTGATGTGGAGTTTTGGGTGCAGAGAATTTATGTGATATTCCCTGATCGCAACAGAATTTCTCAAAACTGCTATTCTCAAATTCTGATCCATGATCACTACGAATCTTATAGACTTGAGAACCTTTTTCCATTTGGATTCGTTTGAGAACTCTTTTTACTTCATCAAGGGTTTCTAATTTATCCCTTAAGAAGGCTACCCAAGTAAACATGGTAAAATCATATACGATTACCAGTATATGTTTTTTGTCACCTTGACTCTCCATCCTGGTTGATCCTATAAGATCTATATGGAGAAGCTCGAGCGGTTTTAATGTGGCATTGGAGTCCACCTTTTTGTGAGCACTCCTAGTTTGTTTGCCAATATGGCATTCACCACATATTCTATCTACTTTTTGTAATTTAGGTAGACCTCTTATTAGTTCTCTTTTGCTCAATCTATATAAATTACGGTAGTTTACATGTCCAAGGCATTTATGCCATAACTCAGTCTCATCGCTATGGACCACATAACACGATTGACTAGATGAGGTAGAATCATTAACAATATAGCGGTTTTTAGAAGTTCTAAGACCAGTTAATATTACAAAACCTTTTTTGTTTAAAGTTTCACAACCTTGGTTAATAAATTTTACGCTATGATTGTTATTGCATATTTAAGATATGCTTAACAGATTGTGTTTTAACCCTTCAATGTATAAAACATTTTCAAATAAGGGAAGGTTAAAGAGTTAAACCGTACCTTGGCCAATAATTCTATAGTTGCTACCATCACCAAATGTGACTGAACCATCAGCCATGTCTTTAAGATCGGTGAATAGACCTTTATCACCAGTCATATGCCTTGAGCATCCACTATCTAAGTACCACTTTGAATGATTTGTAGCTTTGAAAGCCATGTGGGCAACCAAGCAAGTAACCTTAGGAACCCATTTCATAACTGTTTTGGGTTTAGGAGTATAGTTAGTCTTCTTATGTTTGTAGTTGTCGTAAGAATGACCCACTAAGTTAGATTTTAAGAGCTCCTTAAGAAAATCAATTATTTTTTCCACTAATGGGTTTTGATTCTGATTTTTATAGTTGATATGATTACTTTTAGGTTTGTAAGATTGAAAAGTTTTAGCATTTTTAGAAAATTTTTGATTTGAACTATTCCCTTTTGAGTTTGAGGACTTTCCTTTCACAAACTTAGGAGAAGTATTCTTCTGTTTAGGAGGAATATTTCTATCGTAGCCTAAACCGGATCGGTCACCACATTTTCTTGATCTAGATAAAAGTTTTTCTAAATTTGGATCACCTTGGGCATATCTCTATGTATCCTTTAAACTCAAAAGTGAAGAGACTTCAAGTTTAAGTTTTTCATTTTTAGATTTCAGATTTTCAATAAGGGAGGTTTTAAATTCTAAATCGCATTTGCATTTTTCAAAACAATTTGAAATGTGGAATTTTTTTAAAACAAGAGAATCAAAATTTTCTTTAAGCTTTGAAAACCTTTCTTTATGAAGTTTAAGTTTAACAGCAATTTTACAACTCTCCTTGTAAAGGGCATTATAAGCATCTTGAAGATCATCTTCATTTTTATGATCGCTATTCAGATTTTCTTCACTAGTTAAATCATCATTATCTGAAAAAGTGAATTTGGCTAGAGTTATTAGGGCTTTAACTTCACTACCCGACTCAGTTTTAGAATCTTCTGATTCAGAAGAGGCTTCAGAGTCAAAGGATTCATCCTAAGTAGCCAACATTCCTTTCTTTTTAGGTTTATCCTTTTTAGGACACCTGTTTGCTAAATGCCCATAGTCGTGGCAGTTGTAACATTGACTATCTTTTAAAGATTTTTGAGTTTTAGGTTTAGATTTCTTCTTATCATTAGATTTTTGAAAATCAACCCTCTTTTTACTTTTGAAAATTTTGTAAAACTTTTTCGCTAAAAGGGCCATATCATCTTCAGAGTTTTCTAAATGAGAATTACTATTATTTTCTTGAAAAATATTTTTAGAAGATTAAGGGTGATAGATTTACCTTTAGGACCTTTAAAAGTTAACTCATAGGTCTGTAAAGAGCCAACTAATTTTCTACCCTCATATTATCCGTATCACGAAGTTCCTGAATCGCAGTTACCTTAGAATTGAACCGTTCAGGAAGTGAGCATAGTATTTTTGCACACACTTTACTTTCTGGGATTTTATCATCAAGACCCCACATAGAGTTCACAATGTCATTCAATCTTGTATAGAAGTCCATGAACATTTCATTTTCTTCCATATGTATTTTCTCAAATTTGGTTGTGAGGATTTGGACTTTAGATTTCTTGACAATTGATGTTTCCTTGTGTGTCATTTCTAAAATATCCCAGGCTTGCTTTGCAGAATCACGGGATATAATTCTTTTGAAATCATCCGGTGATAGTGCAGAAGTAATTGCACTTAATGCTTTTGCATTTGCACTACTCTCACTTTTCTGAAGTATGGTCCAAGAGAAGTAAGGTGTAATTCTCATAGATATGGATCCATCAATTCTAATTACTTCAGTGGTAGGAGGGGTACATTCAGTCACTATGGCTTACCATACGCTCTCATCCATGGATTTAAAAAAAAATCCTCATTCTGGCTTTCCAATAGGCATAATTGGTGCCATCAAATGGTGAAGGCTTAGTGATTGAAAGGGTATCAAAATTTGATATCTTGTAAATAGCTTAGATCGATTAGCTCAGGAAATAAATCCAAAAATATAACAATTAGAATGAGCTATTAGGCTTTGATAGCACTTGAAAAGGCCAAGCTATATGTTCTGGAGGGGGGGAGGGGTGAATAGGACTATGCCAAATTAAAATGATGACAATGGAATTTAATTAAATAAAGGAAAGATAACACTTTAAACAATCCACAATACTGAACTGTAAAGCAACCTTAAAATTCTAGATGTTCTAAGGACAACCTTACACCATAAAAACCAAGGGTTTATGGCAAGGATAACCTTACTAGAACAATCTAAGAATCGATAACACAAACTGAAGAGAAATAAAATAGCAAGAATTAAAATCTACACTATTACAACATTCCCCACAATGCTTGAAATGAAAATATTATAACATTCACATCCACAAATACATCCCACAATCTTGAATGATAAAAGATATAGAAAATAACTCACACATCCACAAAACACAAAGAATTATAGTGGTTTGCCTGTGTGTACACCAACTGTTTAACAACAGCCACACAGCTATTCCACTCCTAATATCCTCACATAGTGGATATTAGCGTTCACTATGAAAATAGGTTTTTCTCAGGTTCACCTAAAATCCTCACATATGTGTCTTTCAAGTAGGCTTACACAATTCAAAAACCACACTCTCTGAATTTTCTAACTCTCCTCAGATAACCAAAAAGAATGAGATTTTTCTGGCTTAACTTTAAAAGAAACCAACACAATGGAAATTACAATAATGTAAAATACTTGGATTTCTCCTTTTATTGCAGCCCAAAAGAACCAAAACGGAGTAGAAATTCGAATATAGAAGTTCAATATCCACACTCACTTTAAAATGGTTCTAGGTTCTAATTGATTTTAAATTAAATCAAGTTGGGGCTAGCTCTATTTGATTTTAATTCCAAGAAGTGGAATATCACAATTCCTCTTTCAAATCATATTGGAATACAGAAACAAAATCAAATATAAAAAGCTAATAAAAAGAGAATATTAAATATGCACAATCTAGCTTAAAAAGATTACAAACTTATCTCTCAGAGTGATGCTTTGATTTTACTTGAATTGGATATCAAACTCTGAAAATCATGCTCTATTTATAGTTACAGAAATCACGTCTACAACTGGTCCTGTGGACACTAAGACTGGTCATAAAACGAACTGATTTTTAAAATTTTGAGCGCAATTGGATAAAGCCATTCCACAACTGGTCATAGGCACTTCACGACCGGTCATGAGACCTCCACGACTGGTCGTGACCTGTCCACGACTAGTCGTGAGGAGTTAGGAATAGGTGCTGGAGTTTGAGTCGTAGCTATTGAAATGGCCTAGCTATATGTCTTAGAGGGGGGGTTAATAGGACTATGCCAAATAAAAATTTTAACAGTGAAATTTAAATAAAGGAATGATAACACTTTAAACAAATCACAATATGGAAATGTAAAGCAAACTCATATAAAGAGATTGATACCAATGTTGTTCTAAGGACAACCTTGCACCATAAAAACTAAAGGTTTATGGCAGGACAACCTTATTTCTAGAACAAATTGAATATCAAAAACTCAAATAGAAAATGAAATAGCTAGAAATAAATTCTAAACTATTACAACATTCCCACAATGCTTGAAAGGTAAATATTACAACATTCACATCCACACATACATCCCACAAATCTGAATGATAAACGATATAGAAATTAAATGAACATTCAAACCACAAGACACAAAGAATTATTGTGGTTCGCCTGTGTGTACACCAACTGTTCAACAACAGCCACATAGCTACTCCACTCCTAATATCCTCACATAGGGGATATCAGCGTTCACTATTAAAATAGGTTTCATAGGTTCACCTAAAACCTTCACAATTGTGTCTTTTTAACTTGGACTTACACAATCCAAAAAACCACTTTCTGAGTTGTCTAGCTCTCTTCAGATAACCAACATAATGAGATTTTTCTGACGAATCTCAAAAGAAAACCAAAAAGAATAGAAGATTTACACAAATGTAAAATACCTGGATTTCTCCTTTTATAGCAGCCCGGTAGAACCAATCGAAGTAGAAGTTCGAATATAGAAGTTCAATGTCCAATACTCACTTCAAAAATGGTTCTAGGTTCTAATTAATTTTAAATTAAACCAAATTGGGCGTAGCACTATTTGATTTTGATTCCAAGAAGACGGAATACAGTAATTCCTCTTTTCAAATAAGATTGGAATATAGGAACAAAATCAAATAAGAAAAGCTAACAAAAGAGAATATTAAATATGCATAATGAAGCTTAAAATGAACATAAACTTATCTCAGAGTGGAGCTTTGAATTTTCTTGAATTGAGTTGATAACAAACTCTGAAATTCATGTTCTATTTATAGATGCAAAAATATCATCTACGACTGGTCTTGGGAACCCTTCGACTGGTCGTAGAACCAACAATATTTTGAAATTTTGAGCGCGATCTTAAAAAACCATTTTATGACTAGTCTTACGATTTCTACGACTGGCCTTAGACCACCTACGGCCAGTCGTATCTGTAAGTGCTATGGTGTCATGCTCCTTTGATTGTCAAATTTTGTTGTGCTAAAACCTCTATCCGTGTCTTGTATTTGTATGTTGATATATATATGATCAAGACACTGCATCACAATGGTTCAAGACATGTACGATGCTCTGCTTCAAGAATTGTAAAGTCATGCACTTTAAGCATCAATGTTCAGAGCTACATCGATAAGAAGAGTACATTTCAAGACTTAAGTACATTTCAAGACTAAAGTACATTTCAAGACTCAAGTACAACTCAAGATGAAGTTTAAGTTCAAGCTTTCGAAGATCTCAAGATCAAGCTATATCAAGATAGAGATCTCAAGCTTCATAATGTTCCAAGGTCAACTTACATCCGAAAGGATGAAGTTCAATATTCATACTTCATGTCCCAGGTATGATAGACCTTAGATTAACCTTAAGGTAGGTCATTTTGTATACATAATTCAAAATGAATCTTTTTCTATGAATTTGGTCTATTCTAAGACTAGTCTTGGACCTTGTTCGACTAGTCCTAGCACAATCGACCAGTCCAAGAAATTCCACGACCAGTCCTAAGTTATTGAAGATTTTCAGAATTTTTTGGTTACTATACGATCAGGCCTGGAGACTGTTCGACCAGTCGTAGGGAGGTCACGACTCGACCTTCGACTAGTCCTAGAACTACAACTCAAACTCCAGCAACCAAACCTGGTTGTCTATGACCAGTCCTGGTTCAGCCACAACTGGTCATAGGTGGTCCACGACCAGTCGTAGACTCCCTAAGACTAGTGGTAAAACGGTTTTTAAGATCGCGCTCCAAATTTTCAAAATACCGTTGGTTCTATGACTAGTCGAAGGGTGCATAAGACCAGTCGTAGACGTGATCTTTTCATCTATAAATTGAACAAGAATTTCAGAGTTTTTCATCGATTAATTTCAAGAAAATTCAAGCCTCCACTCTGAGATAAGTTTGTTCATTTTAAGCTACGCTGTGCATATTTAATATTCTTTTTGTTAGCTTTTCTTATTTGATTTTATTCCTATATTCCAATCTTGTTTGAAAAGAGGAATTGTTGTATTCCTTCTTCTTGGAATCAAAATCAAATAGAGCTAAGCCCATTTGATTTAATTTAAAATCAATTAGAACTTAGAACCATTGTAAAGTGAGTATTGGACATTGAGCGTTGATTCGAACATCTACTCCGATTGGTTCTACCGGGCTACTACAAAAAGGAGAAATCCAGGTATTTTACTTTTATGCAATTTACATTCTTTTGATTTCTTTTGAGATTGAGCCAGAAAAATCTCATTGTGTTAGTTATCTGATGAGAGCCAGAAAACTCAGAAAGTGTGGGTTTTTGGATTGTGTAAGCCCAAGTTAAAAAGACATAATTGTGAAAGTTTTAGGTGAACCTGTGAAACCTATTTTGATAATGAATGCTAATATCCCCTGTGTGAGGATATTAGGACTGGAGTAGCTGTGTGGCTGTTGTTTAACAGTTGGTGAACACACAGGCGAACCACTATAATTCCTTGTGTTTTGTGATTTGAATGTTTGCTTAAATTCCTATCTTTTATTATTCAAGTTTGTGGAATGTATGTGTGGATGTGAATATTGTAATATTTTCATTTCATGCAAAGTGGGGAATGTTGTAATAATTTAGATTTAAATTCTTGCAATTTATCTCAATTCCTTGCTATTTATTTATTCCTTTTCGGTTTGAGTTTTTGATTCAAAGAACGTTCTAGAAATAAGGTTGTCCTGCCATAAACCCTTGGTTTTTATGGTGTAAGGTTGTCATTAAAATTACATTTGTTTCGATCTCTCAATACTTAATTATTGAGGCTGCTTTCTATTTAAGCATTATGAATTGATTTCTTTTATTTGGCTATCACATTATTTAATTCCATTGTCATTATTTTAAATTTGGCATAGTCCTATTCACCCCCCTTCCTGGACATATAGCTTGGCCTTTTCAAGTGGTATCAGAGCCTAATAGCTCGTTTTTAAATTCTTTATTTTTGGATTTATTTCCTGAGCTAACGACCTAAGCTATATTTAAGATGTCAAATTTTGATAGCCTTTTAGTCACTAGGCCTCCACCATTTGATGGCTCTAAATATGCCTATTGGAAAGCTAGGATGAGGATTTTCCTCAAATCAATGGATGAGAGCATGTGGCAAGCCACAGTGACTGAATGGACCCCTCCTACCATGGAAGTAACTGGTGTCGATGGTTCAAAATCAAAAAAAAAAAATTCACCTTATTTCTCTTGGACCACACTTCCAAAAAGTGAGAGTAGTGCCAATGCAAAAGCACAAAACGCAATTACTTGCGCACTATCATCGGATGAATTCAAAAGAATTAAATCCTGCGATACTGCAAAGCAAGCTTGGGATATATTAGAAATGACACACGAGGGTACATCAATTGTCAAAAAATCTAAAGTTTAACTCCTCACAACCAAATTTAAAGAGATTCATATGGAGGAAAATGAAATGTTTAGGACTTTTATACAAGATTAAATGACGATGTAAACTCTATGTGGGGTCTTGACGATAAAATCCCAAAAAGTAAAGTATGTGCAAAGATACTACACTCACTTCCTGAACGGTTCAACTCTAAGGTAACCGCGATCCAGGAACTTCGTGATACGGACAATATGAGGGTAGAAGAACTAGTTGGTTATTTACAAACCTATGAGTTAAACTTTAAAGCTCTTAAAGGTAAATCTATCACTCTTAAATCTTCTAAATGTATTTCTCAAGAAAACTCTGATTTAGAAAATTCTGAAGATGATATGGCTCTTTTACCGAAAAAGTTTTACAAGATTTTCAAAAGTAAAAAGAAGGTAGACTTTCAAAAATCAAATGATAAGAGAAGATCTAAATCTAAAACTAAAACTTGGAAGTCTTTGAAAGATAGTCAATGTTACAACTGCTAAAAATATGGGCATTTAGCAAACAAATGTCCTAAAAAGGACAAATCTAAAAAGAAAGGAATGTTGGCTACTTGGGATGAATCTTCTGGCACTGAAGCCTCTTCTGAATCAGAAGATTCTAAAATTGAGTTGGGCAAGGAAGTTAAAGCCCTTATGACTCTAGCCAAGTTCACTTTTTCAGATCATGATGATTTAACTAGTGAAGAAAATCTGAATAGTAATCATGAAAATGAAGAAGATCTTCAAGATGCTTACAATGCCCTATACAAGGAAAGTTGTAAAATTGCCGTAAAACTAAAACTTTAAAAAGAAAAGTTTTTAAAACTCAAAGAAAATTTTGATTCACTTGTTTTAGAAAAATTCCTTATTTCAGATTATTTTGAAAAGACAAAAAGTGATTTAGAATGCAAAACCTCCTAGATTGAAAATCTTAAATCTGAAAATGATAAACTTAAGCTTGAAAACTCTTCACTTTTGAGTTTAAAGGATACATGGAGGCATGCCCAAGGAGATCCAAAGTTTGAAAAACTTTTATCTGAATCTAGAAAATGTGGCGATAGATCTGGGTTAGGCTATGATAAGAATAGACCTTCTAAACAAAAGAATACACCTCCTAAGTTTGTAAGAGGAGAAACCTCAAACTCAAAAGGGAAAAGTATTAATCAAAGTTTTTCTAAAAATGTTAAATCTTTTCAAAAACCTAAAAGCAACTATGTCAAGTATAAAAATCAGAACCAAAACCCTTTAGCGGAAAAAATAGTTGATTTGCTTAAGGAGCTCTTAAAATCTAACTCAGTGGGTCATTCTTACAATTACAAAAATAAAAAGACCAACTATACTCCTAAACCCAAAATAGTTATGAAATGGGTTCCTAAGGTCACCTGCTTGGTTTCCCACACCACTTTCAAAGCAACAAGTCATTCAAAGTGGTACCTTGTTAGTGGGTGCTCTAGGCACATGATAGGTGACAAGGCTTTATTCACCGACCTTAAAGATATGACTGATGGATTAGTCACTTTTGGTGATGATAGCAACTGCAAAATTATTGGCCAAGGGATGGTTCAACTCTATAACCTCCCCTTATTTAAGAATGTTTTATATGTTGAGGGACTAAAATACAACCTGTTAAGCATATCTTAAATATGCAATAACAATCATAGTGTGAAATTTTCTAATCAAGGTTGTGAAATCATAAAAAAAAAGGGTTCTGTAATATTAACTGGTCCCAAAACTTTCGAAAACTGCTACATTGTATGCGATGGCAGCTCATCTAATCAATCGTGCTACACAGTCCATACCGATGAGACAGAATTATGGCATAAACGCCTTGGACATGTACACTACCATAATTTATACAGATTGAGCAAAGGATAACTAAAAAAAGATCTACCTAAATTACAAAAAGTAGATAAAATATGTGATGAATGCCAGTTTGGCAAGCAAACAAGGAGCTCTCACAAAAAGGTGAACTCCAATGCCACATTAAGACCACTCGAGCTACTCCACATGGATCTTATAGGACCTATAAGGACGGAGAGTCGTGGTGGCAAAAATTACATCCTGGTAATTGTAGATGATTTTACCAGATTCACTTAGGTAGCTTTCTAAAGAGATAAATAAAAAAATCCTTAATGAAGTGAAAAGGATTATCAAACGGATCCAAACTGAAAAAAGTTCTCAAGTCTGTAAGATCCGTAGTAATCATGAATCTGAGTCCGAGAATAGCAGTTTTGAGAAATTCTGTAAAGATTAGGGAATATCGCATGAATTCTCTGCACCCAAAACACCACAATAAAATGGAATTGTGGAAAGGAAAAATAGAGTGCTTCAAGAAATAGGAAATGTAATGTTGAATAGTATGAAGCTCCCTAGAAATCTTTGGGTTGAAGTAGTGAATATTGCCTACTATATTATTAACCAGGTTTATACATGTAAATCTAATAATAAAACGGCTTATGAACTTTGGTTTGATAAGAAGCCTACTGTCAAATACTTTCAAGTTTTTGGTAACAAGTACTATATTTTGTGTGACCGTGAAAATCTGAGAAAGTTTGACACTAAAAGTGACGAAGGGATCTTTTTAGGATACTCTTTAACAGTCGGGCATATTATGTACTGAACAACAGGACTGGTGTGATTCAAGAGTCCATTAATGTGGTCATTGATGATCACTTGAATACACCTGCCCTAAGTTCAGATAATGATGTTCTTTTAATTGACAAACTAGATACTTCATCAAATCAAGAAAACTCTGAACTAAGGACTGTCAAAGATCATCCAACCACTCAAATTCTTAGAAACCCTCTCACTGGTGTGCGCACTTGTAGACAATTAGAAGACATATGTAATTATGTGTGCTTTACTTCCCAGATAGAACCGATGAATGTAAAAGAAGCACTTTCTGACGAAAACTGGATAGTAGTTATGCAGGAAGAACTTAATCAATTTGTTCGAAATGATGTCTGGTATCTTATTCCTAGACCTGAAGATAAACATATTATCAAAACAAAATAGATTTTTAAAAATAAGTCTGATGAACTTGGTAACATTATTCGAAACAAGGCAAGACTGGTTGTACAAGGGTACACTCAAATAGAAGGCATTGATTACGATGAAGCTTTTGCCCCAGTTGCTCGCCTTAAATCAATCAGACTTTTTATATCCATTGCATGCTTTAAAAAGTTTAAAATTTATCAAATGAATGTAAAGAGTGCTTTTTTGAATGACGATTTACATGAAGAAGTATATGTTGAACAACCTATAGAGTTTGAAGACCCTATGTTTACTGATCATGTATACTGTCTTAAAAAAGCTCTATATGGTCTGAAACAAGCTCCTAGAGCATGGTACGAAAAATTGACTAAGTTTTTACTAAGTCGTAATTTTCAAATGGGTAGTGTCGATAAGACGCTTTTTGTTAAGAAACATAACAATGATATCTTATTGGTTCAGATTTATGTGGATGATATTATTTATGGATCAACATGTACTAACATGACTGCTGAGTTTGCAGATTTAATAAATCTAAGTTCGAAATAAGCATGGTTGGGGAGTTAAACTATTTCTTAGGGTTGCAAGTAAAACAACAACCTGATGGATTTTTTACTTCTCAAACTAAGTATGCCTTGGACTTGATTAAAAGATTCGAATTTGAGAATGGTAAGAGTTTTGAGATTCCTATGAGTACAACTCTAAGACTCTCAAAGGACTCTATAGGTAAAGATGTGAATCCTAAATTGTATCGTAGCATGATTGGTAGTTTGCTTTATGTAACTGCTAGTAGACCAGATATTGCTTTCAGTGTTGGTATTTGTGCTAGATATCAGGCTAATCCTAAACAATCACATCTAACTGCTGTTTAGCGGATTAATCGATATGTCACAAGTTCTGCTAATTTAGGTCTTTGGTATCGATATGATACTAGTGTTCAGTTAGCTGGTTACACTGATGCTGATTGGGCTGGAAATATCAATGATAAGAAATCAACCAGTGGTGGTTGTTTTTATATTGGAAATTGTTTAGTTTCTTGGTTTAGCAAAAAGAAAAATTCTGTATCACTCTCAACTACTGAGGTTGAATACATTGCGACTAGAAATGCATGTACTCGGCTTATTTGGATGAAACGTATTTTAAGTGATTATGGAATAACATAAGATTATATGGTCTTATATTGTGTTAATTCCAGTGTTATAAACATTTCTAAAAATCCAATCCATCATTCACGTACCAAGCACATTGACATTAGGTCTCATTACATTCGTGAATTAGTGGAAGGAAAAATAATATCTTTGGAATATATATCGACTGAGACTTAACTTGCTGACATTTTCGCTAAACCTATTGACAAAAATAGGTTTAGTAAATTGAAATTTGATCTTGGAATGTTCAATTTAAATTGAATATTCTTGCATACTTGTATCATAGTGTATTTATATTTGATAATTTATGTGTTTAAATTTTAAATTTTTATGAAAATTGCATATTTTAGTGGTACACGACCAGTCGAGGATGTACTCGACCAGTCGTGGTACGACTGGTCGAGGACATCTCAAGACCAGTCGTGGAGCGCGTTGGGTCTTTTAAAATTTAGAGAAAATCTCATCTTCCTGATTTCCTTTTTCCTCTCCAACGAGCCTAGGCCTGACCAGTCGAACCCACCTTCATTGTTCTTCGAGGTTAGTGGTTCTTTTACATTTTTCTTATAGATTCTTGTTAATAGTACTCCATTTTCACTCTTGGAGTATTCTATTTGATCTTTCATTACAATTTTGGGGTTTCCTTTTGAAAAATCTGATCTATCAAAACCCCATTTCAAATCTATTGAATCTTCTTATTTCCATGTGTTTATTCTTAGAAATGGATGCTAGAGGAAAAAAGAAAACTTCTCGTGGTCCATCATCCTCTAGATAAACTCTAATCATTCAGCGTCATCTTCGGTCTCCCGAAGATGATCCCTCTGATGTGTGGGATTTGCGTATACGAAGTGTCATTATTGAGAGACCAGTATCCATTGAACACACTACTCCTTTTGGTATCTTTCCACTCCTCCAAGATGTACGATGGGATAACATTTTACATTGGGGTGGACCTGCATACCAATCTATTGCACAGGCCATGTTTGCATGTATCTCAGAATTCTCTTTTGAGAATTTAACTTTTAAAATTAATACTAGAGAAGGTCCATTTGAGGTTGATTGTCATCTGATTGCAGGGTTAATGGATATACCTGTTAATGAGGAGGGTATTCCTATTCATACTTTAGCTGAAAAACCCTCAGAATCTGAAGAGCATATGCTAACCAGAGATTTATGTAACATGAATGTGTAATGGACTCATAAAGGGAATGCGCTCCCCTCAAGGTACTTGTTACCTTAATACAGGGTACTTCACAGGATTTTTATTTCTAATCTGTATTCTCGTTCTGGTAATAAGACAGAATTAACTACCTTTATGGTCCGTGTTTTGCACTCTGTCATTTCTGATACTAAAATTTGCCTTCCTTCATTAATATGTCATTCCATTATTCAGTCTCGTCTCCATCCAGGTCATAGTGATATTCATTTTGCCTATCTCATGACTGTTTTAGCTAATCACATGCTAGTCGCTATGCCTGTTAGAGAGGCTCCCATCCATCATCTTATTTTTAACAATTCGAATATTAACAAGATGAAATTGGAATTGGCTCGTGGCCAAGTGGATGTTGGTGGTGGAAGAGCTAAAGCTGGGAATGAAGAAGATGGTGATCTTCCTTCTGATGATGTGAATATGGATGATACTTTCGATGAACTTGATTCAGATTCTGGAAATGATCCTAACTATGAGCCATCTGAGTTTGCTACTCGTCTTCGTGCTCTAGAGGAGAAGGTAGAGAATAAGAATGTTGCCCATGATCTTCAGTTTAAATATATGCGCAAGTATCTTAGGTGCTTGAACAAGGGGATGTATAAACTTGATCCTACCATTCCTGCTCCATCTTCAGGATCTGATTGAGTGATTTTAATTCTTGGTCTGTATTAACTTTCATACTTATGTTGGATTGTGCACTTTAGTTGGTTTGCTGACTTTTTAGTTAAACTGGTAAATGGATTGTGAACTTTTACTTGCTTATATATTGTCGATTAAATCCATCTATTACTCCATCTTTTAATCCTTTACATTGTTTCTTCCTTTGTCATTTTGTGACAAAAAGGGGGAGAAGGCTTTTGGAAGCATTTGGTTTGATTGCTTATGGATATGAGTAGTACTATAATATGTGTAGCAATCATTATATTTTTCATATGTGTGCCGCTACTTAGGGGGAGTAAGTATAGATGAATGTTGTGTGCTTGCTAGTTTATGACAACTGGTGCATGATTCTTTATTATGCATGTGGTGCTTCTCTTATTTTTATATGAGTGTGTTTTGTCACAAATTTGACAAAGGGGGAGATTGTAAGTGCCATGGTCTCATGCTCCTTTGATTGTCAAATTTTGTTGTGCCAAAACCTCTATTTATGTCTTATGTTTGTATGTTGATATATATATGATCAAGACACTGCATCATAATGGTTCAAGACATGTACAGTGTTCTGCTTCAAGAAATGTAAAGTCATGTACTTTAAGCATCAATGTTCAGAGCTACATCGATAAGAAGATTACATTTCAAGACTCTTGTACATTTCAAGACTCAAGTACAACTCAAGATGAAGTTTAAGTTCAAGCTTTTGAAGATCTCAAGATCAAGCTATATCAAGATAGAGATCTCAAGCTTCATAAGGTTCAAAGGTCAAATTACATCTAAAAGGATGAAGTTCAATGTTCATACTTCATGTCCCAGGTATGATAGACCTTAAATTGACCTTGGGGTAGGTCATTTTGTATACATAATTCAAAATGAATCTTTTTATATGAATTTGGTCTGTTCTAAGACTAGTCCTGGACCTTGTTCGACTAGTCCTAACACTGATTTGACCAGTCCAAGAAATTTCACGACCAGTCCTAAGTTGTTGAAGATTTTCAGAATTTTTTGGTTACTCTACAACTAGTCCTGGAGACTATTTGACCGGTCGTAGGGAGGTCACGACTCGACCTTCGACCAGTCCTAGAACTATGACTCAAACTCCAGCAACCAAACCTGGTTGTCTACGACTAGTCCTGGGTCAGCTACGACCAGTCGTAGGTGGTCCACGACCAGTCGTAGACTCCCTAAGACCAGTCATAAAACGGTTTTTAAGATTGCGCTCAAAAATTTCAAAATGCCATTGGTTCTACGACCAGTCGAAGAGTGCCTAAGACCAATCGTAGATGTGATATTTTCATCTGTAAATTGAACACAAATTTCAGAGTTTTTCATCAATTAATTTTAAGAAAATTCAAGCCTCCACTCTGAGATAAGTTTGTTCATTTTAAGCTATGCTGTGCAAATTTAATATTCTTTTTGTTAGCTTTTCTTATTTGATTTTATTCCTATATTCCAATCTTATTTGAAAAGAGGAATTGTTGTATTCCTTCTTCTTGGAATCAAAAACAAATAGAGCTAAGCTTATTTAATTTAATTTAAAATCAACTGGAACTTAGAACCATTGTAAAGTGAGTATTGGACATTGAACGTTGATTCGAACATCTACTCTAATTGGTTCTATCAGGCTACTACAAAAAGGAGAAATCCAGGTATTTTACTTTTATGTAATTTACATTCTTTTGGTTTCTTTTGAGATTGAGCCAAAAAAATCTCATTGTGATGGTTATCTGAGGAGAGCCACAAAACTTAGAAAGTGTGGGTTTTTGGATTATGAAAGACTAAGTTAAAAAGACACAATTGTGAAGTTTTAGGTGAACCTGTGAAACCTATTTTAATAGTGAACGCTAATATCTCTTGTGTGAGGATATTAGGAGTGGAGTAGCTGTGTGGCTATTGTTTAATAGTTGGTGAACACACAGGCGAACCACTATAATTCCTTGTGTTTTGTGGTTTGAATGTTTGCTTAAATTCCTATCTTTTATCATTCAAGTTTGTGGAATGTATGTGTGGATGTCAATGTTGTAATATTTGCATTTCAAGCAAAGTGGGGAATGTTGTAATAATTTAGATTTAAATTCTTGCAATTTTTCTCAATTCCTTGCTATTTATTTATTCCTTTTCGGTTTAAGTTTTTGATTTAAAGAACATTCTAGAAATAAGGTTGTCTTGCTAGAAACCCTTGGTTTTTATGGTATAAGGTTGTCCTTAGAACTGTATTTATTTCAATCTCTCAATACTTGATTATTAAGGCTGCTTTCCATTTGAGCATTGTGAATTGATTTCTTTTATTTGGCTATCACATTATTTAATTCCACTGTCATTATTTTAAATTTGGCATAGTCGTATTTACCCCCCCCCCCCCCAAGGACATATAGCTTGGCCTTTTCAGTATCTGACCCAGGACTGGTCGTAGGAAACTAGGATTGGTTGCTGTAGTTCGAGTCATAGATCTAGGACTGGTCGAAGGACTAGTCGTAACCATTCCTACGACTAGTCGAACAGTCTCTAGGACTGGTCGTAGAATAACTAAAAAAATCTTAAAAATTGCAACATCGTAAGACTGATCGTGGAATTTCTTGGACTGGTCGAACCAGTGTTAGGACTAGTCGAACAAGGTCTAGGACTAGTCTTAGAACAAACCAAATTCATATAAAAAGATTCAATTTGAATTATGTATACGAAATGACCTACCTAAGGTCAATCTAAGGTCATTCATACCTGAGACATGAAGTATAAACATTGAAACTTCATTCTTTCAGATGAAGGTTGACCTTTGAACCATATGAAGCTTGAGATCTCTACTTGATGTAGCTTGATCCTGAGATCTTCTATAGCTTGAAATTAAACTTCATCTTGAGTTGCACTTGAGTCTTAAAATACACTTGAGTCTTGAACAAACACTCTTCTTATCGATGTAGCTCTGAACATTGATGCTTACAGAAGAGGACACAATACATGACCTTGCATTTCTTGAAGTAGATTACCATATTGACTTGAAGCATTGTGATGTCGTGTCTTGAACATATATATATCAACATACAAACACAAGACACAGATAGAGGTTTTAGCACAACAAAATTTGACAACCAAAGGAGCAAGAGACCATAGCACTTACAGCTGTTGGACAGTTCGTGAACGAGTCGTGCACTGTTCACACGACCGGTCGAGTAGACTCCAAGATTGGTCATGGCTTAACAAAAAAAATTCTGAAATTTTGCAACAAACTTAGGACTGATCTTGAAATTTCTTAGACTGGTCGAGCCAGTTCTAGGACTAGTCAAACAGAGTCCAGGACTAGTCTAAGAACAGACCAAAACACTTATAAAATAAGCAATTGACTTATGTATCTGAAATGACCTATCCTAATGTCAATCTAAGGTCTTTCATACCTTAAACATGAAGTATGAACATTGAACCTTCTTTTCTTCAGATGATGGATGATCTTTGATGTTCATGAAGCTTGAGATCTTGACACATGATGAAGATTAAACTTGAGATTTTTGAAAGCTTGAATTTGTAGTTCTTGAGTTGTACTTCACCTTGAGTCTTGAAAAAGATCTTGTCTTTCAATGTAGTTTTAAAACACTGGGATTTGAAGCTTACAGAAGAGAACTATGTACTTGATCTTACAGTTCTTGAAGTAGATCTTTGTTCTTGACTCGAAGCATTGTCCCTGTACATGTGATGCATTACCTTGAACATATATGCCAATGTGCTACACAAGACACAGATTGAGGTTTTGGCACTACAAAATTTGACAATCAAAGGAGCATGAAACCATAGTACTTACAATTCCCATGATGGCTGTCAAGCCCAGTAGGATGGATATAATCCCATAGTTTCATGGTCATCGGACCCTCGATGTGCGGTCTAGGCCCGATACGAGGTTTCAAAGTACTCTTAAGAGCGACAGGCTCTTGAGATTTCTCCTAGCTCTTTAAGTTATGGTGAGTCGGTGGTATTAATGGCTTTAGGCCTTCTCATTTGTGAAAATGGCAGCCCAAGCTTAATCTATCGATCATTTAGTTTAGTTCATAATTACTTTTCACCTAAAATATTTGACAGGATTCGGTCCTTGGGTTGTTCTGCCTGAGGTTGTACTTGGGTCTTCGTATGGATTTTTACGAGACATTACACTAGTCCTAACTGAGGAGCAGGGATAATCCAATAGCTGTAATCCAAAGTCTACGCTCATACGTTAGATGATTTTAATTTCTAATACAAGCATTTCTTATGACGTTTGGGGTTAAAAGTTGTCCGGTTGGAACCGCACCATCCGAACTTCAATTTTCGAGCACTCGAGCACTTCACACATGACAATACTGACCAAGGCGATCATGGGGTTCATAATTATAGATTTATGTTTAAAAACATCACAAAATCGGGGATTCGGTCCTATTGTTCATCATTCTTAAGTTTGAGTTCATAATCATAGAAAACTAGGGAATTTGGTCCTAAGATTCATTGTTCTTAATTTATTGTATTTCCTATATTGTTAGATTTTTTTTTGAAATCTAGGAGTACCCATTTCTAGGTCTAAAACTCTAAATGTCCCAAAATTCGATCATTGTATTTTGTATAATCCTCATTCCCAAGGTCCTGGTTATCTCAATACTCCGCTCTGGTTCCACCTGTAACACCCTGAAAATCAACACCTACGTACAAAGACCCCAATCCCGAGTTTTCGCGTGTTAACCAAATAAAATGCACGTGTGACCTTGTTCGTATTCACACTCATTTTACACATGAGCAATCAAAGTAACACAATTCAAATTAGTGGATCCAAAGTGAGGTAGAGATAACAAGATCCAACAATATAGGGATAGCACATACACGTTACAATGTCAAAAGTGGCAACCACCTATGTGAGAATTATAAAAATCACTATAATTACAATAGGGACAGCAAGACAACTACCAATCAGGAAGAAGCTAAAGGTCTACTGGGCATGCCGAGCACACTACTGACTAGTCCTATTCCTGAGTTATCTGAATATGTCAAATAAGAGGAGTCAAATGCCAATACAGTGAAGAAATATCCCCAAGATTGTTACTTGGGACATTTTAGTGATTAGCAGGTTCACAAAAAATACATATAAACACATATTATACACTCAAGGATGTTATCTTTAACGCATCAGTACTAAACAAGTTACACATGTTACCAACACAACAAAGCGCAAGGAATGATAGCATAACAAACAAACAGTTTCCTAATCTATTTGGTAAGTATATTAATGTGATGATGAAATGATGCATGCTCCTCGCAATCCAACACTCCCTCACAAGAGACTTTCATGGCTATTTCACAAATGCCAACACTCCCTC
Organism: Magnolia sinica; assembly: GCF_029962835.1. Taxonomy (NCBI): domain Eukaryota; kingdom Viridiplantae; phylum Streptophyta; class Magnoliopsida; order Magnoliales; family Magnoliaceae; genus Magnolia; species Magnolia sinica. The sequence continues at coordinate 42,126,003 of NC_080589.1, forward strand.
ACAAGCAATTCTAAAGTCAAATGCAACCTATCCTATGATATGCATGATTAGCCAAGTGATTATTAGTCCTAGTTCATATGGCAAGTTAGTGAAACTAGGATACCGCCATTATATCACGAGTAATTATCCGAATCACGCGGTTCATTGCAACATGTGGCAACTCCACACTAGTGTCCATTGATATAAATTAATGCATCAACAAGGTATAGGTCGTCACCCACTACCAAGTATAAACCATCAATTCAGAGGTACGGGCTTATCATTCAAAACTAAATCAATACAAAGGAAAGGGCTTGCCACCCAATTCCATTCACACCTGGTCATTTGAACGGTACTCTGACACAGAACCATTTGCAGGGTAATTTGATGAGGGCCATTCGAACAACATTCTATCACCTCTATCAGTGCTCAATGGTCACTATGGGGAGGCTCGTCACCCCACCTTATGCTGACAGCTTGAATACAGTGTCCCATACCACCATGATCGGCTCATGAGTCTTTGAGGATCGTAATGCACTAATGATTATGAGCAGACTAAATCAATGGTAACAGTGGTGTCCCAGATTCTATTAAATGTTATAAAATCACTAAGCACAAGAATGATCGAGCTTGTATTAGACTAATGCGATCGACTACAAAGGACCCCGGGCAAACTAGCATTGGGTGTAAAGCATCCCGCGTAGCTCCAACTACTGCCAGTCATCTGTGTTCAACTTTGGTCGGTTGTATAAGCCTGGGATAGCCTCCCTAAAGAGGGTTATCCGCATATTTAGATAATTTGCAAAGCTCGATCTACCGTAATAACACAATTCAACAATCCTAGTATTTCTAAGCATTCGACATCAAGAATTTTATAATATTAAGAGTTTCATGTCATTTAAGCATTTCATCAAGCATGTTATCAATCAAATAGAAAATAAATATATTTAATTATTTTAAAATGTCAAGTAGAAGCTTAGGGGTAGATCTTCACCTTAGAGTTAAAATCCTTGACCCCGATGCTGCTCTAGCATCGAGAATTTAGGGAAAATACTCCAAACCTAAATTAAAGTACAAGACTATCATTAATAATGTTCATTTAATCTTAATTAAATATTAAATAGTGAATTATGGCTTCACTAACTCGATTGGAATGGTCTCTTAACTCAGTTCGAGGAATCGGGACTCGGAATCGAAGCACAACTGAAATCCTAATGGAGTCGAGCTCGATTATGGTTCCCACAAGAGTATGGACCACTCCAATAGATAATTGTGACTTAAAACTATAACATACTAAACCTTAACATTAAGGTTTGCAAGAATCGATGGAAATAAAAGGGGGTTTCTAACCCTAATGGCTCAAAATGCAAGTAATGAAAGAAAGAGATAGAAAGACATGTAGGAAACCTCTTACCTAGCAAGGGAGTGGAGAATCCAACCTAAAATCTTCAGATTTCATCCGTGGAAGACATGAGAGTGGGAATAGAGATGAGATCTTGCACGAATTCGATGAGTACGGGGGTTTGATGGCATGATCCGGTATAGAGCCCCACAATTTCTCTCATTTCTCTCTTCTCTTTCTCTCCTTGGATTTGAAAAAATTCGTATGGGAGAAGGGGGTGCCTAAACTAGGCCCTTTTATAGAGTTAAAAGTAATGGAAATGGCCCTAATGACCCTTTATTTATTATACTAACCTTGTAGGGGCAGTTTCCAACCAATAAGACCCACAAGGAGGTGTACAGGTTAATCTATGTCGTAGGATGGTTGGCCATATGATGATCTACATATGGACGTGGTCGGCCCATCATTTAGATGTGTCGATCGATGAGTGTGATTGGAAGTCAGTTCGATGGCCATCGATCATCGATCGAGGTCACGACTATACGGATATGTGTGGGAAAATATCCTTAACTCATACATCAAGTTTGGTTGAAACCCAATGGTCAGAAAGTCACAACTTCGCAAAAGAGCAAAGAGCCTAATTCACTTAAATTTCTAGTTTCTGCCTAGGGCATTTGCACATCCCATGCACCTGACCTTTGGTCCAAGTTGAGTTCTTCTAGACACTATCCTAGCTCAACATTTGTGATGGATGTCAAGCTCGGTAAGACGGTCATTATTCTATAGTTTTGAGTCTAGCAGGCCACTATCGTGTGATCTATATCTAATCTGGTGAATCTGGGCATTTTTGAGATGAATTGGGAAGCGAGATTTCTTGTGCACAATGATTAGGGTTTGGATTAGCTAAATTCATAGTATGGCCTACTCACAATTTGTAGAAATGGTAACTCGGTTCTAATCACCCTAATTAAGGACAATAATTCAACTATACTTAAAGCTATCCGAATTACTAAAATAAACTAAAAAAATAGAAAATATTAATTTAATTAAATATGATGATTCCTAGTATGATTAGAAGAAATTCTTAAGAATACATCAAATACAAAAACTCTGAGATGAAAAAGATATACGCGGTTCATCGACAACATGTACTTGTAGAAAATTTCAATTTCAATTGGTCTATTTCATATAATAATTTTGGTACTTTTAATTATTAGATTATTTTTATTATTTTTGTAGTATTTCATCATCAAGTCTACTTTATCTCCACTAAAATTCATTTCATTTCCAGTTATAAAAACTTTTAAAAATTCTGGGAGTACCAGTTGCCTGAAACAAATGATTTTGGTATAGTTTCCAAAAAGTCCTAAAATTAACCGCCTTTAAGTTTAATTTTTATTTATTTTTTCATGAAAATAGACTCATTAAGCTTCAATTTGAATTTTGAATCACCTCAATTGGAATTGTAAAAAAAAAATGAATTTTTTAAGTCAGTGCACTAAAACTGCCAAAATCCGCACGTGCAGAATATTGTCAAAATTCGGGACGTTACAGGCTGGATGACTGGACTTAACTAAATAGTCGACTAACATGATCACTTATCGCATTGCATTTTTAAGTGCTACTATGTTAAGCAAACATAGATTGTCAAATTTCTTAAGACAAAATTTTATAAGACAAAAGCAATTCAAGATCAATTCTCAAGTATGGATTCACAACAATTCTACATGCCTGAAGATCAACTCAAGATCGGCTTACGAGTAGCTCAAGATCATCTTATGATCAGGACAAGATCGACACATCTTCTTAAAGAAATCGTTGCTCATATTCAAGTCAAAGTTTAAGACTAAATTCAAGACAAGCTGACTCAAATATTTGCTATAACACAGGTGGTATAACCCTAGAAAGGCCTTAGGAATAGGTGCTTTCAAAAATTCTATATTTTGGATTTTTAAAAGTGTTTTTTCTTTAGAATTCGGCCAGCATAATTTCTAACTTCTGATTCAGCGAGCCCAACTTCAAGCTCAAGCTAAATAACAACTTTTGTTGTAAATTCAGCTAGCCTAAGCTTGAAATTCGGCTAGCCCGAGAAAGTTCGGGTGAAATTCAAACAATGCAATCTTTTGGAATTCATGAAAATTTGGCCAGCTAAGTGTTAAATTCGAGTAGTCGAATTGTAATTTTCAGCCAGCCGAATTTTGGATAAATCTTATCCTGCACGATCTGAACTCCGTTGAATAGAATCCAGTGAACTCGGGCTAGTCGAAGCCTATCTTAGGCTAGCCAAAGTTCTAACTTATTTTCCTATAAATTGAGTCTTTCTCTTATTCCAAATTACAATGAAAATTTACTTTAATCATTCTCCAAGAGAGAGAGAGAAGCTCAAGTCCTCAGCAAGCTATTTGTTGGTATTTATAAATTTTATTTTAATAGCTTATTCAATTCCCTTTTTCTCAAGATCATTTTAGAATTAATCTAAGAGAGTAAACTATACTCTTCTTTGAGATCTAGGAGAATTAAATCAAGTAGCATTTGGGTTTTCCATTTTAAAAATCTATAGAACCCTAAACTCTTTTTGTTTAATTGAACATTGCATCATCTACGTTCAAGAAAGAGGTCCTTCTGCCACAAGCTTCTGCCATGTCTTCTACATTTGAACATTAGTATGCTTTCTGAAATTCTTTTTAAGGTTTTGTCTGAGAAAGCCTATGAAAATATCAGTGAGGTTTTGTTTAAGATATCCTGTGAAAATCTCAGTAGGGTTTTTATTGTGATAGCCCGTGAAAATTATAAGGAATTGTATTAAGTTGCTAAGGTAACATTGTGAAAACCTTTTTATAGTGAAAGCCAAAATTTTAAGGGCAGTAATTTTGAGAGTGGAGTAGGTGTGGTCGTTTTAAGCACCGAACCACTATAACACCTTGTGCCATGTGGTGAATGCTTTATTATTTTTTGTGATTGGATGTTATTTATTATTTCATTCTTGTGGTGAATTTTGTAATCATTTTATATACTCTTGTTAGTTTGAAAGTTTGACTTTAAAGACATTCGTGAAATAAGGTTGTCCTGCGTAATATTTTAGGTGAAGGTTGTCATACGAATTATTTGGAATCAAGGTTTTAATACTCAAACGATTGAGATTTTTGTAATATTTACATATTCCGTATTTATTTCGATTATTTGGCATTGTCTTATCCACCCCCCCCCCCTCTAGGACATCGCTAGCTCTCCATTTCAAGTGATATCAAAGCGGGTTGCTCTTTTTATTTTTTTAATTTATTTCCTTGAGATAGATCCAGAGCTATAAGATGTCAAATTTCGAAAGCCTATCTATTAATAGGCCACCTCTCTTTGATGAGTCTAATTATTCATACTGGATAGCTAAGATGAGGATTTTCCTCACATCCATTGATAAAAGTGTGTGGCAAGATACTGTAACTAAATGGATCCCTCTTGTGATGGAAGTAGTAGCCGATGATGGAACCATATCAATGAAAGAAACTGCATACAACTTTTGGACTACTATTTAGAAAAGTGAAAGCAATGCAAGTGCTATAAGTTGTGATATATCGCCAGATGAATTCAAAAGAATCATTTCATGCTATAGATCCAAACAAGCTTGGGATATTCTTGAAATGACATATGAAGGAACTACTATAGTAAAAAAAAATCTAAAATCCAAATCCTCATAACCAAATTTCAGGAAATTTAAATGGAAGAAAATGAGTCTTTTATGGACTTTTATACAAAACTAGATGACATAGTAAATTCCATGTACGGTTTTGGAGATAAAATCCATGAAAGCAAGGTTTGCGCAAAAATATTGCGATCACTTCCTGATATGTTTAATTCAAAGGTTACTGCTATATAAGAATTAAGGGATACAGATATTATGAAAGTTAAAGAGTTAGTTTGTTGTCTTCAAACTTACAACCTGAATTTCAAAGCTCCTAAAATCAATTCCATTGATCTTAAATCTTCTAAATCTAATTCAAAGAAATCTAATATAAATTCTGATTTTGAAGAAAACGAAGATGATATGGCTATGTTAGTAAAGAAATTTTACAGAATTTTCAAAAACAAGAAAAGAATAGATTTTTAAAAACCATTTGATAAAAGAAAAGGAAAATGAAAATTTTGAAAATCTAAAACAAAAGACAGTCAATGTTTCAACTGTTCTGAATATGGGCATTTAGCTTCTAAATATCCTAAAAAGATAAATCTAGAAAAAAAATGCATGATAACTACTTGGGATGAATCATCAGAGTTTGAAACTAATTTTGAAACTGAGGAATCTGACAAGGAAAATAAAAACAATTTGAAAGCCTTCATGCAACGCCTTGAACATTTCAATACCCAAGTATTGAAAGTTCTCGAGCGCTACCAAGAAATTGACTTATATGCACATGTTAAGGATACAAATCTAACTATCCTAACCTTACATCTATTCCCTAACATGAACCTAACCATTGTGAATGATCTCCACTCATAAATCCAGCAATCAGACCATCGATTTTAGGACAAGATCATCCATCAGATAATTCGACACATAAACCATCTCTTAAATGAATTGACAAATAAACCCTTCATTCATGATGATTTAGATATAAGTTTTTTCATAAGAATTACTTAGAAATGTGCCTACTACCATTTAGACCCATTAGATCTCACAAAACTCTCAAATCAGTGATAATTACAAAAATGCCATTAACCTAGACCACTGAATTCTAGATCACATGGTTCCAACATTCCGTTTAGTGTGAAAATTTGTACCATGCCTATGAATCCTAAATTAACTATACACGCCAAATTTCAGCCCTTAGATCATTGTATAAGTAACTCAATCGATAAATCAACCCCTTAACTGTCAATTTTGGCGTCCATCAAGGGTCAGGGGTAGTCTTAGTAGGATATTTACCTTCATCGGTGTCTGTATGATCTTATGGATAGGTTGGATGAGAAATAAACATCACTGAAGGGCCTAAAAAATTTTCAACAATGGAAACCATAAGCCACGCCATTTCATATACTATGGCCCATCTGATCTTTGGATATGCTTCAATTTTGGGCTCAACCCCTTAAATTAGATGGAAAAACGGATGAACGGTGTAGATTTCCTACAAGCATCACTATGGGGCACATTTTTATTAAGTGGGTGCACCAAAAGGTGTGCACTGGCGTTGCACCGGGTAGCAAACCTAGTTAAAAGTCCTTTAACCCGATGAAATACGAATTTGTCCGATTCCCATGTGCAGACTCGAATCAAACGGTGTCCGTTTGCAGTGCCTCGTGGCCTACCATTAGGGACCACTTTAACGATCTGAACCGTCCATCCTAAATCTAGGGTAGATTTTGAAAAGGCCAAGCTATATGTCCTAGAGGGGGGGACAATGCCAAATAAAAACTAATAACAGCGGAATAATAAAGAAAATGATAGCCAAATTAAATAACAATGCAGGAAAGTAAAACAACCTCAAAATTCAGATCTTGAGAGGTTGATACAAACGTTATTCTAAGGACAACCTTACACCAAAAACAGAGTTTATGGTAGGACAACCTTATTTCTAGAAAGGTCTTTGTATTAAGTCTCAAATCGAAGAGGAATACAGAATTAAATATAAACTGAAATGAAATAACTTGTAATTAAAAATGTATTGTTCTAGGGACAGCCATACACCATAAAAATGGCAGGGCAACCTTGCTGGAACAACTTTCAAATGAAATTGAAAAACAAGCTTATAAAGGAATAGCAGAAAGTAAATCTAAGCTATTACAACATTTTCACAAAGCTTGAAATAATTACAACATTCACCACCATACATACATCCCACAAAAATTAATTAAAAGATTAAAAAAATAAATCAATCAACCACAACTCAAAGGTTTATAGTGGTTCGCCTGTGTGTTCACCAACTGTTATACAACAGCCACACAAAAAGCTACTCCACTCCTAATATCCTCACACAGGGGATATTAGCGTTCACTAATATTAGGTTTTCCCAAGTTAACCAAATACGCTTACAATTGTGTCTTTGTATGTGGGCTTACACAATTAAAAACCCCCACTTCTGAGTTTTCCTGGCTTTCCTCAGATAACCAAAATAACAAGATTTTTCTAGCAAATCTTGAAAGAAACCAAAATAATAGAAAGGAATTTACAATATGTAAAATACCAGAAAATCTCCTTCGTTGTAGCAGCCCGGTAGAACCAAATCAAAGTAGATGATTGAATGTCCAAGTTCAATGTCCAGTACTCGATTACAATGGTTCTAGTTCTAATAGATTTTAAATTAAACCAAATAGGGCTTGCCTTAATTGATTTTGATTCCAAAGAAAGGGAATAATAATTCCTCTTATCAAATCAGATTGGAATATAAGAAACAAAATCAATTAAATAAAGCTAAGGAAAGAGAATATTAAATAAGCACACTTAGCTTAGATGGAGCACAGAATTATCTCTCAGAAGTTCGACGAAGATTGGCGTGAATACTTTAATTAAATCGATGATATCTTCTGAGATTCGTGCTCTATTTATAGGTGAGAAGATCGGGTCTTCGACTGGTCTAGAGTGCTCTTCGACTAGTCGAAGCCATAACAGATATTTGAAAGATTAGGCGGGATAAGCTCAGACCGTTCTACGACTGGTCGTAGCCCTCCTACGACTGGTCGTAGGTCACCTACGACTGGTCGTAGGTCCTGCAAAGGTTCGCTGGACTTCGAGTCGTAGATTGTACGACTGGTCGAAGATCAGTCGACACTGTTCCTACGACTGGTCGAACAGATTCCAGGACTAGTCGAAGGCTAACAGATTTTATCCGGAATTTGTAACAAACTTACGACTGGTCGAGGATTTTCTTAGACTGGTCGAAGCAAGTCTAGGACTAGTCGAAGAAACCCTAGGACTAGTCGAAGAACAGACCAATCACATGTAAAATAACATTCGGCTTATGTATCCGAAATGACCTACTTCTAAGGTCATCCTATGGTCAAACAAACCTCAATCATGAAGTATGGACATTGAAACAAGAGACCATGAAGAATGAGCCTTGAAGTCTTGATGTAGACTAAACCTTGAAGTAGCTCAATCTTGAAAGTGGCTTGAGTTTCAGCTTGAGTCTTGAGTTCAGCTTGAGTCTTGCCTTGTACTTTCTTTTTCTTTTCAGCTTGAGTCTTGTGAGCAGTTCTTTCATTCAAGATCTTGAGCTTTGCTTATTGTGAGCTTAGGTTGTTTATGAGAGAGCTTCACTTATGCAAGTTATATATAACAGAGTATAATAGTGATTTTGGCACTACAAATTTGACAACAAAGAGGGATAGAAACTATAGCACTTACAATCTCCCCCTTTATCAAATTAGTGACAAAACACATAACCATGATAAAAAGTAAAACAACTGGTTAATACCTGCAAACAGATAATAAGCTCAAACATATATTCTCCTTGACACCCCACTACTCAAACATATATTCTCCTTGACAACCCACTCCCCCTAAGTAACATAACCAATGCTACTCCTCTCACAATCACATTAACAACAAACCATTCTCCCCCTTTTTGTCACAATATGACAAAGGAGAACTAAATAAAGGAATGAGAGTAAACATGAGGAGGAAATAGAGTATAGCAAAAGAGTCATAGAGATACTCAAGATAGCATCACATATATTCAGCATAAATATTACATTAAGAACAAATATCCAGCATAAAATCTAACTCAAACTCAATCAAACAAGAGCAAAGAAACAAAGTTATTACAACCCAAAAGTCTCATAGAAACTAGTCAGAATTAGAACTTGAAGATGGAGCAGGAATAGAAGGATCAAGTTGGTGCATGCCTTTGTTCAAGCGCCTAAGATATTTGCGCATATACTTGAATTGCAAATCATGAGCAACAGACATGTTTTCCAACTTAACATTTATATCCTCAACTCTACCTTCTAATGCACTCAAACGTGCATCAACATCAGATGGTACAAAATCTGGATCATTAGTAGAGTCAGAATCCAGTTCCTCAAAAATATCATCCATATTAATATCAACACCAGCTTCTTCAGGACCACCATCACCACCACCACCTTGTTCAGGAAGCAGATCCAACTTCATCTTATTAATATTTGTATTGTTGAAGATTAGATGATGGATTGGTGCTTCATCAACAGGCATATCGACTAACATATGAGTAGCCAATACAGTGATAAAGTATGCAAATGTAATGTCACTATGACTAGGATGAAGTCAAAACTGAAGAATGAAATGACAGATTAAGGAAGGCAAACAAATCTGAGTACCATTTGAGATAGCATGGATAACACGAACCATAAAAGAAGTCAGGTCAGATTTATTACCCGAACGAGGATACAGATTAGACACAAAGATTCTGTGGAGAATTCTGTATTTGGGTAACAAATACCTTGCGTGGAGCGCATTCCCTTTTTGAGTCCATTGAACATCCATATTGCACAAGTCTTTAGTTAGCATACGTTTTTCAGCCATTAAGGGTTTATCAGTTAAATTATGAATTGGAATACCCTCATCATTCACAGGAATTTCCATAAGGGCTGAAATTAAATGACGATCAACATCAAATGGCCCTTCTCTAGTAGAAATTTGAAAAGTTAAATTATCCTGTGAAAATGCACTAATACATGAAAACATGGATTGGGCAATGGACCGGTATGCAGGCCCACCCCAATGCAATAAGTTAGTCCAACCTACAGCTTCAAGCATAGGAAGGATGTCAAATGGAGCAATGTGATTGACATCAACAGGATGTTCAACGATAACCTTACGAGATCTAATGTCCCTAACAAATGATGGATCATCATTGGGAACAAGAAGATGACGTTTAGAGATAGGGTTTGATTTGGAGGAAGAAGAAGGACCACGTGAAGTAGTTTTTCTTCCTCTAGAAGCCATTTGCAACAAGGAATTAAAGGAATAAAGAAGTTACAAAGGATTGAGATGAGGGTTTGCTCAAAACAGATTTTTCACAACCCAAACCCCAAATCTCAATGATTTTCATGATAGAAAGCTTCAAGAGAGAAAAGGAAGCAATCTTGACACAAATATGCAAGAAAAACGGATTTGGAACACTAACCTTGAAGAACTTGAAGGATGGGTTCGACGAGTCGAAGTTCGGCTCCAAGGAGAAGAAAGAAGAAATGAGGAAGAAAGAGAAAAATCCCCAATTTGAAGTGAAACCCGTGCTCCACGACTGGTCGTGGGTATTTACGACCGGTCGTAGTACGACTGGTCGTGTATACTCACGACTGGTCGTACAAACCCCAAAAATTCAATTTACTTGCAATTTTTACAAAAATTGAAATACAATCTAGCAAATATATACAATATTATACAAAAAGGCATAAATTATCAATTTAAAATGCACATGCCAAGATCAAATTTAATCTTTTTGACTTTTATCAAGAGGTTTTGTGAAAATATTAGCACGTTGATCTTCAGTAGGAATATATTCTAGAGATATAACATTTTCTTCTACTAATTCCCTTATATAATGAAATCTAATGTCAATGTGCTTAGTACGAGAATGCTGAATAGGATTTTTTGAAATATTTATCGCACTGGAATTATCGCAATGTAATAACATAGAATCCTGTTTAATTCCATAATCACTTAGCATTCGTTGCATCCAAACAAGCTGTGTACACGCATTACCAGCTGCGATATACTCAGCTTCAGCTGTTGAAAGTGATATAGAATTTTGTTTCTTACTAAACCAGGAAACTAGACAATTTCCAATAAAAAAACAACCACCACTGGTTGATTTTCTATCATCTAGATTGCCAGCCCAGTCAGCATCCGAGTACCCAGCTAATTGGACATTGGTTTCATGAGGATACCAGAGACCAAGATTTACAGTACTTGCGACATATCTAATAATTCGCTTGACAGCAATCAAGTGAGATTCTTTTGGATCAGATTGATATCTTGCGCAAATACCAACACTTAGAGAAATATCAGGTCTACTAGCAGTTAAATATAACAAACTACCAATCATACTCCGATAAAGTTTTGAGTCAACATTTTTATCATTAGAGTCTTTTGATAGTTTCAGGGTAGTACTCATAGGAGTATCAAAATTTTTGCCATTTTCAAATCCAAATCTCTTGATTAGGTTTAAGGCATACTTAGATTGAGAAATGAATATTCCTTCAGGTTGTTGCTTTACTTGCAATCCAAGGAAATAAGTCAATTCCCCAACCATGCTCATTTCGAACTGTGATTTCATCAAATCTGCAAACTCAGTAGTCAAGTCAGTACAAGTTGATCCATAAATGATATCATCAACATAAATCTGCACCATTAAGATATGATCATTATGTTTCTTAACAAATAGAGTTTTATCAACAGATCCCATTTGAAAATTATGACTTAAAAGAAATTTTGTTAGTTTCTCATACCATGCCCTAGGTGCTTGTTTTAATCCATAAAGTGCCTTTTTAAGCCGATATACATGATCAGTATTTTTGGAATCTTCAAATCCCATTGGCTGTTCAACATAGACTTCTTCATGTAAATCGCCATTTAGAAAAGCACTTTTCACATCCATCTGATAGATCTTTATCTTTCTAAAACATGCAATGGATATAAATAGTCTGATAGATTCAAGACGTGCTACTGGTGCAAAGGTTTCATCGAAATCAATCCCTTCAATTTGAGTATAACCTTGTACCACTAGTCTCGCCTTGTTTCTAATTATATTTCCACATTCATCAGACTTATTTTTGAAAATCCATTTTGTTCCAATGATGTGTTTATCTTTAGGTCTTGGTACGAGATACCAAACATCATTTCTTACGAATTGGTTGAGTTCATCTTGCATCGCAACAATCCAGTTTTCATCAGCCAGAGCTTCTTTTACGTTAGATGGCTCAATTTGGGATGTAAAACATACATAATTACATATATCCTCAAGTTGTCTACAGGTACGAACACCGGTGAGAGGGTTTCCAAGAATTTGTGTTGTTGGATAATCTTTAACAGTCCTTAACTCAGAATCAGTCTGATTCGATGAAGTATCGGGTTTATCAATGATTAGTACTTCATCATTATCTGAATTAGAGATTGGTGTGTTTAAGTGATCATCAATGACAACATTAATGGATTCTTGAATCACACCAGTCCTTTTGTTCAGAACTCTATAAGCTCGACTGTTTAAAGAGTATCCTAGAAAAATACCTTCATCACTCTTCGTATCGAACTTTCCCAAATTTTCACGATCACGTAAAATATAGCACTTGCTGCCAAAAACTCAAAAGTATTTAACAGTAGGCTTTTTATTGAACCACAATTCGTAAGCCGTTTTATTATTATCTTTTCTAGTGTAGACTCGGTTAATAATATAGCAAGCTGTGTTGACTGCTTCAGCCCAAAGATTTTTAGAGAGCTTCATGCTATTCAACATGACATTAGCCATTTCTTGAAGCACCCTATTCTTTCTTTCTACAACTCCATTTTGTTGTAGAGTTTTGGGAGCAGAGAATTCATGTAATATTCCTTGGTCGGTACAGAACTTCTCAAAATTGTTATTCTCAAATTCAGATCCATGATCACTACGAATTTTACTGATTTGAGAAGATTTTTCAGTTTGAATCCTTTTGAGAACTTTTCTTACTTCTTCAAGGGTTTCAGATTTATCCCTTAAGAAGACTACCCAAGTGAATTTGGTAAAGTCATCAACTATTACCAAGATGTACTTTTTACCACCACGACTTTCCGTTCTGGTAGGTCCTATCAAGTCCATGTGGAGAAGTTCGAGTGGTCTAGATGTGGTATTTGAATTCACTTTTTTGTGTGAGTTCTTTGTTTGTTTGCCTATCTGGCACTCACCACATATTTTATCTAATTTTTGAAGTTTAGGTAAACCTCTTACAAGTTCTCGTTTGCTCAATCGATATAAATTTCGATAATGTAAATGTCCAAGACGTTTGTGCCATAAGTCGGTCTCGTCTGTATGGACCATGTAACATGTTTGATTAGATGAGCTGGATTCACTAATAATATAGCAATTTTCAGACGTTCTACGTCTAGTTAATATTACAGAACCCTTATTGTTTAGTATTTCACAGCTTTGATTAGAAAACCGAACATTATGATTATTATCACATATTTGTGATATACTAAGCAAGTTGTGCTTTAGGCCTTCAACGTATAAAATATTTTTAAACACCGAAAGATTAAAAAGTTGAACCGTACCTTGGCCTATAATCTTGCAATTGCTACCATCACCAAATGTGACTGAACCATCAGTCATATCTTTCAGATCGGTGAATAAGGCTTTGTCACCTGTCATATGCCTGGAGCATCCACTGTCTAGGTACCACTTTGAATGACTTGTTGCTTTGAAAGCAGTGTGAGCAACCAAGCAGGTGACTTTAGGAACCCATTTCATAACTGTTTTGGGTTTAGAAACATAGTTGGTCTTCTTTTGTGTATACTTGTAGGAATGACCTATAGAGTTAGATTTTAATAGCTCCTTGAGTAAATCAACTATCTTTTCAGCTAGTGGATTTTGATTCTGATTAAAGTTGACATGGTTGTTTCTAGGTTTTTGAAAAGTTTTTGAATTTTTAGAAAAATCTTGATAAGTACTTTTCCCTTTTGAGTTTGAGGACTCTCCTTTAACAAACATAGGAGGAGTATACTTTTGTTTGGGAGGTAGATTTTTATCATAGCCCAACCCGGATCGATCGCCACATTTTCTTGATCCGGATAAAAGTTTTTCTAATTTTGGATCACCTTGGGCATATTTCCATGTGTCCTTTAAACTCAGAAGAGAAGATGCTTCAGTTTTAAGTTTCTCAATTTCAGATTTTAAATCAACAATTAGGGAGTTTTTGAATTCCAAATCGCATTTCGATTTTTTCAAAACAATCTGAAATTTGTGATTTTTCTAAAACAAGTGAATCAAAACAATTTTTGAGTTTAGAAAACTTTTCTTTTTGAAGTTTAAGTTTGTAACAATTTTATAACTTTCCTTATATAGGGCATTGTAAGCGTCTTGAAGATCATCTTCATTTTCACATTCACTATTCAGATTTTCTTCACTTGTAGAGTCATTATCTGAAAATGTGAATTTGGCTAGAGTCATAAGAGCTTTAATCTCATTGCCCGACTCAGTTTCAGAATCTTCTGATTCAGAAGAACCTTCAGAATCAGATGATTCATCCCATGTAGCCAACATACCCTTCTTCTTGGGTTTGTCCCTTTTAGGACATCTATTTGCTAAGTGCCCATATTCTAGACAGTTGTAACATTGACTATCTTTCAAAGATTTTTGAGATTTGGGTCTAAACTTCTTTTTGTCATTTGATTTTTGAAAATCAACTCTTTTCTTGCTTTTGAAAATTTTGTAAAATTTTTTAGCTAAAAGAGCCATATCATCTTCTGAATCAGAATTTTCTTCTGAATTACATTTAGATGATTTTAGAGCGATAGATTTACCTTTAGGAGCTTTAAAGTTTAACTCGTAGGTTTGTAGAGAACCAACTAGTTCTTCAACCCTCATATTATCCGTATCACGAAGTTCCTGGATTGCGGTTACTTTAGAATTGAACCGTTCAGGAAGTGAGCGTAGTATTTTTGCACACACTTTACTTTCTGGGATTTTATCGCCAAGACCCCACATTGAGTTTATAATGTCATTCAATCTAGTGTAGAACTCCATAAACATTTCATTTTCCTCCATATGAATTTCTTCAAATCTGGTTATGAGGAGTTGGACTTTAGATTTTTTTACAATTGTAGTACCCTCGTGTGTCATTTCTAATACATCCCAAGCTTGCTTTGCAGTATCACAAGAAATGATTCTTTTGAACTCATCCGGTGATAGTGCGCAAGTAATTGCATTTAGTGCTTTAGCATTTGCACTACTCTCACTTTTCTGAAGGGTGGTCCATTGGTAATATGGTGTGGTTTTCATAGATTTTGAACCATCAACCCCAGTAACTTCCATGATAGGAGGATTCCATTCAGTCACTGTGGCTTGCCACACATTTTCATCCATTGATTTGAGGAGGATCCTCATTCTGGCTTTCCAATAAGCATAGTTGGAGCCATCAAAGGGTGGAGGCCTAGTGACTGAAAGGCTATCAAAATTTGACATCTTAAATAGCTTAAATCGTTAGCTCAGGAATTAAATCCAAAAAAACGAGCTATTAGGCTCTGATACCACTTGAAAAGGCCAAGCTATATGTCCTAGAGGGGGGGTGAATAGGACAATGCCAAATAAAAACTAATAACAGCGAAATAATAAAGAAAATGATAGCCAAATTAAATAACAATGCAGGAAAGTAAAACAACCTCAAAATTCAGATCTTCAGAGGTTGATACAAACGTTATTCTAAGGACAACCTTACACCAAAAACAGAGTTTATAGTAGGACAACCTTATTTCTAGAAAGGTCTTTGTATCAAGTCTCAAATCGAAGAGGAATACAGAATTAAATATAAACTGAAATGAAATAACTTGTAATTAAAAATGTATTGTTCTAGGGACAGCTATACACCATAAAAATGGCAGGGCAACCTTTCTGGAACAACTTTCAAATGAAATTGAAAAACAAGCTTATAAAGGAATAGCAGAAAGTAAATTCTAAGCTATTACAACATTCTCACAAAGCTTGAAATAATTACAACATTCACCACCATACATACATCCCACAAAAATTAATTAAAAGATTAAAAGAATAAATCAATCAACCACAACTCAAAGGTTTATAGTGGTTCGCCTGTGTGTTCACCAACTGTTATACAACAGCCACACAAAAAGCTACTCCACTCCTAATATCCTCACACAGGGGATATTAGCGTTCACTAAAAATAGGTTTTCCCAGGTTCACCCAAAACCCTTACAATTGTGTCTTTGTATGTGGGCTTACACAATTAAAAAACCCCACTTCTGAGATTTCCTTTCTTTCCTCAGATAACCAAAATAACAAGATTTTTCTGGCAAATCTTGAAAGAAACCAAAATAATATAAAGGAATTTACAATATGTAAAATACCTGAAAATCTCCTTCGTTGTAGCAGCCCGGTAGAACCAAATCAAAGTAGATGATTGAATGTCCAAGTTCAATGTCCAGTACTCGATTACAATGGTTCTAGTTCTAATAGATTTTAAATTAAACCAAATAGGGCTTGCCTTAATTGATTTTGATTCCAAAGAAAGGGAATAATAAGTCCTCTTATCAAATCAGATTGGAATATAAGAAACAAAATCAATTAAATAAAGCTAAGGAAAGAGAATATTAAATAAGCACACTTAGCTTAGATGGAGCACAGAATTATCTCTCAGAAGTTCGACGAAGATTGGCGTGAATACTTTAATTAAATCGATGATATCTTCTGAGATTCGTGCTCTATTTATAGGTGAGAAGATCGGGTCTTCGACTGGTCTAGAGTGCTCTTCGACTAGTCGAAGCCATATAAAGATATTTGAAAGATTAGGCGGGATAAGTTCGCATCGTTCTACGATCGTCGTAGCCCTCCTACGATCGTCGTAGGTCACCTACGATCGTCGTAGGTTTCCTTCGGCCCAGTCGTAGGTCCTGCAAAGGTTCGGGACTTCGAGTCGTAGATTGTACGATCGTCGAAGATCGATCCGACACTGCTCCTACGATCGGTCGAATGCATTCCGTGACTAGTCGAAGGCTAATGATTTTATCCGGAATTTATAACAAACTTACGACTGGTCGAGGATTTTCTTAGACTGGTCGAAGCAAGTCTAGGACTAGTCGAAGAAACCCTAGGACTAGTCGAAGAACAGACCAATCACATGTAAAATAACATTCGGCTTATGTATCCGAAATGACCTACTTCTAAGGTCATCCTATGGTCAAACAAACCTCAATCATGAAGTATGGACATTGAAACAAGAGACCATGAAGAATGAGCCTTGAAGTCTTGATGTAGACTAAACCTTGAAGTAGCTCAATCTTGAAAGTGGCTTGAGTTTCAGCTTGAGTCTTGAGTTCAGCTTGAGTCTTGCCTTGTACTTTCTTTTTCTTTTCATCTTGAGTCTTGTGAGCAGTTCTTTCATTCAAGATCTTGAGCTTTGCTTGTTGTGAGCTTAGGTTGTTTATGAGAGAGCTTCACTTATGCAAGTTATATATAACAGAGTATAATAGTGATTTTGGCACTACAAATTTGACAACAAACAGGGATAGAAACTATAGCACTTACAGATTTGACAAAACCCTAGCTTGTTTCTCTCACTGACGAGCTCTTGTGCGTGCACAATCTCAACCACAAATTAGGCTGCGTGCGATAGAATTTTCCTTAAAACAGAAACCTCCACTTTCTTGTGTACCCAGCTACGCAACTAACCAAGAGAGACAGTTAAATCCTTCCCAAATAAGAAGGAAGAAGAACCATTTGTGACTTCGTCGAATTTCACAACTGTTTCCGTCGATTTTCACTCAACTGTGTGGAAAGAGCATCCTCGCAACATCTTAAGGATCTTATGGTCACCGTGGTTCTGATGGTCTAAGAAACATTGGATGGCCAATCCTATAAGACCCGTATCCTAATCTGTACCGCTCCGTTAGCTTCCACGGTCCTTCCGGTCGAATTCCGTCAACCTTCGCACCGTATCCGACGTTTGCGTGCGATCCTAAGACAGGTCCCGCACACTGACGTCGGTTCGACCCGAAACTTGTATCATAGCGACCGCGTTGTCTCCGCGTTCCAACGCCGCGACTCGTGCACCGAACCGATACCCAAGCTAGAAGATGTCGATCTGGGTTTATTCTGAAAAAACACCGCGCATTGCGGATTTCGAGGGAATCTATACAATTAGTCCCATCAATCAACCATAAATGCATCCCTTACCCCAAGTACAACATCCATCCCTCCTTTTCCATAAGTCAACTCTCTCTCTCCCCTCACCATTCCTCCTTTACCAACATTTCAACTTAACCCATACCTCTCCTTACAACCACCACATCACCCATCCCCTTTAATATATTTTTTCTCTTTTTCCCTCATTCTATCTCTACTCTTTTAAGTTCCATACGTCTAACCTTCCCAAGCAATTCCAAGAGCAACAAGTGTGGCCCATTTTCCCACCCTCTCATCTTTCATCCACACCATTAAAAGTCCATCATCCATCGTTAAAAGTCGAGCATAGGAGTAAAGGAGTTCAAGGGATCAAGAAGGAGGCCAACGAGGTGGGTGATCTACCGTTGTTTTCAATTTTAAGGGCCACTCGTTGTGGGACCCACTTGATGTATGTGTTGTATCAATGGAGGGCCCATAGTGGCGGGGTCCCTCCTCTCTATCACCGTATATCTCTCTCTTTCTCTCTTTCTCTCTCTTTCCTTCCTCTCCCTAGAATGAAGTGGGCCCCACCAAATCATGTTAAATCCACTCCATTCATCAATGGTGAGGCCCACCACATTTACCGTCCGGTGGGAAGTCCCACCTGCAATATACCTATATATATATATATACACACGATATATTATATTTATATTATGTTATTATATTGATATACATATATATATACATATAGTTGGTGGGCCACGTCCATGTGGGACCCACCACCATGCATGTGTTTATCCATGCCGTCCAGCGTCCCTGGACGCTGGATGGACGAGACTAACATGGAGTGTGTACACTAACGTGGGTGTGTAAAAAAAAAAGAAAGAAAGAAAGAAAGGTTAACTTTTGGGTGGACCATTTAGGTAGGCCCCACATTGATTCGTGTACTTAATCCAGGCCGCCCATCCTATTTCCCAGATCATTTTAGGTGTTGAGCCGAAAAATGATCTCAATCCGAATTGATGGTGGGCCTTAGCATAGTAAACAAGTTTCTTACCATTAAAATACACCCCGATGTTGCTGTACATCAGAAAACCATTCAATATTGGTCTCGATAGATTTGTATCGAGCCACAGGGGCCAATGGTTGGAGTGGATCTTGCTAATGCGGGCCCCATCTACTAAAAACTGTAGAAAATCATAAAATAAAAAAAACAAACAACAATGAGTAGCAGCACTCTTGCTGCTATCAGTGCACGCAAGCGCTGCCTGCCTGGCTGTTGACGGACGACCGGGCTGGGGCTCATGGCCCCAGTTGTGGGCCCCACTGTGATGCGTTTCAAACATCAATGTTGTGCATTGGGTGGACCCTTAGGGCTGTAGCCTCCCTGCCAAAAATCAGCTGTATACGGAACTCAGTTGGGCCACACCATCTAAAATCATGAGAAGACATGCCCAAAACATATAAAATCATTTGGTGGGGCCTACCTGAGTTTTGGATGTTGCTGAAACTTGGTCTGGACCGTCAGCCAGGTGGGACTCACATATTGGGTGGGGTGGATTTGTGAACCACGTTTCGATGGGCCCCACGCTCACCCCCAGGTCCAAGTGACCTTATAAACAGGTTGGACGTCATATAAGTATCACGATGGGCTCCTGCCCACGTGACCAGCCACAGATTGGTGGCAAATAAATATTTCTGTGGGCCCTACCCCTGGTCCACGTAACCCGTGAACTGCCTGAACGGCAAACAAATATTACTGTAGGTCCTACCCTCCTGCGGTCCATGTGACCTTATGAATAGATTGGATGATAAATAAATATTACAGTGGGCCCTACCCTGGTCCACATGAACTTATGAACAGTTGGTTGGAAAATAAACATTATGTTGGGCCCTAGGTTGCTTGGAAAATAAACATTACTGTGGGCCCCGGTCTAAATGACCTTATCAATGGGTTAGATGGGAAATAAACATTATGGTAGGCCCCGCATGGGACCCACGTATGTATGTATTGTAAACCATACCCTCCATTAGAGTGGGCTCCATCATGATGCATGTGTTTCATCCAACTGTCCAACCATTTTGGAGATAATGTAAGGCCCATTGTTGAGGCCCATCTTGATGTATTGGTGGTCCTTGTTGAGGCTCACCTTGATTTGTATAGGGCCCATATTATGAGGCCCATTGTGATGTATGCAAGCCCTATGTGACTAGGCCCATGTTGATGCATTTGTGGCCCGTCATTGAGTCCCACCTTGATATGTACATACGAGACCCATGTATGAGGCCCATTTGATGTACTGGAGGCCTATGGGTTAGGGCCCAATAGGACGTACATAAGGCCCATTGTAGTGTGATTCCACCATGGTATATATATTGATTTTATAGTGGTTTATACCTTGGGAGCAATGATGGTTTGACGTCCACATTGAATGGATAATGTTGGTTAAATGTCCGTATTATAACTCTCCCTAAGGTCCACTGATAGGCCCATACTTGTAGTAAGTAGGCCGTCTAGGCCCATCTCCGTTATACTCAGAACCCATCTCTTTATACATGTTTAGTATAAATCCATGATTCATGATCATTCGCATCATATGTATGTCTGATGTGAGGAGTGACCGATCATAGCATATGCCTTCGGGCGGACTGTTTATGGGCTCCCTGATAGGCGGAGTTGCCCCATATAAGTGCATGGTACACGCAGGACTGTTGGATGACTGATAGTGTGACTCATGCACTTGCATTTGTGTGGTTGTAGTTACTGTATGCCCTAGAGACATCAGGGCCATAGGCTCCACAGACACATTGTGGATGGCAAGATTGGATACCCAAAATATTTAGTTCTAGCATGCGGGTGCAATAGATGTCCCTGGGTGAAAATCCCTAAACCCGATGGTACTAGAGGATGACTCTAACGTCGAGATCGAGTGTATACACGAGCTCACGAGGGCCGTATACCAATAGGCTGTGTCTCCCACTGTGTCATGGTCGGTTGGAAAGGAGTGTGACCTTACACGCCTGAGTGAGGGGGCAAGTTCTAGGTTGAGTTTGACCAGTTTGAGGAATCGGTCTACTATCGACGAGCCGGGCCTGATATTGGCAGGCGGATAGTGAGGTCTCTTCCACCCTCCTAGTTGTGCATCCGGATAGGGGCGGTAAGCTAGTGTAGAGTGTACTTGACCCCGATGATTATCCATACAGAGAACCGCACTGATTTGAAGTTCTAGCGAGGAGCTGCATTGATATGTGGATGAGGATTAACATGCTTGAATTGCATTCTGCATCGCATGGCCTTGATGTGGCCGATCGTATTCATGATTTGCACCGCATGGCCTTGGTATGGCTGATTGCATACATGTGTTCATCTACATCATCGTGCATTACTCTGATCTTGCATTCTGAGCACGCTTATATTGCGCACACACTTACACCACCCCCTAAGCTTTCTATAAGCTTTTGCACGATTGATGCGTGCAGGTGACGCCAGGACGCAGCCGTAGCCTCGTCAGAGTTGGAGCATGCAGTCGAGATTTTGGAGTTCCTGTTATTATCATTACCTTGTATTTTCCTCTTACTCGCACTGTTCTTAAAAGTTTTTTTATCATAGTGGATTTTGTGATGGTGTTCTTATGTTTATTGTTCGTGGGTTATGCTTTTGGTTATGCTCATTACAATTAAACTGATGATTTGAAATCCTCCTTATAGCATCCCAGGATCGAAACCTGGTGTATGGGTGCTGGGAGCCGAGAATGAGGTACCACGAAGGCTGTCGGCACCAGATTCGGCGATCGGAAATTTTGTGAGCCCGATTTTCGAGTTTGAGGCATGACAGAAGATGGTATCAGAGCATAACTTGGGAATAACCGAGAATAGCATTATAAGTTTGCTATGAGTTTAGGGCAATTAAGTTCCGAGTGCGAAACCTACCGTTTGAGTTCCCTAATGTGCGATTCTCAAGGTTGATTGGCGTCATTGTTCTTTCCTATAGGACATGCCGCCCAGGAGAGTGACCCGAGCGCACCCCGCTCCACCAACTGAAGCTCTAGCTTTACCACCTGCGCCTCCTATTCCACCGCCCTAGATCCTTGCTCCCCTGCCTGAGGATGACGTTCCTCCACCCGAGGCTGGTGCCGACCCGACCATGCCTGTGAGTGCCTCACAGCTACAGCAGATGTTGTAGGCTGTGACTGCTGCGCTTCAGGGGCAGGATAGGTGCCTAGTTGTTTCTCCAGCCCAGGCCGAGCAGGAGCGCGTGAGCGTCCCACTTTGAGAGTTCCGACAGCTTGATCCTCCATGTTTCCAGGGCGAGCCAGATCCGACAGCAGTTGAGAGATGGCGCTCTGATGTGGAGAAGATCTTCGATACCATGTCATGTACGACCGAGCAGCGAGTTCGGTTGGTAGTGTTTCTTTTCCAGGGCGAGGCCGAGCACTGGTGGACCTCTGTTACCCGCGTCGCAGGACCTGACTATGTCTGGACATGGGAGGACTTTATTGACCGATTCGAGGAGCAGTACTTCCTTGACCATATTCGACGTTAGAGGGCACTAGAGTTCGAGACTCTGGTGCAGGGGGATATGACCGTGGCACAGTACGCGGCCCGTTTCGTAGCACTATCGAGGTTCGCACCATATATGGTTGATGATAAGGAGCGGAAGGCCCGCCGTTTCGAGAACGACTTGCGTTACGATCTTCGAGGCCGTGTGATTGGGCATAAGCTCCCTACTTTCCAGGCAGTAGTGCGGAGGGCTCAGATCTACGAGACTGAGTGGCCTAGCTCGTAAGCCGATAGAGATTAGAGGAGGGGTCAGAAGAGGTAGGCCCCCTTCAGTAGTACCCAGCAGCAGCGACAACCACAGAGGTAGAGGAGTCACCCACCGGTCAGATCACCAGTAGCACTGTCGGCACCCACAGCGGCAAAACCGCAGAGACAGCTTTCTGACACTTGCTATGGATGCAGTGGGATAGGACACCGTAGGTGGGAGTGTCCCCGACCTCGGCAGCAGCAGCCGAGAGCATCACAGCAGCCTCCACAGTAGCAGTCGAGAGTACCACAGCAGCCTCCGCAACAACAGCGACAGCAGATTCCACCACCGAGGCCCCCTCAGCAGCAGCACCACCCTCTGAGACCCCAGCAGCAGAGGCAGCAGTTTTGATCGCCTCAGCGACATCAGCAGCAGCACCATCAGGGACCTCAGAGGGGACAGACACCTCCCCAGCCAGCTCAGGCCAGGTTCTACGCGACTCAGCAGGACCCGCAGTCATCCGGAGGAGTCGTCGAGGGTATACCTCCTGTCTCTTCATGCATTGCCCGAGTATTATTTGATTCTGGTGCTTCTCACTCATTCATGTCCGAGGATTTCTGCCGATCGACTGGATTGTCGACAGAGTCTGCTAGTGAGAGGTTGATCATATCGACGCCCTTGAGGAGGACCGCAGTATTGGGTCGTTTCTATTTATCTTGCCCGGTTCTGGTCGGTGATATCTTTTTACCCGCTGACTTATTTGTGTTGTCAATGACAAATTTTAATGTTATTTTGGGCATGGATTGGCTTGCTGAGTACCACGCTATCTTGGACTGTTCTGTGAGGATAGTCACGTTCTACATACCAGGCTTGTCGCAGTTTCAATTCGTCGCAGAGCCCCGAGGAGAGCCGTTATCTTGTTTAATATCCTGCGCCATTGAGGAGCCTATTGCCATTTGTATTGATCAATGGCCGGTTGTTTGCGACTTCCCCGACGTGTTCCAGGAGATTCCGGGATTGCCACCGCGCCGTCATATTGAGTTTGAGATCGATCTTGTGCCTGGTACCGCGCCTATCTTGAAGGCCCCGTACCGTATGACACCGATGGAGTTGAGTGAGCTGCAGCGTCAGTTAGAAGAGTTACGTGAGTTGAGATTTATTAATCCGAGTAGTTCTCCATGGGGAGTGCCGGTACTCTTCGTTAAGAAGAAGGATGACTCGTTGAGGCTCTGTGTAGATTGCCATGAGCTCAACCGGGTCACGATTAAGAATAAGTACCCGCTCTCGAGGATAGATAATTTGTTTGATCAGCTGCAGGGTGCACAGTTCTTTTCAAAGATTGACCTGCGTTTCGGTTACCATCAAATTCGTGTCCGAGAGGAGAATATCCCGAAGATGGCTTTCAGGACGCGTTATGGTCATTTTGAGTTTCAGGTCATGTCCTTCGGACTGACCAATGCACTCGCGGTCTTCATGCAGTTGATAAATGAGGTCTTTCGTTCATATCTCGATCAGTTCGTTGTGGCCTTCATCGATGACATTCTGATATATTTATGGACTCGTGAGGACCATATGCAGCATTTGGAGATCGCTTTGCAGACCCTCCGTGCCCACCAGCTATATGCGAAGCTGGAGAAGTGTGAATTCTGGCAGGAGGAGGTGAAATTCCTCGGTCATGTGGTGATGAGGGAGGGTGTCGCAGTAGACCCCTCGAAGGTTGAGGCAGTGCATCAGTGGGGTCAGCCCACGACTACGTCCGAGATCCGTAGTTTCCTTGGTTTAGTGGGATACTATCGATGTTTCATTGAGGGCTTCTCCCGTATTACAGCCCCATTGACCAGGTTAATTCGGAAGGGCGCAAATTTTATTTGGAGTGACGCTTGTGAGCGAGCATTTGTGGAGCTGAAGGACCGTCTGACGTCCGCTCCTGTCCTCACTCTTCCCTCTGGGGGTGATGAATTTGTTGTATTTACTGATGCTTCGCGTATTGGATTAGGTGCTGTCCTGATGCAACACGACAGACCTGTGGCCTTCGCGTCTCGTCAGCTCAAGGTCCATGAGATGAACTACCCCATGCATGATTTGGAGCTGGCAGCAGTTGTCTTCGCACTGAAGGTGTGGAGGCACTATTCTATGGGGTCAGGTTCGAGCTCTTCTCTGACCACAAGAGCTTAAAGTATTTATTCTCTCAGTCCGAGCTGAACATGAGGCAGAGATGCTGGATGGAGCTCCTGAAGGATTATGATTCTGACCTCCAGTACCACCCAGGCAAGGAAAACATGGTGGCGGATGCCCTCAGCCAATAGCCACGAGGCCTGGTGGCACATATGACGATTCATGAGTGGAGGATGCTCAAGGATATAACAGAGTACGACTTTGATTTTGGTCTACAGTCTCTTATCGTTCAGCTATCGAGCCTGTCGATTCAACCCTCTCTTGTCGCAAGGGTGATCGAGGCTCAGCAGACAGATGAGTCGTTATAGGATTATCGAGCAGAGGCAGCATCTGAGAGTCAGACAGATTGGCAGATTAGTGCTGATGGTGGACTTCGCTTCAGAGGCCGATTATGTGTCCCGGATATTCTCAAGTTGCGTAGAGATCTTATGACCGAGGCACATCGATTGCGGTTTTTTATCCACCCTGGCTCGACAAAGATGTATCGTGATATGAGGAGACAGTATTTTTGGATGGGGATGAAGCGCCAGATCGCTAGTTTTGTGGCCGAGTGTGACACGTGCTAGAGCTTCAAGGCCGATCATCAGAGACCCTCTGGTCTATTGCAACCGTTGAGCATCCCGATGTGGAAGTGGGAGCATGTATCTACAGATTTCATTATGGGTTTTCCAAGGACTCAGCGCGGTCATGACGCTATCTGGGTTGTCGTGGATCACCTGACGAAGTCGGCTCACTTTCTTGCGATTCGTGCGACTTGGCCTTTGGATCGGCTTGCGAGGTTATTCATTAAGGAGATTGTGAGACTGCACGACGTTCTAATCTCGATCGTTTCTGACCGAGACCCGAGGTTCACGTCTCAGTTTTGGAGGAGCTTTCAGAGAGCTATGGGCACTGAGTTGCAGCTCAGCACCGCGTACCATCCGCAGACCGATAGCCAGACCGAGAGGGTCAACCAGATCCTTGAGGATATGCTTCGGGCCTGCGTGATTGACTTCGGGAGTAGATGGGATGAGAATCTGCGATTTGTTGAGTTCGCATACAACAACAGCTATCAGGCGACCATTGGCATGGCTCCTTTTGAGGCATTGTATGGCAGACCGTACAAATCTCTGAGTTGTTGGACCGAGGTCGGAGAGTGGCGTCTCCGAGGTCCCGAGCTTGTGCAGGAGACATCAGAGGTTATTGATATCATCAGGCAGAGGATGCGCACAGCTCAAAGCCGGCAGAAGAGTTTTGCTGATCGCCGGCGTCGTCCCTTGGAGTTTGATGCAGGGGACCATGTGTATCTCAAGGTCTCGCCCATGAAGGGCGTAGTTCGATTTGGAGCGAAGGACAAGCTTGCCCCAAGATTCATAAGCCCTTTCAAGATCACTGAGCACATTGGCGCTGTGGCCTATCGGCTGCCTTACCATCTCAGTTGTCTGGCATCCACAACGTTTTCCACGTCTCTATGCTAAGGAAGTGTGGGTCAGGCATCGTTCCTGTTATTGATTGGTAGCCGTTGGAGGTTCATGAGGACGCTTCTTACATCGAGCAGCTAGTTCGTATCCTTGATCGGAAGGAGCGGGTCCTCCGGACCAAAGTCATCCCCTTAGTGAAGTTTCAGTGGGGTCACCATTCTGTTAATGAGGCATCATGGGAGTGCAAGGCTGAGATTCGAGAGCGTTATCCCCATCTCTTTGATGATTGATCATATGTTATATCATGTATGTTGTCACCGATTTTATTGATGATGCCTTGTTTCCTCTTCTATCATGAGTTAAGTCTGATTGTGATGATTATGTAAATTTCGAGGACGAAATTTTTATTTGGAGGGGAGAGTTGTAAGAATCGTATCCTAATCTGTACCACTCCGTTAGCTTCCGCGGTCCTTCCGGTCGAATTCCGGCAACCTTCGCACTGTATCCCCCGTTTACGCGTAATCCTAAGCTAGGTCCCGCACACCGACGTCGGTTTGACCCGAAACTTATATCATAACGACCGCGTCATTGCCGCATTCCAACGCTGCGACTCGCGCACCGAACCGATACCCAGGCTAGAAGATGTCGATTTGCGTTTATTCTGAAGAAACACCGCGCGTTGCAGATTTCGAGGGAATCTCTACAATTAGTCCCATCAATCAACCATAAATGCATCCCTTACCCCAAGTATAACACCCATCCCTCCTTTTCCATAAGTCAACTCTCTCTCTCTCCCCTCACCATTCCTCCTTTACCCACATTTCAACTCAACTCATACCTCTCCTTACAACCACCACATCACCCATCCCCTTTAATATATTTTTTCTCTTTTTCCCTCATTCTATCTCTACTCTTCCAAGCTCCATACGTCCAACCTTCCCAAGCAATTCCAAGAGCAACAAGTGTGGCTCATTTTTTCACCCTCTCATCTTTCATCCACACCATCAAAAGTCCATCATCCACCGTTAAAAGTCGAGCATAGGAGCAAAGGAGTTCAAGGGATCAAGAAGGAGGCCAACGAGGTGGGTGATCTACCGTTGTTTTCAATTTTAAGGGCCACTCGTTGTGGGACCCACTTGATGTATGTGTTGTATCAATGGAGGGCCCATAGTGGCGGGGTCCCTCCTCTCTATCACCATATATATATATATATATATATATATATATATATATATATATATATATATATATATATCTCTCTCTTTCTCTCTCTTTCCTTCCTCTCCCTAGAATGAAGTGGGCCCCACCAAATCATGTTAAATCCACTCCATTCATCAATGGTGAGGCCCACCACATTTACCGTCCGGTGGGAAGTCCCACCTGCAATATACATATATATATATACACAATATATTATATTTATATTACGCTATTATATTGATATACACATATATATATATATACATATAGTTGGTGGGCCACGTCCATGAGGGACCCACCACCATGCATGTGTTTATCCATGCCGTCCAGTGTCCTTGGACGCTGGATGGACGAGACTAACATGGAGTGTGTACACTGATGTGGGTGTGTAAAAAAAAAACAAAGAAAGAAAGAAAGAAAGGTTACTTTTTGGGTGGACCATTTAGTTAGGCCCCACCTTGATTCGTGTACTTAATCTAGGCCGCCCATCCTATTTCCCAGATCATTTTAGGTGTTGAGCCGAAAAATGATCTCAATCCGAATTTATGGTGGGCCTTAGCATAGCAAACAAGTTTCCTACCATTGAAATACACCTCGATGTTGCTGTACATCAGAAAACCATTCAACATTGGTCTCGATAGATTTGTATCGAGCTACAGGGGCCAATGGTTGGAGTGGATCTTGCTGATGCAGGCCCCATCTACTAAAAACCGTAGAAAATCATAAAATAAAATAAAAAAACAAACAAACAACAACGAGCAACAGCGCTGCTGCTGCTGTCACTGTGGGCCCCACTGTGATGTGTTTCAAACATCAATGTCGTGCATTGGGTGGACCCTTAGGGCGGTAGCCTCCCTGCTAAAAATCAGCCGTATACGGAACTCAGTTGGGCCACACCATCTAAAATCATGAGAAGACATGTCCAAAACATATAAAATCATTTGGTGGGGCCTACCTGAGTTTTGGATGTTGCTGAAACTTGGTCTGGACCGTCAGCCAGGTGGGACTCACATAATAGGTGGGCTAGATTTGTGAACCACGTTTCGGTGGGCCCCACGCTCACCCCCAGGTCCAAGTGACCTTATAAACAGGTTGGACGGCATATAAGTATCATGGTGGGCTCCTGCCCACGTGACCAGCCACAGATTGGTGGCAAATAAATATTTCTGTGGGCCCTACCCCTGGTCCATGTAACCCGTGAACAACCTGGACGGCAAACAAACATTACTGTGGGCCCTACCCTCCTACGGTCCATGTGACCTTATGAATAGATTGGATGATAAATAAATATTACAGTGGGCCCTACCCTGGTCCACATGAACTTATGAACAGTTAGTTGGAAAATAAACATTATGTTGGGCCCTAGGTTGCTTGGAAAATAAACATTACTGTGGGCCCCGGTCTGAATGACCTTATTAATGGGTTGGATGGGAAAAAAACATTATGGTAGGCCTTGCATGGGACCCACTTATGTATGTATTGTAAACCATACCCTCCATTAGAGTGGGCTCCATCATGATGCATGTGTTTCATCCAACTGTCCAACCATTTTGGAGATAATGTAAGGCCCATTGTTGAGGCCCATCTTTATGTATTGGTGGTCCTTGTTGAGGCCCACCTTGATTTGTATAGGGCCCATATTATGAGGCCCATTGTGATGTATGCAAGCCCCATGTGACTAGGCCCATGTCAATGCATTTGTGGCCCGTCATTGAGGCCCACCTTGATATGTACATACGAGACCCATATATGATGCCCATTTGATGTACTGGAGGCCTATGGGTCAGGGCCCAATAGGACGTACATAAGGCCCATTGTAGTGTGATTCCACCATGGTATATATATTGATTTTATAGTGAGTTATACCTTGGGAGCAATGATGGTTTGATGTCCACATTGAATGGATAATGTTGGTTAAATGTCTGCATTATAACTCTCCCTAAGGCCCATTGATAGGCCCATACCTGTAGTAAGTAGGCCGTCTAGGCCCATCTCCGTTATACTCAGAACCCATCTCTTTATACATGTTTAGTATAGATCAATGATTCATGATCATTCGCATCATATGTATGTCTGATGTGAGGAGTGACCAATCATAGCATATGCCTTCGGGCGGACTATTTATGGGCTCCCTGATAGGCGGAGTTGCCCCATATAAGTGCATGGTACACGCAGGACTGTTGCATGACTGATAGTGTGACTCATGCACTTGCATTTGTGTGATTGTAGTTACTGTATGCCCTAGCGACATCAGGGCCATAGCCTCCACAGACACATCGTGGATGGCAAGATTGGATGCCGAAAATATTTAGTTCTAGCATGCGGGCGCAATAGATGTCCCTGGGTGAAAATCCCTAAACCCGATGGTACCAGAGGATGACTCCAACATCGAGACTGAGTGGATACATGAGCGCACGAGGGCCGTATACCAGTAGGCCACGTCTCTCACTGTGTCGTGGTCAGTTGGAAAGGAGTGTGACCTTACCCGCCTGAGTGAGGGGACAATTTCTAGGTTGAGTTTGACTAGCTTGAGGAATCGGTCCGCTATCGACGAGCTGGGCCCGATATTGGCAGGCAGATAGTGAGGTCTCTTCCACCCTCCCAGTTGTGCGTCCGAATAGGGGCGGCAAGTTAGCGTAGAGTGTACTTGACCCCGGTGATTATTCGTACTGAGAACCGCACTGATTTGATGTTCTAGCGAGGAGCTGCATTGATATGTGGATGAGGATTGACATGCTTGACTTGCATTCTGCATCGCATGGCCTTGATGTGGTCGATCGTATTCATGATTTGCACCGCATGGCCTTAGTATGGCTGATTGCATACATGTGTTCATCCGCATGATCTCACATTACTCTGACCTTGCATTCTGAGCACACTTATATTGCGCACACACTTACACCACCCCCTAAGCTTTCTATAAGCTTATGCACGATTGATGCGTGTAGGTGAGCCAGGACGCAGCCGTAGCCTCGTCAGAGTTGGAGCTTGCAGTCGAGATTTTGGAGTTCCTGTTATTATCATTACCTTGTATTTTCCTCTTACTCGCATTGTACTCAAAAGTTTTTTATCATAGTGGATTTTGTGATGGTGTTCTTGTGTTTATTGTTCATGGGTTATGCTTTTGGTTATGCTCATTACAATTAAACTGATAATTTGAAATCCTCCTTGTAGCATCCCAGGATCGGAACCTGGTGTATGGGTGCCGGGAGCCGAGAACGGGGTACTACGGAGGCTGTCAGCGCCAGATTCGGCGATCGGGAAATTTGTGAGCCCGGTTTCCGAGTTTGGGGCGTGACAAATCCGACCCACCTGTAGATATCAGAAAGGAGAAAGGTGGGCCAGATTTAAATCTACCAATAGAGCAGAACTCATCTTCCTAACTGATCCTTGGACAGCAGCGTCTGTCTTAGCAATTCGAAGGGTGATCATAACCGTCCATTTGATAGGCCTTCAGTTAGGAAACCTCTTCCAGAACTCTAGAAAAAATAGAAAACAGAAACAATGTTGTTCCATAAGAAAGTGGGGAGTTGGGTGCGTCCATTTTCTCAGCTGCAAAAACAAGC
Source organism: Magnolia sinica (assembly GCF_029962835.1). Taxonomy (NCBI): domain Eukaryota; kingdom Viridiplantae; phylum Streptophyta; class Magnoliopsida; order Magnoliales; family Magnoliaceae; genus Magnolia; species Magnolia sinica. The sequence continues at coordinate 42,157,190 of NC_080589.1, forward strand.
TGCGTAGCTCTTACGTAGTTGTTCTAGCTACATAAAGAAACTTACGCAGAGAAGTTTCTAGGCTTCGGACCATCTAGAAAAGGATCCTGCTGCTCTGCAAGAAAGAAAAACAAAGAAAAGAAAAAAAGGGGGGAGAGAGATTAAGACGAAGCTTTTCCCAGACTTTGGAAGAATCCCAGTCAGCTTGTTATATGGCCACATCTGGAAGCAAATAACTCATTTAGTGAGCACATTTATCAGTGTAGTATCAATATGCCTAAAAAGGATATCAATGTATAATAAAGTTCATAAAAAGTTCATAGCAGGAAGTTCAGTTAAGGAATAACAACATAAACTTTGGATGGACCATGCCAAAAACCAATATTGGGACTTTTGGCAACTCAATGTATACCATTGCTCTTAATGAGATCTCCAAGTGCCCCCAAGTGCCCATACAAATCAGATTAAATTGAACTTTCATTAATCAAATCATTAAACTCTCCAGATCCATCATGCTTTTGATTATGATTAGCTAACAAAGAGCACAATCTCAACAAACACGAAGAAAGAGGGAGGAAAGAAGGGTGAAATTTCACAATAAAAGAAAATCAAAATACTCCCTAGTGGATGGTTTGTACCCAAACAAGGGTTGCACCGGGTTGAAGAAGAGTATCAAATTCCTACTTATATCATAAACCCTGACAAGGAATGGAGGAACGAGATTCATGAAGTGATCCCAATCAGTTGGTATAAGGCGTCAATGATTATAATGAATCATCTTATAGGGAAATCACTGGTAGAGACAAAAAAGCATAGACAGATGACAGTAAAAGAAAGACATTGCTAGAGACGGATGGAAATTTAAGCATTTCTAAGAGTGCAAAACAAAGAACCAAAAACAAGCTTACAACATAACTACCTAAATGCCCTTTTTTCACTTAAAACACATCTCATGTACCTTTTTTTTTCCATAGCTTAATCATTTCAAATAACTAATTGCAAGAAATTTTTGCCCGTACTCACTCTTGTTAATTAAATAAGTAGGGATGCAAAAGCTAACTTATTTAGTGACTATGTTCGGAGAAAGCTAGAAATTAGATATTCAGAAACAACTAAATGTACAAATATTAGAAGATTAATTGGGCTTAACATATTTTTTGTGGAAGCACAATAGTTGTGGTTGGTTGTAGGAGCAATAGGAGCCTGAACATTGGTAGAAGTAGGAACAAGATCCTATAAAAGAGTGGCAGCTTGAGCAGAAGATTCGTGCACAATGGCCAAACACGAGATTGGTTCAAAAAATAATACCTTTGATACCCATGGGCAAGTTGTATCAACTATTTGTACATTCTTTTCGCTCAACGCCAGCATCTCTTCCACAGCAACTCCAAAAGCAGGTAAAATCACCACATCACCCTTCTCAACAACCAAATTGTTTCTTCATGTCCTCTATAGGAATATTCTTGACGTCCATCTCCTCCAACCTCCACCCCCCCCCCCCCCCCCCCCCAAAAAAAAAAAAAAAGAAGGAAAAAAGAAAACTTAAGACATTTATCAGAGGATTGCGCTAGGCTCACAATATATAAGACCACATTGGCAGATTTATGGCGGTAATTTGGCTCGGCAAAAGAACATGGAATTAATAGATTCTATTGTCAATTAGCGTAGGATATGAGAAACGACATTTAGATTCTGTTGTGATTTATCAAGGGATCCATATTCTACCTTATGATAAACGGTGCAGACATTTCTTGTAGTACAAACTGTAAAATAGGCGTTTCCAACACAATTGTTGCTTCCCCTACTTTATGGTGAAAACTATATTGGATAGGTAAACAATATAAACCTCCCAAAGCTCTTGCCTACACTAAGTAGAAAAGTTTTCAAGAGTAATTTCACATAGAGAACTACTGCTAAACTACCATGTAGGCTTAATCTAAATCTCATGACAATCCATACAATGGAAGGGTTGACCTACTAGAGATGAACTTGTTCCAACCACAAAGCTTTGATCCATTACACTGCAGAACAGACCCAGAGATAATAAGAACCAATTGTGGAGATGTTCTTCACTGAAACATTGAATTCATTACAGACTTAACAGTAGTCATAAATAAATAAGATGAGTTTCTTTATTTTACCACTATTGCTCCTATTCTTTGTAAAAAGGAGTACAATGTTCCTGCAAAAGCAACTGTATTGAGAATCCCTACAAAAAATTTAAGCAAAATAACACACCATTTGTTTTAGAAACAAAGATCTAAATATGTTAGATGCAATACTTAAGCCATTTTTAAAACTCGTACAATAACAAAAAACCACTTGAAATGCATTATCAAGGAAACTGTAGGAAGAACTTAACAAGAGGCCCAGCATTGACTGTCAGAGGTGGCCTAAGTGAAGCTGTTGGAGCAGGAAGCCAAACAAGCATAAAATCTGCAATATGGCCATTACCTAAGAAGCGACATGAATAAACAAGTGAAATAAACTGAGGTAAGAAATAGTCACCATGACTTCAAATGATGAAAGAAACAACAATGTGGTAATAAATTTAAGATAACAAAAATCAATATCCACAATGACACCCGAGAGAAAATCCGGGTAAGCATTATATCTACAAGAAACATCTAGGGTAAAACATACCATGTGAAATTCTAAATAGTGACGGCTTAATATTACATAGAGACGAGTAGACTGATAGCCATTATACACAACAAAGTTCTAATTTTGTGCACCAGCGTCACTAAGAAAAATTGAATAACATATTAAAAGCAATGTAACCTTTGATGATCCTAAATATAGCAGATGATAGTGAGAATATGCCAATGGACTCTGTGTATCAGGTGTTATCGAATTTGACAAATAGAAGAGCATGTCCTGATTAGAAAGACTATTGTAAGATCAATCAATAAGATGGGAGAAGCACCTACATAACTTGTATGTAGCATTCAACTTTTTGGAAAATTTGTAATTTTCCCTTAGTTGTTGTAACTCAACTTTAAGTCCACGGACATACATCCATATGCATGATATGTAAGACAAATTAAAAAGTTAAACATTGTCATTACCTGAGAACTTTGGAGCATCAAAGTCGGTTGTTGCTTAGGGAACTGATTTGGAAGAAAAAAGTGTACCTACAATAATAATATAAAACGTTGCTCAAAGGAACATTAAAAGCCAAGATAACATGTCAACATGATTGCTTATAGATCAAAAGGTGTATAGATGGGAATTTCAAATTAAAACTACAGGAAAACACCACTAGCAAAGATGAGAAGAAAGCACCTCAGAATTAGGAAGAATAATAAAAGTTAAAAGATTTTTGCCTATAGTACTAGTATAAGCAACTCATACAATCATATGGTCCTTAGCAACTTAAAACCAACTAAACTGCAAATAATAGGTAAAAAAGTTAATATTACTAAAGGAGATGAATTAGGTAACTAAAATAGAAGAATCATGTCTTTAGTAAGGTGAAGACAAGTAAAACAGCATTGGAAAATCAATAGTCAACACAACCAAAGCAATTTTCAGTTGAAAAGCAAAAACCAAATCTTCATTTATTTTTCACTAGGTAAGTTTGTCTCCATCCTAAGACCTTAATGTTAAAGCACAAAGAACATTCCATCAAGATACAGGCATGAACCCCAACACCATACCTTATAAGTGAAATAATTTCATTCATGGATTAATTTATTCTTGTAAACTCCACCATGTCCAATGGATCAGCAACTCCCTAGTTCAATTAAAGGAGGGTTGTTGGTAGATGTGCACTCAGTCATTGAACTTTTGTCAAGCAATTATGGGAATTCCATGATTGAACTTTTGTAAGTGAAACAATTTCATGCATGCAACACAAAATTTTGTATGACTCTCACTGTCAAGTTTTTGTGAGTCTTTTTGGTTGAATGTGAACTCCTGCATCTAAGCTTTCCTGTTGCAAGGAACAGATTGGATGACACCACACTCCAATCCTTTTCCCTTCTGGGATATGGCCTATCCACATGGATGCAGTAGCCACTAAGGCAGCAACAGAGATGAGCATATTTCTACCTCTTCTATGTGTCAGGGAATCCAAAACATAGCACAAACACAGTACATGGTAACCTGGACTAAAATATACTTGTTAGATTGCTGAAATTACTACCAAAACAGAAACAACAATTGAAGACAAAAGAAGAAACTCAATAGGTTGAAAGAAAAAAAAAACACTCTATAGTTTAAACTAAATAATCAAAGTCTAACAAAGAAGAATGAAATAATCAAAGTCTATGTCATGCTTTGGTACTCTAGCCAATTTTCCAAATCAAAGAAAGTTCAGCACAATTCAACTCACCAAAATCATTTTTCTTAATGGAAAAATGTGAATTAGACCAAAGATACTGACAGATGTTCTCATGATAGAATTGAAATGGGAGTGACGGGAATCATTATTTCAGCTCTCATTTATTAGAAGTTCTTTAACATACTAAAGTAATTAAGTTCAAATTACCATTTCAATGACCTTTCTCAAGATTAGATGACAAAGCAGTTTTCAAGGAGAACTCAAGCGAGTTTTGTACACAATCATCTTAAACGGTCATTCTAACCAAAAAAGAAAAAGAAAAAAAAAAGAAACAAGAGAACAGAAATAAAGTCCACTTTTAATAAATTAGCAATTCGAGAAACCCATGATCTTATCAAGGACCTAAATGGGAGAAAAAGCTTAAAAATCAAAACCCATCATGCAATCTGATGTTTTAGGCTAAACGATTAAAAACCCAGATCATGAAACCATCAAAAATTCAAATTTTAAGAAGAAGAAGAAGAAAAAAAAGAATTAAAAACTCAAAAGATAGCAGTAACTTGCCTCATATTCAATTTCCTCATGAATGTTTCTCTCCCTGTCAACAGGATGTTAACAAGCAACCCTCAAGATGGCAGTAACTTGTCTCACATTCAATTTCCTCGAGTATCGCTAACCTTCAACTATTTAACAAACCTGACAGCATATAATCATTCATGATATTGAACTCTGATCCAAGAACAACAGTTTAAATCCAAGAAGGTGTTGAAAGTACCTAAGGAATCATATGGGCTTAGAGTGTGTTCAATTAAAAATATTGAAACCAATAGATAAACAACACATGTACAGTAAGATCTAATCACTTTAAGATAGATATAGACACCTATTTCGCGAATATGGTTCAAATAAGGTTTTTCCTGACCTTCACTACAATAGGGGATTCCACCTGCTGCAGTTCTAGGGCAGCACCTACTGTAGTTCAGCTGAATATATGCCTGAACTTGCACCATAAACACAAGTCAATCCTGAACTAAGAGAACCACAAGATGAACCACAAGAAAAGCAAAGCTCCCCTATACAAATACCTGACAATCCCTCTTCTAGGAAATCCTAGATTTGTCTCAGTACCTAAGCAAGCTGAAAATAGGTAACAACAATGCAGTGTTAGCCAAATAAGATAACCTGACCACCATTGAATATACATGATATAGAAATGTAAAGTAGAGAATTTACATGTAACAGATAAGTAGAGAATTGTGTAGGAGTATTTATCCAAGCAGTTTTCTTAAAACTCTAAATCTACGTCAAAACTAGCAGTTGTCTTAAAACTCTAAATCTACATCAAAACTGGTAGAGTCTACTTTTTGTAAAGTGTTCTTATCATGCAGTGATGATCAAAGCCATCAACACATTTGTCACAAACCTGCATTACATCTATCATGTCTAGTCTATAAAAACATTTAATCACACAATTTCTTGCCTTCCAAATAGAGTTTAACTTGAAACATTGAAAAACTTTCAAAAGTTTTGCTTAAAACTGAGAAAAACACTGATTAGTTTATCTAATCCACCATAACCCCCACAAAAATCTACATTGTCCTCAATGTACAAGAAAGAAGCATGTATTACAAATGGGACAATGAAAAGGAAAGAGTATGTGAGGCCCACATCTAATATCCATTCTATTCCATCAGGTCCCACGGTCCTCCCGGTCGAATTCCGGCGACCCATGACCTGTAAATTGTATTTGCGATCATCCTTAAATCTCATCTGTAAACCTGACCTAGATCGATTCGAAACCTATACCTTTGCGACCGGGTTGGCGCCATGGTTCCAACGCCGCGTCTCGTGCGTAAATTCGATGTGTACATCAAAAGTTGTAGGTCGCACTTTATTTAGACCCTTGATCGTGTTTTGGTGGGACCCACCTAGCATGTGTGCACGCCACCCTAGGAAGCATGACATCATGCATCCATGATGGCCTAGCTAGCCTAGACCCCTAGCCCCTAGCAAGCATGGGTTCTCTCTCCCAAACTCATCATAACAACACCCTATCCCATGTGTAATTATAAACCCTCTTTAAAATAAAATAAAATAAAATAAAAAACTAATCATTCCTTTCTAGTTACTTTTCTATGATCTTTCTTCTCTCCCTCATTCTTCTCTTTTCCCCAAGCTAGAGGAGTCTTGGAAGTCCCCCATAATCTAGCAACTCCGGCCCCATTTTCTCTAGTAAACCCCTTCATCTAACCCTCAAAACATAATCTTAACCATAGATCTATAACCCTTGTAGCTTAAGGAGCTTGGAGATAGGAGAAACTAAGAGATCTTGTGAGGTGGGTGCCCATTAGAATAGTTTTTAGCTTTTCTTTTTTAGATCTTCCTTTTTCTCATTCAAGGGAGCTTGTGTAGCCTTTTAAAAGATGGTGGAGGTCCCTCATGTCTCCATGGGTGTGGCCAATGGCCCACCTTATGCATGCATGTTCCATAGATGGGGTCATTCTCCATGGACCCCATCATAGCAATTTTTCTTTGATCCATAGTTTATGGGGTCATCTAAACCCTAGATCCTTGGTGGGGATGGCATCCCCACCTTAGATTTGATTTTTTGATCCATGCATGTGTAAGATCTAGCTTGTAATATGTTATGATGAATGTTGTGAGGTTGTGATGATGGAGAGGGCCTCAATCATGGCAGAGCCCCCTCTCCTATGGCTAGATTTCCTTTCCCATTTCTCTATTATTACCTTTTGATGTGTGTGGCCCACTTAGGGACCCTAGGACGTCTAGACCATCCAGCAAGGTGGGATGCCCCTTGTTGTCCATTTCCTAGACATTGGTGTCCCACTTGTTGCATATTTGATGCATGAGAAGGGGTTTTGGTCTGGATGTTTGTGGGGCCCACTAAGGTGGGCCATATCACCATTTTTGTGGAGTATTTCCCCTTTATTCAGTAGTTATGGACTGATGTGTCTAGTTATATCTTGTTGTCCAGAAAATTTTTGGACTGTTTTCTGGGTTCTTTTTCATTGATCTTGGCATGGAAGATTGGACTTATTATAAGCATGCTTTACCCCCATTAAGAGATGATTCTTGGAGGTGTGGACCCCACCTTGATGTATGTTAAATCCCACCTCTAATTGTCTATGAATGGACAGCTAATGGAGCACGCCCAAGGGCGGGACGGTCCGAAATTCTGGACCATCCAGACATGCTTATTGGAGGAAAACACATGTATTAACTGATTTTTGGGGATGATGGGTCAATTTTGTGGACCCCACCTTGTTGTAGTTTGATAGAAGCATGATCACCACCCCTTTTTCCCTCTTTTGGGTGGGCCTGGGCCCACTCCATTGGATGTTCCATGCAGGGACAACAAAAATTGTTCTTTAGAATTTTATTTCTGGACCTTACTATCCATTTTTGTAACTCATGTTTGTGTGTGATGGTGGCCTCCCCCTTCACCCATCTTGTGGCCCACCTTGTGGGGATGCACCTCAAGTGCATGTGGGCCACCTGATTTACCAAATTTTGGGGCATTTTGGAGCTGGGCTAGCAAGCCAATTGTTGGACGTCCAGCTGGGCTGGCCGGACGTCCTCCCCTTGTGGCCCACCTTGATGTAGATTTTATCCAGGCCATCCTCCCTGGTGTGGTCCACTCAGAAGTGGTTCAGTCCCTGGTGGGACGTCCACCAGTGGGGCCCAAATTGGGGTTTATTGTGGCTGGCCATCCAAGCCTCTTGGGACGCCCAGCCCCACCTAGGACGTCTAGGATTATTTTTTTTGGTGCTGCTGGACTTGCAGGCCAGCTACAGCCCCACCTTTATTCTGGTGTCATATCCTCACCTTTCATTTGTTGGGACCCACTATGATAACTAAGGGCCATTATAAAATTTATTTACTCCCAAAATTACTATCTGCTGGATCTCAGTAGGCCCAGGGAGCTGGGTGGGTTAAATGTCCAGCAAGGGCCTTAAAATGTTTTGGATATAACTGGAAAATTTTATGTGGTGAGGCCCACCAGATTGGGGTGTTGTATACTCCTTGAGTTGATTTTTTTCCCTGAGATATCTTTTGGGCTTAATTAGTGCCTTGTTAGGCCCACTTTTAGTTAATTGCTTGGGTCCAAATAATTAGACCAGATTTCTTGGGAGGTCCAGCAGGCCCAGATGGGCTGGCTCATCCAGCCTTGGTCCAGTCCTTGTGCATGGACTGTTTTCACATTATGCTGGACTTGGTGGGCTGAATTGTATGTGTGATTAGGTCCTTGATTACCCACCTATTTTACCTATATTTGGGCTGATATTGAAGGGCCCATTTGACCCAACTTTGATATGTTTTTGCCTATGTGCTTAGGCCTATGGGCTGCCCACAAGGGAATTCATAATGCATGAATTCGGTGGCCATTGTTCGTGGCCCATAGTTTCACTTTTAGGCCCATGACGTTGTGTGAGGGCTTTGGACAATTTTCTTGGGGCCCATTATGTGATATGATATATATGTATTGCTGCTCATTTTATTTTGAAGGTAGTACTTGGACCTTGGGCCTTGCTTTAGGTAGAATCTTTGTTGGGCCGCCTTCTAGGGGACAATGGTGGTTAAATGTCCCTATTGTGGACCCCTCTAGGCCCATTTGTTAGGCTCGTTCTCATCTACTGGTGGTTGAATGTCCACCTTAGACCCTTTGTTAGGCCCATTCTTATTATTTTAGGCCCATAGTATTGCTCTCTTAGTCTTTGTGGGCTACCCCGAATTGTTGGGCCCCCACAAGTAGTTGTGCTCCTTCCATTCCTTGTAAAATTGTCTAAGTACCTAGACCCTACCATGTTATGAGGAGAGTACAACATCATTGCATGGCATACTTAGTTATCTTCATGACCCATTCCCATGTGCATCATATGTGTGCTTGGTTGAGATGTGATTGGTCATGGTTTATGCCATTGGGTAGGATGTTATGGGACCACCCCGAGTGATGGAGTTTCCCCTCTTGAGCGCGCTGTATGCGCAGGACTAATGCATGGTTGATTTGTGTGATTCATGCATCGGGCATTGCATAGCACAATTGATATTCACCCTAGTTTCATCAGGGTCGTAGCCTCCACAGGCATATCATGGATGGCCAGATTTGGACACCAAAAATATTAGTTTGAGCACTCTGGGCACATAGGATGTCCTTGAGTGAAAGTCCCAGAACCTTCATGGTACCAGGAGATGCTCTAACATCGAGACTAAGTGGAAAATATGAGCGTCGATGCCTTTACCATTAGGCCGTGTCTCCCACTGTATCGTGGTCGGTTGGAAAGGAGTATGGTCTTATCCACCCAAGTGAGGGGGCATTTAAGCTAGGCTGAGTTTGACCAACTCGTAAATGGGTCTACTACCATCGAGCCTTATTGGTGATTGGTTGTCCACAGGTTGGTTGTGAGGTCTCTTATGCTCGTTGGGCTGCGTGGCTAGGGAGGCAGCAGTTTATGTGGAGTGTACTTGACCCCGATGATTTTCTATAGTTGAACTATATTGATATGTGGACTTGATATGAGGATTGACAAGATTTCATTGCACATTGCATATGGCACTTGGCTATATAGGCCAACATTGCTTAGCCTTGGGATGGCTGATGGTATTTTACATTGAGTTGCTTAGCCTTTGGTTGGCAGATGGTATTCATGCCTTACATTTGCATAACTTTATTATGGCTGTTGGTATTCATGATCTTGTCGCACAATCCGCATACTCTGATATTACATTCATAGCACTTGTCTTACACACACTTACATCGCCTTTTAAGCTTTCTATAAGCTTATGCATGATTGATGTGTGCAGGTGACACTAGGCAGTAGTAATGTAGGAGCAACAGTGTGCAGTGGAGCGTTCGTTTGGAGTTCTGATTATTAGCCATTGTATCTTTCTTATGCGCCTTGTATTGTAAAAGTTTTTATTCCTAGTGGATTTTGTAATGGTGTTCCTGTAGTTATTTTCATTGGTTATGATCTTGGTTATGCTGATTATGAAACAGACTTATGTTATAGAAATTCTCCTTGTAGGATCCCAGGATCGAAACTTGGTGTATGGGCGCCAGGAGTCGAGAATGGGGTACTACGGAGGCTATTGGTGCCGAATTTAGAAATCGAAAATTTTGTGAGCCTGGTTTCCGAGTCTGGGGTGCGACAGTTGTTGGTATCAGAGCATAACCCGGGAATAACTCACGACAACATCACATATCTGCTTCGAGCTCAGGATAAGTAGTGCCTCGAATGAGTACTCTTTTGATTTGGTTTTCTAACGTCCATCAGCCTTGGACGCCTTTGTTGATTCTGTAGATGATGCCGCCTAGACGAGGCACCCATGGACAAGGCACGAGAGGTAAAGGCACCTGTGGCGCCCGAATGACTCGAGCGCATCCCACTCCATTTATTGTGAATCTTAGTTCCGATCCTATTCCGAAGGTTCTTGTTCAACCTCCAGTTGATCCTACTCCCCCGTTAGAGCCTGTCGTGCCTATGCTAGAGACCCCCGCAATTCCTGTGCCTCCACCTGAGGCCAGTGTAGCCCTTGCATTTCCTACCATTCCAGTCGGAACTGAGCAGTTGCAGCAGATGTTGCAGGCAGTCACCACCGCCTTACAAGGACAAGGCAGACATCCAGTAGAGACTCCTGAGAAGGCAGACCAAATGCGAGCAAGCACTCTACTATGAGATTTTCGTCAGCATGATCTCCCACGTTTCAGGGGTGAGTCGGATCCTTTTAACAGCTGAGTTGTGACACTCTGAGGTGGAGAAGATCTTCGACACCATGCGGTGCACGATGCAACAGTGAGTTCCATTGGTAGTTTTTCTTCTTCAGGGAGAGGCTCAGCATTAGTGGGCATCCGTCTCCCGATCGGCTGGGCCAGATTTTGTATGGACTTGGAAGGACTTCGTGGATCATTTGACCAGAAGTTCTTTCCTGAGCACATTCAGCAGTAGTGAGAGTTGGAGTTCAAGATGCTTGTTCAGGGGGATATGACCGTGTCTCAGTATGAGGCGTGCTTCGTCGCTTTGTCCCAATTTACTACCTATCTTATTGATGATGAGAGATGGAAGGCCACCCATTTTGTGAACAGCTTGTGTCCCGCCCTTCGTAGTCATGTGGTTGGACATTTGCTTATTACATTCGACCAGGTAGTTCAAAGGGCCTTGGTCTATGAGGACGATTGGGCTACCTTGCAAAGGACCCGCGATCAGGGAGGAGATCGAAAGAGGAAAGTGCACTCTGGTAGCTCCCGTCAGCATCAGCATCGTCAGCATATGAGCCGTCCAGGATTTCAAGCTCCAGTAGTGAAGCCGACATCATCTTCGAGTACATTTACTGGACTTTATTTTGGGTGTGGGAGGATGGGACATCGTAGGCACGAGTGGCCCCATCCTCAGCAGCAGCCAAGGGCACCGCAGCAGCTTCCACAACAGCAGCAACAGCGACACCAACACTAACCCCCGAGGCCTCCCCCGCAATAGCAAAGGCAGCAGGTTAGGCCGCCATAGTGGCCATAACAGCACTAGAGACAGCATATGCAAAGGGGACAGGCACCTCCCCCGCCGGCCCATGGAAGATTTTATGCCGCGCAGCAGCTGAAGGACCCTCAGTCATCAGGTTTACTTCCCTTGCCAGCCTAGGGCAGATTCTACACTGCTCAGCAGGACCCTCAGTCTGTAGGAGGGATAGTTGAGGTATTCTTCCTATCCCCACTTGCATTGCACGTGTGTTATTCAATTTTGGAGCATCTCATTCTTTCGTGGTCGAGGAGTTCTGTTGATCGACTGGTTTACCGTCAGAGTCCACTCGTGAGGCTTTATTAGTATTGACTCCCTTGGAGAAGTCTGCAGTTTTGGTTCATTTCTATTCGTCATGCCCCGTTCTGGTTAGGGATATGTTTCTGCCCACGGATTTGTTCGTGTTGCCGATGATCAAGTATGATGTTATCCTAGGTATGGACTGTCTTGCTGAGTACCACGCCTTGTTGGATTGTTCCATTAGGAAATTCACATTCTGCATACCCTGCATGCCATTATTCCAGTTCATTTTCGAGCTCAGAGGAGAGCTGTTGTCTAGCTTGTTGGCCCGTGCAGTAGAGGAGTCAGTGGCTGGGTGTTTTGAGCAGTTGCCAGTTGTTTGTGAGTTCCATGATGTGTTTCAGGAGAATACAAAATTGTCACCACGCCGACAAATAGAGTTTCAGATAGATCTTGTGCCCGGTACTGCACCTATCTCAAAGACCCCGTATCGTATGACACCGATGGAGTTATGGGAACTGCAGGCATAATTGGACGAGTTACGGGAGTTAGGTTTTATTCGTCCTAGCAGTTCACCGTGGGGAGCCCTGGTATTATTCGTGAAGAAGAAGGATGGCTCGCTAATGCTCTTCGTGGATTACCCTGAGCTTAACAAAGTCACTATCAATAACAAATACCCGCTCCCGAGGATTGATGATTTATTTGATAAGTTACAGGGTGCACAGTTCTTTCTAGGATTGACCTGCGTTTTGGCTATCATCAGATTCAGCTCCGAGAGGAGGACATTCCGAAGACAGCTTTCCGAATGTGCTACGGTCATTTTGAGTTTCTGGTCATGTCTTTTGGGTTGACCAATGCGCCCGCCATCTTTATGTAAATGCTATCTTATCTAGCTCCTAGGTTTGTCAAATTTTGTTATGCCAAAACTTCTTGGAATCTGTATCTTGTTTAGTGGTTATCGTAAGATCAACTTCATGTTATCCTTGTCAATCTTGTCTACATTTTAGTACAAGATCAAGTCATGCAAGTACAAGATCAAGAAGTACAAGTACAAGATCAAGAGGTTCAAGAACAAGAAGTTCAAGTACTAAATCAAGTCTTCAAGCTTCAACTACTTCAAGAGAATGATATGTGATGAATCAATCTCACAAGTAAAGTTTGTTTGACCTTAGACTGACCTTAGGGTAAGTCATACAATATCATAAGTCATTTGATAATTTTATAGGTCATTTTTTGACTAGTCCTGGTCATGGTTCGACTAGTCCAGACACCGGCTCGACCAGTCCAAGAATTCCCTTGACCAGTCCAAGGTTTATTATGAATTTTTAGGATTTTTTGTTGGATTGTTAGACCCTCGACCAGTCTTGGAGACTACTTGACCAGTCGAGCAGGCTCGACTCAAAGTCCAGCAACATTTCTAGGTCCCACTCGACTAGTCGAGTGCAGGGCTCAACCAGTCGAGCAGGCCCTCGATCAGTCGAGTGGTGATCTTATCTTATCATGCCAAAAATTTTAAAAAGTTGTTGGTCCTTCGACCAGTCAAGCTGACCACTAGGCTAGTCGAGTAAACAGTATTTTCACCTATAAATTGAGGACGATTTTCAGAGTTTTTCAATACATTCAAAGCTATTCAAGTCACAACTCTGAGAAACTTGTCCCCACATTCTAGAAGCTAATTGGTTAGTATTTAAGATTCTTTTAATAGTTTTTTGCATTTGATTTTGTGATCTCTATTCAATTTTATTTCTTTTGAAAAGGGAATAATGATTTTACCCTTTGTGAGATCAAAATCAAATCAAGATAGTTCAGGATTGTTTTAATCTAAAAATCATTTAGACTTAAGAACCCTTTCATATGTGAGATTGGACATTGAACATCTACATCGAATTGGTTCTACCGGGCTTCATCAGAAGGAGAATCTTCAAATAAGTACATTTCAATTTTTTGTATTTGTTTTGTAAGATTGCCAAAAAAAACTTTTATTTTGGTTTTAACTGAGATAGCCAGAAAATCTCAGTGAGTGGGGCTTTTAATTATGGTAGCCCTTTGAAAACATAATTGTGAAGGTTTTGGGTGAACCCTGGAAAACCTATTTCATAGTGAAAGATGATATCCCGTGGGTGAGGATATTGGGAGTGGAGTAGTTGTGTGGCTATTTACTAATAGTTGGTGTACACACAAGCGAACCACTATGATTGTTAGAGTTGTAGTGAATGTTTATTTTTGTGCATTTATGGTGAATGATTGTAATTTTCTTTATGCACATAAGGTGAATGTTATAATAGCAGTAGAAATTTATTTCTGTTTTATATTTTATTCCTCTGTATCAGTTTGGGATTTTGATACACAGACTGTTCTAGTAATCAGGTTGTCCTACTATAAGCCATTGATTTTTGGTGTAAGGTTGTCCTTTAAACAACATTTGTATCAACCTCTCAATACTTGTGCATTTGGGGTTGCTATTTATTTCTACTATTTAAGATTGATTAGTACTATCTTGTTTAATTTCTTTATTAATTTTGTAGTTAAATTTTAATTTGGCATAGTTCTATTCACCCCCCTCTAGGACTGTTAGCTTGGCTTCTTCACTTTATGCAGCTGATGAACGAGGTCTTCCGGCCCTACCTCAACCAGTTTGTTATGGTCTTCATCGATGATATTCTGGTCTATTCGAGGACCAGGAGGACCATGAGGAGCATTTACAGATTATGTTGGAGACCTTCCGTGCCCATCAGCTATATGCGAAGCTAAAGAAGTGTGAGTTCTGACAGGAGGAGTTGAAGTTCATCGGTCACATGGTGACGAGGGAGGGTTTCGCTGTGGACTCCTCAAAGATTGATGCAGTGCGTCAGTGGGGCCAGCCTAGGAATGCATCCGAGATCCGTAGTTTCCTTGGTCTAGTGGGATATTATCAGCGATTCATTGAGGGATTCTCCCGCATTGCATCACCGCTGACCCGGTTGACATGGAAGGGCGCCGACTTCATCTGGAGTGACACTTGTGAGAAGTTATTTATGGAGTTAAAGGACTGCCTCACGTCTATTCCTATTCTCACTCTTCCCTTTAGGAGTGATGGGTTCGTTGTGTTTACCGATGCCTCGAGAGTTGGTTTGAGTGTTGTCCTTATGCAGCATGGGAAGCCAGTAGTGTATGCCTCACGCCAGCTCAAGGTCCATGAGTTAAACTACCCCACGCATGATCTGGAGTTGGCAGCAGTTGTCTTCACACTGAAGGTGTAGAGGCATTATCTCTATGGGATTAGGTTTGAGTTCTTCTCGGACCATAAGAGCCTGAAGTATCTGTTTTCGCAGTCAGCTGAATATGCGATAGAGGTGATGGATGGAGCTCCTGAAGGATTATGATTTTGACCTTCAGTACCACCTGGGCAAGGCAAAGTGGTGACAGATGCACTCAGCTGTCAGCCACGAGATTTGGTGGCACAAATGATGGTCCGGGAGTGGAAGATACTCGAGGATGTTGCAGAATACGACTTTAAGTTTAGTCTACATTCTTATATTGTTCAGCTATCAAGCTTGTCGATTCAACCCTCTCTTGTCGTAAGGGCGATCGAGGCTCAGCAGACAGACGAGTCATTACATGGTTACCGAGCAGAGACTACATCCGTGGAGCAATCAGACTGGCAGATTGGTTCTGATGGTGGACTTCATTTCAGGCGCTAATTGTGTGTTCCAGACATGCCAGAGTTGCATAGAGATCTGCTGACTGAGGTACACTGATTGCAACTTACTATCTACCTGGGCTCCACGAAGATGTATCGCAATATGAGGAGGAAGTATTTCTGGTCGAGGATGAAGCGCCAGATTACTAGCTTTGTGGCCGAGTGTGTCACATGCTAGCGTGTCAAGGCCGATCACCAGAGACCCCCTGGTCCTTTACAGTCATTGGGTGTTCCAGTGTGGAAGTGGGAGCACATATCCACTGATTTCATCATGGGCATGTCGAAGACTCAACGCGGTCACGATGCCATATGGGTTATCCTCGATTCTGATTCGTGTGACCTATACATTAGATCGACTTACGAAGGTATTCATCGAGGAGATTGTGAGACTGCACGACATTCCCATTTCG
The DNA here is from genome assembly GCF_029962835.1 of Magnolia sinica. Lineage (NCBI taxonomy): Eukaryota > Viridiplantae > Streptophyta > Magnoliopsida > Magnoliales > Magnoliaceae > Magnolia > Magnolia sinica. Next base: position 42,173,312 of record NC_080589.1, read on the forward strand.
ATTGTTTCTAACCGAGACCTGAATTCACGTCTTAGTTTTAGAGAAGCTTCCAGTTAGCTATGGGGTCCATCTTGCAGCTTAGTACCGCGTATCATTCACAGACCGAGAGGGTTAACCAAATTCTTGAGGATATGCTCAGAACTTGTGTGATCGACTTCGAGGGTAGCTGGGATAAGCATTTACGCCTGGCTGAGTTTGCGTACAACAACAGGTATCAGGCGACCATTAGTAAGGCTCCTTTTGAGGCACTATATGGCAGACTGTGCAGATCTCCTAGTTGTTGGATCGAGGTTGGAAAGCCTCGTCTCGTAGGTCCCAAGCTTGTGCAGTAGTCATCAAAGGTAATCGACATTATCATGCAGAGGATGCATACAGCTTAGAGTCGGCAGAAGAGTTTTGCTAATCATCGGCATTGTCCCCTAGAGTTTTTAGTTGGGGACAGGGTGTATCTAAAGGTCTCGCCCATGAAGGGCGTGGTTCGATTTGGAGTGAAGGGCCAGCTTGCCCTGAGATTCATAAGACCTTTCGGGATCACCGAGCGCATGGGCGTCATGGCCTACAGGCTTGCCTTACCTTCTGAGTTGTCTAACATCCATGACGTTTTTCATGTTTTAATGTTACAGAAGTATGGATCAGACATTATTCTTATGATTGATTGGCAGCCTCTTGTGGTCCGTGAGGATGCTTCTTATGTTGAGAACCCGATTCGCATCCTAGATCGGAAGGAGCGGGTTCTCTGAACCAAGGTCATTCCTTTGGTGAAGGTTCAGTGGGGTCACCATTCTGAGGTAGAGGCGTCTTGGGAGGGCGAGGCTGACATTCGGGAGTGTTATCCCCATCAGTTTGGTAAGTGATTATTTGTATTGATTGATTGTATGCCATGTATTACTTTGTCATGTGTTGATTGATATATATGATGATGTTTTTATCTTCCTTCCCTTGTTGCCCTAGTTATGGCAAATTTTGAGGATGAAATTTTTTGTTAGGAGGGGAGAGTTGTGAGGCCCACATCTAGTATCCATTCTATTCTGTCAGGTCCCGCAGCCCTCCTGGTCGAATTCCGGTAACCCACGACCTGTAAATTATATTTACGATCATCCTTAAATCCCATCCTATAAACCCGACTCAAATTGACTAGAAACCTATACCTTTATAACCGCGTCGGCGCTGCGGTTCCAATGCCGCATCTCGTGTGTAATTCCGATGTGTACATCAAAAGTTGTAGGTCGCGCTTTATTTGGACCCTTGATCGTGTTTTGGTGGGACCCACCTAGCATGTATGCACGCCACCCTAGGAAGCATGACATCATCCATTCCATAATGGCCTAGCTAGCCTAGACCCCTAGGCCCCAGCAAGCATGGGTTCTCTCTCCCAAACTCATCATAACAACACCCTATCCCATGTGTAATTATAACCCCTCTTTAAAATTTAAAAAAAAAAACTAATTATTCCTTTCTACTTACTTCTTTCCATGATCTTTCTTCTCTCCCTCATTCTTATCTTTTCCCCTATCTAGAGGAGTCTTGGACATCCCCCATATTTTAGCATCTCCAGTCCCCTTTTCTCTCAAAAACCCCTCCATCTAACCCTCACAACATAATCTTAACCATAGATCTATAACCCTTGGAGCTTAAGGAGCTTGGAGATAGGAGAAACTAGGAGATCTTGTGAGGTGGGTGCCCATTTAGAATTGTTTTCTGCTTTTCTTTCTTAGATCTTCTTTTTCTCATTCAAGGGAGCTTGTGGGGCCCATCAAAATATGGTGGAGGTCCCTCATGTCTCCATGGGTGTGGCCAATGGCCCACCTTATGTATGTATGTTCCATAGATGGGGCCATTCTCCATGGATCCCATCATGGCAATTTTTCTTTGATCCATAGTTTATGGGGTCATCTAGACCATAGATCCTTGGTGGGGATGGCATCCCCACCTTAGATTTGATTTTTGGATCCATGCATGTGTAAGATCTAGCCTGTAATATGTTATGATGAATGTTGTGAGGTTGTGATGATGGAGAGGGCCTCAATCATGGTAGAGCCCCCTCTCCTATGGCCAGATTTCCTTTCCCCTTTCTCTATTATTGCCTTCTGATGTGTGTAGCTCACTTAGGGACCCTAGGACATCCAAACCATCTAGCAAGGTGGGTCGCCCCTTGTTATCCATTTCCTGGACATTAGCATCCCACTTGCTGCCTATTTGAAGCATACAAGGGGTTTTAGTCTGGATGTTTGTGGGGCTCACTAAGGTGGACCATATCACCATTTTTGTGGAGTATTTCCTCTTTATTCAACAGTGATGGACTGATGTGTCCAGTTATATCTTGCTGTCCGGAAAATTTCTAGACCGTTTTCTGGGTTGTTTTTCATTGATCTTGGCATTGAAGATTGGACTTATTATAGGCATGTTTTACCCTTGTTAAGAGTTGATTCTTGAAGGTGTGGACCCCCACCTTGATGTATGTTAAATCCCACCTCTAACTGTCCATGAATGGACAGCCAATGGAGCACGCCCAAGGGCGGGACAGTCCAAAATTTTGAACCGTCCAGCCATGCTTATTGGAGGGAAAACACATGTATTAGCTGATTTTTAGGGATGATGGGTCAATTTTGTGGACCCCACCTTGCTGTACTTTGATAGAAGCATGATCACCACCCCTTTTTCCCTCTTTTGTGTGGGCCTGAGCCCACTCCATTGGATGTTCCATGCAAGGACAACAATATTTTTTCTGCAGAATTTTATTTCTGGACCATGTTGTCCATTTTTGTAACTCATGTTTGTGTGATGGTGGCCTCCCCCTTCAGCTATCTTGTGGCCCACCTTGTGGGGACCCACCTCAGGTGCATGTGGGCCACCTGATTCACTGAATTTTGGGGCATTTTGGAGCTGGGCTAGCAGGCCAACTGCTAGACGTCCAGCAATGGGCTGGCCAGCAGTCCTCCAACCAAAATTACTATTTGCTGGACCTCAGAGGGACCAGCGAGCTAGGTGGGCTGAATGTCTAGTAAGGGCTTTAAAATGTTTTGGATATAACTAGAAAATTTTATGTGGTGAGGCCCACTAGGTTGGGGTGTTGTATACTCCTTGAGTAGATATTTTTCCCTGAGATTTCTTTTGGGCTTAATTAGTGCCTTGTTAGGCCCAAATTTAGTAGATTGCTTAGGCCTAAATAATTGGACCAGATTTCTTGGGATGTCCAGTAAGCCCAGATGGGCTGGAACGTCCAGCCTTGGCCTAGTCCTTATACATGGACTATTTTCACATTATACTGGACTTGGTGGGCTGAATTGTATATCTAATTGGGTCCTTGATTTCTCACCTATTTTACCCTACTTGGGCTAATATTGAAGGGCCCATTTGACCCAACTTAGATATGCTTTTGCCTATGTGTTTGAGCTTATGGGCTACCCACTAGGTCCAACATAATGCATGAATTCGGTGGCTATTGTTCTTGGGCCATAGTTTGCCTTTTAGGCCTATGATGTTTTGTGAGGGCTTTAGGCCATTTTCTTAGGGCCCATTATGTGATATGATATATATGTATTGCTACCCATTTTATTTTTAAGGTAGTACTTGGGCCTTAGGCCTTGCTTTAGGTAGAATCTTTGTTGGGCCCCCTTCTGGGGGATAATGGTGGTTAAATATCCCCATTGTGGACCACTCTAGGCCCATTTGTTAGGCTCATTCTCATCTACTGGTGGTTTAATGTCTAGCTTAGACCATTTTTTACACCCATTCTAATCATTTTAGGCCCATGGTATTACTCTTTTAGTCTTTGTGGGCTACCCCAAATTGTTGGGCCCCCACTAGTAGTTGTGCTCCTTTCAATCCATGTAAAATTATCTAAGTACCTAGACCCTACCTTGTTATGAGGAGAGTACAATATCATCACATGGCATACTTTGTTATCTTCATGACCCATTCTCATGTGCATCATATGTGTGCTTGGTTGAGATGTGATTGGTCATGGTTTATGCCATTGGGCAGGCTATTATGGGACCCCTTGAGTAATGGAGTTGCCCCTCTTGAACATGCTGTATTCGTAGGACTGATGCATGATTGATTTGTCTTATTCATGCATCGGGCATTGCATAGCACGGTTGATATTCGTCCTAGCTTCATCAGGGTCGTAGCCTCCACTAGCATATCATGGATGGCTAGATTTGGACATCGAAAATATTAGTTTGAGCAATGTGGGCACGTAGGATGTCCTTAGGTGACAGTCTCAAACCCTTTATGGTACTAAGAGATGATCCAACATTGAGACCGAATTAAAAACATGAGCACCGGTGCCTTTACCATTAGGCCGCGTCTCCCAATGTATCGCGGTCAGTTGAAAAGGGGTGTGAACTTATCTACCCGAGTGAGGGGGCATTTAAGCCAGGCTGAGTTTGACCAGCTCGTAAATGGGTCTGCTACCGTCGAGCCTTGTTGGTGATTGGCTGTCCACATGTGGGTTGTGAGGTCTCTTATACTCGCTGGGCTGCACGGCTAGGGAAGCGGCAGTTTATGTGGAGTGTACTTGACCCCGACGATTTCCCAGAGTGGAAGTATACTGATATGTGGACTTGATATGAGGATTGGCATGATTTCAATGCACATTGCATATGACACTTGGTTATATAGGCCCGCATTGCTTAGCCTTTGGATGACTGATGGTATTTTGCATTGAGTTGCATAGCCTTTGGTTGGAAGATGGTATTCATGCCTTGCATTTGCATACCCATGTTACGGCTGTTGGTATTCATGATCTTGCTGCACAATCTGCATACTCTGATATTACATTCATGGCACTTGTCCTACACACTTATACCGCCCTCTAAGCTTTCTATAAGCTTATGCACGATTGATGCATGCAGGTGATGCTAGGCAGTAGTAGTGCAGGAGCAGGAGCGTGCAATGGAGCTTTCTTTTGGAGTTCTAATTATTCACTATTATATCTTTCTTATCCGCCTTGTATTGTAAAAGTTTTTATTCCTATTGGATTTTGTAATGGTGTTCCTGTAGTTATTTTCTGTGGTTATGATCTTAGTTATGTTGAATATGAAACAGACTTATGTTGTAGAAATCCTCCTTGTAGGATCTTAGGATCAAAACCTGGTGTATGGACGCCAGGAGCTGAGAATGGGGTACTACGGAGGCTATCGGTACTGTATTTGGCGATCGGAAATTTTATGAGCCCAGTTTCCGAGTCTGGGGCGTGACAGATTATGTGTGGAAAGATAGTACTTGAAAGAAGGAAATTGAAGCTTTTCTACGGATCTCAGCATAAAATGGGTTAGCACAAAATAAAACTTAATAAAGTATAAGCAAACTATCATAAACAACATAAAACAAACTATTCTAGATAGCATAAAGCAAACTATCGTTGTCCTATGAAAGTGATAAACCTACCTATACCTCCATCAAACTAGGAGATCAATCCTGATACACAAGATCAGTCAGAGGTGTGGACATGTCCTCTGAATTAAATTTCTCAAGAAATGGCTTCAACCGATGTCCATTCACTTGAAACCTATTGTCATTATTTGGATTCTCTATCTCAATAGCCCCATGAGGATATACGTTTATAACAGTGAAAGGGCCAGACCAACGAGATCGAAGCTTTCCCAAGAAAATATGCAACTAAAAATTATACAAAAGGACTTTCTGGCCAGTCAAGAATGATTTTCGAATGATGTTCTTATCATGGAACACCTTTATCCTGTCCTTGTAAATTCCAGAGTTCTCATATGTGTCATTCCAGATCTCCTCTAGTTCATTCAATTGTATCTTGCGTAGTGAGCCGACGTTGTCTAAATCAAAATTTAGATTCTTAATAGCCCAATAGGCTCTATGTTCCAACTCCATAGGTAAGTGACAAGCTTTCCCATAGACAACTCTAAAGGGAGACATTCCAATAGGAGTTTTAAATGTAATATAGTAAGCCCATAGAGCATCGGTCAATCAAATTGACCAATCCTTGTGGTCAGGGTTAACTACTTTCTTTAAAATTTACTTAATCTCCTTGTTAGAAATCTCAACTTGCCAACTTGTCTGTGGGTGGTATGGAGTGTATGGAGTGCTCAACTTATAAGAGATGCCATATTTCTTCATTAAGTTTGCGAATGGCCTATTGTAGAAATGTGATCCTCCATCACTAATGATGGCCCGAGGCATTCTGAACCGGGAAAGGATGTTCTCTTTTAAGAATTTAATGACTGTCTGATGGTCATTGTTCCAGCATGGGATCGCTTCAACCCATTTAGTGACATAGTCTACGGCTAATAGAATGTATAGATTCCCATAAGATTGGGGGAATGGTCCCATGAAATCGATGCCCCAGTAAATAAATACTTCGATTATGAGAATAGGGTTTAAATGCATCATATTTCAATGGGACAATGCTCCTGAATTTTGACAACACTCATAAGCTTTACAAAACTAGTGAGTGTCCTTGAACATAGTGGGCCAATAAAAGTTGCACTGCAGTATTTTGGCCATGGTCTGTTTGGTAGAAAAGTGACCACCACAGGCCTGAGTGTGACAGAAGGAGATAACACTTTGGTGTTCATTGTCTAGTACACCTCCTTAAAATCTGATCTGGGCAATATTTAAATAAATACAGATCATTCTAGAAGAATTTGTGTACCTCAGTAAAAAATTTCTTCTATCTTGTGCAGTCCAATGTGTCAGCATGAAACCTATGGCAAGATAATTAGCAAGATCAGCAAACCAAATTGTGTGGGAGATTTTAAACAATTGTTCATCAAGGAACATGTCATTTATGGGTGTTGTCTCAAGGGTATCAAGGGGGTCAAGTCTAGAAAGATGATCAGCCACTACGTTTTCTACTCCCTTCTTATCTTTTATTTCTAAATTAAATTACTGGAGTAGGAGGATCCATCTTATCAGGTGAGGCTTAGCATCATTCTTAGAAAGAAGATACTTGAGCTCTGCATGGTCTGTGTAAATAACGATCTTGGATCCAATTAAGTAGGATCTAAATTTATCCAAAGTGAACATTATAGCTAAGAGCTCCTTTTCCGTAGTAGACTAGTTCCCTTAGGCAGAATTTAGAGTTCTACTTGCATAATGAATAACGTAGGGCCTCTTTTCTTTTCTCTAGCCTAAAATCACCCCAAGAGCATTGTCAGATGCGTCGTACATAAGTTCAAAAGGAAGGCTCTCAAGTCGGGTGACTGCATGATAAGTACAGTGGTTAACATGCCCTTGAGCTTAGCGAAAGCTTCCTGGCATTGCTCAGTCCACTCGTATGGTACACCTTTTGAAGTATATTGCATAAAGGATGAGAGATGTGGCTGAAGTCCTTTATGAATCTCCTGTAAAACCTAACATCTTCTAAGAAGGATCGCACGTCTCGTATGCTTTTGGGTGGAGGTAGGGTAGAGATAAGATCAATTTTTGCTTTATCTACTTCAATTCCCTTGGACGAGATGATGTGTCTAAGAACATTTCCCTTACGAACCATAAAGTGGCACTTCTCCCAATTTAGTACAAAATTCTTTTCTTCGCATCTTTTCAACACATATGTAAGATTTTCTAAGTAATTGCTGAAAGATGGACCAAAGACCAAGAAGTCATCCATGAAGACCTCTAGATATTGCCCCACCATGTCATCATACATTGCTGAAAGGTGGCGGGGGCATTACACGGTTTGAATGGCATCTTTCGATAAGCAAAGGTGCCAAAAGGACATGTGAACATGGTCTTTTCTTGGTCTTCAAGGGCTATCTCGATCTGATTATAGCCCGAATAACTGTCAAGGAAATAGTAATAGGAACGACCAGCTAGCCTCTCCAAGATTTGATCAATAAAAGGCAAAGGATAGTGGTCCTTCCTCGTGATGGTTGATTACTTGCCTCCAAGTGCAGAGGTTCGTAAGTAATATCCCATGAATATAGGGTCGATCCTATAAGGAGATGAATTGCAAGAAGGAGAAAATCAAATGCAAAATAAACTAAGTAATAAAAACTAAATTGATAATTTGATTTTGGGAGTTTTGAATGGATGTAATTCAACCGAATTAAAACAACACCCAAGTTTCAAAGTTCCACATATAGGATAATGTTCCAAAATCATGATGACTTAGATAACATAACTAGGATCCGAGCACTATGGTCAGCCTAATCGGAAAATAAAATAATTTAAACATTTTAAATAAATGATATAAAAGATTAGAAAATCATAAATATGCCCCATTGATATATATTCTTAAGCGCCAGTGATTTTAAGAATTCATATCTATAAGATAATGAATATCAAAGAAATGAAGCATGTTGAGAACCTCTCCTATATAAGAAATCTAATTGATTCAGGGCAAGCCTATCCATCAATGTGGATCTCATATGATAGAAATATATGGATCTCACATGAGGATCAACAACTAAACCTAAACAATTAATAACACGCATACACTATTCTTCTCATCATTAAAACAATCAATTATCATAACTATGAAAATATTAAACCAATGTGCTTCCCTTCTAGCTTGGGCTAGAGGGAACTTAGAAAAACATAATTAAATTGTAAAATAGAAAAGCAATAAGAAAGAAATAAATGAATATAGAAAAGATCTAAAAGTAAAAAATAATTTATAAAACTTTAATAAAATTGAAAACTTTCTAAAACCCTAAATCTTGCTCTTGAATGCTTTGAATGATGCCTAAGAATGCCTTGGGAAGCCCTATTTATAAGTGGGAAACTCTAACTTTCACACCAAGTTGCAAAACTCTAGAAACTGCCTCAAATTTGGGCAGTTTGCTAAAATAGACTTCGCTCTGCGTAGTTAGCCAAAATACACTTCAGAGTTTCAGAATACGCCTTTTCAAGACGATTTCAGGTTTTCTTTTCTTCACTTTAAATCTTTGATTCTCTTCATTCCTTACTTGATTTTCTTGGATCTTTGGCATGTGAATTCTTCAATCTTAGTCTCCTAAGATACATTGGGAGTTTTAAATGGATGTAATTTAATTGAATTAAAATAACACCCAAGCTTCGAAGTTCTACACATAGGTTAATGTTCCAAAATCATGATGACTTGGACAACACAACTAGGACTGAGCATTATGGTTAGCCTAATCGAAAAATAAAATAATTTAAACATTTTAAATAAATGATATAAAAGATTAGAAAATCATGAATTTTCTCCGTTGATATATATTCTCAAGCGCCAGTGATTTTAAAAATTCATATCGATAAGATAATGAATATTAAAGAAATGTAGCGGGTTGAGAACCTCTCCGATCTAGGAAATCTAATTGATTCAGGGTAAGCCTATCCATCAATGAGGATCTCATATGATGGAAACATATAGATTTCACATGAGGATAAAAAACTAAACCTAAACAACTAATAACATGCATTCACCATTCTTCTCATCATTAAAACAATAAATCATCATAATTATGAAATCATTAAACTAATGTGCCTCCCTTCTTGCTTGGGATAGAGGGAACTTAGAAAAAATAATTAAATTGTAAAATATAAAAGCAACAAGAAATAAATAAATGCAAATAGAAAAGATTTAAAAGAAAAAAATAATTTATAAAACTTTAATAAAATTGAAAACTCTTTAAAAACTCTAAATCTTGCTCTTGAATGCTTTGAATGATGCCTAGGAATGCCTCAAGAAGCCCTATTTATAAGTGAGGAACTCCAAATTTTGCACCAAGTTAGAAAACTCTAGAAACTACCTCAAATTTACACAGTCTACTAAAATAAACTTCACTCTGCATAGTTTCTCAAAATAACATAAAGTTTTAGAATATGTTTTTTCAAGACGATTTCAGGATTCCTTTTTTTTACTTCAAATCTTTGATTCTCTTCATTCCTCACTTGGTTTTCTTGAATCTTTTACATGTAAATTCTTCAATCTTGTTCCCCTAAGATCCATCCCTTCTCTTGGTGATTCTTGAGCATCAAATCCATGCTTTTAGCATCCTTTTCAATATAAACTCTTAAATTCACCTTGCAACATAAACATGAGAAAAATATAACATTAAGTTGATTCATGTTCATCAAATTAAGATATAAATGGGGGAAATTATATAATATTTGAGTCTCAACACACCCCCCAATCAGTATTTTACTAGTCCCGAACAAAATAAGTGAAGAAAAATAAAAATAAGAATAAAAACTAATTTTATAAACAAAATTAAAACAAAAACAAAAATTCTAACTATACCACTTTTACAGGTAATCTTAATTGCATTTATCATATACAACAAGCCTTTACACCCCAAGGTTTCCCCTAGTGAATGAGTTATAGTCTCGTGAGGGTTTTCAGAAATGTTACCCACAAACATTAAAAACATGAAAAATAGTTCAACACTCAGAAATTTATATAATTATGCCTTCATTCATCATATGAATTCCAAAACAAAATAATACTTACCCTAAGTCCGAAGTTAGTTAGAATCTCATTTTTCTTAATCCATTACATCGTTGAGTTCAGAGACCTAATAAAAATTTAAAATAGTTATGATTCAATATACTTAGGTGCTCAATGACACTAGTCTAACTTCGAGAAATATACATGTTATATATTCTATCTCCTTTCAATCATCCCAAGAATATAAAATCTCTAGTTATCTCATTTCCTTCATATCATTTATTCTTTTATCATCATATCCTCATTATTATAGACCACCCTTAGATGAATATTCCACCTAAGGTATCGTACTTGTAATGGTAACAGTAATGGATACATAGGTATCCTTAGTCCGAATTACTGACACGATTGTTATGGTCCTTCATGATCTATAATAATTTTTTCTTTTTCCATCACTTTTTTTCTTTAATATTCTCTCTTTTAAGCATATATCAATGGTACTAGTTCATTCAACCTTATTTGAATAAAAATTTATTATTCTAGTTCACATATCATATTCCTCACTTAGTTAGCTAGGGTGTATTGTGAATTTAGTACATCAAACTATAACTCACTTTAAAACTAGTGATTAGATAATTGAACTCAAGTCTATAATTTTCAGTTATTAGAATTCTGACTACTATCTACCTAGACTAAGTATTAACTTTGCCTTTGGAATTCGCATAATATCATGTTCACATTCTTATATATAAACATATTATTTTGAAAATGTTGAAAAAATTTCCCCTGAAACCTAAAAAATAAACTTAAATCTAAAAACTGAACTGAAACCTATATAAAAAAAACTCACACGGATGACTATCCACACCCCCCCAACCTAAAATTTACATTGTCCCCAATGTAATGATAATGTAATGCAGAAACAATAAAAATAAAAGAAAGAGTGAATAATACCTATCATGAAGAACTCACCTGCTAGGTGACACTAAAAAAATTTTGAATATGATACAAATCCTATATAAATGCTCCATTAGACTAGGAGCATCAATCTGAATATTCTGGCTCATGAAGAGGGACAGACTCCTCTCTCAAATGAAAGTTTTCCATATAAGGCTTCAATCTCTGACCATTAACCTTGTACACATTGTCATTATATAGATTCTCAATTTTAACGGCCCCATGAGTATATACATTCTTCACAATGAATGGACCTGTCCATCTTGATCTTAACTTTCATGGAAAGAACTAGAGACGAGAATTATACAATAGGACCTTTTGCTGAGGTTCAAAATTTTTCCTCAAAATGTTTTTGTCATGGAAAGCTTTGGTCCTTTCTTTGTAAATTTTAAAATTTTCATAGGAGTCTCTCTTCAACTCCTCTAATTCATTCAACTCCAATTTCATTTGTCCACTTACTTGGTCCATATCAATTTATTTTTTTTATTGTCCAGTATGCTCTATGTTCCAATTCTACAGGCAGGTGGCAAGCCTTCCCTACACCAATCTGTATAGGGACATTCTAATCGGGGTCTTATAAGCAGTCTTATAAGCCCATAAAGCGTCGGATAGTCTGAGAGACCAATCCTTACTATCAGGCCTTATAGTTTTTTCCAAAATGTGTTTGATTTCTCGATTAGAAATCTCAACTTGCCCACTTGTTTGTGAGTGGTATGGGTGCTCAGTTTATGTTTGATGCTATATTTCTTCATCGAAGCCTTAATTTCCTATTACAAAAGTGAGACTTGCCATCACTAATGATGGCCTTTGGAGTTCCAAATCTAGAAAAAATGATTTTCCTTGAGGAATCATATGAGTGCTTTGTTGTCATTGGTTCTACTTGGAACAACCTCAATTCACTTGGAAACATAGTCCACACCAACCAATATATAAAGAAATCCAGCAGAAGATGGAAATTGGACCATAAAATCAATACCCCAACAATAAAAAAAATCTTTAATGGTAAATATAAGGCTTGTGTCCTTCTACCATTCCGTTCCTTAGGATCCCACGGTCCTCCCCATCGAATTTCGATGACCCGCGACCTGTAAGTAGCATTTATGAGCGACCCTAAGTCACATCCAGTAAACCCGAGTTGACTTAACCTGAGACCTATGCCATTATGACTGCATCATTGTCGCGGTTCCAACGCTATGTCTCGTGCACCAATCCGATGCTTAGAGTGTGAGATGGGCCCGCGAATCATCATGGCCACGGACCGCACGTTGCTGGGCCATTCCAGTTAGTGCATTTCCCTAGAACAATCATGATAATGACATCATCACCCATGCCTCTTACAAGCATGCTTTGTAATCATTTCAAGTTATGATTGCTAGCCCATCTCTTACATGTAATGATGGCAAGCTAGCCATGCCTTCTTACACCCACCATAATTAGCTTACAAAACAATGATTATCTCCCTACATCTCTCTCTCCCTCCCTTTCTTCTTCTTCATTTCTCCATTAGCAAGAAGCTTGGACGTCCATGGGAGCTCCATTTTCCAACCCATTGCAAGCTCAACACCTTCCAATCTAACCATCCCAAGCCCATCTTAATCATTAAATCAACCCTCTTGGAGCTCTAGAACCTAGTGGTGGAAAGAGGAAGAAATTTGAGGTGGGTGCTTCATAGCACTTGTTTCTTTCATACTTTTGCATGGATCTTTATCCTTTTTAGCATGGGGTAAGTGAGACCCACCAATCAATGGTGAAGATCCCATCTTGGTCCCTAGGTATAGCTAATGGCCCATTATATCTTGCATGTATGTGCCCATGGTGGGACCATTCTCCATGGATCTCACCATGAAGTTTTTATGTCATGCAACTTGTTATGGCCACTTAGGCCCTGATTTATGTGGTGGAAATGGGATTTCCCCACCAGAATTTCTAATGTATGGCCCATCTATGTGAGGCCCATTTAATGTATATGTGCATGCATGAGAGGAGCTCATAGTGGCGGAGCTCCTCCCACCATCACCGTCTTCTCTCCCTCTCTCTCTCTCTCTCTCTCTCTCTTTCCATGGTGATGATGATATGTGTGGTCCACCTGATGATGCATGTATGGGACATCCATCATCCAGAATTTTTTGGACGTCCAACAAGTTTCAGATGGACTGGATGTCCAGTTGGTGGAGCCCACCTTGCTGTCCATTTCAGGCGAGCTTGGTTAAAGGAAAATATAAATATTAGTTTAATCCAAGCTCTGTTAGGCCACGTACACGTGAGACCCACCAGATGCAAGAGTTTATCCAGGTCGTCCGTCCATTGCGTGGACGTGAGGCCACCTTGATGAATTGTTTCATCTAGGTCGTCCATCTACTGGATGTCTAACAGGCCTGGACAATCAAGAAAATGTAAATATCAACTTTGATACCAAGCTAGTGGGCCACACGTGTGGACCCACCTAATGTATATGTTTCATCCATACCATCCACCCTCCAGATAAGCTGGATGTTGGAGCCTACCGTGATGTAGGTGTTTCATCCTTACCATCTAGTCCAGCTAGACGTGGACCCCACCTTGATGCTTGTGGTTTATCCACACCATCCAGTCCAGCTGGGACGTGGACCCCACCATGATATATGTGTTATATATCCTCACCATCCAGCTTGCTGGATAGTGGGACCCACATGATGTATGTGTCTCATTTCGCGTCGTTCGTCCATTGTTGGACATGTAAGGTCCACCTGCTATGCATGCAAGTCCCACCTGCTGTACACACAGGGCCCACCTTGCTGCACACTCTCCGTTTAGTGGGGTCCATCTACACTATCCAGGCCCACCTTGATGTATGTGTTGTAAGCACATTGTCCATCTTTTTTATGGACCATAGGACTGACCTGTGAGGCCCACCTTGAAGTATATGTTACCCATGTTGATCATCTATTTTGCTGGATCAGGGGCTACCCCATTAGGCCCACTATGATGTACGTGTTACATACACCATCTTCCCATTATGCCTAGATCATAGGCTATTTCACGAGGCCCAATGTGATGTATATGAGGCCCTTATGTGAAGTCCAATATGATGTATGTGAGGCCCATATGATAAGGCCCAATGTGATGTATGTGAGGCCCAATGTGATGTAGATGAGGCCCTTATGTGAGGCCCAATGTGACGTACATGAGGCCCTTGTGTGAGGCCCTTGTGATGCACATGAGGCCATGTGATGAGGCCCTTTGAGATGTATATGTGGTCATGTGATGAGGCCATTGTGATGTATATGGGGCCCATTGTGATGTATGGCCCACTGCATTATATATGTGAGGCCTAATTGTGATGTGTGATTCCACCATGATGTATGTGATGATGTTTATGTTGCCCATCCATTGTGTTGGGCCTTGTGGGCTGATTGTAAGCCCCTATGGTGTATGTGATTATATGGCCCATCTAATTTATTAAATTTTGGGCTGACATATAAGGCCCATAATGGTGAATGTCGAATGCACCTTAGCTATCCATTCTGGGCGTATGGGTTGCCCTCATGCCCCATGAGGCCCACCATAATGTATGCATTGTATGTTTTCTTTAGCCATGATATTTTTGGGCCATAGGTTACCCCATATTATAGCCCATCTTAACGTTTGTAGGCCTTGGGCCGCTTCTTGAGGCCCACTATGATATGTGAATGATATGAATGTTGCCCATTTATTTTCCCAAGTAGTATTCAGGCCATGGGCCTCATTATAAGCTAGATTTCATGTGGGCCGTACTTTAGGGGACAATGATGGTTAAATGTCCACATTGTGAACCTCCCTAGGGCCCATTGTTAGGCCCATTCTTATCTATTTGGGCCCTCCTAGTGTTACCCATCTAACTTTAGTGGGCTAACCCAAACCGTTGGGCCCCCACTATGGATTATGCTTCTACCATACCTTGTAGACTTGTCTAAAGCCCTTAGGTCCACCTTATGCTTATTGGGGCCCTTAGGAAGCCCGGTTTACTTCATAATGGGATGGGTAAGAAAACCCATTCCCTGTTCCTAGGCCCATTCTTCAATGGGTAGGCCATCTAGGCCCATCTTTGATGTGAGGAGAGTACATCATCAACGTATGACATGCTTAGTATAACTTCATGATTCATGACCATACGTATCATATGTATGCTTGATGTGAGGAGTGATTGATCATAGGATATGCCATTGGGCAGATTGTTATGGGACTCCCTAAGAGACGGAGTTGTCCCACATGAGCACGCGGTATACGCAGGATTGATGCATGACTGGATAGTGTGACTCTTGCACCTTGCATTTGTGTGATACGATCATTGTATGCCCTAGCGATATCAAGGCTACGGCCTCCACAGGCATATCGTGGATGGTAGGATTGGATACCGAAAATACTTGTTACTAGCATTAGGGCGCTATAGATGTCCCTGGGTGAAAGTCCCAGAACCCTTATGGTACCAAGAGGATGCTCCAATGTCGAGAGCAAGTGGATGTATGAGTGCACAAGTGTCGAATATCATTAGGTCACATCTCCCACTGTATCGTAGTCGGTTGGAAGGGGGTATGACCTTACCCACCTGAGGGTAAGGGGCAATGCTAGGCTGAGTCTGACTAGCTCATAAATGGATTAGCTATCGACGTGCCGGGTAGATATTGGCTAACTACTGGCCAGGCGGATAGTGAGGTCTCTTCAACTTGCATGGTTGCACGTCCAGTTGGGACGGCAATCTGGTGCAGAGTGTACTAGGCCCCAGTGATATTTCAGAGATGAGTTATATTGATATGTGGTTTCAGATGAGGATTGGTATGCTTGAGTTGCATCTCGTATATGGCATTAGCCATGCAGGCCTTGTATTGCATAGCCTTGGTATGGCTGATAGCATTCATGGACATGCCAGCATTTTCGCATAGCATTCATGGACTTACCAGCATATTTTCGCATTACTCTGATAGTGCATACTTGACACTTATCTTACGCACACACTTACACCACCCTCTAAACTTTCTGTAAGCTTATACATAATAGATGTGTGTAGGTGATGGTAGGCGCAGTCGACTGAGGCAGGAGCGTGTGGCTGAGTTTTTGGAGTTTTTGATGTCAATATTGTATTTCCCTTTATGTATTGTACTTAAAGTTTTTTTTATTATAGTAGATATGTGGTGATGTTAATTGTTGTTGCTTGTGGGTTATGCTTTTGGTTATGCTTCTTATGAAACAAATTTATATTGAAAATCCTCCTTATAGGATCCTAGGATCATAACCTAGTATATGAGTGCCATGAGCCGAGAATGGAATACTATGGAGGTAGTCGATACTGAATTCGGCGATCAAAAATTTTGTGAACCCGGTTTCTGAGTTTAGGGTGTGACAGGGGTTAGTATCAGAGCATAACTTAAGAATAATTGAGAACAACATCATATATCTGCTATGATCTTAGGACGATTAGGTCCCGAGTGTGTAATCTTATCTTTTAATTCCCTAACGTCTTAGCCTTTAAGGGTTCTCAAGGCTGAAAGGCACCTTTATTCTTTTCTATAGGCCATGCTGCCTAGGCGAGCTGCTCGAGGCACCTGAGTGACCCGTGCAGCCCCTGCTCCACTGCTCAAGGTTTCCATTCCTCCACCTGAGATTCTTATTTCGTCACCCATAGTTCCTATTCCCCCACCTGAGCCTCCTGCTCCCAAGCCTGAGACTCCCGCAGATCATGCACCTGTGTCCGAGACCAGCGCAGCCCCTACCATGTCAGTTAGTGCCGATCAGTTATAACAAATGCTCCAGGCTGTGACATCCACCCTCCATGGGCAGGGCAGACGCCCCGTTGAGACCACGGAGCATGCAAAGAAGAAGCGTGTGAGCACCCTACTGCGAGATTTTCTTCATCTTGATCCCCCGCAATTCCAAGGAGACCCCAATCCAACTATAGTAGAGAGGTGGTCCTCCCGAGTGGAGAAGATTTTCGAGACCATGAAATGTATGACCAAGCAGCAGGTCCCATTGGCAGTGTATATACTTAAGGGTGAGGCCGATCATTGGTGGGCCTCCTTTGCCCGTGCTATAGGGGCTAATTTCTTTTGGACATGAGAGGACTTCGTGGACTGGTTTGACCGGCAGTATTTCCCCAACCACATTTGTAAATAGCGTATGGTGGAGTTTGAGACTCTTGTGGAGGGGGATATGACTATAGCTCAATATAAGGCCCATTTTGTCATGTCGTTGAGGTTCACGCCGTATTTAGTTAATGATGAGGGGTGGAAGACCCGTCATTTTGAGAACGGCTTACATTATGGTCTCAGGGGCCCTATTATTGGCCATATGCTTCAGACCTTCGAAGAAGTTGTTCGGAGAGCCCAGGTTTATGAGGTCGTGTGGGCTGGTTCGCAGAGAGATCGTGGTCAGAGGGGAAACTAGAAGAGGATGGCTCCTTCCGGTGGCTCCCAGCAGCAGCACCCCTAATCGCAGCAGAGACGTACAACATGCCCAGTTGCCAAAGCTCCATCAACTCCAGCAGCACCAGCCCCACCTTCAGCGCCACCCTAAAGGCTGTTTACAAGCACTTATTATGGATGCAGTGGGGTAGGACACCGTAAGCAGGAGTGTCCCCGCCTTAAGCAGTAGTAGCAGCAGCTGAGGGCACCACAACAGCCTCCACCGCAGTAGCAACGACTGCAGCCACCTCTGCCACAGAGGCCCCGACCGTAGCCAAGACAACATTATAAGCTACTGCAGTGGCATTAGTGACCTCAGAGGGGACAGGCATCTCCCCAGCTAGCTCAGGCTAGATTCTAAGCAGCTTAGTAAGACCCACAGTTATTAGGAGGGATTGTTGAGGGTATTCTTCTAGTTTTCGCTTGCATTGCTTGAGTTATGTTTGATTTTGGTGCATCTCATTCTTTTATGTCCAAGGACTTCTGTCATTTGACTAGATTGCCGGTAGAGTTCGTTAGTGAGGGTCTGTTAGTAGCGACGCCCTTGGGGAAGACCACAGTGTTAGGCTGATTCTGTTTGTCTTGCCCTATTTTAATAGGAGAGACTTTCTTACCTACCGACTTGTTTGTGCTGTCGATGTCAGAATTCGACGTCATCCTAGATATGGAATGGCTTGTCGAGTACCACGCCGTATTGGACTGTTCCACGAGGATAGGTGATTTATTTGATCAGCTACAGGGTGCACTGTTCTTTTTGAAGATTGACCTACAGTCTGGTCATCATCAGATTGGATTCTAAGAGGAGGATATCTCGAAGACAGCTTTCAGGATGTGCTCTGGTCACTTTAAGTATTTGGTCATGTCCTTCGGACTGACCAATGCGCCCGCCGTTTTCATGCAGTTGATGAATGAAGTCTTCCATCCTTATCTTGATCAGTTTGTTGTGGTGTTCATTAATGACATTCTGATATATTAGAAGACTCGCGAGGATCATGAGCAGCATTTGGAGATTACCTTGTAGACCCTCCGTGCCCACCAGCTATATATGAAGCTGGAGAAGTGTGAGTTTTGGTAGGAGGAGATGAAGTTCTCAGTCACTTGGTGATGAGAGAGGGTGTCACAGTGGATCCCTTGAAGATTGATGCAGTGCATCAGTAGGGCCAGCCCACGAACGCATCCGAGATCCGTGGTTTTCTTGGTTTGGTAGGATATTATCAACGCTTTATTGAGGGATTCTCTCATATCGCAGCACGGTTGATTAGGTTGACCCGGAAGAGTGTAGAGTTTGTTTAGAGTGATGCCTGTGAGCGAGCATTTGTGGAGATGAAGGACCGCCTCAGATTCTCTTCTGTCCTCACTCTTCCCTCTGGGAGTGATAGATTTGTAGTGTTTACTAATGCCTTGAATGTTGGCTTGGGTGCTGTCCTGATGCAGCGCGGGAAGCCAGTGGCTTATGCATCTCACCAGCTCAAGGTCCATGAGTTGAACTACCCCACATATGATTTAGAGTTGGCAGCAGTCATCTTCGCACTGAAGGTATGGAGGCAGTACCTTTATGGGGTTAGGTTCGAGCTCTTCTTTAACCGCAAGAGCCTGAAGTATATCTTCTCTCAGACCGAGTTGAATATGAGGCAGAGACGTTGGATGGAACTCCTGAAGGATTATGATTTTAATCTACAGTACCACCCTGGCAAGGTGAACGAGGTAGTGGATGCCCTCAGCCATCAGCCACGAGGCCTATTGGCACATATGATGATTCAGGAGTAGAAGATGTTTGAGGATGTGGTAGCATATGACTTCGAGATCGGTCTACAGTCTTCCATCGTGTAGTTATCGAGCCTATCGATTCAACCCTCTCTTATCGCAAAGGTAATCGAGGCTTAATAGATGGATGAGTCATTGCAAAGTTGTCGAGCATATGCAGCATCTAAGAGTCAGTCAGACTAGTAGATTGGTTCTGATGGTAGACTTCACTTTAGAGGCCGATTATGTCTCCCAAATATTTCAGAGTTGTGTAGAGTTCTTATGACCGAGGCACATCAATTGAGGTTTTCTATCCACCCTGGCTCGACGAAGATGTACCGTGATATGAGGCGACAGTATTTTTGAGCGGGGATGAAGCGCCAATTCACCAGGTTTATGGCCGAGTGTGACACTTGTCAGCGTGTTAAGGTCGATCATCAGAGACCCCCATGTCCATTACAGTCATTGAGCATCCCGAAGTAGAAATGGGAGTACGTATCCACATATTTCATTATGGGCTTGCCGAGGACTCAGTGCGGTCATGACGCCATCTGGGTTGTCCTGGATCATCTGACGAAGTCGGCACATTTTCTCATGATTCGTACCACCTAGCCTTTGGAAGGCTTACCAGATTATTTATTGATGAGATTGTGATACTACACAGTGTTCCAGTCTTGATCGTTTCTGACCAAGACCCGATGTTCGCATCTAAGTTTTGGAGGAGCTTCTAGAAGGCGACGGGGTCTGCCTTGCAGTTTAGCACCGCGTATCATCCACATACCGATGGGCAGACCGAGAGGGTCAACCAGATCCTGGAGGATATGCTCAGAGCTTGTGTGATTGACTTCGCGGGTAGCTGGGATGAGCATTTGCACCTGGCTAAGGTCACATATAATAATAGCTATCAGGCAACTATTGGTATGGATCCCTTCGAGGCCTTATATGACAAACTTTGTTGATCTCCCAGTTGTTGGGTCGAGGTTGGAGAGCACTGTCTCCTAAGTCCCGAGCTTATGCAGCAAACATCAGATGTTATTAATATCATCAGGCAGAGGATGCGCATAGCTCAGAGCCAGCAGAAGAGTTTTGCTGATCATTAGCGTCGTCCCTTGGAATTCGCAATTGGGGACAGAGTGTATCTCAAGGTCTCACTCATGAAGGGTATAGTTCGATTTAGAACGAAGGGCAGGCTCACCCTAAGATTTATTGGACCTTTCGAGATCACTGGGTGGGTTAGCGCCATGGCCTATAGGCTCGCCCTACCACCAGAGTTGTTTGACATCTACAACATTTTTCATGTTTTTATGCTGCGGAAGTATGGATAAGACACCATTCCCCAGATTGATTAGCAACCACTAGAGGTCCGTGAGGATGCTTCTTACTTTGAGCAACCGATTTGCATCCTTGATAGGAAGGAGCGGGTCCTCTAGACCAAGGTCATTCCTTTGGTAAAAGTGCAATGGGGTCACCATAATGTTGATGAGGTGTCTTGTGAGCTCGAGGCTGAGATTCAAGAATGTTATCCCCATCTTTTTGTAGATTGATTGTGCCTTGTATTCTATCTTTGATATATATGTTTATGCGATGCCATGTTTTCTTTTCCTTCTTGCCATGTTTATGCGATGCTATGTTTTCTTTTCCTTTTTACACCACCCTCTAAGTTTTTTATAAGCTTATGCATGATAAATGTGTGCAAGTGATGCTAAGACGTAGTAGAGATGAGGCAGGAGCGTGTGGCTGAGCTTCTGGAGTTTCTGATATCAATATTGTATTTCCCTTTATGCATTATACTCAAAGTTTTTTATTATAGTGGATATCTAGTGATGTTGTTGGTTGTTGCTTGTGGGTTATGCTTCTTACGAAATAAATTTATATTGAAAATCCTCCTTGTAGGATCCTAGGAGCGGAACCTGGTATATGGGTGCCATGAGCAGAGAATGGGGTACTAGGGAGGCTGTTGGCACCGGATTCGGCGATCAAAAATTTTGCGTGCTCGATTTTCGAATTTAGGGCGTGACAGTAAAATTGGGGATAAAGGCATCATGCTGCACCAAGACACTGTTCCCAATCTTTGATATCTATCACAAGTAACATGTAAAGCATGGGTGTCTTTAAACATGTTGAGATAGTAAAAACCACCCTGTAGGATTTTTATAGTGGTTTTCTTAGCAGAAAAATGGCCAGCACATGCTTCCATCTGACAAAAGGAAATAACACTCTGAACTTCATCTTCCGGGACACAACGTCTAAAAATCTAATCAGTCTCATATTTATATAAATACGGATCATCCCAGAAGAAGCTCCTAACCTCGGTTTCAAAACACTTCCTATCTTCTGACTTCCAATGATATGACATTTTTCCCGTCACAAGATAGTTCACTATATCCGTATACCAAGGCAATTCGGAGATCGAAAACAGTTGTTCATCAGGGAAAGTGTCCTGGATATGCATCTCCTCAGTGGAATCATCTAAAACCAATCTGGAAAGGTGATCGGCCACTACGTTTTCTATTTCTTTCTTATCTTTTATCTCTAAGTCATATTCTTGGGGTAGAAGGAACCATCTCAAAAGTCTCGGCTTTGCGTCCTTCTTAGATAACAAATATTTCAAAGCCAAGTGGTCCGTGAAAATGACCACTTTAGATCCCAGCAAGTAGGACCTAACTTATCCAAAGCAAAAACTACTGCAAGTAACTCTTATTCAGTTGTTGAGTAGTTCACTTGGGCCGAGTTTAGAGTTCTACTCGCATAGTGAATAACGTAGGGCTTTCCTTTGGCCCAAAATAGCCCCTATAGCATAATCACTTGCATCACACATTAGTTCAAAAGGTGTCCAATCTGGTGGATGCATGATAGGTGTAATGGTAAGGGATGATTTAATTTTATTAAAGGCACTTGCACACTCATTTGTCCACTTAAATGGGACATCCTTTTGGAGAAGATTAGTCATGGGTCTAGTAATAGCACTAAAGTCCTTGATGAATCTTTTATAGAAACCATCATGCCTTGGAAGTGATCTAATATCTCTAAGGGATAGGTAGATTAGCTATAATGTCCAGTTTTGAGCGATCTACCTTGATTCCATTTTTGGAGATAACATGGCCCAAAACAATTCCTTTCTGAACAATGAAATGACATTTCTCCCAATTTAAGACAAGGTGCTTCTCTTCACACCTAGACGAAATGAGAAATTGTTGAGACATTCCTCAAAACTACTCCCAAATATAGAAAAGTCGTCCATGAAAACCTCAAGAAACTTCTCAACCATATTTGAAAAAATACTTAACATGCATCGTTGGAAAGTTGATGGGGCATTGCACAATCTAAAAGGCATCCGTTTAAAAGTAAACGTGCAAAATGGAAAAGTGAACGTGGTTTTCTCTTAGTCTTCCAAGGCTATCTCTATTTGGTTATATCTAGAATATCCATCAAGAAAACTATAGAAGGAATGACCTGCTACCCTCTTTAAAACTTGATCAATAAATGGTAGAGGGAAATAGTCCTTCTTTGTGACCTTGTTCAATTTTCTATAGTCAATGCAACCACACCAACTTTTGGTGACATGTGTTGGTATGTGTTCATTATTAGAATTTTGCATGATAGTTATTCCGAATTTCTTTAGGACTACTTGAGTTGGACTCACCCAAACACTATCGGATATTAGGTAGATGATTCCCACATCCAACAATTTTATCACTCATTTTTTTACAACTTCCATTATGTTTAGATTGAGATGCCTTTAAGGTTGTCTAATTAGTTTGGCATCCTCATCAGGGTGGATCTGATGGGTGCATATGGAAGGGCTTATACCCTTGATGTCAGAAATGGTCTAGCCCAAGGCTCCTTTTTAGTACCTTAGAACATTCAACAATTTAATTTCTTAATGCTTGTCTAAAAATAAATAGTTCACAATAGGATAAGTTTTATTTTCACCTAAGTATACATACTTAAGCTCATTTGTTAGTAGTTTAAGATCAAGCTTTTGAACATTGGTTGGTGATGGCAGAGGTCGCGAGTCCTTGATAGATAGGATTTGAGTGCGCGGTCTCCATTGGTATATACCAACGTCCTAGGTGGTTGTGCTCTTATTATCATCATAAATTTCTGCAAGCACTTTTTCTAAATCAGAATTTTTCAAGTCTCCAAAGACTTAAATCAATTCCTTAGTCAGACTAGGTTCCAATTCCTCTTCTTCTATCAAGCAGTCCATGAAATTTAGCTCATGGATCACATTATTGTCAATGGGCTGTAACATAGATTGAAAATATTTAGCTCTAGAGTCATGTTACCAAAAGACAAGTTCATCATTACATTCTTGCAATTTATGATTGCATTTGAAGTTGCTAGGAATGGGCGGCCTAAAATGATGGGAACTTGAGCGCTAGCGTTTAGACAAGGTTCAGTGTCTAGTACAATAAAATCCACGGGGAAGTAGAATTTCTCCACCTAGACTAGCACGTCCTTTAAAGTTTCCCTTGGTACCTTAATGGAGAGGTTAGCAAGTTGGAGAGTAATCATGGTTAGTTTAAGCTCGCCTAACCCTATTTTTTTGTAAACCGAATAAGGTACTAAGTTAACACTTGCACCTAAATCTAACAAAGCATGCTCAATTTGGAAATTCCCAATAATACAAGGAATAATGGGACTTCCCAGGTCTTTGTATTTAGGCATGGCCCTCTGTTGAATGATAGTGCTCACTTTCTCAGTAAAGAAGTCCTTTTTGTATATATTTTATTTCCTCTTTACAGTGCACAAGTCCTTGAGATAATTAGCATATGATGGAATTTATCTAATGGCATCAAGCAGAGGAATATTGACGATAACCTTTTGGAGCACATCCAATACCTCTTGATATTTCATGGGGACAGTTGAGTTCCGAAGTCTATATGAGAATGAAATTGGAGGTTCATATAACTTAGTCTCTTTGTCCTTTTGTTGTTATGGCTCTTGAATCATAGCCGGTTCATCATTCTCTTGAGATGGTGGCTCATCCTCTAGTATTTCTACCGGTTGCATTATCTTATCATTAACCTCTTTTCCACTTCTCAAGATAATGATGGCCTTATCTTATTCATGATGTAGCTCGCTTAGATTTGAGTCTCCAATGAAATGTGTATTTCTAGGGTTTGGCATAGGTTATGAAGGAAGGGTGCCTTTTTCCCTAGTATTTAGTTGAGTCTCAATCCTAGCCATGGCCATCTTTAATTCCTGATTTAATTGGATTAGAGACTGATTCATTTGAGTTTGAGAGTTCATGAATGCAATCAATGTATCCTTCACAGATGATCACTTTGATGGGGGCACATATGGTGCATCATTAGATGCCCCAAAGAAGTTGTTTTGTGGAGGCATTTGAAGTGCATTGGGCGCATTAATTTGTGGTCAATTCCTCCAACTAAGATTAGGATGGTTATGCCAATTTGGATTTTACGTATTTTCCATTGGTTGCATAACTGACCTTTGGTAGTTATTTATAGCATTTGTTTGCCCATGCTCATGCATGATTTCTTGTACAATTGGGATTGTTGGAAAATCCTGTGTTATGGTCTGCACCACCACAAATGCTACAAAAATTACCTAAGGAAGTGTTCGTTTTAACCATATCAACCTTTCTAATTTCTAAGGCTTTGACCTTTCTAGCTAATGCACCGAATTTTGCATTAAGGTCATCTTCTTCTCTTAGGACGCACATCCCCTTTTTCTCTCTAGGAATGTGTCTAGTTTAGTCTGGTTTAGTAGAGACATTCCATGACTTTGTATTCTCTACTAACATGTCTAGAAAATCTCAAGCCACATTATGATCTTTGTCAAGGAAGGTTCCACCACATATCATCTCTATGAACTAACCGGTATCCATGGTAAGCCCCTTTCGGAACGCATCAATCACGTGCCATGGTTCATAACCATGATATGGACAAGTAAGTAGAAGGTCTTTGAAGTGCTCCCAAGCTTGGAAAAATAGTTCATTCCCCTTTTGGGAGAACGACATGATTTCCTGTTTAAGTGCATTTGTTTTGTGCTCAAGAAAGAATATTTTCAAAAACTCTCTACTTAAGGCTTGCCATGTAGTGATGGTATTAGGTCTTAGAGAGTTGAGCCATGCTTTGGGTTGATCCATTAGAGAAAATGAGAATAACATAAGCTTAAGTGCATCCCTATTGCCATTGTTTACTTATAATGTTACGATTACTTCCTCAAAGTCCTTGAGGTGTAAGTAGGGGCTTTCAGAATCCAAGCTATGAAATTTAGGAATCAATTGAAATACACCTGTTTAAAATCAATGTTCCCTATGTGAGTGGGGAACACTATGCAAGATGGTAAAGTTGATCTCTTAAGGTGTAGACGTTCACGAAAAGTCCGTGGTTGGTTTAACACATTCCTATGAACTTCATTCTTATCCTTAAGAGGATTACGTTGATTTTCTCTATTTTGATTTATAGTTGGATCTGGTAGATTTGGATTTGGATTATCAACCGGGTCGGTCATGGAATCTAAGTGATGTTGAGTGCCTCTTCTAAGTGAATGATTAAAGCCTGGAACTAGTCCGCCTTTGGAGGAGAGTTAATTGTTTTGATCCCTACTCCAATGGGACATAAACCATCCACACCACACAACAAATACCACTAATTCAAATAGCAAGTATGGTACTTAAAATAAAAATAAAAACTTAACCAACAACCTAGGAGGTAGGGCCGACCATGAGGGTTCAATCCACAAAGCAAAATAAATCAAAAACCCAGGCCGGAGAGTCGACCATAACGGTTCTGTAAGTGTTGTGATGTATAAAGAACCCCTATTTGTCAAATTTTGATGGGACAAAATAACTTATAGTGTGACTCACTCATGTGATGGAAATTTCACCTTCAAGTTGGAAATTTTACCTTCAAGATCAACACATGAAGTTGGAAAGTACAAGACATGAAGACAGTTACTTCAAGATTGAGTTCTACTTCACTTTAAGTTCAAGATCAAGCTACAACTACACAATTACTTTAAGTAGAAGATCCACTAAATGCTACTGAAGATTCTAGTAGAAAGTTCAAGGTATGTGCTTCAATGTCTAATAATTTCAGTTATAATTGATCTTAGAAAGACCCTAGACTTAGGTCCTTTCATATGCTAATCTTACACAGGTTTTTATACTTTGGTTAAGCCTAAGTTCGACTAGTCCATGATCTAGTTCAACCAGTCCAAGAAACACTTCGACCAGTCTAAGATTCAAACTCAAAAATTGAAATTTTCTGGTTGTTCCTCGACCAATTGAGCATGGTGCTCGACCAGTCGAAGGGAGTTTAACTCGAAGTCCAGCAACTGATTTAGTGCTCCCTCGACTAGTCAAAGGAAATGCTCGACTAGTCGAGCAGGCCACTCGACCAGTCGAGCAAACCCTTTGACTAGTCGAATGACAGTTTTATCCGATCGCACCCAAAATTTAAAATTTGGTTGATTCTTAGACCAGTCGAAGGAGACCATAGACCAGTCGAAGCAGCTGATTTTTAGCTTATAAATAGAGGTCTTTTCTCACTCCAAATTCATTCAGAAAAGACATAAAAAGCCTTCACTTTAAGAGAGAAAAGTCCCCATCATTTTCAAGCTATAACAAGGTAATTTTAAATCTTTTTAATAGCTTTTTATTTTCGTAATTCCGTGACCTCTCTTTTATGAATCTGATGTTTTAAAGGGAGTTCATACTCTTCCTTATGAGATCTAAGGAATTCAAATAAGTGGCCTAAGGTGTGAGTTAATTTAAAATCAATTTAGAACCTAGAAGCCTTGATTGTGTTATTGGACATTGAACATTTCAACATCAAGTAAAGCGGTTCTACGGGCTACATCAGAGAGCGTCTTTAGAAGAAGATAATTATTCTTTCTTCATTTTTGGTTACTTGAGATATCCAAAAAAATCTCTGTATTAGTTTTGACTGAGATAGTTAGAGAAAATCTCAGCGTGGGGTTTTAATTATGATAGCCCATTTGAAAACACAATCATATAGGCTTTAAGGTGAAGCTGAGAATACCTTAATTATTAGTGAATGCCAATATCACGTGGGTTGTGATTATTGGGAGTAAAGTAGGTATGGCTATTTGAGAACAATTGGTGTACACACCAAACCACTATAATGTTCACAACCCCAACTGTAGGGTCACGATGTAGTAATAATCTCGGTGAGACCAAGGTCGAATTTGAAATTACGGTAATGACCACCTTAATAGAAGTAGGAATAGGTCAAAGTGTCCTAGAGGGGGGTGAATAGGACTTTATAAAAATTTTATGATGATTTAAAAATCTCATTATCATAATTCTGATTTAACACACTCTTATCAAGATGACCCTAATTTAACTCTAATGGCTTCCAAGCCAAATAGAGGATCCAATCATAAGACTATCCAGTATATAAAAAGTATGCAATCTTAGTCTATGATGAATCAATGATACGACTGTGTGTGTGTGTGTGTGTGTGTGTGGGATATGAATCTTATCAGTTCTAAATAATCATGTTAACTTGCTTTTTGAAAACATTCAAAGTAAACACAAATAGTAAGGTGAAAATATCAATCCCAAACACAGTTGTTTATAGTGGTTCGGCTACGTGCCTACTCCACTTCCGGCGGATGCACTCAACCCTTAAGTGTACCGGATCTCACTAATGGAGGTTTTAAATCAGGTTCACAACCTACACAAGGTCGACTCTAGGACCTACACAAGGAACCTAGACATGTCTCCACGAGACAAATTAATGCCCCACACAGGAGCAAGGGTCAACACACAGTACCCGGGTTTTATGCTCTACACATGAGCAAATGATCCACATAAGAAACCTAGGATTTTAGGCCACACAGGCCAAGGATCCACACAAGGAACCCATAGTTTATGCCCTACACAAGAACAAAGGTCAACACACAACACCAAAGTTTTAGGACACACAGGCTAAGGACCTACACTAAAAACCTAAGTTTATGCTTTACAAGAGCAAGGGTCAACACACAGCACCCACACGTACTCTCTCGTCGGAGGCCTCCTATGAGGACTTGAAAGGGGTGAGAATCACCTGTGACCTAATCCTATAAAAAGGAATGATCAGCATAGTCTCTGGACTCTAATTACTTACAGATAAGTAGATGAGCCCCATTAAGTTCGTTGATGAAGATCTCCTCCTTTGATGATGAAGAATCTTCAGCTCCCTTGATCCGCAACACTGATGAAGCTCCAATGTATGGTGACGGGTTGGGTCAAGGTTATATTGGTAATTACTCTATTAAATGATAATCATTGAAGAGAGAGCAATTTCGAGATCTTAGGCATTTAAGGGATCCCAACTTAAGGATTTTCCATTAAGGTGGTAGATGAAAGATCCTTGAATGTGAAAGTTCATTCATCAATCCACTCTATTGAATGTCAATGAAAAGGGTGGATTGAGGAATGAACTTCAATGAGAAAAAGGCTTAGGATAGATGATATGTAGTTACTCTCTCAAAACACTCTCTCTTTTTTCTCAGTAAAGCAACCAATAGCAAGCTCTCCTTAAATAGGCAAAGAGATCCAACAATAATAAAACAATCAGTTTTTTGACAAATTTCGATATCATCGAGCCATCTTTGATATCATCAAATGTATACTTTCGAAGACATCGAAGGACAGATCGATAAAATGAACTCTACTGACAATCACAATTGAATCTCTTATACACAGCTCAATCATATCAAACATGCTTCGATGTCATTGGATTTTAAACTCTGATTTCATTGAACCATAGTTCGATTCATTGACAATGAAAACAAGAGAGCAGGCTAAATATAAGATAGCTAGCTTTGATATTATCGATCCTCCCACGATGTCATCGGATTTCAAATGTCGATGATATCGATACCTAGTTCGATTCATCGATCTTTTATAGAAGATTTTCCTATAAGCTCGCTGGACATTCCATTGTCCGAATTCGATGATATTGACCTAGTTTAGACATGATTGATATTTGAATAGTGATATTATCAAAGGAGTCTCGATTCCTCAAACATTTAAGGAGGATTTTTCTAAAAGCTTGCTAGACTCGTTTGGTCCAAATTCAATAACATCGAAGATCCATCGATATCATCAGAGTTTGAGTTCCGAGGATATCGAGGCTCTCTTCGAGCCATCGATAAATGTATGATTTACCTTGATAGCTTGCTGGACACAAGCAGACCAGAATTCGATTATATCAAGCTGTCACGATGATATCAAAATTCGAATGTCGATGATATCTATTCTTCCATCGATTCATCGAGAATTTTGTCCAGAGATCAAGTTGGTTGCTAGACACCAGAGGTCCCCAATTCGATGATATCAAGTGTATTCTGATGACATTGATACTAGGTGTCCGATCACATCGAGGGATCTCGATATATCGCTAAAAGCTGAAAACTTAGAGATTTCCTGAATTGCAAAATAGTTTTCATACTTTAAACCCTATGTTGTTCTATCCATTTTTAAGGGTTTTATATACCTGGGTGTTTTGGGACATGGGATGTCAGGCTAAGTTTACCTTTGACGAGATCGGAGCACACATCCAATTGAGGCAGATGCTTGAATGATCTTCCTATGGGGCTCACTTGACTTGCTAACTCAACATTGACTCTAATTGACAAACCAGGGCACTTTCAATCTCCCCCTTTGTCAATTACACAATAAAACACCTAAAACCACCTAGAACAACTTCTTAAATTATATGTACATGATCCCTTATACAAATTTACAATGATACTATAAATTCATGCACTTTAACTTAAGTAGCTGCTCCTCTGCTCCCTCTGTCTTCTTAAAGTTGCTCCCCCTATCACCTATATCACCAAAAAGTATATACCAAAAGTGTTTCATGGTGGGATTTGTTTTCCCCCGTTTTGTTAGTCATTGACAAAGGTTAGAATGTACCAATAATAGGATAAATGACTGAAGTTGACAATTAATAAATGGGGAGAATTAGGGCAAAGGAGAGCTGTGATTTAGCAAAAAGAAAAAACAGATAGCAACACCACTAGAAATCACAAGTTAGCGCACAACCTCTATGATTATAGAATAATTTACGAATCATTATAAGGAAATGTTGTGAACATCTAAATGTGGCAGAGGATAGGCATCAAATATATATATATATATAAGTATTATATATATATATATATATATATATATATATATATATATATATATATATATATATATATATATATATATATATAAGTATTATCGATCAGCCATCAAATATCAAAAGGAAACTGCCCAAGCTTGGCAGTATGTAAACATTTAAAAAAAAAAAAACTATCCAAATATCCATCCCAACCATGGGCACATGTAAACACAAGTATTTTCCTCATTTAGAGGACAACCACAGACCACAGCTACTAATGACAAAAAAAAAAAAAAAAAAAACTTCTTAGACTTTCCACTATTAGCTTGCCACCACATACACTCACAAGAACGTAGTGCATTCAAAAAGATACCCATGCCCGTACGTGTAGATGAGTAATCGGTGTATGTGATGGTATGGGAGCTGCCGAAACTATGGTGCTGGGGCTGATGAAGATAGCACCATGTCATCTCGATGATACATCATCAGATCAGTGAGCTGTTGGACTATGTGGTGCACTATAGACACCATTTTCTCCAACGCTGAGAACCGCTATTGTGTTTTTCTAGCTTGTCCTCTATTTGAGTCAACCCACACAGTGTCGCCCTAACCCTATCTTGATGAAGTTTGAATCGTTGGGTCTAAACGGAATCGGTCGGAGTTGGAATAAGTTGAGGTTCTTGTTGATCTCCTCCCATTGGCATAGCTCCTCCATGAATTTCTTCCTTAGGTTGGCCTTCCGGATATGGATGAAATTTAAGGTCTAGCTTTTGAATATTGACCCTATTGAAATGATGTAGTGGATGTTTAGGATCGTCTGTCATAGGAAGACCGATTGCATCGCAAAACACATGAATGATGTGAGGAAAAGGCAGATGGACTTGTCTGGATGTGTGGATGACACTCGCCAACTGGTGAAGAATCAAAGTAGGCAAACACAACTTGACACCAGTTGTAACACAGTACATGACCATGACCATGAACACGGCAAGATCTGCTCGATTTGGTCCTCGAGGGTAAACATTGGCGCAGAATATTCCATGCAGGACTCGGTTCTTTGGGCTCATATATTTGGTTTTTAATGCATTCCCTTGGTACCACGAAATACCTCTATCCTAGCATATGAATTTTGTGATCTTGGAGTAGGTGATTGGGTTCTCAAGATCAAGATCAGACAAACCAACTGGAGACAAGGTCAGACCGAAAATATTGGCAATGAATTCTGCAATAATTTTAATGCTATCATCCCCGACAGTGATAGAAATGGATGGTGGATCTAGAATTGGAGAATGATAATATGCAAGAAAGTAGTAGGTCCTCTCATCATAACACAGACCTCCAAAATCTAGAACTGGGCTAATCGATCGCATCAAACAGGGGTTCCAAATTGAAGGGTTTGATGCACTCCCTGTTAACCCTACGTTCATGCACCAAGCGCCTCCCAGTATATTTTTCAAGAATATGAGGTGGAGGGCCTACAACAACATGTGGGGATGCTGGTGCAGCAGCAGGAGCCTCACAACGGGTCATTTGTCGAGTCGAGGTTTTCCGTTGGCGTGTTGAGGACCTCTGAACCGGTGCCTTAGCCCCATTCTTTGGGACTAGAGTTTTCTACTTGGTGGGTCTGGAGGATTCCCCTACGATAGGTGCTTTCCCTTTGTCTTTACTCATTTGAACAACCAACAACCAAAAAGAAATGACAAAGGGAAGGATTTCGACAAAAGACTGAAAGCTATGAGCACTACAAGAGATTTCCCAACTAAAATCTGTCAAATAATCAAGAAAGACCCAAAATACTAGAATATACCATGAGGGATCAAGAGGATGTGAAAGAGATTACCTGATTTGAGTGAAGCTAGACTGCTCACAGCGAAAAGGGGAAAAGAATGACTGGAGAAGATGAACCGTGAAGAGAACATTGAAAAGTAGATTTTTCCCACTTGCCCGCTTTTTATTGGGCGGTGACCTTCGATATCATCGAATTTGGATTTGATGAAATCGATATCCCCTATTTGATCTTATCGAAGAGATCTTCAATAACAAGTTAAAACGTATGTCGCTTCGGACTCAGAAGGGTCGTCGATGATATCAACATCTATTCAATATAATCGAGGATTAGTTCGATTCATCGACAGACTTATCAAAGAGAAAAAGTATGACATTGATTTGATCACTTCGATGATCTTCCATATATCCATATCATAGTATATTTTCATATCAGCTTGTATACACATCAAAATTTGTACAAAACATTATGAAGCCAAAACTTCTAAACACTTGTTATGTTTATGTGCAAAAAGAGTTTTTGAGGTATAGAAACCTCAGATATATCATGATAATTATTAAGAATGCCTCATTTCACACAACTATCTAGGTCTAGATGCCATGACCTGGACTTGTTTTTCATGCTCAATTATTACTGGGCATATGGATCAACCTTTCCATTGCCTTTAATGACATAGCATTGGTCACTATTGTGAAGACCCTCCATAACTAGTTTTCCTGATAAGTCCAGGATCTTGCACTTTACCTTGTCAAATGTAACCATATGCTTATTGTCACATATTTGAGAGATGCTTAAAAGATTGTGAGTCAGACCTTTTATGCAAAAAGCATTCTCATTTTTTAGCATCTCCATTCCTTCTATGGTTCCATACCCTACTACCTTAGTAGTGCTTCCATCACCATAAGTAACTATCCCATCATCAAGCTGTGAGTAATTTGAGAGAAGAGATTTTTCACTTATGACATGTATTGAGCACCCTCTATCTAGGTACCACTTAGTATTATTGCTTGTTATATGATTTGAGTGAGTGATAAGGCAATTTTTCTTTTCTTTCACTACCCATGTTGTGACAGGTTTCCTTGAGGTTGTTTCCTTTACTTTGTCAGGAACTTGTTTGGGTACATTAGGTAACTGAATCATTTTTCCTTGTTTTATTAGATCATTTGTTTTCTGATTCAGTTTAGCCACTTGATTTAATAGCTCCTCCATTCTCTTCGTCATTCTGGGTGGAGATAGATGTGTTTTACCTCTTTCTATATTGTTTGGTGGACTCTTGGCATTTTGTATTATTCTTCCGGTTGGTCTGTGTTTATCAATATGATTCAGACCAAAATTAGATTGAGTACACCTAGGAGCAATGCATTCAAATTTCAAATGGTTTGAGTCTCCACATGAATGACAGATAGAGGTATCTTTTGTTTTACTTCCTAATGCAGCTAATTTCTCAATCATTGGAGCCACATTTTTGGGACTTGATTTGAATTTTTCATATCCCAATCCACTCTTGTCTTTTCCAGGTCTTCCCATTCCTAAGAGTCTATCTAATTTTTCACTACTCTAAAAGAATTTGTAATTCAGTTCAACAGACTTCCTAGATTGTTCTGCATCAAACCTCAGTGTGTGATTTTCATTATTAAGATGCATATTTTCATCTTTCCATAGTTCAATTTGTTTAGTCAGTTTTAAAGAATCACATTTGAGGGATATATTGATTCTTTCCAGCTTATCATTTTCAAAGTGGTATTGTTGAAGATCATTGATCAAATGTGTATTGATTTCTAAGGTTTTATTTAGGTCCATTTGCAGCAATTTATTTTTAGTGTCATTCATCCCAAGTCTTTTAAGGATGTGGATGCTATGTTTATAAAGTTGATTATAAGCATCCTGTAATTTATCCTTCTCTTCCTCTTCTTCATCTTTCTCATCATCTGATGGAAATGTCTCTTCGATTCACGGTTCATTAATTTCCTCAAGTATCACTGGAATGTTTGTAGATGTGGAGGCCATGAGTATTTTTAAGAACTTTTGGTTTCCATCACTTTCTGAATCACTGAGGTCAAAGCTTGAATCTTCAGTGTCATCCCAAGTGGTGGGCATGGCCTTTCCTTTAGTTTTTCTATTGGGGCATTCAGTGGACAAATGTCCAAATTTCCTACAGTTGTAACACTAAGGTTCTCTGGATTTTTTGGAAGGTTTGAATATATTGTGCTTGTTGTCCATTTGTTTGCTTCTATATGGCCAACCACAATTTTTGTTGAAAAATCTTTTGAACCTTTGAGCCAAGAGAGCTACTTCCTCATCCACATTATCCTTTTCACTTTCCTCTTCCTCATTAGTAGAGTGCTTTGAGGTTTTAAGGACGGTATTTTGGGTTTAGGAGTTTACTTGAAGTGTAGTTCAAACGTTTATAGGGAACGTACTAGTTCTTCTACTTTCATTTCATCCATGTTTCTACATTCTTCAATGGTTGTAAATTTCGAGTTGAACCGTTCCGATAAGGACCTTAGAAGTTTCCTACATATCTTTGGGACCGGAACTTTTTCTCCTAATCCACCCATAGAATTACAGATGATGTTCAATTTTGTGAAGAACTCCATGAAGGTCTCATACTCTTCCATTCTGAGACTTTCAAACTGTGATGTTAGGAGTTGCAGTTTGGATCGTTTTACTGTGATGGTTCCCTCATGAGTTGTTTCCAATAAGTTCCATCCTTCTTTAGAGGTTCCACATGTGAGACCCGTATCCTAGCCCGTACCTTTCCGTAGGCTTCTACGGTCCTCCTATTTGAATTTTGGCGACCCTCGACCTGTATCTAACGTTTGTGCGTGATCCTAAGTCAAGTCCTGCATATCGGAGCCGACTTGACTCCAAACTTATACCCTAGCGACCACGTCGTCGCCGTGGTTCCAACGCCATGACTCGCGCATTGATCCGATACCCGGGCCAGGAGGAGTGGGCCAGCGTATTTTTCGATGAAACGCTGCATGTTGTGGATTCTGAGAGAATCTCTACAACACGTCACATCAATCTATCAATCAATGTCAAGTACATAACCTTACCAAGCCCATCCCTCTCCCATTCCCCAAGTCAACTCTCTCTTACACAACGCATACCCATCCCATTCATTTTTTATCTCAAGTCAACAAGCATTATGCCTCTTATTCCATCACTCTACCTCACCACTCCTCTCTCTCTCATTTCTTCATTTTCAAGCAAACCCCATGAGACTCCAACATCCAAGCAAGCTCAATGAGAGAAGCTTTGTGTGGCCCACCTCCCTACCACTCAATTCAACCCTTTAAAGCCAATCTCAACCGTTAAAATCCAACCGTTGGAGCTCTAAATTGCATCGATGGAAGGAGGAGTCTGAGAAAATCAAAGGCGGGTGTATTTTATGATTTAATTTGTGTGATTTTGATGATTTGAGGGACCACATATGGTGGGACCCATCATGATGTATGCATTGTATCATGGAGGAGCTTATGGTGGCAGAGCTCCTCCCATCTCCTCCGATCTCTCTCTCTCTCTCTCTCTCTCTTCCTATTTTGTGGAGCAAATATTTGATCCCCACCATCCATTCATTTTGCTGTCCAGATGGGGGATCCACATCATGATGTATGTTCTGGTCTACACCGTCCAGCAGGCCTAGATGGTGGGCCACCATGATGTCTGTTTTATATTTACACCATTCATATCTGGTGGGCCATGCTTGTGGGGCCCACCTGATGTGTGGTCAAAATCCATGTCGTCCTTCCTTTTGAGTGGAGCCCACCTGATGAACCCCACCTACCGTAGTGGCTGATTTGCTAGTGCACCTGTTTCAGTTGCAACGTTCAACAGCTGGACGTGGCCCCGCATGATGTACATGCTTCATATCCCCACCATCTGTTCGTTTTGGGATGGTGGACCCCACCAGATATGTATGTGTCTCATCCCTGTCACGTAGGGCCCACTTAATGATGTGTGTGTGGGGACCACACCGTCCATAGACCCCACCTCTAACGTTTTGGCTATACCTACACCGTCCATTTATGGAGTAGAGAGAGGGGCCAGACATGAGGTATGTATTTTATACATACAATATATCCATCTGGAGATAGTGGCCCACCCCACACGTGTGACACGTGTGGGGGTGGGACCCACCTTAATGTAATTGTTTTATATCCACCCCGTCCATGCAGGGGACGTGGACCCCACCTTGGTTTAACATGCTTCATTCTAGACAGTCCATTTGTGGTACTCACCAGCAGCAGCAGTTGTTGCACACGTCAGCAAATTCTGTGGGTCCCATCTGAACCATGGACCTCACATAATATATGTATTTTATTCCAACCGTCCATCTGGACGGTGGAGACCCCACCTAGTTGTTGTATTGATATTAACAAGTTACGTGGGTCTGATTAGTGGTATGTGTTATATCCAAACTGTCCATCCAATCGGCAAGATCGTCTTGGGCTTGAGATAAAAAAATAAAATAAAAAATGAAGCATATTCAAATCTTTGGTGGGCCACGTATGTGGACACTGCCATGATGTATTTATTTCATCCACACTGTCCAGATTGTGTTGGACAGTGCTGGACAATGTTTGGATGGTGCTAATTTACATTGACAATGTTTGGATGGTGCTAAATGACATGGGCAATGGTTGGACGGTGTTGATTTGCACGTCCAATGTTAGACAATGCTAATCATCATTTGTGGCCATGTGCCCATAGAATAATGTGTACAGTGATACACATGTTACACTTGCAACTATTGAAATGATTTCAGATGTAATCCAAGCTCTCATCTGTGAGGCCCACTTTGTTGTATTTTGTGGCCCATTTGTCATGCCCACTTTCATGTATTTTGTGGCCCATTCGAGAGGCCTACCTTGATGTATTCTATAGCCCATCTTTAAGGTCCACCTTGATATATTTGTAGCCCATTTGAGGCGCATTGGTGCGGCTCATCCATGAGGCCCATCATGATGTATATTTGAGGCCCATGTGATAGGGCCTACCTGCCTTGTATTTAAGGCCCATATGATGGGGCCCATTGTGATGTATTTGAGGCCCATGGGCAAGGCCCATTGTGATGTATTCGTGGCCTATGGGCAAGGCCCATTGTGATGTGTATTATGCCCTTATCGTTCGGCCCATTATGACGTGTATTAGGCCCATGACGCGTGGCCCATTTGATGTATTTGAGACCCAGAAACGTAGCCATTTGATGCATATGAGACCCATGTGTAGGGCCCACATGTTATGTATTTGAGGCCCATGGGTTGTGACCCATTACGATGTACTGAGGCTCATGGGTTGTGACCCATTATGTACTGAGGCCCATGGGTCGTGACCCAATGGGATGAATTTTCGGCCCATGTGGCATGTCCATTGTGATGTTTTTATAGCCCATTTTATAAGGCCCATTATGATGTGCATTAGGCCCATGGGTTGTGGCCCGTGCGATGTGTCTAAGGCCCATGTTCAGGGCCCACCTGTTGTGTATGTAGCCCTTGTGTGAGGCCCATTGCGATGTATATTAGGCCTTTGCGTGAGGCCCATTGCGATGTATATTAGGCCTTTGCGTGAGGCCGTCAGCCACTCCTTGGGAGCAATGTTGGTTGAATGTCCACATTGATAAGCAATGATGGTTTGATATCCACATTGTGACCTTCCCTCATGCCCTTTGTTAGGCCAATTCTGATTATCAAGGCCGAGTATCAAGGCCGATTTCGATTGTCGAGGCCGACTATCGAGGTCGATTCCAATTTGTCAAGGCCGATTACATAGGCCAATTCTGATTATCAGGGTCGAGTATCGAGGCCGATTTCGATTTGTCGTGTCCGAGTATTGAGGTTGATTCCAATTGTCGAGGCTAATTCCAATTGCCGATTTCAATTTCGATTGTCAAGGCCGAGTCAAATTGTCGAGGCCGATTCTAATTCTGATTGTCCATTCTGATTATCGAGGCCGATTCCGATTATCGAGACCGATTCTGATTGTCAAGGCCGATTCCAACTATAGAGGCCGATTATGTTTATCGAGGCCGAGTGCGATTGAGGAGGCCGATTCCGTTACTTTAAGCCGATTGTCGAGGCCAATTCTGATGGTCGAGGCCAAGTCCGATTGACGAGGCCGATTCCGTATGTTGAGGCTGATTCCGATTGTCGACGTTGATTGTCAAAGCCGATTCTGATTGCTAATTCTGATTATCGAGGCCTATTCTGATTATCGAGGCCGATTCTGATTCTGATTGTCGAGGCCAATTCTGATTGTCGATTCTGATTATTGAGGTCGATTGTTAAGGCCAATTCCAATTATTGTGGCTGATTATCGAGGCCGATTTCGATTGTTGAAGCCTAATATAATGTATATGCAGTCCGTATTTGAGGCCCATTGTGATGTGTATTCATCTCGTGTTTGAGGCTCAATGTAATGTATATTAGGCCTATGTGATGAGGCCCACTGTGGTGCATTTAAGGGCTAGGCGATGGAGCCCATTGTGATGTATCTTAGGCCCATCGTGATGTGCATTGAACTCTTGAGTAAGGCCCATGGTGTTGTATGTTAAGCCCTTGTGCGAAGCCATGGGTCCACTATATATTAGGCTCTATGTGGGCCATTCATTGGGGCAAAGTTGGTTAAATGTCCACATTGTCGAAGTTGATTATTGATGACGATTATTAATACTGATTATGAGTATCTGACAGCATAGCATCATGATACATGCCCATATGCATCATCTACATGTTTATTATGAAATGTAGTTAACCATTGCATATGTCATTAGACAGGTTGTTATGAGACTCCCTGATAGGCGGAGGTTATCTCACATGAGTACACGATATGCGTAGGATTGATGTATGACTGGACTACATGACTCATGCATCTTGCATTGTGTGCTGTGATTACTGTACACCCTAGCGACATTAGGGTCATAGCCTCCACAGATATATTGTGGATGGCCAGATGAGACACCGAAAATCTGTTATTAACATCGGGCTACCATAGATGGCCCTGGAAGAAAATCGCTAAAACCTCTTGATACCAGATGACGCTTCAACGTCGAGACCGAGTGGATATATATGAGCACATGAGAGCCGTATACCAGTAGGCCGCGTCTCCCATTGTGTCATGGTCGGTTGGGAGGAGGTGTGGCCTTACCCGCCTGAGGGAGTAGGCATAGTAAGGTTGAGTTTGACTAGCTCGTGAATGGGTTCACTATCGACGTGTCGGGTAGATATTGGTTGACTACT
Source organism: Magnolia sinica (assembly GCF_029962835.1). NCBI lineage: Eukaryota > Viridiplantae > Streptophyta > Magnoliopsida > Magnoliales > Magnoliaceae > Magnolia > Magnolia sinica. Next base: position 42,212,884 of record NC_080589.1, read on the forward strand.
GGCTAGGCGGATAGTGAGGTCTCTTCTACTTACCCCAGTTGGGCACTTGATGGGGCGGCAAGCTGGTGTAGAGTATATTAGATCCCGGTGATGATCCCAGAGATGAACAGTACTGATATGTGGACTTATTGAGCAGGAGTTGTATACTCATTCATTCATTCATTCACTATCCACTCGGGCTGGTGGTGTGCAACTATTTGTTACGTGTACCTTCATAATGGCCACGATTTCTGTCACGCCCCAAACCTAGGGATAGACAGCTTTCGTGATGCCTCGAATACGGCACTCGACTTTCATACACCAAGTCCCAAGTTTGGCGCACCACAAGGAAGATTTTGAATGAATTTTTTTTATATACATATAATAATACCTGAGCATGAAGATCCATGATCAAAATCCAAAGCAACACTCTCCATTATAAATCTTGATGGTTACAAGTATGATGCTTTACAAAAGATACATAATGTCATCATTGCCAAATCAAAAAATAGATGCAATGAATTGAGAAAGCTAAGTCTTCCAAGCTACTCCAACCCTGAAAAAAAATGGGAAATAGAAAGCTCAGGCAAAAAGCCTAGTGAGTACACACGTGTGTGCAATGTGTCATATATACAAGCAAGATAAATATGCTGCAAGGAAATCATATATGTGAAAGGCGTGTAGCATGTAAGGTGTGATGTCAATGTCAATGTAATGCATATGCATCATAGTGATACTCCGAGTCAATGCTACCAGCATCACCAAGTCATATTTTCATTTCTTTCATACCACAGCCATAACTGTATTTCACGCATCCGTAATCACATCATCATCATCATCATATTGTCATAATATATCATAACTGTATATCTCGGGAAGCAATGTGGTCGATACCATACACCAAACACTATTAATCGACCTCGTATACCCGCCCTGTGGTGGACTTCCACCAACTGTATATTATGGGAGACACCGTGGTCGACACCTATGTACCAGACACCAATAATCAACCTCACATACCTGCACTGTGGTGGACTTCCACCCGACATGCCAGTAGCAGACTTCATTCCCGCATCTCCTCACCGGCGAGTCCGACCGGTCCCTGTTTACACCTCAGCCCTTAAGCAGGTTAGACCCACCTCTTCTTAACCTAACCTCGTTAGTGGGACTCAAATCCATGACCCATGTATCCACTCGGCCCGACGGTGAGGCAACCCTAGCTAGTATAGGGGTTTAGTGACTTTCAACCCAAGAGGCACATCATCCCCTACTATTTCCACACTTCCGGTGTCCCGTTTATTTTCAGGGATAACCTAAGTCATCATCATAGATGTACATTTCATTATTAAGATCCAACTCATGTTATACGGCACGACTGTGGTATTTCAATCATCATGTATGTCATGATTATACATAAATTCAAACAACCATGATGAGGCATACGTTCAAGTGCATGTGGTATGCATATAATGTCATGAGTTTAGGGTATGCTTAACCTTTAAGGAAAAATGACGTATAATCATCATATGCCACTATCAACTATATCAATCCATGATCATGTGACTAAACTGAAGAGGACATATCTTACAAACGAACAAATGTACTGAAGTACACTTGCACACACCATCATTCCATGGTACATGAATATGATCAATATCAACATGGTTAAGTAGATGAATTTAGTATGCTAGGGAGTGGAACAACATTAATCAAGTATTAAATTACATGCTTCTATTAATCACAATTATTGACATCACTAATATCATCCATAACTATCATAATCACGAGCATTAATTGTAATAAAAGTTACACTATATCTTTCGCAAGATAGATATTCCATTAGTGGGTTTGGCCCGATATGATTTTCTTCTATTGGGACCACATGGTTATACCCTAACTGGGCCTTATGGTTGACGTAAAGTACATGCACCAAGTGGTTATGAGATGAAAGGCTTAGACATAACATATAGTAAATGAGCCACAGGATGAATGGTGCTCACGAAACTCATATAATGTAGTGAACTTCATCTTCATGTGGGTTGTTAGTAGATTGGATTTATAAATAATTATTGTAGTAGTTCTACAATGGTTTGGAAGGCACGTGTAAACTTTATAAGATATAGTGAGCCTTAAGTTGAATGACTTGGGTATATAATATATACATAAGAGTTAACCACAGTTGGATGACAATGAGTTTGTCTCATATAATGTAGTGGGTCCTACTTTCAAGTGGTACTGCATGCAGATGGGTCCACACAAATATTGCAGTGGCTCCCAATAAGTAGATAGTATAGGTAACTCACAAACATTAAGGTAATACAAGGAAGAACAGTTCAGATGCACAAGGCACACAACAGTGGGCTCCATGACTGACTGATTGGTTGGCAAAACAATTGAGTAGTGTAGATAAAATACATACAGTTAGTGGGTTCACAGGTGTTGAAAGTTATACGTTCAATTAACACTATTTCATGTCTTCTGACTTATTTAGGAATTGGATCTAGGTCATTTTGGAATCATATTCTAGGATTAGCTAGCCTAATAAATGAATCGTGAAATATGCAATACTCACATCAAGGTAGGGTCCATAATCAATCAGACACATGCCCTAAGTTCACATATAAAAGAGGTTACACCATCAACATAGTCCATGAGTCTGAGTAATTAAACAATTCTCATATGCCCACATAGTCTCATGGCCACTCCATTATTAGTAGTCCGTATGGTTGAGTAGCCATACAAATGTCACTCTACTTGCCATAATAAAGGATTTAAGGTCACATGGTTACTTTTTTTCACTATATTACAACTCATACATCTATGGGCAACCACTTTATTAAGCTCCCACATGGTCAGGTTGTCGATGCCATGATTTCACTTGGTTAAGTGGACATATAATTAGTATTCTGGTCTAGTGACCACATCTCAAAGCATCTAAGGCACAATCACAAGCATACCCACTGTTTCCGATTACAATAACTCTTAAATTGTAATCGTTCAATTTAATGACCCGAAAAATTTTGTGCAAAGACACGAGTACTACCTCCAATTTCTTAGAAGCTTTATGTGGGTAAATTAGTGCTAAACTCGATTGCTTGTGGAATTAGCATCAATCACTTTAAATTTGATCTGCAGGACTTAAAACCTGTAGAATCGTTAGCGCTATGTTGCCCTGAAATCTAGGATTCAACACTATATCCAGTTGCTCTTGGGAGTACTTGGAAACTTTGTATCGGACCTGGACCACGCATCGAAAGTCCGATAGCGATGATCTTAGACATTTATGATCACCTGGTTGGGCTTAACTATCACCTTAAAAATCAAGTCCAGATGATGTCCTGGGTCGATTTGCTTGAGTCCGGAGTAAAGAGTGTGAGAAAGCTGAGAAATTAAATATAAATTTGTAAAATCTGAGTCGTGTCGCTTGCGCGCCGATTCTAAGCTTTCTGATCGTTGGATTCTGACCCAATTTCACCCTCGAATCAGGGAAGATGGCCCAGGCATATCATAGTGCTTGTGGACCTGATCGAGTTTCGGTGACCGTTGAATTGAGATTGGTTCACCACGACTGATCTGTAAATTCGATCTGTACGAAAACTCAGACTGACCTAGATCCATGGTCAGTGAGCTTAAGTCCGACCGCATGTGAAAAAAGGACCACCGAAAGTGCTCCGTTGGATCGAAATAGACCCGATTTGGTTATAACCTAAGTATACCATGGCCCTGGGGCTATTTTCATCAATGTTAGGCCTATATAAAGACCTTAAAACCCTCACTCTCTATTCCATACGAATTTTCTAACCCTAGCTAAGAAAGAGAGAGGAAAAGAGAGAGAAAGTGAGAGAGAAGTTGGTGAATCATCTTGAGATTCTTCCCTATTGCTCTGCATCCCTAAACCATCACTTCTGAATCGTTATTCCGGCGATTCTAAGTTCATTCTTAGGTAAGTCAATCAAACCCTAACCTGTTTTAGAGCTTAGAATAGTCTATGTGTTGATGTAGCTCATTTCTATTCATGCCTTGGGTTATCTAGTCACCGTTGGCGAAGACTTATCGTCTGAATCAGATCTGTGCGTATTTTCTAGTTTAAGGTACGGACTATATTCGTATAGGTTATGGTTTTCAAGGCTTTCAATGTCAGATAATGGTTTATGATTGTTGTGGGTGCAATTTCACATGCCAAATGCGATGTTTATATTGCGTTCCTGATATATATGAGATGGATTGAGATTTGTGTATTCCTTGTGTATGTAGAAAGTATCGTATACGTATGGAATACGAACATGTGTTTGCCATGATTAATTGTCATGTATTTGTGCTAGTTGTATGTGTGTCAACTCTTTGGCGAAAGGAATTGTCCAAATGTGTGTTATCACCAACATACGTCATGTATGTTGGAATATGTAGTCTAAGTGTTTGTAGAAATGTCTGAATGATCTAATGTGTAATATATTATTCTGTTTACGGGCGTTGAGAAGAGATTCTCAACTCTCCTATTGGTGTGTATGATTTCCTACATGTAATTTACATTCTTTGTTGTTTAACTTCAAGTACTACTTATGTGTAAATCCACGTTAAGTTGATATCCATCAAATGCTTCCATATTGTATGATTAGAATTGTTATTCCATTACTATTTTAAATTGTTGATATGAATATCTGTAATAATTGAATATGTTTGGGACTATGAAATAGTCTAGGAAATCGGTAACAAACCATGAGTTCGTGGCCAAGGTTGTTTTTGCCATGTAGGACGTGTTTGACGAACCCGAGTCGTATTAAGGTTGTCGGCAGTGGTTTAGCCACACGGAGTGTTTGCGCACTCTATGTCATTCAACTCAACGTGCGCTCGTGCTAGTCGAGTTCGTCAAATAACTCGATTGTCCCGATAGATGTATACCATGTATGGACGCTATTGTTTGAATCTAGGGTACCAAACTTACCAATGCAATCCCGTTAACCATTGTACCTTGATCTGCTAAGACTCATGAGCTGGGCATGGTGGTATGGACACCGTGGTCAAGCTGTCGGCCTAGCTAGGGTGACGAGCCTCCCCGTAGTGACCAGTGAGCACACCAGACTCGTGAGCCGATTATGGTGGTATGGGACACTATATTCACACGGCCGGCCTACATGGATTAGTGACGAGCCCTTTGTAGTGACCTCGAGCATACCTTGATATTACATTAAGTCGACGAGTCTTAGGGTAGTAACTAAGGTATGATAAGCATGCATTGATTGGTGACAAGCCCTTTGCAGCGACCTACAACCATATGATCGTATGAGATTGCCTAGGACTGACGACCCTAGAATGGATCACTGTATGGGAGTTGATATGAGGAAGGTACATTAGTTTCCCAATCTTGCTCTATGAAAAGGACTAATAACAACTTGGTAATCATGTTCATGCACCGCATTACATGTACGTTGAAGTCGTTGGCACTGCGGGAGGATGTCATGCATACCGTAAGATGAAGACGCTGAGGGAGTGCAGGTGAGGGCATGCATCATTTCTACATACATCCTTGCATTAACAAGAGTAATTAGGACATGTTTGATTGTATTGCCTTATCATTACTGCTTAATTAATTTGATATCATGTTAACTCTTACTGTATAGTTCCACTGAGTTGATCACTCACTCCCACATTCTGGGACGGTGTTTCAACACCAACCAGACTCTGTCTTAGATGCAGATGATGACGCGACCCCTGAGGTAGAGCAGGAGTATGAGGATGATGAGGACGCGTTTTCTTTTATGCAGTTCTCAGGCGGGTTCATGTGAGTCGTGTCCTGATCTACGGGGATTCTGGGTTTTCTTTTGTAATGGATAATTTCATTTTGATACTTATATTTCGGTAGCAACACTTGTAATTATGACCTAGCAGAGTATACATATTACAGGGACTTGCACATGTACACATATATTTCTTTAAGTCTTCCGCTTGCGTCTTTCACTTATCCCTGGATTATGTTTACAGTTTGGCTTAATCGATTCCATGTTTTATGCACTCATACAGACAACATACATCCGTCATTAAATATGTTGCATAAGTGATGTTTTAAAACTCGGGAGCTGAGATATGATTGACCCCCGAATTTCAGGGCGTTACACTCAATACTTTATATGGAGAATAACTCAGATTCAGTGTCACATGATCAAGAGGCCAGGAACTACCTTCCATCATATCAGATATAGTTTAGTGGTCCCCACATCTGCCTCACCTATGAGCATAATGTAAGGGTTGTATTTATGTCGCATGACACCGAATTGAGGGCCACACCATATTATCAAGTTGTATAATCCAACCTATATCATAATTCTCATGACTAAGAAAATCTACACGTACAACCCAATTATTCATGGTTTAGGCGACTAAGGCTATGCCCATGAGTATGTGGTCATGTCATTGGGTGGTCACTAATGCCACCTGATTTCATGTGGTTGGTTGGCCTTTTGTGGATTTCGCAATCATACGGTTAGACAACTACATATACTCCACAATTGCAAATGATTAGATGGCAATAAATGCGTCAGATGCCCACATGATTCAAGGGCCAAACACTTATATCGCACCCATACACTGGATTAAGCGGTCATTCACACATCTTACAAACATAAGATTAGAAGCTAAAAATCACCATTTTTGTACAGGCGAGTGGGTCATACAAGATCGCAAGGTCGCGCAGGTAAGTGAGCTGCACAAATCACCAGTTCATTGGTTTAAGTGTGCAAGGGAATTTCACACAACTGATATCTTCGTGTTTTCAGTTAATTTAATGGCGGATAACTTTTGTATGGTTTGGATGGCATATAAACATAATAGTAGGGCACACAATAACCCCATCAAACTTTGATGGCAAATAAACTTTACAGTGGGTCCCACATGGTGGGCCCACTGATGTGGTAGGGCCACACTTATTAGGTCTGCAAAAGCTAATAGATGGTGTGGATCTAACAAACATATTATGGTGAAATTCTAGGAGGTTTTAAGGGCGGACATTACAACAACATTGTTTTTTTGGCACCAAAATATACAGATGGTTTGGATGTAGCTTATACATCACAATGGACCCTGCGGTCTGGTGGGCCCTACATGGGTATCAAAATGAGCTCCTACTTATCCCCATTTATTTATTTATGTCTACATATCCTTATTAACAGGTTAGATGTCAAGTATAACAATATAGTGGCCCATTGGAATTTTCAATGGTGGACCTATAATCCACTACAGTTGTGGTGTGATCCACCTTGACACGCGTCGACCCTCAACACCATCAGTCAGATGCACCAATCCATGGTGGTCCTGGGACTTAAAATCAAGTCAATATGTGGTTTGTGTGGGGCCATACCACATGCAAAAGTTGAGGGGATTACTCTCCATTAAAACATGTATAATTATTTGTTGGGCCCACTAAGGCGTGGATCATAAATCCAGCCCATCAATTATGTGTGTCCCACTTGGTTAAGGGGTTAGGCCAAGTTTCAGATGCATCCAAACTTCAGGTGGGGCCCTAGCAAGTGCTTTTGGTCTCCGAGTTGTACAAACAGTTCAAAGGTGATCAAAGTTACATGGGTCCCATAATGATGTATTTATTATGCGTACACTGTTTATCTATTTTTAGAGATTATTTTAAAGCATTATTTAAGGAATGAATCATATCCAAAGATTATCTAGACGATACCACAAATAGCAATGGGGATAACAATGCACAAGGCCCACACAACGTTTATTGTCCATTCAATCTGTTCATTCGGTCATAAGTACCCAAATTAAGAGGAAAATCAAATTTCATATTGATCCAAACTTCTGTGACCCCCAAAAAGGGTTGCAATGGTGGACATTCAATCCCCTGCTGCTTTTTGCAGCGTGGATTACCTGATATTTAAATTTGTCTAATTTTTCTTCCCAAGCCTTAGGAGAAGTTCACCAAGTGGATGGACGGTTTGGATATAACACACACCTCATGATCATACCCACAAACATCTGATATATATTTTTATTATTTTTTTATTTCTTTAGTTTTCGCATGATTTTAGATGGTGTGGGCCACCTGAGTTCCATGTACGGTTGATTTTTGGGGTATCCCACTTTCTAAAGGGGACCCATCAATTGCATGGTGTAGATGCTCAACATGCATCATGGTGGGGCCTGTGGATGGGACCCATGGTCCTGCTTATCCAAGCAGCAAGCTGCTACTTCCTCTTGACGCTGGCAGCAACAGCGCTAACGTCCAGCACCACTTGCCTTTTTTTTTGGTTTTCCTTATGTTTTTCATAGGTGGGGCCCATATCTTTATGATCCACTCCATCAGTTGGATTTTATGGCCCGAGATAGATCTAACAAGCCCAATATTCAATATTTTTTAGCATACAAAAAATCACGGCGGGCCCTAACAGTTTATTACTTATTAAAACGGTCTTTTTGATGGTGTAGCCTACCAGATATTTGGATTCGCTTCATTTTTCAACTCAGTGCCTAAAATGAGCCCAGGAATCGGATGGACGGCATGGATTAAATATATTCATCATGGGTGGGGCCCGTTATGGGCCCATAGCCCCTGCCCCTTTGTACTAAGCTGTTGGGACGTTGCTTTTTGGCAGCAGCATCTCTTCCCCTTTTTTTTGTAATAAGTGCACGTGTGTGCATGGGTGTGTGTGTGATTTTGGCCAACCCAATGGGCCAATGCTTGGATGATTTGGATGTCATACAAACATTTTGGTGGGGCCCACTATCAATGGGTCCCACATGATAAATATAATAAATTGATTTTATATGTTTTTCTCCTATGCATCCACACAATTAATAGCATCATCATCATTATTGCAATTATCTTCACCATCAATCATACTATCTTCATCATCCACACCATTCTTAACTTTAGAGTATCATATTCACCATCCATAAACACAATGAAAACAAAAATAAAATAAGTGGAGAGGGTGTACTCACCTTGATGAATTAGATGGATGGTTGAGATGAATGGAAGGGATGGGGTTGATGGCCCACCAAGATTACTCCTCTCTCTCTCTCTCTCTCTCTCTCTCTCTCTCTCTCTCTCTCTCTCTCTTTGTGTAGAAAAAAGACTTCTTGGGACACAACATAATAAATGGCGTTCATTGCTTTTCCTTCAGCAGTTTGTTTTTCTTTATCGAACACTGTCCACTTTTCTTTGAATTTTTGTTTGGAGATGGTTATGCCATTTTCAAGTACTATTTGTTCGATTGGTGGCACATATCTATTTTCAACAATGTCCCAAACATCATGATCCAAAGATCGTAGAAAGTAATGCATCCTAGCCTTCCAGTAGGCATAATTTGATCTATTAAATACAGGAGGTCTAATCACAGATGAGCTCTCTCCTTTGGTTATGATCCCAACTTCAGTCAAGATCACTCTCTAGGCGGTGAAGCCCTTAAGAGAGACCCGCTCTGACACCAATTGAAATTGCAGTAATGGCCACTTTAATAGAAGTGGGAATAGGTCAAAGTGTCATAAAGGGGGGTGAATAGGACTTTATAAAAATTTTATGATGATTTAAAAATCCCATTATCATAATTCTGATTTAACACACTCCTATCAAGATGACCCCAATTTAACTCTAATGGCTTCCAAGACAAATAGAAGATCTAATAATATGACTAGCCAGTATATAAAAAGTATGGAATATTAGTCTATGATGAATCAACGATACGACTGTGTGTGTGGGGGGGATGTGATTCTTTTCAGTTCTAAATAATCATGTCAACATGCTTTATGAGAACATTCAAAGTAAACACAAATAGTAAGGTCAAAATATCAATCCCAAACACAGTCATTTATAGTGGTTCGGCTACATGCCTACTCCACTTCCGGAGGACGCACTCAACCCTTGAGTGTACCGGATCTCACTAACAGAGGTTTTAAATCAGGTTCACCTCTAACCTTTACAACCTACACAGGGTCGACTTTAGGACCTACACAAGGAACCTAAACATGTCTCCATGAGATACAAGTTTATACCTCATACAGGAGCAAGGGTCAACACACAACACTCGGGTTTTATTCTCCACACACAAGTAAAGGATCCAGACAAGGAACCTAAGGTTTTAGGCCATACAGGCCAAGGATCCACACAAGGAACCTAGAGTTTATGCCCTACATAAGAGCAAAGGTCAACACACAACACCTAAGTTTTAGGCCACACAGGCTAAGGACCTACACTAAGGACCTAAGTTTATGCTCTACAAGAGCAAGGGTCAACACACAGCACCCACACGTACTCTCCTATTGGAGGCCTCCTATGAGGACTTGAAAGGGGTGAGAATCACCTATGACCCAATCTTACACAAAGGAATGATCAGCAGGGTCTCTAGACTCTAATAACTTATAGATAAATAGATGTAACGACCTTGGAATTTTCTGTGCTAATCTTTCCTTAAGTAGTTGTTTTGGGGTAATTAGCGCTTTACTCGATTGTTTGTGAAATTCGCATCAATCACTTTAAATTGTATCTGCATGGCTCTAAACGTGTAGATTAGTGAGCGCTACGTTACTCTGAAATCTGGGATCCATCGCTAAATCCAGTTGTTCTGGGGAATTTTTGGAAGATCTGGATCGGACCTAGACCGCGCGTCGAAAGTCCGATGGCGATGATCTTAGGCTGTTGCGGTCACCGAGTTGGGCTTGATCTTCACCTCGAAAATCAAGTCGATCTGATGTTCTGGGTCGATTTGGTTGAGCTCGGAGTGAAGAGTGTGAGAACGGTTGGAACTTATTAAGCTTTTATTGAAATCTGAGTCGTGTCGCTTGCGCGACGATTTTAAGCATTCAGACCGTTGGATTCTGACCCAATTTCACCCTCTGATCAGGATAGTTGGCCCAGGCATATCCTAGTGCTTGTGGACCTGATCGAGTTTCCGTGACCGTTGAATTGAGTGTGGTCCGCCACGGCTGATCTGAAGAGCCGGTCGGTACGAAAACTCTGCTTGACCTAGATCCATGGTCAAGGAGCTTAAGTCCGACCTTTCGTGGTTATAGGCCCACCAGAAGTGCTTCGTTGGATCGAGAAAGGCGTGCTTTGGTTATAACCTAAGTATACCTTGACCCTGGGGTTATTTCCATCATTTTAAGGCCTATATATAGTCCTTAAACCCTAGCTCTCATTTTCATACGAATTTTCTCTAACCCTAGCTTGGAAAGAGAGTGGAAAAGAGAGAGTTAGTGAGAGAGATTGGTTGGTGATTCATCTTGATTTCTTCCTTGTTCTCCTTCATCTTTGAACCTTCACTTTAGATCGTTCCTCTGACGATTCTGAGTTCTCTTGGGGTAAGTTAACCTAACCCTAACCTGTGTTAGAGCTTAGATTAGACTTGGTGTTGTTGTATCTCATTTCTATCCTTATTTTAGGGTATTCTAGCGCCGTTGACGAAGACAACTCGTCTAAATCAGCTCGGCGGTTCTTTCTTCGCTTAAGGTGCGGACTTTAAGTGTATAGGTTATGGTTTTCAAGGCTTTCAATCCCAGTTAGTGATTTATTCTTGTTATGGATGAGATTTCACATGTCAAATGTTATGTTTACATCGCTTTCCTGATATGCATGTGCTATATTGAGATTTGTGTATTCTAAGTGTATTTATAAAGTACCGTATACGTATAAAATACGCACTTGTGTTTGCCATGATTATTTGTCATGTATGTGTGCTAGATGCATGTATGACAACTCCTTGGTAAAAGGAATTGTCTAAGTGCATGTATTCCAACATACGCTATATATGTTGTTCCTTGTATGCTAAGTGTTTGTAGAAATGCATGAATGATCTAAGTGTAACTGATTACACTAATTGTGGGCGTTGAGAAGTGATTCTCAATACTCCTATTGATGCGCATGTTTTCCTTTATGCAGTTACCTTTCAAGTTATTTAAATTCAAGCATCTCCTATGCTTACAGTTATGTTAAGTTGATATTCTTCAGATGTGTTTGTACCATGATTTGAGCTGTTGATCTATTACCGCTTTACATTCCATATGAATATCTGTCGTAGTGTAGGATGTTTGGGACTATGCCTTAGTCCAGGAAATCGGTAATTGACCCTATGAATCGTGGTTGAGATTGCTTTCGCCACGTAGGACGTATTAGACGAACCCGAGCCGTATTAGAGTTGGCGGCAGTGGTTTGGCCACACGGAGTGTTTGCGCACTCTATGTCGTTCAACTCAACGTGCGCTCGTGCTAGTCGAGTTCGTCAAATAACCCGATTGTCCGATGTATGTTAACCATGTATGGACGCTACTGCTTGAATCTAGGGTACCGAACTTACCAGTGAAATCCTTTTAAACCTTGGTACCTCGATCCGCTAAGACTCATGAGCCTGACATGGTGGTATGGGACACCGTGGTCGAGCTGTCGGCCTACGCTGGGGTGACGAGCCTCCCCATAGTGACCAGGGAGCACACCAGACATGTGAGCCGATTATGGTGGTATGGGACACTATATTCGTGTCGGCCTACATTGATTGGTGACGAGCCCTTTATAGTGACCTCGAGCATACCGTGATACCGCAAGGAGGTGACGAGCCGATCTGTGGTAGTAAGGGCATGAAAGGCGTACATTGATTGGTGACGAGCCCTTCGCCACGACCCTAAATATAAACTCGTATGAGATGTCTAGGATTGACGCCCCGAGTAAGGATCCCTGTTCGGATGGTGAGATGAGAAAGGTATCTTAGCTTCCCAATCTGTTGTATGAATTGGACTAATAACAACTTGGTAATCATATCCATGCACCGCATTTGCATGTGCTTTGTAGATGTGGCGCACTTTGAGGCGATGTCATGCGTAACGTAAGATGAAAGACGCCGAGGGTGTACGTGTGAGGGCACGCATCATATTGCATTCATACCGCATTAATAAGAGTACTTAGGCTTTATTTAAGTGTTCTGCTTTATTATCGCTTGATTGAACGATAACATGTTAACCAATGCCTTATTGTTCCACCGAGTTGATCACTCACTCCCACGCTTCGGGCGGTGTTACACACCCACCGGACTCTTTAGGCTCCGATGTTGCAGATGTGGATGCGACGCCCGAGGCAGAGCGGAGCCGGATGACGACGAGGCCGCTTTCTCCTATATGCTCTGACGGGTTCTAGCGAGCTTCTTCCGGGATCTCTGGGATTATATTTTGGGAACTGAAATGATGTATTTGATACTTAAATTTTGTTAAATAACACTTTTACACGATCCGGCTTGTATATGAAATTCAGGGTTTTACACTTGTACACATTTTACTATAAGTCTTCCGCTTGCTTTATTCACTTATCCCTGAATCATATCTGTGTTTTGGCTTAATCTATTCCATGTTTTATGCACTAATACAGTCAACATACATTCATCATTAAATATGTTGCATAAGTGATGTTTTGGAACTCGGGAGCTGAGTTATGCTCGACCCCCGAATTTCAGGGCGTTACAATAGATGAGTCCCATTAAGCACGTTGATGAAGATCTCCTCCTTTGATGATGAAGAATCTTCAGCTCCCTTGATTGGCAACACTGATGATGCTCCAATGTATGGCGACGGGTTGGGTGAAGGTTATGTTGGTAATTACTCTATTAAATGATAATCATCGAAGAGACAGAGTAATTCCAAGATCTTAGGCATTCAAGAGATCCCATCTTAATGATTTTCCATTAAGGTGGTAGCTGAAAGATCCTTGAATGAGGAAGTTCATTCATCAATCCACTCTATTGAATGTTAATGAAGAGGGTGGATTGAGGAATGAAATCCCATGAGAAAAAGGCTTAGGATAGATGATATGTAGTTATTCTCTCAAAGCACTCTCTTTTTTCTCAATAAAGTAACCAATAGCAACCTCTCCATAAATAGGCAAAGAGATCCAGCGGCAATAAAACAGTCAATTTTTTGACAGAGTTCGATATCATCGAGCCATCTTCAATATCATCGAACATATACTTTCGAAGACATTGAGGGACAAAGCGATGAAATGAACTCTACTGACAATCACAGCTGAATCTCTTAAACACAACTCGATCATATCGAACATGCTTCGATGTCATCATATTTCGAACTCCGATTTCATCGAACCACAGTTCGATTCATCAATAATGAAAACAAGAGAGCAGCCTAAATATGAGACAGCTAGCTTCGATATTATCGATCCTCCCACAATGTCATCGGATTTCAAATGTCGATGATATCGATACCTAGTTCGATTCATCGATCTTTTATAGAAGATTTTTGTATAAGCTCGTTGGACATTCCATTGTCCGAATTTGATAATATCGACCTAGTTTAAAAATGATCGATATTTGAATATCGATATTATCAAGGGAGTCTCGATTCCTCGAACATTTAAGGAGGATTTACCTAAAATCTTGTTGGACTAGTTTGGTTCAAATTCAATAACATCGAAGAACCATCGATATATCGGAGTTTGTGTTCCGAAGATATTGAGGCTCTCTTCGAGTCAACAATAAATGTATGATTTGCCTTAACAGCTTGCTGGACACAAACAGACCAGAATTCGATTATATCGAGCCGTCTCGATGATCTCAGAATTTGAATATCGATGATATCGATTCTTCCATCGATTCATCGAGAATTTTGTCCAGAGATCAAGTTGGTTGTTGGACACAAGCGGTCCCCAATTCGATGATATCAGTGTATTCGGATGACATCGATACCAAGTGTCCGATCACATCGAGGGATCTCGATATATCGACAAAAGCTGAAAACTTAGAGATTGTCCTGAATTGCAAAATAGTTTTGATTCTTTAAACCCTATGTTGTTCTATCAATTTTTAAGGTTTTATATACCTGGGTGTTTTGGGACATGGGATGTGAGGCTAAGTTTACTTTTGACGTTCAGAGTACACATCCAGTTGAGGCAGATGCTTGAATGATCTTGCCATGGGGCTCACTTGACTTGCTGACTCAACACTCACGTTAATTGACAAACCAGGACACTTTTAGAATCCAAAGGGACTAATCTCGTGTGTCTTCTAAGAGCAACTAGAACTAGAACTAGAAAAAGATGAAAACTTAAATCTGGAATATTTGAGAGTAATTGTGAGAAATTTAATGTACAACTTAAGAAATTCAAAGGTGAGAAACTAGGGTTTCCAAGGATCCACTTATAGAGATCAAGGAGATCTATGCTTGATTCAAGTCACACGATTGGAATCAGAGTCTCATCCTATCCAATTGGAAGATATCTCAGTAAAATCAAATATGAACTTCCTTTGACCTAGTTCTTAATAGATGAGAAGTGTGAGAACTGGAAGTGATTCCATCATAAAACCATGCACAAGAGATAAGGCAAACGACAGGATTTACCAATCCCAAAACCAATCTGAGAGATATGTGAAGATTAAGGAGAATTCCATCATCCGACCATTCCTAAGGGATGATGGTGAACAATAGGATTTTCAAAATTTACAATCTTAATACATGAAAATAACATACTCAAAGCTATCGCAGATCCATTGTAATTTGAGTAATAACAAACCATTAAAAATTGAAAGTATTCCTTATAATCAAACTAGAATCAAATAGAGTTTAATATAAACATAAATCAAAGCCATAGAAACATCCCATCATGCTACAAGCTTCACCTCTTAGCCCTAGCTATAAAGTTTAGCCAACCATAAACATGATTGAACTAGAATCTCTTAAGAAAAGCATAAAAACAATTAAGGAAAAGGAAGAAAAACTCTTGGTGACGGCTTCTCCACACTTTTGCTCCACTCCTCAAACCTTGGATGATGCCTAGGAGTGCCCTAGGGACCCTTATTTATAGTTTTAGGTCTTAAACTTTCGCACCGAGTGGAAATTTCCAGAAACCACCTCAAATTTACGCAGTCCGCGCAAGTTTTGTGTAACCCTCAACTGGTCGTGGGCCGTCCTTGACCGGTCGAGCGTCTCCTTCAACTGGTCGAGTTGGGCAAAAAATTTAAAAGTTTTACTCACTGGATTTTGAGTCGAGACACCTTTGACTGGTCGAGCAGAGTCCAGGACTAGTCGAGCGTACGAAGGACTGGTCGAGCCCGAGCCAGGACAAGTCGAAGATGGCCAAATTTTACTTCAAAACACTGATTTTCTTCATTATTGTCTTAATTTTCTTAGATCTTCAATATGTGCATTCTTCATTCTTGGTTTCATCAGATCCATCCTTGGCTTTGGTGATTCTTGAGCGTTAAATCCATGTTTTTAACATCCTTTTCAATCCAAGCTCTTAAATTCACCTTGTAACACAAACATGATTAAAATAAAACATTAAGCATTATCATGTTCATAAAACCAGGTAATAGATGGGGTCCAATATGCAATATTTGACCCTCAACACAATCCCCAACCAGCATTTTGCTAGTCCTGAGCAAAGTATGTGAAAAAATGAACTTTAATGCGCAATGTTCAAACCTTTTTCTGAAAATGATCTTTTGTGTAATCAAGTATGAATTAGTAGGCTTAAGATGAGAAATTGAGATTTTGAAGACCTAGAGTTAAATCACATAACCAATCAATCAAATAAGTCCTTTATCCATTAGGTTAGAGCGTAGTTTACATATCAAGTTTTTCAAAGTGCTCAATGAAAATACTATCTTTTCATAATGTTAGCCATGCTCATCACTTCAAGCTTGGTTGAAAACTCAAGTACTGATTCCAAACTTATCCCCTTTTCCTTCTTTTTCCATTTTTTGATTTTATATCGATGGTCATTTGTATTTATTCCTCTTCTTTAGACCTTACATCTTTTTCAAAGACATTTTTCATTCCCCTCAAACATGTTGTCACTTTTCATTCTTTATGACCTCGTTGTCGATCACCTATTTTTTAACTGGTTCTTTCTTCTTTTAAGGTGGATAAAATTCTCCAGACTCGGTTCTCAATATCTTTTAATGATCACCATGCTAACAATCAGAAAATCTAATACTATTTACCAAAAACAATTTGAATAACATAATATTCAAACTTCCTCTTAATTAATAAAGTGTAAGAACTATAAGTGATAGGTTACTTAGTTGTTCCAACTCTGACAATTCAAAATTCAATTTCTATCCTATCATCATACTCAAAATAATCTTAAATACACAACTTATCACTTTCCAAACAGATTTCTTGGCTTCGGCTCAACTAGTCTAGGCTACGCACGACCAGTCCTAGGCTCTGCTCGACCGGTCGAAAGTGTCTCGACTCAAACTCCAACGAGTAAAACCTTAAGATCCCCGTCCTGCTTGATCAGTCGAAGGAGTCCCTTGACCAGTCGAGGGTTATGCAAAACTTGTGCGGACTGCATAAGTTTAAGATGGTTTCTAGAAATTTCCACTCGGTGCGAAAATTTAAGACCTAAAACTATAAATAGGGGTCCTTAGGGCATCCCTAGGCATCTTCTAGGGTTTGAGGAGTGGAGAAAAAGTATGGAGAAGTCATTGCCAAGAGTTTTTCTTCCCTTTCCTTAGTAGTGTTTGTACTTTTCTTAAGATTTCTTAGTTCAATCATGTCTATGGTCGGCTAAACCTCTTTGTTAGGGCTAAGAGGTGAAGCTTGTAGTGTAATTGGGATGTTTTCTTTATTTCGATTCATGTTTTATGGAACTCTCTTGGATTCTAGTTTCATTATGAAGGAATATTTTAGTTTTTAATGGTTTGTTGTGACAAATTACGATAGATCTGCGATAGCTTGAAATATCTTCTTTTTTTAAAATTGAGATTGTGAAATTAGGAGATCTTGTTGTTCACCATCGTCCTTTGGTCATGGTAAGATGATAGAATCCCTCCTAACCTTCACAATTCTCTTATGATTGATTGTCTGATTTGTAGATCTTGTTGTTTTCCTTGTCTCATGAGCATGGTTAGGTGATGGAATCACTTCCAAATCCTCATAACTCTCATCCATTAAGAATTAGGTCAAAGGAAGTTCAGATTTGATTTTACTGAGATATCTTTCAATTGGATATGATGGGACTCCGTTTCCAATCGTGTGACTTGAATCAAGCATAGATGTCCCTAATCTCTACAAATGGATCCTTAGAAACCCTAGTTTCCCACATTTGAATTTCTTAAGTTTTTCATTATATCTCTCACAATTACTCTCTACACTTTCAGATTTAAGTTTACATCTTCTTCTAGTTCTAGTTCTAGTTGCTTTTAGAAGACACACAATTTCAGTCCCTGTGGATTCGACCTTGGTCTTATTGAGATTATTACTACATTGCGACCCTACACTTGGGGTTGTGAACAAGTTTTTGGCACCGTTGCCGGGGACTATGAAAAGGCCAAGCTATATGTCCTAGAGGGGGAGTGGGGGGGTGAATAGGACTATCCCAAATTAAAATGATAACAGCGGAATTTAATTAAATAAAGGAAAGATAACGCTTTAAACAATCCATAATACTGAAATGTAAAGAACCTTAAAATTCTAGATGTTCTAAGGACAACTTTACACCATAAAAACCAAGGCTTTATGGCAAGGACAACCTTACTAGAACAATCTAAGAATCAAAACACAAACTGAAGAGAAATAAAATAGCAAGAATTAAAATCTACACTATTCAACATTCCCTACAATGCTTGAAATGAAAATATTACAACATTCACATCCACAAATATATCCCACAACTTTGAATGATATAAGATATATAGAAAATAAATTACACATCCACAAAACACAAATAATTATAGTGGTTCGCCTGTGTGTACACCAACTGTTCAACAACAGCCACACAGCTACTCCACTCCTAATATCCTCACACATTGGATATTAGCATTCACTATGAAAATAGGTTTTTCTCAGTTTCACCTAAAACCCTCACCATTGTGTATTTCAAGTGGACTTACACAATTCAAAAAGCACACGCTTTGAGTTTTTTGGATCTCCTTAGATAACCAAAAAGAATGAGATTTTCCTGGCTTAACCTTAAAAGAAACCAACACAATGGAAATTACAATAATGTAAAATACCTGGATTTCTCCTTTTGTTGCAGCCTAGAAGAACCAAGATGGAGTAGAAATTTGAATATAGAAGTTTTATGTCCACACTCACTTTGAACTGGTTCTAGGTTCTAATTGATTTTAAATTAAATCAAGTTGGGGCTAGCTCTATTTGATTTTGATTCCAACAAGTGGAATATCACAATTCCTCTTTCAAATCAGATTGGAATGCAGAAACAAAATCAAATATAAAAAGCTAATAAAAAAATAATATTAAATATGCACAATCTAGCTTAAGAAGATTACAAACTTATCTCTCAGAGTGATGCCTTGATTTTACTTGAATTGGATATCAAACTTTGAAAATCGTGCTTTATATATAGTTGTAGAAATCACGTCTATGACTGGTCCTGTGGACACTACGATTGGTCGTAGAACAAACCGATTTTTGAAATTTTGATCGCGATCGGATAAAACTATTTCGCGATTGGTCATAGGCATTTCACGACCGGTCGTGAGACCTCCACAGCTGGTCATGACCTGTCCACGACTAGTTGTGAGGAGCCAGGAATAGTTGCTGGAGTTTGAGTTGTAGCTGCTAGACTGGTCATGAACGAGTCATGCACTGTTCACACGACTGGTCGAGCAGACTCCAGGACTAGTCATGTCTTAACAAAAAAATTCTAAAAATTTACAACAAAATTAGGATTGGTCTTGGAATTTTTTACACTGGTCGAGCCAGTGCTAAGACTAGTCGAACAGAGACCAGGACTAGTCTAAGAATAGACCAAAACACTTATAAAATAAATAATTGAGTTATGTATCTGAAATGACCTACCATAAGGTCAATCTAAGGTCTTTCATACCTTAAACATGAAGTATGAACATTAAAGCTTCTTTTCTTCAGATGATGGATGATCATTGACGTTCATGAAGCTTGAGATTTCGACACATGATGAAGCTTGATCTTGAGATTTTTGGAAGCTTGAATTCGTAGTTCTTGAGTTGTACTTCACCTTAAGTCTTGAACAAGATCTTGTCTTTCGATGTAGTTTTAAAACACTGAGCTTTGAAGCTTACAGAAGAGAACAATGTACTTAATCTTGCAGTTCTTGAAGTAAATCTTTGTTCTTGAATTGAAGCATTGTCCTTGTACATGTGATGGATTGCCTTGAACATATATACCAATGTGCTACACAAGACACATATTGAGGTTTTGGCACTACAAAATTTGACAATCAAAGGAGCATGAAACCATAGTACTTACAATATCCCCTTTTATCAAATTTCTGACAAAACACACTTAAAAAATAAGAGAAGCATCACAATAAAGAATCATGCACCAGTTATAAAAGAAAACTAGTTACAGCCTGGTTAAAGAATCATGCACCAGTTATCATCAACTTAGCACACATCATCATGAACTAGTCAAAACACCTCCTTACTTACTCCCCCTAAGTAGCACACATATATCCATTAAAAAAAATACTACTATCCAATCCCAATCCATATCTATACAAGCATAAGAAAATAATTCTCCCCCTTTTTGTCACAATATGGCAAAGGGAGCGACTAAGATATGGAAAAGGAAAAGAAAAGCGGAATAAGGAAGCAAACTAGTCATGTTATGAAAGATATAAGCAAATCAAAGATCACATATCATTAACTAGCATAAACCAAATTCATCCAAAGCCAGTCTCAAAACTGAAAGAAAAGAGTTAAGTATCACAAGAGTTATTAGGGCCCAAAAAAACAAAAAACTTAATCCGATCCAAAAGATGGTGCAGGAATAGATGGATCAATTTGGTGTAAACCCTTATTTAAGCGCCTTATATATTTGTGCATATAACCAAATTGGGAATTTTGGGTTACACAAATCTAAGCCACCTGTTCCTCAAGAGATTGTAATCGCTTGGCAAAATTAAAAGGCTGATAGTCAGGGTCAACCTCAGAATCTGATTCAATCTCATTGAAGATATCATCCATATTTATATCATTAGGAGGTAGATCGCCACTTTCTTCTTCATTCATAGCTACAGCTCCACCATCACCAACATCCACTTGGCCCTCAGCCAACCGCAACTTCATTTTGTGTATATTTGAGCTGTTGAAAATAAGGTGATGAATAAGAACCTCTCCAACAGGCATAGCAACTAGCATGTGAGTAGCTAACAGAGTCATAAGAAATGTAAATGGAATATCACTGTGTCTAGGATGGAGACGGAATTGAATGATACAATGACAGATCAAAGAAGGAAGACAGATATTTGTGCCTGAGATGATGGAATGCAAAATTCGAACCATAAAGGAAGTCAATTCTATTTTGTTACCAGAACATGGATATAGATTTGAAATAAATATTCAATGAATAACCTTGTATCTGGGTAACAAGTACTTTGAAGCAAGCGCATTCCCATTTTGACTCCATTGCGCATCCATATTGTATAATGCTCTAGTAAGCATGCAGTTTTTTGATTCTGAAGGTTTCTCAACTAGAGTGTTAAGTGGAATACCGTCATCATTAACAGGTATGTCCATTATGCCAGAAATCAGGTGTCGATCAACTTGAAATGGGCCTTCTCTAGTTGTAATTATAAAAGTTAAATTCTCAGTTGAAAAATTCGAAATGTAAGCAAACATAGTACAACAGACCGGTATACCGACCCACCCCAATGTAAAATGTCAGCCCATCCTATATCTTGAAGAAGTGGAAGGAGACCAAAAGGAGCAATGTGATCAAGATCAATAGGTTGTTCAACAATAACATTGCGCACTTGTAAATCCCGCACATAGGAGGGATCATCTTCGGGTGACCGAAGGTGGTGTCTTGTTATAGTTGAAGAACTAGATGATGAAGGACCATGAGTGTTTTTCTTTGTCCCTCTAGCATCCATTTGCAACTAGAAAATCAAAGAAGTAAGGAGTTGTAAAAGATGTGGAATGGGTTTTCTCAAACATAGATTTTGGAGAAGAAAACACCAAAACCTTCAAGGTAACTTGAAATCAACACTCCAAGGAAGAAAATTAAGTGATTAGAGCTTGAATCTATAAGAAAAACTAAAATAATGCACTAACCTTGATGAAAGAAGTTGGGTACGACTAGTCGTGCTACGGCCCGTTGGAGAAAAAAGGAGGAAGAAAGGGTTTTTTCCCAAATTAAAAGATTCAGTGCGCTACACGACTGGTCGTGGGACGTCCTCGACCGGTCGTGCCACGACTGGTCATGCAATTACCAAAATATGCATTCTTTACATAATTCTAAAATTTAAAATTATAATTTAATAAATATATAAACTATAATACAAAAATGCATAAATAATCAATTTAAATTGCACATACCAAGATCAACTTTAAATTTATTAAACCTGCTTTTGTTGAGCGGTTTAGTGAAAATGTCAGCAAGTTGAGTCTCGGTTGGAATGTAATCCAAAGAGATTGTCTTTTCTTCCACTAATTCATGAATGCCGTGATATCTAATGTCAATGTGCTTGGTTCGTGAATGCTGAATTGAATTTTTAGATATATTTATTGCACTAGAATTATCACAATATAAAACCATTGAATCTTGTATAATTCCGTAATCACTTAACATTCTACTCCTCCATACGAGCTGAGTACATGTATTTACAGCTACGATGTATTTAGCCTCAGCAGTTGAGAGTGATACGGAACTTTGCTTCTTACTAAACCAAGAAACTAAATAATTTTCAATATAGAAACAACCACCACTGGTTGATTTTCTATCATCGATATTACCAGCCCAATTAGCATCCGTGTACCCAGCCAACTGAACACTAGTATCAAATGGATACTAGAGACCCAAATTAGCTAAACTTATGACATATCGCATAATCCGCTTAACAGCAGTTAGATGGGACTCTTAAGGTCAGATTGATATCTAGCACAAATACCAACACTAAAAGCAATATCAGGTCTACTTGCAATTAAATAAAGTAAACTGCCAATCATACTATGATATAATTTAGGATCCACACTTTTACTTATAGAGTCTTTTGAGAATCTTAATGTTGTACTCATAGGAGTATCAAAATTTTTTCTATTCTCAAATCTGAACTTTTTAATAAAGTTCAAAGCATATTTGGCTTGAGAAATAAAAATACCATCGGGCTATTGTTTTACTTGCAACCATAGGAAATAATTCAATTCCCCAACCATGCTCATTTTAAACTTATATTTCATTAAATCTGTAAACTCAACAGTCATGTTAGTACAGGTAGATCCATAAATAATATCATCAACCTATATCTGCACTATTAAGATATGATCATTATGTTTCTTAACAAAAAGAGTCTTATCAACACTTCCCATTAGAAAATTATGACTTAGTAGACACTTAGTCAATTTTTCATACCATGCCCTGGGAGCTTGTTTCAAACTGTAGAGAGCCTTTTTTAGGTGATAGATATGATCAACATTCTTAGGGTCTTCAAAACCCATTAGTTGTTCAACATATACTTCTTCATGCAGATCGCCATTTAAGAAAGCACTATTTACATCCATTTGATAAATTTTGAATTTTCTAAAGCAAGCAATGAATATAAATAGTCTGATTGATTCAAGACGAGCTACTGGGGCAAAGGTTTCATCATAATCAATGCCTTCAATTTGGGTGTACCCTTGTACAACTAGTCTAGCCTTGTTTCGAATTATATTACCAAGTTCATCAAACTTATTTTTGAAAATTCACTTAGTTCCAATAATATGTTTATCTTTAGGTCTAGGAACAAGATACCAAATATCATTTCTCACAAATTGGTTAAGCTCTTCTTGCATTGCAACAATCCAGTGCTCGTCAGTAAGAGCTTCTTTTACATTAGCCGGTTCTATCTGGGCTGTAAAGCACTTGTAATTACATATATCTTCTAGTTGTCTACGAGTGCACACACCAGTGAGAGGATTTCCAAGAATTTGGGAGGTTGGATGATCTTTAACAGTCCTCAGTTCAGAGTTAGTTTGATTTGATGAAGAATCTGGTTTGTCAATTAAAAGAACTTCATTATTATCTGAATTTGAGGCAGGTGTATTTAAGTGATCGTCAATGACTACATTAATGGACTCTTAAATAACACCGGTCCTCTTATTCAGTACTCGATATGCTCGACTGTTCAAAGAATATCCTAAAAAGATCCTTTCATCACTTTTAGTGTCAAACTTGCCCAGATTTTCACGGTCACATAAAATATAGCACTTGCTGCCAAAAACTCAAAAGTATTTGAGAGTAGGC
Source organism: Magnolia sinica (assembly GCF_029962835.1). Lineage (NCBI taxonomy): Eukaryota > Viridiplantae > Streptophyta > Magnoliopsida > Magnoliales > Magnoliaceae > Magnolia > Magnolia sinica. The sequence continues at coordinate 42,237,036 of NC_080589.1, forward strand.
TTCTTATTGAACCACATTTCATAAGCCATTTTATTATAATTTTTAATTGTATAAACTCGGTTGATTATATAGCATGCAGTATTTACATCTTCAGCCCAAAGATTTTTAGGGAGCTTCAGACTATTCAATATTACATTTGCCATTTCTTGAAGCACTCTATTTTTTCTTTCAATAATTCCATTTTGTTGTGGAGTTTTGGCTTCTGAGAATTCATGTGATATTCTCTGATCGCAACAGAATTTCTCAAAACTGCTATTCTCAAATTCTGATCCATGATCACTATGAATCTTACAGACTTGAGAACCTTTTCTATTTGGATTCGTTTGAGAACTCTTTTTACTTCATCAAGGGTTTCTGATTTATCCCTTAAGAAGCCTACCCAAGTGAATCTGGTAAAATCATCCACGATTACCAGTATGTATTTTTTACCACCTCGACTCTCTATCTTAGTTGGTCCTATAAGATCCATATCGAGAAGCTTGAGCAGTTTTGATGTAGCATTGGAGTCCACCTTTTTATGAGTACTCCTAGTTTATTTGCCAATCTGCCATTCACCACATATTTTGTCTACTTTCTGTAATTTAGGTAGACCTCTTATCAGTTCTCTTTTTCTCAATCTATATAAATTACAGTAATGTACATGTCCAAGGCGTTTATGCCATAACTCAGTCTCATCGGTATAAACCATGTAACACGATTGACTAGATGAGCTAGAATCACTAACAATATAGCAGTTTTCAGAATTCTACGACCAGTTAATATTATAGAACCCTTTTTGTTTAAAATTTCACAACCTTAGTTAGTAAATTTTACACTATGATTGTTCTCGCATATTTGAGATATGCTTAACAGATTGTGTTTTAACTCTTCAATGTAAAAAACATTTTCAAATAAGGGAAGGTTAAAGAGTTGAACCATACCTTGGTCAATAATCCTACAGTTGCTACCATCACCAAATGTAACTAAACCATCAGCCATGTCTTTAAGATCGGTGAATAGGCCTTTATCACCAGTCATATGCCTTGAGCATCCACTGTATAAGTACCACTTTGAATGACTTGTAGCTTTGAAAGTCGTGTGGGCAACCAAGCAAGTAACCTTAGGAACCCATTTCATAACTATTTTGGATTTAGGAGTATAGTTGGTCTTCTTATGTTTGTAGTTGTTGTAAAAATGACCCACTCAGTTAGATTTTAAGAGCTCCTTAAGCAAATCAACTATTTTTTCAGCTAATGGGTTTCGATTCTGATTTTTATAGTTGATATGATTACTTTTAGGTTTATAAGATTGAAAAGTTTTAGTATTTTTAGAAAAAAAATTGATTTGATCTATTCCCTTTTGAGTTTGAGGACTCTCCTTTCACAAACTTAGGAGGAGTATTCTTCTATTTAGGAGGAATATTTCTATCGTAGCCCAAACCAGATCACTCACCACATTTTCTTAATCTAGATAAAAGTTTTTCTAACTTTGGATCACCTTGGGCATACCTCCATGTATCCTTTAAACTCAAAAGTGAAGAGACTTCAAGTTTAAGTTTTTCATTTCCAAATTTCAGTTTTTCAATAAGGGAGGTTTTAAATTCTAAATCACTTTTGCATTGTTTAAAACAATCTGAAATGCGGCATTTTTCTAAAATAAGAGAATCAAAATTTTCTTTAAGCTTTGAAAACTTTTCTTTCTGAAGTTTAAGTTTAACAGCAATTTTACAACTCCTTGCAAAGGGTATTATAAGCATCTCAAAGATCATCTTCATTTTCATGATCACTATTCAGATTTTCTTCACTAGTTGAATCATTATTATCTGAAAAAGTGAATTTGGCTAGAGTCATAAGGGCTTTAACTTCACTGCTCGACTCAATTTCTGAATCTTCTGATTCAGAAGAGGCTTCAAAGTCAGTGGATTCGTCCCAAGTAGCCAACATTCGTTTCTTTTTAGGTTTGTCCTTTTTAGGACACCTGTTTGTTAAATGCCCATATTCATGGCAGTTGTAATGTTGATTGTCTTTTAAAGATTTTCTAGTTTTAGGTTTAGATTTCTTCTTATCATTAGATTTTTGAAAATTAACCCCCTTTTTACTTTTGAAAATTTTATAAAACTTTTTCACTAAAAGGGCCATATCATCTTCAGAGTTTTTTAAATCAGAATTGCTATTATTTTCTTAAAAACCATTTTGAGAAGATTTAAGGGTGATAAATTTACCTTTAGGAGCTTTAAAAGTTAACTCATAGGTCTGTAAAAAGCCAACTAATTCTTCTACCCTCATATTATCCGTATCACGAAGTTCCTGGATCACAGTTACCTTAAAATTGAACCGTTCAGGAAGTGAGCGTAGTATTTTTGCACACACTTTACTTTTTGGAATTTTATCACCAAGACCCCACATAGAGTTCACAATGTCATTCAATCTTGTATAAAAGTCCATGAACATTTCATTTTCTTTTATACGTATTTCCTCAAATTTGGTTGTAAGGATTTTGACTTTAGATTTCTTGACAATTGATGTTCCCTCGTGTGTCATTTCTAAAATATCCCAGGCTTGCTTTACAGAATCACAGGATATAATTCTTTTGAATTCATCCGATGATAGTGCACAAGTAATTGCATTTAGTGGTTTTGCATTTGCACTACTCTCACTTTTCTGAAGTCTAGTCCAAGAGAAGTAAGGTGTAATTCTTATAGATTTAGATCCATCGATTCCAGTTACTTTAGTGGTAGGAGGGGTCCATTTTGTCACTATGGCTTGCCACACGCTCTCATCCATGGATTTTTAAAAAATCCTCATTCTGGCTTTCCAATAGGCATAATTGGTGCCATCAAATGGTGGAGGCTTAGTGACTGAAAGGCTATCAAAATTTGACATCTTATAAATAGCTTAGATCGATTAGCTCAGAAAATAAATCGAAAAATATAACAATTAGAACGAGCTACTAGGCTTTGATACCACTTGAAAAGGCCAAGCTATATGTCTTAGAGGGGGGGGGGGGTAAATAGGACTATGCCAAATTAAAATGATAACAGCAGAATTTAATTTAATAAAGGAAAGATAATGCTTTAAAGAATCCACAATACTGAAATGTAAAGCAACCTTAAAATTCTAGATGCTCTAAGGACAACCTTACACCATAAAAATCAATGGTTTATGGCAAGGACAACCTTACTAGAACAATCTAAGAATCAATAATACAAACTGAAGAGAAATAAAATAGTAAGAATTAAAATTTACACTATTACAACATTCCCCACAATGCTTGAAATGAAAATATTACAACATTCACATCCACAAATACATCCCACAACTTTAAATGATAAAAGATATAGAAAATAAATCACACATCCACAAAACACAAAGAATATAGTGGTTCGCCTGTGTGTACACCAATTGTCTAACAATAGCCACATAGCTACTCCACTCCTAATATCCTCACACAATGGATATTAGCGTTCACTATGAAAATATGTTTTTCTCAGGTTCACCTAAAATCCTCATAATTGTGTCTTTCAAGTGGGCTTACACAATTTAAAAACCACACTCTCTGAGTTTTTTGGCTCTCCTCAAATAACCAAAAAGAATGAGATTTTTCTGGCTTAACCTCAAAAGAAACCAACACAATAGAAATTACAATAATGTAAAATACCTGGATTTCTCCTTTTGTTGTAGCCCGGAAGAACCAAGATGGAGTAGAAATTCGAATATAGAAGTTCAATGTCCACACTCACTTTGAAATGGTTCTAGGTTCTAATTAATTTTAAATTAAATCAAGTTGGGGCTAGCTCTATTTGATTTTGATTCCAAGAAGTGAAATATCACAATTCCTCTTTCAAATCATATTGGAATGCAGAAACAAAATCAAATATAAAAAGCTAATAAAAAGAGAATATTAAATATGCACAATCTAACTTAAGAAGATTACAAACTTATCTCTTAGAGTGATGCCTTGATTTTACTTGAATTGGATATCAAACTCAGAAAATCATACTCTATTTATAGTTGCAAAAATCACATCTACGACTGGTCCTATGGACACTACGACTAGTCGTAGAACGAACTGATTTTTTAAATTTTGAGCATGATCAGATAAAACCATTCAACGACTGGTCGTAGGCACTGCATGACCGGTCATGAGAACTCCACGACTGGTCGTGACCTGTCCACGATTGGTTGTGAGGAGCCAGGAATAGTTGCTTGAGTTTGAGTCATAGCTGTTGGATTGGTCGTGAACGAGTCATGCACTGTTCACACGACCGGTCGAGTAGACTCCAGGACTGGTCATGGCTTAACAAAACAATTCTAAAAATTTGCAACAAACTTAGGACTAGTCTTAGAATTTCTTGAACTAGTCGAGCCAGTGCTAGGACTAGTCGAACAAAGTCCAGGACTAGTCTAAGAACAGACCAAAACACTTATAAAATAAGCAATTAACTTATGTATCCAAAATGACCTACCCTAGTCTTTCATACTTTAAACATAAAGTATAAACATTGAACCTTCTTTTCTTCAGATGATGGATGATCTTTGACGTTCATGAAGCTTGAGATCTCGACACATGTTGAAGCTTGAACTTGAGATTTTTGAAAGCTTGAATTCGTAGTTCTTGAGTTGTACTTCACCTTGAGTCTTGAACAAGATCTCATCTTTCGATGTAGTTTTAAAACCACTGAGCTTTGAAGCTTACAGAAGAGAACAATGTACTTGATCTTACAATTCTTGAAGTAGATCTTTCTTCTTAACTTGAAGCATTGTCCTTATACATGTGAGCATTACCTTGAACATATATATCAATGTGCTACACAAGACACAGATTGAGGTTTTACCACTACAAAATTTGACAATCAAAGGAGCATGAAACCATAGTACTTACAGACTAACAGTTGCATCTTTCTGGGATTAGCTAGTTTTGGAATTAGATTAAGATTAGGGTTTTTTGTATTCTATTTTGAGGTTAGGACTTTTCTATTTTCTAATTTAGAAACTAACTCATCTTTCTATTTTTATTTTTAGAAACTTTCTAACTTTAGAATTTCTGTTTTTAGAAACTGACTTTTTTTTTTCAGGATCCTAACATAGAACCTTCCAATCTGGTAACTTCTTTCTAACTTCTTCCCTCCCCTTAATTTTCCATACTTGCTGTAGGAATTAGAAAATAAAATTAAAATTTGGTGTGGTTCATGCTCTCGCGGGTAAGGAACCATACTTTGAGATCTTTGAGAAAAGGAGTTTTAGTTAAAAAATCGATTGACAAGTTAGAAAATCCTCACAAATTTTGAAATATCAACTAAGAGAATGACTCAAGAACATCTGATTGATGAAGACCCTATGTATCACACACCACCTATTAGGAAGGTGCGTGATGAGAATGAAGTGTATTGAGTTCCCCCGATTCGAACTTTACGAGATTATTTACAACTGGTGAGAACAAGTTCACCTTCCTGCATAATTCTTCCAATCAATACAGGAAACGTGAACTTCAAACCTAAGATAATTCAATTACTTCCTAAGTTCCATAGACTTGTTTCAGAAAATCCATATACGCATATTAAAGAATTCGAAGAGATTGTTGCAACCATACATTTTAATGATGTTCCTTCTGATACAATTAGCCTTAAATTATTTCCATTCTCTTTAAAAGAAAAGGCCAAATTATGGTTTCATTCATTAAGGCCTAGATCCATTGGCACATGGGCAAATATGAGCCAAGAGTTCCTTAAAAAGTTCTTCCTGACTCATAAAACCAATGCTCTCAGATGGGAAATAATGAACTTCTCCCAAAAAAATAATGAGACTTTCCTTTAATGTTGGGAATGGTTCAAGGACTTACTTCTCACCTGCCCACACCATGGTTATGAAACTTGGTGGAAAATTCATCTTTTTTTATGACGGACTCAATCTAAACATGCACCAATTCATACAGATGATGTGTAATGGCGAGTTCATGGATAAGAAACCAAAAGACGCATGGGATTATTTTGACATGCTAGCTGAAAACACTCAATCATGGGACACATCAAACCAAGCTAGTACTCCCAAGGAAATGCCAAGAGAGATGGGAATACATGTACCTAAGAAGGAGGATGATATTAATGTACAATTGGTAATTCTTGCATAAAAAATTGAGGACTTGAAATCTAGGAAGGAATCAACTTAGCCCAAAGCGGTCATCGAATCCGTATGTGGAATTTGTGAGAACGAGGTACACCTAATCAAATATTGTTTTACAATCCCAGCTTTTCAAGAGGTGTTTCACGTTCAAGCAGAAACTACAAACGCATATCAATGACCACTTAATGCACCAAATTCTGATACGCACACTCCCAATGAGTGGAACATTAATTGGGGAAATGAACCAACTACAAATGTAACTAATTATCCACAAGGGCCATTTAGTGGACTTCCACTAAGGAGAACCCTTGAAGATACATTAGATGCATTTAAACAAGAGCAACTATAGGCTATGAATGAGCTTAGAACTATGGTTGCAAGACTTGAGACACAACTGAATATTAGGGAGACTGGGATCCTTTTGGCCCAACCGTAACCTACCCCAACAAGACAATGTGAGATATGTGATCTCAACTCTTCAACTCAGCATCTGGAACATGTTAAGACCATCACCACTTTGGAAACTAGAAATGAAATAGACAGAGAGATTCCAAGGAAAGTTGAGAAACCTAAGGAATCCAAAAATTCAAAGGGTGGTGAATCTAGCAATGCTACATATGATAAAGATCCAATGTAGGGATACAACCTCGTGGCCCCATTTCCCCAACGTCTCATCACATCAAAAAGGCTAAGTGAGAGTCAAAATATTCTAGAAGTTTTTCAACAAGTCAAGATCAACACCCCCTTGTTGGATGAAATTAAACAGTTTCCATCTTACACCGAATTCCTAAAAGATCTGTGTGCGGTAAAGTGGAAGTTAAACGTGAAAGTGCCCTGGTTTGTCAATTAGCGTGAGTGATGAGTCAGCCAGACAAGAGAACCCCATAGGAAGATCATTCAAGCGTCTGCCTCAACTAGATATGTGCTTCGAACTCATCAATGGTAAACTTAGCCACACATCCCAGATCCCAAAACACCAGGTATATAAAACCCTTAAAAATGGTTAGAACAAAATAAGGTTTAAGGTGTGAAAACTGTTTTGCAAAATCAGGAAAATCTCTAAGTTTTCAGCCTTTGTCGATTTATCAATAAGTGCCTTGAAGAAATTGGACTCTTTTATCGATGTCCTCAATACTCATTCGATGTTATCGAAATGAGGACTTCAGATGTCCAGCATCCAAAATGAACCTTGGGCTGAATTATCAATGAATCGATGGTAGGATCGATCTCATCGACATTCGAATATCGATTTCATCGAAATGGCTCGATAAAATTATCATCTAGTCAGTTTGTGTCTAGAAAACAGTTAAGGAAAAATATGTGAATATCGATGTCTCAAAGACAGTCTCGATATATTCAAAATTCAAATATCGATGATATCGATGGACCTTCGATGATATTGGATTGGGACTCAAATTTGACCAGCAAGCTTTCAGGTAAATTCTTTTAAGTATCAAAGATCATCTAATGATATCGATATTCAAATATCTATCATATCGAGACCATGTCGATGTCATCAAAATAAGACACAAACTGTCCAATGACTTTATAGGAAAAATCTTTGAAAAGATCAATATATTGAAAATGGTATTGATATCATCGATATTCAAAATCAAATGATATCGAGGGATGCTTGATCATATCAAAATCTGTTAAAATTTCTAAGGCAAGTTTGCTCTCATGTTTTTATATGTCGAGGAATCAAACCATGGGTCGATGAAATTGGAGTTCAAAATTCGATGGCATCAAAGCAGCTTCGATATCCTTGATCTATTGGTAAAAAGATTCAAAAGCATTTGACAGATGAAGTTTATGTCATCGAGTGGCCATTCGATGTTATCGAGAGTATACGCTCGATGATATCGAACCAAGCTCGATGATATCAAACTCTGTAAAAATTATGACTGTTTTATTTCCGTTAGATCTTTTTGCTTATTTAATGGGAGCTTGTCTAAACTCTTCCCTCTGTCATTTTTTTCTCGAATGAGTAAAGACAAAGGGAAAGCACCTATTATTGGGGAATCTTCTAGACCCACCAAGCAGAAAACTCTTGCCCCAAAGAAAAGGGCTAAGGCACTAGTCTAGAGGTCCTCCACACACCAACGGAGCAGACAAATGGCATGTGGTGAGGATCCTACTACTGCACCAGCATCCCCACATACTGTTGTGGATCCTCCTCTGCATATTCTTAAAAAATACGCAGGGAGACGCTTAGTGTATGAACGTAGAATTGACAGGGAATGCATCAAACCCTAGAATGTGAAACCTTTGTTGGATGCGATCGACTGGCTGCCCCTTCTTGATTTCGATGGCCCATGTCATGATGAGCAGACATACCGTTTTCTTACATACTGTCATTCTCCAGTCCTAGATCCACCATCCATTACTGTCATAGTTGGGGATGATAGCGTTGACATCACTGTGGAATCTATTGCTAGCATTTTTGGTCTGACTTTGTCTCCAGTCAGGTTGTCTGATCTTGACCTTGAGAACCCAATCACTCAGTCTACACTCACAAAATTCCTGTGTCAAGACAGAGATATCCCATGGCACCAAGGGAATGCATTGAAAGCTAAATATATGCACCCTACATACCGAGTACTACACGAAATATTCTGCTTCAACGCTTACCCTCAAGGACCAAATCGAGCAGATCTTACCGGGTTCATCATCATGATTATGTACTGCATTGCCACTGGAATCAAGCTATGTTTACCTACTTTGATTCTTCACCAATTGGCTAGTGTCATCCACACATCCCAAGAAGTCCAATTGCCCTTTCCTCACATAATTCATGTGATATGCAACACAATCGGTCTTCCTCCAACAGACGATCCTAAGCGTCCTTTACAGCATTTCAACAGGGTCAATATTTGAAAGCTGGACCTTAAATTTGATGCATATATAGAAGGCCAACCTGAGGAAGAAATTCATGGAGAAGGGGAGATGGGAGAACGAGCAGTCCCACCAGGAGGAGATCCACAAGACCCTTAACAAGTTCTAGCTCCGACTAATTCCGCTCAGACCCAACGCTTCAAATTTCATCAAGATAGGGTCAGGGTGACGCAACGTGGATTGGCTCGAATAGAGGATAAGATGGAGAGACATGATGCATGATTCTCGGCATTGGAGAAAATGGTGTCTGGTGTACAGCACACAGTCCAGCAACTTGTTGATCTGCTGACATGCCGTCGAGATGATATGGCGCCATCCTCATCAGCAACAGCACCTTAGAGTCAATAGCTTGCCTACCACCACATACACTGACTACTTATCTGCACGTATGGGCATGGGTATCTTTTTGAATGCCCTACATTTTTCTGTGTGTATGTGGTGGATAGCTAACATGAAAAGTCTAACAAGTTGTTGTTTGTGGTTTATGGATATCCTCTACATGAGGAAAATACTTGTCTTTTGGTAAGCCCATGGTTGGGCTAGATATTTGGTTGGGTTGGATTGGGATGGATGCTAAAATACTACCAAGCTTGGGCAGTTTTTATTTTGGATATTTTGATGGGAGGTTGATAATTTATATATACTTACTGTCATGTCTATCTGCTCTAAATCATGCCTTAATTTATGTGGAATGTTAATATAAATTGTGACTGCTTTCTCCCAAATATTCTTTAAAGATTGAGACTTGGATTGTGAATTCTGTCATTTGAAGTTATACTGTTATTTTTTTTTTGAGAACTTACATCTCTTCTTTACACTAATATGCGTGGATGGTTTCCATGAGCATCTAGATGTCATTATCTGTTATGAATGGAATTATCTGGGTCCCTATTAATTCTCCCATGACTTAACTTCAGTCAACTTCTATTGAGATATTACCCTTTGACAATGACTAACAAAAAGGGGGAGAACAAATCTCAACATAGGAAGAAAATTATGTGTCTCTATGTATCCATGATGGTGCAGGTATTAGGGGAAGCAGCTACTACTGAATGTTGTGTGAACTCAATAGCATATTTTTAAAATTGTATAAAGTTCATATACACACAATTTAGGGTGTTGGTTTAGATGTTGTTTTAGGATTTCAGGTGTTTTGTCACGTACTTGACAAAGAGGGAGATTGAAAGTACCCTGGTTTGTCAATTAGCTTGAGTATTAAGTCAGCTAGACAAGAGAACCCCATAGGAAGATCATTCAAGCATCTGCCTCAATTGGATGTGTGCCTCAAACTCGTCAAAGGTAAAACTTAGCCTCATATCCTATATCCCAAAACACCAGGTATATAAAACCCTTAAAAATGGTTAGAACAACATAGGGTTTAAGGTGTGAAACTGTTTTGCAAAATCAGGAAAATCTTTTAGTTTTCAGCTTTTGTCGATTTATCGATAAGTGCCTCATTGAAATTGGACTCTGTTATCAATGCCCTCGATACTCACTCAATGTTATCGAAATGAGGACTTCAAATGTCCAGCAACCAAATTGAACCTTGGGCTGAATTATCAAAGAATCGATGGCAGGATCGATCTCATCGACATTCGAATATTGAGTTCATCGAAACCGCTCGATAAAATTAGCATCTAGTCAGTTTGTGTCCAGAAAACAACTAAGGAAAAATATGTGATTATCGATGTCTCGAAGAGAGTCTCGATATCTTTAAAATTCAAATATCGATGGACCTTCGATGATATCGGATTGGGACTCAAATCTGACCAACAAGCTTTCAGGTAAATTCTTTTAAATATCGAAGATCACCCGATGATATCGATATTTAAATATCAATCATATCGAGACCATGTCGATGTCATCGAAATAGGACACACTGTCGAACGAGTTTATAGGAAAATTCTTTAAAAAGATAGATATATCAAAACTGGTATTGATATCATTGATATTCAAAATCAGATGATATCGAGGGATGCTCGATCACATCAAAACCTGCTAAATTTTTAAGGCAAGTTTGCTCTCATGTTTTTAAATGTCGAGGAATCAAACCATAGGTCGATGAAATCGGAGTTCGAAATTCGATTACATCGAAGTAGCTTTGATATCCTTGATCTATTGGCAGAAAGATTCAAAAGCATTTGACAGATGAAGTTTGTGTCATCGAGCAGCCATTCAATGTTATTAAGAGTATACGCTCGATGATATTGAACTTTGTCAAAAATATGACTGTTTTATTTCTGTTGGATCTTTTTGCCTATTTAATGGGAGCTTGCCTTAGGTTGTAGTTGAGAGAAGATAGATAGAGCTTTTATGAGTTTAATTCAAATCACCTACCCTAAAGCTCTTTTCTCTCATGGGAGTTCATCCTCCAATCCACCCTCATCATTGATATTCAATAAAGTGGATTGAGGAATGAACTTCCGCATTCAAGGATCATCCAGCTGAAAGTGCCTTGGTTTGTCAATTAGCATAAGCGTTGAGTCAGCTAGACAGAGGAGCCCCATAGGAAGATTGATCAAGCGACTGTCTCAATAGGATGTGTGCTCGAACTCGCCATAGGTAAATTTTAGCCTCACATCCCATGTCCCAAAACACCAGGTAATTAAAACCCTTAAAAATTGGAAAGAACATCTTAGATTTTTTATTAGAAAACTTTTTCAAAACTTCAAGAAAATCTTTAAGTTTTCTACCTTTGTCGATTTATTGATATATGGTTCGATAAAATTGAACCTTATTATCGATGTCCTCAAATCTCACTCGATATTATCGGAATGAGGACATAAGATGTCCAGCAACCAAAAAAATCTCTGGATAGAATTATCATTGTATCGATGAAGGGTTCGATATCATCAAAATTTGAATCTCGAGTCCATCAAATAGACTTGATAAAATCAACATCAGGTCTGTTGTATCCATGTTCTATTAAGGCAAATCATGTAATCCTTGATATATCGAAGAACTCCTTAATATCCTCAGAATTCAAATATCGATGATATCAGAAGCCCTTCGATGATATCGAATTAGGACATATTTCTATCCAGAAAGTTTTTTAGGTTGTTTTTCTCAGATCGAGGGTCACTCGATAAAATCGATATTCAAATATCGATCATATCAAGGCATGGTCGATGTCATCGAATGTGGACACAATCTGTCCAGCAATCTTATAGGAAAATTCCTTAAAATTATCAATGAATTGACACTTCCCTTGATATCATTGATATTCAAATTCTGATGATATCGAGTGATGCTTGATCATATCTTTTACCTTAAAATCTTTAAAGGCAAGTCTCTTACATTTTCAAATGTCGAGGAATCGAACCTCGTGTCGATGAAATTAGAGTTCGAAATTCGATGACATCGACACACGTTTGATTTCCTCGACCAGCTGGCAAAAGGTTTTAAAAGTGTTTGACATTTGAGTTCATGTCATCGAGCGGCCAGTCAATGCTATCGAGAGTATACGCTCAATGATATCGACCCTTCTCGATCATATTGAACTCTTTCAAAAATGTGACCGTTTTATTTTCATTGGAACCTTTTGCCTATTTAATGAGAGCTTACCCTTGGTTGTTTGATAGAGAAAATAGAGAGTTCTTTTGAGTGTTTAACCTTACATCTTATACCCTAAGCCTTTTCTCTTATGGAAGTTCATCTTCCAATCTACCCTCATCATTGACATTCAATAGAGTGGATTGGGGAATGAACTTTTGCATTCAAGGATCCTGCAACTACCGCCTTAGTGGCAAATCATTAAGTTGGGATGCCTTGAATGTATAGATGACTGGAATCGCTCTATCTCCCTTATAGAAAAATATTTAATAGAGTAGGATTCCATCATAACCTTGACCCAACCCGTTGCCATGTATTGGTACATCTTCTAAGTTGTGGTTGAAGGAAGCAAAAGATTCTTCGTCAACAAAGGAGGAGATCTATGACAACGCGTTGAATGGGGCTCATCTATTTTTTTGTAAGTCATTAGAGTCCAAAGGACCCTTGTGATTATTCCTTGTGTTTCTCACCCCTTGCAAGTCCTCATAGGAGGCCTTTGGCGGGAGTGTACATGGGGGTGCTTTGTGTTGACCCTTGCTCTGTGGAGAGCATAAACTAGTTAGAGGTGGATCTATTTAAAACCTTCAGTTAGAGGTGAACCTGTTGTGAAACCTCCGTTAGGTTCCTTGTGTGGATCCTTGGCCAGTGGGGCCTAAAAGTCGGGTGTTGTGTGTTGACCCTTGCTCATGGAGCATAAACTATGTCATGTAGACACGTCGTGTTAGCCTAAGTGTAAGTTGTATAGTTAGAGGTGAACCTAATTTAAAACCTCCAGTTTGAGGTGAACCTGTTGTGAAACCTCCTTTAGTGAGATCCGGAACACTCAAGGGTTGAGTGCATCCGCCGGAAGTGGAGTAGACAAGTAGTCGAACCACTATAAAAATGGCTATGTTTGTGATTGTTATTGCCTTCCATTACTTATGTGATTTCCTTAAGTACTTTCATACTTGATTATCTGAGATCACACCTCACACACATAGTCACATCCATCATAAACTGATTTGCATATTGTTTATCTCTCAAATAGATTTATGATTGGATCCTCTACCAAGCTTAGAAGACAATAGGGTTACTCTGTAGTAATCCTGATGCATACTTACTTTTAGGATTAGGGTGATAGGATTTTAAATTGTCACAAAATACTAAAAAGTCCTACTCACCCCCCTTTAAGACATTAGCTTATTCTTATGTAACACCCTGGTTCTCATAACCCGAGGATAGCCACTCCTCATTGAGACCCGAGTATTACATTATAAAATGGACCATCATACAACTAATAAATGGTAATTCTCATGACACAAAGTGAGGTAACTGCTACGTAAGCTAAGCATATTATGAGAAATAACAAGGGAGTTCAATACAAGTAAAGGAAAGAAAATAAAATCTCACAGTAGGGGATTTATTATTACAATTCCAGTAAAATACAAAATCTGAAGTACAAAAGTGAGTAAATCCTAGAGTATCAATTGAGCTCCAATGGCTCAACAACATTGGTACGAAGGTTCTCCTCGTCAAGCTTCACTTCAGTTGTCCCTGGGATCCCATCATAGGGGTCTTCACTTGTCATCAAACCTGCGTCTATTTGGTGCAACCGCATGATTAGATGAGTGAAAACTTAGTGGGAACTTCCCTCAAAGATTCAAGCATATCAAATCATTCCAATATAGATTAAACTAGCATTTTCATTTCATAAGACGGTAATATCATAATGAAGGCAATCATATGAATACATGCATGAATGTATGCTCAAGTCACAAATCTGGGGATGCACATCCAGCTGTCAAAAGAAAAGACCGCCCACGGTAGATTAACTACCTAGAAAAGGCTATGTAAGTGAATGTGCCCAAGGATGTCAGACCTCTTGGAAAAATATTCAGGATACGCCTGAGGAGGTCCTAAAATCCCCAAAAAGCCTCATGTAAAGATAACAGCCCATAGTGGTATGAATGCACATAATCTAAGGGTTTAACTAAAGTAATAAAACTCTTAGTAACTTAACAGAACGTGACTTATATCAAGCACCTGATAAAGCTCAAATGTCATGCATGGATGTTATGCACCGTGATACCCATGTACATTCCTTAGGATTAACAAGATTGCTCTCACAAACATCATCAAAGCTTAAGGTATTTTAATAAGATATCAAACATCCAAACATGAGCTCATCATAAATCTTTTTTAATTTCTCTAGGTCCAAATGCGGGCCCATAAATGTGACACGTCAACTATGATTAATTGCTGATAAGTTCAAGCTACTTTTCTTATAGAAAATAACATTTCATACATAATTTCATTGTACAATTTGTAAGATAGAATGAACTGAAACTTCAGAACTCTTGTCATTACTAATTGAAATATGAATATAATCGGGCAATTACTAATATGACATATGGAATACAAAACTAAATTCTGGTTATTGAATTTAAGGTTTGAGAAATAAGGAATAAAGCATTTCCTGATGCTTATCAATGCAACATAGGAATGAATTCATGTTTTTATTGTTCTTAAGGTACGTATGGTAGAAATAAATCTAAAATCAGAATATTAAATATTATATATAACACTAATAGATTTAAATTGTCAAGGCTTATCAAAAATGGAGTATCAATAGCATTGATGAGTCTACATTCCCTATAATCTACAATTTATTCATCAAGACAATTTATCTAAATAGGAAATCAATGGACGTAGAAGGCCAAGAGGGATTCCTTCAACAAGGTGACATATAAATCTCAATGGATTGATATCATTTAAATTGTTTAAGAGTTCCTTCTACCTTCATTAAAAGGGACACCCCATATGTTAGAGCCAACTAATGTTGGAAGTTAAGGATAATGGAGGCAAATCTTCACTATGCAATTTATAACTAAATTAGCATGGAAATTCCTACTTCACATCATGACTAGTAGAAGAGTACCTGTAGACAAACAATCATAGATGTGGCATGGAAATCATAAAGCAACATTACATACATATGGTTATAAAACTTGGGCAATAGGGATTAAAAAGAATTACTTCATAAATCTCAACACAAATCAAAATTAATACTTATAATTCTCTAAAATTCTTTACATTTGAGGTTTAAGCTAACATGGAAATATATGAATGAAAGAAGAAATGGGGGATGTTCCTCACTTTATGAATTTGAACTTGCATGGATTCAAGCGTTGCTTGACCAAGGAACTAAATGTGGAACATTTGGGAAAGGTCCAACTAAGTCAACTCGATTTAACTAGGTAACCCGCAACTCTCTCACCCTCTCTTTCTTCTTCTTTCTTTCCCTTTCTATACTTCCTTCCTTCCCTTTCTCGAGTTTTCTGTCTCTCCCTATCGAAACGTCCAATAGTCAGCCGGACTTAGCCAAACTCAACCTAACTCACCCGACAACTTGGTGAGTCGAATCAGTCTGACAGCTTCCTCTCCCTACCATTCCTTTCTCTCTCTTATCCTTCTTCTCCTCTCCCTTTCTTTTCTCTTTCCCTTTCTTTCTTTCCACCTCTTGCTTCGCTACTGCGAATGTCCAGCAACTGGACTCGACTCAGATTCTTCCCAAACTCGGCAAATTCGAGCCGAGTCTTGGTGCGGCATGGTAGCAGCAGCCCTGCACTCAACTCTCTCTCTCTCTCTCTCTCTCTCTCTCTCTCTCTCATTTTCTATCTTCTTCCCTCTGCTTTCATTCTCTTTGAATTTTCATCTTTCTTTTCTTCCTTCTACTTCACTCTCTCCCTTTGATGGAAGATTCATATGGGAAGCTGGACTCGGCCGCAACTCGAACTGAGCTGACCCAACACAATGCGGCAGCGACACCTCTCTCTCCCTCTTTCTCTTATTGTTTCTTTCTTTACTTTCCTTGAAAAATGCCCTAATACCCAGATATTTATAGCCCTTTTCCTTTTCTAGACATTTCCATAGCTAATCGTAGGGATTAGCACGTTCTTAGCTTAAGAAGGCCGAGAAAACTCACCATCAAGGTTCTCCCACGCATCTGGCCGTGTGTATGAGCCTTTGAAATTGTCCTTGATGGACTTTAGATGGGGTGGGCCACATGATAGACAGCTCGGATTAGGGAGAAGGTCACTATTTCTGAATGCGGTTTTTCCTAGCCGATTAGGGAAGATGGGTCCCAGGCCACAGCATTTTCACGTTGGCTGGATGATCTTATGATCTAATACGTATGGATAGTCTGGATTGGTCCCTAAGGGCTTGTGGGACCTATATTTTGGACAAATGAGATTAAAATCTCAATGGTTCGCGAGATTTATAGTTGCGAATGCTATTTCTCGCGTTTGTAGTACTTCCAGCGAGAAATAGTGATCAAAACTGAGGGAGTTTTTGAACGTGTAAGTGTTATAGTTTATAGCCCCTTTTTATAGTCAAATTTGTGGTGCCAAAGACAATGTTATGAAGCTTGCATTTGTGAAGAACAATGCTCTACTCAAGATCAGTTTTGATTGACAAGCATTGTTCATAAGTCAAGATCTCAAGAAGCTTTCAAGTTTGAGCTACATCAAGAATTCAAGCTTCATTACTTTCAAAGGTCACTCGTCTCTAAGTTTCAATGTCCTTACTTCACTATTGAGGTATGACTAACCATAGGTTGACCTTTAGAGTAGGCCATTTAGGATACATAATTCATATGTTTTATATAAGTGAGTTTAGTCGGTTCTAAGACTAGTCCTGGACTTTGTTCAACTAGTCCTAGCACTGCTTTGACCTGTCTAAGAATTTCTTAGATCAGTCGTAAGTTTGTTGCAAAATTTAAAAATTTTCTGTTAGGCTTCGGCTAGTCTTAGGGACTGTTCGACTAGTCATATGAATAGTGTCGACTGTTGCTTCGACCAGTCGTAATCCTATGACTCAATGTATAGCGTTGAAATTCGACTAGCTTCGACTAGTCGTGTGCAACCTACGACCAGTCGAAGGAGACCTATGACCAGTCATAGATCACCTATGACCAGTCATGAAACCGCCAGATCTTATCGCACCTAAATTTTTAAATATCTGTTAGTTCTATGACCAGTTATAGAGGTCTTTAGACTAGTCGAAGACGTGATTTGCTCACCTATAAATAGAGTACGAAACTAAGAATAAAATAATGATTGTCATGCTAATTTAATTCGGCCTTCTAAGAGATAAGTTTGTGCTCCATTTTAAGCTAAGTGTGCGTATTTAATATTCTCTTTCTTTAGCTTTTCTTATTTGATTTTGTTTCTATATTCCAATCTTATTTGAAAAGCAGAATTGCTGTATTCCATCTTCTTGGAATCAAAATCAAATAGAGCTACGCCCAATTTTGTTTAATTTAAATCTATTAGAACTTAGAACCATTATAAAGCGAGTATTGGACATTGAACTTTGACATTCAAATCTCTACTCCAACTTGGTTCTTCTGGGCTGCTATAACGAAGGAGAAATTCAGGAATTTTATCTTTGTGTAATTTACTTTCATTTGGTTTTCTTTTGGGATTTGCTAGAAAAATCTCATTGTATTGGTTATCTGAGGAGAGCCAGGAAAACTCAGAAGAGGGGTTTTTTTAATTGTGTAAGCCTAGAGAAAAATACAATTGTGAAGGTTTTGGGTGAACCTGGAAAACCTATCTTTGATAGTGAACGCTGATATCCCCTGTGTGAGGATATTAGGAGTGAAGTAACGCTGTGTGGCTATTGTCGAACAATTGGTGTACACACAAGCGAACTACTATAACTCTTTGTCATATGGTTTGAATGCTTGCTTAAGTTTTATATCTCTTTTCATTCAAATTTGTGGAATGTATGTGTGGATGTGAATGTTGTAAAATTTACATTTCAAGCACAGTGGGAATGTTGTAATAATTTAGTTTTAAATTCCTGTAATTTATTTCAATTCCACTCTATTTATTTATTCCTCTCCGGTTTGAGTTTTTGATACAAAGGATGTTCTAGAAATAGGGTTGTCCTGCCATAAACCCTTGGTTTTTATGGTGTAAGGTTGTCCTTAGAACTGAATTCGTATCAACCTCTCAATACTTGTTTAGTGAGGTTGCTTTTATTTCAGCATTGTGATTTGATTTAGTTTATTTAGCTATCTATCTTTATTTATTCCGCTGTTAAAGTTTTATTTTAGCATCATCCTATTCACCCCCCTTTAGGACGTATAGCTAGGCCATTTCAAGTGGTATCAGAGCTTAATAGCTCGCTCTTATTGCTTTTTATTTGGATTTATTTCCTAAGCTAACGATCTAAGCTATTTAAAAAGATGTCAAATTTTGATAACCTATCAGTCACTAGGCCTCCACCCTTTGATGGCTCCAATTATGCTTATTAGAAAGCCAGGATGAGGATCTTTCTTAAATCAATGGATGAGAGTGTGTGGCAAGCCACAGTGACTGAATAGAACCCACCTACCACTGAAGTGACTGGTATCAATGGTTCAAAATCAATGAGAGTAACACCATATTTCTCACGGACCACCCTTCAGAAAAATGAGAGTAGTGCCAATGCAAAAGCACTAAATGCAATCACTTACGCACTATCACCGGATGAGTTCAAAAGAATCATATCCTGTGACACTGCAAAGCAAGCCTGGGATATGTTAGAAATGACACATGAAGGGACTACAATTGTCAAAAAATCTAAAGTCCAACTCACAACCAAATTTGAAGAAATTCATATGGAGGAAAATGAAATGTTTATGGACTTTTACATAAGATTAAATGACATTGTAAACTCAATGTGGGGTCTTGGTAATAAAATCTCAGAAAGTAAAGTGTGTGCAAAGATACTACACTCACTTCCTGAACGGTTCAACTCTAAGGTAACCGCATCCAGGAACTTCTTGATACGGATAATATGAGGGTAGAAGAACTAGTTGGTTCTTTATAAACCTATGAGTTAAATTTTAAAGCTCTTAAAAATAAATCTATCAATCTTAAATCTTCTAAAGACAACTTTGATTCTGAAGATGATATGACTCTTTTAGCGAAAAAGTTTTACAAGATTTTCAAGAGTAAAAAGCGGGTTGATTTTCAAAAATCAAATGATAAGAAAAGATCAAAATCCAAATCTAAAACTTGGAAGTCTTTGAAAGATAGTGAATGTTACAACTCCTAAGAATATGGGCATTTAGCAAACAAGTGTCCTAAAAAGGACCAACCCAAAAGGAAGGGTATGTTGGCTGCTTGGGATGAATCATCTGATTCTGAAGCTTCTTTTGAATCAGAAGATTCTGAAATCGAGTCGGGCAGTGAAGTTAAAGCCCTTATAACTCTAGCCAAATTCACTTTTTCAAATCATGATGATTCAACTAGCGAAGAAAATCTGAATAGTGATTATGAAATGAAGATGATCTTCAAGATGTTTACAATGCCTTATACAAGGAAAGTTGTAAAATTGCTGTCAAACTTAAACTTAAAAAAGAAAAGTTTTTTAAACTCAAAGAATGTTTTGAATCTCTTAATTTATAAAAATCTCAAATTTCAGATTGTTTTGAAAAATTAAAATGCGATTTAGAATTCAAAACCTCCCTGATTGAAAATCTGAAATCTGAAAATGAGAAACTTAGAAATGAAGTATCTTCTCTTCTGAGTTTAAAGAATACATGGAGGTATGTCCAAGGAGATCCAAAGTTAGAAAAACTTTTATCTAGATCTAGAAAATGTGGCGACAGATAAGGGTTGGGCTACGATAAAAATGTTTCTCCTAAATAAAAGAATACTCCTCCTATGTTTGTGAAAGGAGAGTCCTCTAACTCAAAAGGGAAAAATACTAGTCAAGGTTTTTCTAAAAATTCAAAAGCTTTTCAAAAACCTAAAGGTAGCTATGTCAACTTCAAAAATCAGAACAGAAACCCACTAGCTGAAAAGATAGTGGATTTACTCAAGGAGCTCTTAAAATCTAACTCAGTAGGTCATTCTTATAACAACAAACAGAAGAAGACCAACTATACTCCTAAACCCAAAATAATTCTGAAATAGGTTCCTAAGGTTACCTACTTGGTTGCCCACACCGCTTTCAAAGCAACAAGCCATTCAAAGTGGTACCTAGATAGTGGATGCTCCAGGCATATGACAGGCTACAAGGCTTTATTCACCGATCTTAAAGATATGACCGATGGGTCAATTACTTTTGGTGATGGAAGAAATTGCAAGATTATGGGCCAAGGTACGATTCAACTCTATAACCTTCCTTTGTTTAAAAATGTTTTGTATGTTGAAGGACTGAAACATAATATTCTAAGCATATCACAAATTTGTGATAATAACCATAGTGTTCAGTTTTCCAATCAATGTTGTGAGATTCTAAATAACAAGGGCTCAGTAATACTAACTGGATGTAGAACATTTGAAAACTGCTATATTATTAGTGAATCCAACTCATCTAATCAATCATGTTACATGGTCCATACAGACGAGACTGATTTGTGGCACAAATGTCTTGGACATGTACACTACCGAAATCTATATAGATTGAGCAAACAAGAACTTATAAGAGGTCTACCCAAACTACAAAAGTTAGATAAAATATGTGGTGAATGCCAGATTGGCAAACAAACAAGGAACTCACACAAAAAGGTAAATTCCAATACCACATCAAGACCACTCGAACTTCTCCATATGGATCTTGTAGGACCTACCAGGAAGGAAAGTCGAGGTGGCAAAAGATGTATCTTAGTAATAGTAGATGACTTTATCAGATATACATGGGTTGTCTTCTTAAGGGACAAATCAGAAACCTTTAAAGAAGTGAAAAAGGTTCTCAAAAGGATTCAAACTGAAAAAGGTTCTCAAGTCAGTAAGATTCGTAGTAATCATGGATTTGAATTTGAGAATAGAGGTTTTGAGAAGTTCTGTAGTGACCAGGGAATATTACATGAATTCTCAGCGCCCAAAACTCCACAACAAAATGGAATAATTGAAAAAAAAAATAGAGTGCTTCAAGAAATAGCTAATATCATGTTGAATAGTATGAAGCTCTCTAAGAATCTTTGGGCTGAAGCAGTCAATACAGCTTGCTATATCATTAACCGGGTTTACACTAGTAAAGGTAATAATAAAACGGCTTATGAAATGTGGTTTGATAAAAAGCCTACTGTCAAATACTTTCGAGTTTTTGGCAGTAAGTGCTATATTTTACGAGATCATGAATATTTGGGAAAGTTTGATACGAAGAGTGATGAAGGGATCTTTTTAGGATACTCTTTAAATAGTCGAGCTTATAGGGTTCTGAATAAAAGGACCGGTGTGATTCAAGAGTCTATCAATGTAGTCATTGATGATCACTTAAACACACCAGTCTCAAGTTCAGATAATGATGAAGTACTAGTAATTGATAAATCTGATACTTCATCTAATCAGACTGATTCTGAACTGAGGATTGTTAAAGATCATCCAACCACACAGATTCTTAGAAACCCTCTCACTGGTGTTCGTACCCGTAGACAACTTGAGGATATATGTAATTACGTACATTTTACATCTCAAATAGAACCATCTAATGTAAAAGAAGCTCTTGCTGATGAAAACTGGATTGTTGCAATGCAAGAAGAACTTAACTAATTTGTGAGAAATGATGCTTGGTATCTCATACCTAGACCTAAAGATAAACACATCATTGGAACCAAATGGATTTTTAAAAATAAGTCTGATGAGCTTGGCAATATAATTAGAAACAAGGCCAGGCTAGTGGTACAAGGTTACACTCAAATTTAAGGCACTGATTTGGATGAAACCTTCGCACCAGTAGCACGTCTTGAATCAATTAGACTCTTTATATCCATTGCGTGTTTTAGAAAGTTTAAGATTTACCAAATGGATGTGAAAAGTGCTTTTTTAAATGGTGACCTGTATGAGGAAGTCTATGTTGAACAACTGATGGGTTTTAAAGACTCCAAAAATGCTGATCATGTGTATCGCCTTAAAAAGGCACTTTATGGTTTAAAACAAGCTCTAGGGCATGGTACAATAAACTAACAAAGTTTCTATTAAGCCATAATTTTCAAATGGGATGTGTTGATAAGACTCATAATGATCACATTCTAATAGTACAGATTTATGTTGATGATATCATTTATGGATCTACCTGTACTGACATGACTATTGAGTTTGTAGATTTGATGAAATCTCAATTTAAAATAAGCATGGTTGGGGAATTGAATTATTTCCTTGGGTTACAAGTTAAGTAAAAACCTGATGGAATGTTCATTTCTCAATCTAAATATGCTTTGAATTTGATTAAGAGATTTGGATTTGAGAATGGTAAGAACTTTGATACTCCTATGAGTACAACTTTGAAACTCTCAAAAGATTCTAAAGGTAAAAATGTGGATCCGAAATTATATCAGAGTATTATTGGTAGTTTACTGTATTTAACTGCTAGTAGACCTGATATTGCTCTAAGTGTTGGTATTTGCGCTAGATATCAGTCTGATCCTAAAGAGTCGCACTTGATTGCTGTCAAGCGGATTATGCGATATGTCGCAAGTACTGTTAATCTCGATCTCCGATATCCACATGAGACTAGTGTTCAATTAGCTGGGTACTCGGATGCTGACTAGGCTGGTAATCTTGATGATAGAAAATGAACTAGTGGTGGTTGCTTTTATATTGGAAACTTTTTAGTTTCTTGGTTTAGCAAGAAACAAAGTTGTATATCACTTTCAAAAGCTAAAGCTGAATATATCGCAGCTGGTAATGTGTGTACACAGCTAGTTTGGATTAAACGTATGCTAAGTGATTATGGAATTAAACAGGATTCTATGTTATTATATTGTGATAATTCCAGTGCCATAAATATTTCAAAAAATCCAATTCAACATTCTCCTACTAAGCACATTGACATTAGATTTCATTATATTCGAGAATTAGTAGAAGAAAAGGTTATATCTTTGGAATATATCCCTACCGAGAATCAACGTGCTAACATTTTCACTAAACTGCTTGACAAAAGCAGGTTTAACAAAATGAAATTTGATCTTGGCATGTGCATTTTAAAATGAGTATTTATGCCTATTTGTATCATATTGTATATATTTGCTTGATTAGATTTCAAATTCTGTATATATTACTGGAAATCAAGTTTTTCTGGCCGATACTCAACCAGTCGTGAGTATAGACGACCAGTCGTGCTATGACCGGTCGTGTACATCCATGACCAGTCCTGAATCGCGTGAATCGCTTAAAATTTAGGGAAAATGCTTCTTCTTCTTCATTTCTTCTTCTCTCCAACGAGCCGACGCACGACCAGTCGAACCCTTCCCTCAAAAGCTTCAAGGTTAGTGCTCCATTTGCATTTTTCTTGTAGATTTGTGTCTAGATTTCTTCTATTTTTCTTTTGAAGTTATTATTTCAAATTTCATTGAGATTTGGAGTTTTTCTTGGGTAAAATCTGATTTGAGAAAACCCACTTCTCAATCCTTTACAACTCTCTATTTCCGTGAAATCCTTATTGCAAATGGCATCTAGAGGGAGAAAGACAACATCCCGTGGTCCATCTTCTTCCTCCAGATCAGCCCCTCTCACTAAGCGTCATCTTCAAGCTCCCGAGGACGATCCATCTTATGTACAAGACATCAGATTGCGTGACGTTATTGTTGAACATTCTGTTGATATTAATCATGTTGCTCCTTTTAATATCCTTCCTATGCTCCAAGCTGTAGGTTGGGATAACTTATTACATTGGGGTGGACCAGCATACTGGCCCATTGCCTAGTCTATGTTCGCATGCATATGTGATTTTTCAATGGAAAATTTATCTTTTAAGATAGCCACAAGAGAAGGACCATTTAACGTTGATCGTCATTTGATTTCAGCTCTTATAGAAATTCCTGTGAAGGATGAAGACATTCCTATCCATAACTTATTTAAAAAACCCTCAGTATCTGAAAAATGTATGCTCACAAAAGATTTATGCAATTTGGATGTTCAATGGACACGTAAAGGGAATGTGCTTCCCTCAAAGAATATGTTACCCAAATACAGAGTTCTTCACAAAATCTTTGTGTCTAACTTGTATCCTCGATCGGGTAATAAATCTGAATTAACTTCATTCATGTTTCGTGTCCTTCATGCTGTTGCTAGCGGTGCTCATATTTGTCTACCATCCTTGATTTGTCACTCCATTATTCAGTTTCGACTCCATCCTAGTCACAGTGACATTCCTTTTAGATATTTGATGACTGTGTTGGATACACATATGTTAGTCGATATGCCAGTTGGAGAAGCCCCTATCCATCATCTGATATATAACAATTCTAATATCAATAAGATGAAGCTTGATTTCCTTCCTGGTCAAGGTGTTGGTGGTGGCAATGCTAAAGCTGAACATGAGGAAGAAGCTAGTGATCTTCCTCCTGATGATATCAACATGGATGATATTTTTGAAGAACTTAGATCTGATTCTGAAAATGATCCATATTTTGAGCCTTCTGAGTTTGATACACGTCTGCATGCATTGGAAGATAAAGTTGAGAATATGAATGTTAAGATGGAAAATATGTCTGTTGCCCATGATTTACAATTAAAGTATATGCGCAAATATCTTAGGCGCTTGAATAAGGGCATACATCAACTTGATCCTTCCATCCCTGCTCCTTCATCAGGTTCAGATTAGTTCTTTTAAGTTAGCTGGTCTGTTATAACTTTATTACTCTTATGTTAGCTTAACTGGTTTTGAGACTGTAGCTATCTTTGACTTAGCTCTGTTTATGAATTACGTGAGCTGTTTATGCTGGTTAATCATATCTTGTCTTGTTTCCACTCATATATCTCTTTACTTATTTATCCTCAGCCATCTGTTCTGTGCTTCCTTTGTCCTATTGTGACAAAAAGGAGGAGAATGGATATGGATGTGATGTGTCTAATGATTATGTTATGAGGAGGGAGTAGCATTGTATGTTACTCAGGGGGAGTAGTATGTGCAGAAGTGGACTATATGTTATGTTGAATATTAATTTACAGGTTTGCAGGATCATGTTAGTATATGCCAGTTGATAACAACTGGTGCATGATATAACAACTGGTGCATGATTCATTAATCAAATATTCTGTGTTATGTAACTTGGAAGTGTGTTTTGTCACTAATTTAACAAAGGGGGAGATTGTAAGTGCTATAGTTTATAGCCCCTTTTTGTTGTCAAATTTATGGTGCCAAAGACAATGTTATGAAGCTTGCATTTGTGAAGAACAATACTCTACTCAAGATCAGCTTTGATTGACAAGCACTGTTCACAAGTCAAGATTTCAAGAAGCTTTCAAGTTCAACCTTAAGATCTCAAGAAGCTTTCAAGTTTGAGCTACATTAAGACTTCAAGTTTCATTACTTTCAAAGGTCACTCGTCTCTAAGTTTCAATGTCCTTACTTCACTATTGAGGTATGACTGACCTTAGGTTGACTTTTAGAGTAGGCCATTTAGGATACATTATTCATATGTTTTATATAAGTGAGTTTAGTCGGTTCTAAGACTAGTCCTGGACTTTGTTCGACTAGTCCTAGCACTGCTTCGACCTGTCTAAGAATTTCCTGCATTAGTCGTAAGTTTGTTGCAAAATTTGAAAATTTTCTGTCAGACTTGGACTGTTCGACTAGTCATATGAATAGTGTCGACTGTTGCTTCGACCAGTCATAGTCCTATGACTCAATGTACAGCATTGAAATTTAGCTAGCTTTGACAAGTCATGTGCAACCTACGACCAGTCGTGAAACCGCCAGATCTTATCGCGTCTGAATTTTGAAATATCTATTGGTTCTATGACCAGTCGTAGAGGTCTTTAGACTAGTCGAAGACGTGATTTGCTCACCTATAAATAGAGTACAAATCTCAGAATAAAATAATGATTTTCAAGCTAATTTAATTCGGCCTTCTGAGAGATAAGTTTGTGCTCCATTTTAAGCTAAGTATGCATATTTAATATTCTCTTTCTTTAGCTTTTCTTATTTGATTTTGTTTCTATATTCCAATTTTATTTGAAAAGAGGAATTGTTGTATTCCGTCTTCTTGAAATCAAAATCAAATAGAGCTACGCCCAATTTGGTTTAATTTAAAATCTATTAGAACCTAGAACCATTATAAAGTGAGTATTGGACATTGAACTTTGACATTCAAATCTCTACTCCAACTTGGTTCTTCTGGGCTACTACAACGAAGGAGAAATTCAGGTATTTTACGTTTGTGTAATTTACTTTCATTTGGTTTTCTTTTGGGATTTGCCAGAAAAATCTCATTGTATTGGTTATCTGAGGAGAGCCAGGAAAACTCAGAAGAGGGGTTTTTTAATTGTGTAAGCCCACAGAGAAAAATACAATTGTGAAGGTTTTGGGTGAGCCTAGAAAACCTATCTTTGATAGTGAACGCTGATATCCCCTGTGTGAGGATATTAGGAGTGAAGTAACGCTGTGTGGCTATTGTTGAACAGTTGGTGTACACACAGGCGAACCACTATAACTCTTTGTCTTGTGGTTTGAATGCTTGCTTAAGTTTTATATCTCTTTTCATTCAAATTTGTGGAATGTTTGTGTGGATGTGAATGTTGTAAAATTTACATTTCAAGCACAGTGGGAATGTTGTAATAATTTAGTTTTAAATTCCTGCAATTTATTTCAATTCCACTCTATTTATTTATTCCTCTCCGGTTTGAGTTTTTGATACAAAGGACATTCTAGAAATAAGGTTGTCCTGCTATAAACACTTGGTTTTTATGGAGTAAGGTTGTCCTTAGAAGTGAATTCATATCAACCTCTCAATACTTGTTTAGTGAGGTTGCTTTTATTTCAGCATTGTGATTTGATTTAGTTTATTTAGCTATCTATCTTTATTTATTCCGCTGTTAAAGTTTTATTTTGGCATCGTCCTATTCGCCCCCCCCCCCCCCCCCTCTAGGATGTATAGCTAGGCCATTTCAGAACACCCTAGAACGAGCGTACAGGATGCATTAGGAGGTCTTCTAAAAGTGTATGAATGGATGGGATTTCTCCAGCGCAATAACAAAAAGATTCTCTCAGACGACTGCTCCCTCTCTCTATCTCTTTCTCTATCTTACTTGTTATAGTAACCTAGCTTCAAGGGCTAAGATTCTTTCGGAATGGACGGTCAAGATTGAGAGTGAATTCCCAGGTTTGCTAGCTCACCGAGCTAGAAGAGGAAAAGTTCCATTTAAGAGAACTGCGGCAAGCAACGTCACTTGCGGACAAGGTTGTTTGTAGGTTCGGACACCTCCCCATGTAGGAGCTTCAGGGTTTCAT
Organism: Magnolia sinica; assembly: GCF_029962835.1. Lineage (NCBI taxonomy): Eukaryota > Viridiplantae > Streptophyta > Magnoliopsida > Magnoliales > Magnoliaceae > Magnolia > Magnolia sinica. The sequence goes on from NC_080589.1 coordinate 42,264,794, forward strand.
TCGAAAACCCAAGCTAAATATGATGGACGGTCCGGATGGTCTCAGATGATCATGATGGTGGCCCACGGCGAGCCCAAAAAAGTGTTGTCCATTTAAACAGAATTTGGGCGGGAGAAATAGGGAGAAAAATCTCCCTTTTTTCCTATTTTGATCGGGTCAACATGGTTTGACCGTGTTGATGAGTTCGGTGAGCTGCAGGAGCACCACCCTAGGTGTACACGATACACTTTGTGGGGTCCACTGTGATGTATTTGATCAATTCACTCCGTCTATATGTTTTAGTAAATCATTTAAAGGTATTAGGCTAAAAGTGAGGCAAATTCGAAACTTAGATGGGCCATACTATAAGATTTTAAATTCCTTTCATGATCTCTATTGAACCAACGGTCAGATCAACTCCAAATTCTAAACCTTAAAGGTATAATGATTCTAGGGACCGCTTTCATGGAAATCAACAGTAATATTAGTGATTGAATGGTCCAATATTGACGATTAAGTGATGGATTGACAGATTGAGGGTTGTAGGTTTAATGAGTTGTGAATTTGGCGATTCTCTCTTGATTATTGAGATATCTTGAGATCAAGGCCTTCTAAGGTTCTACATCAGATGGTTTTAATGGTTCCTAAGGTTGTGTAGTCGCAATTCAATGGTTGATTTTATTGTTCGATGGTCAATTTAGGGGAATCATGTGTCAGATCATTCCATTTACGACTCACCTGGGTTCTCAGGTCTCTAAGAATTGCTAGATTAGAATCCAACTACAGATTTAATGATCGAGGTGGTCTCATGGTGATGATCAGGTGGTGGATTGGCAACTTAAGAGTTGTGTACTCGAAGAACGATGGATTTGATGTTTTTAGGTCCCGATAAACGGTGGACTTTATGGTTTGATGCCCCAGCTTGAAAATTGGCGAATGGATGGCTTGGTCCATAATTGAAGATTACTTCTAACTGTTAGATTTAGGCTAGGATGAAGATGAGCAGTTCCATCAATTAGATTATCGGGTAACACTCGAGTACTGAAAAGTACAAGGTGTTACATCCTACTTTAACTAAAGCGGTCATTACCACAATTTCAATTGGTATCAGAGAGGGTCTCTCTTAAGGGCTTCACCGCCTAGAGAGTGATCTTGCCTGAAGTTGGAATCATGACCAAAAATGTCTCAGAGGGTGTGACAGATCGGAACAATTGCCTAGTAATCCATACTGCTCTGAAAGTTGGCAATAGTTCAAAATGGTACCTTGACAGTGGATACTCTAGACACGTGATTGGTGATCAAACTCATTTTTGTGAGTATTCAGACCTTGATGGAGGATCAGTCACATTTGGAGATGGTAGCTCCACCAGAATTATTAGACAAGGAACAATAAATGTACCAAGCCTTCCAAAAATCAAACATGTTCTTTGTGTAGAAGGTCTGAAACATAATCTCCTTAGTATCTCACAAATCTGTGACAAAGAACATTTGGTCACTTTCTCAAAGGATGTGTGTAGGATCTTAGATCATACAGGAAAATCTCTCATAAAAGGTCTACGCACTAGTGATAACTGTTACGCTATTGAAAGTACAAGTGAGAGTGTGTTATCCACAAAGTGTGATATGGTTGTAAAGAGTGAATCCAAATTATGGCACTAAAGGTTGGGACATGTTCACTACCGGAATTTAGCTAAGCTTAGTTCAAAAAATTTAGTTAGAGGACTTCCCAAGATTAGAAAAGAAGAAAAAGTTGTCTGTGGAGAATGTCTAAAAGGAAAACAGATAAAAGTAGGTCACAAAAAGACAACCATCATAGCAACAACAAAACCTTTGGATCTGCTGCATATGGACCTGGTTAGCCCAACCAAAGTGGAAAGCCATGACAAGAAAAGATAATTCCTGGTGGTAGTAGATGACTACACCAGATTTACCTGGGTCGCATTTCTTCGAGAGAAATTAGATGCCTTTGATGAATTTGTAATTTTGGCAAAGCGACTTCAAAATGAAAAAGGATATTGCATAAATCGCATCAGAAGTGATCATGGTGGGGAGTTTGAAAATGAGCGATTTGAAAAATATTGTGATGGGAAAGGAATTCGTCATGAATTCTCAGCCCTAAAAACCCCCAGCAAAATAGAGTCGTTGAAAGGAAAAATCGAGTATTGCAGGAAATGGGGTCAGTTATGCTAAATGAAAAAGATATGGTAAAAAGTTTCTGGGCAAAAGTTATCAATACTACCTGCTACATCATAAATAGAGTATATCTTAGAGCAGGTTTGAACAAAACTACGGAAAACAACCTAGTGTGAAATACTTTTGTGTTTTTGGAAGTAAATGTTATATCTTGAGAGACAGAGATCACCTAGGGAAATTTGAGTCTAAAAGTGATGAGGGTATCTTTCTATGGTATGCCTTGAATAGTCGTGCTTATAGAGTGAACAATCTAAGGACTCACTATTCAAGAATCCGTTAATGTAGATCAGGAACAAAGCAAGGTTAGTAGCTTAAGGATATTCAAAGATATAAGGCATTGATTTTAATGAGACATTTGCTCCTGTAGCTCGTCTTGAGTCTATTAGAATACTTATGTCTGCTGCATATGCATTAAAGTTTAAACTATTTCAAATGGACGTAAAGAGTGTGTTTCTTAACGGGGATCTTGCTGAAGAAGTTTATGTAGAACAACCGAAGGGATTTTTAGATCCTAAGCATCCCCATCACGTTTATCGTCTGAACAAAGCTCTTTATGGTCTCAAACAAGCACCACGTGCTTGGTATGAAAGATTAACCAAATTTCTTTTGGACCAAAAATTCTACAGAGGGAGTGTAGATAAAACACTGTTTACTCAAACAACAAAGGACTCATTGCTTATTGCACAAATCTATGTGGATGATATAGTCTTTGGCTCAACATGTGAAGGTACTACATACAATTTTGCCAACCTCATGAAATCAGAATTTGAAATGAGTATAGTTGGCGAATTAAACTTCTTTTTAGGATTACAAGTCAAGCAGCTAAATGATGGAATCTTCATTTGTCAAACCAAGTATGCAAACAACCTGGTGAAAAGTTTTGGGCTCGATTCTAGTCGTACTTATCATACTCCTATGAACACCACACTCAAACTCTCCAAAGATGTTAATGGCAAAAGTGTGGACCAACATCTCTATCAGAGTATGATAGGAAGCCTACTATATCTCACAGCCAGTCATCCAGATATATCTTTTAGTGTGGGAGTGTGTGCTCGGTATCAGGCAGATCCTAAGGAATCTCACCTAACGGCCGTTAAGAGAATCATCAAATACATAACAGGAACTACCTCTTTCGGGCTATGATATCCATTTGAAACATCTACCATCATTACAAGATACTCTTACGCTGATTGGGCTGGAAATTTGGATGATCGAAAATCGACAAGTGGAGGATGTTTTTACATTGGCAATTGTCTGGTCTCCTTGCAAAGAAATAAGCAAAATTCAATATCATTGTCCGCTGCTAAGGCCGAATATATTGTTGTAGGTAGTTGTTGTGCACAGCTTCTTTAGATGAAACAAATATTGTTGGATTATGGGATTGAGCAACCCACAATGAGTATTTTCTGTGATAACACAAGTGCTATCAACATCTCAAAGAATCCTGTTCAACATTCTTAGACTAAGCATATTGACATTCGTCATCATTTTATCTGGGAACTTGTTGAAGATAAGATTATTATGTTGGATTATGTATCTACTAAAAAGCAACTTACCGATATCCTAACAAAACCTCTTGATACAAATAGGTTCAGTGATTTTTAAAAGCCAATTAGAGTATGTACTCATTGACGATGTCTCAGGAAAAATGATCCACATAGGTAAATCTTCAATCTGAGATATTCATGGTTAATTGTCTGAAATAAATCTAAACCTCATAAATTAACCATGTTAACTTTGGGAACAAAAAAGTAAAATCTTCACATTTTCGATGATTTCTAGATAGCTTTGATATCATCAAATTTCAATATCGATGATATCGATATTCACCATCGATGCAATCTAAGGGTCTCAGGAATGTAGTGTTATAACCACTGATCCTTCCCAACGGTTAGACCAATTTCCACTGGATATTTGCATCTTCCCAACGGTCATCAGCACAGTCTTTGATGTTATTATGAGAGTGATTTTGATGCCATCGATGAGGAATCGATATCATCGATGACTCTGCTATAATAGAGAAGCGTGCATTCAATTTCAATCTACACATCCCTTCTCTTCTTTGGTTGTCTTTTCTTACCTTCACCTGTGTTTTTTAACTCCTCTCTCAAACAAATCCTGGTCAAAGGCAAAGGAAAGTCTCTTCCTCAATCTTCAAAATCAAAGAACAAGCAACCTGAATCTAGCCAATATCATCTCATTCCGGTAGAAAGAAGTCTAGCCACTATAATTGAACGTCTTGTCTTGAACAGTGCCATTGAGCCCTTTGGCGTGGATCTCCTCTTAGAAATGATAAGATGACAGAATATCTTGAATCTTAGTGGATGTTATCAACTAGGTTTGATTCATGAATTCTTCAATAGCTGTAATATCATTCGTGATGATCCTCCTTGTATTCGAATCGATCATGTGCATCACTCAAAACTCATCACTCCCATCACTCTTACACGGCTTTTAAATCTTGAAGTCACTCGAATCCCAGTGACAAATTGGAATCTAAATGATCTGGGTGTTAGGGGAGAGATAACCCGCACATTGTGTCATGGCACCACTGTCCCCAGGAATGATGAAAATACACTTCACATCAATCAACTTGGACCCTCGTTTAAAATTCTCCATAGCATTCTCGGGTCTAATGTATATCCATGTGATGTAAAGGGTAATCAACTTCCTCCCTTTGTGTTAAATGTTCTTTATGATGTGTATCAAGAAATCCAAGTGTGCCTTCCAACTCTTCTTCTCAAGCAGCTCATTCGTATAATCCAAGGTGATCATTGGGATACACTACCCTTTCCTGCACTTATATGTAAACTCGCTCATTATGTGGGCCTCCTTGCCACATCTGACGCCGTTCATCCAGAAGCATGGTTTGATAGTGACGCGGTCCAAGAGACTCAACAGTTGTGTCTCACTTCATCTCAGCCTGAGAATAGTCCTCCCATGCAACTGGCTAACCAACATGCTCAACCCTCGTATCCTCCTACACCTTGGGGATCCAATCGGACGTCGCTACTCAGTCCGGAGTCTATCACAAATCGCCAGGCTCATCACCTAGAACGTCACCTACTTAATGGGATGGCTGGTATGGAGGAACGTATTTACAACTGTGAAAGGCACCTCACCACGATTGAAGAAGAAGTCGATGTCCTCTAGCAAACAAGCCAACAAGTAGTGGACTTGCTCACACATGGCGAGCCTTATGGACGTTAGGTGCCAACTGAGAAGAAAAATGTTGTTACGGGTCTACAAAACATTCCTTTTTTTTGTGTGCTCATATTTGAGTCAAATTAGATGATTTTGTTGTTTTCAAATGAATGTTATACCACTGCCAATCTTGGGAAGTATATACTTTTTGGATATTTTGGGCTATGACTACTTACATCTCATATATCTTCCTGCCATTTTCATTTGGTCTGCCTTGCATGATGGTATCATCTGAGAATCTTATCCCTATTTTCTTGTTTTATCTGGTTTATATCAACTGTGATGCCTGCTCTCTATGCTCATACAATTAGTTATCACAGGTTTTCTTTAAACTAATATGCTTTCACGAGATGTTCTTTTATGTCTATTGTGCTTATGCTCCCTGAATTTTGGTTCTCCCATATTCTCTAACTTCAGGCAATATCACATGTTATGTTATCTTTTGCCAATGACTAACAAAAAGGGGGAGAATAAATTCACCCCGAAGGAGAATTGTGTGTATCTGTTTGTGGATGGTGGTGCAGGAGTTAGGGGGAGCAGCTGTAAGAAGATAAGGGGAGATTGCTATTAGGGGGAGCAACTACTGATGTGTGTGTGTGTGTGCAAACTAGATAACTTTGTAAAATTGTGTAAAGTTCATGTACACATAATTTAGGGTATTTGTCTAGAAGGTGTTGTAGGGTGTTTTGGTGTTTTGTCACGTAATTGACAAAGGAGGAGATTGAAAGTGCCCTGGTTTGTCAATTAGCGTGAGCGTTGAGTCAGCTAGACAGAGGAGCCCCATAGGAAGATTGATCAAGCGACTGTCTCAATAAGATGTGTGCCTGAACTCGCCACAGGTAAATCTTAGCCTCACATCCCATGTCCCAAAACACCAGGTAATTAAAACCCTTAAAAATTGGAAAGAACATCGTAGGTTTTTGGTTAGAAAACTTTTTCAAAACTTCAGAAAAATCTTTAAGTTTTCTACCTTTGTCGATTTATCGATATATGGTTCGATAAAATCAAACCTTATTATCGATGTCCTTGAATCTCACTCGATATTATCGGAATGAGGAAATAAGATGTCTAGCAACCACAAAAATCTCTGGATAGAATTATCGATGTATCGATAGAGGGTTCGATATCATCGAAATTTGAATCTGGAGTCTATCGAATAGACTCGATAAAATCGACAAAAGTCTATTATGTTTATGTTTTGCTAAGGCAAATCATATAATCCTTGATATATTGAAGAGCTCCTTGATATCCTTGGAATTCAAATATCGATGATATCAGAAGACTTTCGATGATATCGGATTAGGACGTATTTCTATCTAGCAAGCTTTTCAGGTTGTTTTTCTCAGATCGAGGGTCACTCGATAAAATCGATATTCAAATATCGATCATATCGAGGCATGGTCGATGTCATCGAATGTGGACACAATCTGTCCAGCAAGCTTATAGGAAAATTCCTTGAAATTATCGATGAATCGACACTTCCCTCGATATCATCAATATTCAAATTCTGATGATATCGAGTGATGTTCGATCATATATTTTACCTGAAAATATTTAAAGGCAATTCTCTCACATTTTCAAATGTCGAGGAATCGAATCTCTTGTCGATAAAATTGGAGTTCGAAATCCGATGACATCGATGCATGTTCGATTTTCTCAACCAACTGGCAAAAGGTTTCTAAAGCGTTTGACATTTAAGTTTGTGTCATAGAGCAGCCAGTCGATGCTATCGAGAGTATATGCTCGATGATATCAACCCTTCTCGATGATATTGAACTCTGTGAAAAATGTGACCGTTTTATATCTGTTGGAACCTTTTGCCTATTTAATGAGAGCTTGACCTTGGTTGTTTGATATAGAAAATAAAGAGTGCTTTTGAGTGTTTAACCTTACATCTTATACCCTAAGCCTTTTCTCTCATGGAAGTTCATCCTCCAATCCACCCTCATCATTGACATTCAATAGAGTAGATTGGGGATTGAACTTCCACATTCAAGGATCCTACAGCTATCACCTTAATGGCAAATCATTAAGCTAGGATGCTTGAATGCATAGATAATTGGAATTGCTCTATCTCCCTTATAGGAAAATAGTTAATAGAGTAGGATTCCATCATAACCTTGACCAAAACCCGTTGCTATGTATTGGTACATCTTCTAAGTTGCAGTTCAAGGAAGTAAAAGATTCTTCATCAATAAAGGAGGAGATCTTAGACAACACACTAAATGGGGCTCATCTACTTATTTGTAAGTCATTAGAGTCCAAAGGACCCTTGTGATCATTCCTTCTTAGGATTGGGTCTAAGGTGTTTCTCACCCCTTGTAAGTCCTCATAAGAGGCCTCTGGCGGGAGTGTACGTGGAGAGCATAAACTGGTTAGAGGTGAACTTGTTTAAAACCTCCGGTCAGAGGTGAACCTGTTGTGAAACCTCCATTAGGTTCCTTGTGCGGATCCTTGGCCAGTGGGGCCTAAAAGTTGGGTGCTGTGTGTTGACCCTTGTTCATGGGAGCATAAACTATGTCATGTAGATACGTCATGTTAGCCTAAGTGAAAGTTGTACTGGTTAAAGGTGAACCTAATTTAAAACCTCCGATTTAAGGTGAACCTGTTGTGGAACCTCCTTTAGTGAGATCCGGTACACTCAAGGGTTGAGTGCGTCCGCTGGAAGTGGAGTAGACAAGTTGTCGAACCACTATAAAAATGACTGTTTTTGTGATTGCTATTGCTTTCCATTACTTATGTGATTTCCTTAAATACTTTTATTCTTGATTATCTGAGATCACACCTCACACACACAGTCACATCCATCATAAACTGATTTGTATATTGTTTATCTCTCAAATAGTTTTTTGATTGGATCCTCTACCAGGCTTGGAAGCCAGTAAGGTTACTCTGTAGTAATCCTGATGCATACTTACTTTTAAGATTAGGGTGATAGGATTTTAAATTGTCATAAAATACTAAAAATTCCTATTCACCCCCCTCTAGGACATATTGGCATATTCCTACTTCAACTAAAGCAGTCATTACCATAATTTCACCAGCTACTACCTTAATGGCAAATCATTGAGCTAGGATACCTTGAATGCTTAGATGCTTGGAATCACTCTACTTCTAAAATAGGAAAACACTTAATAGAGTAGGATTCTAACATAACCTTGACCCAACCCGTCGCTATACATTTGAGCATCATCTGTGCTGTGGTTCAAGGGAGCTAAAGTGTCTTCATCAACAAAGAAGGAGATCTTCATCAACATGCTTAATGGGGCTCATCTACTTATTTGTAAGTCATTAGAGTCCAGAGACCCTTCTAATCATTCTTTTGTATAGGATTGGGTTACAGGTGATTCTCACCCCTTTCAAGTCCTCATAGGTGGCCTTCGACGGGAGAATATGTGTGGGTGTTGTGTGTTGACCCTTACTCCTGGGGAGCATAAACTTGAGGTTCCTTATGTGGATTCTTGGCCTATGTGGCCTAAAACCTAAGTGTTGTGTGTTAACCTTTTCTCTTGTGTAGGGCATGAACTCTAGGTTCCATGAGTGGATCCTTGGCTTGTGTGGCCTAAAATCTGGGTGCTGTGTGTTGACCCTTGCTCTTGTGTGGGGCATAAACTTGTGTCTTGTGGAGACATGTTAAGTACCTTATGTAGGTCCTAGAGTCAGCCATGTGTAGGTTGTACTAGTTTTATGTAAACTTGATATGAAACCTCCGTTAGTGAGATCCGATACACTCAAGGGTGGAGTGCGTCCGCCGAAAGTGGAATAGGCAAGTAGCCGAACCACTATACATGACTGTGTTTGAGATTCATTATTTACACTTTTCTTATCTGTGTTTACTTTGAATGTTCACATGATGCATGATGACATGACTATTTAGAACTGATAAGTATCACATCCCACACACAGTCACTCACTCAATCCATCATAGACTAAATTTATATATTGCTTAAATATTAAATAGTCTTTTGATTAGATCCTCTATTTGGCTTGGAAGCCATTAGAGTTAAGTTAAAGATATCTTGATAAATTGTTGTCACGCCCCAAACTTGGAAATCGGGCTCACAAAATTCTCGATCGCCGAATCCGGTGCGACAGCCTCCCAACGTCCATACGCCAGATTCCGATCCTGGGATCCTACAAGGAGGATTTTCCAATGTACATTTAACTCGTAATAAGCATAACCATAAGTTTACCCAAATCACAAAGGCAACATCATCATCATATATCCACTAATATAATCAGTTGAATACAGTGCTAGAAGGGAAATACATATATCGAAATCAAAGCTCTAGAAGTCTGTTGCACACTCCAAGCTCAATGATGCTGTGACCTAACGCCACCTGCACGCATCTATCGTGCATAAGCTTAAAGAAAGCTTAAAGGGTGGTGAAAGTGTGTGCGCAAGATAAGTGTCAAGTATACAATACAATACCATAAATCATATGTCATCGAACATACTAGTAAGATCGGTGTCGCTCCTGGCATAAGGTCGATGGTAAAATTGATCTCACGCTGAGGAGGTAGTTCAGGGATCATTCTGAATATGTCCATGAAGCCTTGGACTACTGGCGTGTCCCCAAGTGATGGAGCATCATAATTTTCCAACATGGAAGCGTAACAACAAATGCGGTAGGGCCAACTGACCTAAACTGGAAAGGTAAAGGTCGTGCCCTCGGGCCCATGGGCTGTCACCAATCTGGTTTCACAATCAATCTTTACCTTCATATTGGTGAGCCAATCCATGCAAAGGATGATGTCATAATGGTATATCTTAGTGACGATTGGGTCAACACACACCACTCTACTTCCTAAGTCTATCGGGCAATTCTTACAAAGCTTGATGGCGTCAAAGAAAGTTCCTGCTGCTGCAATGACTCTCACCCCAACATAGGGGTAGTGTTCAGCCCTAATCACTTGACTGTAGTGCATGTTATCATTGAAACAGTGGATCCGATGTCCACTAACAGAAATACTGGTATACCTTAGATGTGGGCAGTGACTCAAATGCTTGTGGTACTGCAACCGCAGACTCAGATGCTTCAGCGGCGAGTGCATGTACTCAACCTTGTTGCAGACGATTTGATTGCGCTGCCATAGGTCATTGAGGTGGCCTATTTCGGGGTACGGGAGGTCAGTTGTATGGTTACGTCGGTGCCATAAAACGTAAAGGTGGAGCTGAAATAACATTAGGTGGCTGGCGATTATCCCACTGAGGCAGCGTGAAGTCGTTGTCCCTCATCTTAGTAAAATAAAAAGGCTCAGAGTGGCCCGATTTCTTGCAGTAGGTAGACCAAAGATCAAATCTCCTCTGCTGAGCCGGTGGAGCCATTGGCCTGGGAGGCAAGTTCAAACGCGGCTTCTTGTCGAGAAATGGTCGGTTCAGCAATTTAGGCCTAGGCCTTGGGCCCACTGGCATGCGTGTCCGGGACACTCTCACCATCTTGCTCAGCTCACAAGGACATGCTCACTAGCTCAGTATAGTTGAGAATGCTAGCGCAACACATCTTGGTGCGGATATTAGCTCTCAACCCTTCTGAAAATTGTCACATTCTCATTGATTCGTTTGCCAAAATCAAAGGAGCATATCTAACCAGCTCCGTGAAATAGTTCTCGTACTCTGTTGCTGTCATTCCCCCAATCAAAGGTGGAGGAATTCGCCCTCCTTTTCATTATGGCGAGGGGGAAATACTTCTCATGGAAGCGTACCTCGAATTCGTCCCATGTCCATGCAAATCCTACTGGAACGGTTCGAAGTACACTATCCCACCACAGGCTAGCTTCCTTCTCAAGCATGTATGTGAGTAACTCAACTTGTTCCGCCTCAGTACAGTGTAATGACCTCAACAATTTAGAAATGCGATCTAACTAGTACTCGGCCTCCTCAAGTCTATGAGTACCTGCAAAAGTGAGAGGACGGAGGAGCTGAAAGCGCTCGAATGAGCCACTTGTAGTCATAGCCCCATTAGGCTGTATAGGTGGCGACCACATTCATGTTTTGTGCTATGGCCCCCGCTATAGTGGCCAGAACTTATTGTTGTTGTTACATTAGGAGCATCATCTGCTCCAACCTATCAGGGGGAGAGGCCACCTGAGGCATGTGTGGGATCGACGAAGACGCACGGTTCTGACCCAGAACCGGTGGTGCACTTGGTGTTGGCCCATTTGTGGGGCCAGTGGCCGGTTGTGAATCCGGCATCGCCTCGCTACTTGGTCCCAAATTAGGGTCTGTTTGGCTATCACTCAGGTGAGGGGCCCCGTCAGTCATTCCACCAAGTGGGAGACGGGCCATATTCCGAGTAGTTTTAGGAGGCATTCCCTGTATACAACATAGGGCATAACATTTATTGGATCAGGATAACATCATCCATTCTTTCCAAACATTCTACATATTTCTAAACGAAAGAAGTTCCATGCATTCCATTTAACAAAATTTGTCACAGTTACATATGAGGTGACATTACATGAACTATGACAGAGGATGCATGTAAGCTAATTAACAACAAGGCCTTAACACTTACTAACCTAACATCCAAACTAAGCCTATCCTAGGCTACTACAAAAAAAAAAAAAACAAGGAAAACAATTACAATTATACTACTAGTCATCCAATTCTGGCGAAGACGGAGGCGCTCCCTTATCCTGCATACAGCACAGGAGGGATTTTAGGGTGCGAGACATTTTCTTAAACTTTCTCTTTAGGTAGGCCTAGTTCTCCTCGAACTTCTACTTTAAGTAGGCCTGATTTTCCTCTATCTTGGCCATGCGGGCTTCAAGTGAGGCCCGGTCATGGCGGTCTTCACGAGCAGTAGGAGGTCCTCCATCTGAATCTTGGGCCTCCTCTTCTTCTTTATATCCCTCTTCTCTGTTGCCTTCCTCTTCTTCACTACCTTACTCTTCTTCACTGCCTTCCCCTTCTTCATTGCCTTCCTCTTCTTTAGTCTCTTCTTCTATCTCATCCTCGTACTCATCAATTCTGGCTGGGCATTGCCTGGGGCCTATCTTCATATTATTGAGTGTAGTCTCATTGATGAAGTGGAAAGGCACGAGGTTGTCCATATGAAGCCTCAATCCAAAGTTGTGGGTGATCTTGCAAATAAGTCAGCCGAATGGGAGTGAGGCGTCCCCTGAGGAGATCGTGTGGTATTGATTATCTGAGTCAAGGCGAGAGTAAGCAGGCAAACTTTGTCTCCCTGTTCAACTCGGTATAGGAATTCCACCATAAATCTAGTACATTCTATGCGGTTATTCCACCTAGGATACACATTGTACGTGTATATATGGTGGACTAGGCAAAAATCTTTTGTCATACGTGTCGATGCGAGACTGTTTCCTCACCTCCAATCAACCAGTTAGCCGCAAAGAAAGTGGGTGTGGTGATCTCTCTCCCATCCATTAGCGAGATCAGTATCGCTGGCCTACACTACACCACGCTCTATTCCCATAATACGGGCCTTGACATCCACATCGACCCTGATTTGAGTCCTTCCCAACGGAATGGTAAACTAGAGAAGCTCAAGAGTTGGGTCCCTTATATGTGCATAGAAGGCTTGTATGGCGCCTTCACTGGTGTGTGAATTTCCCTCAAATATGGGACCATACCCGTTCTCCAGGAGAATGTTGATCATCGGATATAACCTAAATAACTTCTCATCAACATAAGCTTCAAACACAACCTTGCGATCACGGAACTTACCAAGTTTGGCGTCCACCGATAAAGACCTCTCGATCAGGATTCGAGGGTCGAGGTCCCGTTTCGACCTCCACTTGATGCTTACACTTGTCTCGGCACTCGTCTTCTTCTTAGCACGACATGGACGACTAGGCTCGACCTCATCCGGGGCTGCTCTCTTCTTTCCCATAAGAGAAAGGAGCGTTAAGATGGAGAATATGGCGGTCACAATCTCAAAGAGAGCCATTGCGGTGTAAAAACTTGGAGGATAAATTGGATTTGCAAGTGTGAAGGTTATGAGACACAAAAAAAGAGGGTTATGTGCTCAAATGAGTGGGAATACTAGAAATGAGGAGATTGAAAGGGTGGGTTTAGAAAAATAATGGTGGAGGGGTGTAGGGTGTAGAGAAAATGAAGGATTTGAGTGTTTGGAAATGAGGATTTGAGAGAGAGAAAGAGTGTTTTGAGGGTTTGGGGGTATTTATGGGGCTGGGAGTGGGTAGAAAGGAAGGAAAATGGGGTTAGGAGGGTTAAAAGGGGGTTCCCACATGTAGGAGGGACCTCACTCATCCGGCCAGCGGCGGCGCGCCACCGATCGCGTGTTACCACAGCTGCCATCTTGATCGGGCACGGTCCGTCGCCGATCTGGTGGTGCCGCCGCGCCCCTCTGGACTTGGCGGGGGTGTCTCCGCCCTGGGGTAGTGGCCACCCCCTTTGGGGGTCATGTTTTGATGCGTGGGACCCCCTTGGACCCCACCAAATTTCATGATTTAGGTCCTTAGGCCCGTAGGTCCCATTTTCATGATTCAATGCGTGCGTATTCTCACCACTTGGATTCATTTCAGGTTTAAAATTGTCAACTAACTATTCAAACCCATTGATTGACGACCTAGAGATGACTTGGGTCGACTCATGCAATCTAAGTTACGTTGTAGATGGAACTACAGCATTTAGTCTCGCCCGTCAGTGAAACTTTAGGATCCTAAGGTGGTTTCTAAATTCATTCGCTCCCTTCCTAAGTCAGAGTGCGTTAGAGTGCATCAGAGTGCGTCGTGTTACGTATATCCCAGGTCCAGTTTAATCTAAATCATGCTCTGATACCAACTTATAACGCCCCAGATTTCGAGGGTCAAGCAAAGCTCTACTCCTGAGATCCAACAAATCACTTATGCAATATTGATAATGATGTTTTGATTTTTCCCATATTAGTGGGTTAAGTATGAGTGAGATTATACAAAAACAGCATATCATACTCCGGATATAATTAAATTAAGCAAGTGAAAGTCTGAAACATATATATTTAAACATGTGGGTATTTCACAAACTCCAAAGTATAAGTATATAACCGGGCTGAATATATACATGAATTGTTTTTAAATATACAAAATGTGGAAATGTAAGGCATCCAACTAAGCCAAATATCCCAGTGTTCCCTGCATCTCAGCACGGGGTCTACATCAACCCACCCGAGAGCTGAAAGTAGGAGAACTCCTCATCCATAAAGTCCTGCTCTGTCACATAGACTTCATCAACACCTATATCTAAACTAGAGTCTGGTTGGTATTTTAAAACACCGTCCTAGGTAGGAATGAGTAGCTAATTCAGTGGTATTATAAGGTAAAATAGAACATGTTATCAAGTCAAACAAGTAGTAATGATAAAGCAACATAACAATCATTTCCTAACTACTCTTATTAATGCAGGAATAAAGTGTAAGTAATGATGTATGCTCTCACACGAAAGCTCCCTCACAAGCGACTCTGACAACCTATTTCACATATGACATCACTTCCTCAAAAAAAGTGCAACTTCATTGCCAAAGCACATCCTAACTAATGCAATGTGATGTATGGTCATGTTAGCCAAGTACTTAGTTAGCTTATTCATACAGCAGGTTTGGGAAGCTAGGGTACCTCCCTTTATATCATTAATCTGAACCGTAGGATCCATCTAAGGTCGTCAATCCTAGTTAAGCACATACGATAGGCAAGTTGTAGGGCATCACTCCTAATGAAAAGCAGTCGATAGGCAAATCCCAAAATTTTATACTTGAGGTCACTATGGGGAGGCTCGTAACCTCAGCGTAGGCCGACAGCTCAAACACAGTGTCACATACCACCATACCCTGCTCACGAGTCTTAGTTGCTCACTGGTCACTACAGGGAGGCTAGTCACCCCAACGTAGGCCGACATCTCGAACATGATGTCCCATACCACCATGCCTGGCTCATGAGTCTTAGCAGATCATGGTACCATAGTTAAAGTGGGCCTTTATATTAGTGGTGGTACCTTAGATTCAAGCAGTAGTGTCCATACATGATAAACACACAGTAGGTCAATCGGTTTGTTAGACAAGTTCGATTGGTATGAGCACATGCTAACTTAATCACCAGGAGCGTATAAGCACCCCTCGTGGCCTAACCACTATCGACAATCGTCGTGCGACTCGGATTCATAGAATTTTCCCAATGTGGAGTGACTAATTCAGCCACCCAAATAGGGACTGTTACCGATTGTCTGGGCTACGTTGTACCCCCAATCTCACTCAGATGCAGCAAATAAACACATGTGATAATCATTTTAGCATTTAACAAACAATCCAACTAAATTCTTCATTTGAGCATTTTATCAAACACCTTGATCATGTTACCAAACACTTGCATTTTATCCATAAATTTACGTAAAGGCAAAGATGAGTACATGAAAGAACTATACATATGTATAAGGTAATACAAAATTCTATCTTAATACTCGTAATAAGTACAAATCATCAACAATTTCTTATTCAGATAGTTCAACAAACACTTAGACTACACTACACCAAATACATAGACTAGGTTAGTTATGACATATATTCTAGCAATTCCTTATACGGAGAGGTTAACGTACATATGTCAATGGTTAACCCTAGATCAGAAATCATGGCAAGCACAAATCATATTCAAATGCTCATTCAAACATTTCAACAAACACTTAGACTACGCTTCACCAAATACATAGACTAGGTTAGTTACAACAACTATTTTAGCAATTCCTTATGTGGAGAGATCAACATGCAAATGGCAACGATTAATCCTAGATCAATAATCATGGCATGCACAAATCATATTTAAATGCTCATTCAAACATTTCATACATGTATATTATACAAAAATCGGCGTATCTAGACAACATGACAGCAATCAAGTCAGACATAAACCATTAGTTGACATTGAAAGCATTAATAACCATAACCTAAACATTTATAGTCTGCACCTTTCGTTGGGATGTTCGATTTGGACTCGATCAAAATTCTACATTTCTGAAAATGGGACGTCAGGCACCTAAATGACGTAATAGGTTACCTAGTTTGACAAACCATCAACCTAAATCTCTACAACGACATTAGGGTTAGGTTTTCTTACCCAAATTCGTAGCCGAAATAGGTTATGTAGCGTAACGGGATGGAGGTTCGGTGCGTGGAGTCATGGGGAAGGATTCCTACAACGATCTCCCAGGATCTCTCTTCTCTCTTTCTTCTTTTCTCTTCTTTTCTCTCTCTCCCTTAGGGTTTTGAGAAAATTCGTATATGAGAGAGGTGGGGTGAGATAAGGGCTATTTATAAGTCCAGAAGTGATGAAAATAGCCCCAGGGCCACTATATACATAAATTATATCCTTTGGGCAGCTGTTTTTGACAAACAGGGCTCATAGGGAGGCCCACTACTCACCTATGTCATAGGGTATGTTCCCTGACAATAGATCTATGCCAGGACATGATTTTGGTGCGTGGGTCTTTGGTATCCATATGATACTAGTGTTCAGTTGGCTGGGTACTTAGATGCTGATTGGGCTGGTAATATAAATGATAGAAAATCAACCAGTGGCAGTTGTTTTTATATTGAAAATTGCTTGGTTTCTTGGTTTAGCAAGAAGCAAAGTTCTATATCGCTTTCCATTACTGAGGCTGAATACATCGCTGCAGGAAATGCATGTACTCAGCTTGTTTGGATGAAATGTATGTTAAGCGATTATGGAATTGCACAGGACTCAATGGTTTTATATTGCGATAATTCCAGTGCAATAAATATTTCTAAAAATCTAATCCAACATTCACGTACCAAGCACATTGACATTAGGTATCATTACATTCATGAATTAGTGGAAGAAAAAATAATATCTGTGGAATACATTCCAACCGAGACTCAACTTGCTGACATTTTCATGAAACCGCTCGACAAAAGCAAGTTCACTAAATTAAAGTTGGACCTCGGTATGTGTAACTTATATTGAATATTCTTGCATAATTGTAACATATTGTATATATGTTTATGTATTTTTATGGTTAAATTTTTAAATTTGCTGAAAAATGTAATTTTTGGCCGGTACTCGACCAGTCGTGGTCATACACGACCAGTC
Organism: Magnolia sinica; assembly: GCF_029962835.1. Classification (NCBI taxonomy): domain Eukaryota; kingdom Viridiplantae; phylum Streptophyta; class Magnoliopsida; order Magnoliales; family Magnoliaceae; genus Magnolia; species Magnolia sinica. The sequence continues at coordinate 42,282,236 of NC_080589.1, forward strand.
GTGGTACGACCGGTCATGTATTTCCCAAGACCGGTCGTGGAGCGCACGATGACCACTTTAATTTGGGGAAATCTCTCTTCTTCCTCATTTTCACTTTTCTCTTCAACAAGTTGAGCTATGACTAGTCGAACACTGGTGTTCGATTCAACCAGGTCAGAGCATTTTGCTTGTCTTTCTTATAGATTCATGGTTTATTTTCTTCAATTTCTTCATTGGAGTAGTTGATTTCAAGTTTTCCTTGAGCTTTTTGGGGTTTTCTTCTCCATTTGCTGATCTAGAAAAACCCAGCTCTACTTCTTTGAGATTTCTTATTTTTACTCAAGAATATGGACTCTAAAGGGAAAAAGAAAAATACTAGAGGTCCCTCGTCATCCAGATCAACTCTTATTATAAGACGCCATCTTCGGTCTCTCGAAGATGATCCACCTTATGTGCGTGATTTGCGTCTGTGTAATGTCATTGTGGAAAAAGCCGTTGATTTAGATCATATCGCTCGTTTCGATCTCCTTCCTCTTCTCCAATTTGTAGGTTGGGATAACATCCTACGTTAGGGTGGGGCGGCATACCAATCCATTGCGCAGAACATGTTTGCATGCATATCTGAATTTTCTACTGATCAATTAACTTTCTCTATTGCTACTAGCGAAGGGCCTTTTCCTGTTGATCGTTATTTAATTTCAGGCCTTATGGATAGACCTGTTAATGATGATGGTATTCCACCTAGTACTCTAGCTGAGAATGTTTCTGAATCTGAAAAACATATTTATATTAGAGCACTTTGTAACATGGATGCTCAATGGACTCAGAACGAGAATGCCCTCGCAGCCAAATATTTGTTACCCAGATACAGAGTTTTGCATCATATCTTTACTTCTAATCTGTATCCTCGTTCTAGTAACAAAACAGAACTAACGTGTTCATGGTTCGTATCTTGTATTCTATCATCACTGGTGCAAATGTTTGTCTACCCTCTTTGATATGTCATTCCATCATTCAGTTCCGTATCCATCCAAGTCATAATCATCTTCCCTTTGCTTACTTAATGACTGTGTTAGCTACTCACATGCTAGTCGCTATGCCTGTTGGAGAGGCTCCTATCCAACACCTCATTTTCAACAACTCCAACTTAAACAAAATGAAGTTGTGATTGGCTGAGGGCCAAGAAGATGTTGGAGAAGGTGGAGCAGCAGGTGTGAATGAAGAAGAGGGTGATAATCTTCCTCTAGACAATGTTAATATGGATGATATATTTGATGAAATAGAATCTCATTCTGGAAATGATCCTTTGTGCCGTCTAGCTTTGATGAGAGATTGCATTCTTTTGAGGAACAGGAGGCTAAAATTCGTGTAACCCAAACTTCTCAATTTGCTTATATGCACAAGTATATACGGCGCATTACTAAGGGTTTGCACAAAATTGATCCTTCTATTCCTGCTCCTTCTTCAGGATCTGACTGAATGTTTTTATTTGCTGGTCTGTAATAACTCATATACTATTTTGCTTTATCTCAGTTTGTATGACTGTTTTTATTTGTCTTTGGACCTGACTGGTTTTTGGTATTTGGATATATGGACTTTATTTCATCTCTTGCTTACTTTGCTCTCCTACTTATCATTATTATCCTTGTGATCTTCCTTTGTCCTTTTGTGACAAAAAGGCGGAGAAGACTTTTTGAAGCTAATTGGTTATGGACTAAGTAACATTTCTTTGGAATATCTATGTGTGCTACTCAGGGAGAGTGGGGAGTACTAAGTATAGAGAAGTATAAAGGAGACTTGCCTCTAAATGAATGTGTGTGCTAGTTTATGATAACTAAGTTTTTGGGTCTAAACCCATTGCACCTTATGGATGGTTTTCTTGGGCCCACCTGTAATGTTTCTAGGGCCCACAGGGCCATGATTTTGAGGGTCACAGGGCTGGGACAATAGCCCTATTGGACGTCCAGCAGGGTTAACGTCTAGCATGGGCTGGCTATCCCAGCGTGCAGGCCCACCATGATGGCATGTCTCATCCATGCCGTTCCCCCATTTGGGTGGCCCACGTGGGAGGGTCCACCCTTGGTGGACGTCCCCTGTGGGGCCAACCTTACGACATGTGGAGCCCACCTTGATCTATGTATTGGTCCAGGACATCCAGGCCTTAGACCGCCTAACCCATGGGACGCCCAACTGTTCTCGGGCTGCTGCTGGACTTGCAGTCCAGTAGCAGACCCACTTGATTTCTATGGTGTTGAACCACTCTCCATCTGGTGGGGGCCCCCTTAAGTATTGTTGGCCTTCATGAGATAAATTTCTTCATATTTTGACAAGTTCTAGACCTCAGTAGGCCCAGGAAGTTGGGTGGGCTGAAAGTCCAGTAATGGCCCCAAATGAACATTATTATGGCTGAAATTTTATTGGATGTGGGGCACACTATATTGAGAATTTTGAGTATTTGTTACTCCCTTATATTTTAAAATTCTCGGACTTAATTAATGCATTATGGGCCACCTTTAGTGATCATTTGTGAACCCAAACATAGATCAGGTTTTTGGGACTTCCAGTGGGCCCAGATTAGGCTGGGACGTCCCAGCTTGGCCCAACCATGTGTATGGGTTGTTTTCCTCCATTTTGTTAGACTCGTGGGCTGTAGTAAGGGTGAAATTGGGCCCTTAATTGCCCACTTAAATTACCAGTTATTGGGTTGATAATGTGAGGCCCATTTTACCCAGCTTAGACTTGATTTTGGGCCATGTACTTTTGCTCATGGGTTACCCACCAAGTCCAACTTAATGCATGGGTTCCATTGAGACTTGGGCCTTAAATTTCCTTCTTTTGGCCCATATTTTATAGGTGGATTGGGCCATTTTTCTTATGCCTTTATGTGGGATTCATGTATGTGGCTTGGATGTTGGCCTTGGGCTTTGTATCTACATGTCTTGTTCTTTGTTATGCCTTTTGGGGAAATGGTGGTTGAATGTCCCCATTATGGACCACTCTAGGCCTATTTCCTTTTAAGTGTGGTTGAATGCCCACCTTAGACTCTTGTTAGGCCTATATATGTCATTTAGGCCCATAGCTTTGTATGCTTAAGTCTTGTGGGTTACCCTAGGTTATTGAGCCCCCACTTGAGTTGTATTCTTTATGGGGATTGTCTAAGTACCTAGACCCTACTTGGGAAAGTAGAGAGTACATCTCACTACATTGGCACCCTTGTTCATCTTCATGACCCACTCTCATACGCATCATTGTATGCTTGGTTAACATTGTGTGTGTAGTCATGGTTGTGTCATTGGGCATTATATGATAGCTTCCCAGAGGGATGGAATTCCCCTCTTAAGCACGTTGGATGCTCAGGGGTGATGCATGATTGATATGCGTGATTCATGCATCTAGCATTATATTGCATGATATTATTCGCCCTTGCTTTATCAGGGCCGATGCCTCCACCGGTACGTCGTGGATGGCCGTTATTGGACACCGGAAATACTTCTTGAGCATTTAGGGCACGTAGGATGTCCTTGGGTGAAAACCCCTAAACCTTCATGGTACCAAGAGATGCCTCAACGCCGAGACCGAGTGGAAAACATGAGCGCCCGAGTGCCTTATACCGTTAGGCCACGTCTCTCACTGTGGCGTGGTCGGTTGAGATGGGGTGTGGCCTTACCCACCTGAGTGAGGGGGTAATAGGTAGGCTGAGTTTGACCAGCTCATGAATGGGTCCGCTACCGTCGAGCCTTGCTGGTAATTAACTGTCCACAGGCGGGTAGTGTGGTCTCTTACGCTCGTTTGACTGTGTAGGTCTTGGAGAGCGGTAGTCAACCAGTAGTGTACTTGACCCCGGTGGTTTCCCTATAGTGGAACTGTATATGATGTGTGGACTTGATATGAGGACTGGCATGATTGCATTGCACCTTGCATACACCATTGGCTGTGTAGGCCTTTTGTGCATCACCTTGGGATAGCACCCAGTACTCATGTATTGCATAGCTTAGCCTTGGTATGGCTAGTGGCATTGATATCATTCATGGTTCATGTCGCATTCTCTATATTTCTTTCTCATCACTGATATCACCCACCTACACCGCCCTCTAAGCTTTCTATAAGCTTATGCACGATTGATGCGTGCAGGTAATTCTATGCAGCCGTAGTAGCTGAGGAGCAAGGAGCGTGCTGAGGACCTTTTGGAGATTTCTTATCTTATTTATGTATTTCCCCTTTGAGCCTTGTATCATGTATAAAGTTTAAATTCTTAGTAGATTTTGTGATGTGTTCCTATAGTTATTATCTATGGTTACCTTGTTATGATCTTGGGTATGCTCTTTATGGATCGAAATATGTTATAGAAAACTTCCTCGTGGGATCCCAGGATCAGAACCTAATGAATGGGTGCCAGAAGCTGAGAATGGGGTACTACGAAGGCTGTCGGCGCCGAAATCGACTATCGGGATTCTTATGAGTTCCGGTGACCGAGTCTGGGGCGTAACACCCATCTTAAGGTATGTGTTGTATATTCACACCGTCCATCCCTGGACGGTTATATGTGAGGCCTACCTTGATGATATGTGTGTATCCGCACCATCCAATCCCTAGATGGTGGGACCCACATGATGTAAGTGTTGTATCCACTTCATCTGCCCATGGACCCCACCTGATGTAGGTGTTTATCCAAACCATCCAGTAAGGACATGGGGTCATCATGATATATGTGTTGTACATCCATGCCGTTCGTCTGACCATCTCAAGGTGGTGGGACTCACCCCGATATATGTGTTTCATATCCACGCTAGCCATCAATGGTGGGGGCCATTTTTGTGATGCAATAGACCCACCATGATGTATGTTATATCCAGGCCGTCCAACTTAGGCCCATTTTGCAAGCCACTATGTTGTATGTGTTCTAATACTCATGCTGCCCATTTATTTTTTGGACTATATGGGCTATCCCATCAGGCCCACTATGATGTATGTGACACACTCACTATCCATCCCTTGTGCCTAGCTCATGGGCCCTTGTGTAAGGCCCAAAATTATGTATTTGTGGCCCTTGTGTGAGGCCTAACATGATATATATGTGACCCATTTGGTGAGGCCCGATGTGATGCATGTGAGGCCCTTGTATGAGGCCCAATGTGATGTATTTGAGGCCCATGGATGTGGCCCATGTGTCAAGCCCCAAATCAGGGGATGGACAGCTTTTGTGATGCCCCAAATCCGGCACTCGACTTCCATACACCAAGTCCCGAGTTCGGCGCACCACAAGGAAGATTTTTTATTGAATTTTTTATATATATACATATAACAATACCTGAGCATGAAGATCCATGATCAAAATACCAAGCAACACTCTCCATTATAAATCCTGATGGCTACAAGTACAATGCCCTTCAAAGGGTACATAAAATCAACATTGGCAAATAGATGCAATGCATCAAGGAAGCTAAGTCTTCCAAGCTACTCCAGCCCTGAAAAAATGGAAAATAGGAAGCTTAGGCAAAAAGCCTAGTGAGTACACATGTGTGCAGTGTGTCCTACATGAAAGCAAGATAAATATGCCACGAAAAAATCACGTATGGTGAAAAGCATGTAGTATGTAAGGTATGATGCCAATGCCAATGCAATACATATGCAACATAGGAACACCCGAGTCAATGCTACCGGCATCACTAAGTCATATTTTCATTTCTCCTATACCACAGCCATAACCGTATTACACAAATCTGTAACCACATCATCATTATCATATTGTCATGCCATATCATAACTGTATATCTCGGAAAATACCATGGTCGACACCCATGCACCAGACACTAGTAATCAACCTCGCATACCCGTCCTGTGGTGGACTTCCACCAACTGTATATCATGGAAAACACTGTGGCCGATACCCATGCACCAAACACTAGTAATCGACCTTGCATACCTGCCTTACGGTGGACTTCCACCCGGCATGCCAGTAGTGGACTTCATTCGCGCTTCTCCTCGCCGGTGAGTCAGACCGGTCCCTGTTTGCACCTCAGCCCTTAAGCAGGTTGAACCCACCTCCTCTCAACCTGACCTCGTTAGTGGGAATCAAATCCATGACCCATGTATCCACTCGACCCAATGGTGAGGCAACCCTAGCTAGTATAGGGGTTTAGGGACTTTCAACACAAGAGGCACATCATCCCCTACTATTTCCACACTTCTGGTATCCCGTTCATTTTCAGGGATAACCCAAATCATCATCATAGATGTACATTTCATCGTCAAGATCCAACTCATGTTATACGGCACGATTGTGGTATTTCAATCATCATGTATGTCATGATTATACATAAATTCAAACAACCATGATAAGGCATACGTTCAAATGCATGTGGTATGCATATAATGTCATGAATTTAGAGTCTACTTAACCTTTAAGGCAAAAATGACGTATAATCATCATATGCCACTATCAACTATATCAATCCATAATCATGTGACTAAACTGAAGAGGACATGTCTTACACATGAACAAATGCATTGAAGTACACTTGCACACACCATCATTCCATAGTACATGAGTATGATCAATATCAACATGGTTAGGTAGATGAATGTAGTATGTTAGGGAGTGGAACAACATTAATCAAGTATTAAATCACATGCTTCTATTAACCATAATTACTGACATCACTAATATCATCCATAACTATCATAATCATGAGCATTAATTGTAATAAGAGTTACATCATATCCTTCGAAAGATAGATATTCCATTAGTAGCTTTGGCCCAATATGATTTTCTTCTATTGGGACCACATGGTTATACCCTAACTGGGCCTTATAGTTAATGAGTGGTGGTGACGTAAAGTACATGCAGCAAGTGGTTATGAGATGAAATGCTTAGACATAACATATAGTAAATGAGCCATAGGATGAATGGTGCTGGCGAAACTCATATGATGTAGTGAACTTCTTCTTCACGTGAGTTGTTAGTAGATTGGATTTATAAATAATTATTGTAGTAGTTCTACAATGGTTTGGAAGGCACATGTAAACTTCATAAGATATAGTGAGCCCTAAGTTGAATGACTTGGTATATAATATACACATAAGAGTTAGTTGCGGTTGGATAATGCAAATTTATCTTATACAACGTAGTGGGTCCTACTTCCAAATGGTACTACAAGCAGATGGGTCCATACATAAACATTACGGTGGGTCCCAATAAGTAGATAGTATACGTAGCTCACATAAATTAAGGTAGTACGAGGAAGAACAGTTCAGATGCACAAGGCACATGTCAACGGGTTCCATCATCAAACTGTTTGGTTGGCAAAATAATTGAAAAGTGTGGATAAAATACATACATTGAGTGGGTTCACAAGTGTTAGAAAGTTATACATTCAATTAACACTATTTCATGTCGTCTGACTTATTTAGAAATTGGATCTAGGTCATTTTGGAATTATATTCTAGATTTAGCTAGCCTAATGAATAAATGATGAAATATGTAATACTCACATGAAGGTAATGTCCAAAATCAATCTAACATACGTCCTAAGTTCACATACAGAATAGGTTACACCATCAGCATAGTACACGAGCCTGAGCAATCACACAATTCTCATATGCCCACATGGTCTTATGGCCACTCCATTATCAGAAGTCCGTATGGTTAAGTGGCCATAGATATGTCACTCTACTTGTCATAATAAGAGACTTTACTGAACTTATTATTATTATTTTAATTATACCATAGCTCGCATAATGGGGCAACCACTTTACTAAACTTTCACATAGTCAGGTAGCCAGTACCACAATTTCACATAGCTTAACAGTCACCTAAGCACCACATCATCATATGGTTGGGCCACACATTCCCCACATACCCACATGATTTACGGCTATCCACGTCATGCATAATCATAAGATTTATAAGCTATATATTCAACACCATTTTGCCAAATCTACCTGCCATTTATCCTGTCAGTGATCATATGGTTAAGGGCCACAACAATCATAAATCCACTTAGACAAGTAGTCATGCAATTGCCCCAATTTCATACAGTAAGGTGGGCTATAAAAATCACGCACTCACATGGTGTGGTGGCCCACACAACTTCCACCAATTCACACGACTAGTTGGGCCACCCAAGATCCCAAATTACCTATATTGTAGTGATCCACATGATTCCTACCCACTGACGGTCTAAATGAGGAATAACTATTACAATGGGTACCATGAAAACGACTTAGATTGTAGCCCCACACTCTAAAATGATCTAATCAAAATAGATGAATGGCTAGTAAAACATGTATATTAGGTGGTCCATGATCGGTTAAAAAGAATAGATGGATAGATTTCTCACAAACATTACTACAGCTCTAGGAAATATTTAACGGTAGACAAGTGATCAATATTGCTCCCGTGGCATGAGATTTGGATCTGATTTGTCTATGGGACCATACCCTAAAATGATAAGGATAAACCGATGAATGGCATGGATCTACATCATACTAAAAGGTGGAGTCCATGGTCAAGAAAGCATCCCAACATATAGGGGCACACTAGAGCCTAAGAATTTCCAATGGTTATTACTACTGTTTCTACTTGTAGCGTGGCCCACCTAAAATTGAGTTCTAGTTCATCTTGTATCCACAGGAAGGAGGTGGGCCCACTTCCCAAGTGACTGGAAAATATAGGCAGTGTGGGTATACAACACATGCACCTAGGTGGGCTTCACATGCATCACATTATGTCTAGGAAAGTTTTCATTGGTAAGCATGCAATTTCCTTTCCATATTATTATTATTATTATTATTATTATTATTATTATTATTATTATTATATTTTGTATAATTGTGGGTCCCATTGACATGGTGGGGTTCACCCCATGAACAATTTATACAACAAACAACATCATAGCTGATACCACCCATTAGACGAATGACATGGATATAAGGTACATACGTCGGGTGGGGCTCATAACACATGGATGGTCTAAATGATGGACGACTTAGATATAAAATACATGTAATGAGTTGGCTCCATGGTCTAACGGCTGACCCAACTTTAGCGGCAGTTACACATCACGGTAGAACTCAAAGGATTTAATAGTATGAATTTTTATACCCACTGTTTCTTATAGTGTGGTCCACCTAAGGTGTGGATTAGCCTCATTCTTTTTCTCATGACTTAAAATGGTCTGAAGGAGTGGATGAATGGCCTAGATATACCTTTCATCACCAAGGTGGGCCCCAGAAAAATCTAAGTATTTTGAGTATAATTTCCACCTCCAAGTGGCATGGCCTGTATGAACTTCTAATCGACCTGATTTTTGGGACCATGCAATAAATGGGGCTAGTAAGATGGATGAATGGTGTGGATTTAGCACATACATTATGGAGTGGCCATGATCAGCCCCACAAAACTTTACCCCAAAGGTGAGCCCGCACTCTCTGGACGTCCAAAGAGAACGTCACCTCCTCCACGCCCTTTCTTTTTATTTTATTTTATTATTTTATATTTCACATCAAGGTAGGTCACTTGAGAGATCCAGTCCATCCATTGTGTGTGTTCCACTAGATGCAGGGGTCAAGCCAAGTTTCAGATACATCAAAATTTCAGGTGGGCCCCAGCAAGTACTTTTATATTTTTTAACATATCTTCACATTATATTTGATGGTGTGGGCCACCTGAGTTCCGTGTACGGCTGATTTTTGGGGGATCCCACCATTTAAAGGAGACCCATCAAATGCATGGTGCTGATGTTAGACATACATCATGGTGGGACCAGTGGTGGGACCCACCGTCCCTGCCCATTCCAAGTAGCAGCAACTGCGGCGTCCTTGGACGCTGGACGTCAGCAACAAGGGGCCGGCGCCCCTTGCATATAATTTTTTATTATTTTTTATTTTATTGTGGGTTTTCATAGGTGGGGCACACATCAAGATAATCAAGTCCGTCTGTTGCATTCTCTGGTTCGTGACACATCCAACAAGTCCAATATGCAGCATGTTTTGACACACAAAAACCTCACAGCGGGCCCTAACAGTTTATCACTATTAAAATGGTATTTTTGATGGTGTGGCCTACCAGAGATTTGGATCGGCTTCATTTTTCGGCTCAATGCCTAAAATGAGCTGGAAAATAAGATGGACGATGTGGATCAAACTATACAATGAGGGGGGACGTTGTGGGCCCACAGCCACTTCCTTCATTTCTTTTAACCAGCATCAGGGACACTGCTTGCTGCAGCGTCCTCTGGACGTTGGCAGCACAGCGTCCACTCCACCTCCTTTTAATTATTTATTTAATTTATTTTATTTTATTTATTTATTTATTTATTTATGTATTTTTATGGTGAGGTGTGCACACGTGTGCATGGGTGTGAGTGTGTGTGTTTAGCCAACACAATGGGCCACACTTTGGATGATTTAGATGGCCTACAAAATTCTAATGGGGCCCACAATCAATGGGTCCCACATAAAGTCTATAAAAAAATTATTTCTATTATTATTCTTTTTATATGTATTCTCCCATGAATCCACACCATTAAACACATCATATCATCACCATTATTGATTATCATTATCACCATTAAACACATCATACTCTCCTATGTATCCACACCATTGATCACATCATTATCATCAAATCATCACGACTAATAATCATACAAATAATCAAAAAGAAAACAAACCAAGAGTAGAGTGGGAGTACTCACCTTGATAAATTAGATGGATGGTTGAGATGGATGGAAGGGATAGGGTTGATGGCCCACTAAGATCACTCTTCTCTCTCTCTCTCTCTCTCTCTCTCTCTCTCTCTCTCTCTCTCTCTCTCTCTCTCCATGTGTAGAAAATGGGAAAATCCTAAGGGATGAAGGACTATTTGTAGAGAAATTGTTAAAATGTGGTTAGATTCAATTAATGTGATCTTGGTTAGCTTAAACTAAGATTATGACAATTAATTCATGATTTGTAATTAATGGTGGATTAAATGAGCATGGGATGGCATGGTGTGATGATGTCATACATAGGGTATGGAATGGAGAGGTGTTGACTTTGGGGAGCATATGAGAGATGGGAGGTATGGGTGTGTGACATCACACACATGGGTAGAGATTCTCTCACTCATGTGTGGCATGTGCATGTGTGTATGACATGTGTTATGCACATGTGTGGAATGGAGTACATGGCGCCTTGCGCACATGATACACTAATGATTCTTCACAGTGTATCTCACTAACGGAGTATCGTACAGACGCACGAGTTGTACTTCCACGATCGCGATGACGGGGCGGTCAATATGAAATAGGTTTCGAGGTCTTGAGGTTCCAATCAGTTAGGTGTGTACTATGAATGGCTAATCCAAGTCTAGCTAAAGGCGTCAATCATTGTGTACATAAGCATAGAAAGTCATACGGAATAGACGGGGTCTTACAATCTACCCTCCTAATAAAAAAATTTGTCCTTGAAATTTCTAGTTCTAAGCACTCTATCAAACTCATAACATGGAATCCAAACATACATATCACCATATATATCAAACAATCATCCATCAAACACTAAAGGGTATTACTGATAGTTATTTCCCTTGTGCCTGGGTGCTAACTATAGTCTCTACGTTCTCAACTATGGGATCTTTCTTAGACTAGGTTCTCAAACCGGGAATCCTAGATTCATGTCTCTAAATTCATATAAATCAGGGGCACTAATAGCATTTAGGTTCTCAATCAATGATGGTGGGAGACCTAGTTTAAGTTCTTTTATGTTTTTCATTTATTAACTTTGCTCATAAGTGATCCCAAATCTTATGCTTTGATACCATCTTCTGTCATGCCCCAAATCCGAGGACGAACAGCTTCCGTAATGCCTCGAATCCGGCACTCGACTTCCCTACACCAAGTCCCGAGTTCTGCGCACCACAAGGGAGATTTTTTATTGAATTTTTTTTATATATACATATAACAATACCTGAGCATGAAGATCCATGATCAAAATACCAAGCAATACTCTCCATTATAAATCCTGATGGTTACAAGTACAATGCTCTTCGAAAGGTACATAACGTCAACATTGGCAAATAGATGCAATGCATCGAGAAAGTTAAGTCTTCCAAGCTACTCCAGCCCTGAAAAAAATGAAAAATAGGAAGCTTAGGCAAAAAGCCTAGTGAGTACACACGTGTGTGCAGTGTGTCCTACAAGAAAGCAAGATAAATATGCCACGAAGAAATCATGTATGGTGAAAGGCATGTAGTATGTAAGGTATGCTGCCAATGCCAATGTAATGCATATGCAACATAGGAAAACCCAAGTCAACGCTACCAGCATCACTAAGTCATATTTTCATTTCCCTTATACCACAGCCATAACCATATTACATGCATCTGCAATCACATCGTCATCATCATATTGTCATGCCATATCATAACTGTATATCTCGAGAAACACCGTGGTCGATACCCATGCACCAGACACTAGTAATCGACCTCGCATACCCGCCCTGTGGTAGACTTCCACCAACTATATATCACGGGAAACACCGTGGTCGATACTCATGCACTAGACACCAGTAATCTACCTCGCATACCTGCCCTGCGGTGGACTTCCACCCGACATGCCAGTAGCGGATTTCATTTGCGCTTCTCCTCGCCGGTGAGTCAAACCAGTCCCTGTTTGCACCTCAGCCCCTAAGCAGGTTGGACCCACATCTTCTCAACCCGACCTCGTCAGTGAGAGTCAAATCCATGACCCATGTATCCACTCGGCCTTATGGTGAGGTAACCCTAGCTAGCATTGGGGTTTAGGGACTTTCAACCCAAGGGGCACATCATCCCCTACTATTTCCAAACTTTCGGTGTCCTGTTCATTTTCAGGGATAACCCAAGTCATCATCATAGATGTACATTTCATCATCAAGATCCAACTCATGTTATACAGCACGACTGTGGTATTTCAATCATCATGTATGTTATGATTATACATAAATTCAACAACCATGATAAGGGATATGTTCAAGTGCATGTGGTATGCATATAATGTCATGAGTTTAGGGTTTGCTTAACCTTTAAGGTAAAAATGATGTATAATCATCATATGCCACTATCAACTATATCAATCCATGATCATGTGACTAAACTGAAGAGGACATGTCTTATACATGAACAAATGTATTGAAGTACACTTGCACATACCATCATTCCATAGTACATGAGTATGATCAATATCAACATGGTTAAGTAGATGAATGTAGTATGCTAGGGAGTGGAACAACATTAATCAAGTATTAAATCGCATGCTTCTATTAACCACAATTACTGAGATCACTAATATCATCCATAACTATCACAATCACGAGCATTAATTGTAATAAAAGTTACACCATATGATTCACAAGATAAATATTCCATTAGTGGTTTTGGCCCGATATGATTTTATTCTATTGGGACCACATGGTTATACCCTAACTGGGCCTTATGGTTAATGAGTGGTGGTGACGCAAAGTACATGCAGCAAGTGATTATGAGATGAAAGGCTTAGACATAACATATAGTAAATGAGCCATAGGATGAATGGTGCCTGCGAAACTTGTAAGTGCTATGATTGAAAGCCCCTTTATGTTGTCAAATTTGTGGTGCCAAAAACACTGCTTGTACTTTGTGAAATTACATAAATGCAAATGTTCGAGACACAGTATGGATGAAGCATGCATGGATGAAGCGAGTCTCAGTGTATGGATGTTGACTACATTAGTGAAGCACAATGTTTAACTCAAGATATGTCAAGCCACGACATTATCTCGCAAGATCGACTTCGAAGGACAAGACATGTTTACAAGTCAAGAGTTGAGAATGTTCCACTGAATTTACAAGTTACAAGTCAAGATTTAAGATTGTGTAATTAAAGCTTTTTAAGAAAAGCTACATCAAGATTTCAAGTTTCAGTTTCTTTAAAGGTTACATATCTTAAGGGTTCAATGTCCTTACTTCACTATTAAGGTATGTTTGACCTTAAGTTGACCTTTAGAGTAGGTCATTTCGGATACATAATGCAAATGTTTTATATTTGGGAATCTGGTCTACTCTAAGACTAGTCCTGGATCTTTCTCGACTAGTCCTAGCACTGCTTTGACCTGTCTAAATTTTCCTGGACCAGTCGTAAGTTTGTTGCAAAAATTTAAAATTTTTTGTTAAGCTTCGACCAGTCCTAGGGTCTGTTCGACCAGTCATATGAGCAGTGTCGACTGTTCCTTCGACCATTCGTGAACTTACAACTCAAACTACAGCGATGTATTTTTCTTGGTTTTGACTAGTAATGATCACCCGAAGACCAGTCGAAGGTGTCCTTCGACCAGTCGTAGACTACCTACGATAAGTCATGAAACTGCCTTATCTTATCACGCTCAAATTTTCAAATATCTGTTGGTTCTAAGACCAGTCGTAGCGACTTCTAGACCAGTCGAAGATGCGATTTTCTTACCTATAAATAGAACACGAATCTCAAAATATTCATAACGACTCAAGCAATTTTAATCCGGCCTTCTGAGAGATAAGTTTGTGCTCCATTTTAAGCTAAGTGTGCATATTTAATATTCTCTTTCTTTAGCTTTTTAAATTGATTTTGTTTCTTCTATTCCAATCTGATCTAAAAAGAGGAAGTGTTATTTTCCTTTTTCTGGAATCAAAATCAATTAAAGCTAGCCCATTTTGGTTTAATTTAAAATCTATTAGAACCTAGAACTATTATAAAGTGAGTATTAGACATTGAACTTTGACATTCGAATCTCTACTCCAACTTGGTTCTTCCAAGCTGCTATAAAGGAGAAATCCATGTATTTTATATTATTGTAATTTACATTCTATTTTTGGTTTCTTTTGAGATTAAGCCAGAAAAATCTCATTGTGTTTGGTTATCTGAGGAGAGCTAGAAAACTCAGAAAGTGTGGTTTTTTAGATTGTGTAAGCCTAAGTAAAAAAGACACAATTGTGAAGGTTTTAGGTGAACCTATGAAACCTATTTTGATAGTGAACGCTAATATCCCCTATGTGAGGATATTAGGAGTGGAGTAGCATTCTGTGTGGCTATTGTTTAACAGTTGGTGAACACACAGGCAAACCACTATAACTCCTTGTGTATTGTGGTTTGAATGTTTGCTTAATTTCCTATCTTTTATCATTCAAGTTGTGGAATGTATGTATGGATGTGAATGTTGTAATTTTTACATTTCAAGCACAGTAAGGAATGTTGTAATAACTTAGATTTAAATTCCTGCAATTTATTTTAATTCCTTGCTATTTATTTATTCCTCTTTAGTTTGAGTTTTTGATTCAAAGAATGTTTTAGAAATAAGGTTGTCCTACCATAAACCCTTGGTTTTTATGGTGTAAGGTTGTCCTTAGAACTGTATTTGTTTCAATCTCTCAATACTTGATTATTGAGGCTGCTTTTCATTTTAAGCTTTGTGAATTGATTTATTTTATTTGGTTATCTTTTATTCGCTGTTAAAGTTTTATTTGGCATAGTCCTATTCACCCCCACCCCCACCCCAGGACATATAACTTAGCAAGTGGTATCAGAGCTTAATAGCTCATTTTTAATTCTTTATTCTTGGATTCATTTCCGGAGCTAACGACTATATATAAGATGTCAAATTTTGATAGCCTTTTAGTCACTAGACCTCCACCATTTGATGGCTCCAACTATACTTATTGGAAAGCCAGGATGAGGATTTTCCTCAAATCAATGGATGAGAGTGTGTGGCAAGCGACAGTGACTGAATGGAACCCACCTACCACTGAAGTGACTGGGATCGATGGTTCAAAATCAATGAAAGTAACACCATATTTCTCATGGACTACTCTTCAGAAAAATGAGAGTAGTGCCAATGCAAAAGCACTAAATGCAATCACTTGCGCACTATCACCGGATGAGTTCAAAAGAATTATATCCTATAACACTAAAACAAGCTTGGGATATTTTAGAAATGACACACGAGGGTACTTCAATTGTCAAGAAATCTAAAGTCCAACTCCTTACAACTAAATTTGAAGAAATTGATATGGAGGAAAATGAAATGTTTATAGACTTTTATACAAGATTAAATGACATTGTAAACTCTATGTGGGGTCTTGGTGATAAAATCCCAAAAAGTAAAGTGTGTGCAAAGATACTACGCTCACTTCCTGAACGATTCAACTCTAAGGTAACCGCGATCCAGGAACTTCGTGATACGGACAATATGAGGGTAGAAGAACTAGTTGGTTCTTTATAAACCTATGAGTTAAACTTTAAAGCTCCTAAAAGTAAATCTATTGCCCTTAAATCTTCTAAATGTATTTCTCAAGATTCTGATTTAGAAAATTCTGAAGATGATATGGCTCTTCTTGCTAAAAAGTTTTACAAGATTTTCAAAAGTAAAAAGAGGGTTGATTTTCAAAAATCTAATGATAAGATATTGAAATCTAAGCCTCAAAAATCATTAAAAGATAGTCAATGTTACAACTGTCAAGAATATGGGCATTTAGCAAACAAGTGTCCTAAAAAGGGCAAACCTAAAAAGAAAGGAATGATGGCTACTTGGGATGAATCTTCTAACTATGAAGCTACTTCTGAATCAGAAGATTCTGAAATCGAGTCAAGCAATGATAAGGCTCTTATGACTCTAGTCAAGTTCACTTTTTCAGATCATGATGATTCAACTAGTGAAGAAAATCTGAATAGTGATCATGACAATGAAGAAGATCTTCAAGATGCTTAGAATGCCTTATACAAGGAAAGTTGTAAAATTGCAGTAAAATTAAAACTTCAGAAAGAAAAGTTCTCGAAGCTTAAGGAAAATTTTGATTCTCTTGTTTTAGAAAAATCCCTCATTTCAGATAGTTTTGAAAAATCAAAATGCAATTTAGATTTCAAAACTTCCTTGATTGAAAACCTACAATCTGAAAATGAGAAACTTAAATTTGAAGTCTCTTCACTTTTGAGTTTAAAGGATACGTGGAGGTATGCCCAGGGTGATCCAAAATTAGAAAAACTTCTGTCTGGATCAAGAAAATGTGGTGATCGATCCGGTCTAGGATACGATAGAAATATTCCTCCTAAACAAAAGAATACTCCTCCTAAATTTGTGAAAGGGGAGTCTTCAAACTCAAAAGAAAAGAGTGCAAATCATAAGTTTTCCAAAGATTCCAAAACTTTTCATTCTTTTAGAAATAACCATATCAGCTATAAGAATCAGAACCGAAATCCTTTAGCTGAAAAGATAGTTGATTTGCTTAAGGAGCTCTTAAAATCTAACTCAGTGGGTCATTACAAAAACAAGAAGACCAACTATACTTCTAAACCCAAATTAGTTATGAAATGGGTTCCTAAGGTTACTTGCTTGGTTGCCCACACCGCTTTCAAAGCTACAAGTCATTCGAAGTGGTACCTTGATAGTGGATGCTCCAGGCATATAACAGGCGACAAGGCTTTATTCATCGATCTTAAAGACATGACTGATGGATCAGACACATTTGGTGATGGTAGCAACTGCAAGATTATTGGTCAAGGTACGGTTCAACTCTATAACCTCCCCTTATTTAAAAATGTTTTATATGTTAAGGGACTAAAACACAACCTGTTAAGCATATCTCAAATATGTGATAACAATCATAGTGTGAAATTTTCTAATAAAGGTTGTAAAATTTTAAACAAAAAGGGTTCTGTAATATTATCTGGTTGCAGGACTTCTGAAAACTACTATATTGTAAGTGATGGTAGCTCATCTACACAATTGTGTTACATGGTCCATACTGATGAGATTGAATTATGACATAAATGCCTTGGACATGTACACTACCATAATTTATACAGATTTAGCAAGAGAGAACTAATAAGAGGTCTACCAAAATTACAAAAAGTAGACAAAATATGTGGTGAATGCCAGTATGGCAAGCAAACAAGGAGCTCTCACAAAAAGATGAACTCCAATGCCACATCAAGACCACTCGAGCTACTCCATATGGACCTTATAGGACCTACCAGGACGGAGAGTCGAGGAGGCAAAAAATACATAATGGTAATCGTGGATGATTTTACCAGATTCACTTGGGTAGCCTTCTTAAGGGATAAATTAGAAACCCTTGATAAAGTAAAAATGATTCTCAAATGGATCCAAACTGAAAAAGGCTCTCAAGTCTGTAAGATCCGTAGTGATCATGGATCTAAGTTCGAGAATAACAGTTTTGAGAAATTCTGTAACGATCAGGGAATATCGCATGAATTCTCTGCGCCCAAAACACCACAACAAAATGGAATTATGAAAAGGAAAAATAAAGTGCTTCAAGAAATGGGAAACGTAATGTTGAATAGTATGAAGCTCCCTAGAAATCTTTGGGCTGAATCCGTAAATACTGCATGCTATATTATCAACCGAGTGTATACGTGTAAGTTTAATAATAAAACTGCTTATGAACTTTGGTTTTATAAGAAGCCTACTGTCAAATACTTTCGAGTTTTTGGCAACAAATGCTATATTCTATGTGACTGTGAAAATCTGGGAAAGTTTAATACAAAGAGTGATGAAGGGATCTTCTTAGGACACTCTTTAAACAGTCGAACATATCGTGTTCTGAACAACAGGACTGGTGTGATTCAAGAGTCCATCAATGTAATCATTGATGATCACTTGAAAACACTTGCCCTAAGTTTAGATAATGATGAAGTTCTTTTGATTGACAAACCAGATACGTCATCAAATCAAGTTAATTCTGAACTAAGGACTGTCAAAAAGATCATCCAACTAATCAGATACTTGAAAACTCTCTCACTGGTGTATGCACTCGTAGACAATTAGAAAACATATGTAATTACGTGTGTTTTACATCCCAGATTGAACCGGTAAATGTAAAAGAAGCGCTTTCTGATGAAAACTGGATAATAGCTATGTAGGAAGAACTTAATCAATTTGTTCGAAATGATGTCTGGTATCTTGTTCCTAGACCTAAAGATAAACATATTATTGGAACAAAGTGGATTTTCAAAAATAAGTCTGACGAACTTGGTAATATTATTCGAAACAAGGCAAGACTGGTAGTTTAAGGGTACACTCAAATAGAAGGCATTGATTATGACGAAACCTTTGCCCCAGTTGCTCGCCTTGAATCAATCAAACTTTTCATATCCATTGTATGCTTTAAAAAATTTAAAATTTATCAAATGGATGTAAAGAGTGCCTTTTTGAATGGCGATTTACATGAAGAAGTATATGTTGAACAACCTACAGGGTTTGAAGACCCTAAGCTTACTAATCATGTATATCATCTTAAAAAGGCTCTATATGGTCGAAAACAAGCTCCCAGGGCATGGTACGAAAAATTGACCAAGTTTTTACTAAGTCATAATTTTCAAATGGGTAGTGTCGATAAAACACTCTTTGTTAAGAAACATAATGATGATATCTTAATGGTTCAAATCTATGTTGATGATATTATTTATGGATCAACATGTACTAACATGACTATTGAGTTTGGAGATTTAATGAAATCAAAATTTGAAATGAGCATGGTTGGGGAATTAAATTATTTCGTAGGGTTGCAAGTAAAACAACAATCTGATGGTATTTTTATTTCTCAAACCAAGTATGCCTTGAACCTGATTAAAAGGTTCGGATTTGAGAATGGTAAGAATTTTGATACTCTTATGGGTACAACTTTGAAACTCTCAAAAGATACTGCAAGTAAAAATGTGGATCCAAAATTATATCGGAGGATGATTGGTAGTTTACTGTATTTAACTGCTAGTAGACCTAATATCCTCTAAGTGTTGGTATTGGCACTAGATATTAGTCTGATCCTAAGGAATCGCACTTGATTGTTGTCAAGTGAATTATAAGATATGTAGCAAGTACTGTTAATCTCGGTCTTTGGTATCCACTCGAGACTAGTGTTCAATTAGCCGGGTACTCGAATGCTGACTGGGTTGGTAATCTTGATGATAAAAAATCAACTAGTGGTGGTTGCTTTTATATCCGAAATTGTTTAATTTCTTGGTTTAGCAAGAAACAAAGTTGTATATCACTTTCAACTACTGAAGCTAAATATCTCGTAGCTCGTAATGCATGTACGCAGCTTGTTTGGATGAAACGTATGCTAAGTGATTATGGAATTAAATAAGATTCTATGTTATTATATTGTGATAATTCCAGTGCCATAAATATTTTAAAAAATCCTATTTAGCATTCTCGTACTAAGCACATTGACATTAGATTTCATTATATTCGTGAATTAGTAGAAGAAAAGGTTTTATCTTTGGAATATATTCCTACCGAGAATCAACGTGCTGACATTTTCACTAAACCGCTCGACAAAAGCAAGTTTAACAAAATGAAATTTGATCTTGGCATGTGCATTCTAAAATGATTATTTATGCCTACCTTGTATCATATTGTATATATTTGCTAGTTTAGATTTCAATTTTTGTAAAAAAGTTAGGAAATCAAATTTTTATGGTGGTACTCGACCTGTCGAGGATTTCCTCGACCTGTCTTGTTATGACCGGTCGTAGAAAACCCACGACCAGTCATAAATAGCACTGATTGACTTAAATTGGGGAACTTCCCTCTCCGACAGGCCGTCACCCAACCAGTCAAACCCATCTTCAAATCCATCAAGGTTAGTATTCCATTTGCTTATTTCTTATGGATTTGTGTCAAGTATACTTCTATTTCTCTCTTGAAGTTGTCTTTTTCTTGTTTTGTTGAGATTTGAAGTTTTTTTTCTTCACCCATATCTGATTTGAGAATAGCCATTTCTCAATCCATTACAACTCTTTGTTTCTTTCAAATCTTTGTTGCATATGGCATCTAGAGAAAGAAAGACAACATCCCACAGTCCATCTTCTTCCAAATCTACTCCTATTACCAAGCGTCATCTTCGATTCTGCGAAGAAGATCCATCTTATGTATGGGACATTAGATTGAGGAATGTTATTGTAGAACGTCCTGTTTCTGTAGATCATGTTGCACCGTATGATATCCTTCCTATTCTTCAAACTATAGGTTGGGATAACTTATTACATTGGGGTGGGTCAGCATACCGATCCATTGCCTAGTCCATGTTCGCCAGCATAAGTGAGTCTTCATTGGAAATTTTAACTTTTAAAATAGCCACAAGAGAAGGACCATTTGACGTTGATCGTCATTTGATTTCAGCTCTTATGAAAATTCCTGTGAATGATGAGGGCATTCACATCCATATCTTATTTGAAAAACTCTCAGAAACTGAAAAAGGTATGCTCACTAGAGCCTTATGCAATTTGGACGTACATTGGACACATAAAGGGAATGCACTCCCCTCAAAGTTTTTGTTACCCAAATACAGAGTTCTTCACAATATCTTTGTATCTAACTTGTATGCTCGATCGGGTAATAAATTCGAATTAACATCCTTCATGGTTCGTGTTCTTCATTCTATTTCCAGAGGTGTTCATATTTGTTTATCATCCTTGATTTGTCACTCCATTATTCAGTTTAGACTCCATCCAGGTCACAGTGACATCCCTTTTGCTTACTTGATGAATGTGTTGGCTACACATATGTTAGTCGACATGCTTGTTGAAGAAGCCCCAATCCATCATCTGATATTTAACAATTCTAACCTTAATAAGATGAAGCTGGATTTACTTCCTGGCCAAGGTGATGGTAATGGTGGTGCTGAAGCTAGAAATGAGGACGATGCTGGTGATCTTCCTCATGATGACATTAACATGGATGATATTTTTTAAGAACTTGATTCTGATTCTGCTGATGATCCAGATTATGAGCCTTCTGAGTTTGATGCACGTTTACGTGCTTTGGAGGAGAAGGTTAAGAATAAGCATGTTACTAATGTGACGCAATTCAAATATATGTGCAAATATCTTAGGCATTTGAACAAGGGCATGCATCAACTTGATCCTTCCATACCTGCTGCTTCATCTGGCTCAGATTAGTTCTTTTTATTTTACTGGACTATAATAATATTATTACTCTTCTGCTCTCTCTGTTTGTGAGATTGTTACTGCTTTTGACTTATCTCTATTTATGGATTATTTTTTTTCACTCTTTCATTTTAACTCCTCCGCCATTTAATCATTGCTTCCTTTGTCCTATTGTGAGAAAAAGGGAGAGAATGGATATATATTGGATATATGGTATTAGATTTATGTGATGTATGTTACTCAGGGGGAGTATGTGCAGGTAGTATATTACTCAGAGGGAGTATGTGCAGGTATGTGCAGAGGTGGACTATATGTTGATTGATTATGAATGTGGGCCAGTTCATAAGAACTGGTGCATGACTCTTTAACCATATATTCTCATATATTCTGTTTTATGTAATATATCTTGAAAGTGTGTTTTGTCACTAATTTGACAAAGGGGGAGATTGTAAGTGCTATGGTTGAAAGCCCCTTTATGTTATCAAATTTGTGGTGCCAAAAACACTGCTTGTACTTTGTGAAATTATATAAATGTAAATGTTTGAGACACGGTATGGATGAAGCAGGTATGGATGAATCGAGTCTTAGTGTATGGATGTTGACTACATTAGTGAAGCACAATGCTCAACTCAAGATATGTCAAGCCACGACATTGTCTCGCAAGATCGACTTCAAAGGACAAGACATGTTTACAAGTCAAGACTCGAGAATGTTCAACTGAATTTACAAGTTACAAGTCAAGATTCAAGATGGCGTAATTGAAGCTTTTAAGGAAAAGCTATATCAAGATTTCAAGCTTCACTTTCTTTAAAGGTTACATATCTTAAGGGTTCAATGTCATTACTTCACTATTAAGGTATGTTTGACCTTAGGTTGACCTTTAGAGTAGGTCATTTCGGATACATAATGCAAATATTTTATATTTGGGAATCTAGTCTGCTCTAAGACTAGTCCTGGATCTTTCTCGACTAGTCCTAGCACTGCTTCAACCTGTCTAAGATTTTCCTGGACCAGTCATAAGTTTGTTGTAAAAATTTAGAATTTTTTGTTAAGCTTCGACCAGTCCTAAGTTCTGTTCGACCAGTCATATAAATAGTGTCGATTGTTCCTTCGACCATTCGTGAACCTACGACTCAAACTACAATGATATATTTTGCTTAGTTTTGACTAGTCGTGATCAACCTAAGACCAGTCGAAGGTGTCCTTCGACCAGTCGTAGACTACCTACGACCGGTCGTGAAACTACCTTATCTTATCACGCTCAAATTTTCAAATATCCGTTGGTTTTAAGACCAATCATAGCGACTTCTAGACCAGTCGAAGATGCGATTTTCTTACCTATAAATAAAGCACGAATCTCAAAATATTCATAATAACTCATGCAATTTTAATCCAGCCTTCTAAGAGATAAGTCTATGCTCCATTTTAAGCTAAGTGTGCATATTTAATATTCCCTTTCTTTAGCTTTTTAAATTGATTTTGTTTCTTCTATTCCAATCTGATCTGAAAAGAGGAAGTGTTATTTTCCTTTTTTTGGAATCAAAATCAATTAAATCTATCCCATTTTGGTTTAATTTAAAATCTATTAGAACCTAGAACGATTATAAAGTGAGTATTGGACATTGAACTTTGACATTCGAATCTCTACTCCGACTTGGTTCTTCCGGGCTGCTACAAAAGAGAAATCCATGTATTTTGCATTATTGTAATTTACATTCTATTTTTGGTTTCTTTTGAAATTAAGCCAGAAAAATCTAATTGTGTTTGGTTATCTGAGGAGAGCCAGAAAACTCAGAAAGTGTGGGTTTTTGGATTGTGTAAGCCCAAGTTAAAAAGACACAATTGTGAAGATTTTAGGTAAACCTGTGAAAACTATTTTGATAGTGAATGCTAATATCCCCTGTGTGAGGATATTAGGAGTCGAGTAGCATTCTGTGTGGCTGTTGTTTAACAGTTGGTGAACACACAGGCAAACCACTATAACTCCTTGTGTATTGTGGTTTGAATGTTTGCTTAATTTCCTATCTTTTATCATTCAAGTTGTGAAATGTATGTGTGGATGTGAATGTTAGAATTTTTACATTTCAAGCACAGTGAGGAATGTTGTAATAACTTAGATTTAAATTCCTACAATTTATTTTGATTCCTTGCTATTTATTTATTCCTCTTTAGTTTGAGTTTTTGATACAAAGAACATTCTAGAAATAAGGTTGTCCTGCCATAAACCCTTGGTGGGTTGTCCTTAGAACTGCATTTGTTTTAATCTCTCAATACTTGATTATTGAGGATGCTTTTCATTTTAAACATTGTGAATTGATTTATTTTATTTAGTTATCTTTTTTCCACTGTTAAAGTTTTATTTGGCATAGTCCTATTCACACCCCCCCCCCCCCCCCTCTAGGACTATAACTTGGCCTTTTCAAAACTCATATAATATAGTGAACTTCATCTTCACATGGGTTGTTAGTAGATTAGATTTACAAATAATTATTGTAGTACTACTATAATGGTTTGGAAGGCACATGTAAACTTCATAAGATATAGTGAGCCCTAAGTTGAATGACTTGGTATATAATATACACATAAGAGTTAGTTGTGATTGGATAATGCGAGTTTGTCTTATACAACGTAGTGGGTCCTACTTCCAAATGGTACTACAAGTAGATGGGTCCACACATAAACATTACAATGGGTCCCAACAAGTAGATAGCATAGGTATCTCATATAAATTAAGGTAGTATAAGGAAGAACAGTTCAGATGCACAAGGCACACGTCAACAGGCTCCATCATCAAACTGTTTGGTTGGCAAAACAATTGAACAGTGTGGATAAAATATATACATTGAGTGGGTTCACAAGTGTTAGAAAGTTATACGTTCAATTAACACTATTTCATGTCGTCTAACTTATTTAGGAATTGGATCTAGGTCATTTTGGAATCATATTCTAGATTTAGCTAGTCTAATAAATAAATGATGAAATATGCAATACTCACATGAAGGTAGGGTCCATAATTAATCTGACACACGCCCTAAGTTCGCATACAGAATAGGTTACACCATCAGCATAGTCCACGAGCCTGAGCAATCACACAATTTTCATATGCCCACATGGTCTTATGGCCACTCCATTATCAGAAGTCCATATGGTTGAGTGGCCATAGATATGTCACTCTACTTGTCATAATAAGAGACTTAAGATGAGATGGTTACTTATTATTATTATTATTATTATTATTATTATTATTTATACCATAGCTCGCATAATGGGGCAACCACTTTACTAACCTTTCACATAGTCAGGTGGCCAGTACCACAATTTCACATAGCTTAACAGTCACCTAAGCACCACATCATCATATGGTTGGGCCACACATTCCCCACATACCCACATGATTTACGGCTATCCACGTCATGCATGATCACAAGATTTATAAGCTATATATTCAACACCATTTCGCCAAATCTACCTACCATTTATCCTGTCAGTGATCATATGGTTAAGGGCCAAACAATCATAAATCCACTTAGACAAGTAGTCATACAATTGCCCCAATTTCATACAGTTAGGTGGGCTATAAAAATCATGCACTCACATGGTGTAGTGATCCACATGATTCCTACCAATTCACACGACTAGTTGGGCCACCCAAGATCCCAAATTCCTATAGTGTAGTGATCCACATGATTCCTACCAACTGACGGTCTAAATGAGGAATAATTATTACAATGGGTACCATGAAAACGACTTAGATTGCAGTAAATATATAGGCAGCCCCACACTCTAAAATGATCTAATCAAAATAGATAAATGGCTGGTAAAACATGTATATTAGGTGGTCCATGATCGGTTAAAAAGAATAGATGGATAGATTTCTCACAAACATTACTGCAGCTCTAAGAAATATTTAACGGTGGACAAGTGATCAATATGGCTCCTGTGGCATGAGATTTGGATCTGATTAATCTATGGGACCATACCCTAAAATGATAAGGATAAACCGATGAATGGCATGGATCTATATCATACTACAAGGTGGAGTACATGGTCAAGGAAGCTTCCCAGCATATAGGGGCACGCTAGAGCCTAAGAATTTCCAATGGTTATTACTACCGTTTCTACTTGTAGCATGGCCCACGTAAAATTGAGTTCTACTTTATCTTATGTACATGGGCAGGAGGTGGGCCCACTTCCCAAGTGACTGGAAAATATAGGCAGTGTGGGTGTACAACACAAGCACCTAGGTGGGCTTCACGTGCATCACATTATGTCCAAGAAAGTTTTCATTGGTAAGCATGCAATTCCCTTTCCTTATTATTATTATTATTATTATTATTATTATTATTATTATTATTATATTTTGTATAATTGTGGGTCCCATTTACATGGTGGGGTTCACCCCATGAACAATGGATCTATGCTAGGATATAACATATGTATATAGTGGCCCTGGGGCCATTTACATTGCTTTTGGGCCTATATATTGCCCTTACCTTACCCCACCTCTCTCATATACAAATTTTGGAAAACCCTAATGGAGAGAGAGAGAGAGAGAAGAAGAGAAAAGAAGAAGGAGAGAAGTGAGATTCTGGGAGATCGTTGCAGGAATCCTCCCCCACGACTCTACGTGCTAGATCGCCACTTCCTTTCGCTATCTGACCTATTTTCGCTACGAATTTGGGTAAGAAACCCTAACCCTAATCTCGTTGTAGAGATCCAGGTTGGTAGTTTGTTGAGCTAGCTAAGCTATTACGTCATGTAGGTGCTTAACATCTCGTTTTGAAAACGTAGAGTCTGAAACGAGTCCGAATCGATCATCCCGACGAAAGGTGCGGACTATAAACTCTTAGGTTATGGTTATCAATGCTCTCAATGTCAGCTAATGGTTTATGTCTGACATGATTGCTGCCATGTTGTCTTAGATACGCCGATTTCTGTATAAAATACATGTATAAACTGTATTAGGTAAAATATGCGTTCCATGTGTTTGTTGAAATGTTTGAAAGAGAATTTGAATGTGATTTGTTCTTGCCATGATTTCTGATCTAGGGTTAGTCATTGACATAAGTAAATTAATCTCTCTGTCTAAGGAATTGCTAAAATATGTGTTGTGACTAACTTAGTCTATGTATTTGGTATAGCATAGGCTACGTGTTTGTTGAATTGTCTGAATGAAAAATTGTTGATGATTTATACTTATTAGGAGTATTAACATAGGATTTTGTATTGCCTTATACATATGTATAGTTCTTTCATGTAATTATCTTTGCCTCTATGCAAATATATGGATAAAATGCAAGTGCTTGGTAATATGATCAGTGTGTTTGATAAAATGCTCAAATGAAGAATTCACTAGGATTGTTTGTTGAATTCTGAAATGATTATCACATATGTTTACTTACTGCATTTGAGTAAGATTGGGGCTACAACGTAGCCCAGGCAATCGGAAATCATCCCTGTTCGGGTGGCCAAGTCAGTCACCCCACGTTGGGAAAATTCAACGAATCTAAGTCGCATGACGATTGTCGACAGTGGTTAGGCCACACGGGGTGCTTATGCGCTCCATGTCGATTACATCAACGTGTGCCCATACCAATCGAACTTCCCTAACAAACCGATTGGCCTATTGTATGTTCACCATGTATGGATGCCACTGCTTGAATTTAAGGTACCCCCACCAATGTAAAAGCCCACTTTAACCATAGTACCACGATCCGCCAAGACTCATGAGCCAGGCATGGTGGTATGGGACACCGTGGTCGAGCTGTCGGCCTACACTGGGGTGACGAGCCTCCCCATAGTGACCAGTGAACAACCAAAACTCGTGAACCAGGCATGGTGGTATGGGACACCGTATTCGAGTTGTTGGCCTACGCTAAGATGACGAGCCTCCCCGTAGTGACCTCGAGTATAAAACTTTAAATTTTCCTATCGATTGCTTTTCATTAGGGGTGATGCCCTACAACTTGCCTATCGTATGTGCTTAACTAGGATTGACGACCCTAGATGGATCCTTCGGTTCGAGTAAATGATATAAAGGGTGATACCCTAGCTTCCCGAACCTGCTGTACGAATAAGCTTAACTAAGTACTCGGCTAACATGGCCATGCATCGCATTGTATTAGTTAGGATATGCTTTTAGCAAGGAAGGTGCACTTTTGAGAGGTTGTCATGCACGAAATAGGTTGACGAAGTTGCTTGTGAGGGAGCTTTGTGCGAGGGCATACATCATTACATGCACACCATTCCTATATTAACAAGAGTAGTTAGGAAGTAATTATTGTATTGCTTTATCATTACTGCTTGATTGATTTAATAACATGTTAACCTTTGCTTTATAGTTCCACTGAATTAGCTACTCATTTCCACCTGGGATAGTATTTTAAAACACCAATCAGACTATGGTTTAAATGCAAGTGTGGATGATGTTTGTGCTATGGAGCAGGATTACATGGATGAGGAGGAGGAATTCTCCTATTTTCAATTATCAGGCGGGTCGATGTAGACTTCGTGCTGATACGGAGGGACACTGGGATTTTTGGTTTAGTTAAACACTTTACATTTCCCCATTTGGTATATTTTGAAACAATACTTGTATATGTTCAGCCTGGTGACATACTCATACTCTGGAGTTAGTAAAATACGCACATATTTAAATATATATGTTTTAGTCTTTCGCTTGCTTAATTTAATTATATCCAAAGTATGATATGTTATTTTAGTATAATTGTAATGACCCTGAAAATTTTGTGCCAAGACCCGAGTACTACCTCTAGTTTCCTTAGAAGCTTTTTGGGGTAATTAGCGCTTAACTCGATTGCTTGTAAAATTTGCATCAATCACTTTAAATTTGATCTGCATGACTCAAAACCTGTAGAATAGTTAGCGCTATGTTACTCTGAAATCTGGGATTCATCGCTAAAGCCAGTTGCTCTTGGGAATTTTTGAAAGTTCTGGATCGGACCTAGACCATGCGTCGAAAGTCCAATAGCGATGATCTTAGGCTGTTGCGGTCACCATGTTGGGCTTGACCATCACCTCAAAAATCAAGTCCAGATGATGTCCTGTAACAATTTGTTTGAGTTCGAAGTGAAGAGTGTGAGAACGGTTGGAAATTTAATAAGATTTTATGAAATCTGAGTCGTGTCGCTTGCGTGACAATTTTAAGCAATCTGACCATTGGATTCTAACCCAATTTCACCCTCTGATCAGGGAAGGTGGCCCAGGCATGTCCTTGTGCTTGTGGACCTGATCGAGATTCGGTGACCGTTGAATTGAGTGTGGTCCGCCACGGCTGATCTGAAGATCCAGTTGGTACGAAAACTCAGCTTGACCTAGATCCATGGTCAGTGAGCTTAAGTCCGACCTTTCGTGGTAATAGGCCCACCGGAAGTGCTTCGTTGGATCGAGAGAGGCTTGTTTTGGTTATACCCTAAGTATACCTTGGCCCTGGGGTTATTTTCATCAACGTTAGGCCTATTTATAGACCTTAAAACCCTAGCTCTCTTTTCCATACGAATTTCCTAACCCTAGCTAAGAAAGAGAAAGGAAAAGAGAGAGAAAGTGAGAGAGAAGTTGGTGAATCATCTTAGATTCTTTCCTGTTCTTCTTCATCCTTAAACCTTCACTTTAGAATCGTTATTCCGGCGATTCTGAGTTCATCTTTGGGTAAGTTAACCTAACCCTAATCTGTGTTAGAGCTTAGAATAGTCTTTGTGATGTTGTTTCTCATTTCTATTCTTGCCTTAGGTTATCCTATCGCCGTTGACGAAGACATATCGTCTGAAATCAGTTCGGTGTTCTTTTCTGGATTAAGGTGCAGACTTTAATCGTATAGGTTATGGTTTTCAAGGCTTTCAATGTTAGTGAATGGTTTATTCTTGCTATGGATGAGATTTCACATGCCAAATGTTATCACTACCAAAAAATCGAGTAAAGGCTACGGATTATTGGAGATTTTAGCTACGGATATAAATCGTAGCTATTTTGCTACGGATTTAAACCGTAGCTAAATACTTCCACCCCACTACACCCCACATACAAATTGATGGTCCGTTAGAAGTTCTATAGGGCCCACCACAGTTTTTGTGTTTAATCTAAGCCGCCCATCCATTTTTACAGCTCATTTTAATGTATTAGTCCAAAAAATAGGTAAATTGAAAGCTCAAGTGGACCACACCATAAGAAATAATGGAGACTAAGTGTCTTTTGTTGATTTATGGTGTGGTCCATGTGAACCTTCTATTTGCCTCCTTTTTCAAGAGAAATCCCTAAAAAATTTGTTGAATTGAATGGACGGCACAGATAAATGACACACATCATGGTGGGCCACACGGAGCCCCTAAGATGACTGTTTGTCTCGATTGGGCGTCCGCGCACAGTAAAAAAAATGCGATTTTACCTTGATTGGGCGTCCGCGCCCGTAAAAAAAAGGTCCCGCTTGCATTTTTTCGTTCTCGCACCCACACATAGAAATACATCTCTCCCCTTGCTGCTTTCTCTCCATCTTCTCCGCACTTCTCTCTCTCTCTCTCTCTCTCTCTCTCTCTCTCTCTCTCTCTCTCTCTCTCTCTCTCTCCCTGCCAATCCTTGGTGAGGGACTCGTTCGGACAGCTGATGTTGGCCGAGTGGTGGTCCAAGGCCCTCCCTACCCACGCACCACCTTCATTCCTCTCTCAATCACGACCTCCCTCTGACTCTCTGAAGCTCGATTGAATCAGATTCAAGAAGGCGAGGTATTTCTCTCTCTCTCTCTCTCTCAATCTCTCTCAATCTCAATGTTGATTTATGAATATGGAGATTTAGTAATTTGTGGATTTCCAATTCGAATGTGGACCCTCATTTAGGGATTTGGGGATTTTAGGGCTTACAGATTTGAATGTGGACCCTGAATTTGGGCTTTTCTGATTTTATAAAGTGGGGATTTTAGGATTTTGGGAATCTTGATTTTGAGAATTTTTAGAATTAGGGATTTCACCTTCCAGATTCGAGAGAACAATTTTGGTCTCAAGTACAGTTAGAATGGGGCTGGAGGAGTGGCTGCTTTGTAGCATCTGTTTGCTCTCTGTTTGTAATTGTTGTTGATTGCACAGATATGGAGACAGCCCCCATTACTGCAGCCTTCATCCGCAGCCACCGCCGCTGTAATCCACTATTGCAACCTCTATACTCCACCAACGCTGCCACCTCCACCGATCGGCGCCAACATTTGCCCCATCAAGAGCTTTTTATTTATTTGCTATGAGTAATATCCCATTTTACTATGCATTTTTTTATTTGGGTTTTAATGTTTTGGTGTTAGATGATTTTTTTTTTGGGGTGTTTAGATTTGATTTAAGTGTCGCTTGGATGCTATAAAATCTGCAAGTCATAAATTAGATTACAGGGCCTGTTTAGATGCTGAAATTTCTTGTAAATGTAGGTTGTAATTAATTTACAGCTTTCACCTACATTTGAAAATCTTCCATTCGTGGGCCCACATGTTGTGCTGGTCTGATGATCGAAACCATCTATGTTCTAGCAGGTCTTATGTTATAAGTGAAATTGTGAGCATTTTACATTGAATGCATGATCCTTACCATCACTATGTGTAGATGAATTTAATAGATTGAAATTTCCTGTGGGTCATGCTTGACTCCAGAAATCAAAGGTCAGGAGTATCACTGAAATGTGATTATGGGACCATAGCTTATTCATGGTACTTCAAAGAATATGGACAGTTAAAATGGTCAGAATACCTCAACATGTGGACTGTGAAGAGTTTGTTTTGGGTATGTTGTAACTCTGGATGGGGTTCTTCTTTTTTTATATTAGTTTTTTTCTTTATTTATTTATTCTTGGGTGGTATACGTTTATTTATTTTCATGAGGCGTGGTGTCTGTTTTCTCAGTGCTACATCTTCCACCTTTAATGCATTTTGTTCTGGCATTATTCAGGGTTCTATAAATCTTGTACGGGATGCCACCTGCTGGCAGTGTGAACATGAGTGGCGGCAGGATATTGCTGTCGTTACAAAGTGGTTGTCAGGGATGTCTCCGGTATGCTTCCATGGATTTTCTGCTTTGGCATTAGAACTTGCTAAATTCTAATTTGCATGCATCATTGATGCTTACATGGCAATGCTGGGATGCACTATAATGATTCTTTAGTTGTATGATTATACATTTAAACAATTGACCTACTATACATATGAATTCACAAGGGATTCTTAATTGTTTAAGTCTTTTGATAGAAAAGTACTTCTTCCTTAAAAAAAAAAGTACCTTTTTGCCTCTTTAAAAAAGAGGAAGTGCCTTTCTAATTTTAATATTTTCAATGGTTTGTTATATTTAGAGTTTGTTGAAATGCATTAGTCTGATCTTCTCTTGCCATCCTGGGATTGTATGAAGTCTCGCATCTCACATCTTAGTTATCTTTTTTTAATTTGCTTCTTGAGCAACTTAAGCAGTCCTAGCTATCCTACTTATCTATTTTTAGTCTATGTTTGGACTTCTACAAGTTAGATCTTGTATAAGTTGGCTAGGCTTGTGTCCAGCTCTACACTTAGCAAATTCTTTGAGAGGCCCCTCTCATCTACGACGTTTCATGTAATCGGGACTGCTTTTTTTTTTTTCTAACTTTTTGGCAAATATGAGGGTGGTTATGATTCTTAGTAGGTGTATTACAGTGAAGAAACACTCAATGTGCCAATGGAGATGATAGAAGGGAAGTGTAAAGTTAGAAAGAAGCATGATCTTCCATCTCTGGATGGCCTTGCAATCTTTGAGCATATCTTACTCAGTGAATACATGTATGATCCTTCCAAAGGAGCCCTTAAGCAGGTAGAGTTTATCCTTTGCCACCTTATGCAAGATTAACTATGCCTAGAGACTTAAAGATTTGGTTCCAAATCTTTAGGATGAATTGTTCTTGAGTTTTGGGTAGATTCAGGGTTGAGTTTGTAGTTGTTGTATGGTGCAGTGTCATGATTGTATTGGTTGGGTAGATGCAATGGCTGGGTGGATTGGTTGGGCTGGCAGTTGGAGCGTTTGAGACTAAACTGCTAATAGAAACAAGTTTAGATTGTGTTTGGATTTTAAAACATTGGTTATGATGCCAATATATGTATATTGGAAAATTAATGTAGGCATGGTTTTGAATTGGTTCGTACCATGTCTTATGTTATGACTAACCTTCTTTAATCCTATTTCTTTGTCAAAGTTTGGGGAACCATTTTAGTGGTTTATTTTCAAAGAGATTGATGATATTTTCAGTTTTGGAATCGTTTGAGAAAAACTCATGTTCATATTGAGGGCTGGAGCCGCTGCGGTGTTCTTGTACCTTAGATTTTTGCTAAGTTCAGTGTCTGCTAATGTCTGTAGGGTTCATATTGTATTATCTGAACTTTTTAGAAAAGTAATTTTTGTGCATATCAAGAAAGAAATCTTGGCTGTACACATTTATTTATTTATCTTATGATGCTCTTGTTCTTCAGGGACCTTGAAAATTCGAACTTATCAGGCCATCTGGTACTTGAACTTGGAAAACTTGAACATCTACAGTATTTGTAAGTGCCTTCTTTGGTTCGTTCATTTTCTTCCATAGATGCCTCTTTATTTATCATGTCATTGCTTTTTGTGGGCTTTTATATCTGTTCAGTTGGTGTTGCAAGTTGCAATATGCTAGTGGTTACTTTCTTCATTTCTTTCTTTTTTGAGGAATATGCTAGTGGGTACTTTTTATCTTAAAAATTAATACAACGTGTCGATCCAACAAGGAACTAGTAACTTGGTTATTTTAGTGACACTATTGTGTCACCATGGAAATGCAACATGGCATTCCCCCTAGCTTTAACTAATGAATAGAAGAAGAAGAAGACGCAGTGTAGTATGGAGTCTTAAGTATCGGGATCAAACCAAGATGTTTGTGGGGTTCATTTTCTTCCATAGATGCCTCTTCATGTTTAAGTACACTTCAGAAAAAAAAAATTCATGTTTTAGTAGAGTTCAAGGTTTTTCTTTCTACTCACATGAGTATGCACGTGGGCTTGTAATGCAATCTTAAATTTCTTTTTTCCAGGTTTCAGGTAGCTGTCACTTGATGTCAATAGTCATTGCCATGTGGATTTTCTTATCCTAGTGATTGATTCTGCTATTCATTTTCTTTGCATTATTCATACTTCTTACCAGATATGGTATTCTTTTGATGAGTCCTATGTCAATGATATCCATGTAGTAGCTGCCAAAATGTACAGCCTATATCAAATTTAAGCAATTTGTCATGTCCTTTAATATATCACTATCATTGGATGATCCAACCCGGCTAATGATGAACATCAAAGTTCCAGAGGAAAGCTAATGTTGTATTGGAACTTCATCTGCATTTTGTGGAAGCAGAGCCGTTTGGCATGAGACATAAAGTCCAGATGGCAGAATGTACTGATAGGAAGCGGGTCAAACTGGCCATTTTTGGACTATGCCCACCTGATTTTTGTTGTTGTTTTTTGTAAAAAAAAAAAAAAAAATTTTACTCAGACCAATTTGTTGAATATTTAGTCGAGTTCTGTGGATGACTCATGGGACCATGGCACTGAACCAGATTGGGCTCAACAACTTCTTTATTTCCTGTGGCTTGGCCTAAGGATCAACCACCATTGGTTTTTGTCGAGTGTTTCTTTATTTTTTAACTCTGCCAATGAAACTCCTTGCATTACTAGTTCCAAGCCCGGGTAAAGGAGGAGGGAGAAGGGCTTTAGAATGAATCATTAACCATGGAGGAGATCCTGAAAATGCAGCATCTCTGGTTTTATGGTTTTACTTGTACATTCTTGTATTGATTACTCAAGCATGACGGTTATGTGCATTCTTTCAGGTGGATGTTGCATGTGGGAGGGTTGGAGTTGCATATTTCAGATTCAAGCATCTGGTACGTCTCTTGTCAAGAATGCACATGTGTAGTTCATCAAACAATACATTAGGAGATATCGTGTGCATGATATCTATGTTGTAGTTTCCCTCATGTATTTTGCTTAAAATCCATGTTTATGCATGATTCTCATGCATTGACATGGATTTTGGCCAAAAAAGATCGAAATGGAAAATTTGAGAAAACAGGGGAGATTTTCTTTTATAAAGTAAGTATTTGGGACTAAGTGGTTATGTATTTGCTCCATTGAATTTGCTCGAAATTAATGGAGCAGACCCAGATGTGCGTCGGAGCTATCCGGATGAGCGGGGGTCCCTGGAAGGTGGGAACCGCTGTTATGACCATGATGAAGCTATCCATTTCCTATGGACAGCATTGGAGGGGCCTGGCCATTTGGACAGGCTGTGTTTATGTATTTGATCGAAATTAATGGAGTAGACCCGAATGTGCGTCGGAGCTATTCGGAAGAGCGGGGTTCCCTGGAAAGAGGGAACCGCTATTATGACCATGATGCAGCTGTCCATTTTTTATGGACAGCATTGGAAGGGCCTGGCATTTGTGTCGGATGGCCGTCTTTATATCTGTATTTGCAGGGACCATACCCTTAACCTAAACCAAAACCTATGACCTAAAACCTTAACCTATAACCTAAACCTCAACCTTAACCTAAACCTAAACCTTAACTTAAAACCTAAAACCTAAACCTAAACCCAAAACCTAAACCTAAACCTTAACCTATTCTCAATTCCCTAAACCTATATCTTATAACCTAAACGTAAACCTAAACCTAAACCTTAACCTATACCTATAACCTTAACCTAAACCTATACCTAAACTTGAAAACCCAAACATAAACCCGATCCCGAACCCAAACCCGATTTCCTAAACTTAAACCTTAACCTATTCTCAATTCTCTAAACTTATATCTTATAACCTAAACTTAATCAAATCCCAAAACCTAAACCTTAACTTATACCTATAACCTATAACCTAAACCAAAACCCATGACCTAAAACCTTAACCTATAACCTAAACCAAAACCCATGACCTATAACCTAAACCTCAACCTTAACTTAAACCTAAACCTTAACCTAAACATATAACCTTAACCTAAACCCTATAACCTAAACCTAAACCTATAACCTAAATGTATTCTCAAATCCCTAAACCCAAACCTACACCTAATCCTAATCTTAACTCCCTAACCTAAACCTATACCTAAACTTGAAAACTCAAACATAAACCCGATCCCGAACCGAAACCCGATATCCTAAACCTAAACCTTAACATATTCTCAATTCCCTAAACCTATATCTTATAACCTAAACTTAATCAAATCCCAAAACCTAAACCTTAACTTATACCTATAACCTATAACCTAAACCAAAACCCATGACCTAAAACCTTAACCTATAACCTAAACCTCAACCTTAACTTAAACCTATAACCTAAACCTAACCTTTCCCTAAACCTATAACCTAAACTCAATTCCCTAAACCTAAACCTACACCTAATCCTAATCTTAACTCCCTAACCTAAACCTAAACCTAAACTTGAAAACCCAAACTTAAACCCAATCCCGAACCTGAACCCGATTTTCTAAACCTAAACCATAACCCATTCTCAAATCCAAAAACCTATAACCTAAATCTAAACCAAAACCACAACTTATAACCTAAACCCGAACCCATTCTCAGATCCCAAAACCTATAACCTAAACCAAAACCAAAACCTATAACTTAAGCCCGAACCCATTCTCAAATCCCAAAACCTATAACCTAAACCTAAACCAAAACCTATAACCTAAACCCGAACCCATTCTCAAATCCCAAAACTTATAACCTAAACCTAAACCTATAACCTATAACATAAATCAAAACCTAAACCTAAACCTAAACCTATAACCTAAACCTATAACATATAACCTAAATCAAAACCTATTACCTTTCCCTAAAACCTTAACCTAAACCTATAACCTATAACCTAAATCAAAACCACAACCAAAACCTAAAACCTAAACTTAGAACCTATAACCTAAATCAAAACATATAACCTAAACCAAAACCAAAACCTATATCCTAAACCCGAACCAATTCTCAAATCCTATAACCTAAACGTAAACCTAAACCTAAAACCTATAACCTAAACCAAACCTATAATCTAAACCAAAGCCAAAACCTATAGCCTAAACTCGAACCCATTCTCAAATCCCAAAACCCAAACCGAAACCTAAACCTAAAGCTAAACCTATACTTATAACCTAAAACTATTCCCAAATCCCAAAACCTATTACCTAAACCCATTCTCAAATCCAAAACCTATAACCTAAACCTGAACCCATTATCAAATCCCAAAACCTATAACCTATAACCAAAACCAAAACCTATAAACCAAAACCAAACCGACACCTAAACCTAAACCTAAACCTAAACCAAAACCTATAACCTAAACGTGAACTCATTCTCAAATCCCAAAACCTTTAACCTAAACCTAAACCTTAACATAAACCTATAACTTATAACCTAAATCAAAACCTATAACCTAAACCAAAACCATAACCTATAACCTATACTCGAACCCATTCTCAAATTCAAAAACCTATAACCTAAACCAAAACCTATAACCAAAACCAAAACCAAAACCAAAACCTATAACCTAAACCCGAGCCCATTCTCAAATCCCAAAACCTATAACCTAAACCTAAACCGTAACCTAATCCTATAACCTAAACTCAAATCCCTAAACCTTAACCTATAACCTAACCTAAACCTATACTTATAACCTAAAACTATTCCCAAATCCCAAAGCCTATTACCTAAACCTAACCTCTCCCTAAACCTATAACCTAAACCCAATTCCCTAAACCTAAACCTATACCTAATCCTAATCTCAACTCCCTAACCTAAACCTAAACCTAAACTTGAAAACCTAAACCTAAACCCAATCCTGAACCTGAACCCAATTTCCTAAACCTAAACCATAACCCATTCTCAAATCTAAAAACCTATAACCTAAACCTATAACCTATAACCTAAACCTTAACATAAACCTATAACCTATAACCAAAACATATAACCTAAACCCGAACCCATCTCAAATCCCTAAACCTATAACCTAAACCTAAACCTAAACCTAAACCTAAACCTAAATCTTAACCTATAAGCAAAACCTATAACCTAAACCCGAACCCATTCTCAAATCCCAAAACCTATTACCTAAACCAAAACCAAAACCTATAACCTAAGCCCGAACCCATTCTCAAATCCCAAAACCTATAACCTAAACCTAAACACATAACCTAAACCAAAACCTATAACCTAAACCCGAACCCATTCTCAAATCCCAAAACCCAAACCTAAACCTAAACCTAAACATAAAACCCAAACCTAAAACTATTCTCAAATCCCAAAACCTATAACTTAAACCTAACCTTTCCCTAAACCTATAACCTAAACTCAATTCCCTAAACTTAAACCTAGACCTAATCCTAAACCTATAGCCTAAACTCAAATCCCTAAACCTTAACCTATAACCTAACCTAAACCTATACTTATAACGTAAAACTATTTCCAAATCCCAAAACCTATTACCTAAACCTAACCTTTCCCTAAACCTATAACCTAAACTCAATTCCCTAAAGCAAAACCTACACCTAATCCTAATCTCAACTCCCTAACCTAAACCTAAACCTAAACTTGAAAACCCAAACTTAAACCCAATCCCGAACCTGAACCCGATTTCCTAAACCTAAACCATAACCCATCCTCAAATCCAAAAACATATAACGTAAACCTAAACCAAAACCAAAACCAAAACTTATAACCTAAACCCAAACCCATTCTCAAATCCCAAAATCTATAAGCTAAACCAAAACCAAAACCTATAACCTAAGCCCGAACCCATTCTCAAAT
This sequence comes from Magnolia sinica, assembly GCF_029962835.1. NCBI lineage: Eukaryota > Viridiplantae > Streptophyta > Magnoliopsida > Magnoliales > Magnoliaceae > Magnolia > Magnolia sinica. Next base: position 42,320,961 of record NC_080589.1, read on the forward strand.
CCCAAAACTTATAACCTAAACCTAAACCTATAACATAAACCTAAACCTATAACATATAATTTAAATCAAAACCTATTACCTTTCCCTAAAACCTTAATCTAAACCTATAACCTATAACCTAAATCAAAACTACAACCAAAACCTAAAACCTAAACCTATAACCTATAACCTAAATCAAAACATATAACCTATAACTTAAATCAAAACCTATAACCTAAACCTAAACCAAAACGAAAACCTATAGCCTAAACATAAGCATATAACCTAAACTAAAACCTATAACCTAAACCTAAACCTATAAGCCCGAACCCATTCTCAAATCCCAAAACCTAGAACCTAAACCAAAACCTATAACCTAAACGTGAACTCATTCTCAAATCCCAAAACCTTTAACCTAAACCTAAACCTTAACATAAACCTATAACCTATAACCTAAATCAAAACCTATAACTTAAACCAAAATCATAACCTATAACCTAAACTTGAACCCATTCTCAAATTCAAAAACCTATAACCTAAACCAAAACCTATAACCAAAATCAAAACCTATAACCTAAACCCGAACCCATTCTCAAATCCCAAAACCTATAGCCTAAACTTAAACCGTAACCTAATCCTATAACCTAAACTCAAATCCCTAAACCTTAACCTATAACCTAACCTAAACCTATACTTATAACCTAAAACTATTCCCAAATCCCAAAACCTATTACCTAAACCTAACCTTTCCCTAAACCTATAACCTAAACTCAATTCCCTAAACCTAAACCTATACTTAATCCTAATCTCAACTCCCTAACCTAAACCTAAACCTAAACTTGAAAACCCAAACTTAAACCCAATCCCGAACCTGAACCCGATTTCCTAAACCTAAACCATAACCCATTCTCAAATCCAAAAACCTATAACCTAAACCTAAACCAAAACCAAAACTTATAACCTAAACCCGAACTCATTCTTAAATCCCAAAACCTATAACCTAAACCGAAACCAAAACCTATAACCTAAACCCGAACCCATTCTCAAACCCAAAACTCAAACATAAACCTAAACCTAAACATAAAACCTAAACCTAAACCTATAACCTAAACTCAAATCCCTAAACCTAAACCTAAACCTAATCCTATAACCTAAACTCAAATCCCTAAACCTTAACCTATAACCTAACCTAAACCTATACTTATAACATAAAACTATTCCCAAATCCCAAAACCTATTACCTAAACCTATAACCTAAACTCAATTTCCTAAACCTAAACCTAGACCTAAACCTAAACCTATAGCCTAAACTCAAATCCCTAAACCTTAACCTATAACCTAACCTAAACCTATACTTATAACCTAAAACTATTCCCAAATCCCAAAACCTATTACCTAAACCTAACCTTTCCCTAAACCATAACCCATTCTCAATTCCCTAAAGCTATAACCTATAACCTAAACCTATACCTAAACATAAACCTAACCTAAACTTATAACCTTTCCTAAAACCTTTAACTTAAACCTAAACGTATTCTCAAATCCTTAAATCCAAACCTACACCTAATCCTAATCTCAACTCCCTAACCTAAACCTAAACTTGAAAACCCAAACCTAAACCCGATCTCGAACCCGAACTCGATTTCCTAAACCTAAACCTTAACCTGAATCAAGTTCCCAAAAGCTATAACCTATAACCTAAACCTTAACCTAAACCTAAACCTTAACCTATAACCTAAACTTAATTATAACCTATAGCCTAACCTTAACCTAAACCTATAACCTAAACCTAAACCAAACCTAAACCTATAATCATATGGTGAGACCATTTCTTTTGTGTCAATTTCATTCCTCTTTGAGTTTTATTTTTTAATTCATTAAGAAAAAAAAAGTGGTTATACGTGATGCACTTCTTTCACTGTCTTTCTTTTCTCTAATGGGCATTCTAATTTATGAATGACATGACTGTTTGTAGGATGATGGAATATACGAAGCTGTTGAAATTTCAGGGTGAAGTCAAGCACATTTCTCTAATGAAGTCAAAGATTTGTATTTTCAGCATTATTGTAATTGTAACTGTAATTGATTGTAATTGTAATTAATTGAATGAAGGATTATAATTGTAATTGAATAAATGAAGGATTGTAATTGTAATTGAATGAATGAATGATTGTAATTGAATGAATGAATGATTGTACAGGTGGTAATTGAATGAACAGGTGATTTAATTTTTCAATGTACAAAATAGCTACAGATATTGACCTTAGCCACTAGTCAGACAGGTGTAGCCTTTTTAATTTTGGCATATTGCTACGGACTTTCAGCTACAAATAATATCCGTAGCTGTTTGAAGTTTTTGCTACAGATATAATTGTTATGGATTATATCTGTAGCTATTTAATATATAGCTACGGATTAAATCCGTAGCCAATAATCAGACAGGTGTAGCCCTTTAAATTTTGGCCTATTGCTACGGACTTTCAGATACAAATAATATCCGTAGCTGTTTAAGTTTTTTGCTACAGATATAATGGCTACGGATTAAATCCGTAGCCATTGAACCTATAGCTACGGATTAAATCCGTAGCCATAGGTTCCAGACCTATCGTTATGGCACCTACGACGACGGTCGTGTTACGGACTAGCTACGGACTGAATCCGTAGCCATAGGTCTATGGCTACGGATTTAATCCGCAGCCTTTGCCCCTTTTTTTGGTAGTGTATGTTTATTTTGCGTTCCTGATATGCATGTGATATATTGAGATTTGTGTATTCTAGGTGTATGTTTAAAGTACCGTATGCATATAAAATATGAACATGTGATTGCCATGATTATTTGTCATGTACTTATGCTAGATGTATGTACGACAACTCCTTAGTAAAAGGAATTGTTCAAATGCGTGTATTTTCAACATACGTCATGTATGTTGAACTAAGTATTCCAAGTGTTTGTAGAAATGTCTGAATGATCTAAGGTGTGATATATCAACCTAGTATGGGCGTTGAGAAGTGATTCTCAACTCTCCCACTAGTGTGTGTGATTTCCTTCATACGAGCTACATTCCTTGTTGTTTAATTTCAAGTCTTACTTATGCTTAAATCCATGTTAAGTTGATATTCTTCAGATGCTTACATACCATATGATTTGAGTTGTTGTTCCATTACTATTCTAAATTGTAGATATGAATATCTGTTGTACTGGAATGTGTGTGGGACTATGAGTTAGTCCAGAAAATCGATAATCGGCCTTAAGTTCGTGGCTGAGGTTGCTTTCGCCACGTAAGACGTGATTAGACGAACCTGAGTCATATTAGAGTTGTCGGCAGTGGTTTAGCCACAAGGAGTGTTCGCGCACTCTATGTCATTCAACCCAACGTGCGCTTGTGCTAGTCGAGTTCGTCAAGTAACTCGATTGTCCAATGTATGTTCACCATGTATGGACGCTACTGTTTGAATCTAGGGTACCAAACTTACCGATGAAATCCTATTAACCATGGTACCTTGATCCACTAAGACTCATGAGCCGGACATGGTGGTATGGGACACCGTGGTCAAGCTGTCGGCCTATGCTGGGGTGACGAGCTTCCCCATAGTGACCAGTAAGCAACCAAACTCGTGAGCCGATTATGGTGGTATGGGACAATATATTCGTGCTGTCGGCCTACATTGATTAGTGACGAGCCCTCTGTAGTGACCTCGAGCATGCCTGGATACCGCATTGAGGTGACGAGCCTTAGTGTAGTAACGATGGTATGATAGGCGTGCATTGATTGGTGACTAGCCCTTTGCAACGACCTGAAAACATATGATCGTATGAGAATTCCTAGGACTGACGACCCTAGAATGGATCACTGTTTGGATGGTGATATGAGGAAGGTACCTTAGCTTCCCAATCCTGCTGTATGAAAAGGATTAATAACAACTTGGTAATCATGTTCATGCACCGCATTTGCATGTGCTTTGTAGACGTGGCGCACTTTGAGGCAATATCATGCGTAACGTAAGATGAAGACGCTGAGGGTGTACGCGTGAGGGCACGCATCATTCTGCATACATCCTTGCATTAACAAGAGTACTTAAGACATATTTGATGGTTCTGCTTTATCATTACTGCTTGATTGAACTGATAACATGTTAACCTTTGCTTTATTATTCCACTGAGTTGATCACTCACTCCCACGTTCTGTGGCGGTGTTAAACACCCACCAGACTGTCTTAGTTGCTGATGTTGCAGATGTTGAGGCGACTTCTGAGGCAGAGCGGGAGATCGATGATGATGAGGCTGCTTTCTCTTTTTGCAGTTTTCAGACGGGTTCTAGTGAGCCCTGTTCTGATGCGAGTCCACGAATACCAACAACCTTATCTAGGCCATGCAATACAGAAGCACAATAAACCAAGTGCTATGTTCTGAGGATGCAATGTAATATGCGATGCGAATGAAATGACCAAGTTGGGGTGTGAAGTTGGGATGATAGTATGTAGTATCGCAGGCTACGGGGTCTACCACAAGGGACTTCTATCCAAACTAGTCCCATACCTAAATTTGGATAGTCAGACTCAAATGGTAAACTCCTAATCTCAAGTTAGTCGAGCGCCCCAACCGAAATCCTGACCATTGCGAAGGTACACATAACAAATAGTTATGCACCACCATCCCGAGTGAATAATGAATGAATAAATGAGTATACAACTCCTGCTCAATAAGTCCACATATCAGTACTGTACATCTCTAGGATCATCACCGGGGTCTAGTACACTCTACATGCAATCGCCGCCCACTAGACGCGCAATCATGCAAGTGGAAGAGACCTCACTATCCGCCTACCCAGTAGTCAGCCAATATCTACCCGGCACGTCGATAACGAACCCAATCACGAGCTAATCAAACTCAGCCCAGCTCTGCCCACTACCTTCGGACGGGTAAGGCCACACCCCCTCCCAACCGACCACGACATAGTGGGAGACGCGGCCTACTGGTATACGGCCCTCATGTACTCATATATATCCACTTTGTCTCGATGTTGGGGCGTCACCTGGACTCAGAGGTTTAGGAATTTTCACCTAGGGCCATCTATGGCAGCCCAATGCTAATAACAGATTTTTGATGTCCCATCTAGCCATCCATGATATGCCTGTAAAGGCTACGACCCTGATGTCGCTAGGGCGTACAGTAATCACAACACACAATGCAAGATGCATGAGTCATACAATCCAGTCATGCATCAATCCTACGCATACAGTGCACTCATATGAGATAACCTCTACCTATCAGGGAGTCTCACAACAACCTTTCCAATGACATATGCAATAGTCAACCATATCTCATAACAAACATGCAAATGATGCATATGGGCATATATCATGATGCTATGCTGTCACATACTCATAATCGATATCGACCATCAGCACCGATAATTGATAATCGGCCTCAACAATCGGCCTCGATAATCAGCATCGACCTAGATAATCAGAATCGGCCTAACAAAGAGTCTAAGGGAAGGTCACAATGTGAACATTTAACCATCATTGCCCATCAATGTAGACATTCAATCAACATTGCCCCCAAACAGTGGCCCACATAGAGCCAAACATAAAGTGGGCCCATTGCCTCACACAAAGGCCTAATATACATCACAATGGGCCTAGTACAAGGGCTACATACACATCACTATGGGCCGCATCACATGGTCCTAATACACGTTACAGTGGGCCGCATCACATGGACTTAATATGCATCATGATGGGCCATGGGCCTCAAATACAACAAGTGGCCGCACCAATGGACCTCATATACACAACAGGTGGGCCCTACTTATGGGCCTCAAATACATAATATGTGGGCCCTACACATGGGTCTCGTATACATCAAATGGGCCACATATTTGGGTCTCGAATACATCAAATGAGCCACGCGTCATGGGCCTAATACACGTCATAATGGGTCGCAGGATAAGGGCCTAATACACATCACAATGGACCTTACCATGGGCCACGAATACATCACGATGGGTCTTGCCCATGGGCCTCAGATTCAGGCAGGTGGGCCCCATCATATGGGCCTTAAATACAAGGCAGGTGGGCCTTATCACATGGGCCTCAAAATATAAGGCAGGTGGGCCCTATCACATGGGTCTCAAAATACAAGGCAGGTGGGCCTTATCACATGGGCCTTAAGATACAAGGTAAGTGGACCCTATCACATGGGCCTCAAATATACATCATGATGGGCCTCATAGATGGGCCACACCAATGGGCCTCAAGTGGACTTGGATCACACCAAAAATCATTTCAATGGTTACAGGTGTAACATGTGTATCATTGTACACTATCATTCCATGGGGCACATAGCACACTAATGATGATCAGCACCATCCAAACATTGTCTATGTAAATCAACACCATCTAAACATTGTCCATGTAAATCTGCACCGTCCAAATATTGGACAGCACCGTCCATATATGTGGACGGTGTGGATGAAATGCATACAACATGGTGAGGTCCCACAGAACCATCTAGGCACGGACGGCCTGGAATATAAAACATACATCATGGTGGGGCCGTTCATGGCAAAACAGATGGACTGCTTGGGTAAAACACATATATTAAGGTGGGGTCTACCGTCTAAATAGATGGACGGACAGTGGATATGAAATGCATACTTCAAGGTGGTCCATCCCACACCTACAGCACGTGTGGGGTGAGCCCCACACGCTGTTGGATGGACGGCAGAGATAAAACACATACATCATGGTTGGATGGATGACGTAGATGTAATGCACATACGTCTAGGTGGGGTCCACGTCAGTGTGGCCCACCTGGTTTTAAATCAAACTGATATTTACTTATTTATTTATTATTATTATTATATTTTTATTTTTATTTTTATAGTAGATCCAGTCCAGCATCCAGCGTCCAAACGCTGGACATTTGGATGGACGGTATTAATATAACAAATGCATCGTGGTGGGGTCCACACACGTGGCCACCTCACATGGCATCACATGAATCATGGTGGGCTCCGTATAGATGGACGGTAGGGATATAATACATACCGCATGATGGGGCCCACCATTCCTGATGATGTCAATACATCAGCTATTTAGTTGCGGTAGCCCCATCTGTTGTCCCACATCAAGATAGGCCCCACATGTAGGGTGTGTCCCACCCAGATGGATGGACGGATGAAATACGTGCATCAATGGTGGCCCATGACCACGCCCAAGAGGTTGGATGGTCAGGATAAAACCCATACATCTTACTAGGGCCTACAATCTAGGAACAGATGGACGGTGTGGATATACGACACATGCGTCAGGTGGGCCACACACTTTAAACAGATGGACAATGTGGACAATGCATATCATCAAGGTGGGCCATCAAAAGAAGGGGAGAGAGAGAGAGAGAGAGAAAACGATGGAGATGGGAGGGACCCAGCCACTATGGCCCCCTCTTTGATATAAGGCATATCGAAATCACATAAATCAAAACTAAAAAAACACCCACCTTTGATCTCCTCTTCCTTCTTCCGCCTATAGCCTCTAGAGCTCCAAGGGAACGATTTCAATGGTCGAGATGATCTTTGGATGTTGGAGATGGGAGATAGGAAGGTGGGCAACACTAGCTTCTCTCATGGAAGCTTGGAAGTGGGTTACTTGGAGAATGAGAGAGAGCGAGAGATGAGAGAGAGAGGGATGGGGGTGTGATGGGTGAGTGAGTGATGGGTGTACTTTGTTGTAAGAGAAAGTTGACTTTGGGGAGGGTGGTTGTACTTGGGGATGGGTGTGAGTGATGGGAGTGATGTGTACTTGATTGATGTGATTGATGGCATTGAGGTGATATTCTCTAAGGATTGCAACACACGGTGTTTTTCCTCGAACTGAACATAGGCCCACATCTCCTGGCCCACGTATCGCCTCAGCACACGAGACGCGGTGTCGGAACCACGGCGACAGTGTGGTCGCAAGGGTACAAGTTTCTAGTCGAGCCGACTCTGATATATGGAATACGACTCAAGATCGCATGCAAACGCCGGTTACAGATCGCAGGTCACCGGAATTCGACTGGGAGGATCGCAGAAGCCTACGGAATGGTATGGGCTAGGATACGGGTCTCACATTAATTGAGTAAATATCACGCTTCCTATAGACTAATAATGATTTTAAATCTCATCTGATATATGTTAGTATGATCTTAAGTTATATAAGTTTCAATCCAAAAATTAATGAGTTACCATACCATTATGGAATTGAAATGTACCGATACAAGGCAAGTCATACCAGTTTCGGGCCCTTGGTGATTAGCACACCGAAATTGTTACTTTAATCCATGGGTGCATCTTGGAGTAATTGAGTCATGCCTGAAGATTTCCGTTGGTACATATTGATATTGAGTTGTTAGTTGTTGGCTCCTAAAAGAGCCAATGGCTTCATTGATCCACTAGGGCCTGGTGTTCAACCTATTATCATATGATGTTCAAGTCTTGCATGGATCCATTGGGATTCACCCAAAAGGATTTACTCTAATAACTAGTAACATGTGAACTCTAATAGATAAACACACCATATAAAAAAATTAATAAACATTTTAATTTTTATAAAACAACACATTGTTCGGATTCATGATGAAAGTTATGGCATAAGTTTGATGCCGGTAGCATGCAACCATCCCTTTTTCTGGCCTAGGGGACTTGTGATGAGAGCACAAAACTCCCATAGGTGCAATGTAATGTTATATAGGTTGATTACAATCAAGGGTGGTCTAATAGTTTATTACATTGGTTGATTACATTCAAAGAGTGAGTTGGTACAAGTTGAACGCTCTAAAAGGGCAAAGGAGAAGGCCCAAAAGAACATAGATGGAGGTAATAAGAAAATATTTGATGATATATGGTCTAACCCTTCTTTAGAGTCATGTATAGTTTGTGAAGTAACACTCTTAACTAAAGTTTCTTCATGTCAGTTGGCTGATGACATATATTACTAGCATGGACAATTTCATTAATTCGGATGTTATAACCGAAGATTCTTTAATTCTTTATTATAATTTATATCACTTCTTCAGGAAACATACTCTCTTTTTTTCAAACCCACTATAACACCCTGTACTTTTCCGTACTGGAGTGTTATTATATAAACTAACTAGTTGGATGCAAACCTAACTTAGTGAACATTCATGTGCATCCTAGTTTAAATCTAACCGTTAAAGGTGATCCCTATCCACATATCAAACCACCTAGTGGTCAAATAATATATGCTAAGTATATTATCTTATCTATTTATTATATTATAAATTTTACACAAACATGGATCAAAAGATTATAGATGTATCTTGATAAATTACTTATCATATAGAAGTATATGAAAATATATTATAATAAGAGTAATATATATATTTAATGTACTTAAAATATTATGAAAATAATATTATATTGACTAAACATAATTTCACAATATATAATTGAATTATAAATATTAATGTAGTATTGAATATTTTTATAAAAATGTATACCAAAAATTATTAGATATTTGAATAAAATTTTATATTATTTAATGATGTGATTTTAAATAAGATATTGTACAATATGCAATTCATATATATGTATAATATGAGACTGTATATTATGAATTATATATTAAAAATAGGATAACAATGGCATCCATATAGTACTATGTTAATATTAAAATTATATGAATATATGTGTATGAGATTTTAATTATTTTAATTATAAGTAATATACAACCGTAAGGAAATCTATATTAATATTCGTATTGGTTGGTAATATATGATGGAAGTTTTACAAATGGCCTATTAGGACTTTTTAGCCGTTGACGTTCAGCTTCGGAATCATCTGACCAGTAGCTTAACAGGAAACCACCCTTAGGACTGCAGATCAAGTGGCGGGCCCCACCTGGACCTTGGATTTTCCCCGTCTTCTGTAAAGGGCTATGGCAGGGCCCAATAAATAGAATGGACGGTGTGGATTTATGACAAACATCATGGTGGACCCCACTTAGGGGAGTGCGTGAGCAAGCTGGTGCACACCCGCTATGCACCAGACATGCCAGCCCGGCCGACCCGCGCTGACCCGCGCTTTCTTAAAACAGAGGGGTATTCCTCTCTTACCGTTTCTGTCAGTGGACGGACAGATGTCCGTTTCTCTGATCGGTGGCCCACCATCTTGCCCCTTTGGAACGATCCGAGCCGTCTATCTGATCAAGGAAGCGGATCTGACCATAATCTAGCTGATTTCACGTGATGGAAAGAACACACGTGTGCACGAACCCCCAGCCAAAGCCGGCGTGCGTGCAGTATCTCCTCGAAATGGAAAGTTTCCATTCCTCCTCCTGTTTGCCTCGCTGGCAAGCTGTACACTTGCAGCCTTTACCGTTGGATGTGGAGCATCTCAGCTGTCCGTTCTAGCTGAGCAGTTTAGGGCTCCCTCAGCAAAGAAAACCACAACAGTTTCGGATTCACCCACCGTATTTGGAGACGGTTTCAGCCAGGCCGATCCGGACCGTTTGTTGTCAATGCTACAGTTCTAGCACGTTAGGGTAAAGGAATAAAAGAGCGTGAAGATCTAGCAACAGTAGCCTCTCCTATCCTTGCGGCCATGCTCGAGTCGGCAGCCATCTTCAGCTGCCGAACCCACCAGTCTGTCCTCCACGAAGCTTCAATGAAGTTCAAGCTTTCAGGGGACCAAAAAAACCATCCCTAGGGTCTGGATTGGAGGGAGAAGTTGTCGTTTACAATCTGCCATTGGAGCTAAGGTCCTTCTTCTCCGTTCGAACCGCATCGAGCCGACTCGAGTCGAGGCCGTAGTCCCTCTGGTTCAGATGGATCTGACCTGCGTCCAGGGATTTTAAAAGGGCAGAGAAAGGAGAAGAAAGAAGAGAGTAAGAGGGAGCGGATTCTGCAGTGTGCAGCTCTAGCTCAACTCGAACCGAGTTGAGGCTGGACCGAGTCAGGTGGCTCTTGGCGTCTGTTGGAGCTGTTGAAGGAGGGTCTGCTGCATGGCTTTTAGTTCTACCGTGACTAGCAGATCGGTCCAGACAGTGGAACTCAAGCACTATCCGTCAGGTAGCTATCCCAACCGAGTTCTGACCAGCTGAGTCAACTCAGTTCATCGATTCTCCCTTCTGTTCAGGTCATTTTTAGGAAAGCTGGATCCTCTGATTTCAAACACCATGGCCCACTTTCCCCTTGCTGTAATAGTGGTCGGTCCATCTCACCGAACAATTCATAGCCAAGTGGTAAAGAATGGTGAACGACTCGAAACGAGTTGCCTCGCTGCGTGTTGAGTGAGCTGGGTTGGGTTTACTACTGGAGCCCTGAGTCCATGATGTGGCTGGGCGTGCAATGTGCAAACAGTAGTGGGAAACAAAGGAAAATGTGAAGAAGAAGAAAGGAGAAAGAGGAAGAGAGGAGAGAGTGTCGTTGGGTGTTGCACCACTAGACTCGCTGGGTTGACTCAGCAACTCACTGACTTGGCTGAGCTTAGGCCATGTTGTACCAGCTAGTGGGCTGTTGGGTTGGGTCAAATCGGGCCCAGGCCAGGCCCAGTTCGGGCTTTGGTTGAGGGTGATTCCAGGCCCAAATCTAGACCATTTGTTGGGATGAAACGAAGTGGGCCTGGTCATTCTAATGCGGGCCCAATTGACCTTGTTCATGGGCCCTTACAAATCCCCCTTTCAACTTTGATAGTTTAAATAGATTAAGGCCCTAGGAATTTATTGAGATGGATTGGTTAGCCATGAATAGATGCTTTGTACCCAATCTAGTTATTGCAAACAAAATTTTAATAGTAGTATTTCATTTAAACCCTCTTAAATATCATCCTTAATGTTAGATCATAACTAGATTCATTAAATGATAACTATTACTATTATCATTAGGAAATACCATCATTAGTAAAGATTTTATTATTATTACTTATATTATTTAAGAGGGTATTAGTCATTATAAGAGGATTAGATAAGGTCGGTATATTTTTTTTGAAAAAAAAATGAACTTGGGAACCATCATTATTAGTATTGATGGATTAATGATAGCTCTTATGAGTATTATTTGATCCGTCGTATAATAATAATAAGAAAATTGATATTTATAATACTTTAGGATTCAAATCCTAAGACCTAAGTGTAAGACTAAACCCTAGGGTGAAAACCCTGATTCTACATTAAAATCCCAAAAGATAACCCTAGGCGATGATCTTAAACCCTAGGTAGTGATTGGAACTTGGACCTAATTATACAAGTTTATGATTTGTGGTAGGAAACAATTTTAAGGGTGCAAGCACTTAGCGACACTAGAAGGCGATTCAAAGTATAAGGTGATAATTCTTCCCCTTGAGCTTTCCATCTTCTCATTAGTCTAAGTTATAGTTTTTATTTTAATTTATAAATGATATCTCCATTCTATAAGCACATGTGTTAATTGTTGAAATTGAATTGCTATATTACATGCTTAATGTTCATCCTGTATATTTGTTCATGCTTGCGAATTATTTGTGGATTACTTATGGACTTTAAATTGGTACATTAGTGGGGAACCCTCACCTATAAATGTACACTCATACTTGGGATGTAACCCGACTGGTTGTGATTGAAATGGACCTTCGGCTTAGAGGTTATTGAAGGGTGGTTTAAATTGACCATTGATGTGGGTCTACCATCCAAGGTTGTTGTGTCCAATGGTTTTCAAGGATGGTCTTTTATCGCATGATTTTGATACTTGCCCTATGTGGCCTATTTTAGTACTCGCCCTATGCGGCTTGCTTTACTATCGCCCTATGTGGTTTTATTCTAATATTTTTCCTATATGAGTTCGATGTTTTATACCGTGCAACCATGCAATGGTAAACTCTATATACTGTAATATAATTGGCCACTAATCGGCAAGTTTTCATTAAACATCCTAAGATGGTAGTCTCATGAGCCGGAGATCGTGATATAAGACCTATGCCCGAGCTGTTAGCCTCCGGTGGGCTCTAAGCTCCCCATAGTGACCTTTGAGCTTATTAAAATGGCTGGTTGTAATTGGATTAATAACGGATTAGCTAATCATGCATACATAGCACAGACCAGCATCTATTGCTATCGTACGTGATGTACGTATTGTTCCGACTGGATGATGTTTCCCAGGTTCGATGATTCTAACTGGATGATGTTTCCCAGGTTCGATGATTGCATGGGTGATGGCCCACTGTCCGCACGGATGAGGATCTCCGGGGCGATGATTGCATTCACGCATCCATGCATCTAATAAGACCTGCATCATGTATTATTTTGTATGCTTTGTTTTATAACTATGCTTACTTAATGCGGAAATGTGTAATCTTGAGGGGAGTTCACACTGAGTTGGCCACTCATCGATCAAATAAATATAACCGTACAGATAGCACAGGTAGCTTAAGTGATTTTCAGATTCAGGCTGATGAGGAGCCGGGTTCAAGTGCTAGAGTTGCATGATTGTATCTACCTTGAGAAGCTAAGGGGTCTTGCGGCTCAAATTTATGTGCATTCTACTATTTCTCATGTATTGTATCATATAATTCTTGTATTTGTTAATTTTGGAGACATTGGTTTGTATAAGTCATTATGGGCAACCATTTGTATATTGTAAATGAAATTTGAAATTCCCCTTTATGTTTACTTGTCCATTCTATGCTCATCTGCTTACTCTGACTCTGATAAAAGAAAAATATAAACTCGACTTTGACCATCCTTTAAGGTTAACATGTAACGCCCTGAAATTCGGGGGTCGAGCATAACTCAGCTCCCGAGTTCCAAAACATCACTTATGCAACATAATTAATGAATGATGTATGTTGACTGTATTAGCACATAAACATGGGATAGATTAAGCCAAAACACAGATATGATTCAGGGATAAGTGAATAAAGCAAGCGGAAGACTTATAGTAAAATATGTGTACAAGTGTAAGTCCCTGAATTACATATACAACCAGATCATGTAAAAGTGTTATTTATCAAAATTATAAGTACAAGTTGCATCATTTCAGCAAAATATCCAAATGTTGATGCCTCACACACTCACACTATCGTGGAATTTCACCACCTATGGGTCCTCGAACCCGCCCGTAAACGTGAGTGAGTGATCCGGAACAATGTTGAAATCAAACAAGAATCTTAGAGTCTACCACGCGTACACCCTCGCATCTTACGTTACGCATGACATCGCCTCAAAGTGCGCCACATCTACAAAGCACATGCAAATGCGGTGCATGGATATGATTACCAAGTTGTTAATAGTCCTTTCATACAGCAGGATTGGGAAGCTAAACCTTCCTCATATCACCATCCAAACAGTGATCCATACTAGGGTCGTCAATCCTAGACATCTCATACGGTCATATAGTTGAGGTCGTAGCAAAGGGCTCGTCACCAATCAATGCACGCCTTTCATGCCCTTACTACCACAGATCGGCTCGTCACCTCCTTGCGGTATCCAGGTATGCTCGAGGTCACTACAAAGGGCTCGTCACCAATCAATGTAGGCCGACAAAGACGAATATAGTGTCCCATACAACCATCAGCCCACGAGTTTAGTTGCTCACCGGTACTACGGGAGGCTCGTCACCCCCGTGTAGGCCGACAGTTCAGCGGATCAGGTACAATGGTTATTAGGATTTCACTTTGGTAAGTTCGGTACCCTAGATTCAACATACATGGTTAACATACACGGACAATCGGGTTAGTTGACGAACTCGACTAGCACGAGCGCACGTTGAATTGAACGACATAGAGTGCGCAAACACTCGGCGACTTTAATACGACTCGGGTTCGTCTAATGCGTCTCACGTGGCGAAAGCAATCTCAACCACGACCATAGGGTCAATTACCGATTTCTGGACTAAGGCATAGTCCCAAACATCCTACACTACTACATATATTCATATGGAATGTAAAACAGTAATGGAACAACCACTCAAATCATGGTGCATACACATCTGAAGAATATCAACTTAACATAAATGTAAGCATAGGAATGCTTGAATTTAAATAACTTGGAATGTAAATGCATAAGGAAATCATGCGCATCCATAGGAGTATTGAGAATCACTTCTCAACGCCCACATTTAGTGTAATCAGTTAAGATCATTCATGCATTTCTACAAACACTTAGCATTCATGGAACAACATACATGACGTATGTTGAAACACATGCACTTAGACATTTCCTTTTCCCAAGGAGTTGTCATACATGCATCTAGCATACATACATGACCAATAATCATGGCAAACACAAGTGCGTATTTTATACGTATACGGTACTTTATAAATACACTTAGAATACACAAATCTCAATATAGCACATGCATATCGAAAGCGTTTAACATATGACATGTGAAATCTCATCCATAACAAGAATAAATCACTAATCGGGATTGAAAGCCTTGAAAACCATAACCTATACACTTAAATATTCCTTAGGGGATTGCCTTATATAACAAATTGAAGATGGTCTTTGGCATTACCAACCATCACCTCTCTTCTCCAATTCTTCAAAATATAATGGGGAGGAAGTAGTTGCACAATCCATCTAAGAAGGTGCTACTCCTGCTTCATATCATGCTTTGTGCTTGCATTCCGACTCCCTAGTTATTTCATATTGTTAACATTCAGGTCCTACCCCGCTCTCACACTTGAATTTATTATTGTTTCGCTTCATGCTTTGTGCAATTATAGGAGCACCTTAATATTATAGTAATCTAGCACTTTCAATGCATCTGCGCTTTTACTTATGCAACTACATATGCCATTTTTATAGCACATACATGGTGTATGCGGTTTTATGACTATTGGTGATTATGCAATCGCATAATTGCCTTATATTCAAACCGAAGATGGCCTTTGGCATTACTAACCATCACCTCTCTTCTCTAATTCTTCAAAATATAATGGGGTGGGAGTAGTTGCACAATCCATCTAAGAAGGTGCTACTCCTGCTTCATATCATGCTTTGTGCTTGCATTCCGACTCCCTAGTTATTTCATATTGTTAACATTCAGGTCCTACCCCGCTCTCACACTTGAATTTATTATTGTTTCGCTTCATGCTTTGTGCAATTATAGGAGCACCTTAATATTATAGTAATCTAGCACTTTCAATGCATCTGCGCTTTTACTTATGCAACTACATATGCCATTTTTATAGCACATACATGGTGTATGCGGTTTTATGACTATTGGTGATTATGCAATCGCATATAGAAATATGTGATCACACACACCATAATTATGCGATTATGCTATCGCATTCTAAGTCCCCCACACACACACACACACACACATTTTTGTGGATATGCATTCATTTGAATAGTTGTTAGTTGATTTGTTATAGTCTAATAGCCTAATAGATGTAATAAATATAACAAAATTTTAATGAATTTGGTAAAAACTACAAACAAAAAAAAAACAAAAAAAAAATCTCTACACAGTGTTTTTACATTTTTTAAAATACCTTTTTATAAAAAAAAAAAATTCAAAAAAATATTTTTTGTGCTATGTGATTGTGCAATTACATATGCACATTCCAGTTGGGTCGCATATGCCATTTGACAACAATGATATGCACTTGATTTTTGTTATTATAAATAACTTTAAGCTCAAACATTGTGCTAAGCTCACCACATCTTTGTATAGCACAACCAAGAACTTTTTGTACTCATTTTAAAACATTTAAAATACTTAGGAGGTGTATGCCTTTGCTTCTTCCATCAATATTTTCATGTCAACAAATAATATCATGGTGTTTTGCCTCACTTTGGAATTAGCTTGTGATTCTTGGTATCAATGATGAGTTACTACCCTTTAGTAATGTGTGAAGAAATGCAAGAGGTTATATTTGGGGCTTAAGTATTTTTTAACACATTATTCATCCTCTTACTTCATTATATGCTTTTCACGTCAGCATAAAATATATTTTTGGCATATACAAAAGCACAATTTTCTCTTTCTTTAAACAATTTTTGTAGCCATTTATTTTACATTAGATTGTAATTCTCAGTTATAATTTTCTATGCGATTAGAAACTCCTCATTCATCTATACTATATATAATGTCAGTAGAGGGGGAAAATTTTACCTCCGCAATTAGTTTTCCTTAGGAGCTGGACATTGAATATGTAAAGAACATGAAAAGAAATTTCAAACAGCTAGGGGTATTTTCAGAACTTGAAATTGTAACTGATTTCCAACACACAATTAGGATTTTACAAGGTGTACCATTGTGGTGACAATGCCTACCATTACCGATACAGTTCCGAGCCATATCGGCCGTTATGGCCCTAAAACAGTCGATACGCCCCCTGTAATGGTCAGAATTTTTATTTTATTTTTTTAGTTCTTAAAAAATCCATTAAATCCAAAAAATTCTAAATATTCCAAATATGCATTCATTTATAATTTTGAATGTGTTTATGTTGGTGTAACGGTCAACTCTTTAGTGAGAAAGCTATATCAAATTGTTTAATGAACTTATGAACCTGACAGCCTGGAATTGACTAGGATTAGTCTCACCTCAAAAAGAGGTGGGGACACCCTGTGTCTTCAAAAAAACAAAAAAGACAGCCTGGACGTGATTGCAAAACTCATAGATTTAATTTTCTAACTATCTAATACCAATGATAGATATATTAGAATGAATTTAATATCAAAATATCTCACATGTATAAGTGTTTGCTATTATTTTTTATAATTTACTCTATAACTCTACATTACATACCTATCCTTGAGGAGTTTAAGGTGATGACTTGCACAAATTACAATGTTTACTTTATTCTATTTAAAGTCTTGGACATTTTAGAGATTTCTCCTTTCTTGTAATTCCCATCATGTCATCTTTAAGATATAAAAAGAAAGAAATAAATAAATAGTAGTGTTTAATTTACTCCCCTGCAACTTGATTAAGGATTACTTGATTAGTTGTTAGGGAAGTTATTTTAAGAACAAGTTCTGCAATGTCAAGTGCGTGCTTGGTGAATGTGTGGGTAATGGGTATCGAAATATTTACCTTAAATGTAATGTTTATATATATATATATATATATATATATATATACTTACCTTAATAAAACTCTCGAGTGTCCACTAAAATGAAAATCTGTTTTGTTATGGTTGCTCGACCTCCACGTCCCCATCATCATCAGGCTGCAGTTGTAGAGTAGGTGCTGCATATCCATAATATCCCGTGCAAGACGGAAAGATCAGATCAATAAAACCAAAGGACGACTGATCCTGACAAAGCAACGACTCCGACCCCAAGTAAGGATATCCACCAGTGCCCGTTGAATAGTCGTACTGGTGCCCGGACTTAAGCTGATGTGAATAACTTAGATTTGGATCTGGATCTGGATATCTGTATTCATATGGAACATGTGATCAAGAAGGCTACTCTAACATGAATGTGATAGAATAGGCTCCGTATAATTCCATTGGCAGTAAGAATATCTATAATGCCCGAGATCATAAGCCCATTGATGTTTCGGACCTCCTGGTGGTGCACCATTGGAGCTAACCTCCTCCCGTTGTCCGTATCATGACTTAATAGATTCGTAAGTCTGACCTTGCGTACCCCGTCGATGCTCATTGGCCTCGCGATCTATAGATGGTCGTATGCTGGTGTGCCGAGCAACAC
The DNA here is from genome assembly GCF_029962835.1 of Magnolia sinica. NCBI lineage: Eukaryota > Viridiplantae > Streptophyta > Magnoliopsida > Magnoliales > Magnoliaceae > Magnolia > Magnolia sinica. The sequence continues at coordinate 42,339,594 of NC_080589.1, forward strand.
CAGAAATTTTCTATTAATTAGACGTATGATGGTCCATTTTATAACGTAATACTCGGATTCTCAATGAGGAGCGACTATCCTCAGGTTTTGAGAACCAGGGTGTTTACACTTCTCCAGCTTCGCGTAAAGCTGGTATGCGCGAAGGGTCTGCAAGGTAATCTCCAGATGCTGCTCATGCTCCTCATGAGTCCTCGAATATATCAGAATGTCGTCGATGAACACCATAACAAACTGGTCGAGATACAGACGAAAGACCTCGTTCATCAACTGCATGAATACTGCGGGCGCATTAGTCAGTCCGAAGGACATGACTTGAAACTCAAAATGACCACAACGCATTCTGAAAGCTGTCTTCGGGATATCCTCTCTTGAACCTGAACCTGATGATAACCGGACTACAAGTCTATCTTTGAAAAGAACTGCGCCTCCTGCAGCTGATCAAACAAATCATCGATCCTCGAGAGCGGGTACTTGTTCTTGATCGTGACCTTATTAAGCTCGCGGTAGTCTACGCAAAGCCTCAACAAGTCATCCTTCTTCTTCACGAAGAGTACCAGTGCTCCCCACGGTGAACTGCTCTGACGGATAAAGCCTAACTCATGTAACTCATCTAACTGCTTCTACAGTTCCCGCAACTCCAACAGTGCCATAGGATACGGGGCCTTCGAAATAGGCGTAGTACCGGACACGAGATCAATCTGAAACTCGATGTGCCGATGAGGTGGTAACCCGAAATCTCCTAGAACACATCGAGAAAACCACAAACGACTGGCAGTTGGTCGATACTCAAAGCAACTGAATCCTCAATGGCACACGACAACAAGCAAGAAAGCTGCTCTCTTCTGGGCTTGGCAACAAACTAGAACTCTGGCATACCGGGTATACAGAACGTGATTGTCCTCGCGGAGCATCCAATATGGTGTGGTACTCGACGAGCCAATCTATGCTTAGGATGACATCAAACTCAGACATCAGCAATACGAACAGATCAGTAGGCAAAAAGATATCCCCAATTAGAACGGGGCAAGACGAACAAAATCGGTCTATCACTGCAGTCTTCCCCAGAGGCATCGACACCGACAAACCCTCACGAGCAGACTCCATCGGCAAACAGGTTAATTGGCAGAAATCATCAGCCACAAAGGAATGCGATGCACCAGAATCAAACAATACATGTGCAATGCATGCAGAAACAGGGAGAGTATCCTCGACGACCCCTCCTAATGACTGAGGGTCCTGCTAGGTGGCATAAAATCTGGCCTGTGCCTGCTGGGGAGGTGCGTGTCCCCTCTGAGGTCTCTACTGCTACTGCTGCCGCTGTGGTGGCCTAATCTGTTGCCTCTGTTGCTACGGGGGAGGTCCAAAAGGCTAGTGTTGTGGTCGCTGCTGTTGTTGTGGGGGTTACCACGGAGGCTGATACGATGCCCTCGGCTACTGCTGCTGTGGATGGGGACACTCGTGCCTACGATGTCCTATCCTACCGCATCCAAAGCAAGTACCTGGGAATGGTCCTGAAGGTGGTGCTGGGGGTGCTACTGTTGCTCGGAATGTTGGGTGGGTCATGCGTCGCTGCTGTGGACGATGCTGCTGCTGATGGGAGCTACCGGAGGGCACTTTCCTCTTCTAGTCTCCTCTCTGGTCACGGGCCCTCTGCAAACTGGCCCAATCTGCCTCGAGACCTGGGCCCTCTGCACAATCTGCTCAAACATCGGAAGCATGTGTCCGACCATACGGCTCCTGAGGGCAGGATGCAAGCCGTTCTCAAAACGGTGGGCCTTCAGCCCCTCAGCATCGATAAGATACGTAGCGAACCTCGATAGCTCGACGAAATGCGCCTCATACTGCGACACGGACATGTCTCCCTAGACCAAGGTCTCAAACTCTAATGCGCGCTTCTGTCGAACGTGCTCAGGAAAGAACTTCCGGTCGAACCAGTCTACAAAGTCCTCCCAGGTCCACTCGAAATCAGCCGATGCCGCTCGGGTGACTGATGCCCACCAGTGCTGAGCCTCGCCCTGGAGAAGAAATACGGCTAACGGGACCTGCTGCTGGGTCATACATCTCATAGTGTCAAAAATTTTCTCCAACTCGAAGCGCCATATCTCTGCTTCAATAGGGTCTAGCATGCCCTGGAAGCGCGGGGGATCGTGACGTCAGAAGTATCTGAGAAGAGCGTTCACGCAGTCCTACTCTACGTAGGATGGCGTAACAACGAGCCGTCCGCCCTACCCCTGAAGGATAGAGATCATCGTCTGCAACATCTGCTGAAGCTGCTCTATAGTCACGGGTGCTGTCGGGGCTGCGACAAGCTCACACGGGGGAGCGGGAGTGGCTCGGGTCGCTCTCCTAGGCGGCATGTCCTATAGGAAGGAACAAGGGCCTCTCAGCCTTGAGAATTCTCGAAGGCATAAACATTAAGGGTCTATGTCGGAAAATTGCTAAGTTATTCGGACTTGGGACCTATTTATTCTAAGTTCATAGTAAATATGTGATGTGAGCCTTAGGTATTCCTAAGTTATGCTTCGATACCAATTTCTGTCACGTACCAAACTCGGAAAACGGGCTCACAAAATTTTCAATCGCCGAATCTGGCACCGACAGCCTCCGTAGTGGCCCATTCTCGACTCCTGGCACTCATATGCCAGATTCCAATCCTGGGATCCTATAAGGAGGATTTTCAGTATGAATTTTTTGTAATGGAGCATAATCACAAGCATAACCAAGTTACAAAACAACATCACCACATATCCACTATATCAAAAACTTTAAGTACAATGCGGAAAGGGAAATATAAGGTGATCAAAAGGCTCCAAAATAATCTGATGCGCACTCCTGCCTTAGCGCTGCTGCGATCCAATGTCACCTGCATGTAGCGGTCGTGCATAAGCTTACAAAAGCTTAGAGGGTGGTGGAAGTGTGTGCACAAGACAAGTGCCAAGTATGCAGTATCAGAGTAATGTGGAAATATGCTGGTAAGTCCATGAATACTATCAGCCGCACCCAGGGCTATGCGTGCAAGACATGAAAGCTATCGGCCATTCCAAGGCCATGCAATGCATGGCCTACGTAGCCAAATGTCATATGCGAGATGCAATACAAGCATGTCAGTCCTCATCAAGTACATATACCAGTACAGTTCCCCTCTGGGATATCACCGGGGTCTAGTACACTCCACACTGACTGCCGTCTCCCTAGCCACACAACTCGGCAAGTGGAAGAGACCACACTATCCGCCTGACCAGTAGTCTTCCAATACCTACCGAGCTCGTCGATAGCGGACTCATTTGTGAGCTGGTCAAACTCAGCCTAGCTTACAACCCCCTCACTCTGGCGGATAAGGCCACACCCCCTTCAACCGACCACGACACAGTGAGAGATGCGGCCTACTGGTATTAGACACTCTTGCTCTCATGTATCCACTCGGTTTAGACGTTAGAGCATCTACTGGTACCAAAAAGGTTCTGAAATTTTCACCCAAGGACATCCTACGTGCCCACAGTGTTAGAGCCAATATTTTCGATATCCAATCCGGCTATCCACAATGTGCCTGTGGAGGCCACGGCCCTGATGTCACTAGGGCATATAATGATCATGTCACACATATGCGAGATGCATGAGTCACACCGTCCAGTCATGCAGCAAACCTACACGTACCACGCGATCATGTGGGTAACTCCTATCAGTGAGTCCCATAAATAATCTGCCCAATGACATATGCTATGATCAGTCACTACTCATATCAAGTATATATATGATGCAGCATGTTATATAGTGATGAACTATCCTTCCAACGAGGATGCGCCTAGATGGCCTACACACAACAAGTATGGGCCTATCAATGGGCCCTAGGGAGAGTTGCAATGCAGACATTTAACCAACATTATTCTTACAATGTGGACGTTAAACGATCATTGCTCCCAAGGCATGGCCCGTCATAAACATCATTACACAAACCATGGTGGAATCACACATTGCAATGGACCTTATATACATCCCATTGGGCCTCAACCCATGGACCTCAGATACATTAAATGGGCTGCATCACATGGGCCTCATACACATCAAGGTGGGCCTCAACAACGGGCCACAAATACAACAAGTTGGACCTCATATAAGGGCCTCATATATCACATCGGGCCGAATCAATGGGCCAAGTCGAATGGGCTGAGTCGAATGGGACGAGTTGAATGGGCCAATTTAAATGGGCCAAGTCAAATTCATCTATTTTTAGAAATCAATATAGAGTATTATATAAAAAATGAATCATATCAAAAGACCAACTGGACCATATCATATCTAACCATGGTGATGATGATTACCACGGTTAAATTCCAGTGGGCCCCACCATAGGGTTTATTCCCCATCCAGCCTATTTATAAGGTCACAAAGACCCGAATTTAGAGGAAAAACAAATATCATATAGGTCCAAAATTGGTCACCCAAGGGATTTATAGGTGGACGTTCAAACCCACTGTTTTCTATAATGTGGTCCACCTGATCTTAGATCTATCTTATTTTTAGGCTCAAGCTATAAGATGAGCTTGCTGATAGGATGGACGATTTGGATGCTACACATCCCTCAGTGGGCCCCCATAGAGATGGACAGTCATAGATAAATCACATACCTTATGGTGGGGTCCACACATGTGGCCCACCAGATGGACGGACAGTTGGTTGGATGGATGGACGGATGCGCATACATCACGGTGGGGGCCTATGGCTGGGACCCACAGTCCCTGCCTCTCTCGCCTATGCAGCAGCAGGACACTGCTACAGCATCCTCTGGACGTGCAGCAGTAGCAGCTCTTGCTACATTGTTTATATATATATTTGATTTCATCTTCTGGTGGTTTTTCCTAGGTGGGGCTCGCATCAAGTGGATCCACTCCACCTATTAGATTCAATGGCTCAAGACAGTCCAAACGAGCCCAATATTCAGCATGTTTTGGCATGTAGAAACATCAAGGTGGGTCCTAACCATCTTTAACAGTCAATATCGTTGTTTTCTATGGTATGGCCCGCTTGATTATCGGATTAGCTTCATTTTTCGGCTCAACGCCTAAAATGAGTTGGGAGATGAGATGGACAGTGTGGATTAGATTTATACATCAAGGTGGGGCCTACATGAGCGACCCACCCAAAGTTTTGAATCAAGCTGATATTTTTTTCTTTACACAACAACGTCCAGACCTTACTGGACGGTCTGGACAGCAGACGTCCAGCAAGTTCTGGGCTAGCCCATCTGGCCATGTTAGGGTCCACCTATATTTGTATTTTCCCATCATCTGGACCCTTCAAACAAAAAGGGTAGCAAGGTGGGTTGGTCCCCATGTTTGGACAGCCATGTGGTCCGTTGGATGGACGGTCTAGATATCACATACACTCATCATGTGAGCTACAAAATAAAGGAAGGAGAGAGAGAGAGACATGTGATGGAGGGCTCCGCCACTATGAGCCCTCCCTTTCCATGCATTCAATCATACATTAAGTGAGTCCCAATACATGTGGGCCCACCAAATCAAAATCAATGGTGGAGATTCCTTCTCCATCAAAATGGAAGCTCTAGATGACCTCTTTCAAACTTAGAAAAGTAAATATCATGATGGGGTCCATGGAGAATGGCCCCATCATGGAATGATCATGTGAATCATTGTGGACCATCGGCCACATCTAGGGTCCAAAGTGAGATTCATACCATCAATCGGTAGGCCCCACTTGACCCATCATCAAAACATAAAATCTAGGCCTATAGAATACCCACCGTTCGATCTTCTTGGTCCAATGGAACACTGAACTCCTTGTGTCTCAGTTTGATGAAAGATGATGAGAATTGAAAGGCTATGATGGTGGACCTTGGGATAGGATGTAACGCCCTGAAATTCGGGGGTCTAGCATAACTCAGCTCCCGAGTTCCAAAACATCACTTATGCAACATATTTAGTGATGGATGTATGTTGTCTGTATTAGTGCATAAAACATGGAATAAAATAAGCCAAATAGCAAATATAATTCAGGGATAAGTGAAGAAAGCAAGCGGAAGACTTATAGAATCATATGTGTACATGTGCGAATCCCTGAAGTACATATACATACTAGGTCGTAATGTAAGTGTTGCTATCAAAATTACAAGTATCAAATTACATCATTTAATTCTCAAAAGAAATCCCAGCATCCCGCGCATCAGAACAAGGCTCACTAGAATCCATCTGAAAACTGCATAAAAGAGAAGTAGCCTCATCATCATCAATCTCCCGCTCTGCCTCAGAAGTCACCTCAACATCTGCAACATCAGTAACTAAGACAGAGTCTGGTGGGTGTTTAACACCGCCCCAGAATGTGGGAGTGAGTGATCAACTTAGTGGAACAATAAAGCACAGGTTAACATGTTATCAGTTCAATCAAGCAGTAATGATAAAGCAGAACAATTAAACAAGTCCTAAGTACTCTTGTTAATGCAAGGATGTATGCAGAATGATGCGTGCCCTCACGCGTACACCCTCAGCGTCTTCATCTTACGTTACGCATGACATCGCCTCAAAGTGCGCCACGTCTACAAAGCACATGCAAATGCGATGCATGAACATGATTACCAAGTTATTATTAGTCCTTTTCATACAGCAGTATTGGGAAGCTAAGATACCTTCCTCATATCACCATCCAAACAGTGATCCATTCTAGGGTCATCAGTCCTAGACATCTCATACGATCATATGGTTGTAGGTCGTAGCAAAGGGCTCGTCACCAATCAATGCACGCCTATCATACCTTTGTTACTACACTAAGGCTCGTCACCTCAATGCGATATTCAGGCATGCTTGAGGTCACTACAAAGGGCTTGTCACCAATCAATGTAGGCCGACAGCATGAATATAGTGTCCCATACCACCATAATCGGCTCACGAGTTTGGTTACTCACTGGTCACTACGGGGAAGCTCGCCACCTCAGCGTAGGCCGACAGCTCGACCACGGTGTCCCATACCACCATGTCCGGCTCATGAGTCTTAGCGGATCAAGGTACCATGGTTAATAGGAGTTCACTGGTAAGTTCGGTACCCTAGATTCAAACAGTAGTGTCCATACATGGTGAACATACATCAGATAATTGGGTTACTTGACGAACTCGACTAGCACGAGCGCACGTTGGGTTGAATGACATAGAGTGCGCAAACACTCCGCGTGGCCAAACCACTGCCGACAACTCTAATATGACTCGGGTTCGTCTAATCACGTCTTACGTGGTGAAAGTAGTCTCAGCCACGAACTTAAGGCCAATTACTGATTTCCTGGACTAATGCATAGTCCCACACACATTCCTCTACAACAGATATTCATATCTACAATTTAGAATAGTAATGGAACAACAACTCAAATCATGTAGTACATGAGCATTTAAAGAATATCAACTTAACATGGATCCTCACAAACGTAATACTTGAAATTAAACAACAAGAAATGTAACTTGCATGAAGGAAATCATGCACACTAGTAGGAGAGTTGAGAATCGCTTCTCAACGCCCATACTAGGTTGATATATCACACTTTAGATCATTCAGACATTTTCACAAACACTTAGAATACATAATACAACATACATGACGTATGTTGAAAAACACGCATTTGGACAATTCCTTTTGCCAAGGAGTTGTCACACATACAATTAACATAAGTACATGACAATTAATCATGGTAAACACAGGTTCATATTTTATACGCATACAGTACTTTATACATACACATAGAATACACAAATCTCAATATAACATATGCATATCAGGAACGCAAAATAAGCATAACATTTGACATGTGAAATCTCATCCATAACAAGAATAAACCATTCACTAGCATTGAAAGCCTTAAAAACCATAACCTATACACTTAAAGTCTGCACCTTAAGCCAGAAAAGAACACCGAACTGATTTCAGACGATATGTCTTCGTCAACGGCGACAGGATAACCTAAATCAAGAATAGAAATGAGCTACAACAACACAAAGACTATTCTAAGCTCTAACACAGATTAGGGTTAGGTTAACTTACCCAAAGATGAACTCAGAATCGCCGGAATAACGATTCAAAAGTGAAGGTTCAAGGATAAAGAAGAACAGGAAAGAATCTAAGATGATTCACCAACTTCTCTCTCACTTTCTCTCTCTTTTCCTTTCTCTTTCTTAGCTAGGGTTAGGAAATTCGTATGGAAAAGAGAGCTAGGGTTTTAAGGTCTATAAATAGGCCTAACATTGATGAAAATAACCCCAGGGTCAAGGTATACTTAGGGTATAACAAAAACCGACCTCTCACGATCCAACGAAGCACTTCCGGTGGGCCTATTAACACGAAAGGTCGGACTTAAGCTCACTGACTATGGATCTAGGTCAAGCTGAGTTTTCGTACCGAACGGATCATCAGATCAGCCGTGGCGGACCACACTCAATTCAACGGTCACCGAATCTCGATCAGGTCCACAAGCACAAGAACATGCCTGGGCCACCTTCCCTGATCAGAGGATGAAATTGGGTCAGAATCCAACGATCAGATTGCTTAAAATTGTCGCGCAAGCGACACGACTCAGATTTCATAAAAGCTTATTAAATTTTCAACCGTTCTCACACTCTTCACTCCAGACTCAATCAAATTGACCCAGAACATCACATGGACTTGATTTTTGAGGTGATGGTCAAGCCCTACATGGTGACCGCAACAGCCTAAGATCATCACTATCGAACTTTCGACGCGCGGTCCAGGTCTGATTCAGAACTTCCAAAAATTTCCAAGAGCAATTGGCTATAGCGATGGATCCCAGATTTTAGAGTAACATAGCGCTAACAAATCTATAGGTTTTGAGTCATGCAGATCCAATTTAAAGTGATTGATGCAAATTTCACAAGCAATCGAGTATAGCGCTAATTACCCCAAAAAGCTACTAAGGAAAGATTAACACAAAATTTTCAGGGTCATTACATAGGAAGTGGGCCACACACAACACACTTTTCTCTCTTGGAAGTGCTTGGACGTGCACCTCTTTGGTTGCTTGAAAAATGTGAAGAGAGAGAGAGAGAGAGAGAGAGAAAGGGTGGTTGTAAGAGAGAGGTGATGGTTGTGAGTGATGGATGTGAGTGATAGAAGTACTTGACTTGAGAGTTGACTTAGGGTAGGTTGCTTGTCTTGGGGAGAAAGAAAGCATGGGTTGTGTACTTTGATTGATTAATTGATTGATTGATTGATGGGATGGGTTGTAAAGATTCTCTTGAGTTCACAAATGTGCGATGTTTCTTCAAGATAAACGCAGGCCCACATCTCCTAGCCAGGGTATCGAATCGGTGTGCAAGATGCAGCATTGGAACAGCGGCGTCGGTGCGGTCGTAATAGTACAAGTCTCAAATTGAGCCGACTCAAATCTACGAGATACGACTTAGGGTCGCGTGCAAACGTTGATCATAGGTCGCGGGTTGGCAGAATTCGACAGGAAGGATCGCGGGAGTCTACGAAACGGTACGAAGTAGGATACGGGCCTTACAGCATGAAGGCAAGTTTATCCAACGTCCTAGTTTACAAGTTTGCATTCTATTCCTATTCTTTATATGAATAAGTGCAAAACAACTCCGGTTCCTTTTACTGCTAGAGAAAGATGTTGTCTGGCTCAAAACTCTTACACCAAGTTTTTGGAGAGCCTTCACACTCTCTCCAAAATTCATCCACCATTCGGCAGGTGACAACCTAGATACTGCATGTTGTGTAAGAGCATATCCAAAGCTACCCTGGCAATTTTTACATGTATCTAATTCATTCAATACCTTTATATGCATATCTAAGTCAGGATTTAATCTCTTTATCGCATTATTTAGCCCGACAGGAACCTCATCATCTACAACAAATGATTGAGCATATTTGTATCAAGGATTTATATAGTAACTTGCTGCATGAAGTTTGTGATGGAGCTGTCTTATCTATCTCTTATCGATCATCCCCTAGGAGACCTCCCAGTTTGTACAATTACGTTGAATTGTCAGCTTCGCCTTATCCATGGCATCATAGAGGAAGCCCATGGTAGGTGCTTCATCGGTTTCAACGCGACAGAGTACCCTTATTAGTGGCTCCATCACCTTTAGGATCTTTTAAACATTCTTATAATATTTGTTGCCCCCTATGGTTTTTACAACCTCAACTTGTGTCCGTGACGTCTTCTTCTCATGTTTTGTGTTGAGCCAATCTTGGGAAGCAAACATCTCACTCAACTCTCTCTTATGCTAGTACAAACTCTCTAGGGCTATAAAGTTAATTGCAAATCTAGTCGCTACAAACAACTCTCTTCCCTTCGTAAACATCATCATTATTACAACTACTTAATTATTATTGTAAATAAATGTCATCGCTTCTCTTGCCGTTTTGACCATTTCCTTAAACATTTTTCTTCTTCCTGATATCTTATAATATAAGATCAATACAGTGGGCAAAACATGGTGACCAAAATAGATGTAGTCTCTTTATCAACTTTTGTCTTGTAGCCTTATATGTTGCTTCATTATCTGTAACAATATGCACTACATTCTTCTCTCCAATCTCATCCACCATTTTATTCATTAAAGAGAAAATATAAGTAACATTTTTTTTTTGTTTCATCTAATGCATCAATTGACTTATGGTACACCATTCCTAAGTGGCAATACACCATAAAGTTAATTATAACCATCGCACATGATCATACATCCTCTGGCTTGCCATATGGGTTTAAAGGTAGCCACATATGCTTTCACATCCATATACTCTATATCTGTCCATTCCCCCCCTAATCTCCCTAATCATGTGAGCTTTAATTCCTTCACCTGCTTCTGTTGCTGCATCATGGAGAATTGGTTGCATTTGGGGTTATGTTGACATGTATAAATAACCTTGTAGTTATCCTACCTAGTTTCTCAATTGAAGTTTTACTCCACATTTGTTTAATCTTCTTTTGTTTGGTTGATTTTTTCCTAAATAAGATCATATCAATAAAGGGTCTCCTTAGTTCATCTGCTTCCACATCCACATGCACAGGGACATTACGTGCAGATGCCTCCTATTGACCACCAAACATTCGTCGTAATTCACTCAACCTACACCCACTTACATATGCAGTCACACTGCCAGCTGCACACCCCCTAGTATCACGTATAGATCCCTTGTCAAACATGTGTTAACATTCTTCTTCTTCACGAGCAAAGTGCATGGTCTCTCTTTTAGCTATAGTTATTTCCTGATTTGAATCTTTCTTAGAATCAATGATCTCTTCATCATGAATGCCCATATATTCCTGACTAAACACCCCCCGTCGGACCACTTCCAAAATCACATCTTTCTTTTTCTGCACAGCAGCTTGTTTCCCCTTCGACTTTTTCAAACTGGCTTGCATCAAAATCATTATCTCTTTTGGCACTTTGGTACATCCAACAACTTGACCCTTTTGATGTGCCAAATGTTGTTTGAGTCATGTAATTCCACCAGTTACTAATCTATCACAATAATTGCACTTCATTTGGTGCCTACCACTACTTACCTTCTAATAATGTTGATGTTGCTATCCAATATCCTCGCTTCCTTGTTGTGCAGACATTTTCTTAGCTAGATATGGCCTATGTAAAGAGTCTACTCGATTCTCTATGTCTAAATACAATTTTTATAAGAAAATGAATTAATTAAATCTCAAAACTTGTAAATAGATTAATGAAATAATGTTATAATTTCTTCTAAATCTAATCCATAAAAAGGAAATTAATTATATCAAGTCAGATTAGATAAGGCCCAATATATATATATATATATATATATATATATATATATATATATATATATATATATATATATATATATCACTAATTTGAAAATTAAAATAAAATATTGAATCAATAATGACAATATGACATTCAAGCACATCATGTCATCTTATATTAATACAAAATTCTTATTCAATCATCAAATAAGGAAAAAAAAAAAAAAAAGACATGCTTTTCTTAATTTTTAAAATTAGGCCAAAAATAGTCCGTAAATACAAAAAAATACCAAATCAATTGCGTAATCTGTAAAAAGAACATTTATATGTTCCACTATCATTAACACATCATATTCAACCATTAAAATAGAAAAAGGTTGAAATTTTTTTTTCCTAATTTTTAAAAACTGAAACTAGTTCGAAAACACAAAAAATTACCAAATCAATTACATAATCTGTAGAAAGAACATTTATATGGTCTACTACCACTAACACATCATATTCAACCGTTAAAACACAAAAAGATTGAATTTTTTCCCTATTTTTTAAAAATAGGCCAAAAATAGTCCATATGTATTTTTAAATATTTATAAAAAAAAAAAAAAAAAAAAAAAAAAAAAACCAAATCATTTGCATAATCTCCAAAAATAATATTTATATCTTCTACTATCATTAACACATCATATTCAACCATTAAAACAAAAAAAAAAAAAAAAAAAAAGATTGAAAAACATTTGATTTTTTCTAATATTTAAAAATAGGCCGAAATTAGTTCGTAAATACAAAAAATACAAAATCAATTGCATAATCTGTAAAAGAACATTTATATGTTTTACTCTCATTAACACACAATATTCAACCATTAAAACAGGAAAATATTGAAAAAATGATTTTTCCTTATTTTAAAAAATTGAACGAAAATAGTCTGAACGAAAGAAAGAAAATAAGTTGCATAATCTGTAAAATGCATATTCATATGTTCTAATTTGAATAATGCATCATATTTAATCATAACAATAGAGATTAGAATATATATATATATATATATATATATATATATATATATATATATATATATATATATATATATATATATATATATATATTTGAAGATTTTTCGAAAAAATGGTCCAAGGAGTTTAAATTCAACAAAATCAATGAAATAACTTGTTTTGATCCTCAAATTCAAGATAAGAGTGGGTAGAATTTGCAGTAAAATAGTTTAGGAAAGAATTTGGAAGAGAAAAGTACCTAGGAATGAGAAAAATCGCAACTTAATGATTAAAAAACAACTAGTCATTTACGATTGTTATGCCCCAGCCGTTACGGCCCCCATAACAACCTATCCAAGCCAAAAACTGGGGCGTTACCGTTTTGACCCCCGTGTCGTGTTACAGACTTGGCCATTACCGTTACATATCAGTCGTTACAGCCGATACGTAACCGGTTTAGTTCACCCTGCTTGAACTATATTCCTTTCCTCTACTTCAACTACTGAATTAAGAAGTTGAAACAAGTTGTCCACGTTCTTAGAAATGTTTGATGCATCAATGGACGTCGAAAAAACTTTATTACCGGGATTTTTTACCAAATATCTGGTAATAGGCCCATTTACTTTGTTGGTTCATCCATCGGATACTCTTCTAATTCGTTAATAATAATAATAATAATAATAATAATTAAAAAAAAAACGGATACTTTTCTTGTATATTTCCAGGCTTTTCTCAATCTCTTGAACTTCCATCTTTAGGTATTTATTTCTAACTTCATGGTAGCTTGGAAGCTTCAAACCTGTTCCAAAAGATGTTACTGCATCCATCATATAGCAAAAGAAAGAAAGAAAAAAAAAAAAGACGGGCTTTTAATAAAATTGAAAGGAAGATTGTTCGCATATAAAAATCTCGAGATTGCAAGACATACATTTTCCAATTTTGATGTAGGGTGGATTGCTGTCCTCCCCACCTTTCCTAACTACAAATGCCTCCACCCCGTTCTTCCTCTTCCCCCTCACTGATCTCTTGTATAATCATAACTCTTTCAATGTCATGCATGGCATCTTTCTTTTGTTACTTCTCTCATTCACTCCACCCAACAAGTAAAACTTCACCATTTGGTCACTTGGGTATATACAACAACGTTCTTCTTTCTTTCCGCTAGGTGATGTTTCATTTGAAAACCCCTCCCCAATATGCCTTTCCATAAAAACTGCATCATAAGAGAATGTTTGGAACAATATCCCAAGTGATACCATTAGCATGATCATCTTTCCCCTTTCCCTTCACCATCTTGAATATCAACCAAACCCTAAGACTCAAAAGTATGCCTTAAAAAATAATAATAATATTATTATTATTATTATTATTATTAATTTATTAATTAATTAATTAATTAATTAATTATAATAAAAAGCACAAAATTGAGGAGACGACTGAGAGAGTTACATAAAAATACCTTAAAAATAAAATAAACATGATCGACAAAATTTCCTAAAGACTTTATATGTTTTTGTACCTTTCTTGATGTGGAAATGCATGGAAACAACTGCCCCATTCGTATCCAATTGGAGATGAGAAAGAGTTTTGGATTATTCTCACTTGTTTTTTTAACAGTAAAATACCCCCAAATCCTCTCTTTTTTTTCTCAAAAGGTGTAAAAAGTGTGAAGTGAAGTTATATTTTAACCTAAGTGGCCCTAAATAACTTTTAGAAACAAAATGAGGGAAAACCAAGAAAGAAAGAAAAAGAAAAGAAAAGAAGAAGAAGAATTTTATTTTATTTTTCTGATTTTCAGTGCCCCTGCTATGTGTGTGAGGGGTGTAATCAATGGACCATCTCTTCATTCATTGTTCCTTTGCAAGAGAGTGTGGGAAAATTTTATAGCCTTCTTCAAGTCTCCTTTGGTGATGCCGGGGGCCGGGTTGGTCTCCTATTAGCTTGGCGGACTAAAGAAAAAGGAGGGGATGATGCAAAAGCTGGTAATAATGGCGGTTTACTGGGTTATTTGGGTGGAGACAAACGGGAGATGTTTCGAAAACAAGACTGGCTCTGTGATGGATGTATGAAAGAGGGAAAATGTATATAATGGGCTGGGCTTCTTGTATCAAGGATTTCGTCCACACGATTTTGACCAAAATGAGGGGTCCTTCTTAGGAGGGATGTAATGTATCTTTGTTTTTGAGCCTTTGTTTTCTCCTTAATAAATTATCATTACCTTAAAAAAAGAACCTGACACAAAACATACGATTTGTTCAGATATACAATTTGAACATATGATTCAAATTGTGGATTGTACCATGCGATTCAAATTGTATATCATACATCTGTGAGAACACTGGTTAGCAGTACAATGTAGTCATTTTACAACATATACTTGTATTATATTTATAGTTCAGACGGCTGCTAGAAGCCTTGAACTTCTAACTTCTAACAAACAGGCAATTCCTGGCTCTTGCTCCTGCTTCATGCAAACAAGTGCCAAGTGGAGTTCTTTTCTGGATTTGGGTTTGACCAGACACTGGGTGGGGGAAGATCAGAACCCTTTTTTACTTCTGTTTGGCACGGCATTAAGCCAGTCCAAACTGTTTTTCCAACGCAGCCTTGAATATTCCATGCAATTCTCCAATTGGAGGATACATGAATTAGTCACTTCCAAGTCCTGTAACTCAAAAACATTTTTTTATTGGCAGTCCGATTCTGTTCATTACCTTTATTTAAAAAGAAAAAAAGAAAAATTGTACTACTATTCAAGCCATATCCATGCCATGCTAGGCAACGGTGCAATACCTGATGAAGTTCTCAAGCATCTCAAGATCCATGAGAACTCAAAGATGAACTGAGTCTGAAAAACCAGTCCATTTTCAAAAGATGGAAAAAGAAATTCGTAAGACACCTCTTCAGATGCTAATAGGAAACTCACTTATCGATTCCATGATTTAAACAGAGATAGGGTTTGAGGCTAATGAATGTCGACGAACCTTGATTTAGGCTAAAACATCAAAGGTTTCATCAGAAGCGCCATCAATTAGATGCCAATGATATGAATGGAATGAACAATTGATAGCAATTTGGTAATACTTGTCAATCAACAGAGCGCGAGCGTTAAGATTCACAAGTATTATCAGACCATTTTGTGGATCCCCCTCGGTTCTCAGCAGATACCAAGAGATGATGCTGACAAATAAATCAAAGACCATTGCAGAAATCTTCCCCAAAGATGGTTGAGATTAAGGATTTGCAAATATCCGTAGGCTCATCTGAACTTCTTTAGCTTTTGCAATGGTTATTATGGCTGATGCCCTCAATTGTCCCTGCCAGTAGCTCTTATCCTATCAGAAGATTTTGATAGAGACGCAGACTGATGATTGATATCTGCTCCTACATGTCCTTGAAAACGTCAATTTTAGATTGAAGCCTATAGCATGTCTTTTCCCAGAATCTGCTAGGTTAAATGCCTCATTTATTGTGCTTTCCAAATTTCTTCCTGATTATTTAGTATTTTCTGATGTAATGAAATATTGATAATGCCTCTAGGATGTCAATGAAATGAAATTAAATTAATTGATCATTTGGGTGGGCCCTGCATGTCGATGAAATGATTTCTCTCAAGAAGCCTTCTATTGGTTTTAGTTTTGATCTAAAATCCATCTTTGAAACTCCTTACTGAATCCCACTCTTCTGCATCTATTGGATTAATCTGATTTCAGTCTATTGTAGCAGTTCCTGAATTCTACTAAAGATATCAGCTTTTTTATAAATCTTCAAGTTGTAGAAGCCAATAGAGTGGGGTGGTTACGTGTGGAAGGAGGCTAATGTTGCACACTTTCATATATAGTTTGTTGCAGTTTGTACTTTCCTGTAATTTTCTGAAAATGTCGTAGGAGGCATCTTGACTTTTTAGATTTAAGGCAGTGGAATTTACAGGTTCCGACTTCCTCTATCAAGGAAATCAAAATCAGTCTTGCAGATAAAAAGGAACAATAAATATCTTAAATCTCACAGCCATTAATGTCTATATTGTATGCCTAAGGGTGTTGAATCATATGATGGGATGGGATTGGTATGTTGTGTGCTGATAACTGTTTGGTTGATTGTCTCCAAGTTTTCAACAGACCTAAGCATCCATACATGGGGTATTTATGTGTTGAAGCACCCATAAATATAATTTAGCATGTCATGGTAGAGTTATATCTGTAAGTCCTGAAGCGTCTTTCAGTTTATTTTCATTCAAGCTTGTATCAAACCACATTCTCGTACCTTTCTCTACTAATCATGCAGCTGCCCCGCTTTTACAGCTGGCATGTCACCTACAACAATTTCTAGCAGTGTTCTATTTTGTACTAATTGTTTCTCCCATCAATGATCTGGTTCAAGGGTGATAAAGGAACCATGGGTTTGAGATTAGTAAACCACGCTATTAGAGTTAGACAAATTGTGATGGAACTTAGAAGGGATTAGATTCTTTGGCTGCTCAAATGGACATGAAAAGAAACTTAAAAGCTAATGAATTCTCTCTATTGATATAATAGAATGAATATAGAGTTATGGTTTTTACAGGCTTATTGTCTCTACGAGGAAATTCTAGATATATTCTCACGCTTATCCATAGTGATCTTAAGAGATCCCAAGCCCATTTAAAAGATTTACTTTGATTACAAGAATATTCTCGTAGGAACTATACTATTTCTTAACACAACCCCTATTCAGCTTGGGGGTCCTGACTCTTGCTCCGGTGGTAGATTCTTGGGAGTTTCAACACCTGGTCAAGGGTTCGAGTACCCATAGGTGGTGAAATTCCACTACGGCGTGAGTGTGAGAGTGTGTGTGTGTGTGTGTGTGTGTGTGTGTGTGTGTATAACCCTATTCAGCTTGGCTCCTTTGGTAGGCAGCTATCCAAGGAGTTTGAGAAGGGTGGAGGAAATTAGGGAGTTAGGGAGCACTGTCTTAGTGTACTTTTCCTCTCTCCTTAAAAAAGAAGATTAAATAAAATGTCCTTAGGGCAAGAAAAAGAAAAGACAACAAGAAGTGCCCTTTTCACATATTCAAGCAGGGACATTGTAGCAGATGATTTAGCCTACAGGGTTCCACTCTTCAATAATTTTTATTTGGAGTTTCTCTTCCTCTGTGGGTTTCTCCTCTTCTTGATAAAAAAAAGGTTTATTTTATTTTATTTTATTTTATTTTAAGGATTAGATGTTACAAATGTTTTCGCCAACATGTTGAGCTAAAAAATTGTGAATTACTTATGACTTGATGATATAATCAAAATAGACGATTAGTTTTCAAAGTGAGGACCGTTTTAGCCTATGTTTCTAAACTGGCAGTTGAATAGTGTGCTAACTTGCTATGCATCACAGATACGGTAGTTTATGGGTGGGGCACTCTTTTGGTAAAGCTGCAAACACACTTGAGGGTTTTTCACACTTGCTTTGGTTGCTTCCTTGTGTAGAATGGCATGGCAGCTTATGGGTGGCACTCTTTTGGTGAAGCTGCTCATATAAGAAAACAATGTACTCTCTCTTATCCATTGTTTGATGACGAACATTTTGAACTTTTCCCAAGGCTCTTTTGGATTTATTGGTTGTTCGAGACCGTTTGTTGGTTGTTCCAAGGTTGGGGCATGATGTCTTTCGAGAGTTGTTTTGTGGCACACCCTAGTCTTGGCCTGGTTTTGGGACATGAGGGGGATAGCATGATTGACGAAGGAGATCAAATGCACATGTTTCAGATACCATATATTCGGCATGGGGCCCACTGTGATGTGCATCAGACACCTAAGCCCGTGCATCAGATTCGGCCCCTCAAGAAAATGGGAGGCCTTAAAAAAACCAGCTGGATCCAATACTGAGGTAGTCTACAGTATTCTACTCCAATGGGAACAATGCTAAATTATGGCCTGAAACATATAAATCACTTTGTAAGGGTCCA
Source organism: Magnolia sinica (assembly GCF_029962835.1). NCBI lineage: Eukaryota > Viridiplantae > Streptophyta > Magnoliopsida > Magnoliales > Magnoliaceae > Magnolia > Magnolia sinica. The sequence continues at coordinate 42,358,260 of NC_080589.1, forward strand.
CATGTCATGAATTTGGCCTGATTTTCGCAATGTGCCTTCATCCAAGTGGGGTGCACCAATGAATGTAGCATAAACATCCAGATTATTCCTCAATGGGCCTTACCTCGATTTTTCAATGTGCCACTTCATATCTGGTTGAGCAATTCTCATTATATAGATGCTAGCTTCAATATAATTCTAGCCCAAGTACAAGCTAGAATTTGGTTGACAAAGTCTTGCTTGATGAGGTGTTAATCCTTTGTAGAGTTTTGCTCAGATAGATCCCAATGTATTGCAATGGGTCTGATCGACTTGAAGGCTTGACCCCACTCGGCTCCATATTTATTAAATTATTCCGTAATCAGTAATAGACATTCAAAAGTTATATAAGAAATAGTATAGGATTTGACACGAACTAGCGGACTGGGAGCTGTTTAAGTTGTTTAAGAGGTCAATGGTTTGACTTCCACTTTTTCCATTTCACCCATTTACACCCATTTTCAGGTTTAAGTTGTGTAAGAGGTCAATGGTTTGATTTCCACTTTTTTCCCTTTCACCCGTGTACACCCATTTTCAGCCCCTGACGTGGGCCAATTAAAAGCCACCACGTGTCGACACCATGTGACCGCAACTAGCGTGAAACCTAATCTCCTCTAAGAGCAGTGTTGTTTGCGCTTCCTTCAATGATACACATTCCGTTATAAATGTGAATGTGTTTATGCCCACCTTTATGAAAGCAAATCAGCACATGCCATGTGGCCATGTTTATCATGCCCATTAATGAGGCAACGTGCCCAACACGACTATAAGAAACCTACGTACCAAGAGAACAAATCTACTATGAAATTCTTGGTGAGGTCATATCCCACAGTCCTTCCAAAATGAGAGATCTCTCTAGATACGCTTGGAGTAGTTGTAGCATTCGAAAAGATCCGAAGATCAAATCGATGTCGAAGTGAACCCAGCCATGGCTTAAACCCAGGTTCGGAGGTAGACACATCGGCCTGGTCAGCTTCCCCATTCCGTACATCAATCGAAATTAAGAGAATGGGAGAACTAGATTAGGTCTGGACTGACACCATAGTTGTGTCAGGTGACAAACCCTCATGTCACTCGAGACCATCACCTATAGGATGGTCAAGTGTGGGAGGAGGTTTGATCCAGACTGTCCAACACCTTGAAGTGAAGAAACGGGGCTACCATGAGAATGGCCATGATCGATCTGATACTCCGACCACCAGGGGTTCCTCGAAGCTGATCTGGTGGCCTAGACCCAAAGAAACTTTGGTAGTCGCAGGCCTGATCCATATAACAGACCATCATTAGAGACATTGAGTGACCGAGATTGATCATGACTTAGCCCTTGACTTAATCGTCTTAATAAGAGGAATTTTGACATATTTAGGATTGGTCACCAGTGCACTATGGACACCCCACGACAGATCAACTACGAGAAGAAGATTTAAGAAGCCAAAGAATATGAATATAACTAGAGTCCTTTTTTCTAATCCAAGTCACCAGTTCTGGAGGAATCAAAGGGATTCGTGTATCCATATATCCTTTTCTTTTTGTTTATTCATTACTTGTCTCGCAACTTGTCGATTGTAATGTGTATCATTTCTAAATGTTAATGAAATCAGCAACATTTCGCCTTCTTTAATTCGTCTATGTATATTCATTCCTTTTAGAAGTGCTTTGAATTGAAAGTGTTGGTGAAAGAACAAGTCCTTAAATTCGTAGGCTCACGTTTATTGTCACAAGACAAAAGAACTCATTCGAAAGGACTAACCCTTACTCTTTCACAAATCGCTTCAATGGAAGTGCAAATATTGGTGGTTGAGAACACCCTGGATCTTTGATCCCAATCTCCAGTCTATTCAACTCAATGCGGGAGGACACAAGCAGTTTAGTCAAACTTTGAGTCGAGTAGACTTTGGCATGCCTGCACACTTTACCCACACACGAAAATACAATCTAGACCCTCAATCACACGAGTGGTCTAGTTTGATAGAATTAGTGACAACATCACCCAGAAAACTTCTAATATAATCAACTTAATGAGTCGTCTTGAGTCAAGATTCTGTCACACATGGTGTCAAGTTTCCCGGTGACTTGACCTAAAACCTCACCTAGTTGAGTTGACTCGACTGAGTTTTGAGTCGAGTCCATGAGGTTTATTACTATGCACCCGATGATGTAAAAAAGTTTACCCATCAAGTCTCACTTTTGGACAATGAAAAGTCAACAAATAAAAAAACTCTCAATTGTATTATTTTAACCAATTTTTATTTCGGCTCTTTTGTTTTAAACATGTAAGATCACTATAACCTTTGTATATCAAAGGGTTAAAATTATTCAATCTGAGAGTTTTTTTTTTACATTCACATTCTAAGGGGAGTCCTATCATATCAACGGTTTGGGTCACTACAAAAAAAAAAAAAAAAAAAAAAAAGAAGGAACACAATGGTTAGGTCTCAACTACCGTTTTAAGTAGCTTTCCTATATAACATGTACCTTAAACTATGTAATATAGTTTAGTCTTAACACCACGTAGCTTATAAAAACAGCTTGAGCCACATGTATATGCTAATTTTGCATATGCTATACATTACATAGTGTATGGTACACGGTACATAGCTTATACTATAAGTTCTTTTCCACTAAAACATTAAAATAGTTTTTAATGATTTGTTAGTTGTAACAATTTTCATTTTTTAATAAAAATTAATTTATCTTTCAATGATTTTAGTAAAATAATATAACTAATAGTGTTAAATGAGGTAGATTGCTCTTTCTTTACTTTTATAGTTAATCTGTTTATTTTTCGTATTATTTTAGGTTGTGTTTGGTTGCACCAATTTCTATTAAAACTAATTTGGCACAACCTAGCACAACCTTAAAAATATAAAAGTAATGGGTAACCTTTTTTTAAACACATGCACACACTCACGCCTTAGTCGGTTTTCACCACCTATGGATACTCGAGCCCTTGACCAGGTGTTGAAACTCCTGAGAGTCTACCACCGGATCAAGAGTAAGGATCCAAAGTAATGGGTAACTTACGTTATGTACTATGTAGATTAAGCCCCATGCTTTAGAGGAGTAAATGCTACGGTACACACTATTCGCTATTTAAAATAGTGGTATCAATGTATCTTATTATGATAAATTAGGATGCATTAGAGCAAACCTCTTCTGTAGAACCATAACAAGGCTAGATGGATGACTCGAAGTTAAAATGGTTACTCTTGATCTTTATTTCTTTTCTTTTTTAGAAACGTAGTTTGTTTAGAATTACATGTTCAATAATAAATATAAAACTAGTTTTATTATCTGCATGTGATAGTAGTTGCATTGGACATGTGGGTAGACTAATTAATTATTTAAGCCCATCTAGTAATTCCAACAGAAAATAATAATAATCACGTTAATTGGAAGATGACTCAGTATGATATAACTAGAGAAACAACATAAGCACAAACACTTTGTGTTGATTCTCAATAATTATTGAAAAATAGCTTATTCTTGTTTTTTTTTAAAGGTTTCTTTTCATGAAAGTATGCTCATAACCTCTTGAACACCTAAAAAAGAAGAAGCTTTCGAATGTTGAGTGACTGCTTGGTTGACGCCTAAAAATGAGTTCTATTTTAAGTTAATCATAATTACATATTAGAGATTAAGTAACAATCATTGTTTCTAATATATATTATGGCTAAGGGTGTGTTTGGTTAGCTATAAATGTATAAATAAGTAATGATGCCTTTGGTATTTCCATCCCCTAAAGATGTTGACGGGTATGAATTTTGAAAAGAAACTCTAACTATGTCATCTAAATCCTGTGAGCCCCGCCATGAGGTATGTATTTTATCCACGCCATCCATTCATTTTGGTCAAATCATTTTAGGGCATGAGCCCAAAAATGAGGCAATCCAAAACTACTATAGGCCCTAAGAAGTTTTTGATGGCAGGAGTTTAATCCCCGCTGTTTTCTACGGTTTGGTCCATTTGAGCTTTGTATCTACCTCATATTTGGGTTCATACCCTAAAATGTTTTGAAAATAAATGGACAGGATGGATTTGACAATACATCATGGTGGTACACACCTATTACAATGTTAGAGTTTTACCTAATTGTCAAGGTAAATTTTTCACTATTGCAGACAACCAACACTTGACATAATTATGACTTTACCACCGTTTACATGCATTTACACCAAACAAAACAGGGCTGAACTACAATGAGATGAACGCACTTCTAAGCATCTTGCAATGGGCCCTAAAAAATGTACTAAACTCACTTATTAAATAACAACTTTATAAAGAGGTTTGCTTAAATACATGTTGACGTATTTGCAATGCAATACTTTGAGATGTTAGCCTTAGAATATGGCTCATCTTCTAATAATCCAAATTATTCATATGTTGAGTCTAAGTTTGCGTGATGGAGTGTTTACACCTGATCTAATAATGTCATATCAAACAATACAAATGATGCCACGTGGCAACAATATTTGAAAATAAGATGAATAAAAAATTTTCTTGGTTAATTTGATAGTCGAAGTCGATCAAAATACTGGGAATCATGATTAGCCTGGGTTTAGTTTACCTAGCTATTGTCACAAAACACAACATGTGTCTCATGACCAAGATTCTTAAAAAATTTTGAAATGATCACAATAGGCTGTTTGCCTTAAAAATCATGGTCCATAGTTGATAATGGTTGATATGAAGTCAAGCCAGCAATGAATTTGGCCGATGCACTATGGTATCGTACAAGAGAGACATTTACGGCCAAAACACTAGGTAGAAATAAAGGATCATAAGAGTAAGGTAAAGGCCATGTCAGGTTGGTTAGATTTGGTAGTGCACAACGCACATTTAGCCAGGGGAAAAGATAAATACCATATATACTTGGTAGAACATGAGATGCTCCAATCCACATAATAGCCAGAAGTCATACGTGCAATAGATGACCAATCGACAATAACTTTTACTACACTTGGTAAAATATGATAGGCTACGACTACTTAATGGTCTAAATGGTTATTTATATATCGATAAATGTGGGAAGTGACTACAAAGATGATTTCCCAACAACCTCTCAGGATTTCTATAAATAGTAGAGAAAGATTAAAGAGCTTTGATGTTACGCCCTAGACTCGGTCATTGGACTCACAAGGAACCCGATAGTCGGTTCTGATCGCAACAGCATCCGTAATACCTCATTCTTGGCTCCTGAGGCAGGTTCCAATCCTGAGATCCTACAAGGAAGATTTTCATAACCGTATATCCATTTCAATACGAGCATACCCAAGATCACAGCAAGTACATCTGAGAAATAACAAAGGGACACATCACAAAATCTACTAAAATTTTGGGTTTTTCATATAAGGCTGAGAAGAAATACATCTGATAGTATAAGAATGAAGAAAAGATCTGCAACACTGGGTCCTCAGCTCGACTCCTATCCAAGCTCTGACACTACGATGCCGATCTAGAATCTCTTGCATGCATCATCGTGCATAAGCTTATCGAAAGCTTAGAGGGTGGTGAAAGTGTGTGACAATGGTGCGTAGAAGAATAATATGAGATACAGAAGAAATACATGATTGATGCCAATGCCACAAGCCTAACTAAGGCTAAGTCATGAATGCAATGCAATGAGTACTGGGCGCCATACCAAGGCGGTGTACAAAGGGGGCTTGTATAGCTGATCCAAATGCGATGTGAAGTAATGTCAATCATCATATCTAGTCCACAGTTCCATCATAAGGAATCTACCGGGGTCTAGTACACTGCAGAATGACTGCCGCTCTACCGACCCGCACAGTCAAACGAGTGTAGGAGACCTCACTACCTACCTGTGGACAGCCAATCACCAGCAAGGCCTAACGGTAGCAAACCCATTCACGAGCTGGTCGGACTCAGCCTAGCAATGCCCTCTCTCTCAGGCGGGTAAGGCCACACCCCATTCCAACCGACTACACGACAGTGGGAGTCGTGGCCTAACGGTGTAAGGCCCTTATGCGCTCATGTTTTTCACCCGGTCACGGCATTAGAGCAGATCTTTGGTACTATGGAAGTTTTGGAAATTTCACCCATGGGCATCCTATGCTCCCTATATACTCAAGTAACATTTCTGGTGTCCACATACAGCCATCCACGAATACTCCTGTAGAGGTAGGGCCCTGATGAAACAAGGGTGATAAAATTACAAAATGTGATGCTAATGCATGAGTCACGCATACAGATAATGCACTAGCTACAAGCACTCAATGTGCACAAGGGGAGGAACTCCATCCCTTTATCATATCGACTCAATGACCACACACAAATGCAATCCAACATTCCATGATGCATATGGGTCATGAGGGTGAAGAAGATGCATCATATGGCGAAAATGACATGGAATACACTCCTCCTTCCCAAGAAGGGACTAAGTCTAGGTACTTAGATAGGATCTAAAAGATCATCCTCTAGTGGGAGCCCAATACTCTAGGGTAGCACACAAGCTAAGAAGGACTAGTGATAAGTCCAAGAAGATAAGCGGTGCTAGTAAGGGCCTATGGTGGACCTTAAACCACCCATAGCAATCCCATGGGCCTACGTTAGGGCCACCAAGGAGGACATCTAACCTCAAATGGGTCCCAAAAGATAACCTGTTATGACTCGAGTACAAAACAAGGCCCAAAGCCTAAGACAATCCATGGCCTAGTGGACTATACATAAGGCCCAACTCATAGGCAATATGGTGGACCCTCAAGCAAGGTTTGGGCCCAACCATAAAGGTCATGAACCCACATACTGTGGTGGGCCTCATGGGCAGCCTGGTAGTTCAACCATATAGGCAATTTTACACTTAATATAAGTGAGTTGGGCCCCACATCTTAGCCCAAGTACAAGGGTGTTTTAGTGGGCAACCAAGGGCCTCAACTACTTGCATACTATGGCCCACAAACCCATCACAATAGGTAGAAGAGTATAGGTTCAAGGGTCAATGGGCCTATCTAGAAAATTCCAGTCCAAAAGGCCTAAGGAGCTAGCAATTAATCACATACAGTGATCCAATAAAAACCCAACTTGGGTGGGCCTCAGATGAGCAGTAATTAAACCCAAAAATGCTGAAGGAAAAATGGCAAGATAACTAATTAGATTATCCTCAAATCTGGTGGGCCATGCTGCCCCAAAACAAACATTTATGGGCCCCACCAGATGAGAGAGAGATGATCATGTCCCATATGGACCCCACTTAGATGGATGACGGGACAACAAAATACATCGAGGTGGGCCCTCAAGGTGCCTTGGACGGCCAACCAAGGCTGGACGCCCTAGCCTGGGCGTCCCAACCTGGTGGGCCGATCCAGGCTGCACCATGGCCGGTACGGGGGTCCTTTGACCCCAAAAATCTACAAGGAGGTCCAACCATGATTGGGCCACACTTCTGCAAAATTTCAGGATTTTTGGAATAGTATAAATATTTTAATTAATTTAAACAAGGCAGATTGTCCAAAAAATCTTGGCATCCAAGCCTAGTGGGCCGGTCCAGCCCTTGCCACGATGTGCACAAGAGTCCGTTGGCCCTGAAAATTGGTAGGGGGTCCTACCAGGGGTGGGCCACCTCTCTGCAAAATTTCAGGGCTAATAGACATGCTAATTAATTTATACAATTTACGGACAGCAAGGTAGAACCAAAATTTGCCACATACACGTTGCTGCCCTGAATTTGGGCCATCCAATGGGGTGGGTCCGGGTAATCTAAAATTCCTGAAATTTGGGCCCAAGGTCCCTCATCAAGCCTAAAATAAGGTGGGACCCAGAAAGATGGCCCACCATTAGAGAAAATATTTTTAAATTTTGGTTTTTATGGGACTATGCTGCTGAACTGCACAGCAGAAATTCCTGGCAGTCCAACATGTTGGCCCGCCCTTTTGGATACCCAAATGGGGTCAGTTGGGGCTGAGATTTGGTATGATTGTAGGTGGGACATACACCTAGAAGAATCATATATTAAATAGCATCAATCTTCCCACCAAAAAACCAGAAATCAGGTCGTCCTCCCTTATATGGATGGCTGGATTTTTGTTGGTCCACAAGGTGGGCCACACACCCATGATCAGAAAATGCAAACAAGGGAAAGGAGAGAAAGAAGGATAATCCGATCATAGGGAAAAGGCTCTGCCACTATTGAGCCCTCCCAAGAACAATCCCACCACACACCATACATTGATATACATCCACAACATAAATCTAACACATGCATGGCCAAAAATTAAAATAAATGGTTGGGATACCATCCCCACCATAATCCTAAGGTCTAGATGGCCTCATCATACTATGAAATTAAGGAATCCACCATGATGGGGTCCATAGAGGAAAACCCCATGCATGGGAAATGCATGCATAAGGTGGGCCATTCGGCCACACCTATGGGGACGTGTGGGATCTCCATCATTGATTGGTGAGTCCTACACTTCCCCCATGAAGGAAATGAAAGATCTACAATACAAATGAGATTCTACTTCCTAGAGGAGCACCCACCTCAAAGATGATCACCAAACTTCCACACTAAGATTCTCTAGCTCCAAGGGAAATGGATCAATGGTGGAGATGGGGTTTCAAGGGTTAGATGGTGGGGGATGAAGGAAAAAGGGGCTGAAAAAATGGAGGGAGGGTTGGACGTCCCAACCCCTCTAGAAATGAAGGAGAAGAAATGAGAAAGAGAGAGGAGAGAAGGAAGGTTGTAGCCATAGCAATGATGCGTTTGGGAAGGGAGGCCTTGGTAAGGGCAAGTAATGATGTCTATCATAGGGGAGGAAGCTAATGCTGGTCTTGGTAAAAGAGGCTACATGATGGCTAGGTAAGCTAGTTGCTTAGGGAGGCTCTAGCTATCATAGCTAGCTAGAAAAAGTGTAGGCTAAGTAGACTAGGCACGTAGGGAATGATTACACCTAGGGTGGGCCTTGCTTCCTAGGGATATGAGCACACCCTACTAAAGTGGGTCCCACATTAAATCAAGGGTCAAGAATTATAATTGGTACATCTTTTGATCTACCCATCGGATTGGCGCACGAGATGCGGTGCTGGAACCGCGGCGACGATGCGGTCACAATGGCGTAAGTCTTGGGTCAGATTGGATCGGATCTATGGGGCGAAACTTAGGGATGATCGCAAATAAAATCTATAGGTCACAGGTCATCGAAATTCGACCGGCAGGATCGCGGGACCCGGCGGAAAAAAATGGATGCTCGAGTTAAGTATCTCACAGCTCTCCCCTCCTAACAAAAAAAATTCATCCTCAAAATTTACCATAACCAAGACAAAATAAGGAAAGAAGGCAAAAACATCATCACATATATATAGCGATCCATATAAGGCATACAATCAATTAATCAATCAATACAAAAATCACACATCAAACAGATGGGGATAGTGCTCTCGAATCTCGGTCTTGCATTCCCAAGACACCTCGGCCTCCGAATGATGACCCCAATGCACCTACACCAAGAGAATGACCTTGGTCCTGAGGACTTACTCCTTCCGATCAAGAATACGAATGGACTGCTCGATGTAGGAAGCATCCTCACGGACCTCGATTGGCTGCCAATCAATCACAGGGATAGTGTTTGACCCACACTTCCTTGATATAGAAACATGAAACACATCGTGGATCGTGGACAATTCAGGAGGTAAGGCATGCCTATAGGTCACAGCGCCCACACACTCGGTAATCTCAAAAAGTTCAATAAATCTCAGGGCAAGCTTGCCCTTCACGCTAAATCAAACCACGCCTTTCATAGGCGAGACCTTGAGATATACCATGTCCCCAACTGCAAACTCGAGGGGTCGACGCCGACGATCAGCAAAACTCTTTTGCCAACTCTGAGCTGTGTGCATCCTCTGCCTGATAACATCAATAACCTCCGATGTCTGCTGCACAAGCTCGGAATCTACGAGACGATGCTCTCCAAACTTGGTCTAATAGCTAGGAGATCTGCACGGTCTACCATAGAGTGCCTTAAAAGGAGTCATGCCGATAGTCACCTGATAACTATTGTTGTACGCGAACTCGGCGAGGCTCAAATGCTCATCCCAACTGCCCGTAAAGTCGATCACACAGGCTCTGAGCATATCCTCAAGAATCTGGTTGACCCTTTCGATTTGCCCATCCGTCTGTGGATGATAAGCGGTTCTGAGATGCAAAGTGGACACCATCGCCTGCTGGAAACTCCTCCAAAACTGAGACGTAAATCTGGGGTCTCGATCAGAAACGATCAAAACCAAAACGCCGTGCAGTCTCACTACCTCCTCAATGAGGATCCTCGCCAACCAGTCCATAGTCCAAGTAGCATGCATCGGAATAAAATGCGTCGACTTCATCAGATGATCAACAACAACCAGATGGTATCGTGACCACGCTGAGTCCTCGGCAAGCCAACGATGAAATCTGTCGACACATGCTCCCACTTCTACACTGGGACGCTTAACGGCTGCAAGGGACCAGGGGGTCTCTGGTGATCGGCCTTGATAGGAAAGCATGTGTCACACTCGGCCACAAAACTAGCTATCTAGTGCTTCATCCCCTGCCAAAAATACTGTCTTCTCATATCACGATACATCTTCGTGGAGCCCGGGTGAATGGTAAGTTTCGATTTGTGTGTCTCGGTCATCAGATTATGACGCAACTCTGGCACATCCGGGACACACAATCTGCCTCTGAAGCGTATTCCACCATCGAAACCAATCTGTCAGTCTGACTACTCCACGAATGTGACCTCTGCTCGGTACTCCTGAAGTGACTCGTCTGTCTGCTAAGCCTCGATCACCCTAACCACCAAAGAGGGTTGAATCAACAAGCTCGAAAGCTGAACAATGAAAGAATGCAGACTGAACTCAAAGTCAATCTCCGAAACATCCTCAAGCATCTTCCACTGTCGAACCATCATCTGTGCCACCAGGCCTTGTGGCTGACGACTGAGCGCGTCCACCACCACGTTCGCCTTACCCGGGTGGTACTGAAGATTAAAATCATAATCCTTCAACAGCTCCATCCATCGCCTCTGACGAGGTTCAACTCAGACTGCGAAAATAGATACTTCAAGCTCTTATGATCTGAGAAGAGCTCGAACCTGACCCCATATAGATAATGCCTCCACACCTTCAGTGCGAAGACAACTGCTACTAACTCCAAATCATGGGTGGGGTAGTTCAGCTCATGGACCTTGAGCTGGCGTGAGGCATACGCCATTGGCTTCCCATGCTGCATCAGGACAGCACCCAAGCCAACTCTGGAGGTATTAGTGAAAAGAACAAAACCTTCACTCCCATCAGGAAGAGGGAGAACAGGAGTGGACGTGAGGCGGTCCTTCAACTCCAAAAATGCCCCCTCGCAAGCGTCACTCTAGACAAACTCGATGCCCTTCCGCGTCAACCTGGTCAGCAGTGCTGTAATATGGGAGAAACCCTCGATAAACCGATGATAATATCCCGCCAGACCAAGGAAGGTACAGATCTCGAATGCGTTCGTGGGCTGGCCCCACTGACGCACTGCATCAACCTTCAAGAGGGTCCATAGCGACACCCTCCCTTGTCACCACGTGACTGAGGCACTTCATATCCTCCTACCAAAACTCACACTTCTCTAGCTTCGCATATAGCTGGTGGGTAGGGAGGGTCTCCAACACAATCTGCAAGTGCTCAACATGGTCCTCTCGGGTCCTCGAATATACAAGAATATCATCAATGAACACCACCACAAATTGATCGAGGAATGGCCGGAAGACCTCATTTATCAGCTGCATAAATACGGCAAGCACATTGGTCAGTCCAAATGACATGACCAGGAACTCAAAGTGACCGTAGCGCGTCAGGAAAGCCATCTTCGGAATGTCCTCCTCTCGGACCCGAATCTGATGATAATCAGAGCGCAAGTCTATCTTGAAAAAATATTATGCACCCCGCAACTGGTCGAACAAATCATCAATACGGGGAAGCAGGTATCGATTCTTGATATTGACTCTGTTGAACTCGCGGTAATCCACACAGATCCTCAACGAGCCATCATTCATCTTCACGAACAATACCGGGGCTCCCCAAGGCGAACTGCTGGGATGAATAAAACTCAACTCCCAGAGCTCATCCAACTGCTCCTGCAGTTTCCTCAACTCCAACGGTATCATCCGGTAGGGGACCTTCAAGATAGGCGTAGTACCGAGCACCAAATCTATCTGAAACTCCACCTACCGACGTGGCGGCAAACCTGGGATCTCTTGGAAAACATTCGGGTACTCACAAACAACTGGCAGCTGCTCAAAACACTCTGCCACAGAATCCTCAACGACAAAAGCCAAGAAACTAAACAACGGCTCTCCTCTAGGCTCGGCGACAAACTAGAACACTGGCAAGCCGGGAATGTGAAACATGACTGTCCTCGCGGCACAGTCCAAGATGGCATAATACTCTGCAAGCCAATCAATACCCAGGAACATCAAAGCCCACTAACACCGAGCAAGAAGGGCAACGATGGCTCAAAGCTACTGACTTCCCCAAGGGAGTCGAAACTGCAAAGGCCTCAAACGCGGACTCCAACGAAATACCGGTCGATCAGCAAAACTGCTCGGCCACGAAAGAATGGGAAGCACCAGAATCAAACAAAACACGCGTAACACAAGCAGAAATAAGAAGAATATCCTCGACAACTCCGCTGGTCAATGACCGCGGGTCCTGGCCCAGCGCCTGCTGCGCGGAATAAAATTGGCCCTGAGCTGGCAAAGGAAGCAAACCGAAAGACTGGGTCCTGAGTCTGGGCCTGATGAGCTGCAATACATACTCGACCCAGGGACTAACCATGTGCATATCCCCTCTGTTGTTGTTGTTGTGGCCGCTGGGAAGGTCTGCTTGGCTGCCTCTGCTGCTAAGGAGGAGCCCTAGGAGCGGGAGCCGGAAGCTACGCTTAATGCTGATGCTGCTGCTGCTGAGGAGGACGAAGAGGAGGCAAATGCGGTGGCCTCTGCTGCTGCAAGGGAAGAGGGCAATCTCGCCTCCGATGCCCGGTCTGCCCACAACCATAGCAAACACTAGAAAAAGGGCCAAAAGATGGAGCGCTTGCTGCGCTGATGATGTTGATGAAGCTACTACTTGAACCGTAGGCTGTCTAAACTCCGATCTACCTATTCGTCTCTGCTGACGGTGCTGCTTGGAACTACTAGCTGGTGCTCTCATCTTTCGGTCTACACCGGAACTCTGCTCTCGCGATCTCTAGGTCATAGCCTAGTCCTCCTCATAAACCAATGCTCGATGGACAACCTGATCGAACGTCTCAAAACAATGTCCTACCACACGGCTACGAAGAGCAGGACGCAAGCCAGTCATAAAATGGCGAGCCCTCATCTTCTCATCACCAATGAGATGAGGAGCAAATCTAGAAAACTCCAAGAAACAGGCCTCATACTGGGACACCGTCATATCACCCTGAACAAGGGTCTCAAACTCCATCGTTCTCTGAATCTGAACATGCTCAGGGAAGAAGTTCTGGTCGAAATGGACCACGAATTCCTCCCAAGTCCAAACAAAATCTGGCCCAGCCATCTTAGATACAAACGATCACCAATGGCGGGCCTCGCCTTGAAGAAGGAAGGTCGCAAGGAAAACCTTCTAATCAGGAGGACACTGCATAGAGTCAAAAATTCGCTCTATCTCTGTGCATCAAACCTCGACGGCAGATGAGTCTAGCTCACCCCTGAATCTCGAAGGGTCATACTACCTAAACTCTCTGAAAATAGTGCTAGTGCGCAGCAAATCGCTCTGCTCAAAAACTGGAATGGCCACAGGCTGATGAGTCTACAACGCAGCAGCAACAAGCTGCATCAACTGTTAAAAATGCTTGGCACCGACTGGCACTGTTAGGAAAGCAGGAGCGACACTCCCCTCGGGCAGAGGCACGGGTGCGACTGACGGAGCGGGAGCCTCTGTAACCGGAACAGTAAGTTCAAATGGGGGAAATGGCTGGTGAACTAGAGCAACTGGGGGAACAGGTGCAACAAGAGGCCAAATCGGGACCTTGGGAATCGGATCCCCTAAGACGAGAGCTGGATGCACTCGAGTCAAATGGGTCACTGGAACAGATGAGAACCATGGCCATGGGCACCCCGCTTGGGCGACATCGTCTACAAAAAACAAGGACAACGAGACATAAGGTTAAAATATTGCATACTCAAACGAAAGGAAGGTCCTCGGGACACTACTTGTCCTAGGCTTGCAGCAAATATGCGATGTCATCCTAAGTTATTCCAAAATTACTTGTTGTGCTCTGATACCAACGCCTGTCACGCCCCAGACTGGGTCACCAGACTCACAAGGAACCCGATAGTCGGTTCTGATCGCAACAGCCTCCGTAGTACCTCATTCTCGACTCCTAAGGCAGGTTCCAATCCTAGGATCTTACAAGGAGGATTTTCATAACCATATATCTATTTCAATACAAGCATACCCAAGATCATAGCAAGTACATCTGAGAAATAACAAAGGGACACATCACAAAATTCACTAAAAATTTGAGCTTTAGATATAAGGCTGAAAAGAAATACATCTGATAGTAGAAGAAAGAAGAAAAGATCTACAACACTGGGTCCTCAGCTTGACTCCTATCCAAGCTCTGCCACTACGATGCTGACCTAGGATCTTCTACATGCATCAATCGTACATAAGTTTATAGAAATCTTAAAGGGTGGTGAAAGTGTGTGACAATGGTGCATAGAAGAATAATAGGAAATACAGAAGGAAAACATGATTGATGTCAATGCCACAAGCCTAACCAAGGCTAAGTCATGAATGCAATGCAGTGAGGACTGGGCGTCATACCAAGGCGGTGCATAAAGGGGCTTGTATAGCCAATGCAAATGCGATGTGAAGTAATGTCAGTCCTCATATCTAGTCCACATGTCAGTACAGTTCTATCGTAAGGAATCTACTGGGGTCTAGTACACTGCAGAATGACTACCACTCTACGGACCCGCACAGTCAAATGAGTGTAGGAGACCTCACTACCTGCCTATGGACAGCCAATCACCAGCAAGGCCTAATGGTAGCGGACCCATTCACTAGCTGGTTGGACTCAGCCTAGCAATTCCCTCTCTCTCAAGTGGGTAAGGTCACACCCCATTCCAACTGACTACACGACAGTGTGAGTTGCGGCCTAACGGCGTAAGGCCCTTGTGCGCTCATCTTTTCCACTCGGTCATGGCATTGGAGCAGATCCTTGGTACCATGAAAGTTTTAAGAATTTCACCCATGGACATCCTATGCACCCTATATGCTTAAGTAACATTTTCAATGTCCACATACGGCCATCCATGAATACTCCTGTGGAGGCAGGGCCCTGATGAAGCAAGGGTGATAAAATCATGAAATGCGATGTCAATGCATGAGTCACGCATACAGATCATGTACTAACTCCAAGCACTCGATGTGTACAAGGGGAGGAACTCCATCCCTTTATCATACCAACTCAATGACCGCACACAAATGCAATCCAAACATTCCAAGATGCATATGGGTCATGAGGGTGAAGAAGATGCGTCATACGACGAAGATGACATGGAATACACTCCTCCTTCCCAAGAAGGGATAAGTCTAGGTACTTAGATAGGATCTAAAAGATCATCTTTTAGTGGGGGCCCAATACTCTGGGGTAGCCCACAAGCTAAGAAGGACTAGAGATAAATCCAAGAAGATAAGCGGTCCTAGTAAGGGCCTATAGTAGACCTTAAACCACCCATAGCAATCCCATGGGCCTACCTTAGGGCCACTAAGGAGGACATCCAACCTCAACTGGGTCCCAAAAGATAGCCTGCTATGACTCATGAACAAAACAAGGCCCAAGTCCTAAGACAATCCATGGCCTAGTGGACTATACATAAGGCCCAACTCATAGGCAATATGGTGGGCCCTCAAGCAAGGTTTGGGCCCAACCATAAAGGTCATGAACCCACATACTGTGGTGGGCCTCATGGGCAGCCCGGTAGTTCAACCATATGGGCAATTTTACACTTAATACAAGTGAGTTGGGCCCCACATATTAGCCCAAGTACAAGGGTGTTTTGGTGGGCAACCAAGGGCCCCAACTACTTGCATACTATGGCCCACAAACCCATCACAATAGGTAGAAGAGTATAGGTCCAAGGGTCAATGGGCCTATCTAGAAAATTCCAGTCTAAAAGGCCTAAGGAGCTAGCAATTAATCACATACAATGGTCCAATAAAAACCCAACTTGGGTGGGCCTCAGATGAGCAATAATTAAACCCAAAAATGCTGAAGGAAAAATGGCAAGATAACTGATTAGATTATCCTCAAATCTGGTGGGTCATGCTATCCCAAAACAAACATTTATGGGCAGCAACATTGGGCCCATTGCTGAATTTCCAGCCCACCTGCTTTCTGGGCTTGCTGGAGTCCAACAAATAAAAATAATTTATAATATATTTATTTCCTGATGACCCACATTCGTCACTGTGGGTCCCACCAGATGAGAGAGGGATGATATGACCCATATGCACCCACGACGGGACAACAAAATACACCGAGGTGGGCCCTCAAGGTGCCTTGGACGGCCAACCAAGGCTAGATGCCCCAGCCTGGTGGGCCGGTCCAGGCTGTACCACTGCCAGTACGGGGGTCCGTTGACCCCAAAAATCTACAAGTAGGTCCTACATTGATTGGGCCACACCTCTGCAAAATTTCAGGATTTTTGGAATAGCAAAAATATTTTAATTAATTTAAAGAAAGCAGACTGTCCAAAAAATCTGGGTGTCCTAGCCTAGTGGGCCGGTCCAGCCCTTGCCACGGTGTGCACAGGAGTCCGTTGGCCCCGAAAAATTGGTAGGTGACTCCTACCATGGGTGGGCCACCTCTCTGCAAAATTTCAGGGCCAACAGACATGCCAAATAATTTATACAATTTATGGACAGCAAGGTAGAACCAAAATCTACTACATACATGTTGCTGCCCTGAATTTGGGCCATCCAATGAGGCGGGTCCGGGGCCTCCAAAATTTCTGAAATTTGGGTCATCAAGCATACAACAAGGTAGGACCCAGAAAGATGGCCCACTACTAGAGAAAATATTTTTAAATTTTGGTTTTTATGGAACTATGCTGCTGGACTGCACAGCAGAAATTTCTGGCAGTCCACCATGTTGGCCCGCCCTTTTGGATACCCAAATGGGGTCAGTTGGGGCTGACATTTGGTATGATTGTAGGTAGGACATACACCTAGAAGAATCATATATTAAATAGCATCAGTCTTCACAACAAATAACCAGAAATCAGGCCCCAAGGTGGCCCAAAAATTTGTCCAGATAGTTCTGGACAACAACAATACATTGAAATAAAATAATTATAACCACTCATTCAAATGGGATTTAATCGCAGGAAATCATGGGAGGGACCACCCTAATGGGCCCTACAAATATCCAAACCATCCCACCATCCAAAACACCTTTGCATGTGCCCCAATTAATTAGATTTGGGGGCCACATGTCATAGGGTGGAATGCCATGGGCGTCATTCCTTATATGAATGGCTAGATTTTTGTTGGTCCACAAAGTGGGCCACAGACCCATGATCAGAAAATGCAAACAAGGGAAAGGAGAGAAAGAAGAATAATCCGGCCATAGGGAAAGGGCTTTGCCACTATTGACCCCTCCCAAGAACAATCCCACCACGCACCATACATTGATATACATCCACAACATAAATCTAACACATGCATGGCCAAAAATTAAAATAGATGGTTGGGATACCATCCCCACCATAATCCTAAGGTCTAAATGGCCTCATCATACTATGAAATTAAAGAATCCACCATGATTAGGTCCATAGAGGAAAACCCCATGCATGGGATATGCATGCATAAGGTGGGCCATTCGGCCACACCTATGGGGACGTGTGGGATCTCCATCATTGATTGGTGAGTCCTACACTTCACCCATGAAGGAAATGAAAGATCTACAATAGAAATGAGATTCTACTTCCTGAAGGAGCACCCACCTCAAAGATGATCACCAAACTTTCACACTAAGATTCTCTAGCTCCAAGGGAAATGGATTAATGGTGGAGATGGGGTTTCAAGGGTTAGATGGTGGGAGATTAAGGAAGAAGGGGGCTGAAAAAATGGAGGGAGGGTTGGACGTCCCAACCCCTCTAGCAATGAAGGAGAAGAAATGAGAAAGAGAGAGGAGAGAAGGAAGGTTGTAGCCATATGATGGGTTTGCTTGAGAAGGGAGGCCTTGGTAAGGGCAAGTAATGATGTCTATCATATGGGAGGAAGCTAATGATGGTCTTAGTTAGAGAGGCTACATGATGGCTACCTAGGTTAGTTGCTTAGGGAGGCTCTAGATATCATAGCTAGCTAGAAAAGGTGTAGCCTAGCTAGACTAGGCACGTAGGAAATGATTACACTTAGGGTGGGCCTTGCTTCCTAGGGATATGAGCACACCCCACTAAAGTGGTCCCACATTAAATTAAGGGTCAAGAATTACAATTGGTACATGTTTTGATCTACCCATCAGATTGGAGCACGAGATGCGGCGCTGGAACCACGACAACGATGCAGTCGCAATAGCGCAGGTCTCAAGTCAGATCGGATCGGGTCTATGGGGCTGAACTTAAGGATGATCGCAAACAAAATATATAGGTCACGGGTCGCCGAAATTCGACCGATAGGACTACGGGACCCGTCGAAACAAAATGGATACTCGGGTTAAGGGTCTCACATTTGATCCCTCGCTGACCCAACACAACCCTACAACACAATGTTGCTTATCTTGTCCTCTGGGACTTCTTAGTTTAGATTAACTTTTTATTACTCATTAGTGCTACTTTGCTCTCGGTATGGATCTTAGCCCTTTAGCTTCGTGTAATTCCCTTCATCCACACCACGTTGTTGAAATGTAAGGAAGCATAGTTATAGCTTAAGAGTAGCTAATTTTATTATCTACCTCGTCATCAAGCAATTCATTGTTTTTAAGTGTCTACTTTGTGAATATTTTTAATAAAATTCAAGTTCTTTTATTTGTTAAAATTTTATTTGTCTTGCATTATTGTTGAACGATTGTTGCTAACACAGTTGTAAAAAGTCCTTTTTGACTAAAAGGCAAAATAAACTCATAGAAGGATGAACCCTCCCCTTCGTAGATCGCCTGATCTCGAAAGATAAGTGGTTAAATAGATAGCTGACTCTCAATGTTCTTAGTCTCATGGTCTATTTCGATGCTTGGGGTCCAACGCATTTAATTCTAATTAAGCCACATCCAGCTCCAGCACGCCCGGTGCAACATATGCACACACGACTGAATTTGAGCCAAACAGATAGACAACAAATAAAATATCTTACGTTAAATTATTTCAATCGTTTGAAATTTTAGTATTTTGCTTTGAAAATGATAGGTAATCATAACTTTTTATTATCTAGGGTTGAAATATTCAATCTGGTAAAAGTTTCAATCATGTCCATCCAAAAACATTCCTATCACATAACAGTTTAGACCATTTTAAAAAATCAAATTCCAATTAATAGTCGGAACTTATTGTAATACATAGAGATGTATTTGAGCAAACATCATTTATAAAACATATTGTGCATTAAAACATTTGGAACTTCCCTCTTAAATCTTTCTTCAAATTAACTAAATCATACTAAATAATTTTTAATAAAAAATAATTAAGAAATAACATGTTAGCCACAAAATACTTTTTAAAACTATATAATGTTTCTTTACAATTTAATGTTTTAAAACCCCTACCAGATTACTTTGAAGTGGAATTGTCCGCTAAAGCAAGCCAATGGTCAACTAAGAGCAAAATCGTTTTGTGAAAAGGAAATACAAGTACCTCCATCATATCTCAAATAATGATTTCCACTTAAAACACAAATTAGATATCCATTGGGTTAACAATAGGTTATCTATTAAACTTCTTCTTAATATTTTACATTGAATGAGTTCTAAAAAAGCACAAGTTGAGTAGGTTTGACGAGTCAAACCAGCAATTAAAACGAAATGCCCTAAAAAGCATATCGAAATGTAGTTTAAATTTTAAAACATTAGTAGACTTAAAGATTCTATGCTTATTTGATATCTTAATGAGTCAGATGTAAACCATTGTGCATATATTCAGAGCAATAGTTATCTGTATTGAGATGCATGTACAATGAGATATACTTCCCTCTTAATTTATGAGACAATCAAGATGCCTGGGTAGATCATAGAAGGCTATATGTTGCAGCATGGGCTATCGCATAAATGGTGAATACTTGATCATTCACGATATGTGACTTGAGCCACATGTATTGCGAGACAAATTACCTATAAGTGACGGATCGATTCTAGTCTAGTCACTATACGAGTATATTTTTTTATTAACATACGCACTCACACCCCCACACACTCACACCACAGTAGGATTTCACCACAATAGGTACTCGAACCCATGACCTCGTGTTGAAACTCTTGTGAGTCTACCACTGAGGCATGAGTAAGGACCCAATGAGTATATTAATTCCATAGGTGACTCTTATATCCATATTACTATAATATTCTGTGGTAATATTATGAAAATGTGATGCTACTTTGGTATGCAATCTAAAAGCCATGCACACCGTCATCCACGTTAGAAGCACGCTAGGAAAGTAGCTAAATCATGATCAAGACATGGAGATGGATTAAAGGAATATTATAGATGATTGCACAGTGGAGATGATGCATGGGAGATTTATCTAATGTGTCGGATTGAATGTACAATATAATTTTATTGATTTTAGAAAGAAAAAAACTATATACTATTAGATTAATATTTTCAACAGGTTTTGATCAATCAAGTTTGCAAAGATAAAACCCATTTAATATCAAATGTAAATAAGTGTGCATCATGATTAAAGCATTAAAAATTTGTATGGAATCAAACATGCTTGATTAAGTGTGATTAGATTAACAATCAAGAATAAGCAGTTGGAAATAAGGACAGTTTTTAATCATACTTAGGACTACAAGATTACGAATCTAGTTTTTGTTATTGATTGGTCTGACTAAGTTAATATTGAAAATTAACAATCTAATTGGACTGATATTGAAAGCTAAAAGCCCTAATCTTAGATGATAATAAAAACCAACAGTCCAATTCGATTGGACCAAGTCAAAAGATCAATAATCCAAATAGTACAAAATTAAATATCAATAGTTTGAGTAGACTGCCATTAAAGATGAACATGATCATGCTGAAATTGGAGGAGATCAAATTAATCAGTAATCAATGACTTGATTAGACTGATGGCGAATGAGAATGGCCTGATTTAAAAGTTACTAGAATGAATAGTTCAATTAAAGATGAACAGTCCAATCAGTCCAAATTAAAGAAACTAAGATTCAACAAGTCCATATACTAAGATTCAACAACTTAAATGACTAGTTTTGAAAGATAATAAGATTCAATTAAAGATGAACAGTCCAATCAGTTCAACTGGACTTATATCAAATATGAATGGTCCAATAAGTCTAAATTTGAATATCAAACATCCGATTGGGTTGATATTAAAGATCAATGGTCAAATTGTGTTAAAACTAGAGATGAATAGTCAAATTAAGCCGATGCTAAAAATCAACGATGTGGTTGGATAGATGTTGAAAACAAGTTCTCTAATATGAACATGAATGATCTTGTTGGACCAATATCAGAGATGAATGATTTGATTAGTTTGAAATTAAAGATCAATGATCATATTGGACAATTTTGAAGATGAACGATTCAAATTGTGATGAAATTGCAAAAGAATTGTCAAAGTGTGCCATTATTGAAAATCAATAGCCTAATTGGACCAATTTTCAACCCAAATGGCCTAATTCTACTAAAATTAAAAGGTCTATTTGGACTAAAATCAAAGATGAACAGTTTGATTTATACCAAATTGAAGATCAACAGTTTGATTGGACAAATATTGAAGATGAGTAGTTTGATTGTGTTAAAATTTGAAATGAATGGTCAGATTAGGTTAATATTGAGAATGGCCCGACTATGTTGAACACGGAGATGAATGGTCAGATTAGACCAATATCGATAATAAATGTACCAATGTCAAACCGGAAGATTTAATTAAAAATACACTAAAGATGAATGGTTCAATTGAGTTGATAATGAAGATCAATGGTCCAATTGGACTAATACTAAAGATGAATGGTTCGATTGTACTAAGATTGATCAATGGGACAATGGTCAATGGTTAGATTGGGTTTATATTGATAAAAAAAACGTTCCAATATTGAAGATGAATGATCTGATTGGATCTGATCAGACCTTTCACCTTCAAATTAGACCATTGACCATCAATATTGGCCAAATTGCTACATCAAATTGTTCTTCTTTAGTATTAGCCCAACCTAATCGTTTATCTTTAGTATCAGCTATATTAATCCAATCGGATCGTTGGTTTCCTGCATTAGCCCAATGTAACCTTATCTCCAACCTCAACATAAAGAATCATTCATCTTTAATATTGGTCAATTGACCCCTATCTTCAATTTAGGACTAACCAGACAATTCATCTTTAATATTGGTCCAATTAGACCACTTATGTTTAGTGTCGTTCAATCGGACTATTCAACTTTCACTAGAGCTGTAATTGGGCTGGGCTCGGACCAAGCAAAATAAAAATTTTGAATACACCGAGCCAAAACAGTTCAAAATCGGGGCCAAGCCCGGCCCATTGACAGCCCAAGCTTTAAAGACGGTACAACCAGGCCACATTTTTAATATTGGCTCAATCTGATCATCTCCACTTTTAGAACAATTGTACCATCGATCTTCAATATCAATCCAATCAAACCATTAATCTTCACATTGAATGGATTATTCATCTTTGATATCAGTCCAAACAAATCGTTCATCTTTAGCATCATCTGGTTTGGGCCATTTGGGTTCAAGATTGGTCCAATCAGATCATTAATTTTTAGTATTAGCTCAATCAGACCAATCAATGACAGAAGATTTGCCAGTAGTATTATTTATTCGATCAATGTTAGAATTGTCTGATCGAAGTGATTTTTGTGAGATAAATGGCAACTAAAAGTGTGATCATATAGGAGGAAAAAGCCGTGATTATAACGTTTTCCCTACCATCGATATCTTTAAATTTTTTTAAAAAATAAATAAATAAATAAATAAAAATAAAAATAAAAATAAGGTAAGGTATAATCATCAATTTACAATGTCAATCATGTGAGCCCCACTTTTGATTAGCTGAGTTACTCATGAATCTCTTTGATCAACCATCCTTACCATCCAATCAATTATTAGGAAATGAATGGTCCATATTTATTGTCAGAAAATGGGTCTAACAATCAATCTAGACCATTTATTACATGGGTCCTGCAATGGGCGCTTGTCAACTCCCAAGAATCACTTTATTAGAGATGTAACACTGATTCACTGGTCAATTAAGGTTGAGAGTATTCTATAGCAAAAGGAACTCTTATGCCATATTTTTAAAGAATGTTGGATGATGAACCAAACATTCCAAACTAGTAAAAGATTAAAAAGAGAAATGCTCCAGTGCACTCAGAGCACTATAAATGGCAATGCTCCCAATTGCACCTGTTCACTTCAAATCCAATGGATTGATCTGGCCTGCTTATTCATTTGTAGAACACATTTTAGGACTATCACACAAAAATTGCACTGGTCAGATTATCCAATCCATGCTTTGATTTAGCCTTATTTTCTGTAGCCATCCCTTTTCCAACCCATGGGTGGTTATGATTGCCTAACGTAAGTCTTTAAAATCATAAGCAATCCATGATGAGCCCTATCTAATAGATGGATCGAATTGTTGATTGGACCTATTTTTTGTGTACAAAATCGTAACCGTCCATATTAATGCCCATCAATCAAATGGTTAATATTTGTCATATTATTGTGATGTTTGCATGGTAGCCGATGAAATGTGTTTTGGATAGAATAAACGGTATGGATCAACATATTGGACTAAGTGTGCCAATACAACTAGGAGCATTATAACTTATGGTGCTCTGGAAGCACTGGAGTATTTCTCATTAAAAAACACATAAGAAAATTTTCACAAATTTATTTTAGCAATATGTCCAAACACAACCTAAATGAATTCGTCATTTTTCAGGAAAACAAAAAACAAAAAAACAAAACAAAACAACAACAATACAAGTTATACAACCATTCCACTACAGAAAATGCAAGGTAAATGCCCACTACATAACATCATTTGGGCGGGCCTGACCACAGCCCCATAAAAGGGTATCTGATTTCATCATTTGAAAGGAAATAATCAATAACTTTAATTCCTAAAAGCTTCATTCACCATATTTACCTTTTTCCTGGTGGTGAGTACCAAAATTATAATGACATTGAATTTTCATCTCTGTTTCTCAAATTTCAATCATGTTAACTTTCATACACATCCAAAAAAGAAGAGTTTACCTAAAAGACCTTCCAAGATGAGGGCATCACTATTTCCTCAGATTCCTAACTCTGTATGCAGGGTCACTGAATTTACGCAACCAAATCCAACTCTCTACAACTGTTGACACAGGCAGTCTTTGCCGACTCTTTCCTGCATGTCTGCAGCCTTGCAGCAGCATTTCCTATTTCTTTCCTGGAGCAGACTCTGATGCTTCTGCCTTTATTATACTAAGCTGACCTCCTTCCTTACCAGCAGCAGTGGCCGCTTTCACCTCATTGCAATGGTTTATAAATTTGCTCAGTTCCTGATCCCACAAACAATAATTCATCAGCTCAACCCACTCAGACAAAACCGTTAGCTACAAGAATAGCAGCTATTTAAGCACATTGACCATTGAACAAAGGTAAACAACTTTCAAGGTTCCACAGAATCAAATACAAGCGCACCAAACTATTTTTGCAGATATGTTTCAAGATACATTTACAAGCAGTGCCTATGGCTACTCCCATGTCAGGATCTTACTCAAGCAAAATCCAGGCCACTAGTCAGGTCTGCCCCACCATAGTGTCAAGGCCAGTCCAGTCATGAAGGAGCCACACACATACCTTTGTCACAGAACATTGATAAATCTCAGTGGGCATGTTTTTCGTAAATGTTGAGATGGATGAGTGGCGAGATGAGGAAGGATGGAATTTGAAATGAATGCACTCGAGGGAACATAGGACTTGCATCAATGGGTAATTAGATAAGGGAAAGTAGACTCAAATGGTTTGGCCATGTGCAACAGAGACCAAGGACTGCACCATTTAGGAGTGAGTTGGTGCAAGCCGAAAGCTCTAAAAAGGCAAGGGGAAGACCGAAAAGGACGTGGATGGAGGTAGTAAGAAAGACTAATTGAAGTTATAGCCTTGATCGAATGGAATGGTGGAACATGATTTGTGTAGCTGACCACAATTAATTAGGATAAGGCTTAGATGCTGATGTTGATGCTGATTTTTTTTTTCACACACGTGCGGCACACCTGATGACAGGATCCATTTTTGGCCTACAGCATATACATGGTGGAGTGGGCCTGGCCAGATGAATTATATCTGGATCTCACAAGCATACCATATCAGCAGGTATAGAAAGTAGAACTTGGATGGCTACTCTAGCAAGGATCCACATCATCCCCCTTTCAGTCGTGCAAGATAGAAGTTGGTTGCTAGAAACTATTACTCAAGCTCCGAATATATGCTTTGCCGACAACATGGATAATCAAATGCAATGTACACATGCAATTTAGTAGGAGGTACAACTGTAAGTCCTGAACCTACTGAATGATAGAAAAGTAACAAACAAAATCAATGATGTTTTGCTGCCTAGGATTGTGATCTCTGGAAAGACCAATTCTTGATAATGCATGGGTGGAGCCAAAGAGTGCAAACTATGTGAGTTACCAAACACCAACTAAATGAGGAAGTGCTCCGGTGTATAGAGAGGACCTCAGTAGTTATGAACAATGTTGTTAAATTGCATAAGAGATTGTATGCCATCCAACCTCTCTCGCACAATCGCATAAGCGATCGCACAACTCGGAAAAAATTGGGAAATTTTGGGAAAAATCTGTTGTCTTCCCCTAAAGACTTTACTACTCCCACCAATTTTCAAACTAATCTATGTAATGTTACCCATGCTATTACTATCTAACTCTCAAGTTATTAATAACTAAAAATTAACAACTCAACAACTTATTAATAAAAACTTAATACGTTTATTGATAAACAAATCTACAAAGTACAAACTATAGATTTACAATATACATTGTTCCCTCTCCCATTGTGGCACATCACCACCATCGCCATCACCACCACCATCGTCAAAGTCATCTCCTTCTTCAACATACACTTCATCTTCTTCTGTTTCTTCATCATCTGTCTGCACAAGTTGCTCATCCACGTCTAATTGTCGAGTATCTTCTTCTTGTTCAATCTCAATATCATTGTTTTCTCCTCGACTCCTAGGCACAAGCCTCGTGCTACTGCTCGCCTTTCTAGCTCCTCTTCTCCAGCATTGAGAACCTTCACCAAGTACCGATCCATAAGCGGTGTATTCAACTTGGGCCCATGTAAGGTCCTCGCCGGCAAAGACTGGATCCTTTATCTCCACAAGCCACTCACTATCTACTTAGAATCCTTATATTTACCTATATGCTCATTGTGAGGCTGGAATCCTCAAATTTTTAATTAGGCTCATAATTGAGGTTGAAATCCTCATATTTATCAATTGGGCCCAAAGGGACCTTCTAGGGTCCCTTTCTTGAGGTGTTATGGTCTCCCTCACAGTTGTAACATTAGACTGACCAAGGTTGTTAAACAAATTTTCCCTTTCATTTCTCAATTTTCTTGTCCCTCTTGTCACAACTCTTCTCTCTACTCAATTTGAGGAATTTCTTAAATTTTCTTTTGAAATCCCCATTCACATCCTCATCATCACTATCACTTTTAAATTTAACTGTCTTAGGCATATGTGAATGCCTATGAGATGTTTTGAGGACGACAAGTTTCTTTGCTCTCGAGGGGGTCTTAAAGTGTAGTTCATATGTTTGTAGGGAACCTAAGAATTCTTCTACTTTCATCTCATTTATGTTTCTACACTCTTCTATTGAGGTTATCTTGGGAATAAACCTATTCGGTAGGGATCTAAGCATTTACCTACATATACGCCCTTCCAGAATCCACTTTCCTAAACCTCACATAGAGTTCAAATTTCATTTAAATTTGAATAAAACTCTATAAAGCATTTAGACTCATCCATTCTAATATTTTTGAATTGGGTCATTATCTAGGCTGATAGGATAATAGAATTCAGGTTTTTCTTTCTTAGCCTGGAATCTTTCCCGCAGCTTCTGCTTATATCAGATGAAGACCAGGTCGTTGAGTTTCTTTTGTTCGAGGCGATTTTTTTCTTTCCGTATGAATCTGCATTAACATTTAGAATGTGTAATATTAGCAATTTAGCATTGAAATTTGAAGTTGTAAGCAGTGTTCAAGTTGTCGGTATCGCTACAAGTTTCGCTGGCCGGAGATAAGGATATAATATCGTTATCGCCGATAATATCGCCGATAACCGGAAATGCAAGGAACAAGGGGGAAACACAGAGAAAATGGTGGAATTTTTCAGCGAAACTTCAGGACATGCCTAAATACACATATTTACATATTCAGGAATGAAAAAATTGCAAAAAGAATGCATTAAATAATAAGTTTCTATTTAATGGGGGCCAAAAGGCATGCGTTGTCGTAAGCAATCACTCAAATAATAACCAAAATGAGTTTACATAATACAAATGCAAGCTTACAACAATTAAGACATGTAAAAGTAAATGAATTCAAAAAAATACACATTTCTGGTCATATTTCATCCCCACATAGAGTGACGAGGTGGCTCGTAATTATTGTCCGGATCCCATGGCAGTTGAGAGTAATACTGTTGCCCAACATATTGGCAATACTATTCCCAGGTCATCCTCTGCTCGTACCAATTGAGGAACTCTCTTATGTACCTCTGATAGTCATCCTCCCCAAACTGTACAAGTATGCTTAGACGTGGGTATTGCATGACATACATCGACGGCATTTATTGAGCAGGGTGCTGAGGGAACAGATCAAGTCCAACCCCGACTCCTTGGTAGTATTGCTGCCAATCATACGGGTACCCCGAATATCCTCATGTCAAAGGGTCATGATTCGAAGAACTATCTTCCGGCTGCCCGTACCCATAGGTAGATGAGCGTGACTGAATGTCAGAGCTGTCATGGCCATACCCGTGATATCCCCCATGAGCATAAGGTGGGACAGAGGTGGAGCTCCCCTGATCTGAACTTATGTCCATAGATGACAAGTTGCGTGTGAGAGCATCAGCCGCGGCGCGTCCGGCTTTCTTCTTCGAATGACGCTCGAACATATATGTGGGCTCTGATGCTCTCACCTGGATGATGGACGAGATCCATGGTCCTCGTCCTGAGTGGCATGGTCAAAGCTCTGCTCCTTAGTAAACTGGCCAATGGATCGTTAGCACTGAGCCATCGTGTACCCCTCACCACTGCCACCCCCACCCCCACTAGTACCACCTATACTAGTGTCGGTGCCTATGTCCCCTCCCTCATCACCGTCGTCATCGTCATTGTCGTCCCCAGGACCAGTGTCGAGTGGGGGTCGAGTCTCATCATCATCATCACTCACTACGACTTGATGATGGGGAGGGGGCCATGAAGATGCTTCCTCACCCTCATTGGAACGTGCTAAACTCCTCACCAAAGGATTAAAGCGAGTCTGTATCCGCCTTCTGTTGGATTACTACCTGATCGACATTGATACCCAGAGACATTGCTCCCTCGACTACCTGTGGAGCAGGGCCTCCCTCCGCATCATCTAAATCAACTGATTTGACCCGCTCATAAAGTGGGTCCTCATCATCATCACCTATCTGTGCCGTGGTACCTATAGACAATAAGTCCAACAGGTCTAAATTTTCCTCCATGTCTCAGTCTACCTACAACTGCCTCTCTTAACTTCATATTGTAGTGGCAGTAAACGAGCTTGTGCAACTTCTCATATACCAGCCTGTTCCTGGTGTGTATGAGTGACCATATGCTCCAATTCCTCTCACACGGTGAAGAGGATATAGTCTGTGCGAGAACACAAACTGTCAATAACTGCAATGCGAGCATGTCAACTTCGTACATTGCCCACCACTCACCTATATATCCATGAGGAGCTTGTTTTAGTTTGAAGTTTAAATGAAAAATGCAATTACCTAATTATGTTACCATACTCACATGGCATCATCGTTTCGGTCGATACTTTTGCTAGTGCGGATGAGAACGTACCCCTCGCATCCCTAAACGGCAACAACTGTAAACACGGATTCACAGGTCATTATTTTTAATCACCCATATTTCTAGAGGCTATAAGGAAGAAAATTTATTGCATTACCTGGTTACCGAAACCTGCTTGCGCTGTCGATTCTGAGAACAATCGTTCGAACACCTCGTGGACAGCCATCGTCAAATCACTATTCTCATGGAGCCGACGTTTATAATGAAATTTGGGATTCAGGTATTATGCTGAAACCTAAATATTAGTTACTTAGTTGTATTAACATGCAAACAGAAGTGATGCTTAAAGTGCAAGTGCAAGTGATAAAAAAGATAGGTAAACGTAACAAACTTACCAGCTTGGTGGAGTGGATGCTCGAGTGTCCCAGTCCATCAATGATCAATGATATTGATCACCCACTAATACGAACTGGGGATTGCAGTCATTATCCTCTCTCTCCTAATTCTCATAAGCTTATACATTGACCCCATCGAAGGCCCCATCTCATTATCTACGGCTCGTAGGACCTTGTAGATCGGACGCAGGAAGGAAACGACGTTGTGAACTTTATCCCAGAAGGAATCGGAAAGCACTATCTTCGAAACATTCTTTGCACCCTCAATCTTCCTCTGATTCCACTTGAAGTATCTCTCGGATCTGAACAAATTTCTAAGACCCACGCGGTGCCTGTATAAGCTATCAAGTGCAATGAAATTCGTGGCGAACCATGTCGCGCCTGGTCTAACGATGCCCCCTCCATAACACTCACGCATTGCAGCCAACAACAATGAGTGATTGTATATAAAGTTTGTCACTCTCCTCACATCTTGGATGGTCCTCCTGACAGAATCCCTCTGGCCTTTCTCTTCGATCATTAAATCAATGCAGTGTGCTGCACACGAGGTCCAATAGAGATTGTACTTCCTCGTCAATTTCTCCCCCGCCTTAACGAACGCACTGCCATTGTCCGTCACAACTTGGACAACATTCTGGGACCCAACATCTCTAATCACTCCTTTTAGGAGATCATATATGTATTCGTGATCTTTTATTTTGGCTGATACATCAATGGATTTGAGGAAAACGGGCTGCCCTCTACAGTACACCATAAAATTGATAACGGACAATTTCGTGAGTCCGTCCACCCATCACACATGATTGTCATCCCATACTACTTCCAGTTCGGCTTGCATCTCCTCATGCTCCCGATCGAGGTAGATGCCAAGAATCTCCTATGGCGTGGGAGGCTTCACATCGGGCCCGGCACGCTGCACTTCCTCAATCATATTTTTGAAGTGATGACTGGCTGATGCATTTGTTGGTACATGGCTCGAGATGAACCACCTAGATATAGCGCCCCCCACTTTCTCCCTGAGCCCCTTGCTCCACATTTTTTAATCTCTTTTAATTAACACCGGCAATGGGTGCATCTGGGACACGAACGCTTTGCGTGTGTTGTAGGCCATGCCCGCTGCCTCCCTCAAATCGTCTGCTGCTCCCACTAGCCTCATGTCGGGACGTCCCAAACGACGGCCTACTCTCATCAAACCGTCTTTTTTGCTCCCCCTCCCACTCTAAAGCCCGAGACTCACGAATCACTTGTCTAAAATCCCTCCTTTCTCGAGCCATAACACAGTCATCAGGATACGCGATCTCCTCATCGTCGTCATCTTGCTCGTCGATAGCACCTAGGCCCCGTCCAATGCCTCTTAGCTCCTCCCTCAGATCCCTCTCCCAATCCTTCTGCTGCAACTTGTGTGACTTCGCTTCAGTCAACACTTTTCTCATCTCCTCTCTCACTGGCCTTGTGACACTTGGGCAGTCTTTCACATTCTTGTATCCACCTGCCAAATGTTCCTTTAGCCTAGACACTCCCCCACTCCGTATCACTTGGCCACAATAGTTGCATATGGCTCCATATTTATTACCCTCCACTAGCCATCCATGCTTCCACCCAATGTCCCTTACTCCTCCTTTTCCCGTTCCAGATGACATTTTGCTCCCTAATAGCATACAAATTTGCAATAATTGACAAAAAAGAGCGTCAATTGATATTAGGTGTGATAAGCCCAGATCAGTTTAAGGGCTAGGATGTTAAATCAAATCAAAATTTCATGAAACTTACAATTGAGGAAAGAGTCCGCAGATTGCGTATTGAGTAAATTATGTGGGCCCAAGGTGATTTATGTACTTTATCTGCTAACTACAGATCAAGGTTATCTTACTATGGAAACATTGGAATGATCAAAGTTAACTAGCTACGGATGTCACCAAGTTATGTGTTATATATCTAAACTGTCCATCCATTTGGAGATCATTTCATTTCAAGAACTAAATAATGAGGCAGATCCATAGTTCAATGGTGGGCCCTAAGAAGGTTTCAATGGTAGGCGTCAATGTCCCAACTGTTTCCTATGGTGGAGTCCACTTATTATATCCAAACCATTATGGTGGGCCCCACAAATGTTTAATGGTGAGAGTCAACACATACATCGTGGTGGGGCCTACAGAACTTGGTGACGTCGCTTCAGGAGCGAGTCTCGCTGCTCAGGAATTGGATTGCGTACTGAGTTACTCAATACGCTCTTATTGTACTAATTAAACTCAGTTGGGCCCATCGTAAAAATAAGTGGTTTATGAAAATAAGTGGTTTATCCACACCGTCCATACGTTTTTCCAAATAATTCAAGGGGTTGATCCCAAAATTGAAGCATATTCAAATATCAAGCAGATCATACCACAGGAAACAGTGGGAATAATGATTTCCACCGTTGAAACCTTGCTAGGCCCCACAGTGATGTTTATTTGTCATCCAACCTGTTCATACGATCATCCAGACATGGATGAATGGAAAACATAAAAATAAGCATGATCCAAAACTTATGTGGCCCCAAGAATTTTTCAACGGTAGATATTCAATTCAGACTGTTTCTTGTTGTGTGATCCATTTGAGTGTTGGATATGCTTAATTTTTGGGCTCTAAGTACTAAAATTATCCGATAAAATGGATGGACGGAGTGGATCAAATACATAAATCATGGTCTACCTCGTAGAGTTTACTCAGTACGCTAAGCGTACTGTGTTACTCAACACGCGATCCGCTTCCGTGATGTTTGTGAGATATCCTTCGGACGAGAAACGGATTGGCTACTCCCCCTGCCACCAGCCCCGTGGGTGGTGGTCGGTGCTCTGTGGGCCCCACCATGATGTATGTGTTTCATCCATTCCATTCATCCATTATTAAAGATAATTTTAAGGCTTTATCCCAAAAATTATAGGGATAGAAATCTCAGGTGGACCACACCACAGGGAAAAAATAGTGATTGGATATCCACCATTTAAATCATCCTAAGGCCCAATGTACTGTTTATTTGACATCCAATCTACTGATTAGGTCATACAGACCCAGATGAAGGGAAAAAACAAAGATCAGCTTGATCCAAAACTTTTATGGCCCCCAAAAAGTTTTTAATGGTCGAAGCTCATTCAACACCGTTTCCTGTAATGTGGTCCACTTGAGCTTGGGATACCTCTACTTGGTTGATCCAATGCACCAGATCCATCTATGGCCTAGGTCTGGATCCAAAACTAGTACCCATCGGGTCCAACCTGGAAATAGGTGATGGGATCCATAACTAATAAATTTAGATCAATCCGAACCATTGGATCATTTCTCTCCTATATATGACTTCACAGTCCATGTAAGAGCAGGTTGCTCTATTATCAGCAAAACCCTCTATGGTTTCAATCAATTTTGTCTTAGATTGGATTTGGGTCCCAGCCGGTTTACATTATCCTACCGATCGATCAGGTGGGCCAAGTGTATGGAAACATTTCCATGCACCTAGTTGCATTTGGATTCGCTTGCATACACAACACTTATCTGGACCGCCCATATGATCCAGTCGACACTTAATAGGGTGTTTTGAGAAAAATCATAGCGATACATCATTTAGTCAGTGTAATACAAAAATTGATGGAGAAGATCATTTCCTAAAGATAGGTTTGGTCACAAAAGTTTATGACCAAATATTTCCGTGATTTCGAATTGTGGCGGACAGTCCAGATTAGTCCTGTCCATACGTTATTTATTTATTTCATCCACTCTGTTCATCCATTTTAACCCATAATTTTATGGCTTTACCACAAAACAGAAGAATATAAAAAAACTCAAGTGGACCACACCACAGGAAATAGTGTGATTGAACCTCTACCATTGAGAATTTCGTGGAGGCCATAGAGAAGTTTTGGATCAAGCTGATTTTTGTGTTTTCTCTTCATCCATGTGATGATCGGGAGCCTACCGTAATATATGTGTCTAATCCACACTGTTCAACTATTTAATCAGTTCATTTTAGGGCAAGAAACGAAAATTGGAGTATATAAAAATCTTAATTAGATCACAAAACAGGAAATGGAGTGAAATGAACTCCTACCGTTGAAAACTTTTTGGGGGCGACAAAAGCTTTTCATCAAACTGATATTCGTGTTTTTGCTTCATCGAGGTACATTCGACCTTATGAATAGGTTGGATGATAAATAAACATAACTGTGGGCCCTAAGAAGGTTTCAATGGTGGAAATCATTATTCCACACTGTTTCCCGTGGTATGGTCCATTTGAGCTTTGGATTTACTTAAATTTTGGGATCAACCACTAAAATTAGCAAAAAAAAATGGATAGAAGGTGTGGATAAATCACATACATTAACAGTGGGCCCAAATGTACGCAATCCGATTTTTCTAGATCATTTTATGATAAAAAGTGTCACTAGTGGTCCATGCTTTGTGGTCCCACCATGATGCATCTGTTTCATCCATGCCATCGGTCCATTTTTCTAGATCATTTTACGATAACAGTCCAAAAATGAGATGGATCAAAATCCCAAGTGGACCACAATGTTGATTGAACGTCTACGGTTTACCATTAAAAACTTCTTGCGGGCCACGAAAGTTTTGGATCAAGCTGATATTTCTTTTTTCCCTTCACCCAGGTATGTAAGACCTAATCAACAACTTGGATATCAAATAAACATTACAGTGGGCCCCAGGAAGTTTTAAATGGTGGACATTTAATCACTACTGTTTTCCCGTGGTGTGGTCCACCTGAGTTTTAGATCTACCTCATTTTTTGGATCAAGCTCTAAAATGATATTTTAAAATGAATGGACAGAATGGATACAACAGATGCATCATGGTGGGGCCCACGGAGCATCGACCTGCACCGTCAAACCCAAACCCCCCTTAAAATTGAAATCCGATCCCCAATTATTTTATAAACCCCGAAAATCCCTCTCCCTCGTCCCAA
Organism: Magnolia sinica; assembly: GCF_029962835.1. Classification (NCBI taxonomy): domain Eukaryota; kingdom Viridiplantae; phylum Streptophyta; class Magnoliopsida; order Magnoliales; family Magnoliaceae; genus Magnolia; species Magnolia sinica. The sequence goes on from NC_080589.1 coordinate 42,392,878, forward strand.
ATTTTCAAAAAATCCTCTCCTTCCCACCAACATCTCTGGATTTTCAACCCGAAAATCCCTCTCCCTCATCCCAAATTTTTTTTTTTTAAAAAAAAAAAACCTCTATTTTCTAACAAGATCTCGAGATTTTCATAGCCCGCAAGCCGATTCTTTTCTGGAGAAGTTGCCAGAGGATTTTTCGACGAAAAAACCAATTTTTTTAGGGTTGAATCTTACCAAAAAGGTTGTCGATCTGCACTCAACAGTCGTGAAGCTCTTAAAATTCGCGTCTTCAAACAGATCCGGGTGAAAAACAGGTATTTTCTTGTGTTTTTTGTTTTTGATCGACAATTTTATCGCCGAAAACATCTCCCTTTTATCGATAAAGGTGGGTTGTTGGCTACAGTTCCCACCCGTGGTTGGTGGGAACAGTGAAATATCGGCAACAATTCGAAAATATTGACAAACCAATATTATCGGCGGTATCTGGCAGCGAAACGAACAAATGGGTTTTAGGTATCGCTAAGCCAGCGATACCGATATTATCGGCGACAATTCGATATTGTCGCCGATAATTTAACCACTAGCTATAAGTGAATTATAAAACTTTAAGTTGTAAAACTTACTGACTCGAATATACTCCAGTTGCACTCGCAACCGCTTAAAGAACACGTAAGGCCAAGAATTCTCATGGCCAACTTCTGTAGTGCCAAATCCCTCCTAGTCGGGTCAACCCCATACATAGACCACCAGTCAGTTGTGCAAATAAGTTTAAGTTAGACACTTTCACACTTAGACTTCTTATATTGTAAGTTGTAGAAATTCATAGAATTGCATACTAACTTGGCAATTTCATACTTATGCCTGATAATAATCTCTCTTGCCCAATCCTTGCACTCTTCAGATAGAAGTCCAACTCCCAAAAAATTTTATCCTATTCTTCTTTATCTGGAACCATTCTTTCTAAAGCATCTAGAAATCCGACCATACGGAACGCGGCTACCATAGTCCGATCGGCAGACGCAAAGAATACAGCCGGATTTAGGATGCATGCAGCCGAATACAAAGGGAATGAAATTTGGCCACCCCATCTAGCATCTATAATATTTAGGATGGGCTGGTAATCATGTTCTTTATAGTTGAAATGTTCCATTATTTTGTTTCTAGCCCTCTCCATCGCATCATAAATATAGCCTATAAGTGGCTTTCATCACCGTCCACTAACCACAACACACTTACTAAGGGTTTTGCTGATTCTAAGGCTTTTACCACTTGAGCCCAAAATTGAGTGGAAAGAATGGTTTGTTGGACTAACTTCCCTTCAGTCTTCTTTGACCGTGGTCCATTATTCCAATCGGTTAACACAATAAAGGACCTAAGTTCAACTTTCTTTCAATGTAATCTTTGCAGTGTTAACAAAGTTGTTGCAAATCGGATCACGGTTGGACGAAGCAAATTGCACCCAATGTGGTTTCTCATGTGATGGAGAGGAAGGGCATGCTTGTACATAAAAACTGTGATTCTCCTTGCCCTAGCAATTACTTTAACATATAACTTACCCATATCTTCTAACATTAAATCAACATAATGTGCCGCGCATGGTATCAAAAATAAGCATCACCTCTTCTCCATAAGTTGGTGGCTAACAACTACATAATTAGTTGCGTTGTCCGTGATAACTTGGACAATATATTCATCTCCTACCTTTTCAGCTACACTATCTAACAATTTAAATAAATAATCGGCCATGTGGGAATGGGCCAATGCATCCAAGGACTTTAAAAACATCGTCCCAGTTGAACAATTTATAAGGAAGTTTATCAATGTCTGACCGAATTTATCAGTCCATCTATCGACCATTAACGAACAACCATATATTTTCTAACTTTCTTTGTATTTAAAGATAAAGCTTCTAGTAAACTCTACCTCCTTTTTAAGACAACTCTCCCAAACTTCATGACAGGAAGGGGGTTTCAAGCCAGGTCCAAATTGACCTATAGCTTCAGCCATTACTTCATAACTCCTCATCTTCATGTTGTTAAAAGCTACACCAGCTTGATACAACCACTTTGCAATGTACCGAATCGTGATTTTTCTATCCTTCTTCTTATACCAGTTTTCTAGAGTGGTTTGGGCAAGTCCTTTGCCCCTTTGGTCAACCACATCTTCCGGATGTGGTCTACACCACCTATCCATAGGCCCATGCCCACGGGCCCTTTTGGCGGTTGGTCTAGATCGCCCTGTGGATGTAGGTGATGTAAATTTATCCAAATCTATTACATTTATGTCCTCATAAGCTTGAAGCTTCTCTCTCCATAAATTTTTCTTGTATGGCCGATGTATCATGTTTTTTTTCGAGCATGCTTGTCCATAAACTCCATGATTTCCCTACAGATTTCTAAAGTAACATTGGTACATGCTCTTGCATTTGCTCTTAATGCGTGCACAAGGTGTTGTTTATGCCGGCCAATACCACCAGAACTTACGTATCCACATAGGTCGTACACTACATGAGACTTATCATTGGCACTTCGATAGTGCCCGTACTTCCAACCCGGATCATTTGACTTTGGCCTCAAAGTAGAAGATTGGGAAGAAGACATGATGACACTATGTAGTAGCCTAGTAGGGTAGAGTAGACCGTAGTGTGTGGATGACTATGAGACTATGAGTGTATAATGCATTAGAGTCCAAGTACTAAACACACTTAGTAAGTAGTATGTTACTACTAAGTATTATTTAGTATAGTAAGCAAGTAACTACTAACTACTAAGTAGTAACTAGTAAGTAAATACTACTAAATAAAGTAAATATTGAATAGTAAATATATTAAAAGAGAGACAATGTCTGTGTGTGTCACTGGTATGCTTATGGAGTTACAATTGTAAGAGAGAGAATCTCTTGAGTCTTGAATCTCTTGACTCTTCTTGGGCCCTTGGAAGTTTGAAGTTGAAAGTCTTGAAAGTGAGTTTTAAATATTGAAAACTTTTCTTCTCTTGAACTTGAAACTTGAATCCTAGAAACTACAAACTAGAAATAAACTAAAAACTAAAAATAAACTAGAAACTTGAAATAAACTAGAAATTAAAAAATTAGAAATAAACTAGAATCTAGAAACTAGAGACTACAAGTCTACAATTACTATTTAGAAATTACAATGAAACACAAAATAGAAGACTTTGTCGTTTGTTGACTTCAGTCTTGAATGTGTGTTTGCCACTTGAGAGTTGAGACTTGACTTGACTCTTGAGTTGTTGAGTCTCTTGAGTTGAGTCTTGACTCTTAACTCTTGATAAATGATATTGATAATCTAATGAAAAAAATCAAGAATAGGTAACAGAACACAAGTGATAAACTTAGAATAAATATTAGAAATTAAAAAATTAGAATGAGAGATTAGAATGGAGATTAGAATAAGAGAATAGAAGAGAGAAAAAGATATAGTGATTCTTCTTCTTGCTTCTTGAATCCTTGATTCCTGCCTTCAACTTTAAGTGAAAATAAATAGTAAAGAACAAAAGTAAGAGAAATTATGAAAGAGATTAAGAGAGAATGATGGCTTTAGAGTGATGTATGAGAGCAAGAATGTGTATTGAGTGTTTTGGCGAGTATTTGTTGCAACAAAGGAGGGGGAAGTGCCTTTATACAGGTAAAACTTCAGAAAAAAAAAAAAAAAAAACAATAAGGTTTCAACTATCAGATTTCTAGCCTTTGGAATGTATGCAATCGCATTATGCAATATGCGATCACATATGGCATATGCATGGATTTATGCGATTGTGCGATCACATATGACAAAATTGACTATGAAGTAACCATAAAAATGGAAGCCACAATTTTATTTTATTTTTATCCATTTACATGCACTACCTATTTATTATTTATCTTTTACACGAAAATTTTAAACCAAATATTGGCACTTTTTTTTAAGTGAAATAAATGCCTGAAAGCAAGGGAAAAGAAGAAATCATGGTTGGGAAGATCATTCTAACAAAAGCCATTGCAAAGTTTATCTCATACATCGAAGAATACGTTTTGTTCTTGTTAAAGCACGAGAGGGAAAATGAAATATTGACAGAAATGAATAGAATTAGTTATTCAACAAAGTTTATTTGATTCAATGACGGAGTTAGATGAGGAACTGCAACTTGGAGACACCAGACAAAAAATTCATCCATGTTCATGGACCATAATGGACAACTATGATTATATGTGGCCAACCCCATATGAAGATGATGGTTATGAGTGCTCACATATCTTTCCCTTGTTAGCTCTTAGTTTGGTAACATACTTTTTTAAACGGTGACGAATTTATTTCAGAAAGGCCAAGTGATGAGGACATCGAGCCATCATATAGGGTCTACCAGAGGAGGAGGAGGGTCCCGACTGCAGCCCCAGCTTCACTATGGATGGACGACATCTACATGGGCTCCAGCGGGCCACTTTGAAGAACCCACATGCGTAGTTCGTGCATCTAGAAGACCCCATACTAGGAAGATGCATGTGGGCAGCTATCAGAGGAGTTTTTGACCATTGGATTGCATGTTGGCCCATTTGACCACCAAATCATCATCTATAGGCCATTGGACCGTTGGTCCACCCAAATCTTAGACCACATGGGTCCATAGTATAGGCATTTTAGTTTTATTTATATTTTGGATATTATTGATGGTTGAGATTATTGATGGTTGCTTATTTGGATTTATTTGGAGTATGCACATTTTTTTAGACTTAAGGGCATTATTGTAATTTCTTTTGGGGTACAAGCCCTAAGCCCATGGTTTTTGAGAAAACCCAAAAAAAAAAAAAAAAAAAAAAAAAAAACATAACAACAAAGATATCTCTTTCTTCCTTCTTCCTCCTTGCATGTGCTTTGTATGTGAAGTTCTACAGCTCTCCAGGAATTGGAGAGAGAGTGCGACGCCCGAAGGGTGATCCTCATCTATCGTTCTTCTTCTTTCTTTCAAGGTATTTTTCTATACTTTCTTCTTTTCACATCCAAACCTTGAAACCCCATTCTCTTCTTCTCTTTTCCTTCTTATTTTCTTCTTCCCTAAACCTAAATCCACCCAAGCCTCAAACCCCCTCAAGCCCCAGTCGGTACGGCCCTCCACGCGCTTACGACCGTGCAGGCGTGTACCACTGTCCACATGGACAACCACTTTTCTCCTTCCTTTTCTTCTCTTTTCCCCTTTGTTTCCTCTACAAAACGCTAGCAATAATTCCTAATTTCCTTATCTCTAACCCTAATCCTAGTTTTTCCCCCAAATCCTAATCCCGAGTTTCCTATTTTAATTCCCTAACCCCCAAACTAATTCCAAAACTCGAAATCACAAATCTATTTGAATGTCGGAACAAACATATGCTAGAACAGGATTCCCACATCTCGTAGGGACCTTCTTTCATAATTTTATATTGATTATGTAGTGTGAGATGATAATTCTGATTGGAACCAAGATAGTTGAATCTGAATTTTCTGTTTTGGTAGTAGAATGCATGATTTTTATGCTTGATTTTATTGTAGTAATCTGAAATTTGGTCTCCGCTAGCATGTTAGCCTAGAAAACATTTATCTTACATCACCAACGGCCTAAAGAATACAAGGAAAAACAAAAACCAAAAGCTACAAAGGTGTCCAATTATCAGGAAATTGGTCCGCCACTATCATTTTGGATTTGATCGCCCATTCTGAAACCAGTTCTATTGCCGACTTGTAGATTTTCAAAGAAAGACCTATACGGTTCCTAAAGCACCAATTTTTCCTTTCCCACCATATTACCTAGATCCTAGCCAAAAGATAGATACCATATCTTCTTTCCTATCTCTCATTTGCCCATTCATGTCAAGACAAAAAGGAAACAACAATAGAAGCAAGCAAAACCCATTGAGTTCCAAATTTACCAAGAAAAGTGTCCCACGCCTTCTTGGCAACGTCGCAATGAAGGAAGAGATGAGCCACTGATTCCTTGTCATGATAACACAATAGACTCATGTTCGGAAGTGTCATTCTTCTCTTGCGCAAGTTGTCAACCGTAAGCACTTTTTTCCTTCCCACTAACCAAGCCAAAGTGGCTACCTTCGGGGGAGTGCCATATTGCCAAACATAAGTTGTGTGACTCACCTTGGAAACATTTAAACCGTCACTAATCCTTCGATTCAAAGATTTGACTGAAAACCTTCCAAACTTTTCTTCTAACCATCTCATCGAGTCCCTTTGAGAAATCACTAAGCGAACCTTACTCAAAACTCCCAATAATCTCAAATGCTCCCCCAATTCTTCTTCATACAAGTTCCTCCTACAAGGAGGGGCCCAAATAACTTCCTCAAAGGAGAGAATAACATCTCGCCACAGGCAAGTTTCCCTCCAATGATAACCTTGCTAGAAGGGGAAAACTCTCCCTCAACTTCTTTTCCCCAAGCCAAACATTTTCCTAAAACCTTATCCCCTCACCATTTCCCAAAGTAAACCCCACTCCTTCCCAAACCTTGTCCTTTAAAGAGGCCACCTGATGCAAGACAATTAACCACTTACTCTAAAAGCTCGAACTGTTAGAGCATGGCGAATTAATCCATTTATCTCATAGCCCAGGCCGCACATCTCATGGGTTAGGACCTCGACCGAACCCCCCTCGTGGGCCCCAAATCACATGGGTACCGCCTCACACAGACCGCACACCCCGAGTGTGTCCCCGCATCCCACAGGCTACCCGACTCGAGCTCGGTGTGAAATGCGTATTAATCACCCCCGATGAGGAGTCTCGAACACGAGACCTCCCCCGTGGGGCCCGCCCACTCCGAGTGTGCCCCTGCATTCCACAGGTGACCCCACTTGAGCCCGGTGTGAAAATGCCCCTGCATTAATCACCCCCGGTGAGGAGTCTCAAACACGAGACCTCTTACTTTGATACCAATTTGATGCAGGACAATTAACCACTTGCTCTAAAAGCTCGAACTGTTAGAGCATGGCGAATTAATCCTTTTATCTCATAGCCCAGGCCCCACATCTCATGGGTTAGAACCTCGGCCAAACCCCCCTCGTGGACTCCAAATCACATGAGTACTGCCTCACACGAGCCGCCCACCCTAAGTGTGTCCCTGCATCCCACAAGCTACCCCACTCGAGCCCGGTGTGAAATGCGCATTAATTACCCCCGGTGAGGAGTCTCAAATACGAGACCTCCCCAGTGGGCCCTGCCCACCCCGAGTGTGCCCTTGCATCCCACAGGCAACCCCACTCGAGCCCAGCGTGAAAATGCCCTGCATTACCACCACTTTCCAAAGGGATGATACTCCAATGATGACGTCTTTATCCACCAAGATCCCTCTTGACCCCATATTCCCTAATCACTACCTCCCTTCATAAGCTACCTTCTTTGACCCCAAATCTCCACACCCATTTACCCAGTGTTCAAAGTATCAGCAATGTTGTCATGTGCGGTCGCATATGCGAATATGCGATCGCATATGCGCATATATGTGGGCCAATCGCATATGCGGCAGTGGCATATGCGATCCCTACACATATGCGATCGCATATGCCACATGTGCCAGCATATGCGATGTATGTGATCGCATAATGGCCAACGGTCAGATTTTTGACCTTTTTTTAAAAAAAATCCGGATTTTTACTCTATAAATATGCATTCTAAGCATTCCTACTTGCAAAAAAAAAAAACTCAAACTCTCTCTCTCTATTCTCTATTTCTCTTACTACATCCTCTCTTACATTACAAATTTCTAATTCTAACTTCTAAGCACTTTACAATCTACATTCCACTCCTCTCCATCCATATTCCATATCCATATTTCTTTTTTCTTTCAACTTTCAAGAATCAAGAATCAAGGAAGGGTACAAGAATCAAGAATCAAGAATCCAAGATACATGATACATCATACATCATACCATTACCATCCATATTCAAGAATCAAGATTCAAGAGTCAAGAGACTCCTCCTCACTCCTCTAGTCCTCTCCAATCTCCATCCACTAAGTTTTCTAAGTTCTAACTTCTAAGTTCTAAGTTTCTAACAACTTCTTTCTATCATTATATATATATATATATATATATATATATATATATATATATATATATATATATATATTTTGTTTGTTAATTGGTTTGTTACTTTGTTAATTGTTAATTGTTACAACTTACAATACAAGTTACAAGTTTGAAGTTACAACTTACAACTTACAAGTAACAAGTTACAACTTACAAGTTACAACAAGATTTCAAGATCAATACTCAAGTGAAGGGGCAAAGGTGAAGAGAAGATAAGTTACAAGTAGACAACTTAGAGTCGAATTTGAAAGTTGAAAGTTGGAAGTTGGGAACCTCTTTTAGATTTATTACATTTGTAAATTGTAATTTTACTTTTATTTGTGTGTAAATCTCTCTCTCTCTCTCTCTCTCTCTCTCTCTCTCTCTCTCTCTCTCGGCTCTTTACTCTTACTTACTCTCTTAGATCTACTTCTTTCTTACTTCTTAGTTCTTCTTCTTACTTCTTAATCTCTTACTTTACTTTAGTTTTCTTTTTATTTGTAGTTTACTTTCTAGTTTCTAGTTAGTAGCTAGCTAGTTACTTTTTAGTGCTAATACACACACCACCATCCACCATCATAATGTCTTCTTCTCAATCTTCCTCTTTGAAGCCCAAGTCGAATGACCCGGGTTGGAAGTATGGGCACTACCGTAGTGCTACCAAAAAGACTCACATAGTATGTGAGTTATGTGGGTTTGTGAGTTCCGGTGGCATTGCAAGGCACAAGCAACACCCTGCACATTTACCGGGGTCAAATGCAAAAGCATGCGACAAAATTACTCCAGAAATCCGAAGGGAGATCGTGGAGTACATGAAAAAATAATCAAGAAAGAAATGCGATAGTGCCCTACATCAAGAGGAATATATGGATCAAGATGCATATGAAGATATAAATGTAGTAAATGTAGATGAAGCTAGTCCCACTCCCCCTACTTCGACAGGCTGGTCTAGACCACAAGTACAACCATCGAAAAGAGCCCGAGGACATGGGCCCATAGATAGATGGTGTAGACCACACCCCGAGGATGTGGTCGACCAAAGGGGTAGAGGGAAAGGGCCGGCTCAAATAACTTTAGAGAACCGGTATAAACAAAAAGATAAGAAAACCACAATTCAATATATTGTTAAGTGGTTTTACTAAATCGGCGTTGCTTTCAACGCCGTTAAATCGAAAAGCTTCAAAGTAATGATTGAGGCTATAGGTCAATTTGGACCTGGGCTTGAACCTCCTTCATATCATGAAATGAGGGAGACATGCCTAAAAACTGAAGTTGAATATACACAATCCTTCATAGCTGAATATAGGGAATCATGGAAAATATATGGTTGTTCACTAATGGCCGATTGATGGACCGATAAATCCGGTTGATCTCTCATTAACTTTTTGGTAAATTGTCCAGCTGGGACAATGTTCTTAAAATCAGTGGATGTGTCGGGCCATTCATACACAGGAGAATATTTGTTTAACTTACTAGATAGTGTAGTTGAAGAAATAGGTGAGGACTACGTTGTACAAGTAATTACAGATAACACAGCCTCTTATGTAATCGTCGGTCGTCTTCTTATGTTGAAGAGGCGACGTTTATTTTGGACCCCCTGTGCAACCCATTGTATTGATCTTATGTTAGAAGATATAGGTATATTATTTATAAATGTGATTGCAAGGGCTAGAAGAATAACAGTCTTTATGTACAAACACGCCCTTCTTCTCAATCGAATGAGAAAAGACATTGGGGGTAACTTGCTACGTCCAGCAGTCACCTGTTTCGCTACAGCCTTTTTAACACTACAAAGGCTACATGCAAAGAAATCAGAACTTACAAGTTTTGTAGTGTCGGCGATTTTACAAGTGGGCCTTGGTCAAAGAAGGCAGAAGGGAAACGGGTTCAACAAACAATTCTTTCTCAAAATTTTTGAACTCAAGTGGTAAAGGCGCTAAAATCATCCAAGCCCTTAGTCACTGTGTTGCGATTGGCGGACAGAGATGAGAAGCCCGCAATGGGCTACATATATAATGTGATGGAGAGGGCGAAAAATAAGATCATGGACCATTTTAACTATAGAGACCTTGATTACAGGCCAATTTTAAATATTATAGATAGAAGACGGGGCAGCCAAATGTCATCCCCATTGTATTCGGTTGCTTACATCCTTAACCCAGCCTGTTTATTCACTTCTGCTGATCCAACAGAAGCACTAACTATGCATATGGTTGGATTTATTGATGTCTTGGAAAGAATGATTCCAAATAGAGGAGAACAGGACAAGATCTCAACTTTGCTGGATTTCTACACAAAAAGTGAAGGGATATTCTCAAGGGATATCGTAATAAGACATCGGACAATGAAATTACCCAGTAAGTACTTCTATGAATGAATGTTAGTGTACTATCAATTGTGTACTGAACTCTTACAAATAGTTTTTCTACAAAGTGTCTCTAAGAGACTAAGACTCTAACGATCTAACCTATACTTTAACTGTTTTTCTCAGCTGACTGGTGGGCTGCCTATGGAGTGGACTCGAATAGGAAGGATCCAGCTCTAAAGAAGCTGGCTATAAAGATTCTTAGACTCACGTGTTCTGTCAGTGGTTGCGAGCGCAATTGAAGCACGTTTGAGGTAGTAAGTTTAGACTGTTTAGTAATTGTTTTGTTTTTTTGTAAACTTTAATTTTTTAGTGGCCCAAGCTAAATTAATTAGTTAAACAGCCAATGCCAAATGCACTTTCTTTCTTGCAGATTCATACCAAGAAAAGGAATCACCTTGAGCAAAAAAAGCTCAACGACTTAGTTTTCGTTCAATACAATCAAAAATTTTGAGAACGATTCCAAAGTAGGAAAGAAAAGCCCGACTTCTTTGACCCTATCTGCTTAGATGAGTTAGATGCAGATAACGAGTGGCTCATAGAGATGGAGGACCCAGTATTTGCTGGAGAGGATCTGACATGGGCACAAGTTGAAGATGCCACATATGCCGCATATGGATCGACACCTGGTGAAGGTAATAGTACCACTCGAAGCCGAAGGACAGGGGAGAGCCGGGGGGCAAGTAGTAGCCGTCAACACGTTGATGAGATTGAGGAGATTGAAGAAGGAGAAGGTGATAATGATGATCAAATTAAAGATCATCCACCATTGGATGTTGATGAAGTATTAATACGTACAGATGACGAAGAAACAGAAGAAGAAGAAGTGCATGTGGAAGAAGGAGATGACTCGAATGATGATGGTGGTGGTGGTGGTGGTGGTGGTGGACCTGGTGGTGATGTGCCATAATGGATGCTAGATCAATGTATATGATTAATGATTATTAATTAGATAAATAATAAATACATAACTTCTTAATTTTGTTTAATGCTTGTCTCATAAGTCAAGTGTGTTGATGTTGTTGATTGTTGATAACTTGATATTGATAACTTGATATATTATGTATTGTATGATTTGGATTTGTATCATGTACATGTAGTGTTGAATGTTGAATATGGATATTTGATATTTCATATTTCATATTTGTTATTGTTATTTGTTAAATGTAACTAAAATGTTAATTGTTAAGATTCAAGAAGTTAACTATATTGTAATTTGTAAATTGTAAATGTATGATGTATCATTATTAATTTATCATACATTCATATGTATGTAATTGGTTGGCTTTATTTTTTTTTAGTTAAATTAAATGTATTTCATGTCCCAATGACATATAATAATTTATTTTGATTTTTCTGATTTTTTTAGAATTTTTTCTGATTTTTCTGATTTTTTTTAATTTTTTGAAAAAATGCGAATATATATATATATATATATGCAACCGCATATGCGATTGTGCGATTGCATATGCGCATGCATATGCAATCGCACAGGATCGCATATGCTATTTGACAACATTGAGTATCGATATCGCTACAAGTTTCGCTAGCTAGGGATACGGAAACAATATCGATATCGCCAATAATATCGCTGATAACTGGAAATGTGGGGAAACATGGGAAAAATGGTGGAATTTTTAGCGAAACTTCAGGAGATGTTAAAATGTACGTATTTGTATATTTAAAAGTTTTTAAAAAAATTTGCAAAAAAGAATGCATACATAACAAGTTTTCTTATAATAGGGCCTTAAAAGCATGTGTTATTGTAAGAAATCAGTCCAACCATCCCATCCGGCCCATTTAACCATCTAACTTTCCATCCAAACATCCATCGATATTGCAAAATATCAATAACACATGATATTTCACCAAGAAATTATCAACAATTGGAAAGGAAAAGAAAGATTGTGGTCTCAATATTGCGCATGTTGTGATATTGATAAGATCAAGATATTATCAATATTATCAATGACAAATTGAAAACTACATACAACCATGTGCCCATGAAATAAAAAACGAAATAAAAAATTTTCTAATAAACAAAATTTTGATGATATCAATACGTTGGCAATATTATTGAAATATCGTCGATACACTTATGATACAAGCATTACCTAAAATTTACATAATTGAAAATATTGGCGATACATTGGCAATATTGATGCATTGGCAATACAAGCGACACCTAGAATTTACATAGTTGAAAATATTGGTGATTATATTAGCGATATTGATATGTTGGCGATACTTAGCGATACATTGCAAATACCTGGAATTTCTAATACTACCAGTGCTATCGATATCGCTACCAGTGCTATCCGTATCGTTGAGCTGGAGATAAATAATATCGGAGATATTTCGATAATAACGGAGATAATTCGAACACTGCATTTACCCAATAATGCTAAATTCATCTCTCCCAAAACCATAAATTCAACTCCCCCTTGATCCCAAGTTTTACATACTTTTACCCACTTCATAAGATGAAACTTATGTTTATCTTCCATGCCCCTCCATAAGAAATACCTCCTAATCTTTTCAAGTTTATCAACTACCCCCTTTGGGCACTTGAAGTATACCGGTAAATTTGATATTGTCACCTTAATCAGCGTTAATCTTGCTCCCAAAGACAAGTGCCTACTTCTCCAAATTGATAGCTTACTTTGAAATCTTCCGATAATTTTATCCCATAGATGTTTGGCCAGCATCCCCCCACCCCCCAACGTTGGGCCTGTAAGTCACGTACAGAGAAGTGGCTTCTCACCCCCAACCCCTTGCGGTTTCCTAGAAGATTTGCTTGTAAGTGACTTACAGGTAAATTTCCTCCCCCAAACACCACCTATAAGTGACTTCCCTGTAACTCACTTACATTTTACCAAACTTATAGGCATCCAAACAGGCCCTTAAGTATAAAATAAAACATAAAAAAATAAAAAAAAATACAAAATATAATTATCTTTTATTAAATAAAACATTGCATTCACTACATACACTACGTGAACGTTACATACGCTACGACCCATGTAGCATAAATTAATGCTATTTGCTAAGGCTACGAACATTATTCAAAACACTGCTTTCCAGCTAGGTTGGCCCGGCTAAAAAAATTTTAGGCTCCAACTTGGGTTTTGGGGCTTGGGTCAAGGTTAGGCCTTGGACCTTAAGTTTCAGGTTGGGCCAGGGCTATCCTGGCCCGGTCCAAACCTGGCCCTTGCCACCCATAGTTTTGTGTTGGAGGGTTCATCAATATGAAACCCCTAATTTCAAAGAAATTTGATAGAATTGGAAATATAGTAGCTCGCAAGCGTTTAAGATAAGCTCCAAAACATGTATCGAGCCAGATTAAAGAGATAATTCGAGATGGGATTGGGGAGCAATGGGGCTTCTCAATTAAATCTCTTACCACAAATTGAAAGTGGAGAAAAGGGATAGAAATGCAAAACCGAAGGGATGTCTATGGATGTTTCGGGGGGGGGGGGGTGTTCACATGCTACCAGAGGCAAGATTCATACAATCAATCAAATCATAGAAGGAATATACCCCTAAAAAATGGCTGTCCCCTTTGCCAATGTGCAGAGGAATCAACGAATCATAACCTTATTCATTGCAAGTTCTTTTATCCAGTTGGTGGAGAATTATGGAACGTTTTGGGCTGCACGAATTTTTATATATGTGTGTGTGTGTGTGTGTGTGTGTGTGTGTGTGTGTTTCAAGAGGGGAAAGAGATAAAGTGGGTTCAGAAGAAAGGCATCTTTTCGGCCCTCTCAATTCCCGCAACCCTATGGTCAATCTGGAAAGAGCATAATAGCAGAGTAATCAACAATAAAGCAGAGTTGGGAGATAATAAGTCTTTTAAAGGGTGAAAGGACATGTAGTGTGGTGGGCATGGCAATCTCCATTGTTCAAGGGTTGTAAATTGGAGGACATAGAAAAGGTCATTTTAAAGAGTGGATAATCATTGATAGGGTCCAACCTATCAGTGGATTTTTTTAAAAAAAACACTGATAAGGTCCTTTTGGTCTCAAGGGATGACAACTTATCACCCTTCCTCCTTTGTATTATTTGTTTTGTATTTTTTTGCTTTTATTAATAAATCTATCACCATTCAAAAAAAAAAAAAAACCGACAAGCACATTCATGCGATAAAGATTGTGACCTGATGCCACCTGTGTTACAGGCGCCATATCGGCTTATGTTGGGAGTGTGCAGATGTTCGAGTACAAATATCATTCATCAGGGATGTAGCATAGCACTGTCAAGCGGCCTCTGACCAGGATTGTTCCGTTCTTTCTCAATGAAATTAAGTACAGATATAAGCCTTCCTAAAAAAGAAAAAAGCTTCCTAATAGTTAGACGCTAATGCCTTGTGGTTTTTTTCCCAATTTTCTATTGCAATTAGAGAGAGAGAGAGAGAGAGAGAGAGAGAGAGAGAGAGAGTAGCTATTCGTTAGTAAGGAATCAAGAAGAAAGAAGGAGAAGAGGGAATTACTCGGTCAGCATCCATCTCATTGGTTATCTTGGAGGGCTTCACGAATCTCTTCCCTGCAATCATCGGATGTTCATGAGGAAAATAAAGAAGTTGCTATTTTTGTTTTTGTTTTTTTCTTGGGAGAATGTTGGAGAAGAGAGGTTACCTTTGCGAGTAGGAGGAGCTTTTCCATGTCGATTGGGAGGGATTGTCTTCTTCTTTTGCTGACCTTTGAACAAATTCGATTTCTGCGTCATCTTTCCAAACGGAAGAAGATCTTCTCTTCTTTCTGCTGCTTTCTTTTCTTCTTCTTCTTTCCTTTCTTTCCGCCGCTTTCTATTGAAACACAGCTGCTACGGCTAAGGGTTTGTAAGAGGACAGCGGCACATATCGTCGGTTCGAGCGTTTGTTATAGAGTGGAGAAAGAAAAGGAGGCAACGAGTCGAGTCGAGTCGGACCGAGTTAGGGCTGACTCGACTCGAACCGACTCGGTACCAAGTCCAGCATGCCTGACCCTATCCGAGTCCGGGTCTTGCCTAGACTAAACCCAACCGAGTCTGACCCAGTCACAAATATCAAGTCAGGTCAAGTCAGTGGGTATCCACTTACTGAAATCACCACTCAAAGCCTAGATTCACTTGCCAGAGTTGCGGCTTCTCCATCAGCTACACAACATCTCATATCTGAAACTCGACTTGTGTGTGTGTACACACACATTTCAAGTCAAGTTTTGAATTGAGTTGAGTCAGTACTGAATTGAATTTCAGGTCAAGTCGTGTTGAGTTATTAGGTGACTCATAGGTTTGAGTTCGGATTAGACGAAGTCAACTCGATTTGGATTGACTCACCCACTTGGTTTGGATCAAGTCGGATCTGAACGAGTTAGACAAGTGGAGTTTGCCGAGTCAAGTGGTGAGCAGCTTTGTGGGGCCACATGATGTATGTGTACATCCACTCCATCCATCAGTTGTTCCAGAGGTGAACCCATAAATCAAGCACATAGACACCATGGAAAGCCGATATATTTATATACACCATCCAACCCATTCATAAGTTGAGTCCTATCATTAAAAACTTCATAAGGCCCACTGTAATGTAATGTTTATTTGTTGTTCAACCTGTTATTAAGGTCACATGGACCTTGATGATGGGAAAACACAAATATCAGCTTGATCCAAAAGTTTTGTGGCCATCACAGAGTTTTTAATGGTGGGTGTTCAATCACAACTATTTCCTGTCTTGTGGTTTAGCTGAGATTTGGACATGCCTCAATTTCAGGCTTATACCAAATGAGCTGGAAAATGGATGGATAGCATGGATAAAACATGCATCATGGTGGGGTCCACGGAGCACCGGGGGGTGCGGATTGGGTATTACCCCCACTAGGACCTAGCCAGAGATGGACTGTCCTATAAGCAGATATGTGGGGCCACCATGATATAAATGGTTTATCCACATTGTCCATCCACTTTGAAAGATCATTTTAGGACATAATACCAAAAGTAGGAAGATTGAAGGCTCAAGTGGACCACACAATAGCAAGCAGTGGGGATTTAATTCCTATAGTTGGAAACTTCCTATGGCCCACCCTGATATTTACTTACTATTTAACCTGTTTGTTTGTAAGGTCACATAGGTCTTCCATAAACATAAATATCAACTTGATCCAAAACTTGTGTATGAAGTTTTCAACGGTAAGCTTTTAATCCATGCTGCTCCCTATGATGTAGTCCACTTAAGGCTTAATCTGTTTTCTTTTTGTATTTGGTCATGCCTTAAAATGATCTCTCAAAATAGGAGCCCACGGAACCCTAACAGGACTGTCAGTCTCTAGGTAGGTCCTGGTAGGGGTAGCACTCAATTCCCGCCCACCACTGTCATCGACCCGGGTACTGAAGGGAATCGCTACGGAATCCCAGTCCGGTTAAACTTGGGTTATTCCAACTGGCAAATGTAAATCTATGGTCTTCTTCTTGTTTTTTCAACCATTCACTTGTCTGTGAACACAAGCCCCACTTAGGAGACGGACTGGAATGATTTTCCATGTTTGAAGACCAAGTTTCCTGTCTATGATGAACAGAACAGGATCTTACAAGTTGTGCATAAGTTTATGCATGCCAGACCCTGGTTGGTTTCTCAAGTCACTAAGGGGTGTTTGGTCCATTGTATTATATGAGATTAGGTCGGATGGAATTGCATTTGGTCCCATGCCATGCAAATTCCATCAAGCATTTGGGGAGGATAGGATGGGTTAGGATTAGGTGGGATGGAATTGTATTTGGTCCATGCAAGATTTCCACTGATTTTAAAATCCACTACACACAGGGGTCCCACATTAATGTATGTGTTTTATCTATACTATTCATCTACATATGCCATTTACATGTGACACTCTAGTTATATACATGCACAAGTGACTAACATCCATTGTGAATTTGATTCATTGATTACAATTACATCATCCACCAAACTGGATTTTGCTTAGGAGACATTTGGCACCATGGATTTGGAGGGATTTGAGGGGATTTGATGGGGTTTCAAATCCCCTGGTAGTTTGGTAGCATAAAGTAACTGAGGGTTTCAAATCAAGGGGGTTTCAAATCCCCTCAAAGACGGGGTTTGAAATCCACCTTGAGAGGTTGGATTACACCTAAAATCATTTCAATAGTTGCATGTATAACATGTGTGTTACCATACTATTATTCTATTCAGTACATGGCCCACTAATGATATCCAAAAACAATTAGATTATCAATGGCATCACTATTAATTACTTTAATATGATGATCAGCACCATCCAAACATTGCCCATGTAAATCAACGGTTAAAATCGTTGGTTAGTCACTTGGACATGATCTTGTTCTTATAGCCCATCCCAGACTTGGAATTTCATCATTTTCGGGTAAAGCATATATTTCAGTGGGCTTATTATAACCATTGTGTCAAACACTACATATGTCACTAATGATATCCAAAAATAATTAGATTATCAATTGCATCACTATTAATTACATGATCAACACCGTCCAAACACTTCCCATGTAAATCAACAGTTAAAATTGTTGGTTAGTCACTTGAACATGATCTTGTTCTTGTGGCCCATCCCAGACTTGGAATTTCATCATTTTCGGGCAAAGCATATATTTCAGTGGGCTTATTATAATCATTGTGTCAAACACTACATATGCCACTAATGATATCCAAAAATGATATCCAAAAACATGTGTGTTACCATACTATTATTATATTGGGTACATGTCCCACTAATGATATCTAAAAACAATTAGATTATCAATGGCATCACTATTAATTACTTTAATATGATGATCAGCACCATCCAAACATTTCCCATGTAAATCAATGGTTGAAATTGCTGGTTAGTCACTTGGACATGATCTTGTTCTTGTGGCTCATCCCATACTTGACATTTCATCATTTTCGGACAAAGCATATATTTCAGTTGGCTTATTATAACCATTGTGTCAAACACTACATATGTCACTAATTTAACTATTAAAGTTGATTTAGTAATTAAATT
Organism: Magnolia sinica; assembly: GCF_029962835.1. Lineage (NCBI taxonomy): Eukaryota > Viridiplantae > Streptophyta > Magnoliopsida > Magnoliales > Magnoliaceae > Magnolia > Magnolia sinica. The sequence goes on from NC_080589.1 coordinate 42,411,269, forward strand.
CAAACACCCATAAATATATCGTGCATAGTTACCTTTGGATTAAAGTTGATTCCCAATCCAAGGTGCCAAACAAAATAGGAGGATTTCAAATCCAGGGGGTTCCAAATCCACATTCCCAAACAGGCCCTTAATTCAATGTTTTTTCCCGTGGCAATAATTTTATCCCAAACGTGGGGATTGGATGGCCCAAATACCATGGTATTTCCAAACATACGATCATTGTGTAATAATAGTGTTAATCTCATCTAATACAATTCCATACCATTTAATCTCGTGGACCAAATAGGTGGCAAAAAATCTTTCATATTGAAAGATCCTAACCATCGATTTTTATTTTTATTTTTATCTTTTTTCATTGATTGTTATCTGTTGCAGCATTTCTTCTTCACAATATATTTACATGCCAGCAATGAAAATGTCAAAGTTGAGCAAATGAAGAGATATTTTAGGCATGGTTCATCCATGATGCGCCATCAGATCAATCACCTAGACTTACCAATGGGCCTCACATGTACGGATTTGGTACTTAGCAGTGGGAAAAATCTCTTTTGGTCCAAAATGGTTACTAGATTTGGTACTTACCAATGGGAAAATCTCTTTTGGTCCAAAATGGTTACTCAGCAGTTAGCGTTATGTGTAACCAATACCATCTCTTTCGTCTTTATAATAAAACTCAAAATATTCTATATGACCGGCTTGGGGTCACTCATGTTGAGAACTGTTGTAATTTGATGTCGGAAAATAACCGAATGGCAAACAAATTAGAACTCCACACATGATCATATGACGAAAAAGAAATCAATCTTTTGTTGGGACGAGGCATGCATGTCGTCCCTTTTTTTGAAATAGTTCACATCTCTCAGACTATTTTGGGTGGTGTCGAGGCTCTCAACGCACTATTGTTAGGATACACGTCCAACGATCAAATATTCTTGAGCGTACACGGACCACTGATGAAAATACCAACACTGCCAAACCATACTCATCCTTCCAAAAAAAGAAAGAAAGAAAAATGGAGATTTTTTTCCTAGTAATCACAGAGAATGAAACTAAGGTTTTTCTATCCGTTTTCTATTAAATAAAAAATAATAATTAAAAAAAATAAAATAAAAAATAAACCTCGTTTTAAAGAAAGGAGGAGAAATGCTTCACAAAAAATAAAAAGGAAAACTATTGTAGATTTTGGCAAAATCTAGCCAATCAAGCCTTTAAGCAAAGGACTTGATCAGGCCTACCAGGGGGTCAATTCCGCCCTCCCCCTGCCTGCCAGTATACGGGATGTGCGCAGGGGTGTGCAGGGGCTCACATGCTTAGTTAAAGGTGTCTAGGCTAGTTTTTCTTAGAGCTGGGCAATCCTGAGCCGATTTGGTGGATCCAACCCAATCCGACCATATCCGAATCGATCCGACGGCTTGGATCGGCATGGATCGAGTAGGGCAATCCAGATTCAAAAGCTTTTCAGGTCGAGTACGGATCCATACCAATCCGATCTGATTGGATCCGATCTAGACCGATCCGATCTGATCCGAGTCTAGTATTTTTATTAATATATATTTAGCATTGTTTTCCTATCTTGTACAGTACGATTCTCGGGTCTTTGGTGAAGCTTGGCGAGCTAGAAGAGGCCGAGTCATTGCGGAAAGAATGGGAGATGTCTGGAAATGGCTATGATTTCCGTGTCCCCAATATGCTCCTTATCGGTTACTGTTCAAGATCGGAGTCGAAGAGCTTTGGAGAAGCATTTTGAAATGCAAATCATACAATGAGCTTCAAAGATGAGATATTTTTAGAAGAATTCCACAATCCAAAGGCCCAAAAAACCCAGATCTTGATAACCCAAAAAGGGTTTTAGAAGATTAGGTTTTCCAGGAATTACAAAACCCAGATCTTGGAATTCCAAACTGGGTTTCAGAAAAATCGATTTTACCAAGACCCAACTCCTCAAAACCTAAGAAATATCGATCTTGATAACGAACCATTACTGAGAGAGTTGGCGCAAGGAAGTGAAAAGACCCCGGTGACCTTTTATACAAGACAAGGACGAATTTCAGCTGTTGGTTTAGCCTATGATGCAATCTAGATGCGACAAAGGAGATTTTGCCTCCCACGTGCATATCCAACGTGGCGTATCCCGAATGGAATGGTCGAAGAAGCAACCGACGTCACCAAACGGTAACCCAAGTTGACCACGCGAGATTGATCGGGCACGTGATGTGGGGCTGCCTTAGCCGTTCATATGTCTCAATGTGTATTTGGACGGCTCATATTCATTGTGGCCACGTAAGTGTTTTCCTAGAATTCGCAGGCAAGTTGCCTCCAGGTTTTAGAAACCCGATGCGAGGATTTTTTATTTTTTTTTCTCTGGTTTGAGGATGATTACAAATCACCATCCTTTTTATTTTTTATTTTAAAAAAAAAAAAATCATGACAAGTGCGGTAGTACTATCAGAGCACTATAAATTGTAGCGGAGAAATTTACTGCTGTACGACCCATTTATGGCTCATTTACCTCGTTGAGCCCACTTCTTTTTACCACACCAGAATAAGCCCCAGCTGTACGGACGATTTGCCAAAGGTCGAAAATGCCCCTGCTTTTTCCTTTAAGCGGTTCGGCTGGAGCTCGAAGACGAGCGCTAACACTCCTCAAACTCCGAGCTGTACAAACGGTTCAAAAGAGATCAAAGTTACATGGGCTCCATAGTTATGTATTTATTATATCCACAGCATTTATCCATATTTCGAGATCATTTCAGAGTATTATCCAAAAAAAAAAAAAATCATATTCAAAGATCAACTGGACCACACCATAAAGAGCAGCGGGGAAATTGATTTTCACCATTAAACATTTTATAGGGCACCATAACATTTATTTTCCATCCAATCTATTCATAAGGTCACAAAGAACTCGATGAAGAGGAAAAACAAATTTCATAATGATCCAAAACTTTTGTAACCCGTAAAAGGGTTTCAATGGTAGACGTTCAGTTCCCCACTACGTTTTACAGTGTGGTCCACTTTATAGTTAGATCTGTCTTATTTTTTGTATCCAGGACCTAAAAAAGCAACGAGGATTCCACGACAAAAAAAAAAAAAAAAAACCCAAACTGTCGTGGCAGTCCGTCAAGTTTTTTTTTTCTACAAGGAGAACTTTCTTCCCCTTACATTTTTCTCTAGTACATAATTATGTAAATATGTATATATAAGTATATAAAAATATTTTTCTATCTTTTAATTCATTTCTTTGTCTATTTTTTTAACAAGCATATCTCTTAAATTAGAATGAGTTACTTAACGTACCACATACGATTTTGGGGTGGGAGAAGCTAACTTAGCCAGCCAACCTAGTTATTTTCCAAGATTCCATCGGGTCGATGGTCGAAAATCCATTTCATTCACTTCACGGTTAATTTCAATCAGCTCGTAGTCAATTTCATTCATTTCATTCACTTCACAGTCAATTTCAATCAGTTCGCGATAAATTTCATTAACTTCGCGATCAATTCCATGCATTTCGAGTTGAATTTCGGCGAATTCCCTTCACTTCACGGTCAATTCCATGCATTTCGCGGTCAATTCCCTTCACTTCATGGTCAATTCCATGCATTTCACGGTTGATTCCCTTCACTTCATGGTCATTTCCATTCATTTCACGGTTAATCCCAGCGATTCCGCTTCACTTCACGGTCAATTCCCTTTACTTCACGGTCAATTCAATGCATTTCACGGTCAATTCCCTTTACTTCACGGTTAATTCATGTATTTCGCGATCAATTCCGGCGATTCCCCTTCACTTCACAGTCAGTTCCATGCATTTCATGATCAATCACCGGAATTAAAGGGAATTGACCGTGAAATCATTGAATTGACCGTGAAGTGAAAGGGAATCGGTGGGATTGACCGTGAAATGAATGGAAATGACCGTGAAGTGAAGGGAATCGACCATGAAATGCACGGAATTGACCGTGAAGTGAAGGGAATTGACCGTGAAATGCATTGAATTGACCGTGAAGTGAAAGGGAATCACCGGGATTGACCGTGAAATGAATGGAAATGACCATGAAGTGAAGGGGATTGACAATGAAATAAATTGAATTGACTATGAAGTGAAGGGGAATCGCCAGAATTGACCGTGAAATGAAGGGAATTGACCGTGAAATGCACGGAATTGACCATGAAGTGAAGGGAATTGACCGCGAAATGCATTGAATTGACTGTGAAATGAAGGGGAATCGCTAGAATTGACCATGAAATGCATGAAATTGACTGTGAAATGAAGGGAATTGATCGTAAAATGCACGGAATTGACTGTCAAGTGAAGGGAATTGACCGTGAAATGCATGGAATTGACCATGAAGTGAAGGAGAATCGTCTGGATTGATCGTGAAATGCATGGAATTGACCGTGAAGTGAAGGGAATTGACCGTGAAATGCACGAAATTGACCGTGAAATGAATGGAATTAACCGTGAATGCATTTCATGGTCAATTCCGGCGATTCCCCTTCACTTCACGGTCAATTCCCTTCAAGGTTAATTCCGTACATTTCACGGTCAATTCCCTTCATTTCACGGTCAATTCCATGCATTTCACTGTCAATTCCCTTCACTTCACGGTTAATTTCGTGCATTTCACGGTTAATTCCCTTCATTTCACGGCAAATTTCATGCATTTCACAGTCAATTCTAGCGATTCCCCTTTACTTCACGGTCAATTCAATGCATTTCACAATCAATTCCCTTCACTTCACAGTCAATTCCGTGCATGTCACGGTCAATTCCCTTCATTTCACGGTCAATTCTGGCAATTCCCCTTCACTTCACGGTCAATTCAATTCATTTCACAGTCAATCCCCTTCACTTCACAGTCATTTTCATTTATTTCACAGTCAATCCCGGCGATTCCCTTTCACTTCATGGTCAATTCAATGCATTTCATGGTCAATTCCCTTCACTTTACGGTTAATTATGTGCATTTCACGGTCGATTCCCTTCACTTCATGGTCATTTTCATTCATTTCATGGTCAATCCCAGCGATTCCGCTTCACTTCACGGTCAATTCCATGCATTTCAGGGTCAATCCCCTTCACTTCATGGTCAATTCCATGCATTTCACGGTCAATTCCCTTCATTTCACAGTCATTTCCATTCATTTCACAGTCAATCCCAACAATTCCCTTTCACTTCACGATCAATTTAATGCATTTCACGGTCATTTCCATGCATTTCACGGTCAATTTCAGTGATTGACCGTTAAATGCAGGGAATTGACCATGAAGTGAAGGGGAATCGATGGAATTGACCATGAAATGCATGGAATTAACCGTGAAGTGAAGGGAATTGACCGTGAAATGCATGGAATTGACCGTGAAGTGAAGGAGAATCGTCGGGATTGATCGTGAAATGCATGGAATTGACCGTGAAGTGAAGGGAATTGACCGTGAAATGCACGAAATTGACCGTGAAATGAATGGAATTAACCGTGAATGCATTTCATGGTCAATTCCGGCGATTCCCCTTCACTTCACGGTCAATTCCCTTCAAGGTTAATTCCGTACATTTCACGGTCAATTCCATGCATTTCACTGTCAATTCCCTTCACTTCACGGTTAATTTCGTGCATTTCACGGTTAATTCCCTTCATTTCACGGCAAATTTCATGCATTTCACAGTCAATTCTAGCGATTCCCCTTTACTTCACGGTCAATTCAATGCATTTCACAATCAATTCCCTTCACTTCACAGTCAATTCCGTGCATTTCACGGTCAATTTCCTTCATTTCACGGTCAATTCTGGCAATTCCCCTTCACTTCACGGTCAATTCAATTCATTTCACGGTCAATCCCCTTCACTTCACGGTCATTTTCATTTATTTCACAGTCAATCCCGGCGATTCCCTTTCACTTCATGGTCAATTCAATGCATTTCATGGTCAATTCCCTTCACTTTACGATTAATTATGTGCATTTTACGGTCGATTCCCTTCACTTCACGGTCATTTTCATTCATTTCATGGTCAATCCCAGTGATTCCGCTTCACTTCACGGTCAATTCCATGCATTTCAGGGTCAATCACCTTCACTTCACGGTCAATTCCATGCATTTCACGGTCAATTCCCTTCATTTCACAGTCATTTCCATTCATTTCACGGTCAATCCCAATGATTCCCTTTCACTTCACGATCAATTTAATGCATTTCACGGTCATTTCCATGCATTTCACGATCAATTTCAGTGATTGACCGTTAAATGCAGGGAATTGACCATGAAGTGAAGGGGAATCGATGGAATTGACCATGAAATGCATGGAATTAACCGTGAAGTGAAGGGAATTGACCGTGAAATGCATGGAATTGACCGTGAAGTGAAGGAGAATCGTCGGGATTGATCGTGAAATGCATGGAATTGACCGTGAAGTGAAGGGAATTGACCGTCAAATGCACGAAATTGACCGTGAAATGAATGGAATTAACCGTGAATGCATTTCATGGTCAATTCCGGCGATTCCCCTTCACTTCATGGTCAATTCCCTTCAAGGTTAATTCCGTACATTTCACGGTCAATTCCCTTCATTTCACGGTCAATTCCATGCATTTCACTGTCAATTCCCTTCACTTCACGGTTAATTTCGTGCATTTCACGGTTAATTCCCTTCATTTCACGGCAAATTTCATGCATTTCACAGTCAATTCTGGAGATTCCCCTTTACTTCACGGTCAATTCAATGCATTTCACAATCAATTCCCTTCACTTCACAGTCAATTCCGTGCATTTCACGGTCAATTCCCTTCATTTCACGGTCAATTCTGGCAATTCCCCTTCACTTCACGGTCAATTCAATTCATTTCACGGTCAATCCCCTTCACTTCACGGTCATTTTCATTTATTTCACAGTCAATCCCGACGATTCCCTTTCACTTCATGGTCAATTCAATGCATTTCATGGTCAATTCCCTTCACTTTACGGTTAATTATGTGCATTTCACGGTCAATTCCCTTCACTTCACGGTCATTTTCATTCATTTCATGGTCAATCCCAGCGATTCCGCTTCACTTCACGGTCAATTCCATGCATTTCAGGGTCAATTCCATGCATTTCACGGTCAATTCTCATCATTTCACAGTCATTTCCATTCATTTCACGGTCAATCCCAATGATTCCCTTTCACTTCACGATCAATTTAATGCATTTCACGGTCATTTCCATGCATTTCACGATCAATTTCAGTGATTGACCGTTAAATGAATGGAATTGACCATGAAGTGAAGGGGAATCGATGGAATTGACCATGAAATGCATGGAATTGACCGCGAAGTGAAGGGAATTGACCCTGAAATGCATGGAATTGACCGTGAAGTGAAGCGGAATCGCTTGGATTGGCCTTGAAATGAATGAAAATGACCATGAAGTGAAGGGAATCGACCGTGAAATGCACATAATTAACCGTAAAGTGAAGGGAATTGACCATGAAATGCATTGAATTGACCATGAAGTGAAAGGGAATCGTCGGGATTGACTGTGAAATAAATGAAAATGACCGTGAAGTGAAGGGGATTGACCGTGAAATGAATTGAATTGACCGTGAAGTGAAGGGGAATTGCCAGAATTGACCGTGAAATGAAGGGAATTGACCGTGAAATGCACGGAATTGACTGTGAAGTGAAGGGAATTGATTGTGAAATGCATTGAATTGACCGTGAAGTAAAGGGGAATTGCCAGAATTGACTGTGAAATGCATGAAATTTGCCGTGAAATGAAGGGAATTAACCGTGAAATGCACGAAATTAACCGTGAAATGCACGAAATTAACCGTGAAGTGAAGGGAATTGACAGTGAAATGCATGGAATTGACCGTGAAATGAAGGGAATTGACCGTGAAATGTACAGAATTAACCTTGAAGGGAATTGACCGTGAAGTGAAGGGGAATCGCCGGAATTGACCATGAAATGCATTCACGATTAATTCCATTCATTTCACAGTCAATTTCGTGCATTTCACGGTCAATTCCCTTCACTTCACGGTCAATTCCATGCATTTCATGATCAATCCCGACGATTCTCCTTCACTTCACGGTCAATTCCATGCATTTCACGGTCAATTCCCTTCACTTCACGGTTAATTCCTTGCATTTCATGGTCAATTCCCTTCATTTGAAGGTCAATTTCATGCATTTCATGGTCAATTCCTGTAATGACCCGAAAATTTTTGTGCTAATCTTTCCCTAAGTAGTTGCTTTTGGGGTAATTAGCGCTATGCTCGATTGCTTGTGAAATTTGCATCAATCACTTTAAATTCGATCTGCATGACTCAAAACGTGTAGATTAGTTAGCGTTATGTTACTCTGAAATCTGGGATCCATCGCTAAATCCAGTTGTTCTGGAGAATTTTTAGAAGTTCTGGATTGGACCTGGACCGCGCGTCGAAAGTCCGATAGCGATGATCTTAGGCTGTTGCGGTCACCATGTTGGGATTGATCATCACCTCAAAAATCTAGTCCAGATGTTCTTCTGGGTCGATTTGATTGAGTTCGGAGTGAAGAGTGTGAGAACGGTTGGAAAGTAAATGTGATTTTATGAAATCTGAGTCGTGTCGCTTGCTCGATGATTTTAAGCTATCTGACCGTTGGATTTTGACCCAATTTCACCCTCTAATCAGGGAAGGTGGCCCAGGCATATCCTTGTGCTTGTGGACCTGATCGAGATTCTGTGACCGTTAAATTGAGTGTGGTCCGCCACGGCTGATCTGAAGAGCCGGTCGGTACGAAAACTCAGCCTAACCTAGATCCATGGTCAGTGGGCTTAAGTCCGACCTTTCGTGGTTATAAGCCCACAAGAAGTGCTTCGTTGGATCGAGAGAGGCTTGCTTTGGTTATAACCTAAGTATACCTTGTCCCTGGGGTTATTTCCATCAATTTGAGGCCTATTTATAGTCCTTAAACCCTAGCTCTCTTTTCCATACGAATTTTCTCTAACCCTAGCTTGGAGAGAGAGTGGAAAAGAGAGAGAAAGTGAGAGAGAAGTTGGTGAATCATCTTGGATTCTTTCCTGTTCTTCTACATCCTTGAACCTTTACTTTGAATCGTTATTCTGACGGTTCTGAGTTCATCTTGGGGTAAGTTAACCTAACCCTAATCTGTGTTAGAGCTTAGATTAGTCTTGGTGTTGTTGTATCTCATTTCTATTCTTGCTTTAGGGTATTCTATCGCCGTTGACGAAGACAACTCGTCTGAAATCAATTCGGTGTTCTTTTATGGCTTAAGGTGCGGACTTTAAGTGTATAGGTTATGGTTTTCAAGGCTTTCAATGCCAGTTAATGATTTATTCTTGTTATGAATGAGATTTCACATGCCAAATGTTGTGTTTATGTTGTGTTCTTGATATGCATGTGTTATATTGAGATTTGTGTATTCTATGTGTATGTATAAAGTACCGTATGCGTATAAAATATGCACTTGTGTTTGCCATGATTATTTGTCATGTATGTATGCTAGATGTATGTGCGACAACTCCTTGGTAAAGGGAATTGTCCAAATGCTTGTATTTCAACATATGTCATATATGTTGTATTATGTATTCTAAGTGTTTGTAGAAATGTCTGAATGATCTAAAGTGTGATATTTCAACCTAGTATGGGCGTTGAGAAGCGATTCTCAACTCTCCCACTAGTATGCATGATTTCCTTCTTGTAAGTTACATTCCTTGTTATTTAATTTCAAGCATTACTTATGCTTTCATTTATGTTAAGTTGATATTCTTCAGATGCTTGAGTACCACATGATTGAAGTTGTTGTTCCATTACTGTTCTACATTTAATACGAATATCTGTTGTAGGGTAATGTGTTTGGGACTATGCATTAGTCCAGGAAATCGATAATCTACCTTAAGGTTGTGGCTGAGATCGCTTTCGCCACAAAGGACGTGATTAGACGAACCCGAGTCGTATTAGAGTTGTCGGCAGTGGTTTGGCCACGCGGAGTGTTTGCGCACTCTATGTCGTTCAATTCAATGTGCGCTCGTGCTAGTCGAGTTCGTCAAGTAACCCGATTATCCGATGTATGTTCACCATGTATGGACGCTACTGTTTGAATCTAGGGTACCGAACTTACCAGTGAAATCCTATTAACCATGGTACTTGATCCGCTAAGACTCATGAGCCGGACATGGTGATATGGGACACCGTGGTCGAGCTGTCGGCCTACGCTGGGGTGACGAGCCTCCCCGTAGTGACCAGTGAGCAACCAAACTCGTGAGCCGATTATGGTGGTATGGGATACTATATTCGTGATGTCGGCCTACATTGATTGGTGACGAGCCCTTTGTAGTGACCTCGAGCATACCTGGATACCGCAATGAGGTGACGAGCCTTAGTGTAGTAACGAAGGTATGAAAGGCGTGTATTGATTGGTGACGAGCCCTTTGCTACGACCTGAAACCATATGATCGTATGAGATGTCTAGGACTGACGACCCTAGTATGGATCACTGTTTAGATGGTGATATGAGGAAGGTACTTTAGCTTCCCAATCTTGCTGTATGAAAAGGACTAATAACAACTTGGTAATCATATTCATGCACCGCATTTGCATGTGCTTTGTAGATGTGGCGCACTTTGAGGCGATGTCATGCGTAACGTAAGATGAAGACGCTGAGGGTGTACGCGTGAGGGCACACATCATTTTGCATACATCCTTGCATTAATAAGAGTACTTAGGATTTGTTTAATTGTTCTGCTTTATCATTACTGCTTGATTGAACTGATAACATGTTAACCAGTGCCTTATTGTTCCACTGAGTTGATCACTAACTCCCACGTTCTGGGGCGGTGTTAAACACCCACCAGACTCTGTCTTAGGTTCTGATGTTGCAGATGTGGATGCGACTTCTGAGGCAGAGCGGGAGATGGATGATGATGAGGCTGCTTTCTCTTATATGCAGTTTTCAGACGGGTTCTAGCGAGCTTGTTCTGATGCGCGGGACTCTGGGATTATTATTTTTGGGAATTAAATGATGTAATTTTAATACTTGGAATTTTGTTAGTAACACTTTCATTACAACCTGGTGTATATGTACTTCAGGGATTTGCACTTGTACACATATATTTCTATAAGTCTTCTGCTTGCTTTCTTCACTTATCCCTGAATTATATCTGTGCTTTGGCTTAATCTATTCCATATTTTATGCACTAATACAGACAACATACATCCATCATTAAATATATTGCATAAGTGATGTTTTGGAACTCGGGAGCTGAGTTATGCTCGACCCCCCAATTTCAGGGCGTTACAATTCCGGTGATTGCCCTTTACTTCACGGTCAATTCAATGCATTTCAAGGTCAATATCCTTCACTTCACGGCCCTTCACTTCACGGTCAATTCCGTGCATTTCATAGTCAATTCCCTTCATTTCACGATCAATTTCATGCATTTCATGGTCAATTCCGACGATTCCCTTTCACTTCACGGCCAATTCCATGCATTTCACGGTCAATTCCCTTCACTTTACCGTCATTTCCATTTATTTCACGGTAAACTCCCTTCACTTCTCGGTCAATTCCATGCATTTCACGGTCAATCTCAGTGATTCATCTTCACTTCACAGTTAATTCCATGCATTTCACGATAAATTCCCTTCACTTCATGGTCAATTCTATGCATTTCACGGTCAATTCCGGCGATTCCCCTTCACTTCACGGTCAATTCCCTTCATTTCACAGTCAATTCCCTTCATTTCATGGTCAATTCTGTGCATTTCACGGACAATTCCCTTCACTTCACGGTCAATTCCATGCATTTCACGATCAATCCCGACGATTCCCCTTCACTTCACGGTCAATTCCATGCATTTCACGGTCCATTCCCTTCACTTCACGGTCAATTCCGTACATTTCATGGTCAATTCCCTTCATTTCACTGTCAATTTCATGCATTTCACAGTCAATTTCTACGATTCCCCTTTACTTCACGGCCAATTCCCTTCACTTCACGGTTAATTCCGTGCATTTCACGGTCAATTCCCTTCATTTCACGGTCAATTTTATGCATTTCACAGTCAATTCCGGCGATTCACATTGACTTCACGGTCAATTCAATGCATTTCACGGTCAATTCCCTTTACTTCACGGTCAATTCTGTGCATTTCACGGTTAATTTCCTTCATTTCACGGTCAATTTCATGCATTTCATAGTTAATTCCGGTGATTCCCCTTTACTTCACGGTCAATTCCATGCATTTCACGGTCAATTCCCTTCACTTCACCGTCATTTCCATTTATTTCAAGGTAAACTCCCTTCAATTCACAGTCAATTCCATGCATTTCGTGGTCAATCCCAGCGATTCCTCTTCACTTCACGGTCAATGTCATGCATTTCACGGTAAATTCCCTTCACTTCATGGTCAATTCCATGCATTTCATGGTCAATTCTGGCAATTCCCCTTCACTTCACAGTCAATCCCCTTCATTTCACGGTCAATTCTGTGCATTTCACAGTCAATTCCCATCACTTCACGATCAATTCCATGCATTTCACGGTCAATCCTGACCATTCCCCTTCACTTCACTGTCAATTCCATGCATTTCACGGTCAATTCCATTCACTTCACAGTCAATTCCGTACATTTCACGGCAATTCCCTTCATTTCACGGTCAATTCTGTGCATTTCACAGTCAATTCCCATCACTTCACGATCAATTCCATGCATTTCACGGTCAATCCTGACCATTCCCCTTCACTTCACTGTCAATTCCATGCATTTCACGGTCAATTCCATTCACTTCACAGTCAATTCCGTACATTTCACGGCAATTCCCTTCATTTCACGGTCAATTTCGGCGATTCCGCTTTACTTCACGGTCATTTCCCTTCTCTTCATGGTTAATTCCGTGCATTTCACAGTCAATTTCGTGCATTTCACGGTCAATTCCGACAATTCCCCTTCACGGTCAATTCTGTGCATTTCAAGGTCAAGTACCTTCATTTCATGGTCAATTTCATGCATTTCACGGTCAATTCCGATGATTCCCCTTCACTTCACTATCAATTCAATGCATTTCACGGTCAATTCCCTTCACTTCACGGTCAATTCCGTGCATTTCACGGCTGATTCCCTTCACTTTACGATCATTTCCATTCATTTCACGGTCAATCCCGACGAATCCCTTTCATTTCATGGTCATTTCCATGCATCTCACGGTCAATTCCCTTCACTTCACGGTCATTTCCATGCATTTCACGGTCAATTCCGGTGATTCCACTTCACTTCACAGTCATTCCATTCATTTCACGGACAATTCCCTTCACTTCAAGGTCATTTCCATGCATTTCACTATCAATTCCCTTCACATCACGGTCATTTCCATTTATTTCACAGTCAACTCCCTTCACTTCATGGTCAATTCCATGCATTTCACGGTCAATCCCGACGATACCCCTTCACTTTATGGTCAATTCCATGCATTTCAAGGTAAATTCCCTTCACTTCACGGTCAATTCCATGCATTTCATGGTCAATTCCGGCGATTCCCCTTCTCTTCACGGTTAATTCAATACATTTCATGGTCAATTCCCTTCACTTCACGGTCATTTCCCTTCACTTCACAGTCAATTCCCTTCACTTCACGGTCAATTCCACTCATTTCACGGTTAATTCCACTCATTTCACGGTCAATCCCCTTCACTTGTAGCGATACCGATACTTCTGGTTATCAGCGATATTATCGACGATATCGATATTATTTCCGTATCCCTGGCCAGCGAAGCTTGTAGCGATACCGATATTTCCGGTTATCGGTGATATTATCGATGATATCGATATTATTTTTGTATCCCTGGCCAGCGAAACTTGTAGCGTGAAATGGCCTAGCTATACGTTCTAGAGGAGGGATGAATAGGACGATGCCAAAATAAAACTTTAACAGCAGAATAAAGAAAAATAGATAGCTAAATAAACTAAATCAAATCACAATGCTGAAATAAAAACAACCTCACCGAACAAGTATTGAGAGGTTGATACGAATTCAGTTCTAAGGACAACCTTACACCATAAAAACCAAAGGTTTATGGTAGGACAACCTTATTTCTAGAACGTCCTTTGTATTAAAAACTCAAACCAGAGAGGAATAAATAAATAGCAAGGAATTGAAATAAATTGCAGGAATTTAAAACTAAATTATTACAACATTCCCACTGTGCTTGAAATGTAAATTTTACAACATTCACATCCATACATACATTCCACAAATCTAAATGAAAAGAGATATAAAACTTAAGCAAGCATTCAAACCACAAGCTAAAGAATTATAGTGGTTCACCTATGCGTACACCAACTGTTCAACAACAGCCACATAACGCTACTCCACTCCTAATATCCTTACTCACTATCAAAGATAGGTTTTCCAGGTTCACCCAAAACCTTCACAATTGTGTTTTTCTCTGTAGGCTTAAACAATTAAAAAACCCCTCTTCTGAGTTTTCCTGGCTCTCCTCAGATAACCAATACAATGAGATTTTTCTGGCAAATCCCAAAAGAAAACCAAATGAAAGTAAATTACACAAACGTAAAATACTTAACTTTCTCCTTCGTTGTAGCAGCCCAGAAGAACCAAGTCGGAGTAAAGATTTGAATGTCAAAGTTCAATGTCCAATACTCACTTTATAATGGTTCTAGGTTCTAATAGATTTTAAATTAAACCAAATTGGGCGTAGCTCTATTTGATTTTGATTCCAAGAAAATGGAATACAACAATTCCACTTTTCAAATAAGATTGGAATACAGGAACAAAATCAAATAAGAAAAGCTAAAGAAAGAGAATATTAAATATGCATACTTAGCTTCAAATGGAGCACAGACTTATCTCTCAGAAGGCCGAATTAAATTAGCTTCAATTTTTTATTTTATTCTGAGATTCTTGCTCTATTTATAGGTGAGCAAATCATGTCTTCGACTAGTCTAAAGAACTCTACGACTGGTCGTAGAACCAACAGATATTTGAAAATTCGGGCGCGATAAGATCTGGCGGTTTCGCGACTGGTCGTAAGTGGTCTACGACTGGTCGTAGGTGGTCTACGAATGGTCGTAGGTCCCCTTCGACTGGTTGTAGGTTTCACACGACTAGTCAAAGCTAGCCAATCTTCAACGCTGTACATTGAGTCGTAACTCTACGACAGGTCGAAGAAATAGTCGACACTGTTCATACAACTAGTCAAATAAACCCTAAGACTAGTCGAAGCCAAACAGAAAATATTTAAATTTTGCAACAAACTTACGACTGATTTAGGAAATTCTTAGACAGGTCGAAGCAGTGCTAGAATTAGTCGAACAAAGTCTAGGACTAGTCTTAGAATAGCCTAAACTCACATATATAAAACATATGAATTATGTATCCAAAATGACCTACTCTAAAGGTCAACCTAAGGTCAATCATACCTCAATAGTGAAGTAAGGACATTGAAACTTAGAGACAAGAGACCTTTGAAAGTAGCAAAGCTTGAAGTCTTAATGGAACTCAAACTTGAAAGCTACTTGAGATCTTGAAGTTGAACTTGAAAACTTCTTGAGATTCTTGACTTGTGAACAGTGCTTGTCAAACAAAGTTGATCTTGAGTAGAGCATTGTTTTTCATAGATGCAAGCTGCATAACAGTGTCTTTGGCACCACAAATTTGACAACAAAAAGGGCTATAAACTACAACACTTACATAGCGATACCGATATTTCTGGTTATCAGCGATATTATCGACGATATCGATATTATTTCCGTATCCTTAGCCAGTGAAACTTGTGGCAATATCGATATTTTCGGTTATCAGCGATATTATCGATAATATCAATATTATTTCTATATAGAATTGACCGTGAAGTGAAGCGGAATTGTCGGAATTGACCGCGAAATGCATGGAAATGACCGTGACGTGAAGAGAATTGACCGTGAGATGCATGGAATTGACAGTGAAGTGAAGGGAATTGACCGTGAAATGTATTGAATTGACCGTGAAGTGAAGGGGAATTGTCGGAATTGACCGTGAAATGCATGGAATTGACCGTGAAATGAAGGGAATTGACCATGAAATACATAGAATTGACCGTGAAGTGAAGCAGAATCACCGAAATTGACCATGAAATGCATGGAAATAACCGTGAAGTGAAGGGAATTGACCGTGAAATGCATGGAATTGACCGTGAAATGAAGGGAATTGACCATGAAATACATAGAATTGACCGTGAAGTGAAGCGGAATCACCGGAATTGACCGTGAAATGCATGGAAATGACTGTGAAGTGAAGGGAATTGATCGTGAAATGCATGGAATTGACCATGAAGTGAAGGGAATTGACCGTGAACTACATGGGATTGACCGTGAAGTGAAGCAGAATCGCTAGGATTGACCGTGAAATGCATGGAATTGATCGTGAAGTAAATGAAATGAATGAAATTGACGGCGAACTAATTGAAATTGACCGCGAAGTGAATGAAATGGATTTTCGACCATCGACCTGATGGAATCTTAGAAAATAAATGGGTTAGTTGGCTAAAGTAGCTTCTCCTTCCCCAAAATCATATAGGGTATATCAAGTAACTAATTTTGGTTTAGAAGATATTCTTATTAAATGAATAAAGAAAGAAATGAAAAAAAAGAGAGAAATTTTTTTTTATATGCTTATATATACATATTTATATAAATATGTATTAGAGAAAAATGTAGGTAGAATAAAGTTATTCATGTTAAAAAAAGTGCATAGGTGGATGTGGGGCCTACCAAAATCATGAACATTGAGTGTGGAGCCCATTCAAAATTATGTGGGGCCCATGATGGGACCCACCAAAATTTTAAAAAATCGGGTGGCACTACCGCACCCGGGAAGCACTACCGCCCGGATGTCCAGAGGTCAGCGATATTACTGTTGGATCGACGGTACTGCCACCCGGATTAAATTATTTTTTTTCAATGGCAATGGTTATGGCTACGGTTATAATCCATAGCCATGGGGAACCCTAGCATTCTAGCACCAGCTGATCCGCTTGAAGGAAAACGCAAGGGATTTTCGACCTTTGGCAAGTCATCCGTATAGCTGGGGCTTATTCTGGTGAGGAAAAAAGAAGTGGACTTAAACAGGTAAATGTGCCATAAATGGGTCGTACAGTGGTAAATTTCTCCTTATAGTGCTTCTGGTTGTATTCAGACACTTAGAAGTTCCAATCAGTTGATCTCAACCGTCTAATAAGTTCAGAACACATTTTCTGGGCTACCTTGAAAAAGGTTTTAATTGAACGGCTGATATAATCTATAATTAATTTGGCCTTTTCCTCTAACCATCCTTTTTCCAAGCCATGGATAGGATGCTTTCAATTGGCTAACAAAAGTGATTCTTTAGACTCATAAGCAATCCATAATGGTCCCTAAAAATTTGATAAATCAAATTGTTGATCGAACCTACTTTTCTATAAATGATCTTGACTGTCCATTTTTAAGACCATTGATCAAATATTTTTTTTTGTTAAATTAGTATGATTTATTCATGGTAGCCTGTGAAATATGAGTTGGACCTAATAAATAGTCTAGATCAATGGATTGTACTCACAAATTTCCTAATACAACTAAGAGCACTATAGAGCACTGTAAATAGTGCTATGAGAGTACCAGAGCACTTTCTCAATTATTATTATAGGTTGAGAAATTTCCTACTGTACGACCCATTTATGGCCCATTCCCAAAAATAAGCCCACTTATTTTGAGCTCCCATGAATAAGCCCCAGCTATACGGCCCCATTTCTCAGGTCGAAGATGCCCCTGCTTTTTCAGCTTTTTTTTGTGAAAGCTTGGGTTCCCTTTAGCTACGGGTTATAGCCGTAGCCATAGCCGTAGCTATAACCGGAACCACAACGCGCCGATTGCGAAAGGGTGGATAGCGAGTTGGAGTCGATCAGGTTTGGACCCGGTCGACACCGAGTCATTGTCCCACTGACCCGGTCGACCCCAACTCGCTATTCCACCTTTTTTTTTTTACAAGGAGAAATTTCTCTCCTACATTTTTCTCTAATACATATTTATATAAATATGTATATATAAGCATATAAAAAAAATTTCTCTCTTTTTATTCATTTCTTTCTTTATTCATTTAATAAACATATCTCTCTTATATAAATATGTATATATAAGCATATAAAAAAAATTTCTCTCTTTTTATTCATTTCTTTCTTTATTCATTTAATAAACATATCTCTTAAACTAGAATGAGTTACTTGACGTACTGTATAGGATTTTGGGGTAGGAGATGCTACTTTAGCTAACCAACCTACTTATTTTCCAAGATTCCATCAGGTTGATGGTCAAAAATTCATTTCATTCACTTCGTGGTCAATTTCAATCAGTTCGCGGACAATTTCATTCATTTCATTTCACGGTCAATTCGATGCATTTCATAGTCAATTCCCTTCACTTTCACGGTCAATTCGCTTCACTTCACGATTAATTCCATTCATTTCACGGTCAATTCGCTTCATGTCACAATCAATTCCATGCATTTCACGGTCAATTCCCTTCACTTCACGGTCAATTCCATGCATTTCACGGTCATTTCCATGCATTTCACGGTCAATTCCCTTCACTTCACGGTCATTTCCATGCATTTTACAGTCAATTCGCTTCACTTCACGGTCATTTCCACGCATTTCACAGTCAATTCCCTTCACTTCACGGTCATTTGCACGCATTTCACGGTCAATTCGCTTCACTTCACGCTCATTTCCATGCATTTCATGGTCATTCCTGGTGATTCTGTGTTGATTCACGGACATTTTCACGCATTTCACAGTCAATTCCCTTCACGTCACGGTCATTTCCATGCATTTCACGGTCTATTCGTTTCACTTCACGGTCATTTCCATGCATTTCACGGTCATTCCCGACGATTCCGTGTTGATTCACGATCATTTCCATGCATTTCATGGTCAATTCCCTTCACTTCATGGTCAATTCACTTCACGGCCATTTCCGTGCATTTCACGGTCATTCCCGGCGATTCTGTGTTGATTCATGGTCATTTCCACGCATTTCACGGTCAATTCCCTTCACTTCATAGATATTTCCACGCATTTCATGGTCAATTCGCTTCACTTCATAGTCATTTCCATGCATTTCACGGTCAATTCCCTTCACTTCACGGTCATTTCCATGCATTTAACGGTCATTCCCGGCGATTCCGTGTTGATTCACGGTCATTTCCACACATTTCACGGTCAATTCCCTTCACTTCACGGTCATTTCATTTCCACACATTACACGGTCAATTCGCTTCACTTCACGGTCATTTCCATGCATTTCACGGTCATTCTCGGTGATTCCATCTTGATTCACAGTCATTTCCACGCATTTCACAATCAATTCCCTTCACTTCACGGTCATTTCCACGCATTTCATGGTCAATTCGCTTCACTTCACGGTCATTTCCATGTATTTCACGGTCATTCCTGGCGATTCTGTGTTGATTCACAGTCATTTCCATGCATTTCACGATCAATTCCCTCCACTTCACAGTCATTTCCATGCATTTCACGGTCAATTTGCTTCACTTCACGGTCATTTCCATGCATTTCACGATCATTCCCCGCGATTCTGTGTTGATACACGGTCATTTCCACGCATTTCACGGTCAATTCGCTCTACTTCACGGTCATTTCCATGCATTTCATGGTCATTCTCGGTGATTCTGTGTTGATTCACGATCATTTCGACACATTTCACGGTCAATTCCCTTCACTTCACTGTCATTTCCATGCATTTCACGATCAATTCGCTTCACTTCACAGTCATTTTCATGCATTTCATGGAAATGACCGTGAATCAACAGGGAATTGCAGGAATGACATGAAATGCATGGAAATGACCGTGAAGTGAAGCGAATTGACCGTGAAATGCGTGGAAATGACCATGAAGTGAAGGGAAATGACCGTGAAATGCGTGGAAATGACCGTGAATCAACACGGAATTGCCGGGAATGACCGTGAAATGCATGGAAATGACCATGAAGTGAAGCGAATTGACCGTGAAATGCATGGAAATGACCATGACGTGAAGCGAATTGACCTTGAAATGCGTGGAAATGACCATGAAGTGAAGGGAATTGATCGTGAAATGCGTGAAAATGACCGTGAATCAACACGGAATCATCGGGAATGACCATGAAATGCATGGAAATGATCATGAAATGAAGCGAATTGACCGTGAAATGCGTGGAAATGACCGCGAAGTGAAGGGAATTGACCGTGAAATGTGTGGAAATGACCGTGAGTCAACACAGAATCGCCGAGAATGACCGTGAAATGTATGGAAATGACCGTGAAGTGAAGCGAATTGACCGTGAAATGCATTGAATTAACCATGAAGTAAAGGAAATTGACCGTGAACTGCATGGAATTGACCGTGAAGTGAAGGGGAATCGCCAAGAAATGCATGGAATTGACCGTGAAATGCATTTCACGGTCAATTCCCTTCACTTCATGGTCAATTCCCTTCAGTTCACGGCCATTTCCATGCATTTCACGGTCATTTCGCTTCACTTAACGATCATTTCCATGCATTTCACGGTCATTTCCAGCGATTCCATTTAGATTCACGGTCATTTCGATGCACTTCACGGTCAATTCCCTTCACTTCACCGTCGGTGAAGTGAAGGGAATTGACCGTGAAATGTATGGAATTGACCGTGAAATGCATGGAATTGACCATGAAGTGAAGCAGATTTGCCGGAATTGACCGCGAAATGCATGGAATTGACCGTGAAGTGAAGGAAAATGACCGTGAAATGCATGGAAATGACCGTGAAGTGAAGCAGAATCGCCGAAATTGATAGTGAAATGCATGGAATTGACCGTGAAATGAAGGGAATTGATCGTGAAATGCATGGAAATGACCATGAAGTGAAGCGGAATTGTCGGAATTAACCGTGAAATGCATGGAATTGAACGTGAAGTGAAGGGAATTGACCGTGAAATGCATGGAAATGACTGCGAAGTGAAGGGAATTGACCGTGAAATGTAGGGAATTGACCATAAAGTGAAGGGGAATCACCAGAATTGACCGTGAAATGAATGGAAATGACCGTGAAGTGAAGGGAATTGACCGTGAAATGCCTGGAATTGACCGTAAAGTGAAGGGGAATCGTCGGAATTGACTGTGAAATGAATGGAAATGACCATGAAGTGAAGCGAATTGACCATGAAATGCATGAAATTGATGGTGAAGTGAAGGGAATTGATGGTGAAATGCATTGAATTGACCATGAAGTAAAGGGAATTGACCATGAAATGCATAGAATTCACCGTGAAGTGAAGGGAATTGATCATGAAATGAAATGAATTGACCGTGAAGTGAAGGGAAATCGCCGGAATTGACCGTGAAATGCATGGAATTGACCATGAAGTGATTAAAATTGACTGCGAAGTGAATAAAATTGACCACGAAGTGAACGAAATTCACCGCAAAGTGAATGAAATAGATTTTCGACCATCGACCTGATGGAATCGTGTAAAATAACTAGGTTGGTTAGCTAAAGTAGCTTCTCCTACCCCAAAATCATATATGGTACGTCAAGTAACTAATTTTAGTTTAGAAGATATTCTTGATAAATGAATAAAGAAAGAAATGAAAAAAAGCGAGAAATTTTTTTATGTGCTTACATATATATATATATATATATATATATATCCCTACCGCTTTTTATGGGTCCCATTATGAGGTATGTGTTATATCCAAATCGTCCATATATTTGGCGAACTCGTATTAAGGCTTGGGATGAAAAATAAGATAGATCTAGCTATCAAGTGGACCACACTGTAAAAGGCAGTGGAGGATTGGACGTTTACCATTGAAATCCTTTTAGGGGTCAAGAAGTTTTGGATCATTATGAAATTTGTTTTTCCTCTTCATCCAGGTCTTTGTGACCTTATGAATGGATTGGATGGAAAATAAATGTTATGGTGGGCCCTACAAAATTTTTAACGGTGAAAATCAATTTTCCTGCTACTCTTTGTGGTGTGGTCCAGTTGATCTTTGGATATGATTTTTTCTTTTTGATAATGCTCCGAAATGATCTCAAAATATGGATGAACGTTGTTGATATAATAAATACATAACTGTGGGGCCCATGTAACTTTGATATCTTTTGAACCGTTCGTACAACTCGGAGTTCAAGGAGCGTTAGCGCTGGTCTGCGAGCACTGGGCAATCTGCTTCCGGAAAGAAAGCAGGGGCATTTTTGACCTGAGAAATGGGGCCGTACAGCCGAGGCTTATTCTTGGGAGGTAAAAAGCAAGTGAGCTTCAAAAGGTTGATGGGCCATATATAGGTCGTACAGTTGGAAATTACTCTTATAGGTTAGGAAGTAGAGAAATGATTTGATACACCGGCTTTATCAAAGTTATGATACAGCGTCTTCTTCTCCGTCAACCTATCAAATAAGTAAAATAAATGTGGGCCACACCATGGTGGTCATCTGATATGAAATCAGGTGAATCCAAACATAAATTAGGGAAATAACATCAAATATCAATGGACAGCCGTTGGTGTGACATAAGTTACATGTGTGGAGCTTTCTATGAGTGGAATGGCTAGATCTTCATAATAGATTATTATCATTGTGTGGGACACATTTTGTATGGATAGGATTTACTAGATATGGGATAGAATGGAGGAAAAAGTTATATCATAACTTATGATCAGCAGCTAGATCTGATATTTTGCTTCGATGATGTAAACCTGGTTGATTGCGTCTGATGAAAGCTATGATCGAAAGGTTAGCAAAGGAGGACCGAGCCCCGCTACTGAATAGTTTTGGGATCATCACCTCAGAGTATGTAGAAAAGGGTGAGATGGGGAAGGTGGTGGAATATATGAAGAGGGCGATTTTGGTATTTTCAGGGAATGAAGGATGGAGGCCAAACATGAGGGTGGTTTCCACTTCCAGTGTGTTGGGTTAGTTGGGTGACGAAGGTGATGCTGAATGGACAGAAGCTTTCATGCTATCATGCATTGATCAAGGCGAATGTCAGAGCAGAGAAGGATTACATGTACCAAGGTGTCCTAGTAATTTTTTTTTTTTAAATTTTTCAAAAAAATAATAATTTGGACCGATCCAAACAGTGCCCAATCCGATCCGACTCTGTTTTCCTGATTGAGTCAAACTCGGATCGGTTCGAGTCAGGTAACTTGGACTCGACCCCGGATCGGACCGAGTTCGGGTCAGGCCATTGAGATTTCGAATCGGATGGAGTTGGACCCAATCTGATCCGACTCGAACCGATGCCCAGCTCTAGTTTTTCTTATCAGGTTGGGCTTACGCCCACCTACGTGCTTAGGCATGATATAACACATTTACAAGAGTCTTATGTAAATGATCATTTATAAACACATTTTTCTCCCCTTTTCTGTATGATGTGAGACAAGATTTTGCTTTTGAAAGCATGAAAAACCAACACAAGATTCATTCACTCTAATAACTTTTCTATAATTTTGAAATACTTACAACAAGCCCCCATTTATTTCAAACAATTTTAAAAAGGGCATTACGAAGAGCTAATATGCATAAATGATAGTGGCATAAAGTCTTAAACCTCACTTAGTGAAACGTGTTTGGCCTATAAGAAATCAGTGAACCTGATCTTAAACTAACATTTTTTAATGTAGACCATACATGAATTACACAGTAGTTTTTAGAGTTTAAAAAAATGTGTTCAAAGCTGCACGTTACGATCATGTACAATATCCTGAATTTATGGGCGTTCTATATGAGTGTATAAGTTGGGCTGATAAGCTTGATTGAATAAAAATCTCGATCGATACCCTTAACCCTGATCCAAGCTCCAATCCATATCCTTAACCCTAAGCCAAACCCCTGATCCATACCATTAACCCAAGCCAAACCCTAATCAATACCCAAAAACCTAATCCATACCCTTAATGTAAGGCCCGTATCCTAGACTGTACCGTTCCTTAGACTCCCGCAATCCTCCCCATTAAATTTCGACAACTCGCGATCTGTAGTCGGCATTTGCAAGCGACCTTAATTCACATCTCATAGATCTGAGTCGACTCGATTCAAAACCTATACCCTCGTGACCTCGCCGTCACCGTGGTTCCAACGCCGCGTCTCGCGCACCAATGCGATACCCAGGTTGGGAGTTGTGGGCCCGTGTTTATTTGGAGGAAACACCGCACGTTGTGAATCCTGAGAGAGAAATCTCTACCCAATCTATCACATCAATCTATCAAGTACAAGTTATCACAACTCATACCTAGCCCATCCCTCTCTTACGAACAATGCATGACACCCATCTCTCTCTCACCCAAAAGTCAACTAAGCCCATACCCTCCATGTCACCTCTCCTTACAACATCCATCCCTCTCTCCTTACACACCCATCTATCATACATTCCACCTCATTCTCTACCTAAATCCCAAGCAAATAAGGAGAGAAAAATCCTAAGGAGAAGAAAGGAGCCAAGAGAGGACCCATCTCCCTACCACCAAATCTCACCATCTAGCCCTTCGATCTCCATCATCCTCCATCAAAGGGAGAGCTTAGGAGCCAAGAATTTCAAGGAGCTAAAGAAGAGAACCATGGGTGGGTGTTTATAGGACTAGATTTGTGATTTTAATGATGGGCTAAGTGGAGCCTACCGATTGATGGTATGGATCTCACTTTGGACCCTAGGTGTGGTCGATGACCCACCATGATTCATGATTCATATGTTCATCCCATGATGTGGCCATTCTCCATGGACCCCATCATGATGTTTATTCTTCTATTATAAGAAAGTCATCTAGACCTTGATCTTGTGGGTGGGAAAGGGATTTCCACCTTTGATTTTATGATTTGAGGGCCCACATGATTTGGGACCCATTTTGAGGTATTTATCGTATTTGCATGGCCCACCTAGGAGAGCTCATAGTAGCGGAGCTCCTCCCACCTCCACAGATCTCTCTCTCTCTCTCTCTCTCTCTCTCTCTCTCTCTCTCTCCTGATTGTATGGCCCACTGTGATGTGTTTTATCCACGTCGTCTGTGTGTTGGGCCCCACCTTGCTGCCTATCCGTTGGGATAAGCCTGGATAAAGGAAATCACAAATATCAGCTTTATCATAAAGTTGGTGGGTCCCACACGTGTGGACCCACCTCTATGCATGTATTTCATATCTACACCATCCATCTGCTGGACACTGGGTCAGCAGCCCAGCAGTCCAGCAGTATAGTTGTTGTAATTAACGTCAGCAAGTTCTGGGTCTGATCATGAGGTATGTGGTATATCCCAACCATTCGTCTATTTTGGCAGCGGGTGGGGCCTACCCCACACGTGTTACACGTGTGGGCGAGTGGGGATCACCTTGATGTATGTATTCTGTATCCGCACTGTCCATCTCTGGACAGTGCTGCATGGGGCACCATGATGTATGTGCTATGCAACCACGCCGTCCATCTGATTTCTGGACGTGGGCCCACCCCACACGTGTTGCACATGTGAGGGTGGGGCCCACCTTGTGATGTGTTGTATAGTCACACCGTCCATCCATATGGCCCCCGCATGATGTAAGTGTTTTATCAGCGCCGTCTATCCCGTGGAGCCCTCATGTGATGTATTTATAGCCCATTGATGAAGCCCAATGTGATGTATTTATGGCCCATTGATGAAGCCCAATGTGATGTATTTATGGCCCATTGATGAGGCCCAATGTGATGTATTTGCGGCCCATTGATGAGGCCCAATGTGATGTAATTATGGCCCATGAGTGAGGCCTATTGTGATGTATATGTGGCCCATTTGGTGAGGCCCAATATGATGTATATGAGGTCCATATGATGAGGCTCGACGTGATGTATATTGGCCTATATGATGAGGCCCAATATGATGTATATGAGGCCCGTTTGATGAAGCCCATTAAGAGGTATATTAAGCCCTTGTGTGAGGTCCATTGTGATGTATTGGGCTCTTGTGTGAGTCTCATTATGTTGTATGTGAGGCCATGGGCCCCACTGTATGTTTGGCTCTATGTGGGCTACTCCTTGGGAGCAATGTTGGTTAAATGTCTACATTGATGGGCAATGATGGTTAAATGTTCACATTATGACCTTCTCATAGGCCTTTGTTAAGCCCATTCTCATCCTTCACTAAGTGGGTTGACCTTAATCATTGGGCCCCATCGATAATTGCATGATCCATCTGTTCTTATTGGGCTAACCCAAAATGTTGGGTCCATTTGGTTGCTAGTGAAATTATTTTAATCTTGGAGTCCATCTAGGACTTATTGAGCCCCCTATGGCATCTAGCAGGCTATATGATAGTATGGAGAAGGAACCCTTTTCGGATCCTTAGGAATATAAGTAGGCCACCTAGGCCTAACCTTGATACGAGGATAGTATATCATTACCGTAAATGGTAGTGTAATATCTCGAAAAAATCCATATAAAGACCCGAGTGCCACCTCAGGCAAAAATCACCAAAGACCGAATCCTTTAGAAATTAGACGAAAATTGATTAAGTATTAAACTAAGTTAATCAGAAAATTAGTTCGAATCACTTTCTATAGAAACTGCAAGACCCAAAACCAGCAAAATCGCTAACTCTACATTACCTAAAAACTTAGGATCAATCTCAAAACTCAGTTGCTCTCGGGAGCATCTCGAAACTTCGCATCGGACCTGGACCGTGCGTCGAAAGTCCGATTACTATGAAACTATACGATTATGACCGCCTTACTGGGCTTGACAACCACCTCAGAAATTAAGTCCAAATAGTATCTAGAAATACACAACTTGAGCCTAGAGCGAGGTATGTGAGAAACGTGAATATCTTTAGAAAACAGACTCAAACTTAAGTCAATTGGGTCATTTGCTTGCGAGCCAAATTTAAGGTTTCAGACCATCAGAATCCGACCCAACTACACCCTCGGATCAGGAAAATTTTCTAATACAGGTTAGTGTACTTGTGGCCTTGATCGAGTGGCAATGACCGTTGAACTGAAATTGGTCCTTCGCGGTCGATCTATAAATCTGATCAGACCAAAACTTTAGCCTAGTATAGATCCATTACCAGGAAACTTTCTTCGTACCGTATGCAGAAAATAGACCTCCAGATGAGCTCCATTGGCTCGAAACAACCACCCTTTGCCTATATCCTAAGTATACCATGGCCCTGGGCCATTGACATCAGTTTTGGGCCTATAAAAGGGCCTTAACCCACCCCTCTCTTATTCCATACGAATTTTCAAACCTTAAGAGAGAGAAGAGAGAAAAAAGAGAAGGAAAAAGTGAGGAGAAGTGAGAGAGAGTGAGAGAGAGTGAGAGATATGAGAGAGAGTGAGAGATACTTGTTGGGATTCGATCCCACCGCTCCACGTGCCAAATCATCCTGCCTGCATCACTGTACCAATGATTTTGATTTTATTTTTAGGTAAAAATTCTAACCCTAATCTGTTTTAGGTATCCAAGTAAATGAATCGACGAAATAGCTAACCTATTTTGTGATTCAGGTAACCATTTTGCCATAGATGAAGGCATAGTACTCGAACTGAATTCGATACGAGTTTACCGACGGAAGGTGCGGACTATAAATGTTTAGGTTATGGTTTTCAAGGCTTTCAATGTCAGTTAATAATTTATGACTGACTTGATTGCTATCACATATGCTTAGATGCGATGTTTTCCATATATTATACATATATATGAACTATGTTGAAAATAATGCATTCCATGTGTTTGTTTAAATGTTTGTATGAATATGAAATTATGATTTGTACTTGCCATGATTGTTGTTTGGGAATACATGATTGTTGTATGTGTGGCAACTCCCTTGTGAAAGGATTTGCTATAATATATGTTTTAACTAATTTATTACATGTATGTGATATGTGTAGTCTAAGTGTTTGATAAAATGCCTGAATGAGAAAATGCTTGTTGAAATATATTTAATGTGGGTGTTGAAATAGGATTCTTAATTCCCTTATCTATAGTTACAGTTTCCTTCATGTAACTTATATTGCTACTACGTGCTTTATGTTTGAAATGCCTATGCATGATAACATGTACACTATGTGTTTGTTAAAATGCTCTATTGAGATTTATATTTGGATTAGTTGTCACGTGCTGTCTTTGATTATCACATGTGAATGCTACTGCTTTGGAGTGTGATTGGGGTTATGATGTAGTCCAGGCAATCAGTAATGGTTTACGATCGGTGGCCGAACTGTTTTAGCCACGACAGATACGTTCGATGAATCCGAGTCATACAGTGATTATCGATAGTGGTTAGGCCATGAGGAGTGTGTATGTGCTCCATGTCGGTTAATTCAACCTATGCTCGTACCAGTCGAGCTTGTCAAGTAACCCGATTGACCTAATGTATGTTCACCATGTATGGACGCTATTGTTTGAAACTAAGGTACCAACTTACTAGTAAAAAGCCCATTTAACCTTGGTAACACGATCTGCCAAGACTCATGAGTTGGGCATGGTGGTATGGGACACTGTGGTCGAGTTGTCGGCCTACGCTGGGGTGACGAGCCTACCCGTAGTGTCCAGTGAGCAAACCAAACTCGTGAGCTGAATACAGTGGTATGAGACACTATATTCGAGCTGTCGGCCTACAATCAGGTGACGAGCCTCTAGTAGTGACCTCGAGTATACACTAGGACTATGCTAAGGTGACGAGCCTTTCCGTAGTAACTTCGAGTATAAACTAGGCCTGAGCTGAGGTGACGAGCCTCTCCGTAACGACTTGAAACTGCCATCGTATGCGACTAACTAGGATTAACGACCCTAGATGGATCATTGTTTGGGTCAATGATATAAAGGGAGGTACCTTAGCTTTCCAATCCTGTTGTATGAATATTTCTAATTAAGAACTTGGCTAATCACGCACATGTACTGATGTTTTATTTAAACCAACCTGATTTAAATGATTTTAAACCCGCAAGTATATAAATCAGGTGTAGATATGGTACGTATTACGAGATCGTTCCCATGAGGACTGGTTATCACAATTTGAATTTTTACGATTCTTCTTAACTAATCCAACAAATAGTTTAGCGAACTAATAACAAAAATTTATGGAAAACAACTGAGACCAAGGAGGAAAATTCAATCAAGGAGAACACTAGGACTTTTGAATCCACCCCTAATTTTCTTAACCCTTATTTTACCTGTTGATTCACCCTAATTCAGATTGATATAAATTTAATAAATAAAGCACACTCTATGTCCTTGGTCGGCCACACAGAATGTATAATTCCCTTAAAGCATAAGGATCACATCTTTCCATCCATGGTCAGGCATGAAGAGATGTAAATTCTTATTTCTTTCTCTATAGGAAAACATGTTCATGATCAGACACAAGCACCTAGAATAAGATTCCAAACAACATCCATATTTAGACTTTGGTTAAGCTCATAGAATGGAGAAGTACAGAGTTTTCAATTAAGTACACTAGAGAAAGAAACAAATCAATCAACTCAAATGAAATCAACAATAAACAAGAGTCATTCAAATTAGGGGCTTCATCTCAACCCTAGTTAGAAAATTAACAATCCATGAAATCAACTAGAAAGAGAGAAAAATAAACTTGATAAAAGAAAAACATCCTTATCTCCCTTCTTTCTTCCTCTCTCTCTCTCTCTCTCTCTCTCTCTCTCTCTCTTCTCTTGCTTCTACCAGCCGAGCTCTCAAGATCCCCCTCTCCCCCCGGATCCCCCTCTCTCCAAGCTTTTCAGCTCTTTTTATAGCTGATGGAGTCAATGGAACTTTCGCACAATAAAAATTGGATTCGTGTATAACTCTTGTAAAGTAAAAAATCAGAGCCTCCCACGTCCCATGTTCCTTGCATTATGTCCGTAAAATCAACGTCTCCTGGGACGTTTTTGACTGAGCTACATGATGGATGGATCAAATCTTCCATCTGATCAAAGATGGTGGGCCATAAGCACCTGGAAATCCATTTTTCACGGACGTGCGTAAGCTTACGCACATGACTATGCTGACGTGATCGGTGGGCCCCACAGGAGTGTTTTCAGGGAAATCCACCATGTCCATTGGATTCAAGATGAAATTTTGGTCAAGAATGGTTGGTTTTGAATGTCCATTGACACGTCCCATAGAAGAAATCACACTGAAATCTTTTTGATCATCGGAGGGTAGTCCGCTTATGACCTTTGTAGTGCACACATGTGTGTACATGGGCACAAAATATCAGCTTGGGTTCGATCCTTTCGAGGCCCTCTACAAGATGGACGGCTTGGATCATTGGTACGGGCCATGATGGTGGCCCACTGGCTTCCGCAAAACTTATAGCGTCCATTCGTTACGCAGCAGCGAAAATGAAAATTTCCGTTTAGAGAGGATGACGCAGTCAAGATTTGGTTTGACCGACTCTTTGTTTCCGTGCACGGCTGGAGAAATAGTTCACTATGCACACTCTGTTCAGGTGGGGTCCACTGCGATGTTCTTGAGAAATCTAATCCATCTATTTAATTGGTCTCCCCATTTAAGGCATTAAATCCGAAGTTGACGCATATCCAGATAGTAGGTGGGCCCCACTTAGGGAATTAAGGGTTTGATCTGTCCATTGGGCCACTTCCCGAGATATCTAATGGCTAAAATTTAATATGTATGGTTTATTTATAGCCCCCAACAAATGTATGAAGTTTTGAGCCAATCGGATGGCGGGAATCCTGTGATCTTGCATTCTGGACCATTTTTGGGCCTCTTTAATGTGAACGGCTTGATTTTCTCAGATCCCTGGCGTGTGAATCTGTCAATCTTGGTCCTCTGGAGTCCATCCTTTTCTTTGGTGACTTCGAAGCATTAATTCCATGCTTGTAGTACTCTTTTTCAGTCCATGCTCCTAATTACTCCCTGCAACAAAAACACAATTAAAATATGACATTAAACATTATCATGTACGTAAAATCAGGTAATAACTGGAGTCTGATATGCAATATTCGACCCTCATCATGCACCGCATTGCATGTGCCTTTGGCGTTGGAGTTGAGCACAGTAGGAGTGTTGCATGCCGTAATCATGAGATGATGTCGCTGAGGGAGTGCAGGCGAGGGCATACATCATAATACATACCATCCTTGCATTAATCAGAGTACTTAGGAATATTTGTCGTATTACTTTATCATTACTGCTGGACTGAATTGATAACATGTTAACCTTTGCCTTATAGCTCCACTGAGTTGATCACTCACTCCCACTCTCGGATGGTGTTTTAAAACACCAACCAGACTCTGTTGTAGTTTCAGGTGATGTTGAGGCTTACGAGGCAGAGCCTGACTTCTATGACGACGAGGAGTTCTCCTACCTACAACTCTCTAGCGGGTCTATGTAGACCTGGAGTTGCACCGCCGGGGCTACAGAGAAATGGATTAGATGATATTACACTTTATCATTTTGTAAATTTTAGAATTATATATGTAATTATTTAACCCGGTGACATTCATACTTTAGAGACTTACAACCACTTATATGCTCTATATACTTATCACAGTCTTCCGCTTACATAATTAAACTGTCTCTGGAGTATGATATGCTGATTTGGTACAATCCCACTCATGTTTAGTGCACTAATACAGACAACATTTAATCATCATTATCTATGTTGCATAAGTGATGCGTTGGAACTTGGGAGTTAAGCTTCTGCTCGACCCCCGATTTTCAGGGTGTTACAGGTAGGATCTACGATGTAAGATTTAGTATATCCACAGTTGAGGACCGATCTTTATGTTATGATTTAGATCTGCTTTTCTTCTATGGACCCCGCCTTGTGTATAGGCCGATTATCGATGCCAACCATGAGTATGTGATAGCATAGCATCATGATATATGCCCATACACATCATCTGCATGCTTGTTACGAGGAGTGATTGATCATAGCATTATGCCATTGGGTAGGATATTTATGGGACTCCCTGATAGGCGGAGTTGTCCCACATGAGCGCACGGTATGTGCATGATTAATGCATGATTGGATTGTATGATTCATGTATCTTGTATTACGTGTTATGATTACTGTGCGCCTTAGCGACATCATGGTCATAGCCTCCACAGGTATATAGTGGATGGCAGGATTGGACACCAAAAATCTTTTTCTATACATGGGGCATCGTAGATGTGAGACCCGTATCCTAGCTCGTACCGTTCCATAGACTTTCGCGGTCCTCTCGGTTGAATTTCGACGACCCGCGATGCGTAGATACCAGTTGCATGCAATCCTGAGTTGTATCCCATATTCCAGAGTTGGCTTAACCCAAGACTTGTACCCTTGCAACCGTGTCATCACCGCGATTCTAACACCGCGTCTCACGCATCGAGGCGATACCGAGGCCAGGAGATATGGGCCCGCGTTCAGTTTAAGAAAAAATGCAACGCAGTTGTAAAACCCAAGAGAGACCTTTCAAATCAATCCCATCAATCACATCTCATGTCAAGTACACATCACCTCACACCCCATCCCCAAGCAACCCCAAAGTCAACTCTCTCTCTTACAACCCATCCCCTACCAAGTACATCCATCACTCACCCATTACTCACATCTCTCATCTCTCTCATTCTCCTAAGAAACCCAAACATCCCAACCTCCATGCGAGAGCTTGGTATGGCCCACCTTCTTACCACCCAATCCCACCATCCAAAGTCCATTTCAACCGCTAAAATCCACCCCTTGGAGCTCTAGATCGTGGTGGCAGAAGAAGGAAGAGGAGATCGACGGTGGGTGATCTTTATTTTACCTTTTTTTATGATTTAAGAGCCCACATATGGTGGGACCCATCTTGATGTATGCAATGTATAGGGAGGGCCCATAGTGGCGGGGTCCCTCACCTCTCACGTTCGTCTCTCTCTCTCTTTCTTTTTCTCTCTCTCTCCCTCCCTCTTTCTCTTGATGCCGTGCGGCCCACCTGATGCGTGTGGTGTATCCACGCCATCCATCACGGTGGAGCCCACTTAATTATGTGGTGCATCCGCACCATCCAACAACTTGGATGGTGGGTCCCCACCATGGCGTGTGTGTTTCATCCATCACCGTGGGTACCACGTGATGTATATGTGATATCCAAGCCATCCTGATAGTGGGACCCATCTGTTGACTAACATCAACAAGTTCTGTGGGTCCCATGTGATGTATATGTTATATCCAAGCCGTCCAGATGGTGGGACCCACTGCTGGACTGATGTCAGCAAGTTCTATGGGTCCCACGTGTGGAATGTGTTGGATCCAAACTATCCATCCACCATAAGGCCCACGTGATGTATTTGTTTCCTCCACACTGTCCAGACAGTGCTGGACGGCGCTGGACAATGGTTGGATGATGCTGATTTATATAGATAATGTTTGGATGGTGTTGATTTACATGGGAAATGTTTGGATGGTGCTGATTTACCTGGACAATATTTAGACAATGTTGATCATCATTAGTGGGCCATGTGCCCCATGGAATGATAGTGTATAGTGATACACATATTACACCTATAACTATTGAAATGATTTTTGGTGTGGTCCAAGCCCACTTGTGGCCCATTGGTGCGACCCATTTATGAGGCCCATCATGATGTATATTTAAGGCTCATGTGATAGGGCCCACCTGCCTTGTATTTGAGGCCCATGTGATAGGGCCCACCTACCTTATATTTGAGGCCCATGTGATAGGGCCCACCTGCCTTGTATTTAAGGCCCATATGATGGGGCCCACCTGCTTCAATCTGAGGCCCATGGGCAGGGCCCATTGTGATGTATTCGAGGCCTATGGGCAAGGCCCATTGTGATGTATTCGTGGCCTATGGGTAAGGCCCATAGTGATGTGTGTTAGGCCCGTGTGAGCAGCCCATAATGGTATGTGTTAGGCCCATGTGATGTGGCCCATAGTGATGGGTGTTAGGCCTATGTGATGCGACCCATAGTGATGTGTGTTAGGCCCGTGTGAGCGGCCCATAGTGGTGCATGTTAGGCCCGTGTGATGTGGCCCAAAGTGATGAGTGTTAGGCCCATATGAGCGGCCCATAGTGGTGTGTGTTAGGCCCATGTGATGTGGCCCATAGTGATGTGTATTAGGCCCATGTGATGTGGCCCATAGTGATGTGTGTTAGGCTCATGTAATGCTGCCCATAATGATGTGTATTAAGCCTGTGTGAGTGGCCCATAGTGATGTGTATTAGGCCCGTGTGAGCGGCCTATAGTGATGTATTTTAGGCCCATATGATGCGACCCGATGTGTTGTATATGAGGCCCATATGATGAGGCCCGATGTGATGTATAAGGCCCATGCGATGCGGCCCACTTGATGTATAAGACCCTTGTGTAAGGTTCATTGAGATTATATATGGCCCATTATGATTGTATGTGGCCCATTGTGATTGTAGGTGGCCCATTGAGACTTGTATGTGGCCCATTGTGATTGTATGTGGCCCATTGTGATTGTATGTGGCCCGTTGAGATTGTATGGGGCCCATTGTGATGTAATTGTGGCCATTGATGAGGCCCGATGTGATGTATTTATGGCCCAGTGTGATGTATATTAGGTCCTTGTGTGAGGCCATGGGCCCATTATATGTTTGGCTCTATGTGGGCCACTCCTTGGGAGCAATGTTGGTTAAATATCCACATTGATGGGCAATGATGGTTAAATGTCCTCATTGTGACCTTTCCTTAGGCCCTTTGATAAATCGATTATCGATGCCGATTATCGATACCGATTATGAGTATCTGACAGTATAGCATCATGATACATACCCACACACATCATCTGCATGTTTGTTATGAGATGTGGATGACCATTGCATATGCTATAGGGCAGGTTAGTCATGGGACTCCCTGATAGGTGGAGTTCCCCCACATGAGCGCACGGTATGCGTAGGATTGATACATGATTAGACTGTGTGACTCATGCATCTCGCATTGTGTGATTATGATTACCATACGCCTTAGCAAAATCAGGGCCGTAGCCTCCACAGGCATATTGTGGATGGCCAGATGAGACACCAAAAATCTGTCCTACATAGGGTTCTATAGATATCCTTGGGTGAAAGTCCCAGAACCCTCTTGGTATCAAAAGTTGCTCCAATGCCTAGACCGAGTGGATGCATGAGCGCATGAGCGTCATATACCGTTAGGCCGCGTCTCCCACTGTGTCATGTTCAGTTGGAAGGGGATGCGGCCTTACCTGTTCGAGAGGAGGGGGCAAAGCTAGACTGAGTTTAACCAACTTGAGGAATGGGTCCGTTATCGACGAGCCGGGCCCCATACTGGCAGGCGGATAGTGAAGTCTCTTCCACGCACCTTGTTGCGCACGATGGGGTGACAATCTGGTTCGGAGTGTACTAGACCCCGGTGATTTCCCAGAGAGGAACCATACTGATATGTGGACTTCTTGAGTAGGAGTTGTATACTCATTTATTCATTCATTCACTATCCACTTAGGCTGATGGTGCGTAACTAATTATTGTGTACCTTCATAATGGCAAGGATTTCTGTTGGGGCACAAGACTAACTTGAGATCAGGAATCTATTACATTGAGTTTGGCAATCCAAATTTAGGTATGAGACTGGTTTGGATAGGAGTCCCTTGTGATGGATCCCATAGCCTGCGATACTACGTACTATCATCCCGACTTCACTCCAGCTTAGTCATTTTATTCGTACTGCATATTGCATTACATTCGCAGCATTTAACATTTTGGGTTGTCATGTTTCTGCATTGATATAGCCATTAGCATTCATACCTTGCATCACATAGCCTTGGTACGGCCGATGACACTTATGGACTTACCAGTATATTTCCGTTTACTCTGATATCGTATAATTCATGATCTTACTAGTATATTTCCGCTTACTCTGATATCGTATGATTCATGATCTTACCAGTATATTTCTGCTTACTCTGATATCGTATGATTCATGATCTTATCAGTATTTCCGCTTATTCCGATATTATATGATTTATGGCATTGTATTGCATACTTGGCACTTACCTTGTACACACACTTTCACCACCTTCTAAGCTTTCTATAAGCTTATGCACGATAGATACGTGCAGGTGGCGTTAGGTCGCAGCAGCGTTGAGCTTGGAGCGTGCAGCGGACTTTTGGAGCTTTGATTTTTGACATATGTATTTCCCTTTCAATACTGTATTTAATATTTATATTAGTGGATATGTGATGATGATGTTACTTTTGTGATTTGGGTAAACTTGTGGTTATGCTTTTTACAAGATAAATGTACATTGAAAAATTCTCCTTGTAGGATCTCAGGATCGGAATCTAGCATATGCGCATGGGAGCCGAGAATGGGATATTACGGAGGCTGTTGGCACTGGATTCGGCGATTGAAAATTTTGTGAGCCCGGTTTCCGAGTTTGGACGGGACAATAGATGTCCCCGGGTTAAAATCCCTAAACCCGATGGTACCAGAGGATGCTCCAATGTCAAGACTGAGTGGATACAGGAGCGCATGAGGACCATTTATCAGTAAGCCGCGTCTCCCACTGTGTCGTGGTCGGTTAGAAGGGGGTGTGGCCTTATCCGCCCGAGTGAGGGGGTTTTAAGTTAGGTTGAGTTTGACCAGCTCATAAATGGGTCCGCTACCGATGAGCCGGATATATATATTGGCTGACTACTGCTAAGCGGGTAGTGAGGCTTCTTCCACTCACTTGGCTGCGCGGCTAGGGAGGCGGTAACCAGTGTGAAGTGTACTAGACCTCGGTGATATCTAGAAATGAGTTGTAATGTTATGTGAATTTATATGAGGACTGGCATGCTTGAATTGCATCTTACATCACATGGCCCTAGTGTGGTCGATAGCATTCATGCCTTGCATCGCATGGCCTTGGATGGCCAATAGCGTTCATGCCTCATATCGTATAGCATTAGTACGGCTAACAGTATTATGGATTTACTAACATGTTTCTGCATTACTTTGATATTACATTCTGAGCACGCTCATATTGCGCATACACTTACACCACCCTTTAAGCTTTCTATAAGCTTATGCATGATTGATGCATGCAGGTAACGTCAGGACGCCGCAGTAGCATTGAACTAGGAGCGTACCGCAGAGCTTCAAGTGTTTTTGTTATTATTATCATTGTATTTCCTTTTCGCTTGATACTTAAGTTTTTTATCATAGTGGATTTTGTGATGGTGTTCTTATTATTGTTCGTGGGTTATGCTTATGGTTGTGCTTATTATGGAATAAATTCATGCTGAAAATCCTCCTTGTGGGATCCTAAGATCGGAACCTGATATATGGGTGTCGAGAGCTGAGAATGGGGTACTATGGAGGCTATCGATGTCGGATTTGACAATCGAAAATTTTGTGAGCCCAATTTCTGAGTTCGTGGTGTGACACTTAACCCTGATCCAAGCCCCAATCCATACCCTTAACCCTAAGCCAAACCCCAATCCATATGCTTAGCCCTAAGCCAAACCCTGATCCAAGCCCCGAACCCCAATCTATACCCTTAACTATAAGCCAAACCCTGATCCGCACCGTAATCCAAATCCTAGAACCCTAGAAGCCAACCTTAAAACTTTTCCCGAACCCAAACTTTAGAAAAAAACCTAACCCATAGAGTCAACCCGCTGAGTAAACTCACCCGATCAGCCAAACTAACCTACCTAGTCAACCCACCTTGTCAAACCAAGTCCATAAACCCATTTTGGCCCAAGCCCATTCAAAATCCTAATTTAGAGAAAAGAGAAGACAGCACGGCAACCTCGAAGGACCAAACCTGTCCACGTGTACAGGAGGAGCATCCCTCCGAAGTTAGAGCAAAACTGAATGACGAGCAGCACCTTAGGGGCCGTTCGCCACGTGGAAATAGTCATACTTTGGCTAGCTGCTCACTCGTGTGCAGTTGTCCTCCCTGCCTATTTCGTGCATGTGTAAAACTTGGAAATTACTTTGATGCCCCTCCCTTGAGCTAAAATTATACATTATGCGATCCAAACCAACACATGAGATCTTATTGATCGATCCAAAATGATGACAACCCCAAGTAAAGGTTTGCAATGCAGTAATAACTCGATGAGATGGAGGTCGAATCCTCTAGGAATGGAGAACATAGCCTAGAACTAATCTAAAGGTAATAGTTGTCTGGGTTTGTAATCCAGCAAATAGGTTTAAATGGTTTTAAAATAATAAAATAAAATACTAAGGATCCAGGAATCCACTTCTAGAAATCATAATATCTCATTCATTGATTTAATGTATGACTCAATTGGAATTGAAGTCCAATCATATCCAATCGAAAGATAATTCTATTAAACAAATCATCAACACCAATAAGAATATGAATTCAATTAAACGGTTCGCTCATGAAGCACTTAGTTCTCAATCGTAGGGAATCAAAAGCGTCTAAAAGACCATTAGGCAACAATAGATCAATTAATTATACGTATTAAATCATTCTCTAATTTAGGCTAAACAATTATTAAATCAAAGCAGTCATTGTACCCATAGTACACAACAAATCTAGAAATAAACAACTCCAAAGACTTTAAAGTAAATAAAAACCAAATCAATTTATTATCATCATTCAAACCAATGTTATTAAATTAAATAAACTAAATAATGTAATTAACTACAAGCTTCATCCCTTAGCCTTAGTTAAGTGATTAGCCTAACATGGCTAACATCTTAGAAAGAAAGACAAACGAAAAACTGAAAAAACAAATTGAATTTTAAGGATCGAAGACGAAGGATGACTCTATGGAAGCTCTACCACCCCTGGGTCTTTCTTTTAAGCCCTAATTCATACTTAGGAAAGCTTAGAATACCTATCTAAATAGGAAAAACTTACATCGATTTCAAATTTATGCACTTTTGGTAGGCTTCGGTCGCATCAAACATCACTCTGATCGTACCGAATAGGTCTCTCGGTTGTAGTTGAATTTTTTCGATATTCATGTGAAGTATCTCTCCCTCAGGTCACATTAAACTCTGCTTCAGTGGCACTGAACATGGTTTCAGTCGCACCTAAGTGTTAAGCGGAATTATCTTTAAAAATCACTTCTTCGTGCTAGACTGTTGTTCTATGCACATTCGGTCGAACTGAACCATCCTCGGGTGAGACTAAACAGTCTGTTATTTTTGTTATTGAATTGTGTGATTTTTCAGTCATTTTTCATCCTTTGTATTTAATTTTCTTGGATCTTTGGCATGTGAAATCTTCATAAATGACCTTCAAATCTTCAATCATTCATTAATTCTTTTAAGCTTTAATTCCTCATTTTAAGCATGTATTCATCTTTGGCTTTTAAATCACCTCACACATAAAAAACATATGTTAGTTAATCAATTAAATACTTTGAATGCATGAAAACTAATGAAATTGAGAGGATAAATATGTAATATTTAGACGTCATCACACCCCCCAGCCAGTATTTTGCTATTCTCGAGCAAAACATTCAAAAAACTCCGAATTCAAAAACAATTCCAAAAGGAGCCAATCCTGTAATCTCAAATAATTTCAAACCAAACCTATCCAAATAGAACCAAATCAAGCATATTATTCACCTAAGTTCCAATATACTTTAACAAATATCCTGATTAAACTCAAAGTAATAATCATGTAATTGAATAATTCCCAACATTAAGTTTCATGAATGTATTATATAATCCAGACTTAAAACCACCATAGTTCTAGTTTTTCCACTTTCATGTCTATAATGATAATCAAAGGAATGATCAAATCAACCAAAACCTAAACCAGAACTTGTCTTACAGCTTAACACTTCACTTTTTTAGCTCTCGATTTTTCCATCGACGGCTTTTATATTATTTTCAATCTTTTTCGTTCTTTCCTTTCCACAACAGTCCTTTCATAAAACTTCTATAGCTAACCATTTTTTACGACAACTATTTTTTAAGCTAAGTATTACTTTTTCTTATTCTTATTCTTTTCAATTCTTTTCATTGAACCTGATGGACAAATTCCCTAGGTTTGATTCTCATCATTCTCAATCATCATCAAGTTAACAATTCAGTATCCAACTTAGACTTTAATGTGTAAGCTAGATGTGACATATGAATTACATGATTCAACCAATCTTTAAACCCCAAATTCAAAGATTCATAACTTCAAACTTAACTTTGAAATCTATCAAATAACTATAATTCGGGTTTAAAAAATTATCAACATTAATATCTTATAATTCTAATATCCATATTATCTTCAAAATCACTTAAATTCATAAAAAAATTCAAAAATTTTGAAAAAAAAAATTAGCTCAAAAGTCCAGAAAATTCATCACAAATGAAGAAATTTCCAAAGGAAACCTACCCCCAACCTAAATTCTACATTGTACTCAATGTATAAATATATGCAATAAGAACAAAATTAAGAGCAACGAAAATAAAGAGAAGTACATAAAAAGTACCTGAAAGGTGATAGACGAATAAACACTAGTGCGAACTTCCTATCAATTGGTGTTTCAACAACTAAACTAAACTAATAAAGCAACTAAAGATAAAAAAAAGCAATTAACTGTTAAATCTAAACTATCAATCATCCAAAGGCGTCAGTTCTTTCTTTGGCAAGTATCTCGGCAAATTTCTCAGCAAGCTTTTCAATAACATCATCCATAAACCTACTTTAGAGTAAGTTTGGATGTCCTAGACCATGATCGTCTAGAGAAATTTGTGCACCTCATTAGAAATTATCTTTTTATTGTTGTAAGGTGTCCAAAGAATATATGATTTACTTATGCGTAGAAATTTTTTTATATTAGTATACCAAGGTGAATAAGAGATTACAAGTAGTTGAATTTTAGTAAACTTCTTAGCCAACGTTGTCTCCATAAAATCCAAAATTTCATACTTTCATTTAAAATCATCTCTTCCACCTTTAACAGTAAACATTCAGAATTGGAGAAAGAATATTTTTTAGAACAATTTTCTTCCCGATCAGTGTCAGGCACTGAGGTAGAGTCCAGCAAGGCATCCACTATATCTTTAATCATGACGTCGGCAGAATATTTAAAGTGTGTTGAGCCAACCTCTAGAGGTTCAAGAATTTCATTCAGGAGACGCTCATCATCTTCTAATATATTAGTCAAATTCACCTCATGAATCACATACTCATCCTCTTACTAGGTCTACAAATTAAACACGATTAACTTTAAGGTCAGATTCCCAAAGGATATTTTCATGATCCTATTCCGGTAATTGATTATAGCATTAGCGGTAGCAAGGAATGGTCAGCCTAGGATGACAAGGATTTGAGTGCTTGCATTTATAATTGGGTGTGTATCCAAGACAATGAAGTCTACCGGGTAGTAGAACTTATCAACTTAGACTAACACAGCTTCTACTACTCCTCTCAGTATTCTAGTCGAGCGGTTAGCCAATTATAACGTTGTCTTGATAGGTTTCAAGTTACCATGGCCCAATTGCTCGTATACCGAGTATGGTATTAGATTAACGCTTGCCCTGAGGTCTAAAAATACTTTTTCAATATGGAAGTTTCCTATTATACATGGGATCATTGGACTTTCGAGATCCTTGTATTATGAGGGAGTGCTTTGAATAATGATGACACTTACTTATTTCATCAAAAAGGCTTTCTTATGTACACTTAGCTTACGCTTTAACGCACGCATGTCCTTTAAGAATTTGACATAAGATGGGAACTATCTAATTTCATCCAATAAGGGGATGTTGATCTTGACTTGTTGAAAACCTTTAAAATGTCTTGATTTTTGCTTGGTCATTTTAATGAGGCAAGACGTTGGGGAAACGGGGCCACAGGCTTAGGCTCATGCTCTAGCTCTTTATCATGTGGAGTATTGCTAAATTCACCATTATCCTTTAAAACTCCAAATTCCTTAGGTTTCTCAACCTTCTTAAGAATCTCCTTGTCAATCTCATTACCACTTTCTTGATGTGGTGATGGATTTAACATGTTCCATATGTTGGGTTGAAGAATTGAGATCACTTATCTCAATTTGTCCATTGAGGTTAGTCCGGAAAGGTCACTTTCTCCTTACACACTTAGTTGTGTCTCAATTCTTGTAACAGAAGTTTTAAGTTCATTTATGGCCTGCATGGTGCTATGATTGTGTTGCATTTGCCCTTTCATGAATGCATTCAATGTGTCTCAAGGACTTTCTTCGGTGGGGGTCCAAAAGACGGCCCTTGCGGATTATTGGGTGCATTCATAGTCAGTCCTTTCCTCCAACTGAAATTTGGATGATTCCGCCAATTGGGAGTGTATGTGTTGGAATTTGGTAAACTGGAGGGGCATTGATATGCGTTCATAGCATTTACTTAAGTGTGCAACACCCCCAAAAAAGTGGGGATTGTAAGACAATCCTTCGTTAGGAGAACATCGCTTTCACAAATATCACATACGGTTTTAACGGCCGTAATGGGTTGGATCGTTTCCTTCCTAAATCCCAAGGCCCCTATCTTCTTTGTAAGATAACAACCTTGCACTAATACCATCCTCCTCTCTCTTTTGGCACTGCCTTGGGATTACTAGCTTGGTTGGATGTATCAGATGATTGGACATTTTTAGCTAGCATGTCCAGGTAATCC
This sequence comes from Magnolia sinica, assembly GCF_029962835.1. NCBI lineage: Eukaryota > Viridiplantae > Streptophyta > Magnoliopsida > Magnoliales > Magnoliaceae > Magnolia > Magnolia sinica. Next base: position 42,453,835 of record NC_080589.1, read on the forward strand.
CATGCATCTTTCGGATCCTTGCTCATAAATTTGTCATTACTCATCATCTCTATGAATTGGCACATGTTTGACCTTAGTCCCTCATAGAAAAAGCTAATTACCCACCAAATCTAGTAGCCATTGTGTGGGCAAGTAAGAAGTAAGTCCTTGAACCGTTCCCAACATTGGAAAAAAGTTTTATCTTCTTTTGAGAGAAGTTCATGATGTCACGCCTGAAGGTGTTAGTTTTATGAGCCGGGAAGAACTTTTTAAGGAATTTCCAGGTCATCTCAGCCCATATGCTAATGGATCTTGGCCTTAAGGAGTGAAGCCATGCTTTGGCCTTCTTCTTGAGACAGAATGGAAATAACTTTAGTCTAATCACATCAGAAGGAATATTGTTAAAATGTATGGTTGTTACAATCCCTTTAAACTCTTTTATGTGCAAGTATAGACTTTTTAAATCAAGTCCAGAGAATTTAGGGAGTAATTGGATCGGCCTTGATTTAAAGTCCACATTTCTTGCATTGGTTGGAAAAATCAAGCAGGAATGTATACTTGTTCTCATCAGTTGTAAATAGTCACGTAAGGTCCAAATCGATGGAACTTGGTGTACCTCATTCTCGTCAAGCACCATCCTAACAGATGATGTGTTACGCAAAGGATTCTCATCAAAGTATTGTTTAGTTTTGTCTATATTTTTAGACGATATTTCAGGAGTATTTAGGTATTTTTTAACTCGTCGATGGATTACGAGTCCATCAACTAAACCTCATTCGCTCAAAGTTCTCAATGTATGGTCCCTTACCCACTTGGGCATGAACCACAAAATCCTAATTCTAACCCTAAGTCCTAAGTCTTACAAACTCAAAGCCTGTACTCGAAACTAGCCGATGGAGGGCATGCTTTGAAAAACTTCCCCTCACAGACTCAAAGCCTCTACCGTCTAACATCGAGGCACCAAAGCCTAACCTAAAACTATTGTCATCTGAGCTAAAATATGCTTATTTAAGTCAATAAGAAACGTATCTAGTGGTGATTTCTTGCCACTTAGATGATGAGCAAGAAAGCAAGATAATTGCTACTCTTAAAAATCACAAGAGTGTCATTGGATAGACTACTGCGGATCTCAAGGGAATTGACACCCTAATTTGCGCACTCACTGAATACACCTTGAGGAGAATGTCAAAGCATCGAGGCAACCACAACAACATTAACTAAATCCAAACATGATGGATGTACTTAAGGTAGATATGTTGAAACTGTTAGATGTGACTATCATCTACCCTATATCTAATAGTCAGTGGGTTAGTCTAACTCAGGTGGTGCCCAGGAAGTCTGAAATCACCATCGTAGCCAATGCCAACAATGAACTCATGCCAAATAGAGTTACCACTAGTTGGAGAATGTACATTGACTACAAGAAGTTGAATACCGTCACGAAGAAAGCCCACTTTCCCTTACCTTTTGTTGATCAAATTTTGGAAAGGTTAGTTGGTCATTCCTACTATTGCTTCTTAGACGGGTAGTCAAGCTACAACAAGATTGAGATAACCCTAAAAGATTAGGAGAATACCACATTTACATGCCCCTTTGGCACATTTACTTATTAAAGAATGCCATTTGGGTTATCTAATGCAAGCTCAGTAAATATGGTCATGCTCAGTATTTTTCCAGATATGGTTGGGCATTTTCTTGAAGTATTCATGGATGAGTAATTTGTTTTTGGTAGAACATTTGATAAGTGCCTTGAGTACTTGAATTTGGTTTTGACAATGTGTGAAAAGAAAAAACTTGTTTTGAATTGAGAAAAGTATCATTTCATGGTTTAAAAGGGAATTATCCCTGGACATGTGATCTTATCCAATGGAATTGAGGTGGACAATGCCAAAATAGACTTGATTGCTAATTTATCGGCTCCCAAAAGCATACGTGACATTTGCTCTGTTCTAAGTCACATGGGACTTTATAGAAGATTAATTAAGAATTTCAATTAAATTTCCAAACCATTGAGTAACCTGCTTAAAAAAGATGCCCCATTTGAGTGGACTGACTCATGCCAAGAAGACTTTACAAAGCTAAAGGGTATGTTGACAATTGCACCAACAATGTAGCCACCCGATTGGAGCATTCCTTTTGAAATCATGTGTGGCGTTTGTAATTGGGGCTATGTTAGGCCAAAGGAAGGATAAGAAACCATGTGTTATCTACTACGCAACTAGAACATTGAATGATACCTAGATAAATTACTTTATCACGGAAAAGGAACTCATTACCATAGTCTTTACTATAGATAAATTCATGTTTTACTTGATTGGATCTAGAATTATAATTTTCACCGACCATGCGGCGCTCAAGTATCTTCTCTCAAAGAATGATGCTAAGCCTCATCTCTTGAGATGGATCTTCCTAATCTAAGAATTTGACTTAGAGATACGTGACAAGAAAGGAGTAGAGAATGTAGTGAAAAATCACTTATCCCAACTTATCCTCTCAAATTCCATTGAGATTTCACCGATCAAAGATAATTTTCCAGATGAACATTTATTTCTATTTCTTAATTACCTTGGTGTGCTAACATAGCTAATTATCTTGTGACAGGTAAATTACCAATCTATTGGATGTCACAAGATTTTATAAAAAAAAAAAAAGATTTTTAGTTGAGGTACGTAGCTTTCTCTGGGATGACCCATATTTGTTTAAATATTGCTCAAACCAAATCATTAAGAGATGTGCTCCAAATAATGAACAATCAAATGTTATCTCCTTTTGTCACTCACAAGCTCGTGGATGTCATTTTTCGGTAAATAAAACAAACTCCAAGATTCTTCAATGTAGTTTTATTGGTCAACCATGTTCAAAGATACCCATGAGTATACCCATGAGTTTTGCAAGGTGTATAAGCAATACCAAAAAAAGGGAAGAATGTCCCGAAGAAACATGATCCCAAAAATCCGATTCTAATCATAGAAATTTTTTATCATTGGGGTATTGATTTTATCGGACCTTTACCCCATCTTTTGGACATCTTTATATTCTCCTATTTGTATATTATATTTCCAAATGGATGGAGGCGATTCCTTGTAGAACTAATAATCACAAAACATTTTTGTGATTTTTAAAAGAAAATATTTTGTCAAGATTTGGAATGCCAATATCCAAATCAACGATGGTGGTTCATACTTCTGTAACAGGCCATTTGAGAACTTAATGAAGAAATATGGCATTACACATAAAGCGGCTATACCCTATCATCCACACACAAGTGATCAAGGTTATGTTTCCAATAGGGAAATCAAACAGATTTTACAGAAAACTATGAATCTAGAACGTAAGGATTGATCTTTGAGACTAGCTGACGCATTGTAAGCTTATAGGACTACATTCAAAGCCCCTATTGGAATGTCTCCGTATATACTTGTATTTGGGAAAGCTTGTCACTTAACCATGGAATTGGAATATAAGGCATACCGTGCTATAAAGAAGTTCAATTTTGATATTGACAAAGCTAGCATGTTGTGTAAACCCCAGCTTGTGGAGTTAGAAGAAATTAGGAAAGATGCATATAACAATGCGAAAATATACAATAAGAGAATAAAGGTGTTCCATGACAAGAAGACTTTCAGAAAAATATTTGAGCCAAATTAGAAAATTCTCCTGTATAATTTGTGTCTCCATCTCTTTCCTAGAAAAATATGATTCAGACGGATCAACCCTTTCATAATGAAGAATGTTTATCCATATGAGGCCATGGGAATTGTAAATCCCACAAACGGTAATGTGTTTAAGGTAAATGAACAAAGGTTAAAACTGTTTGTGGAAAATTTTTCTTCAGAGGATATGTCCAAAACTCTAAAAGATCCTATGTATTAGAATTGATCTCTTAGTCTGACGGAGATCATTTCCCTTGCTTTCGTAGGACTTAGTTTTCCGTAGTAGAGTAGGATGTTTTGTTTTTAATTTTTAGTTTACTGAAGCACCAATCGATTAAATTCTCTCTTGTACATGTCATCCTTTTAAGTACTTTGTCATACACTCGTCTTTATTTTGTTGCTTTCATATCATTTCTATTACATAAATTTCATTACATTGAGGACAATGTAGAATTTAGGTAGGGGGTGGGGTTTTCATTGAAAAAATCTTCCAATTATGTTGAATTGCGAATTCTTTACGTTGATTTTTTTTTTTTTTGAAATTTTTTGGAAGATGATTTCTGTAATCTCGGATGTTTTTAGAAGATAATTCGAAAGTTAAAATGACAAGACACCTAGTGTTGAGGATTTTTTAAGCTTAAATGCGAGTTACTTTATAGATTTTGAGGTTGAGTTTAGTTTAGTAATTTTTAATTGAAAAGTATGAACATTGATTGAGTTATGAATATAACATGTCATATCTAGCTTACAAATTAGAGTTTAGTTAGACACTGAATTGTTGACTTGATGATTATTAAGAATGTTAGGAACCAAGCCTAGGGAATTTGTCCATCATGTTAAATGAAAAAAAGGGTATTTCTCAGCTAAAAAAGTTGTCAAAAAGGGCTACTTATTGAATTGTCTATGAATAGGCCATTTGGTATTGAGAGAGAGAGAGAGAGAGAGAGAGTATGGACAGAGAAAAGAAAGAGAAATAGTATGAAAGTCATCGATGAAAAAATCAAAAAAGCTGAAAGAGAGAAGTATTGAACTGTAAGGCTGGTTTTGGTTAGGCTTTGGTTGACTTGATCATTCCTTTGATTATCAATGAGAACATGAAAGTAAAAGAACTGAACCGGTAGTTGTGATAAGTTTACATTACATGGCACATACATGAAGCTCAATGTTGGCATTTATTCAATTATTTGATATTGCTATGAACACAATTAGTATATTTATTAAAAGTGCTAGAGCTTAGGTGAATGTTATGCTTAATATTAGTGAATTTGGTTTTCTCTAGATTGGTTTGGTTTCGAAGATTGCATGAGATTATAGGATTGACTCTTCTAAGAATTTGTTTTTGGGTTCGAAATCTTTCACATGTTTTGCTCAGGAATAACAAAATACTAGTTGAGAGGTGTAATCGAGCCTAAATATTGACACTTTTGGTGGCTAGGAATTCAATCACTGCTCTTTAGGATGCTCTTGATGTTCTGACGGTAAAAGAAAAAAAATTCAACCACAGGCCAACAAGGTAATGAGGTTCAGTCGCCCATACACCCGACAAAAACAAGTCTACTCCAAATGTCCAAAACAAAAATAAGTCCAGTCAAAAATGGTCGACACAAAAACAAGTTTGGTTCATACGCTTCGACACATACAAAAAACACATCTTTTCAAAAGTTATGGCACAAAGAAGATACATCATTGAATTATATACCTCAAGGCTTTGAAGTCATTAGAAGGCACGTGATGGTGCCTCACTTGGGTGATGACAAATACAATAAGTGATTTGTGGGTATGATGGGACTTTCTTTTATTATGTTGGATGAATGAAACCTTTTGTTATGATGATATATAGTGATTACCTCTCTTCACGCACGCTTTTGTAGCACCTAGCATCGTCCATCCACTTTGTATTTGCATCGTCCCATAGTAGGACCCTTTTAGGCATGCCAATCTTCTCATCCGGGCCCTCGACCTTACAACTGATCTTTACCATAGAGCTCTAGAACTTCCTTGCCTATCGTGTGGGGCCCATCAAACTACCCCACTTTACCTCGATATTCGTGCCACGTTGACCTTCAAATTGTCTTGAAGGCTACTACTGTACATTCTCCACTCACTAATGAAAATTGGATTTATTTTTTTTTTCTAGTTGACTTTCTTCGGTGCCATTTTGCCCGTTGCTACTGCACACTGTTAGGGGACATGTTGACCTATCAATACCAGGCAGTGGAAATCGGATTGTTGCCCCCTCAACATCTTCTTAAGTCAATGAGCCTTGGTTGTTCTCTCTCCTTCATAGATTCTTTTTTTTTTCCCCCTACTTTTTCCTCTTTATTAATCCTTACCTTCCTTCATTAGCCTCTTTTGCTTGTCATTTTCACCATTGTCTCTCTTCCTCTTCTTTTAATGGATTTTCAGGACTTCTTTAAGGGAGATGATGCCATTTTTATGGGGGTGGGTTCCTTTTCCTTCTCCCCTTTTCTTTTTTACTCCCTTTTTACCACCAATGATTTCATGCTTCCAAATGTGGGGGATGTCATGCTCTTTGATGAAATGGTAGTAGAATTTTTGGAAGAGAGCCAGTTGCTCATGGGTGGCATGTTTGGTAGTTTTGAGTCATCCCCTCCATTGGCGGAGGGCCTTTTGATTCGTGCTTGTTGGCTCTAACAACATTGTACTGTACGAAATAGCTCCACCGATGCATTGACAGATTGATTGAGAGAAAACTACTCGACTTGGATGAGTATGAGTTTCACGAGATGTTACATTTACTCCACATGCCTCTAAACTAGTGGGTGCTCGGTGCCGCCACATATCATTGGGTTCTGTAGTTCAACACTCGTGTTTGGTTGCTCTACCGTCCTGACACAATTTAATGAGCATTTGATAAAGGGCGTTCTTAGGCTCGTTAGAGAGATAATTCAATGAGCTTTCTAATAGAACTAGAATCATCTCATATGGAGACCATTTGACTTTTCAAAAGTGTGCCTAAAGTCCAAATGGCAAGTTTGTCCAAATCAGGATCGCTAATTTTCTAACATCGCATGATCCCATGAAAACGATCATAGCTCCTTCATTACATGTTGAATAGAGGTGATCTTGGGCTCGTTGGAAAGATAATTCGACAAGCTTCCAAATAGGACTAGAATCATCTCATTTGAATATCATTTGGCCATTCAAAAGTGGGCTCGAAGTTTAGATGATTAGTTTATCTAAATTATGATCGCTAATTTTTCCAACATCAAGCAATCGTATGAAAACAATAATAACTCACTCGTTACAAATCAAATTGGAGCGATATTGGAGTCGTTGAAATGAGAATTTCTACCACCCAATGACTGCCTGATTCAATTATTTTGGAATGGTTAACTGAACATTGTACTTCCAGTATCCCTTTCAGCAAAAGGATCCTATTCCCTTATGTAACGCCCTGAAATTCGGGGGTCGAGCATAACTCAGCTCCCGAGTTCCAAAACATCACTTATGCAACATAATTAATGAATGATGTATGTTGACTGTATTAGCACATAAACATGGGATAGATTAAGCCAAAACGCAGATATGATTCAGGGATAAGTGAATAAAGCAAGCGGAAGACTTATAGTAAAATATGTGTACAAGTGTAAGTCCCTGAATTACATATACAACCAGATCGTGTAAAAGTGTTATTTATCAAAATTATAAGTACAAGTTACATCATTTCAGTTCCCAAAATAGTAATCCCATAGATCCTGCGCAACAGACCGAGGCTCGCTAGAACCCGTCTGAAAACTGCATATAGGAGAAGGCAGCCTCGTCGTCATCCAGCTCCCGCTCTGCCTCAGACGTCGCATCCACATCTGCAACATCAGGGCCTAAGACAGAGTCTGGTGGGTGTGAAACACCGCCCCAGAAACGTGGGAGTGAGTGATCAACTCAGTGGAACAATAAGGCACTGGTTAACATGCTATCAGTTCAATCAAACAGTAATGATAAAGCAGGACAATTAAATAAATCCTAAGTACTCTTGTTAATGCAAGTATGAATGCAATATGATGCGTGCCCTCACGCGTACACCCTCAGCGTCTTCATCTTACGTTACGCATGACATCGCCTCAAAGTGCGCCACATCTACAAAGCACATGCAAATGCGGTGCATGGATATGATTACCAAGTTGTTATTAGTCCAGTTCGTACAGCAGGATTGGGAAGCTAAGATACCTTCCTCATATCACCATCCAAACAGTGATCCATACTAGGGTCGTCAATCCTAGACATCTCATACGATCATATAGTTGAGGTCGTAGCAAAGGGCTCGTCACCAATCAATGCACGCCTTTCATGCCCTTACTACCACAGATCGGCTCGTCACCTCCTTGCGGTATCCAGGTATGCTCGAGGTCACTACAAAGGGCTCGTCACCAATCAATGTAGGCCGACAAAAACGAATATAGTGTCCCATACCACCATAATCGGCTCACGAGTTTAGTTGCTCACCGGTCACTACGGGAGGCTCGTCACCCCAGCGTAGGCCGACAGCTCGACCACGGTGTCCCATACCACCATGTCCGGCTCATGAGTCTTAGCGGATCAGGTACCATGGTTATTAGGATTTCACTGGTAAGTTCGGTACCCTAGATTCAAGCAGTAGCGTCCATACATGGTTAACATACACTGGACAATCGGGTTAGTTGACGAACTCGACTAGCACGAGCGCACGTTGAATTGAACGACAGAGAGTGCGCAAACACTCCGCGTGGCCAAACCACTGCCGCCAACTCTAATACGACTCGGGTTCGTCTAATGCGTCTCACGTGGCGAAAGCAATCTCAACCACGACCAAAGGGTCAATTACCGATTTCCTGGACTAAGGCATAGTCCCAAACATCCTACACTACGACAAATATTCATATGGAATGTAAAACAGTAATGGAACAACAACTCAAATCATGTTACATACACATCTGAAGAATATCAATTTAACATAAATGTGAGCATAGGAATGCTTGAATTTAAATAACTTGGAATGTAAATGCGTAAGGAAATCATGCGCATCCATAGAAGTATTGAGAATCACTTCTCAACGCCCGCATTTAGTGTAATCACAGTTACACGTAGGTCATTCATGCATTTCTACAAACACTTAGCATCCATGGAACAACATACATGACGCATGTTGAAATACATGCACTTAGACAATTCCTTCTTCCAAGGAGTTGTCATACATGCATCTAGCATACATACATGATCAAAAATCATGGCAAACATAAGTGCGTATTTTATACGTATACGGTACTTTATAAATACACTTAGAATACACAAATCTCAATATAGCACATGCATATCAGAAAGCAATGCAAACATAACATTTGACATGTGAAATCTCATCCATAACAAGAATAAATCACTAATCTGGGATTGAAAGCCTAGAAAACCATAACCTATACACTTAAAGTCCGCACCTTAAGCGAGGAAAGAATAGAAGAATTGATTTAGAAGAGTAGTCTTCGTCAACGGCGCAAGAAAACCCTAAAATAAGGATAGAAATGAGATACAACAACACCAAGTCTAATCTAAGCTCTAACACAAATTAGGGTTAGTTTAACTTACCCCAAAGGAACTCAGAATCGTCAGAGGAACGATCCAAAGCAAAGGTTCAAAGGTGAAGAAGAACAAGGAAGAATCAAGATGATTCACCAACCAATCTCTCTCACTAACTCTCTCTTTTCCACTCTCTCTCCAAGCTAGGGTTAGAGAAAATTCGTATGGAAATGAGAGCTAGGGTTTAAGGACTATATATAGGCCTTAAAATGATGGAAATAACCCTATGGTCAAGGTATACTTAGGTTATAACCAAAGTACGCCTTTCTCGATCCAACGAAGCACTTCGGTGGGCCTATAACCACGAAAGGTCGGACTTAAGCTCACCGACCATGGATCTAGGTCAGCCGAGTTTTCGCATCGACCGGCTCTACAGATCACCGTGGCGGACCACACTCAATTCAACGGTCACGGAAACTCGATCAGTCCACAAGCACTAGGATATGCCCGGGCCAACCATCCTGATCAGAGGGGAAATTGGGTCAGAATCCAACGGTCGAATGCTTAAAATCGTCGCGCAAGCGACACGACTCAATTTCATAAAAAGCTTATTAAATTCCAACCGTTCTCACACTCTTCACTCCGAACTCAACCAAATCGACCTAGAACATCAGATCGACTTGATTTTGAGGTGAAGACCAAGCCCAACTCGGTGACCGCAATACTAAGATCATCGCCATCGGACTTTCGACGCGCTGAGGTCCGATCCGGATCTTCCAAAAATTCCCCGAACAACCGGATTTAGCGATGGATCCTACATTCAGAGTAACGTAGCGCTCACTAATCTGCACGTTTAGAGCCATGCAGATACAATTTAAAGTGATTGATGCGAATTTCACAAGCAATCAAGTAAAGCACTAACTACCCCAAAACAACTACTTAAGGAAAGATTAGCACAAAAATTTCCAAGGTCGTTACAATCTACCCCCCTTAAAGAAAATTTCGTCCTCGAAATTCATACCTTCATATAAGCCTCGAGGATCAGAGGGTAGGTCTTCCTGACCTCAGCTTCAGATTCCCAAGTAGCCTCTCCTACGCCATGATGCGACCATAACACCTTCACGAGAGGGATAACCTTGCTACGCAGTACCTGCTCCTTTCTATCCAGAATACGCGTCGGTTGCAATACATAAGTGGCATCCTCACTTAACTGCACTTGCTCCCAACCGATAATATGCGAAGGATCAGAACGTACTTCTTCAGATAGAGATATGAAATACGTTATGCACGCCCGCAAGAGGTGTGGGCAAAGCAAGGCGGTAAGCTACCGCTCCCACTCGATCCGTAACTTGAAATGGACCAATAAATCTCGGCGTCGGCTTCCCCTTCTTACCGAACCGCAAAACTCCCTTCATAGGAGAGACCTTGAAAAACATGATCTCCCACTACGAACTCAAGCGGTCGACGCCTCGTATCGACATAACTCTTCTCGCTCTGCTAGAAGTCGACGTCGAATGATGTCAACCTTCTCTCAAGTCACCTGCACAACTTCGGGCCAAGCAAACTACGCTCACCAATTTACGCCCAACAATGTGGTGCTCGCACGGCGACCATACAACGCCTCGAAGGGAGCCATACCGATACTCGCGGAAACTATTATTATACGCGAACTCTGCATCAAGACAATCATCCCAACCGTCTTTGAAATCCAAAACACAAGCTCGCAACATATCTTCCAGACTTGATTCACGCGCTCCGTCTGCCCATCTGTTTGCGGATGAAACGCGGTCTTGAACTTCGATTTCACACCCATCGCTTCCGGATACGAGTCCGGAAGATAGATGTAAAACGCGTGTCTCTATCGACACAATCTCCAGGGGAATCCATGTCGACGCACTATCTCCTTGATATACAACCTAGCCAACTCGTCTGCAGAGTAAGTGACTCGATCGGTAAGAAATGCGCCGACTTCGTTAATCGATCGACGATCACCCAAATAGAGTCAAATCCATTTCTCGTCCAAGCCAACCCAGAAAAAAAAAACATAGAGATGAAATTCAACTTCCATTCACCTATGGGCATTGGCTGCAACAGCCCAGGAGGTCGGCGATGCTCTGCCTTGACCTGCTGGCACGTGAGACAACGAGAAACAAATTCAGCAATCTGGACCTTCATATTGTCCCACCAATAAGACCTCTTCATATCCTGATACATCTTCGTGCTACCTGGATGCATCGCAAGCTTAGAACTATGGGCTAACTCGAGAACCTCACGTCTCAAGTCAGGGATGTCAGGAACACATAACCGGCCACGAAAACGTAGGCCCCCATCAGAACTAACACTCCAGTCGGAGTTCCCATCTGTACCAACCCGCTGCCTCATCTTCACCAAGAGCTCATCATCTACCTGAGCTGCAACGATCCTCTCGTCGATGACGGGCTGTACACGAATGTGTGCGATAACCTCATACGGCTCAACCACCGTAAGCTTCTGCTCAAAATCGCGCACGAACTCCAACATCTCCCACTCTGCTATCATCAGCGGAGCCGCAAACTCCAAAGCCTTCTTGCGACTCAACGCATCTGCCACAAGGTTCGCCTTACCAGGATGGTAAGAAACATCGAACTTGAAGTCCTTCAATGTTTCCATCCATCTGCGCTGCCTCATATTCAAATCACGCTGCGTGAAAATATACTTGTAACGCCCTGAAATTCGGGGGTCGAGCATAACTCAGCTCCCGAGTTCCAAAACATCACTTATGCAACATAATTAATGAATGATGTATGTTGACTGTATTAGCACATAAACACGGGATAGATTAAGCCAAAACGCAGATATGATTCAGGGATAAGTGAATAAAGCAAGCGGAAGACTTATAGTAAAATATGTGTACAAGTGTAAGTCCCTGAATTACATATACAACCAGATCGTGTAAAAGTGTTATTTATCAAAATTATAAGTACAAGTTACATCATTTCAGTTCCCAAAATAGTAATCCCATAGATCCCGCGCAACAGACCGAGGCTCGCTAGAACCCGCCTGAAAACCGCATATAGGAGAAGGCGGCCTCGTCGTCATCCAGCTCTCCGCTCTGCCTCGACGTCGCATCCACATCTGCAACATCGGGAACTAAGACAGTCCGGTGGGTGTGAAACACCGCCCCATAAACGTGGGAGTGAGTGATCAACTCGTGGAACAATAAGGCACCGGTTAACATGCTATCGATTCAATCAAACAATAATGATAAAGCAAGACAATTAAATAAATCCTAAGTACTCTTGTTAATGCAGTATGAATGCAATATGATGCGTGCCCTCACGCGTACACCCTCGCGTCTTCATCTTACGTGACGCATGACATCGCCTCAAAGTGCGCCACATCTACAAAGCACATGCAAATGCGGTGCATGGATATGATTACCAAGTTGTTATTAGTCCAATACACAGCCAGATTGGGAAGCTAAGATACCTTCCTCATATCACCATCCAAACAGTGATCCATACTAGGGTCATCAATCCTAGACATCTCATACGATCATATAGTTGAGGTCGTAGCAAAGGGCTCGTCACCAATCAATGCACGCCTTTCATGCCCTTACTACCACAGATCGGCTCGTCACCTCCTTGCGGTATCCGGGTATGCTCGAGGTCACTACAAAGGGCTCGTCACCAATCAATGTAGGCCGACAACAGCACGAATATAGTGTCCCATACCACCATAATCGGCTCACGAGTTTAGTTGCTCACCGGTCACTACGGGAGGCTCGTCACCCAGCGTAGGCCGACTCGACCACGGTGTCCCATACCACCATGTCCTCATGAGTCTTAGCGGATCGTACCATGGTTATTAGGATTTCACTGGTAAGTTCGGTACCCTAGATTCAAGCGACGCCCATACATGGTTAACATACACCGGACAATCGGGTTAGTTGACGAACTCGACTAGCACGAGCGCACGTTGAATTGAACGACAGAGAGTGCGCAAACACTCCGCGTGGCCAAACCACTGCCGCCAACTCTAATACGACTCGGGTTCGTCTAATGCGTCTCACGTGGCGAAAGCAATCTCAACCACGACCAAAGGGTCAATTACCGATTTCTGGACTAAGGCATAGTCCCAAACATCCTACACTACGACAAATATTCATATGGAATGTAAAACAGTAATGGAACAACAACTCAAATCATGTTACATACACATCTGAAGAATATCAATTTAACATAAATGTGAGCATAGGAATGCTTGAATTTAAATAACTTGGAATGTAAATGCGTAAGGGAAATCATGCGCATCCATAGAAGTATTGAGAATCACTTCTCAACGCCTGCATTTAGTGTAATCAGTTACACGTAGGTCATTCATGCATTTCTACAAACACTTAGCATCCATGGAACAACATACATGACGCATGTTGAAATACATGCACTTAGACAATTCCTTCTTCCAAGGAGTTGTCATACATGCATCTAGCATACATACATGATCAAAAATCATGGCAAACATAGGTGCGTATTTTATACGTATACGGTACTTTATAAATACACTTAGAATACACAAATCTCAATATAGCACATGCATATCAGGAAAGCAATGCAAACATAACATTTGACATGTGAAATCTCATCCATAACAAGAATAAATCACTAACTGGGATTGAAAGCCTTGAAAACCATAACCTATACACTTAAAGTCCGCACCTTAAGCGAGGAAAGAATAGCCGAACTGATTTAGACGAGTTGTCTTCGTCAACGGCGCAAGAAAACCCTAAAATAAGGATAGAAATGAGATACAACAACACCAAGTCTAATCTAAGCTCTAACACAGGTTAGGGTTAGGTTAACTTACCCCAAAGGAACTCAGAATCGTCAGAGGAACGATCCAAAGCAAAGGTTCAAAGGTGAAGAAGAACAAGGAAGAATCAAGATGATTCACCAACCAATCTCTCTCACTAACTCTCTCTTTTCCACTCTCTCTCCAAGCTAGGGTTAGAGAAAATTCGTATGGAAATGAGAGCTAGGGTTTAAGGACTATATATAGGCCTTAAAATGATGGAAATAACCCCAGGGTCAAGGTATACTTAGGTTATAACCAAAGTACGCCTTTCTCGATCCAACGAAGCACTTCTGGTGGGCCTATAACCACGAAAGGTCGGACTTAAGCTCACTGACCATGGATCTAGGTCAGGCTGAGTTTTCGTACCGACCGGCTCTACAGATCAGCCGTGGCGGACCACACTCAATTCAACGGTCACGGAAACTCGATCAGGTCCACAAGCACTAGGATATGCCTGGGCCAACCATCCTGATCAGAGGGTGAAATTGGGTCAGAATCCAACGGTCAGAATGCTTAAAATCGTCGCGCAAGCGACACGACTCAGATTTCATAAAAAGCTTATTAAATTCCAACCGTTCTCACACTCTTCACTCCGAACTCAACCAAATCGACCCAGAACATCAGATCGACTTGATTTTCGAGGTGAAGACCAAGCCCAACTCAGTGACCGCAACAGCCTAAGATCATCGCCATCGGACTTTCGATGCGCGGTCTAGGTCCGATCCAGATCTTCCAAAACTTCCCCAGACCACCTGGATTTAGCGATGGATCCCAGATTTCAGAGTAACGTAGCGCTCACTAATCTGCACGTTTAGAGCCATGCAGATACAATTTAAAGTGATTGATGCGAATTTCACAAGCAATCAAGTAAAGCACTAACTACCCCAAAACAACTACTTAAGGAAAGATTAGCACAAAATTTCCAAGGTCGTTACAATCTACCCCCCTTAAAGAAAATTTCGTCCTCGAAATTCATACCTTCATATAAGCCTCGAGGATCAGAGGGTAGGTCTTCCTGACCTCAGCTTCAGATTCCCAAGTAGCCTCTCCTACGCCATGATGCGACCATAACACCTTCACGAGAGGGATAACCTTGCTACGCAGCACCTGCTCCTTTCTATCCAGAATACGTGTTGGTTGCAGTACATAAGTGGCATCCTCACTTAACTGCACTTGCTCCCAACCGATAATATGCGAAGGATCAGAACGTACTTCTTCAACATAGAGATATGAAATACGTTATGCACGCCCGCAAGAGGTGTGGGCAAAGCAAGGCGGTAAGCTACCGCTCCCACTCGATCCGTAACTTGAAATGGACCAATAAATCTCGGCGTCGCCTTCCCTTCTTACCGAACCGCAAAACTCCCTTCATAGGAGAGACCTTCGAAAAACATGATCTCCCACTACGAACTCAAGCGGTCGACGCCTCGTACCAGCATAACTCTTCTGCTCTGCACTGTTAGAAGTCGACGCGAATGATGTCAACCTTCTCTCAAGTCACCTGCACCAACTCGGGGCCAAGCAAACTACGCTCACCAATTCGCCCAACAATGTGGTGCTCGCACGGCGACCATACAACGCCTCGAAGGGAGCCATACCGATACTCTGAAACTATTATTATACGCGAACTCGCATACCGAAGACAATCATCCCAACCGTCTTTCAAATCCAAAACACAAGCTCGCAACATATCTTCCAGACTTGATTCACGCGCTCCGTCTGCCCATCTGCTTTGCGGATGAAACGCGGTCTGAACTTCAGTTTCACCCATCGCTTCCTGGATACGAGTCCGGAAGATAGATGTAAAACGCGTGTCTCTATCGGACACAATCTCCAGGGGACCATGCACACGCACTATCTCCTTGATATACAACCTAGCCAACTCGTCTGCAGAGTAAGTGACTCGATCGGTAAGAAATGCGCCGACTTCGTTAATCGATCGACGATCACCCAAATAGAGTCAAATCCCTTTCTCGTCCTCAGCAACCCAGAAATAAAATCCATAGAGATGAAATCCCACTTCCATTCGGCTATGGGCATGGGCAGAAGCGGCCCAGGTGCCTTGAGCTGCTGGCACGTGAGACAACGAGAAACAAATTCAGCAATCTGGACCTTCATATTATCCCACCAATATGATCTCCTCATATCCTGATACATCTTCGTGCTACTGGATGCATCGCAAGCTTAGAACTATGGGCTAACTCGAGAACCTCACGTCTCAAGTCAGGGATGTCAGGAAGACATAACCGGCCACGAAAACGTAGGCCCCCATCAGAACTAACACTCCAGTCGGAGTTCCCATCTGTACCAACCCGCTGCCTCATCTTCACCAAGAGCTCATCATCTACCTGAGCTGCAACGATCCTCTCGTCGATGACGGGCTGTACACGAATGTGTGCGATAACCTCATACGGCTCAACCACCGTAAGCTTCTGCTCAAAATCGCGCACGAACTCCAACATCTCCCACTCTGCTATCATCAGCGGAGCCGCAAACTCCAAAGCCTTCTTGCGACTCAACGCATCTGCCACAAGGTTCGCCTTACCAGGATGGTAAGAAACATCGAACTTGAAGTCCTTCAATGTTTCCATCCATCTGCGCTGCCTCATATTCAAATCACGCTCTGATACCAACTTGTAACGCCCTGAAATTCGGGGGTCGAGCATAACTCAGCTCCCGAGTTCCAAAACATCACTTATGCAACATAATTAATGAATGATGTATGTTGACTGTATTAGCACATAAACACGGGATAGATTAAGCCAAAACGCAGATATGATTCAGGGATAAGTGAATAAAGCAAGCGGAAGACTTATAGTAAAATATGTGTACAAGTGTAAGTCCCTGAATTACATATACAACCAGATCGTGTAAAAGTGTTATTTATCAAAATTATAAGTACAAGTTACATCATTTCAGTTCCCAAAATAGTAATCCCATAGATCCGCGCAAAGCACGAGGCTCGCTAGAACCCGTCGAAAACCGCATATAGGAGAAGGCACTGGCCTCGTCGTCATCCGGCTCGCTCTGCCTCGACGTCCGCATCCACATCTCGCAACATCGGGGCCTAAGGCAGTCCGGTGGGTGTGAAACACCGCCCCGAAACGTGGGAGTGAGTGATCAACTCGGTGGAACAATAAGGCCTTTGGTTAACATGCTATCGATTCAATCAAACAAGAATGATAAAGCAGACAATTAAATAAATCCTAAGTACTCTTGTTAATGCGGTATGAATGCAATATGATGCGTGCCCTCACGCGTACACCCTCGGCGTCTTCATCTTACGTTACGCATGACATCGCCTCAAAGTGCGCCACATCTACAAAGCACATGCAAATGCGGTGCATGGATATGATTACCAAGTTGTTATTAGTCCAATTCATACAGCAGAATTGGGAAGCTAAGATACCTTCCTCATATCACCATCCAAAAAGTGATCCATACTAGGGTCGTCAATCCTAGACATCTCATACGATCATATAGTTGAGGTCGTAGCAAAGGGCTCGTCACCAATCAATGCACGCCTTTCATGCCCTTACTACCACAGATCGGCTCGTCACCTCCTTGCGGTATCCGGGTATGCTCGAGGTCACTACAAAGGGCTCGTCACCAATCAATGTAGGCCGACAACACGAATATAGTGTCCCATACCACCATAATCGGCTCACGAGTTTAGTTGCTCACTTGTCACTACGGGGAGGCTCGTCACCCCAGCGTAGGCCGACGGCTCGACCACGGTGTCCCATACCACCATGTCCGGCTCATGAGTCTTAGCGGATCAGGGTACCATGGTTATTAGGATTTCACTGGTAAGTTCGGTACCCTAGATTCAAGCAGTGGCGTCCATACATGGTTAACATACACTGGACAATCGGGTTAGTTGACGAACTCGACTAGCACGAGCGCACGTTGAATTGAACGACATAGAGTGCGCAAACACTCCGCGTGGCCAAACCACCGCCGCCAACTCTAATACGGCTTGGGTTCGTCTAATGCGTCTCACGTGGCGAAAGCAATCTCAACCACGACCAAAGGGTCAATTACCGATTTCTGGACTAAGGCATAGTCCCAAACATCCTACACTACGACAAATATTCATATGGAATGTAAAACAGTAATGGAACAACAACTCAAATCATGTTACATACACATCTGAAGAATATCAATTTAACATAAATGTGAGCATAGGAATGCTTGAATTTAAATAACTTGGAATGTAAATGCGTAAGGAAATCATGCGCATCCATAGAAGTATTGAGAATCACTTCTCAACGCCCGCATTTAGTGTAATCACAGTTACACGTAGGTCATTCATGCATTTCTACAAACACTTAGCATCCATGGAACAACATACATGACGCATGTTGAAATACATGCACTTAGACAATTCCTTCTTCCAAGGAGTTGTCATACATGCATCTAGCATACATACATGATCAAAAATCATGGCAAACATAGGTGCGTATTTTATACGTATACGGTACTTTATAAATACACTTAGAATACACAAATCTCAATATAGCACATGCATATCGGAAAGCAATGCAAACATAACATTTGACATGTGAAATCTCATCCATAACAAGAATAAATCACTAATCTGGGATTGAAAGCCTTGAAAACCATAACCTATACACTTAAAGTCCGCACCTTAAGCGAGGAAAGAATAGCCGAACTGATTTAGACGAGTTGTCTTCGTCAACGGCGCAAGAAAACCCTAAAATAAGGATAGAAATGAGATACAACAACACCAAGTCTAATCTAAGCTCTAACACAGGTTAGGGTTAGGTTAACTTACCCCAAAGGAACTCGGAATCGTCGGAAGAACGATCCAAAGCAAAGGTTCAAAGGTGAAGAAGAACAAGGAAGAATCAAGATGATTCACCAACCAATCTCTCTCACTAACTCTCTCTTTTCCACTCTCTCCAAGCTAGGGTTAGAGAAAATTCGTATGGAAATGAGAGCTAGGGTTTAAGGACTATATATAGGCCTTAAAATGATGGAAATAACCCTGGGTCAAGGTATACTTAGGTTATAACCAAAGTACGCCTTTCTCGATCCAACGAAGCACTTCGGTGGGCCTATAACCACGAAAGGTCGGACTTAAGCTCACCGACCATGGATCTAGGTCAGCCGAGTTTTCGTGCCGACCGGCTCTTCAGATCAACCGTGGCGGACCACACTCAATTCAGCGGTCACCGAAATCGATCAAGTCCACAAGCACTAGGATATGCCCGGGCCAACCTCCTGATTCGAGGGTGAAATTGGGTCGAATCCAACGGTCGAATGCTTAAAATCGTCGCGCAAGCGACACGACTCAGATTTCATAAAAAGCTTATTAAATTCCAACCGTTCTCACACTCTTCACTCCGAACTCAACCAAATCGACCCAGAACATCAGATCGACTTGATTTTTGAGGTGAAGACCAAGCCCAACTCAGTGACCGCAACAGCCTAAGATCATCACCATCGGACTTTCGACGCGCGGTCTAGGTCCGATCCAGATCTTCCAAAAATTCCCCAGAACAACTGGATTTAGCGATGGATCCCAGATTTCAGAGTAACGTAGCGCTCACTAATCTGCACGTTTAGAGCCATGCAGATACAATTTAAAGTGATTGATGCGAATTTCACAAGCAATCAAGTAAAGCACTAACTACCCCAAAACAACTACTTAAGGAAAGATTAGCACAAAAATTTCCAAGGTCGTTACACCTTACTAGCCATACTAGATGAAATGCCAACTCTCTGAAATAAGAGCTCCGTATTGAACTGATCAATGGATTGGCCCTTCCCCAAAGAGAATAAGCCCCTTCGGGGGGTGGAAGGTGGCATCAATTAGATTATTTGTTGATGATGAGATTTCAAATAGGACTAGATAAATGGGCCCAAATTTTTTAATTGTGTAACTCACGTTGTTTTCTTGGCTAGCATCACGTGACTTAGATAAATGGACTAGATCTCTCTCATTACACCTCGGGTCAAAGTGATCTAGACTTGTTTGAAAGGTATAATTTGATAAGCTTTCAATGATCCATAAAATACCTCGATCGGGAACTATATGGTCTATCATCATCTATATCGAAAGTCATAAAAAAGTAAAGTGGGACTGATGTAGAGCGGCTCGCGGATAGTTTCATGGCCAAGATGGATCAGAAAAGGCCCGGTCGACAACAAAAGTGATCCGGACCGTCGGACCTTAGATCGGGCGTATCTCACAATCCGGAATGAGTTATCTGAAGTAAAATATATGATTTTGGGGTAGAACGAGCTACTTTAGCCAACTAACCCTGCTACGCCGGGTTACACAACCCGGAATTGTGAAAAACCCCTGGATCGACGGTTGTTTCCCTGTTTTAATTTCATTTTTACTATAAATAGTAAGTTTTAGTTTGATTACAACTCTTCATCCGTCCGGCTTTAGGAGTTGCGCCCAACGTGAAAAGAGCTTAGAAAAATTAGGAGAATGGTTTGGTGAAGCTAAATAGGACACTTACTATTTTTTGCCGAAAACCTTGCGCACTAGTAGATATCACGACCGTTTATAAATAGTAAGTTTACTATTTATAATAAGTCGCGGATTCTAGGAGTTTGAGTTGTAGTTTGATTTTGATTTCTTTCCCATTGCTTGGTACCCCTATTTAAAGGGTTGTGAACTCGTTTTTTATTCATCAATTAATCAATTTCAAATTTATTAGAATTTATTTCTATTTTCTGCTTTCTTTCCTCGTGGATTCGAGAAGTCTCTGTGAGGAGTCCAGAGAAGCTCCGTGGATTCGGAGTATTATCCTCATCACGTTCATCCCTGCATCAATTAGTATTAGAGCGAGGATTCCCCTCGGGCTGATGGCAAACAATGAAGGTATGAATCAAAATCCTGTGGACGGTGATCTAGGGATTCGTTATCTTTCGGAAAGAATGGAAGCTTTCCACCGGAAGAGTCAGTTGACCATGCAGGCAACTCTCGACCGTCTTGTAGATGCGCTACTTCGGCCCCGAGCCCTAGGCGGTGCTCCACCACCTTTGGTTGCTCCCCCACCCATGGTGGCTTCACCACCCATGGTTGCTATACGACACAAGCCTGATTTTTGTAGAGCACTACCAGTGGCAAACCGTAGGGCTACACCAGATGATTCAATTTCTAGCGACAATGACCTTAATGAGGGTTTTGCTCGACGACCAATCCATGAAGGTGATCATTTAGATTGTGCTAAAAGACACTATCGAGGTAAGGCTGAACTTCTTAGTTTTAACGATTTATTACGTATAGAAGATTTTCTCGATTGGCTAGCCGAAGTAAAGAGATATTTTGATTACATAGACATGTCAGATCATAAAATGGTAAAATTGGTAGCGTTTAAATTAAAATCTGGTGCTTCTGCATGGTGGGAACAATTACAACTCTCACGAGCCCGCCAGAACAAGGCGTCTATCTCATCATGGCCACGGATGAGACGTCTTCTTCGATCACGATTTCTCCCTAGTGATTATGAGTAGATATTATTCCAGCAATATCAAAATTGCAGACAAGAAAAGCGAACCGTCACAGATTACACTGAAGAATTCCAACGGTTGGCTACACAAAACGATCTGTCAGAATATGAGTCACAGAAGGTGGCACGATTTATAGATGGGTTGCGACCGACATTCAAGACCGAGTTCAGATGTACCCAATCAGGACTGTGGATGAAGCAGTTCAATTAGCGGGTAGGGTAGAAACACAACTTGCAAGAGCTCCTACTCGTCCATATCCTTCAACTCGACCCCCTATGACGGGTTCCACGCAGGATCCAGTGCTGCCACGAGAAAAAGACTTAATTCCTCAACTTCTACAACCACAAACCGTGATACGGGGAGCAGCTCACCCAGACCTCAACATGTAGCACCCACAACAGCGGGTCCGAGTAGGATTCCAAATCCTTATGCTCGGCCAAGGTTGAACAATTGTTACTGCGGTGGCTAACCAAGCCACTTATCAAACACTTGTCATCAACGTCCCGCAACACACTTGACTATAAACAAATGGGGCACTGAAGATGAGGCCGCAGAAGAAGACCATCGCTTTGATGAACATGAACAAACCACTGAAGAAATAGCAGGTGGCGATGAAATGACGGGCGAGGATCGTGGCGAATTTCTAGTTGTGAGGCGATTATTGTATGCCCCACGAAAGGAATTACATCCATAGCGACACAATATATTTCGTATTCGGTGCACCGTCAACGGAAAGGTCTGTATGTGATCATAGACAGTGGTAGTAGCGAGAACATCATCTCGAGAGTGATGGTGGACAAGTTGCGGCTACCAACGATGAAACATCCTTCCCCGTACTCAATTGGCTGGATAAAAGAGGTGAATGAGACCAAGTAACTGAAGAATGCACTATCTCGTTTTCAATTGGTAAAAATTATAAGGATCAAATACTTTATGACGTGGTCGATATGGAAGCTTGTCATATGTTACTCGGTCGACCCTGGCAGTCGGATCGTGATGCGACCCATCGGGGATGAGATAATATCTACGTATTCGTTAAGGATAGTCGAAAAATAGTCCTTGCCCCTATGGCATCAGAGAACCACCTTGAAGCTTCTAAAGTGGAGGAGAGTTCCCTCTTGACCATTCGGGATTTCATGGAAGAATCCAAGGAAACCAGCGAGGTATACGCCATAGTGGTGAAGGGCGAGGAAGAAGAACCCTCAAACATCCCTCCAAGTTTAAGACTGTTACTAAACGAATTCAAAGAAGTCTGGCCTGAGGATTTACCTGATGGATTGCCCCCCATGAGGGACATCCAACATCATATAGACCTCGTCCCTGGGGCTAGCCTGCCCAACTGCCCTCATTATCGGATGAGTCTAAAGGAGTGTGAGATACTTTAGGGGCAAGTGGAGGAATTGATCTGTAAGGGTCTCTTGAGAGAGAGCATGAGCCCATGTGCCATACTAGTATTATTAACGCCAAAAAAAGATGGAAGCTGGTGCATGTGTGTCAACAGCCGGGCAATCAACAAAATTACCATCAAATATTGGTTCCCAATACCATGGTTGGACGACATGCTCGATATGTTAGAAGGGGCTAAGGTGTTCTCTAAACCAGATCTAAGGAGTGGGTACCATCAGATTCGTATTCGACCTGGTGATGAGTGGAAAACGACATTCAAGACCAAGGAAGGGTTGTATGAGTGGCTATGAGTAGCTGGTCATGCCCTTCGGCCTATCGAACGCACCAAGTACTTTTATGCGTTTGATAAATCAAGTTCTAAAATCATTCACTGGCTGATTTGTTGTAGTATATTTTGATGACATATTGATATATAGCCAGGACGAGGCAGAGCACAGGAAACATCTCAGGCAGGTGTTGTAGGTCCTATAAATTAACAAGTTGTACCTCAACTTGAAGAAGTGTAGTTTTTAACTGACAACTTATTGTTTCTAGGATTTTTTGTAACGTCCACAGGCATTCGTGTGGACGATGAAAAGGTGCAAGCTATTAGGGAATGGCCGAGCCCGACAAACATTCATGAGGTGATGAGTTTTCACGGGTTGGCGACTTTCTATCGTCGATTTGTGCAAGATTTTAGCACCATAATCGCGCCTATAATAGATTGCATGAAAAAAGGACCGTTCCAGTGGACCGATAAAGCTGACAAGAGCTTTCATGAGATCAAGCATCGTTTGTCTACAACACCGGTCTTGGTGCTTCCTAATTTCGATAAATTGTTTGAGGTTGAGTGTGACGCTTCATACGTCGGAATTGGAGGAGTATTATCACAGGAAGGCAGGCCGGTAGCCTTCTACAGCGAGAAGCTCAGCGAAGCCCGAAAGAAGTGGTCGACTTATGAACTTGAGTTGTACACAGTTGTTCAGGCACTGCGACATTGGCGACATTATCTGATTCAAAGAGAGTTTGTTTTGTACACTAACCATCAAGCATTAAAGTTTATTAATAGTCAGACTAACGTGAATCGTGTGCATGCTAGATGGGTTGTATTTTTACAGGAATTCACGTTCGTTCTGAAGCACAAGTCAGGGCAGCAGAACAAGGTGGCTGATGCACTTAGCCGTCGTGCATCACTACTTGTTATGATGAGCAACGAGGTAGTCGGCTTCGACTGTCTCAAAGAACTGTATGCCGAGGATGAGGACTTCAAAGATTCTTGGATGAAGTGCCAAGAAGGTCACCCCAGTGACCTTCATATACAAGACGATTTTCTCTTCAAAGGGAATCGATTGTGCATCCCCCAAAGTTCTCTGAGGGAGCAGATTATTCAGGAGCTATATGGAGGTGGCCTTGGTGGACACCTGGGGCGAGACAAGACGCGAGCTCTTGTGGAAGAGCGGTATTACTGGCCGCAATTAGTACGCGATGTGGGAAAAGTCATACAACGTTGTCATGTTTGTCAGACCTCCAAGGGGCAATCTCAGAATACGGGCCTCTACACCCCATTACCTGTGCCTGACGGTCCTTGGAAGGATTTATCAATGGACTTCGTGCTTGGTCTCCCACGAACACAACGTGGCATAGATTCGGTGTTCGTGGTGGTAGATCGTTTCTCCAAAATGGGGCACTTTATCCCATGCAAAAAGAACCTCAATGTAACACACGTGGCAAATCTATTTTTCAGGGAGGTCGTACGGCTACACGGGGTCCCCAAGACCATTACTTCCGATCGTGACACGAAGTTCATTAGCCACTTTTGGCGGACTTTATGGAATCGATTCGATACACGACTTCAATTCAGCAGTGCTTACCACCCACAGACTGATGGGCAGACCGAAGTTGTAAATCTCACGTTGGGAAACTTCTTTTGCTGTATTTCAGGAGAAAAACCGAAGTAGTGGGATTTGGCCTTGTCTCAAGCAAAGTTTGCATTCAACAACATGGTGAACCGCTCGACAGGAAGATCACCATTCCAGATTATCTACGGACGAGTGCCTCGCCACACACTTAACTTGATTCCTCTACCCAAGCACCCAGGTAAGAGCATTGCGGCAGAACATATGGCAGACTGGGCATCTATATAGAAGTGCAGACTAAGCTACATGCCTCGAACAAGAAGTACAAGGAACAAGCGGACAAGCATCGGCGACAAAAAGTGTTCGAGGTGGGCGACCGCGTTATGATCCATCTGCGCAAAGAGAGATTTCCGACCAGGACATACAACAAGTTGAAAAATAAGAAAATTGGACCCATCCCAATTATTCAAAAGATCAATGACAACGCTTATGTTGTTGATCTTCCAGATGACATGGTGATCTCACGGACTTTCAATGTCACAGACCTGATCGAGTATCATGAACCAAAGCAGGATGAGAACTCAAGGACGAGTTCTTTTGAAGTGGAGGGGACTGATGTAGAGCGGGTCGCGGATAGTTTCATGGCCAAGATGGATCAGAAAAGGCCCGGTCGACGACAGAAGTGATCCGGACCTTCGAACCTTAGATCGGGAGTATCTCACAATCCGGAATGAATTATCTGACGTAAAATATATGATTTTGGGGTAGAACGAGCTACTCTAGCCAACCAACCCCGCTATGCCAGGTTACGCAGCCCGGAATTACGAAAAACCCCTAGATCGACGCTCGTTTCCCTATTTTAATTTCATTTTTACTATAAATAGTAAGTTTTAGTTTGATTATAACTCTTCATCCGTCTGGCTTTAGGAGTTGCGCCCAACGTGAAAAGATCTTAGAATAATTAGGAGAATGGTTTGGTGAAGCCAAATAGGATACTTACTATTTTTGGCTGAAAACCTTGCGCACTAGTAGACCTCACGACCGTCTATAAATAGTAAGTTTACTATTTATAGTAAGTCACAGATTCTAGGAGTTTAAGTTGTAGTTTGATTCTGATTTCTTTCCCATTGCTTGGTACCCCTATTTAAAGGGTCGTGAACTCGTTTTTTATTCATCAATTAATCAATTTTGAATTTATTAGAATTTATTTCTATTTTCTGCTTTCTTTCCTCGTGGATTCGAGAAGTCTCTGTGAGGAGTCCAGAGAAGCTCCGTGGATTCGGAGTAGTTATCCTCATCACGTTCATCCCTGCTTCAGGGACCAATGTTATGGAAGAGAATTTGAGGCCACTCTTGAAAGGTCAAACAATCTTCGAATAAGATTATTCTAGTCCTAGTTGAAAGCCATTAAATTATGTTTTTAACGAGCTTAAGATAACCTTAATCAGACCTGTAGCAAGGGATTTATGAAATTTTTCATGGGATCGCGCAATGTTGGAAAAATGATTGTTAATTTGTAGTGACCACAATTGCTAATTTGTATTGCCCATGGTCACTAATTTGTACTACCCATGGTCACTAATCTTTAATTTGTAGTGACCATGATTGCTAATTTGTATTGCCCACAATCACTAATTTGTACTAACCATGGTCACTAATCTATGTTGTCCAATATCGCTAATTTTTCCATCATCGCACGATCCCACAAAAACATTGATAAGTCTCTCTTTATAGGTCGGATCAGGGCAATCTTGGGCTCATTGAAGATAATTCAATGAGCTTTCAACTAAGACAACTATAATCTTATTTGGAGACCATTCGACCTTTCAAAAGTGGGCCTAAACTCCCTGATGAAGTAACTCATATTGATTGCATGGTCAGAACCGCGTAACCTGGGTAAACATACTAGATCTCCCTCTTTACACCTTGGATCTGAGTGATCTTTCGCTTGTTGGAAAGGTAATTCGATACACATTCCAATGAGCCATAAAAACACATTAATCAGGAACTATCTTCTCTATCATCATCTGACTCAAAAGTCATGGAGAATTGAGTTACACCATTAGGAAATTTGGGCCCACTTTTGAAATGTTAAATAGTTTCCAAATGATATATTCTAATCCTAGTTGAAAGCTCGTTGAATTACCTT
This sequence comes from Magnolia sinica, assembly GCF_029962835.1. Lineage (NCBI taxonomy): Eukaryota > Viridiplantae > Streptophyta > Magnoliopsida > Magnoliales > Magnoliaceae > Magnolia > Magnolia sinica. Next base: position 42,480,693 of record NC_080589.1, read on the forward strand.
TCCAATGAGCTGAAGATCACCTTGATCCAACCAAGGGAGTTACAAGCGTTTTCGTGAGTTCGCCTAATACTGAAAATATCTCAATGGCCATATAGACTAGAGGGGCGTTTTCGTCCCGAGAAAGTATAATCCCCTCAATCCTGCACCTTAAGGTGTAGAAAAGTAAGTTTTTAAGGGGATTTATTTTGGGGCTCCCACAATAGCCTGGGTTTATTTAGAGGAATTTTTATTTTTATTTTTTCCTTTCTATATCCCTCATTTACCATTAGGCCCATCATATAAATGATTTTAGATCAATGAAATACAACCCGAAATTCAAAGGAGATAGTACCAACATACATCTTAACAGGTCTACATACTGTAAGGGCACGTTTGGATTTATTTTTTTTTAATATAACTTGCCAAAATGTCATTTTTATTTTCTTTTGATTTTCCAAAAATGATACTTTTTCATTTCCTCGCCTAGACTTAAAAGTTATTTTCTAAGAAATTGATGGAAATGAGAGGAAATGGCCTATCTTTTAATAAAGTGCCTCACATGGTACTCACATATGCTCTGCCATCTTCCAAGTACCTGACATGTGCAACCGACCATCTTTTAAGTAACACACACATGCCAATGTGCCATATGTGTAACATGTACCACCATCCATCTAAATCAACACATGCCACGTGCAACATGTGTCATCACCTATCTTTTAGTGACCAACGTTTCAACATACCACACACCTTAATGCATCATGTGAAAATGTGGCACTCTCATCTTTAAATGCCCTACATACATCACATATGCTACAAGGCTGTCATCCATCTTTAAGCGCTTCACACGCAGGACATGTGGGCTTTAGACGTTTGATTTGGGCCTTTTTTCCGCAAACAGTTAAATATGAGATGTTGAAAAATAAAAAATAATAAAATAATAAAAACTCTTAGATTGAATACTTTAAACCATTTATTATTTATGGCAACTATTCATGTTCAAAGGAAAATGGCCCAAGTATCAAAGGGTTGAAATTATCCCATTGAGAGCCTTTATTTGTTGCCTTTCCACTGCAAAAAGTGAGACTTGTCATATAAACCATTTGGACTGTTGGAATATGGCCCACATTCAAATGCTGAAGTCACAACATTTTGCATTGAAATTCATCTCCACGGTGGTACTCTTAGGGTACCCATAGGTGGTGAAATTCCACTACGGCACGAGTGTGTGGGGGTGTGTGCCTGTGTTAATAAATAAATAAATAAATAAAATAAAAAATCCACGATGTACTTGAGCAAACCTTGTGCTGTTTAATAAGCATACTACCCAGGATTGGCCTCATCTTCGTCTTTTGGGCTTGAAAGATCCTAGCCACCAGTCTTTGTTTTTTTTCCCAGTTGAATCTGGATAGTTGCTGTATCCATTTTCAGCAGTCCACTAACAGGCACATGATTTTCCAATCATCACAGCAGGGCCTAGCAGGAGCATGTTCTGGATGAGAAAAACATGTCCCTATACCTGATAATATAGTACAAGTTGAATATCCAACTTGGTATGTCTTGTCCTGAAACTAAGGCGAGTGCAGTCACAGGTGGGATCACGTGAATGTGTTGAATGTTGACCACTAACTTTTTTACCTGACCACTGGTTAATTTTGCAACTGTCCCTTTCTTCCCCCACTCCTGACAACCAATATTCAAAATATCGGTATCGCATTACATATCGCACCCTTGGGATATGGATACTATCAGTTATCGCATGTGATATATCAGTTGTATCATAATGTATCATTGTTGTTGGAAACATGGGCAAACATTGGAAATTGGTCGAATTTTTCAATGAAATTTCAGTGATCGTTAAAAAAAGACATCAATACACACTTACAAATCAAAACATTACAAAAAACAAGTACATATAATATGTTTTCTTTGTACGGGGTCCTAATCTATGCAATTTAACTTAATTGATGCAAGTATATTCAAAGTTTATTCATATAATTTATAAATGTAAGAAGAGGTATGGAAACACAAGCAATACAATCAAAAGCAAAAGAAGAATTACTAGATAGGCTACATACATGTTTGATTTTATATTTGGACACAAAGATTGTAACCAATTTGTGAAAAATTGGGAAATTTTTGTTTTTTTTTTTTTCAATTTTCTACAACACAGCCCTCCAAATCTCGAAATTGAAGCTCCCAATCCATGATTTCTCATGTAACAATTTGACACTGATTTAACATGATTTATAGAAAAAAAAATGATTGAAAATAAAAAATGCTCGCCGGATTGAACATGCGAGATACATCCCAGTACTTGCGCGTTTCGTATCGCACAAGTGGGATCCAAGATATATCACGGAATATATCAGCCGACATCGTCGATATTTAAAACACTGCTGCTGACCAAAACAACTTGATCATCACCCACCCTACATATAATGGCCCCAAAAACACACCTGCCACATCAGGAAGCATAGGGTTCCATCCAATCACACACTTAACAATTGATATGAAAGGCAAAGTGAGGCCTTAGAAACATGTACTGTATACAATACTGGAATCAGATGCTTCAATATTGGCGGGCAGCACACATGGGCAGGTTGTCCCCACTGCAGTTCATACAACAGATCCAGCTAACATTCTACTCAAATGTTTTCATGCAACTCCTGCCTAATTTCCTTTCTTTAGGTTAATATAAGAGTCTTCTTTAAAACTTTGCTCATCCTAAGTTATATGTGCTCGTATTTTGGCAAGAATGGCGGCCGGCGTTAAAACCATTTCAGGCTAAAACAAGAGGAAGAAATTAGTATCATTACAAGCCCCTGGTGAATTTCCCATAGTTAAAAATAGAAAGAATGGGAAGAGGAAAACACGTTACAGAGAGATCTACCCCTCTTTTTCATCTTTTGTTAATGTTTTCTTCTCTGCAGATTGGCCATTCTGAGCGACACCTTCAACTTTGACATCCAATCCATGGTAAGGAACTTCAATCATGGGCGTTGGGGATGGACGGCCACCAAAGTCTTCCGGAAAGAATTCAAAATCTGGCCCAAAATTGAACTTCACAACACAGTTGGGCTGGTTGGGGAGCGTGTACATGGAAGCAGCTGGATAATATCGGCCACCATTCAGATTGGTGAATGCAACGCCTTGACATTCTCCGTTCTTGAAGAAAGATATCTCACTTCCTGCAGGAATACGTATGGCAGCCTTTCATAAGTGCTACTAAGAGAATGAGCAGTTTATCTGTATGAACTAGTCCTCTATATGCAAGTTCCCATAAAAATTCTGACATTCAGCGACATGGAACATGAAACCAGTCATTGTGTCAATGCTACCATCGATCAGCCACAGAATAATCTGAACCATCCAATCAGCAACCAACAGGACCGTGGAAAAGAATACTCAAAAGGGAAAAAGGTTCAACAATTTTGGCTGGGTGGAAATCTGCAAACCATGCAATTTACAGACATTAATCCATCCACACTCCACCATTGGACCCACCTAAACTAGAGTTACTAACAAATTGCAATCATGCTTACCACTTAAAAACAAAATGTTCATCATCTACCCAAAACTACAATTCAACTCGGATCACTTGAAAAATTCTCAACAGGGCTGTCAACGGGCCGGGTCCACCCAATGGGCACCCGAACCTGATGGCCCAACATGGGCTAGGTATGGTGTAACTAATTGGGTGCAGATGTGGGTCTGGAATTTTTTTCGAGCCCAATTAATAAATGGGTTGGATGCGGGCATACCCCAACTTATATTGGACCTGATTATATATAAATTGATAATATATTCCATGTATTGAAATAGTGTACTGTCTAGATCAAACCTACCAATTATCTATTTTGATGTGGACATTTGGCTCACCTAATGTATAAAACGGCCTGTGGTAAACTCCCAGCATGTCATATCCATTTAGAATTTATATATCAAGTCTCCTTGTAGAATTTACATACCAAATCAAGAGTCATAATAAAATGGAGAGTTATTTTATGTGGGCTGTGTATCACATGATGTGCAGGCACACAGAAATTGTACACGTGGCAAACAATATCTCAAATTAAACCGAGTAAATTGAGAAAATCACTGTCATTGAGTGACATTCCCAAAATCAGATTAGCTGAACAATTCTTACCTTCAATTTGTAGACCTTGTTGAAATAGGAACATCAGATATTTTTCACCTTTAACCTTCCCAAAAACATTCACCGATTTGATGAACAGAAAATTAAACAATCTTAACTTTTGGTTCTTTCTCATCTGATATGGGGTCCACAATTTGGACAGTTCATATGCTAATTATTTGTACTCCAAGTATAGAATTTCACCATTATAGGTTGAGCTTTTAATCATGTGATGGATTAAAAACAACATGAAGGGTTGTTTTTTAGTTCGTTAATTCAAAATAAACAAGCTCTCATTGTATACTTTTTTGTTTTTTGAAGAAAAATCATAGTCACTTTTTAATGTGTTATAAAATTAAAATTTTTGAGTTAATGGTTTGTCTTTTTTAAATCTTAAATTATAAATGGGTACCCAATAACATGTACACCAACACCTTAGAGGGTATGGGTATGGGTGCGCATTTTAGGCCCAACCCGAGTATGGGTATGGGAGCAGTACTCGTTGGCAATGTATGCAGTATCGATGATATTGGCCAATATTATCGGTATCACTCCAGGGATATGAAACATCCTTGGAGTACAGTTGGAAATGGAAAAAAAAAAAAAAAAAATCCTACGTATTGCTCAAAATATCACACCATATCACAATGTATCAGCAATATCTCACGATATCCCGAGGAATCGCAACTTTTCCCTTATAAAAATTTCTTGATATTGACAATACTTGTTGATATCAAAAGATATCTTCGATACATTCCAGGAACCGCATGGGAAATGTCCAAAACACCCTCCAATTTTTTCCATATTTTTCTTCGGTTTTCCTGCTTCTAACGTGTTCGTGGTGGATTTCAGTCCATCATTTGCTTGAATTTGGGAGAAAAACCTACATTTCAAATCAAAATCAAGATTTTCTTACATTTGGGGTCATTTCTCAAAAGGTGAGTTATTTTACATTTTGATCCTTTTTTTAAATCATATAAAATCAGTGTGAAATCATAGGAAATCCTTAATTCTTCATGTGTTGCATGGAAATCAAGGATTTCAACCTTAGATTTTGAGATTTGATGGTAGGTGGCCCGATTTGGAGGAAATTGGGAAATTTTCAAAATATTCCCAATTTCTCCCAAATTGCTTGCAATCTTGCACTCCAAACATGAAATCAAACATGTATGATGCCTGATCTACTGATTTATTAAGTTTTTGCCAATTTTTGGGAAAAAAAAAATCATTTTAAATTAAAATAAATTCTATATAAATACAATTTTTTTCTCAAAATTTCATTTCTAACAGCAGTCAATTGTGTCCAATTTTGAAGTATTTAGGAGTGTTTGATGAAATGATCATCACATACACTCGAATTTGAAGATTTGAGGGTAGGTCCGATTTGGGGGAAATTGGGGATGATTCAAAATTTTCCAATTTTCTCCCAAATTGGTAACAGGTATATTCCTAAATTTCTACCTCTTCTTTTGGTTTTCAATGTATTGGTTGTGTTATCTTCTTACATTTATAACTATTATGAATTCACTTTGAATATAATTGCATCAGTTCCGTGAGACAACACAACTTAAGACCCTATACAAAGGAAACCTATTATGTGCACTTTTTTGGTGATGTCATGATTTAAAACTGTGTATTAAGGTCTTTTTTAACAATCCTCGAAATTTCATTGAAAATTTTGACCAGATTCTCAATGTTTCCCAAAAAGTGCGATACGTTACCTGATATAAACAATATATCCAGTGCGAAAACCAATATGTATCTGTATCCCAAGGGTGCGACACATAACGTGATACCGATACAGTAAACACTGCCTGTTGGTGGGTAAGGGTATCGGTACCCCTATACCCAACTAGAACCCGGTCCATTGACACCCCGTTTACACAATGATATTGTCTGAACAATTCTCAATAGTATTTAAACCAACAATATGTGAATAACAAAACCCAAAGCCCATGAGTACTTGAAAGAAGCTACTATGCAGGTCAAGGCTATAGATCTAATGTAGCACCCCATGGGGGAAACATATTCCAAAAGCAAGGTGATGGAATGTAGTAGCCATCCAATCAGTGGTCTACAAAGGGATTGGTTAGAGCAACGGTCCACAGTCAACCAAAAAACTCATAATTGGATGTTAACAGTTGTCCAATCACATAGTGGTTGTCCTATAGTCCATCCATGCAATGCATCTTAGAAAAAGATGATGGACAATGGAAGAAAAGTTGAACATCAGGAAATTGAATCGCAAAATAATCGCTATCTTTAAGACAGTAATTGCACCCTCCATAGTCGGATATGTAGATTGTGAATGGGTTGCAGCAATTTTGCCTCTAGGATAAATCAGAATCGCATGTTGCACAATAAATCCACGCTATTAAAAGCAATCCTAAACACAATTAATCAGATATGCAAAAAAAAAAAAAAACCTAATGCTAACGCTCTCACCCCATTTGGTTCCATCTCGAGGGAGACGGTTGAATCCCTCGAGAAAGCTTTTTTCAGTAGAGGAGATAGAGGCGCCAATCTTGGATTTGGGGAGTGACAAAGCTCCTAGGGTGGATGGATACCCGATTGCTTTTTATCAAAAATTCTGGGACTTAGTGAAGATGGATGCCATCGAATTTGTGAACAAATTCTTTGACAAAGGTTTTATAGTGGTGGAAGTAGGGGCTACATTTGTTGCATTAATTCCAAAGAAACAAAAAAAAAGGTGTAAAGTTTGAAAGATTTTAGACCAATCAGTTTGTTGGGTAGTCCTAATAAGATATTGGCAAAGATCTTAGAATCAATGTTTCGAATGGTGTTAGGGTATGTCATATCTACATCGCAAGGCACATTCATAAAGGGTTGACAAATAGTAAATGGTGCATTGATAGCTCGTGAAGTTATTGATGCTTACAGAAAATGGATGAAAGGAATTGTCTACAACTTGAACATTGAGAAAGCGTACGATTATGTTAATTGGGATTTTCTAGACTACATGTTGGGTCGTTTGGTTTGCAGAGATAAATAACAATCGTGGATTCGTGCATGTGAAATCAGCAAAATTTTCACTTCTGATTCATAGATCCCCAAATGGTTTCTTTCAGGCATCAAGAGGCCTACGTCAAGGAGATCTTTTGTTGCCATATTTGTTTGTGTTGGTGATGGAAGCTTTGAGCGGGATGATGGATAAAGGAGTAGAGGTTGGTTTACTTAAAGGCTTTAAAGTTGATAATTCTCATTTTCAAGTATCTCATTTAGAATATGCGGATGAAACACTGCTTATATGTGAGGTGGATGAAATCGAGATGGATAATCTCTCAATGATAGTGGTATGTTTTGAGGTGGTTTCAGACTTGAAAGTTAATTCGGATAAAAGCAAAAATTTGGGGGTGAATTTGACAAAGTAGGATTTTTTGCAAGAACTTTCAGTTGTAGGGAAGCTTCACTTCCATCTACATATTTTGAATTACCATCATGCAAAGGGAAGCCAGCAAAACATCTATGGGACAAGGTTACCAAGAGACTTGAAAGCAAGTTAACAAGTTGGAAGACTCGGCATTTTTCATTGGCCGGAAGGTGAACGTTAATTAAGGTAGCAATGTCTAACTCACACGTGCACTATATGTCATTATTTAAATGTCCAAAGGCAGTGGTCAACAAGCTTGAAAAACTTGGGAGGGCTTTTTTGTAGACGGGAGCAGAAGATAAGCATAAGTTTCATCTCATGAAGTGGGAGAGTGTATGTAAGCCATGGGATCAAGGGGGGCAGATCTCCGGGTGTTAAGAGATATGAATTTAGCACTTCTAGGTAAATGGGTATGGAGGTTTGGGGCGGAAGAGGGTAGTCTATGGAGAGAAGTAGTGGGTAGGAAGTATGGAGTTCAAGGAGATAGTAGGCAGATTAAGGCATCATTGTTGTATTGGGCAACGGCTATTTGGAAAGCAGTGGCACTTCTGACAAATAAGGTTTGGGAAGGAGTGGGTTTCTCGTTGGGTTTTGGGAAGGGTAATAGGTTCTGGGAGGATGTTTGGGTGGGAGGCATTACATTGGTTTCCCCTTCTAGCAAGGATCTCACAAGAGGTAAATGTGTCAGTGGCTAGACGTTTTTCTAGTCATAGGGATGCAATCACTTGGGCCCCTCCTTGCAGGAGGAATTTAAATGAGGATGAGGTGGAGTTTTGAGGTTATTAAAGGTATTGTATAAGGTGCGTCCAGTGTTATCACAAAGCAACTCGATGAAGTGGTTAGACGAAAAGTTTGGTACTTTCTCAATCAAATCTTTTTACAAAAGGATAAGTGGTGGGCTATGTGGTAGCTAGGTGAGCCACATAGCATATATTTGGAGATATGGAGCTCCTCCAAAGGTGGCCCACCTTAGCTTAGCTAGTGGGAAGTAACAAAATGATTAAGGTGGATAACTTGTGCAAGAAATGCATGATCCTTCCGAATACATTTCTCATTTGTTATCAACATGAAGAACCAGTGAATCATATCCAATGTGAGTTTTCCAAGAAGATGTGGGAGGGGGTTTTGGACAAGTTCGGTATTCAATGGGTCATGTCGGGCCCAATTGAGAGTTTCTTTTTATCTTGGCATGGTGGGGGTATAGGGAAGAAAGAGAAGAATTTATTGCATCTATGTCTTCTGGTTGGAATATGGGCTCTATGGTTGGAAAGGAATGATCGCTATTTTAGAAATCATAGAAAATCCTATTTGGATGTATGCAATACGGCAAAAGAGTGGCTCATGGAATAGACATTTGAATCAAAGGCACTAGTGGTGGATCAGTTTTCTCAAAGTTGGGAAGATTTATAGTTCAATTCCTCATTTCTTTTATCTTTTCTTGTAATTCTTCAGGCTTTTAGCCTCTTTGCAATAAAATCATCACTATTAAAAAAGAAAAAGAAAAAAACACTCTCTCACTTGAGAATAACAATAGAAGGATACTCTCACTGTGAGCGTATGATTGTATAAGAGTATAAATAAGAGTATGGGAATTATATGGAGATGAGTATATGGAATGCTCTTTGGAGAAATGAATTGATGCAGGACAATTAACCACTTGCTCTAAAAGCTCAAACTGTTAGAGTACGGCGAATTAATCTCTTTACCTCATAGCCCAAGCCCCACATCTCATGGGTTAGGACCTCAGCCGAACCCCCTCGTGGGCCCCAAATCACATAGGCACCGCCTCACAAGGGCCGCCCACCCCGAGTGTGTCCCCGCATCCCACAGGTTACCCCGCTTGAGCTCGGTTTGAAATGCACATTAATCACCCCCCGGTAAGGAGTCTCAAACACGAGACCTCCCCCGTGGGCCCCACCCACCCCGAGTGTACCCCTGCATCCCGCAAGCAACCCCACTCAAGCCCGGTGTGAAAATGCCCCTGCATTAATCACCCCCGGTGAGGAGTCTCAAACACAAGACCTCCCACTCTGATACCAATTTGATGTAGGACAATTAACCACTTGCTCTAAAAGTTCGAATTGTTAGAGTATGGCGAATTAATCCCTTTATCTTATAGCCCAAGCCCCACATCTCATGGGTTAGGACCTCGACCGAACCCCCCTCGTGAGCCCCAAATCACATAGGTACCGCCTCATACAGGCCGCCCACCCCAAGTGTGTCCCCGCATCCCACAGGCTACCCCACTCGAGCCTGGTATGAAATGCGCATTAATCACCCCCGATGAGGAGTCTCGAACACGAGACCTCCCCTGTGGGCCCCGCCCACCTCGAGTGTGCCCCTGCATCCCATAGGCAATCTTACTCGAGCCCGGTGTGAAAATGCCCCTGCATTATGAATGCTCTACGGTTTGAATTATATCTCTTAAATAGAGAGAGTGCCTTTTGGAGAAACTTTACACTTCATTATGACACCTTATCATAGCACATTTGGTCATGAAGAGATCACTTTACACATGGCATCTTTTGGACATGAAGAGATATCACTTTACACATGGCATCTTTTGGACATGAAGAGAGATCACTTTATGCCTCATCACATCTTAACCATTGTCTCTTCTTTTGAATTTGAATGAATTATGTTACTTCATGTTGCTTCCTTTTGAATTTAAAGGAAACATCCATTGCCATTCAAGCACCAAGTGACACACATAGAATTCCATGGAATGTTGAGACTTGTACCATTTGCTTGGCACCACATGGGCACACCACATATTGCACATGTGTCGACCACACACTAGCCAAGCGTCTCATAACCAAGGTGTAAAAAAATGTGTACATGGAGTGAGAACCAGAAAATAACCACAAAGCCAACCACCCATTTATGATAATAGCAATAATTTTTCGTAAATGATTAATAATGTTGAGAATTGTCCCTCCCTCCCTCCCTCCTTCAAGTGTTTCTTCACCATGCCACAGGGCTAAGGGATTGTGTTAATGTTTTCCAGATCTATTGCTAGGATATCAACCTGCACATGGTAACAAAGCAGATCTTAGGGATCCTAGTGTGGCCTGCTGATCACATCCTCTCTCCTTCACCGTGTCTTCTCATTGATTGTTGTTTTGGTGGTGTAAATGTGGAACCAGTTGGGTTCCTCTCCATGCTGCCATTAAGGGTGTAAGAGGACCTGTGTCTTCCTCTTCTCCGTGCAGCGAGATTGGATCAGTTGGATCTGGGTTTTTTAAAGCAGGCGGGCAGTGCGAACAGATTGGTTGGATCAGTTGGATCTAGATCTTCTTGGTTCGCAAGGCGTGTTTGGATCAGTTGGATCCAAAGGTTGTCTCTGCCATTGATTGTTGGATTGTTGGCCCACTGTGTTGCTGATTTGTGTATCAGATCATCCCATCGCCACTGCTCTCTCTCTTTGAAGGTTGTGGCCCACCTTATATTCGACGCTGCCCTCATTGCTTCTGCGAAGGGACCATTGTCGATTTCTTGTTCCCTCTTAGTCTGAACAGCAGAAGCTATCCAAATCTTGCAGCGGTTACGATCCATCTATGCTCCTCATCTCGGCGATCTAATTTGTGGCCCACATCTCCGTCGCAATCTGCGTTTTCTTGGTTAAACTGCTCACCATCTTTCCTTATCTCAGTTTACTCTGAATTTTGTGATTGATTGATAATGGTGTCCCAAGTTGAAACTAAAATTGAGAATCTGCAAATTGTATCGATTAAGTTATGTGGGGTAGAGAATGGGCTTGTTCAGTCACAATTTTTCTACAATAAAAAAACAAACACAAACATCTGTCAAACAATGGCCCAAGTGAGAAATCCGATACCTTCTCCAAGTGGAAAGAAGACACTTACCAAGTGATGAGTTGGCTATCTAACAGTATGGAAGAGCTAGTATACAATAATGTGATGTATACGGATACCACCAGAGACGTGGGATAGTCTACGGCAACTCTACTCCATGGGGAAGAATGTGCAACGTCTCTACGACATCTTCCGTGAATTTCAAACAATTAGACAATGGGACAATTTACATGAACATTGTGCACGATTCCATGGCCCGGCAGATGAAAGGGCTCTTCACCATCCACTCACCCAAGACTTATCCTAACAAAAATACCAACGTGAAGAAATATTGGTTGCCCTATTTCTTGCCAGCGTTCGGCCTTATTTAGACCCAGTCAGGACCCAAATTCTTGGAAGTGAACAAGTGACAACCCTCTCTAATGTTTTTGTATGTGTTCTGTGTATCCGCACCTCCCTCCACTAATGACCCTACCCCTCTTGGTGACAATACTGCCCCCTACGCCGACACAGGCAACAATGTTAGAGGGGGTCGTCCGCCCTCTCATGGTGGGAGTGGAGGAGGTCGTGGTCATGGGTGTACAAGTGGGCAGCAACGTTTTTGCACTTACTGTACGAAAACCAACCATTCTGTGGGCAAGTGTTGGAAGTTAATGAAGAAAAATGGTACATTGAGATCTTCCTAAGCCAACCCAGTCTTCATTCAGGGGGAGCACTCTTCTGCAGGTACATCGGTTACCCTCTCATTTTCAGACCTAGAGAAACTCTTTGGATGCTCTTCTCTTGTAGATACACATGTCAATGCCTCTTCCTCCCATGCACCATTAAGTAATGCTTCGGTTGCATTTGCTGGATCGTCATCATGGGTGATCGATTCGGGGGCCATGGATCATACGACAAGTTCACGCACCCCTCTTTCCTTCATTGATTGCACAATTTCTTGTTTGCCAATTTCCTTAGCCAATGAATCTCTTTCATCGGCCCTGGTAAAGGAATTGCCTCACCCAGTGCTCAGCTTAAGTTAGACTTTGCCCTGTTTGTGCCCAAATTTCCTATGTATCTTTTATCTGTTAGCAAACTTACCAAGTCTTTGAACTACTCAATTACTTTCTTTCTATCTCATTGTGTCTTGCAGGACCTCTGAACCAAGGCAATGATTGGTGGGGGCGTGAGCAACATGGACTATACTATCTTGAGCTAGGAAGGGTGGACTCAACTCTCCTTTCAGCAGGATCTCCTTCTCATGCGCTTTGGCATGCTCGTCTAGATCACCCCTCTATAAAGTCTCTCCATAGCCCGGTTCTCTCTTTATCTCGTCTTAAATTAATAAATTGTGAAGCATGTAAGCCATCTAAGCATGGCCGTACTACTTTTTTACCTCATACCATAAACCGGAGTTGATCTCCATTTGAATTGATACATTCAGATATTTTGGGTCCCCTTTGGGTGCCTAATTTAAATAAATTTCAGTATTTTGTGACGTTCATAGATGATTTCTCTCAAATGACTTAGATTTATTTGTTGCAAGATTGATCAAAAGTATTTGAACATTTTAAATCATTCCATGTGGAAATTAAAAATTCTGTTGACAATGTTGCTGAATATATGTCCTCTACTTTCACATCTTATTTGTCTTCTTGTGGTATTACACACCAAACCTCCTATACATACATGCCTCAATAGAATGGGGTGGCCAAACGGAAGAATCACCTTCTTTTGGAGGTAGCTCACTCACTTTTAACTCATATGAACATTTCCATACATTTTTGGAGCTACGCAGTTCCTACTGCCTGCTACCTAACCAATAGACAACCTTCTTTTGTTCTTCATGGGGCCACACCTTTCTCAGTTTTGTTTCTCCATATCGATCCTTTTTTGTACTGCCTCAAGTGTTTGGCTATGTTGCTTTTGTCCATACATTCGGTACTCTCACTGACAAGCTTGACTCTTGAGTTGTTAAACATATCTTCTTTGGGTGCTATCATACCCAGAAGGGGCACCGTTGCTTGGACCCTACCATAAATCGTGAATTTGTTAGTGCAAACATCTCATTTCTATAAGATGTCCTGTTTTACCCCAAAACACTGTCATCTGTCTCAGACAACCTACCACCTCACCCTCGATCTATTGTATCATCTTCCACGCCCCCTCTTGGGCCTGATAGTTTAACGCAAGGCTCAAGTCCCACACCCTCACTACCATAGGCGGTCCCTACCATTACAACCGACATTACATATTTGGATCTTCTTATCGCCTTTTGTAAAGGTTATTCATTCATCCACTCTTCACCCGATCTCTTTGTTTCATACCATTGCCCGAGTCCTTGTCGCACATTTGCCCTCACCTTGTCACGTGATGTGGTCCCCAATTAGCTCCAAAATGCACTTGTTCATCCTAGTTGGAGGCGTGCTATGGAGGAGGAAATGTCAGCCATACATCGCACTAGCACCTAGCATTTGACAACTCTTCCTCCTAGCAAGCAAGTTGGCGACTGTAGGTGGGTCTACACCAATAAGCATAAGCCAAATGGCTTAGTTGAGCATTTTAAGACCCATCTTGTTGCGAAGGGGTATGCCCAAACAACTGGTATAGATTATGAAGAGATGCTCTCGCGTATTGCCAAACTCAATTCGATTTGAGTGTTTATGTCCATTGCAGGACACAAGTCATGGCCTCTCTATCAGCTCAATGTCGAGAATGCTTTCATCAATGGCGACCTTTCTAAGGAAGTATACATGAAGCAACCTCTGGGCTTTATTGCTTAAGGGAGAATGGCTTCCTGCAAGACAAGGAATGCTATTTATGGTCCCAAGCAATCCCCCCATGCATGGTTTGAAAAGTTTAGCAGCTCTTTGTTGGACTTTAGATTTCGTCGATACCAAGTTGACCATTCAATATTTTTTAAGCACAGATCCAATGGAGTGGTGATCTTAATTGTTGACGTAGACAATATCGTCATCTTTGGTAGTGATGGTGAAGAAATCATGGAAGTCAAGAGACACATCCAGAAGCAATTCCAAAAGAAAGGCCTCGGCACTCTTTTAAGTACTTTCTTGAAATTGAAGTAACACGATCATCAACTGGCATCATGTTATCTCAAGCACAAATGTACTCTTCATTTACTAGATGAGATGAGCATGTTGGGATGTAATGTAGACCTTGTGACACTCCTATAGATCCTAAAGCAAAGCTAGATGGAGAGCACGAGGAGCTCCTTAAAGAATTGGAAAATATAGAAGACTGGTGGAAAAGCTTATATACCTTACAGTTACCCATCTAGACATCTCTTTTGCAGTTGGAATGGTTAGCCAATTTATGCACCCGCCCCATACAACCCACTGGGAGTCCGTTCAAACAATCTCGTGTTACTTAAAAGGGGGCTCCTAGATATCTGTTTCAGAAGTAAAGCTGACATTATTTGTATGCAAGAAACTAAGGTATCAAGTTTCAGTGATGCCCTTATGCGATCCCTTTGGAAGCCAAAGGATGTTAAGTGGGTGGCCCTTAATGCGATTGGAAGTTCGGGAGGTATTGTCATGGCGTGGAACCCTACTGTTTGGTTCCTTCAGCGCAGTTGGGTGGGTTCATCTTCAATTTCGATTATTCTCAAAGATGTTTCGTCCAACTTCCAATGTCTTTTCACCTCTATGTATGGCCCCAGGAGGAGCTAAATCAAGCCAGGATGCTGTTCAGCGGGCCATGGTGCACTGGCGGGGACTTCAATATCACTCGGTATGCGGAGGATAAATCAAGTGGGGGGGAAGTCTCCTCGGCAATGAGAGGGTTCTCGCAGTGGATCAACGACCAGGAGTTGATCGATCTCCCCCTCAACGGAGCTAGCTATACATGGTCGAATGACAGGGCTTCCCCCATTTGGGCTTAGATTAGACAGGTTTCTTGTTTCCTCAGATTGGCTAGAAGCCTTTCCCCTCACCTGTCAATCCTTGCTCCCTAGGCCTACGTCCGATCACAGTCCCCTTCTCCTCAGCATCATGGAGGATAATTGGGGCCCAAAGCCTTTTAAATTCGACACCTCAATGGTTGTAGATAGAAGGTTTTCAGCAGCTGATAGAGAATTGGTGGAACGGTTTCTCGGTCGAAGGATTCGCTGGGTTCAGATTGTTTAAGAAGCTTAAGCTCCTGAAGGGTAAGGTTAAAGAGTGGAAGAAAGAGATTTTCAACAAAAGGCAGTCGGATACTTCGGCCATTCTGGATGAGATTCTAGCAGCAGATTTAGCCGCTGAAGTCGTTCCGATGACAGCAGAAGATTGGATTCAGTGATCCAACCTCATTCTTAGTTATTCTTCCAGAATAATCGAAGATGAGATTTTATGGAAGTAAAAAGCGCGGTCCTCCTGGGTAGCGGAAGGAGATAAAAATACAAAATATTTCCATTACTTAGCGAATGTTCTGGCGAGAGTTAACAAAATCAGAGTTTTAGAAATAGATGGAGTCTGAATCGAAAATCAAGGCCTTATTTGTGCAGAAGCAATTGAATATTTCAAGTCTCTTCTTTGTAAAGACAATTGGGCCAGGCCGAAGCTGGGCAATCTTCAGTTTTCCCAAATTTCTGTTGAGGAAGCCAATCAGATTGAAGATCAGATATCAGAAGCTGAAGTTAAGGAGGCAATCTGTGCCTTGCCAGGTGATAAAGCACCAAGTCTAGATGGTTTCCCAATCCGCTTTTTTCAGACTTTTTGGGGATTCTTAAGGACAATATTATGGCTTTTATTTCGGAATTCCAAGGCAGAAGTCGTCTATCTAAAGAGCTGGGAGCCTCTTTCATTGCCTTGATTCCGAAAACTCTGGGTGTCGTGGCTTTGAAGGACTTTAGACCCATCAGTTTGTTAGGAGGGCCCTATAAGATCTTGGCGAAGATTCTTGCATCGCGGCTAAGAGGGGTGTTGGGGAATATAATTTCTGATAATCAAAGTGCCTTCATCCCAGGCAAGCAGATTATCGATAGCGCCTGATTGCTTCCGAATGTCAAGATTCCATCAGCAAAGCTAAGTCCAAAAGTATACTTTGCAAATTGGATATCGAGAAGGCCTATGATCATGTAGACTGGGATTTCCTTCTTTTTATGCTACAGAGAATGGGTTTTGGTGAGAAGTGGTGCGGGTGGATTATGGAATGTGTGGGGTCAGCCTCCTCCTCGGTGCTTCTCAACGGGTCCCCCAAGGGATACTTTGCTAACTCTAGAGGTCTCCACCAGGGAGATCCTTTGTCTCCTTTTCTTTTCCAAATCGTGGGAGAAGCTCTGTCCAAGATGTTGTCCACAGGTGTAGAAAGTGGAATTATTGGCGGCTGTCAAATCAGAGGAATGCCTCCCATATCTCATATTTAGTACACCGACGACACGCTCCTCTTCTACGATGCCACTCTGGAAATGGCCGGTAATTTCCGCACCATTATTCGATGCTTTGAGGCGGTCTCGGGTCTCAGAGTCAATCTGGCCAAGTCCACCATTTTTGGTATTCATATGGAAGAGGAGGAGCTCGCCGAGTTTGCAGTCATTTTTAACTGTTCGACAGGTTCTCTCCCAACGATGTTTGTTGGTCTTCCTCTTTCTGTGGGCAAGCCCCCAATATTCCTGTGGGATAAAGTCGAAGATCGTTTCGAGAAGCACCTCGCATCTTGGAAATGCAAGTATCTCTCTATAGGGGGACGTTTGACCATGATTAACGCAGTCCTGTCCAGTTTGCCCCTTTATCACATGTCCCTATTCAAATGCCCGAATCGCATCCTCGACAAGCTTGAAAATTTAAGAAGGAACTTTCTTTGGTATGGCAAGGCTGATAAGAAGAATTTCCACTTGGTGGATTGGAAGAGGGTGTGTTCGCACACACGTGACGGTGGTGCCGGCATCAAAAACCTGAAGCTTATGAATCGGGCCCTCGACAAATGGACTTGGAGACTTGGGACTGAATTTGGCTCTCTGTGGAATACGATGGTTAAACGCAAATACGGTCAGTGTTTTGGTGGCTAGTGGACTAGAGATTCTTCCGCTTATAGAGCCTCAACGATTTGGAAGGGCGTGCTAGAGATGAAGCAGGAGGTGTTCAACAGTATTCGGTTCTCGGTAGGTAATGGTAAAAATACATCTTTTTGGAATCACATTTGGATCGGAAATTCCACTTCGAGAAGCCTTTCCGTTCATTTTCCAATTGGCTTCTAGCCGGGACATTCTAGTGGCCGATTGTGTATCGTCATCTAGTTCTTCTCTCGTGTGGAATATTCGGTGTCGCAGAAATCTCCATGATCAAGAGATTAATCAGCTAGCGAGCCTTCTATCCTTGCTCAGCAGCAATCCCATTGATTAGCAGGCCCACGACAGTCTCACTTGGACCTTCGATAAGAAGGGTTTATTCTCGGTTAAATCCCTATATAATGTCATTTATAGGAATTCCGCCCTCCCTTCGCTCTCTTTGTTGGATCGTCTGTGGAAGTTCAAAATTCCTCCTAAGTTCGTGGTATTCAGCCGGCTAGTGAGTATCAAAAAGGTGCTGACTGTTGACAATCTAAGGAAAAGGGGGATGTGCATTCCCAACATGTCTCTGCTGCATGAGAGAAGCCGAATCAGTAAACCACCTCTTCATTCACTGCCCGGTTGTCCAGCAGATCTAACCCGTCACCTTCTCTTGGTTCAAGATTGCTTGGGTCCATCCTTATTCTACCGAGTCCCTGGTGTATTCGCGGCAGGGAACCGAGTTTGGGAAGCAGAAAAATGTTCTTTAGAATACGGTGTTAGTGGCAGTGTGGTGGACGGTCTGGGAAGAACGCAACGGGAGGTGCTTCTTGGGGGATTCTCATGATTTGGGTTACCTGTTACGAAGGGTTCATTTTTTGGTTGTGGAATGGGCTGCTCTAGAGATGCCCTCCGGTAGTGTTAATCAATCTAAAGGTTTTCTTAGGCGTCATGGCTCGCTAGCTCAGCGGGTCATGCCTCCCTTTTGTTGTTTTGGTTTTTTGTTTATTATATAATATATTGTAACTTCTCAAAAGGGGGGGGCTCCTAGACAAGTCCTCCTTTACAAAAACAATGAAAACTAGGTTGGATCCATGACAGATAGTCAACCTCAGGGTATTCTACCTTTGTTGGAGGTTACCTCGTAACATGGAGGAGCAAGAAGTAGACTGTCATGGCAAGGTCAAGTGCAGAGGCGAAGATCGAGTATGGGTCATGCCATAAGTGAACCGATTAGGATTAGGTCCCTTCTTCAAGAACTTAGATTGTTTGATAGAACTCCGAAGATCTTATACTGTGATAATCAGGCAGCCATTCACATCGCCACAAATCCAGTATTCCATTAGAGGACAAAGCACATCGAAGTGGATTGCCACTTCATTCACGAGAAAGCTACATTGAAGGAGATTATTATGGAACATGTATCATCTCGAGATTAACTTGTTGATATATTCACCAAGGGGCTCTCACACGCACAAGGTTCCGAAATAGTTAACAAGTTCAGCATAATTAATGCATATGCTTCAGCTTGAGTGAAAGTGTTGGAAAACATCTTGTAATCAAATTGTTCATGCGTGCATATGTGTGGGCCAGTCATTGTGGGCTTGCACCTAGACCATGCACTTTAATATTAAAATATACGGAGAGACGTTCCAAACCCTAGAATGTCCCTCCATCTCTCTCCCTTTCATTCTTCTCCAACGCCTCTCTCTCTCTCTCTCTCTCTCTCTCTCTCTCTCTCTCTCCAAATCTTCTCCTTTCAAGCGTCTCCTCACCATGTTGTTGGGCTAAGGGATCGTGTTAACTCTGTCCAAATCTATTGCTTGGATATCAGCCCACACAAATAATATTTTTGAAAACTATTTTATTTTAAAAAAAACGTTTCAAAATCCAAGAATTACCCCCCATTTTCAAAATATTTGAAATGCATGTACGATTTGGCACATCAGAAAAGCCAGTGCACATGTAAATTGTAAAGGTATCTTTTTATTTAAACATGGACCTAGAGTAAGCATGTCAACGTTTTATCAGAGTGCTTAGTGGATGAATCGTCAACTAAGGACTGTGTAATAAAAATGGATACAACACGCAATTCTTAAATTCAAATTATGATCATAATGGCCCGCGCATTTCTGGCCTTGTGCATAATTCCTAACTTGATAAGTTCTTCTTAGAAAAGCCTTCATCACGTCGGAAGCAGCCCACTTCCAAACTTATATAAGTGAGTCTTCTTGTAAAGGTTTTCTGTAACTCAAGACGTCACTTATTTTCCTTAAAATTCTTATTAAGAACTCAACCTTCCTTTTAACCATTATGGACACATGCTGGGATGAATTTTGGAGAGTATGAACTTCTTCTCCATGTGTTCTTTGTGCATGTTTACAAATTACAATCACTACACATGACTTTGTTCTTACCACATTGAACCTACAAGTCGAAGACTATTCAAATCTAGGTTGGGTTCCCATCATGGATGATCTTTTCGATAGTCTTTAATCCCATCCCTCTGGATGTTTCCCACACCATACCCCTTACAAGGCCCTTTTGTCAAAGGATCGGCCAAATTTTCCAATAACCTAATATAATTCGTAACTATTACACCATCGCTTAGTAGTTGTCTTACATAGCTGTCTTATACTTATATGCCCAAATTTGCCTCCATATATCTTGTTTTATGCCCTTGATAGTGTTGCCTCACTATCACAATGAATAGGAATAGCAAGTATGAGTTGATCACATAATGATACTTCGATTAAGAGGCTTCTTAAAAATCCTGCTTCCCTGTAATTGCTAAAGCCACAAACTCAAATTTCATGGTGGAATATGAGATACATGTTTGCTTCTTTGAAGCCCATGATACTGCGGCACTTCCAAGAGTGAAAATCTGTCCACTTATGGACTTGGATCTATCATCCTCATGTTCCAGTCCACATCAATGTACCATTACAATACAGTGGGTTCACCCACATAATGCAAAGAATAGTCTAGGGTCCTCTTCGGATAACTAAAGACTCTAGAAACTACATTTCAGTGGTCTTCACTAGGGTTGCTAGTGAATCTGCTTGTTCTACTTATAACAAATGCTATATATGGTCTAGTATAATACATAGCATACATAAGACTACCTATAGTATTATAAGTAGTGTTTTAAATAGCTTACGCTATGTGGCGTAGCTTAGTCTTAATGCTACACATCTTAAGTCGCACGTAGATTACGCTACATGATAATTTGCATATGCTACACACTACGTAGACTATTCTACACACTACATACCTCACATTATAAGTTATTTTTCACTACAACATTAAAATCAATAAATGTTTTCAATTATTTGTTACATTTTTCTATATTTAATAAACATTTGTTAATCTTTTCAATGTTTTTCGTAAAATAATATAAGTAACAGTATTAAATCAGTTTCATTGCTCTTTCTTCACCTTTATACTTAATCATTGCCCTTTCCTGTTACTTTAGGTTGCATTTAGTTGCACCAAATATCATGAAATTTCATTATTAATCAATCTAATTTGGTGCAAAATATCATAAAATTGGTACAACCAAGCGCAACCTTGATTAAAAATCTAGAAGTAGTGCTATGTAGCTTATGCCTTATGCTTCAGAGGGGTGAATGCTGTCAAAGGAAATATCAATCTACACAGCAGATTTACAGCTTTACAGATTTACAGATTTACAGCTTTACAGATTTACAGATTTACAGATTTACAGCTTTGCAGATTTACAGATTTACAGCAGATTTACAGCTAATATCTACAGCAGATTTACAGCTAATAGCAGATTTACAGCTAATATCTACAGCTTTGACTGATATGACAGTTATACAGATTTATTCCTTCCTTAATTAGGATATATTAGCTGTACAGTATATTTAGATAGATGTATATATGGTAGGGGCTGAAGATCAGCTTGTATTTCTTCCCTAAATAGCTTGTAATCTACCTATATAATGGGCAATTGTCAATGAAGAAAGGCAGACTTTTTCAAAAGGACTCTAAACTGTCAAATGCTACACTACACACTATTCGCTTATGCTCCATTACTAACTAGTTTTACACTAGAATTGTACCAATTAAACCTTTTTAGGACCTTTTCTATGTAATGAGATTGATTTAAGGTGAATCCTCCCTCATTTTTCAGAATTTTAATTCTAAGGAATACATTTGCATTACCGGTGTCTTTCATGTCGAAGCTTGAGGATAGGAAGTTTTTAACTTCTTTCATGAAATTTATATCAATAGCAAATACTAACATGGCATTGACATATAAACATACGACTACACCTCTTTTACCTGTAACTTGATAGTAGACACATGTGATTCACTTATTTTAAACCCATAAGATAAGACTGCACTATCGAATTTTTCATGCAACTGCTTGGGATGTTGTTTTAAATCATATAATGATTTAATGAGTAAACATTTCTTGATCTGGTAAGAAAAGGCCTTTAGGTTGTTTCATGTAAATTTCCTCATTTAAGTCATCATTGAAAAAGGTAATTTTTATATCCATTTGGTACACTACTAATTGATAAACGGACATTGAGGCTATTAGTAATCCAATGGTAGAGATCCTAGTCATGGGTGCATAAGTATCAAAGAAGTCCATCCCTTCCTTCTAATTGAATCCTTTAGCAACCAAATGTAATCTTAAATTTATTTGTCAGCTCATCTGCTCTCTTTTTTTCTTTTTTTCCTTCTTTTTTTTTTGGAATATCCATTTACATTTAATTGGTTTACATCCTGGTGGTAGGTCAACTAATTTCCATGTGTTGTTACATAAGATTTAGCTTCCTTCAAAACGCAGCATCTCTAAAAGACATAGCTTCTTCAAAGGAGTTAGGATCACCTTCTAAATTCATTATCAACATGGGTTTATCGTTTAAGGATTCTCTCGTACCTTCCACTAGATAGAGATACAAGTCAGACCCTAAGTTCTATAGTTGGTTTCTTCTCCTTTCACTCCTTAGTTGTATATCTTTTATAGGTTTTGTATTAGTTTCTCCCACAAACCTAAGATTTATATATCAGGTCGAGCTTCCATAGAAGAACTCGAACTTACCACAAGTTTTGAAGAGAATGTATTTTTATAGACAGTTGCATCTTTGGATACTATAATAGTATTTATCAATAAAATGCCATTTTCTTCCTCCACTAAGAACCTATATGCTAAAACATTTTATGGACCAATTTCCTATTTTAGGTCTTTTAAAGTTAGGAACCTTAACATAGGCCCTACAACCTCATACCTTAAGTAATTGAAGTTAGGTTTCTTATTTCTCCATAGTTCATGACTAATCTAATTTTTTTTTATTAGGTATTCTATTTAATATATAGCATGTAGTCATAAGGGCTTCACCTCACACGTAATTGTTTAAACTGTTAACTAACATTGAATTAAGCATTTCTACTACGGTACGTTTTTCCTTTCAGCTACACCATTTTGTTAAGTGTAAAGAGTTGTGGTATGATGTATTATACCTTGGAGCTCACAGAATCCATTAAATTTATTTGATAGATATTATGTAACATTCTAGATTTTTCGATACTCAAGTATTAAATGTACTTGGGTAACATTAGAAACTTATCCAATTCAATAGGCGAAAACATATGCACACGTCTGAATTAAGATTCAAAAACTTCGGGAATTGGAATATGAAACTCTAATTTTAGAATCCCGACGCCATTAGAATTGCATAGAATCCTTGGACACAAATCTAACCTTACAAATTCGATTTGAAACCTTTAGAAAGCCACTGATTTTTCCTGATCACCCTAATCTTATGTTAAACCCTGTGACTTATAAATCGTAGGTCACGAGCTAAGGAAACCATCGTTGATCAAACCAAGTAATTAAATCAGAGTGGAGATTCACCAAAGAACATGCTTAACCAATGGCTTAGATCTTGATTTCTCTAAGTCTAAGAGTCGAATTGACAAAATTACCCTCACGACATGAGAACCGTCCCGATTCAATTAAATGTCCTTATACAATAAAATAAATGTACCTTGTAAGTTACATCTTATGCCTGAACATGCCCGCTACAAATCTGGTATCAAGATCGATGGTTTTTTATTCCCTAAATTGCCTTAAAAGTGTTCAGAACGTCCAAATGAGATCTAAACCGCTCGTTGGTGGGCCAATAATCACGAAACTATAGGAATACATTCGCCTTAGTGGGCTTGACAATCTACATGGATCAGATGTCTGAGATAGTACCCCAGATCGCGTGATTTAGATCAAGATCCAGGAGTGTGAGTTGTGTGAGTCACCTCAGTTTTTCTAGAAAACCTATATATATGAATTTCATTTGGGTTTTAGGTTAGAATTCAAATTTCAAAGTTTTCTAGGGTTTTCTTAGGGGTTTTTGGTAGAATACTTCGATTTTGTCGTTGTTTCTTTCGTTTGATCGACGCCTGGTGATAATTGAAGGTAAGTTTTCGTCATACACTTGATTTGAGAAATTGAAATCGTGTCTTTCTTGTTCCAATTGAATTTCGTTTGAAATTCATGTAGGGTTTTAGGGTTTTCTTCAAATTTTAGATCCTAGACATAATTAGTATGTGGAATCATATCTTAAGGTGAGGACTATTCTTTTAAGTTAACTTTTATCAACCCCTAATGGTTTCAGTTGGTGAATTTTGTGTTTGATTAAAATTATATGTATTCAAATGCTAGAATTATTATATGGTTGCGATTTATATGCTATATGTGTTGAGTTGATAACATGATTCTTGAGTTGTATGAAATTGGTATACATTTAGGAATGATTGTGTATATGTGAAATTGGGTGTTTCGCACGTTAAGTGTTTTGTTAAATTCCTAAGTAACAAATTTGATGAAATATGATTAATTCATGCCTATGAACGTGATTAAGATATTATGGACTTGCTTTGTTTGAGATTAGTCTCTAGAAAACCACTGGAATTGTGGACCGCCTACTTTAGGTTAGGTTGTCACTGACTGGTTCAATCGATGAAGGCAGAACACGGCTGACCGACTCTAGCTTGGGCTACTCGCAGGCTGCTTTGAACCCAAGGCCGGCCTAGTCCATGTTACCTTGATCCACCAAATTAGTCCAATCCAAGATAATCATTATTCTGTGAACGTTGTCACACATCCTATCGAATCCAGTATACCATAATTACCATTGATATATAGTCACCATTTATAGCCGACTATAACTGTGATTCAGCGAGCTACTCGTTACAGGCTTAAAGCTATGGGTCAGGCACGGTGGTATGGGACATTATGTCTATGTTGTCTCTAACTTGTGTAGGTGAGCAAACCTTGCAATAAGTCTTAAGCACCGATGGAGGTGACGAGCTTGCCATCATTGATCTTGGGTAATGACCCATTACCTTATTGAATTATGTCCTGGGCAAATGTCATTACCTATGAAATTGATGACTTTAGACATTAGGGGACAACCCTGAAAGGACCCTAGTCACGAGCCATGTGATTTTTGTGTATTTGACTCGTATCACAATTGTGGTAGTCTGGCTTCGCTAATACTATTGCTTGAATATGGATTAATAAAGGCATAACAATCATGCATCCATGTGCACAGGGTGTCATCGAGTGTCTGGTTGTTCGACGAGAACCCCAACAAATAACTTGACCCCTAGCATAGTGTGGTAAGCTAGAGAGCCCCACATCATGGTAGGCAAGAGAGCCCCACATTAAAAGTTTTTGGAACATGCATCCATGCATTTGCACTCATGCATTAAACAAGTAGATTAGGAGAGTGCTTGCGATGCTATGCTTCGTTACCTGAACTTGATCGTGTTGATATTATATTTAACTTAGGCAATAGTAACACTGAGTTAGCTACTCACTCCCACCTAGGACGGTGTTTTAAAACACCGACCAAATCTCATGAATGCAGGTGTCACCAAGGCTGTTGTGATTGATGATCAAGATTATTCTAACTCGCCTAGATTTTGATATCATCATTGGAGTGTTATACAGAAGTTTGAGCTATGAAATTGCTTTGAGGCATAAATTTTGAGACCTCCATTAATTGAAGTTACGGGTTGTGCATGAATGAGGGTATGTACACTAGTGTAATTGTATTTTACCATTTAAATTTCAGCTATTATGCACTATTTTGTTTAAATTTCAATAAGTGAGTTGATGCCAATTAATTTAACCTTTAAACTACATTTTCGCATGAATTAATGACACTCGGGAATTCAAAGATCATGGATGTATACTTGACCACTGGATTTCGGGGCGTTACATATTCCCCTCAATTTGACCTAAGTATTTTAATTTTTTTTCTTGAATTGATTTTCGACTTCTATTTTATAAAGTTTAAATTTTTCTAAAGTTTCATCCTGATGTCTTAATAGATATATGTAACGTATATATATTTAGAATAATCATCAATAAAAGTAATAAAATACCTTTTACCTCATCTAATAATTATACTATTTATCCCGCATATATCACTACAAATTAGTCCTAAAGTCTCACTATTCTTGTTTATCTTAGGAAAAGGCTAACAAGTTATTTTAGATTTAGTGCATAACTAGCATTTTTCTAAACTATCGATGAGATTGGGTGGAACTAATTGTAACTTATATATATATATATATATATATATATAAAACTTTCATATTCTTATGAGATTGATAATTCACATGTCCTAATATAGCATACCACATAAAAAGGGAATCAACAATATAAACAAAAGGAGCATTTCAATACTTATATTTAACTTGAACATTCCTTCGTAGGCATATACTTTTCCCACAAATGTCCAATTTTTTGTTATTACAACTTTCAAATTCAAAGATAATTTTAAATCCCTGTTTTATGAGCACACCGCTTTAAAGCAGGTTCTTTTGAATGGCTGGAGCACGGAGCACATCCTTTAAGGTAAGGAGTTTACCAAACATGATTTAATGTTCACGGTCCCTTTCCCTACAACCTTAGCAAAGATGAATTGCCCATAAAGAGTTAATGTCCATCCCCCACATTTTTGTTGGTAGAGAATGCGCTTTGATCATGTGTAATGTACCTTGTAGCACCTCTGTCAACCATCACACTTTACCATTCTCCATCATGAAAACCTCCAAGACAACACCCGTAAATGTTTTTTCAGCTACATTCATCTGTCTTTTTCTTCTTATAGCAACAACATTCCTTTTTTTAGTGACCAGGAATGCCGCAAAAGATGCACTTTCCTTTCTTAGCCAATTCTTCTCATCCTTCTTAATATCCTTCTTTGATTTAAGACATCAAATCACTTTGGGTTGACTATGATGACTAGCCTTGACCGTATAGGCCTTTGAAACCATCTCCGATTGCTCGTTTTTATCACGAAGGCGACATTCTTATTCGGTACAAAGGTTGGTTTGGAGTTGCTCTAAAGTCATCCCTGTCTTTTTTATATAATTTTATGATAATCCTTCCTAGTCTTCATTCCTTTCTTATGTTTTATGTTCTCACACATGGTACTGGGTTTCAAGTCTCCATGCATGCCCTTGGTTATGAGACACTTAGCGCATGTGTGGTCGACATGTGGGATGCTCCTTTGGTGCCAAGTGGATGGTACAATTCTCGACATTCCATGGAATATCACGTATAATTGCCATGTGTCATTTGGTGATTGGATGGCAATGGATGTTTTTTTTTTTTTTTAAATTCAAAAGGAAGCAACAGAAAGTAAGAATTCACTACAACTCAAAAGAAGATGAACAATGGTTAAGACATGATTTAGTGCAAGCGATATCTTATCATGTCCAAAAGATGCCATGTTAAAATGATATCCTTTCATGACAAGAAAGTGTCCAATTAGGTGTCATGGTGAGGGGTAAAGTTGCCACCAAAAGACACCTCTCTATTTAAGAGAGACTTCAATACATGTTCATTCCTCTAGAAAGCATTCCATATGCCCATCTCCGTATAACTCCCACACTCAAATAATCATACTTTCACAATTAGAGTATTCTTGCATTGTTATTCTCAAGTGAGAGTGTGTTTATATATTAGCAATATTTTTTTGGCACATCTAACTTGGTGTGTTTGGAGTTGCCTTTCACATTAGCAAAGTTATTGTGCAACATGTGGATTTAATTAATCCTAGAGGCAAAATTATTGCAACCCCTTTACAATCTGTATTATGTAGACGTGAATGTAGAGGGTGCACTATCTTACAAGATAGCGATTATTCCATGATTCAAAGCCCGGATATTCAACTTTTCACTCACTTTCCATCTTCTTTTTTAACAATTGCCACCAGATAAAGGGTCCTTGATCACCACACCTGTTTGTTGCGTCCCATGAGGACTGCTACCAATACAACTTCTATGACATGAGCCTCATAATAGCATCTCTGCCATAAAGCATGAAAGTTAGAACCCAATTTCATAACTAACACTTATCTCCATTCTTGACTACATGTCAGGAAAGAGACATTTTCAGTAAATGATATAGGGTTAATCCATTCATCATTGCCAGAGTTAGCACACATCGCATGGAAAGCCCTAGAAGCTAAAAAATATTTGATGCACAGCAACCTGCTAGGCAACAGGACAACTTGGTTTGTGGAATTTGTTGATTGTTTTGGGAGCAGTAAACTGCTAAAGAATCAGATAGAGGTGATAAATAGCATTTTTTTTTTCTAGGGATCATCCCAGGTATCAATACCCAAGTTACAACTGAAATTTGGAATGGAACTGATGCCAACAGAATTGCAAGGGAGGGATATATAAAAGAAATACCCTTACTGTCAGCGTATTTGAGATATGGGGTCTCTAATTTTTATATGATAATATGGTAAGGAAACATGAACATGCTAACGCCAGTCTCTCCAGTAGTTTGAATCACAAAACCATGGAATCAACATTCTCGAGTCTTGTGCATCAGCAAACTGTACTTGTGCTGATTAGTAGAACCCTACTATTCCTCCATGCTTGATAGCAGATATAGTCAAAAATTGGAGGAAGAAAAATTAGGCAGCCTACCCAGAACATGAAAAATGCTCGATTGATTTAAGCAAGGAAAGATGAAGAGGTGAACCGTAGCACATGTACCACCATGAGACACGTGTGTGAGATCTGGGCATGCCATGTACCAGGTGGGTTCAACCAAGGTTGGAAAATACTCCAAATTGACTTGTGACTTGCTCAACTTAACCCCTTTTTTTAGCAATACTAAGTCAAATAGTTGGAAGCCTTGTTAATACAGGGGAATTTTCACATCGGGCTCAAGTGGAGTAGCATGTGGGATATGGGGACACATACGAGGTGGCGGCCCGTGTGAGGTAGGTGGCTCGTGTGAGGCGGGCCCATGTGAAGTGGGGCCCACGAGGAGCCATGGGATGTGAGGCTTGGGCTATGAGATAAAGGAATTGATTTGTCACTCTCTATCAGTTCGAGCTTTTAGAGCAAGTGGCTAATTGTCCTACATCAAATTGGCATCAGAGCGGGAGGTCTCATGTTTGAGACTCCTCACTAGGGGTGATTAATGCAGGGGCATTTTCACACCAAGCTCGAGTGGGGTACCCTGTGGGATGTGGGGACACACTCAAGGTGCGTGGCCCATGTGAGGCGGGTGGCTCATGTGAGGTGGACCCATGTGAAGTGGGGCCACGATGAGGGTTCGGCCGACGTCCTAACCCATGGGATGTGGGGCCTGGGCTATGAGATAGAGGAATTGATTCGCCACTCTCTATCAGTTCGAGCTTTTAGAGCAAGTGGCTAATTGTCCTACATTACTTGTCCTTTACAATAATAACAAAAATATAACAACAAAAATGAGACGACAATGATGAATGATGATAATGACTTGACTTGACTTGACTTGACCGAGTTTTGTCGAGTTTTTGCATGACTTGATCACTCTTCCGAGTCAAAAGAAGTTCGTCTGTGTCATGTTGTTTCAATTCTATTGCAAAAACCCAACAAAACCAAGTGAACATTGTTGAATCGTAACTCTATGAGTTTACACATTCAAAAGATTCACCCAAGGGAACATATATGAATGTTTTCACCTTTTCGTCTAAAACCATAGGCAATTTTCAAGGTTTTAGTATTTTTTACTATAATTCTATAAGAGCATTTTTCAAGTTAGAGCAAGGTTTTGAATATCGGTTTTGAGGCGTATCAACCCTCCCGAAACGATAAAATGTGGGCCATAGTGACAAATCTCATTCTTGGCAATATCTCGGTCATGAAATTTCTTTGGAGATTTTCAAATTTTGAGGTTTCTCTCAGATATTATTGGGGAAATATCGTTGAAACTAAAAATATTTTATTATAAATTAAATTTATTATAAATTTAAATTTTAAAAATATGTTTATGTAACAAATTCACTAAGGTTTTTACTATTGTCACTAAAAAATGCAATATTTAAAACCCGCCAATATTTTGAAAATCTCCGATAATATTGTTTAGTGTATTTCCTTCACGATAATATTGAGATATTTTCAAACTCTCAGCGATATTTGTCACATTGATATGAATAGATATGACCCAAATCAGCTCCATTTTCTTTTCGTTTCCTTCTCTTGCCACAAAAATATGAAAAATGTCTAGGAAAAAAAAAAAAGGGGAAAATGAACTATCTTTTTTTGTAATGCATGTATTCAATGGCATATGAGACCATTCTTAGGTGAGAATTATGCATACTGTTTTCTGTTAGACTTTACCTAAGTTTGGAGTTAAAAGCATATGGGAATTAGAATTTCTTAATTATTAGTGATGCTTATAAATTGCCATGATGTTATGTATTCATCATTGGTAGATGTCCTAAACATAGATGGGTTGCAGATGCCATTTGTAACAAAATCAAGAATACCCATTATGTCCTAAATACAGATGGGCTGTAGATGGGCTATAGAACAGCCCATATCCGATATCAGTGGGATTAGCTGATTGCCAGATTGAACAGCTTATGGCTGGCCCTATTGGCACTACAAAATTCTAAAGGTTATTCTCAACTGGCCAAGAGCTGCCCCAATGAGAAAACAGAGATTGAAGCTGCAAATTTATTTTTTTTCATTCAAATATTCAGTAAGTGTATTTGGGCATTCTCAAGATCCCATAAAGCTTTCTATAATTCTACTGTTTTTTCTCTTCTTCTTTTGTGTGTGTGTAACGGGGGGATGGCTGTGTAGTCGAGTTTAGGATCCTTAAAGAGTTGGGGGTGCAGTCAAGTTTTAGTTGCTCTTTCAACTGTTTTCATAATTTGTTTAGGAGTCCTTGATTGAGGAAATATGAAGAAACTTGATTCGCTCGAAGATCTTTCTTTCAATTTCTGAGTTCATCTTGAGAAACTTGACAATTTTATAATGATTTTCTGGAGTTCGAAGATTGTAACCCGTCCCTGGAACCAATGTTCAAAATATCGGTATCGCGTTACGTATCGCACCCTTGGGATACGGATACGTATCGGTTACTGCATGGGATATATCAATTGTAACATGTAATGTATCATTGTTGTTGGAAACAAGGGGAAACATTGGGAAATTGGTCTAAGTTTTCTATGAAACTTCGATGATTGTTAAAAAAGACATCAATACACACTTATAAATCAAAACATTACAAAAAACAAGTGCACATGATAGATTTTCTTTGTATGGGGTCCCAATCCATGTGTTGTCAAACTGAATTGATGCAAGTATATTCAAAGTCTATTCATATAATTTATAAATGAAAGAAGACGTGTGGAAACACAAGCAATACATTCAAAAGAAAATAAGAATCACTAGATCAGGTTACATACACGTTTGATTTTATGTTTAGACACAAAGATTGCAACCGATTTGTGAGAAATTGGAAATTTTTTTATCTTTTTCAATTTTCCGCAACTTGGCCCATCTCCTCCAAATCTCGAAATCGAACCTCCCAATCCATTAATTTTCAAACCCGATGCCTCAAAACATATGGTTATTTTCTGAAGGTTATCCACCGAAGTCACCTCCACATTGCAAAATAGAAGGGTGTCATCCACAATATTGTAAATGACTAATCTGAGGACTGATATCTAAAGTCTTGAAGCCACTAAAAAGACCATTGTCCGGGGAATGGATTAGTTGTTAGGTGTTAACCTTACTGTGGGGCCCACCTTGATAATGCATTGTATATCCACGATGTCCATTCGTTTCTCCTACCCATTTTAGGACGTGGTCCCAAAAATTAAGTAGACCCAAATCTCAAGTGGACCACACCATAGGAAACGGTGGTGGTTAAGTGCTTCATCATTAAAAATTCCCAAGGGCCCATCATAAGGTTTTCTTAATGTTTATTTGTCATCCAACCTGTTGATAATGTCAAGAAGACCTGGATGAAGGGAAAATACAAAGATCAGCTGCTTGATTCAAAACTTTTGTGGCCCACAAAGTTTTTAATGCTCAATCATCAATGTTTCTAGTGGTATGGTTCAGCTAAGATTTGGATCTTCTTAAGGTTTGGGATCGTGTCCTAGAATGAGATGGAAAAACAGATGGATGGCATGGATATACAAAAAAAAAAAAAAAAATACAACAAGGTGGGCACCACACGATTAGGGCAACACCCACTAAGGTGTTACCCGAGGTAACAGCTAATCCGCGCATCTAAAGCATCATACTAAGGGCTTCTCCAATCACAACAAACGGGGAGAAAGGATAACCCTGCCGAAGGCCCCTAGAGGCTCTGAAGAACCCTTTATGAGATCCGTTAACCAGAATACAGAAAGAGGCCAATTACACGGAAGCCCTCATCCACCCCCTCCACTTTTGACCACAACCCAATCTAAGAAGCATGTAATCAAGAACATTCCAATTGACATGATCGGAAGCCTTTCAATTGGCATGATCGCAAGCCTTTCGATCCCGCTTCTCCTCTCCTTATACCTTGCATCAACAAATTTGCGGGCAATGAGCGCAATATCCAAAATCTACCTACCTACAATAAAAGCACCCTGGTTGTACGATATAACCTTATGCAAAACTTCCTTGAATCTAGATCTAAGAATCTTGGCCAAAATTTTAAGGACATCCAATTAAACTGATGGGTCTAAAAGTCTTTGAGCTTTTCCGCAACCTCCACTTTAGGAATCAAAGAGATAAAAAAGGCCCCAAGCTGGAGAGAAAGACAATTGTGCTCCAAAAATTCAGCAATGAAGCCCATCACATCTTTCTTCAACACATTCCAAAACTTCTGGAAGAATAAAATAGGGAACCCATCCATACTAGGAGCCTTATCCCCGCACATGGAACTCACTACCGCTTTGACCTCCTCAGATGTCGACACCGCTTTGACCTCCTCCGATATCAACACTTCTAAAAAGGAAGCATACGCACTTGAAAGGACTAGAGGCCAATTTGCAAGGACTCTTGTATTGGACAAAACAGCATTGATTGCCAGCGGATAATATAAGATACAGAGGAACAGGTATCTGATTAACGCTTCCAAATGGTCCCACCATTTTCATTTATCTTCATATTTCACCCTGACCATTAACGATGAACTTCTAAAGATGCTCCTTAAACCTTTTCAATGCAAGAACTTCAAGTGTCAATTATGCAAATCACTAAAAATAGATAGATGGTTAAACCATTCAAACAAGCATGACAAAAGCTTGTAGTACAGATATCGAGTCCTTGAAATCTCCTATACTTTAATTAACAAAAACAAATGATGTGAATGATTTACGTGCCCCAGTCTTCATAGAGTACTATCATTTACACCTCTTCGAGATAAAGAAAGAAGATAGATATAAAGCAAAGACGTCCACAACAAACCACTGAAAAACCCAGAAATACCAAACAGTGCAAAATTGAGATACACAAAATACGTAAAAGTGTAAAATCTCACAGAAAATTGAGATATGTGAAATGAAAAACATAAAACAGCAATGCATAAGAAATTTTGTTTCGCTCTAATAAATATCAATCCAGTCAAAAATGAAAATTGTAAAATAACATTAGACAAACAAAAATAACGACCCGAAGAAGAACAAGACACTTTTCAGAGCAGAGAAACAATTATACTTGCAACAAATTCGTAAGTTCACTGACAAAACAGGTTGTAAAAAAATGCAAATCAGTCTGAGTAAAACTGAAACATGTCATGTACAATTAACTCAAAAACAAAAATCACAGCAACAGGAAGGGGAAGAAGTCAATATTCAATGCAAGGAACATAAGTTTCAAACTTGCAAATTGCCATATCTTCCTAAACTCAACCTGAATCTCACGAATCATGCAAGAACATGCTTAACGCCCTTACAAATTCAATCCAAACGAAAATGGAAAACAACCAATAAAATTCGAACCAGGAGGTAATTTACAATACTCACCCTAATTATATGCATTTCCATTAAGTCTAGCATTCTATTTAGGTGGGTGAATATTTTCAACAATCCAAACCGCTCATCAGGTGGGCCACACCATGGAATGGCAATGCTCCCAAGGAGCTCTCTCATAAGATAATCCAATCCATTCAATAAGCAGCTGCAGATGGGCAGTTATATAGATAACATGGCAAATGATCCATTTAGAAAAAGGAACGTGTCCAATATTGGGATGGCGGGAATTCCCGGTGGATAGCCCATTTCCCATTAACAGTGGGGCCTGCCACATGGATGGTATGAATTAATGAAAGATGGACCCCACCTGTACAGAATGATGGTCCAATAGAATATTAGAAATTATCAAGCATGTAGTCGATACAAGAAGCAAAAACATAATCATTCATTCTAATTAGAGCGAATCCAACCAAAGAAAAATGAAATATGTAAACAGATATCGCTGCCTGCTTACCAGGTATCACTTTGGGAGGATCTTCCTTCCCATCAGGAGCACAGACGTACCGTTGTCCCTTATACCAAACAAGTTGCGGTGGCTTGGGCGCATACAAGCCCCCCTCCGGAAGACTAATGTAGCATCCAACGACATCCCCTTCTCCATAACCCACCTTCCCATATGCCTCCCTCATCGCCCGGTGAACCTTACTTCCGTCCACATCACGGTACGCGAAACTATTCCCATCGTACCCAACCGGTGCTTGCAAGTCCCCCTTCTCCATTGTCCACCCAAGGCGTGTATGGCCCGTCTCCCCCAACTTCAAGACCTTAATTTCGAAATACCACGCACCCTCGACAACCCCTCGGGTCGCCCGAACCATGCGGTAGCCCTTGGAGCTGCCAGTAGTGAGGCGGTCATCGGCCAGCTCGATCTTCTCAGCCTTGTAGATCTTGGAGAGGCAGATTCGGGCATCAG
This sequence comes from Magnolia sinica, assembly GCF_029962835.1. Taxonomy (NCBI): domain Eukaryota; kingdom Viridiplantae; phylum Streptophyta; class Magnoliopsida; order Magnoliales; family Magnoliaceae; genus Magnolia; species Magnolia sinica. The sequence goes on from NC_080589.1 coordinate 42,515,216, forward strand.
GGGAGTCATCGGACTTGTCTGGAAAGCGTGGGATGGGCGTGATGAGGACGGTGTCGTCTTGCACGGGAGTGGGTTTGGGCTTCTTCTTGTGTTTTCGGGAGGTGGGTTTAGTCCAGACATTGTTGTTTTTCTTCTTGGACTGCTTCTTTTTCGTTGTTGTTGTTGTTGCTGCTGCTGATGCTGGGGTTGTTGGCTTTTTCATTGTAGTCAATGACGGTGAAGTGGGGGAGGAGATGGGAGAGAGGGGTTTTTGCCTCTTTTGGGTGGGAGCAGCATCTTCTTCTTCGTCAGAGGCGTCATCAGACGGTGGATTGGAGGAGGAGGGATCAGAGGAGGATGCTGGCTGTTGTTTGTTGTTGGTTTTGAGATGAATGGGTTCTTCTTTTGGTTGTGATTGTTGTTGTTGTGGTAGTGGTGATTGTGGTTGTTGTGGAGGTGAAGGAGGATGAAGGGATTGGGTGTGGTCATCGTGCGTGGTCGGAGTGTTGGGGCATTCGTCGTTGTCTCTGTATGTGGTCCGTGGGGCAACGGGGCTTTCCATTGGAGAGAGAGAGAGAGTTGAGAGAGAGATGCTTTGGCGGGAGCGGGATTGGGAAAAGACAAGGAAAAAGGGCTCCGAACCGGAGCAACGCCCGTTTCAGCCAGCGTGTAAAATACCTGAATGGGGGACTCGGATTCTATAGTGACCCCTCCAGTACGGAGGTCGGTACTGGTCGGATCTGTGGACCCCACAGCGATGTACGTGTTTTATGCGCGCCGTACATCCAATTTTTCCATCTCATTTTAGGTAATCCAAATCTCAGATGTACCATACCACGGGAAAGCAGCGGTGATTAAATGGCCCACGAAAGTCTTGAATCAAAGCTTATATTTGTATTTTACCTTCATTCGAGTCAACGTGACCTACTCAATGGGTTGGACGGCAAATAAACTTCACAGTAGTTATACAGGAACTTTTTAATGGTAGGCGTTCACTTATCATTGACATGGGATTTGGATTTTTTTTTTCGTACCCTAATGGATAAAACACATACATCCTTGTGTGGCACACGTATCCTTTTCAGTTCCCAACTGGAGGGTAGTTATGAAATCCCAATCCCCAGGTTGCAACTATAATTTATAAAGTGTGTGTGTATACACACACACTGAGTCGCAGCTATGCATGTGGGCACCTTTGCACACATATTATGGGTGTCTAATCTAAACAGTTCATGTGATACGGAATTTCATGAAATTCTAAGACAAATTTTTATCTTAATCTAAAATTCTAGTGGGCCATGACAAAGATAAATGCAAATCAAGGGAGCAATTTATTTTCATTTTTCATGGCCTACCAAAGTTTTGGATCAAAGTAAAAATTGGGTCCGGACAATTTCACGAGGTGCTGTTTCATGTAAACCATTCAGATTTTGGAATCACATAATGTATTATGAGTTCTCAAGAAGCACATCTAAGCATTTGGCACAAACATTAAGTTATTACCGTCTGTGACAAGTTGATTGGGGCATATCCTGGCACCTTACATTTACTGTAGGTCTGCTGACAATGTCACTAATGATGTAAGCCAATCACAGGGCCAAATATATATATATATATATATATATATATATATATATATATATATATATATATATATATATATATATATATATATATATATATCATGTTTGTAGTGAGCATTTAATAGGGATTATTTTTTTAAGATTTTCATATTATTCATTCCTCCATCCCCTATTTTGTCTCTATTTCTCTTTACCATCCTTTTTTTATACTATGAGTTTTTATAGGACTGTTTGGATCATGTCAAATCATAATAACTTAATGTAATGTGTAATACAAAAAAGTAATAATGACTTTTACCATTGTTTTTTAAAGTAAAACTAAGTACTAATTGTATGTACCCTGCTTTCATATTCACAACCGACATGTAATGCATTTTTAATAGTTAGATGCACTTGGATGTAATTTTGCCCATATGTATTATATCCACATCATTCATGTCACGCCCCAAACTCGGAAACCGGACTCACAAAATTTTCAATCGTTGACTCCAGTGCCGACAGCCTCCGTAATACCCCATTTTCGACTCCCAGCGTCCATACATCATATTCCGATCATGAGATCCTATAAGGAGGATTTTCCAACTTACATTTAACTCGTAATGAGCATAACCACAAGTTTACCCAAATCACAAAGGCAACATCATCATTACATATCCACAAATATAAACATTTGAATACAGTACTGAAAGGGAAATACATATGACAAAATCAAAGCTCCGGAGGTCAGCTGCATGCTCCAAGCTCAACGTTGCTGCAACCTAACGCCACATGCACGCATCTATCGTGCATAAGCTTATAGAAAGCTTAGTGGATGGTGAAAGTATGTGCCCAAGGTAAGTGTCAAGTAAGCAATATCAGAGTAAGTGTAAATACTGATAAACCCATAGTCATACAATATCAAAAATACTAGTAAGATCATAAATCATACGATATCAGAGTAATGCGAAAATACGCTGATAGGCCCATAAATACTATCAGCCTTATCCAGGCTATACGATGCAAAAATAATAATAATAAAAATAATATCATATATTGATGAAGCAATGTAGATCAGTTATACAATGCGGGGACAGTAAGCCAAATATCAGATGATGATGCAATGCAATATGCGGTGCGAATGAAATGACTAAGCTGGAGTGAAGTCGGGATGATTGTACGTAATATCGCAAGCTATGCGGTCCATCACAAAGAACTTCTATCTAAACCAGTCTCATACCTAAATTTGGATAGTCAGACTCAATGTAGTAGACTCCTGATCTCAGGTTACTCGCACGCTCAACCGAAATCCTTACCATTACGAAGGTACACAATAATTAGTTGCGCACCACCAATCAAGTGGATGTAAATGAATGAATGAATGAATATGCAACTCCTACTTGATAAGTCCACATATCAGTACGGTTTTTCTCTGGGATCATCACTGAGGTCTAGTACACTCTACATGCAAATCGTCGTCCACTGATGCGCGACCATGCAAGTGGAAGAGACCTCACCATTCACCTAGGCAGTAGTTAATTAATATCTACCCGGCACATCGATAGCGGACCCATTCACGAGCTGGTCAAACTTAGCCTAGTTATGCCCCTTACCCTCGGGCGGGTAAGGCCACACCCCCTCCCAACCGACCACGACACAGTAGGAGACGCGGCCTCCTGGTATTCAGCCCTCACGCGCTTATATATATCCACTCGGTCTCGACGTTGGGGCGTCTCCTGGCCACAGAGGTTTAGGAATTTTCACCCAGGGACATCTATGACGCCCGTATGCTAGAACAGATTTTCGATGTCTCATCCGACTATCCATGATATGCCTGTGGAGGCTATGGCCCTGATGTCGCTAAGGCACACAATGCAAGATGCATGAATCATACAATCCAGTCATGCATCAATCCTGTGCATATCGTGCGCTCATGTTAAACCATTTCTGCCTGTCAGGGAGTCTCATAATGTAACGCCCTAAAAATCGGGGGTTGAGCAGGTACCTAACTCCCGAGTTCCAACGCAGTACTTATGCAACAAATGTAATGATGATTTAATGTTGTCTATGTTAGTGCATAAAACATGAATGAAATTAAGCTAAATCAACGAATCATACTTCAGAGACAGTTGAATTCTCACAAGCAGAAAACTGTGATAAGGGGAGATCATATCCATATATATATATATATATATATATATATATATATATATATATATATATATATACACACACACACCATTGTAAGTCTCCAAAGTATGAACTCATTGCTAGGTTAAATAGTTACAAGTACTGATTCAAATTACAAAATGTCAAAAGAGTGGCAATCCTCTACAAGCATAAACCCTGAAGCCCCGTCGATTCAAAACGGTCTACGTAAACCCCCTGAATAGTGCATGTATGAGAATGCCTCCTCATCATCCTCAAAGTTCGGCTCCGCCTCGCAGGCTACGCCATCATCTGAACCCACAACAGGGTCTGGTTGGTGTGTACAACACCGTCCCATAATGTGGGAGTGAGTGATCAACTCAGTGGAACAATAAAGTAAAGGTTAACATGTTATCAATTCAGTCAAGCAGTAATGATAAGACAGCACAATCAAACATCCCTAAGTACTGTGATTAATGCGAGAATGATATGAAATAATGATGCATGCCCTCGCCTGCACTCCTTCAGCGACTTCATCTCACAATCGCGCATAAAACACTTCCTCAGTGCTTGACCTACTACGCTAAATGCACACGTAATGCGGTGCATGCACGTGATTAGCCAGGTTACTTACATAGGTTTATTCATACAACATGATTGGGAAGCTAAGGTACCTCCCTTATATCAATTCCCAAACGATGATCCATTCTAGGGTCGTCGGTCCTAGTAAATCTCATACGATGTTACGGTTCTAGGTCACTGCAAAGGGCTCGTCACCTTATCAGTGCAGGCCTAGTATATACTTTGGTTGCTACGTAAAGGCTCGTCGCCTCTACGCGGTCTTAGAGTATGCTCGAGGTCACTACAAAGGCCTCGTCACCTTATCAGTGTAGGCCAACAGCTCGAATACAATGTCTCATACCACTGTATTCGGCTCACGAGTTTTGGTTGCTCACTGGTCACTACGAGGAGGCTCGTCACCCCAGCGTAGGCCGATAGCTCGACCACGGTATCCCATACCACCATGTCCAACTCATGAGTCTTAGCGGATCGAGGTACCAAGGTTACAGGGGTTTCCACTGGTGAGTTGGGTACCTTAGTTTCAAGCAGTAGCGTCCATACATGGTGAACATACATTGAGTCAATCGGGTTACTTGACAAGCTCGACTGGTACGAGCGTACGTCGAGCCAATCGACATGGAGTGCACAAGCACTCCGCGTGGCCTAACCACTGCCGACAAGCAGTGTACGACTCGGATTCATCGGGTGTGTCTGTCATAGTTAAGTAGTTCAACCACTGTTCATAGACAATTACCGATTGCCTGGACTACATCGTAATCCCAATCACATTCCAAAGATAGCATTCACATATAGTAATCCAAAACAGTATGTGATAACCGAAATCATATATAAACCGTACTTAAGTAATTTATCAAACACATACTACACATAGTATCATATATAGTCATTTCATCCATACTGTGCAATGTAGAGAGATAGGTTATATAAAGATTACTATAACCATAGCTAAAGGAATTGAGATTCCTATCCCAACACCCTCATTACATGCATTTAAATAAACATTTTCACATTCGGGCATTTTATCAAACACTTAGACTACACATATTACATACTTATAATAACTTAGTAAAAAAACACATATAGTAGCAAATCCTATCATGAAGGAGTTGCCATGCATATAACGATCATGCATTAGCAACCAACAATCATGGTAAGCATAAATCATATTTCCATATTCATTCGAACATTTTCACAAGCACTTAGGCTACACATTCTAACATACATGACATATGTTGGCCGTAATATGTATTAGGGCAAATTCTTTCGCCAAGGAGCTGTTGCATTTACAATAATCATATATCCATGACAATTAATCATGGCAAGCACAAATCCAGATTCCATACGAATCTAGTCACTTTATCAAACACATGGAATACACTAAACTCAACATAGTTTATATATATCTGAAAAGCGAAACAAACGTCGCATTTGGCATGTGAAATGGCACCCACGTCAGTTATAAATCATTAACCAACATTAAAAGCCTTGAAAACCATAACCTAAATGTTTATAGTCCGCACCTTATGCCGATAAATAAGTATCGAACTCAGTTTGTATACCGAGTCTATATTTACGGCACAATGGCAACCTACAGTATGAAATAGGTTAGCTATTTCACGCTTTACAAGATTTGAAACCCTAAAACAGATTAGGGTTAGGTTTTCTTACCTAAGAACGGAATCGGAATCGCCTGTATAGCGATACAAGAATGGTGGTTGAGTGCGTGGAGTAGCGGGATCGAATCCCAGGAAGAATCGCCAACTCACTCTCTCACTTTCTCTCTCTTTCCTTCTCTTTTCTCTCCTCTCTCTCTCTTAGGGTTTACTAAATTCGTATGGAATAAAAGAGAGAAGGTTTAAAGCCCTTATATAGGCCCAGAATTGATGGGAATGGCCCCAGGGCCAAGGTATGCTTAGGTTACAGCCAAATAATGTCTATTCCGATCCAACAGAGCACTTCTGGAGGCCCATTTTCTGAATGCGGTCGGACTTAAGCTCCCTGACATTGGATCTAGGTCAGGCTTAGTTTTCGCTCCGATTGGGTTTACAGATTGACCATGGCGGATTGGTTTCAGTTCAACGGTCACTGTCACTCGATTAGAGCCACAAGTACATTGCCATGTATGAGAAATTTTCCCTAATCCAAGGGTGTATTTGGGTCAGATTCTAACGGTCTGATTCCTTATATTTGGCCCGCAAGCGACACGACTCAGTTTACTTAAATTCGGATTTTATTTCTAAAGATATTCATGTTTCTCACACACTTTGCTCTGGGCTCAAGCTGTGCATTTCTAGACGCAATTAAGACTTGCTTTCCGAGGGGGTTGTCAAGTCCAGTAATGCGGTCATAGCTGTATAGTTTTGCGGTTATCGGACTTTCGACATGCGGTCCAGGTCCGATACAGAGTTTTGGTGTGCTCCCGAAAGCAACCGAGCTTAGGGATGGGTTCTAGATTTTAGTGTAATGTAGTGTTAATATTTCTGCACGGTTTGGGTCTTGCAGATCATATTTAAAGTCATTAGTGCTAATTTCATAAGTACTCTAGTTTAGCACTTACTAAAATTAACTTAATTTTTAAAGGTTTCGGTCCTGGGTGATTTCTGTTTAAGGTGGTACTCGGGTCATTGTACGGAATTTTCCTAGACATTACACATAACAACCTGCCCAATGATATATGCAATGATCAACCACATCTCATAACAAACATGTAGAAGATGCGTATGGGCATGTATCATGATGCTATGATATCATATACTCATAACCGATATCAATAATCGACATCGACAATTGACCTCGACAATGTGGACATTTAACCAACATTGCCCCCAAGGAATGGCCCTCATAGAGCCTAATATATAGTGGGCCCATGGCCTCACACAAGGGCTAAATATACAACACCATGAGCCTTACTTAAGAGATTAATATACATCACGATGGGCCTTTCACATGGGCCTAACATACATTATAATGGGCTCCATCGCCTGGCCCTTATTACATCACAATGAGCCTCATTACATAGGTCTCATATACATCACATTGGGCCTTAAACACGGGTTGAATACACATCATAACGGGCCTCAAATACGGGCCACATATACATCACATTGGGCCTCGACAATCGGCCACAACAATCAGAATCGATCAATAATTGGCCTCGATGATCGGAATTGGTAATCGGCCACAACAATCGGAATCGATCGATAATCGGTAATTGGCCACAACAATCAAAATCGATCAATAATCGGCCTCGATGATCGGAATCGGCAATCGGCCACAACAATCGGAATTGATCGATAATCGGCCTTGATAATCGATATCGGTAATCGGCCACAATAATCGGAATCGATCAATAATCGGCCTCGATGATCAGAATCGGCAATCAGCTACAACAATCGGAATCGATCGATAATCGATATCGGCAATCGGCCATAACAATCGGATCGATCGATAATCGTCCTCGATGATTAGAACCGGTAATCGGCCACAACAATCAGAATCAATCGATAATCGGTATCGGTAATCGACTACAACAATTGGAATCGATCAATAATCGGCTTCGATGATCGGAACCGGCAATTGGCCACAATAATCGGAATCGATCGATAATCGGCCTCGATAATCAGAATCGGCAATCGGGCATGATAATTAAAATCGGTAATCGGTCACGATAATCAGCCTCGATCGCTAATCGGTAGTCGGCCACGACAATCGGAATCGATCGATAATCGAAATCGGCAATCGGCCATGACAATCGGAATCGATTAATAATCGGAATCGGGAATTGGCCATGATAATCGGAATCGGCAATCGGCCATGATAGTCGGAATCGATCAATAATCGGCCTCGATGATCGAAATTGGCAATCGGCCACAGCAATCAGAATCGATCGCTAATCGGAATCGACCTCGACAAACGACCTTGACTAATGGAATCGGCCTCGTCAATCGGACTCGACCTTGACAATCGGTGAGAATGGGCCTGACAAGGCCTAAGGGAAGGTCACAATGTGGACATCCAACCAACATTGCCCATAAATGTGGGCATTCAACCAACATTACTCCCAATGAGTGGCCCACCAACTACACCATTCATTCAACTTTAAAGTTCTTTTTAGAACATTATGAATCATATCAAAAGATCAACTGAACCATACCACATCTAACATCGGCGATAATAATTTTCACAATCAAATTCTAGCGGGCCCCACCACAAGATTTATTTTCCATCGAATCTATTCATAAGGTCACAAAGTCCTGGATTTAGAGGAACAGAAATATCATTTTGGTCCAAACTGTGTAACCCAAGGATTTTAATGATGGACGTTTAAACCCACTATTTCCTATAATGTGGTCCACTTGATGATCGGATTTGTCTTATTTTTAATCTCAAGCCCTGAGACGAGCTCGCCATAAGAATGGACGGTTTAGATGTAATACATACACCAGAGGAGTCCACAGAATTTGGCTGTGTCAAACAGCAGCTATAGAGCTGGCGTACGGTATTCCAGCCCATCTGTTTCCATCCAGATATTAGGTAGGCCCATGTGGCAGGGATGAAACACATTCATCAAAGTTGGGTCCCACCGTCCAGCCATCTGGACGGTGTGGATAAGACCAAAACATCACCAAGTGGCCCACCGTCCAGCTCCCTAGATAGTGTGTACCCAACGTATACATCAAGGGCCCACGGGGCTGGCTGTTGTTGCAAGTACCGCCGTAATCCCACTGGCATGAGGTACACCGGTCAATCCAGTCCCACCGTCCAAGATCTGGACGGTGTGGATGCGTCACATCGAATTAAGGTGGGCCCCTTTACTCTGCCATGGTGGGGCCACGTCCAGTGGATAGACGGTTGCGATATAACAAATACCTCGTGATGAGACCCAAGTGCCGACGTCCGAGCACAGCAGCACCTTGCTGCTGCTCGTCCATCAGATGGACGGTCTGGACATAACATATACGTTATGGTGTGCGTCCACATGATATTTGAATCTGCCTCATTTCTAAGGGTGGACGGTGTGGATCAAAACCCACACGCGTCAGGTGGGTCCCATGGATCTTGGTGACGTCTCTGGTGTGAGGCGCACCAGCCAATCCACTCCATTCACCAGGTGGGTCCCACGTGAGACCCACCAGATATGAATATCAACTATAATATATTATATTAGTATAATACTTATATTATTATTATTATTATTCTTTCTTTCTTTCTTCTTCTTCATTTCTTTTCTTTTTCTTTTTTTTTTTCACGCCAGCGTCCAGACCTGACGCTGGACAGATGGGCGGCTTTGATAATCACATGCATTGCGTGGTCCCACAGCTGCTCTGCAGCATGGATGAATCACATATATCATGAGTGGGGTCCACAGGACCGTCCAACCTGTCCAGCACCGTCCAGATGGTCTGGACGGTGTGGATGAAATAAATACATCGTTGTGTGGCCCAACAGCAGGTGGGCGGTTGGGATCCAACACATATGATCACGTGGGACCCACTGAACTTACTGACATCAGTCAGCCGGTTGGGGTCCCACCGTTGGATGGTTTGGATGCAACACAAGCATCATGGTGGGCTCCATGGTGATGGATGGTGTGGATATGTCACACGCATCGGGTGGGCCACACATCAAGAGGGAGAGGGAAAGAGAGAGAGAGGGACGAACGTAAGAGGGGAGGGACCCCGCCACTATGGGCCCTCCCTATACATTCGTACATCAAGATGGGTCCCACATATGTGGGCCCTCACATCACAAAATCAACAAATAAAAAGCACCCACCGTCGATCTCCTCTTCCCTTCTTCCGCCAATACGATCTAGAGCTCCAAGGGGTGGATCTTAACGGTTGAGGTAGACTTTAGAGGGTGGAGATGAGAGATAGGAAGGTGGGCCACACCAAGCTTCTCCATGGAAGCCATGGACGTTGGAGTTGCTTGGGTTGCTTTGGAGAATGAGAGAGAGAATGAGAAGAGCGAGGTGATGTAGAGAGAGAGGGGAATGGGGTGTGATGGGTGAGAGGTGATGGATGTGTACTTGGTTGTGAGGGAGATTTGACTTTACGTGAGAGAGAGATGGGTGTTGGTACTTGATATGATGTGATATGAAACTTGATTGATTGATTTGATTGATGAGACATTTCTCTTGGGATTGCAACACGCGGCGTTTTTCCTCGAACTAAACGCGGGCACACATCTCCTAACTCGGGTATCGTCTCGACGCGCAAGACGCGGCGTTGGAACTATAGCGACAGCGCGGTCGCAAGGGTACAAGTCTCGGGTTGAGCCGACTCTGGAATACGGGACACGACTCAGGATCTCGCGCAAACGCCGACAACAGATCGCGGGTTGCCGGAATTTGACCGGGAGCACCGCAGAGGCATACGGAACAGTACAGGATAAGATACGGGTCTCATAATCCATCCATTTTGTAATACTGTTTTAGGGCTTGTCCTAAAAATGACGAAGATCCAACACTTTTATGGACCTCAAGAAGTTTTCAATAATATACGGCCAATCCCTATAGCTAGTTGTGGTGTGGTTCTTTTTTTTTTTTTTTTTTAAATTTTTATCTGCCTTATTTTTTGTTTCAATACATAAATTGATCACACAAGAAGGGTGGACTGTGTGGATATAACACACACATCATGGTCGAGCCCACGAAACTATGCCATCACTGCACCAAAAACCCCGTTTAGGAACAACAATGGTTTTGGTTATGAAACGGCTCAAAACCGTGCCAAAAAAAAAAAACCACTACATCCCTTCCTCTCTATCTCGTCTCACCAACGCAATCCTATTCTTGATCTCTCCCTCCCTCTCCCACTCCCTCACTCTCTCAATCCTTGGTTTTCGATCTCTTTAGCTCTCGCTTCCTTACTCCCTCAATCACTACCTCTCGATCTCTCACCCTATCTCTCTCCTGCTCCCTCCCTCTTTATCTCCCTCCATCTCTCTCGCTCCCTGACTCCCTCTCGATCTCCCTCCCTCTCTCTCGTTCCCTCACTCTAGATCTCCCGAGTTGTGGGTCCTCTTAATATAATCTCCCTCAAGTCTTGTGCTGAAGAACTTAAAAGCAAAGCATCAGCCACACTCACATTCTTCTCTCCGTCTCTCTAACATGCGGAGGTGCGTAGCTTTTCTTCAAGAACATCATGCACTGACTCTATGTTGCATCCACACTTGTATTTTTATTTTTTTTTATAGCAATTATACAAAATTTCTTGTCAAAGATTGATTTTTCGACCTCTGTAGGGCCCACCATGATGTGTGCATGAGATCCAACCCATCCACTAGAGGTGCCCTTTGAAGTTAGGCCATCGGTTCAAAAATCACCCAATTTGAGACTCAAGTGGGCCACACCACAGGGAACAATTTGGAGGGGACTCTCAACCAATAAAACCTTCCAGACTGTGTGTGGAGCCCACCTTGTTGTGCATGTGCCATACAAGCCATTCATCAAATTCCCCCCCCGCTATGTGATTTTAGAGGTTTTGGGCATGAATTTTACTATGTTCCCTTTTGTGTGGCCCATCTGAGTTTTGGATCGACGTGTTTTTTGGGCTCACGGGTGAAACCAATTCGGTGCACATGATGCCTTAATCTCCATCTTTATCATGTCTTAATGTTTCTCTTTCTTCTTTATTATTATTATTATTATTATTATTTTTGTCTCAACTCTTCCTTAGTATTTGAAAAAAAACAATGCGGGGGAGTTGTTTGTTAAAATGCCAAAGAGATGTGATTTTGTGGAGAATTTAGGATCCGCTTAATGCATAGCACGGATCTTGTGTAAGTGTGCCACAACTCACCTCTTAAATATTCCAAGGTATAATTTTTTTGGATTCTTATTCAAGAATAAGACTGATAAGAGTGGTTGAAATTCTTATTTTGGTATAATCTTTTTGTGTTAGTAGTTATCATATGGTTGAAGGCATGACTGAAGCTTGGCTAGTGGCTGTCTTAGTAATTGTATGTAGTTGGTGCTTGGCTGGTGGATTATATGAAGGGTGCTCTTTGGACGCCAAGCTATTTGATATACCTCCTGCTAGTGGCTGAAGTTGCAGTGGCTTCAGCATTAGCTTCTACTGGGAGTAGTCCTTCAGAGTTTTAACATATTGAAGTAAGACATGGAACTTTGAAGCACTTTGTCAGCCCTCTTGAGAGTCTATGCATGATGGCCTTCTTAGATGGTAACCCTCTTGAGAGGCTATGTATGCCAATTGTCGATCTTACCCAATCATTAAGTGTTCAAGTCCGAAATTCGCAAATACAAAAAATTGAGCTGAACTATGATGGAACTGTGAAGCATTTTGGACTCAATATCAGGAGTCTAATTGAAGGAGTTGCCTATGTAATTGCTATCCCAGGTATGGTTTTAGATTCTTCTGATGTAGAGCGGGTCGCGGATAGTCTTAACATATGGTTAGCTACAGATTCTTTCATGCTTATCTTGATGTTTTCACTTCTTATTGGACATTCCATCATCTCCAAGTTTTACTTCCTATCGATATTCAATCAACTTATTATGGCTTAATTGATTGAAATTCAACAGCAGCTGCTTTCTTTTTCTTCCTAATTTCTCTAATAATCAATGTGTTAAATTATTATTATAATGCAATTTACTTCAAGTTATCCTGTGCTTGAAATTTCACGGGTTTGAGAGGAAGCTGAAAAATACATATGATCAGCTACATTTCAGCAAGTTTGCATACTTACCGACATCAGTACATATGTTGGCACGTGTATTGACCCGTAGATGGGCTGCTTTTTTTATTCTCCCCCAATATGAAGACTTGGTAAAATTTAATATTGTAGATGTTTTAAAACCCGGATTGGACTGTTGTCAGAGTCCGTCAGACCATTTGGACGAAAACCTGACACTAAAATGGTCTGGGTCACCTTAAAACCCTGTATGCTATTTGATAATGTTTTTAAATGAATAAATATGAGTAACTACATCTGTCAAAGTTCAAAACCACAACTTTCTTGAAAATCAATTACTCTTAACCACTATGCTAACAGCAGATTGGCTATTAGTTCTCTCTGCCTTTAATGATTTTGAGTGAAGTAGATTAGGCATATAAGGCATCATGTGCTGCTGGAGTATCAAATAACTTCCTTGTGCGCTGTTTGGTATGATTTGCTTCACCAGCATTTATAATTGGTGCCGTGATGTGTATGATGTGTGAATAAAATGCATCTATCTGATTATTGTTTTTGGATATCTATAGGCCCAGAAGAATGTCAGCTGAAATCGTGTTGGTCGATGAGGCACAAGATATGTGTCGGGATAGCTAGAGGTTTGGCATATCTCCATTAAGAATCAAGATTGAAAATTGTTCACAGAGACATCAAAGCTACCAATGTACTGTTGGATAAGGATCTCAATCCTAAGATACCTGACTTTGGTTTGGCAAAGCTTGTAGGATGGCCTTTGATGGTTGCTGTCCCGATTGCAAATTCCCAGGCAATGACTGCCCACTAAGTGAGTTCATGCAGCTCGTGTCCCTTCCTAGCATGAGCTTCATGCTTTGTTTTCACCATCCTTCATCAAAATCACGAGCTTCTTTTAAATGTTATAAATAGTTCTTTGTTCATGCATCAAGTGATGGCAACGAGTACACATATAGATATGTTTTGTTAGTTTTGAAAATATATCATCAAGTGGGTACTTTTGTAATCCAATTATCTTGGCCATATTACATTCTAAATCTAATAATGCCTTTTAATGTTTACATAATTAATATTTTGCATTTCTCAATTCCTCAAATGTTTCTCATAATTAAAACAACAGTGGAATGTGCACATTCTACATATAATAGATTCTGCACCTATTGCCCATAGGAAATTTTTTAATGGAATGTGCACCTTATACGTATAGAAGTTACTACTAAATGCTTCAGCAGCCACCCAGGTGCCAAATCCTACTGATGATTGTCCAATTGATACATAGTCCAACAAAAAAGAATGTAAGGAAAAAAAAATGTCCTGATGGATATTTGTTTTATCTATTCGCTTTGGTTTTGAATAGAACTATGTTGTTGATAAAAATGTGTGCCCATGGTTCAGTGATCCAAAATGCTAATGATGGGTAACACAGAGGATGGTCTATGCATCAAAAGTTTCGCGAACTGTGAGATCCTAGCTGTTGAGTCTATGGTCCTGTTTTGGCTTAATGTAGACAATTGCTGTATTTCTTTTCTGTTTATTTGCTGGAGACATATAGAATGGTTAGAATCTTTAGATTCTGTGAAATTTTTATGCAAACATCAAATGGATATGGAGCTATGTCTTTGCAGGCTCGGTTGGATAGGAAATGTATCTTTGATCTTTGAAGCTCACACCAATTTTCATTTGTGTAAATGTATCAAATAGAGACTTGTTTTGTGCCAGTGATGAATGTCTCTGTACAAGACCCATGTCATCAGGTGAATTGTAGCATCTAAGAAGGCTTCATTCTTCCTTCTTTTTTTTTTGTAAATGCATGGTTTGCTTCTCTATATTTAGAGTGTTATTTTATAGTTAACCTCAACTGTTTGCACTGGGTAAGTATTGTAGGAGAAAATATTGTGTGCTCTATCTGAAGACTTGAGTATGACTACTTCAGCGCAGAGAGGAGAGCCATTGTCCACAGCTAACGTTGTCAAAAGCATGGAGAATCATACAGGGTAAGCTCTGCTTTCTCCATATATGCTTTTCTTTCTAGCATGGAGGATGGTTCTGTTGGAGGTCTGAGAGAATCATCTGTTTGGAATCATATCATTTCCAAACATAAACGAGCGGGCCCATATGTTCTCTGAGCATTACGAAGATTTGGGTGTTCTAAATTATCAGATTCTCAGGTGGAACAACAGGAAGGATCATCACTGGTTCTTTGCTGCTAGCCATTCCCCCCGCACTTCTTTAAAGAGGTGTCTCTTTATGGAAATGATTTTGTTACAGTCTATAGACAGAAACTTATGGACAGTCCACATGTATACGCTATAGGAGACACTGCCTTCAATGGGATGATTAGAGGTGACCATTATCTTCCTACTTTTTTGATTTATTGTATGTTTGGGTATTTCTGGCTTTTGAGGTGGATATCTTTTCATTATGCAAGTTTAGTCCTTTAGTTCTTTGAAGAAATCATTCTATTTCAGTGCTAATATGCAATATGACTATAATTGATATCCTGGAATGAGAAGTATATAAATCATTAGTTGTTCAGATCTTAGAAATAGTATTTCAACTTCCATATGTTGGATATGGTAGTGTATTTATGAAGTGCATTAAACATAGAGCTCCAAAAACTTAACTCTTCCTTTTGTTTGTTTGTTGTGGAACTATCGATTGAAAGGGAGCTTGCAAGCATTAGACTGAACATTTGCTGCCCTTTATGTCAATATTTCGGTTTAGTAGTTTCCTGGTAATAAGATTTATAGCAGTTTGTAATGTGAAGAAAAATAGGGCAGCCTAATATTGTTTTACTCAATCAGCATCATGTTAATCCTTATAATCCTTTTCACATAAGCTTATGCGACTGATTCCCATTATCTTGTTTTACTCATAGAGACCCGTGTGCGCATCAAGTAGAGAACTCTAGAGGCCTTGAGAGATCCCAAGGTGATGTCATGTAAGAATCTGTTCATGCTGTTTGTCATGTTGGTATCAACACATTAACAGTCATTTGTGGACTTTTGGGTTTTTTTAAAATCATGGCTGAAGCACCCAGGTTGTGCCTAGTGTTGTGAAACTTGGTATACCATTGTCATAGCCTTCTGATGGTTGGCTTTAATAATCCTATTTCGCCAACCTATGAAGGCCCTATCATTGTTGATTTCAACATCAAAAGCATTCCAATTCAGTCTAGCATACAAAACTAATTTGTAGCTAGAGGTAGGATTTCTTGTACATGATTAAATAAACAGATGTGGCTAGCATACAAAACTAATATGGGATGACTTCAATCTTGCATAATTTCTTCAAAGCATCAAGTGTTTGATCCGGAATGTCAGATAGGTCTGGTTCAGATCCAGAAGTTCATTAACAGAAATAGAAACAACGGGGCATAATGCAGAAAACTGCATCTGGAATGAGAAGATATTCATTTTCATAAAACAAACCGATCAAGACAATAAAAAACAATTATTAAAAAAGATTTCGTGGAGAAAAAACCACAGGTAACCACAACGATTGGTCGATAGCTTCCATGTATCCATTTGTAAGCAACAAACAACTTTTTTGTTGGCTCTCTTGTTGATTTTGGTCAAGGTTTTAGACAAGGTGACCAAGGGAGAAAGGCTGATAAATTCTGCTTTTGCATTTCCAAACACAACGAGTACTGCTTTGATATGGAAGACTCAATTAAATTCATTGTCTCAAGAGGTGTTGAAGAGCTTGATCTCAATTTTTTTTGGAGGTTGGTCCAAAATCAGTTATCTCTTGAGTTGCCGAACTTCCTGTTTGAACACAGAATGTTATGTGTTGTTAGGTTCCCGACATGCATTTTCAATTACATGGACACACTGAAACTTAGCCCACCTGAGGGCTAGCATGTTGAGCAGGCCATGATTAAGAAAAAGGGCCATAAATAATTTAAGACATCCAAAAAAGGAATACTGTACAAGCTAATCTAGATAATAAGGTGCATCTTCAAGCCCCCCACATCTGCTAAATGTGTTGTCGTCCATTTTTTAGTGTCTCACATGTGCCATATGTGACACTATCAATCTACAGGTGACAGTGCTTCAAATGTGTACCACCACCACATGTGATTGTCCATCAATCTCTATTGTGGGTTGTATCAGAATTGCCTATTTAGGTAGGACTCAGTTGGATAGATACATCCAAAATAGCCTATTGGAACAGAAATTTGATGGTAACCAAACAAGCCCTTCTTGGTCCTCTCAACGAGTGTGTGGGGACATCTGAGTGGTGAATAAGCTGGCCACCACAGGCGAAGATGACCAGATGTACAATCATGCCATTCCACTCATCAGGTGGGGCGCAGTTACATCTTGGATATGAACCGTTGATGAGCTTCCTTGCACCACACCGCACATCGTCAGCTTCACAGTAGGGTGCCATCTTAGGCACCACTCAGATGTCCCACACACTTGCCTAGTTGGCCTGTTTACTGATCAACTTCCTTTTGTGTTGCAAATGCTCATAGGATCAACCGAAACAATGTAAAGAAAACATCCATGCAAGTGCAGTTGAAGAAGTGGCAGGGGTCATCAGAAGAGCTGATGCTAATTCCAGTAGCAGCAAAGGCCAGATGCAGAACAAATGCAGGAGAGCCTATATATGTAAACAACTAATGCCTTGTTTGGAAGATGCCTATAAATGAGTTGATCTCATTTTAGTTAATTATTTGTTAGACAACTCCATCTATAATACATAATCATTAGAAGGGAATGTTTGTTTGAGTAGAGGAAGAAGTAATGGTTGTATTTATTTCAAAATGCACATTGAGCAATTACCCAAGTCTCTTGTAGTACTACCACAAATAACAAACTTGAAAAATGCTACACTGATAACATAACAAAGACGACAGATTTTAACAGGCCTCAACATAAATGCAAAAGCAAAAATTAGTGAAAATACTTTAATTGCTAACCTAAGAAAGCCATTTTGATAAATACTAAATAGTTAATTCCATAATTATATTTCATTACTATTTGCTTGCCTTCTAGTTGGAATCTAACTGGCACATCAATATGTTGCAAGATTACCTATGAATAATCATGCAACACTTTCACAGGCACTTGCTGATGTTCACTTCTTCTTTTTTTTTTTTTTCCTTGTGATTTTGTCATATTTACATTCTCTTAATAATGAGTTTGTGCTGTATCACGCTTCCTTTTTCACATTAATAAATGTGGACAGCATGATGTTGGTGATTCTTAAATAAACAAGGACATGATGGACTCATTATCCAACATTGGAGAGTTTGTTAAAGCTACCCAGTTCATTGGTCAAAGATCAGGTTTGTTGGTCTTCCCCTACTTGTTTGTCTACTGTCAAGCAGACATTCTTTATGGGGAGCTATTATTTTTCTGTGAATGCTAAATTCTGTAAATTATTAGTCTTAACTCTCTAGTAACCTAACCTTGTTATTTGTTTGGTTATATTATTCTTTATGCAGATTTGGATCTATTTTGAAATTGCAAGTTTTGAACAGTAACTCTGGATACATCTTTCCAGATGAAGTTTATTTAGGGTAACATGTACCAGTAACTCTGGATACATCTTTTCGTAGTTGCATTATTTCACTTGTACAATCCAATCAATCGATTGTAAAGGCCCATATTGTAATGACCATAAGGCGATCTGAACAGTGTGGCTCTTGCTTGGGGCTTGCTTATGCTTGGCTCCCACTTCATGAGTAGCTAGGATCTCTTACAAATATGCCATGTTGGCCCATTGATGTTGTGAAGGAAACCCTGTTCACATGTAGCTTCTTGACATTTTGTGTCATACCGATAATGGTAGAGTGAGGGTTTCAACAACAAATATTGAGTCTGATTTTTCTAGACATGTACTTGTGAGTTTGATTTATCTGGCATTTAAAGTAGCTGCTGATTATTTTAATATCTAGAACTCTGTTTGTCAGGAGCCACAACAACAATATAGTTGTTTGTTTGTTTATTTATTTATTTATTTTAAGATGTTTAACTTAGAGGTCATGAGATTGATTTCCCATGTGGTGCGGGTGTGAGTGTGAGTTTGTGTAAAAAAAAACGTTTTCATCCTTCATTCCAATTGGATTATTTTGAATACATTTTGTTGGAGATGGAAAAATATCTTTCTGGTTAGATACATTGCCACTGATGCTTACTGCTGATAATACATTTTATAGCTCATACCCAATGCAAGTCAGATATTGGTTTGACTTGGTTTGATACTTTTTTGTATAACCTTCATGGCTTAAACAGGTTGCTGGAAATGAAAACCCTTACATTCTTATTGCCTTTGCCTCAAAGACCACCAATGAAGGACAGATTACATCAAAGTTACATGTGATTGAACTTGGGGCTCAGCCAGGTTTGCTCCTTGTATTGATCCCATCTATATATTTTATGCCATTGGCTGTCTTTCTCTTTTAAAACTACAAATGGCACAGTTGGTTTTCTATTCTATAAGTTTACTTGGACAGTATTGACCTGACCATTAGATACAGAACATATCACATAGGCTACCATGCAAAAATCGCACCCATCCAATGGTCCAGTTTATCCTTGAATGCTTGCATCCTTAGTAATTGGTTGTGAATTCGGGTTTCCAACAGACTCGGCTCAAAATCTAGCCGATTCGGGCTGACTAGAGTGAGTTTTGAGATGAGCCAAGTGTAGGAACTATGCCTATGCCTGGCAACTACCTTAAATCCAAACTGCCAAATAGTGGGATTTTCCTAAGTTTGTCCTATTAGTTGTATGGTTCAGTTGTAGAGGCAAGGAATGATATTAACCTACCATTGATTAACAACAAATTTTGAAAATTTTCATGTACTAAAGTTGATTAGCTAATGAATTAAAATATCTTATGGTCCCTAGGTACTTGGGCTTGCATGCAAGTTATGGGCATGGCCTATTCTTGGTTCCTAGGTTGGCTTTGGCCCATTGCCGTCAGTGGCATTACTTTGTAAATAACCACTAAAAATAAAGAAAGACAGTACTTAGCAAGTAATTTATGCTACTGAATTAGTATGGTTTACAAAGCCTTGGAAGCTTATCTCATCCATTTTGAATTATTCTTGCACAATTCATTTCCCCTCTCACTAATTTCCAAATGCAGCCATAGAGATTTCTGGTGCTCTAGGATCTCTTTGTTTTGTTGATAATTACTTTTTAGCACCAGTGTTCTTGAGCTGTTCATGCAACCCAATTAGAAAATATTTTATATGGTTGAAAGTTATTTTTGTCATTCTAATAATCAAAATCTAGTAGCAGTAACATTTCTCTTATCCCAAGAAACATAAAAATATTCATTTCAAGCTTGGATGCTCTACTTTTAATAACAAAGGTTATTGTTCTAAAGATAGGATGCAACATAGTTTGAGAAATTTCAACATGTGGTGATAGCAAATATTTGGCCTTTCATTGGTTTCTTTACACTTTCTTTACAAATTGGTTTATTCTATTTAAATGCTAGAGCATTGAAATTGAATATATTTCTGGTCAATGTTTATAGCAATGTCTATTATATGTTTGATGCAGGACAATTAACCACTTGCTTTAAAAGATCAAACTGTTAGAGTATGACGAATTAATCTCTTTATCTCATAGCCTAGGTCCCACATCTCATGGGTTAGGACCTCGGCTGAACCCCCCTCATGGGCCCCAAATCACATGGGCCGCCCACACCGAGTGTGTCCCCGCATCCCACGGGCTACCCCACTCGAGCCCAGTGTAAAATGTTCCTGCATTAATCATCCCTGGTGAGGAGTCTCGAACACTAGACCTCCCCCTCTGATACCAATTTGATGCAGGACAATTAACTACTTGCTCTAAAAGCTCGAACTGTTAGAGTATGGAGAATTAATCCCTTAATCTCATAACCCAGGCCCCACATCTCATGGGTTTGGACCTCGGCTGAACCCCCCTCGTGGGCTTGTGGGCCCCAAAACATATGGGCCGCCCACCCCGAGTGTGTCCCCGTATCTCATGGGCTACCCCACTCGAGCCCGGTGTGAAATGCTCCTGCATTAATCACCCCCGGTGAGGAGTCTCAAACACGAGACTTCCCTCGTGGGCCCCAAATCACATGGGTCACCCACCCCGAGTGTGTCCTTGCATCCCTTGGGCTACCCCACTCGAGCCCGGTGTGAAAATGCCTCTGCATTAATGTCATTACAATTCTTTTAGTAAGGCAATTTTCTTCGATTCTCTTTTGTCTTCTTCCCTTTTCTTTTTTATTAGTTGAACCTAGAAAAAGCACTTACTGAAATTTTTAGCTTACTAGACAAAATGGGATGATGGTTAAAAAGTAAATATAACCAATCTTTAAAATGCAACAGGAAGAAGCCACTGCCCATATGTGATGCTGGTGGGGCCACCACTTCATATGCAAGGGTAAAAATTAACTGACTTGTGTGGCTGCTATATATTTTCGAATACAAGTGATTTTTTTTTTTTCCTTATCACCCATCCATAGCTAACCCACCAGATAAATGCTTTGAATCACAGAATGATGGCCCACCTCTATAGAGTACGGACCTGATTGGGAATTTAGTTGGGCTAAGCATTGAATTACGATGGTCGTGCTTTTACATTGCAAATTTATATTGCTGAGAGAATGATTGGTTTTATAATTAATGTATAGGATGGTACCTAGAGCCCCATATTGAGAGGTTGTACTAACGTGCATGACTTTGCTGATGTTTGTTTCCACTCCTACTTCTCTGTGATGGATGGGTTGCTCCAGTCGAAAGGCGACTTGTCTTTAGAAATCAAGTAATGTTCATTAGACGCATAGTTTAATTTGATTTTCAGCCCTGCCAAGCACATGTAGAAATTAAGTGTTTGTTTGTGTTTGCTGGGTTTTCAATTTAGAAGAACATAAGAGTTGAGGAGGTAACTTGGCCCAACGTTTTCTTGTGAAGAATACAAAATTTTAGACCTTAAAAGGCACTCCACATCTCATGTGATGGCCATGAGCCTTGTGCCAGCATAATTTTTTATAATGTATGTTTCCATGTTTTTTTTTTTTTTAAAATCATAGTCAGAAATTGAAAGCTCTCTCCAAAATATTAATCAAGTATTCCCAATGAACTAGTATAACAGATAAAACCTGGATTCATTGGCCAACACTCACTTGGCAACTTTTCTGGACCGAAATACAACAGCCTGTATTTATAGCTACCAGAAATCAATTCCCTAAGGATCTCCAGTTGTGCATTCCACTCCATATTGGCACTTAAGTAGGTGGCTAGAATATTTGCCCGCATTGCATAATTTAGAAGGCATATAATTTTTTAATCAGGTTCAAGTAATATCCTTAGAGATAAAAACAAAGATGCCATGTTAACTTGCTAAATCACTAAATCAAGCATATAGTTTTCATACTATAGCTCTGGTTGCTAGTCTCTGTTAATATTTACCAATTGCAGGGTTGTTCTAATGCTAATGGTTAGGTGTTCTTTTGCCCCCCCATATAGTGACACTTGCTACCAACAAGAGAGGAAGACAATGACTAAAACAAGTAGCTGTGTTCCAACCTAGGATGTAACCTGAACTTCCCACCACAGCTAAGTATATGGAAATCTGTCAGTGATGACCCCTGCGGGGAAGATTAGAAGGGAATATCATGCTCTGGAACTTCAATTCAATCCATGTATTGTAACCAGTACTTTCTTTTTTAATCCAAGGATCCATTTGGACTACACACTATCCTATTTTCTGCTTATTCTAAGGCCATGTTCTCTTCTTGCAGTAAGATTGATGGGCTAGGGATCAACGGAACATTGAGTCTCCAGCTATCAAGCCTCTTACAAAGCCAAATACTCAGCTATAGTGTGTAGGTAACAATGTTTTCAGTATACCAATGGCAAGAGTTGTGTCAATCCTGATTTGTCTGTCTCCTATATGGATGTTCATTTGTCCTACATGACTCGTTCAATTGGTGTGCCACTGGAGGCAAATGAGATCTTAGCACTTTTGGACACTAATGGTTCCCTTCCACAGATGATTGTTTAATGAATATATGCAAACAAATGGTTTTGAAAATTTGATAGAGCCATCTCTCGGTGGCATATGGGTGTGGAATATAACGTCAGTTTTGAAAGTTTGAAAATTGGGCTAGAAATTGGATTTTTTTTTGCGACGGTTTTCAACCGTCCCCATTTTTTGCGACGCCCTATTTCAGGAATGGTTCTCAACCGTCCCTAATTTTTTGCGACGCCCTATTTAGTCATGGTTGAAAACCGTTCCGAATTGGTTTAAGAACGGTTTTCAACCATTCCTAAAGAGGGATTTTGGTGTAGTGCATGCCAACCCACCCCCTATCTACACTATGAGGTGATTCCAAAGGATTATAGTGATTTGATTGTTGACAATATCCAATTGAAGGAAAGAAGTAATCATGTGAGTTTTACTCCACATTCTATTGTTTCCAGTAATCCAAACATGCCTTAAATTATCAGTTTCTCTACCTTAACAATGCCCAAAACCACCACCCTATTTCTCTACCCAAACAATGCCTGGAACCACCACCACCCTGTGATGGTGGTCTAGCATTCGTCGCTTTTTTATGGATAGACATTTTCTGATAGAGAAATGATCAAAACGTCTTCTATCATGTGAAATAATGAGAATGCCCCTAATTAAACTCTTTGCCCATTCATGACTCTCTATCTCTGATCGAGACAAAGCCCAAGTGCAGGGCTGCGATGTAGTAATAACTCGGTGAGACCGAGGTCATTCACACAAGGACTTGTGAGATTTATGTAATACTTTCAGAACTATAACTAGATCTAAATCTACTAATAGAAACTGATTTAAGGAGTAATGATGTGATTGATAAGAAATTTAATAGAGATAAAATATTAGAGTGCCAATGATCCACTTATAGTCATCCTTAATGTTTAATTTACTTGATTCAATCACATAATTCAACTGAAATCGAAGTCATATCATGTCTAGCTGGATAATAGAGTGGTTAAATCATCATTCATATATCAAAATAAATTTGAACTTCAATGGAATTGGTTCCCACGTAAAGCACCAAAGTATTAATCTCATGGAATTTGGAGCATTCATCATGCCCGTAGTCTACGATAGATCAATGAATTTTATAGATCAATCATTTGCAAAATAGATAAGTGATTACTCTTAGCTTTCTTAAGTATCTAATGCATCCGAAGTCGACAATGTATCAAAGTAAACTAGAAATAATCCTTTATTCAAACCAAATATAAAAAATTGTTAAATAATCAAACTAATCACTTGAATCAAAGTAAATAAGACATAAAAAATAACTACAAGCTTCACCTCTTATCCCTAGCTAAGAGATTAGCCAACCAAATACATTATTGAACTAAAATTCAAAAGAAAAACATAAAAACTGAAGAAAAACTAAAGGATTAGAGAAAGACTCCACATAAGCTCTACAACTCCTTATTCTATCCCTTCTACCATAATTCGTCCCTAGGAAAGTCGAAAACACCCCTTTTAATATGAAAAATCTGCACTGATTTGGAACTGACTTCAAATTTTTGCACTTTTGTTATGTTTCGGTCGCACCGAATATTGGCAACGAATTAACTTATCGGTTATAGTTGAATTTCTTTAATATTTACCTGAAGTCTTTGTCTCTCTTAGGTTGCACCAAACTCTCATTTGGTGACACCGAACATGCCTTCGGTCACACCTAATTGTCGAGCCAAATTAACTCTAAAAATCACAGTTTCTTACTAGACTATTCTGTGCATATTCAGTCGGACTGAACCAACCTCATGTGAGACTAAACAGTATGTTATTTCTGTTGATATACTTTGTGAATTTTCAAGTCTTTTCTCTCATTTGCACCTGATTTTCTTGAATCTTTTGCACTCGAATTCTTCATTAATCGCCTCCAAATCTCCAAATCTTTATTCAGTCATTCTTTGAGCATTAAATCTTATCTTTAATTGTTCTTTTCATCTTACTTGGTTCTTAACATTTTTAAGTAATAAACAAATTAAACTACTAAGAGTTCAAGTTAACTTTTAAAAGAATATGAGTCAAATGTACATTGTGAAATAGGCTCAATTGATGGTTAAATTTTCCATCAATTAATTCATTAAAAAGTATTTATTAAAACATCTACTAATTAAGTAGACTTTATACTTCTAAAAAATTACCTTATATCATATCATCCTACACTCAAATATATTCAGATACACAAAATATCAATTTTCAAAAATAATTTTGAAATCTAAAATTTGAATTTTTTTTAAAAATTTTTGCTCAAAAACTAAGAAAATACTGATTAGTTAAATCTAATCTCACCCCAACTTAAACTCTACATTCTCCTCAATGTAAAAAGATATGCAATACATTATAACTTGAGGCAGGGAAAATAAAATAAGAATGAGTAAGAGAGAGTACCCAAAGAAGATCAATGTGATGGTGTAAAGTCTCCACCATCTAAAGGGGTTAGCATTAAACAAAACAAATTAAAACAAACATGATCTATTCTAACCTAATCCTAAGAAATGAATAAATGGATAGATGGACCTCCATAAGACTAGAAGGTCAGTCATAATAGACAGAATCATTCAGATGGATGAACATTTCCTTTGAATTGAATTTCCTAAGAAATGGTTTAAGGCGATGACCGCTCTCTTTGAAAATGTTATCATTTGCCATATATTTTTTTTTATCTCGACAGCCCCATGATGACAAACCATTTTGACTTAAAAAGGCCCGTCCAATGAGATTTCAGTTTTTCAGGAAAAAGATAAATTCTTGAGTTATACAAGAGGACTTTCTAGTTTGGTTTGAAAGTTTTTCAAAGAATGTTCCTATCATGGAACACCTTCATCATGTCCTTGTATATCCGAGAGTTATTGTAACCTTGTTCCAGATTTATTCAAGTTAATTAAGTTGTAACTTACGTAGTGAGCCGGCTTTGTCGACATTAAAGTTGAAATTCTTTATAGCCCAATACGCTTTATGTTTCAACTCTACAAGCAAGTGACAAGCCTTCCTATAGACAAGTCTATAGGGTGATATACCAATAGAGGTTTTGTATGTTGTACAGTAAGCCCACAATGCATCAGTCAGTCGAAATGACCAATCCTTACGATTTGAGTAAAACATTTTCTCAAGAATTTGTTTAATCTCACTATTTGATATTTTAGATTGGCTGCTCATCTAAGGATGATAGTGGGTGCTCACTTTGTGCGAAATACCGTATTTTTCGTTAATGTTTTAAATGGTTTATTACAAAAGTGAGATCTTTCATCACTTATGATGGCTCGAGGTGTTCCGAACCTAGATAAAAAATATATTTTAAAAAGTTAATGATCGCACGATGGTCATTATTCCATCACGGAATTGCCTCAACCCATTTGGAGATAGAATCCATGATGAGTAGAGTATAGAGATTTCCAAAAGATTGAGGGAATTGTCCCATGAAATCGCTGCCTCTGTTTAGTGGCATCATATTTCGACGAGATAATTAATCCTCCCAATTTATAACATCGCTCGCATGCTTTACAGAGTTTGTTTGTATCTTTGAACATAGTGGGCCAATAAAAGCCGTACTACAGAATTTTCGCGGTTATCTTCCAAAACACATCGCGTATATTCTTGGGTGGTGGTAGGTTAGAGATTATGTCAATTTTAGCCTTATCTACCTCAATTCCATTAGACGATATAATGTGTCAATGGAGTATCCCATTCTAAACCATGAAATAACATTTCTCCCAATTCAGTACAAGATTATTTTGTTCACATCTCTTTAGCATCAATTTCAAGTGCTCAAGGCACTTGCTGAAGGATGAACCAAAGATAGAGAAGTTGTTCATGAAGACCTCTAAAAATTATCCTATCATGTCAAAAAAAAAAAAAATCAACATGCATTGCTGAAATGTGGTGGGGGTATTACACAATCCAATGACATCTTTCGGTAGGCGAAAGTACCAAAAGGACATGTGAATGTGGTATTTTCCTGGTTCTCAAGGGATATCTCTATCTGATTGTAGCCCGAATACCCATTAAGGAGGTAATAATAGGAATGAACCACTAACCTTTCTATATAATAAAAGGTAAAGGAAAGTGGTCCTTCCTCACGACGATATTCAATTTCCAGTAATCAATACACATTCTTTAGCTAGTAGTGACTATGGTTGGCATGAGTTCATTATCTGCATTAGCTATGATGGTAATCTCGAATTTCTTAGGTATCACCTAAGTTGGACACACCCATTGGCTGTCGGATATAGGATACATGATACCCACATCTAATAATTTAACACCTCAACTTTAACCAATTCCTTCATAATTGGATTTAGATGACGTTGTGGTTGTCTAGGCATTTTCACATCATCTTTGAGGTGAATGCAGTGAGTACAAATTAGAGGATCGATTCCCTTGAGGTCTGTAATTGTCCATCCAAGGGTTCCTTTATGTTCTTTAAGAGTAGAAATTAGCATACTCTTGTGTTTCTCATCCATGTGTAAAAAAATCACCACTGCATATGTTTCATCTTAACCCAAATAGGCATATTTTAGATCAACAAGTGGCGGTTTCAGGTCAAGCTTCGGTGCCTTGACACTAAACGGTAGGGATTTGAGTCAGATTAAGGTAATCTTTTAAATTCAGGCTCCACCGGTTAGTTTTAAGTACTGGCGTAGTATCAAGAAAGGCATCTATCTTCCTTATCATGTCATCATCTAAATTGGTGGAGTGGGCCAAGCACATCTCTAAGGTGTCAGAGTATAAAGTCAAAACTGACTTATCTTCCACGAATGAATCTATCAAGTTAATCTCGTGGACATCAACATTGTCCTCCTGTTTATTTTCACCTGTGTTGAACACGTTCAACTCAAGTGTCATATTCCCAATGATAGTTTTATAATCTGATTCCTACAATTGATTATGGCGTTTGATGTTGTTAGGAATGGTCAGCCAAGGATGACAAGAATCTGAGTGTTAGTATCAATGACGAGTTGTATATTCAAAACAATAAAATCTATTGGATGGTAGAATTTATTGACTTGGACTAGCACGCCCTATATCATTCCTCTCGGTATACGAATTGATCGATACTAGCCGAAAGAACCCGAGCTGCTTTTAGCCTGGTATAAGTACAAAAGCTCATCCGCAGTAAGCTCAGAGTGGCCGAGTTGGTGTCATAAGATATAACACCCAAAGATAGCTTGCCACAAGTTAGGGTTAAGCTGTCCTAGGGCAAGCCTCAGGCAGTGCAACACCTCCCTCACCACTAGATGGAAAGGGAGCTGCAGACTTCAAGAAAAAAATGGATAAAGGGCTATGTAACACCCCACACCTCTGGTACACGAGCGTTACCATTTAAAACCTACATCAATGGGATCCAGAGTCAGTTAACAAACAACTTGAACTCAACATATGTAGGATGGGGCTTCCAGTCATCATTGAAGCCATCCATCAGAGGCCCTGTGAGCAGATTCGAACTTTACATCAGTCAGGAGGGTAAGCTTAACTAAACACTCTAAGTTAAAACAACTTATAGATTACCTGATCGAAGGATATTAGGACAATGCACTTATGATCAACCTTAGAGGGTTAGCTAGAGGCCAACCAAACAATCATCATGCCCTAAACCCTCACTTAATCATTGAAACCCATTTTTGAGCCAATCTGACCACTCAGTCAGAGTGCACTGACCAATCAAACCTTGGAATGTGTGATACGACCCACTTGGGCCTCACCTCTGCCCCATATTGGGCCAAGACCCCTAAGGGGTTCCTAAGGTGAATGAACGGAGTGGATTGATCACAAACATCATGGTGGACCCCACACAAGGTGCGAGTGCACCCAGTGCACCTATGCACGAAGTGCACCGGTCGGGCCGAGCGGGTCAAACCAGCACTGACTCGACCCATCTCGAAAAATTAGGATTTCTCTTGCCTGTTTGATTTTTTTTTTAAAAAATCTGACAGACGTCAGCTCTCAAGATGGCCCACCTTGGCCACTAATAGACTGATCCACACCGTCCATCAGACTCATGGGGCCCAGATGACCAAAACCTTATAGTCTGTCTGAACCCATGCAAAGGGATGGGGATTTGAGATCGGAATGGTCAAGACTGCATGAACGACTAAGATCATCAGATGGTGGACCAATAGGGGGCCACATGAGTGACCCATGATCGGATTGGCCAGGCAATCCCAGAGTACATTCTCTCGTTGCCAAAAACAGCCGGACAAACCGTTGCAGCAAGGAAAGCAAAAAAGGAGGTTTTTCCCTTTTGGGAAATGGGTGCTGGTACGGTTCTAGCAATTCCTTGGGCCACGTGGAACGATCCTAGCCCCTCATCTTAGGGCGGTAACAAGTATTAAAATATCTTGTAAGATATTCTGAAATGCACGTAAAAGGCCCAAAAAGTGGGTCCCGCAGTGATTAACAGTCCCATCTGGTCTGCTTAAACGGACCAAATCATACTGCAATACCTTAGAGGATGATTTGCCATTAATTGCCACTTCATCTTCTCCGTTAACCCATCCGACCCATCATCACGAGATGGACACCACCAGGGCTGAAAGTTTACTTTCCTGGTGGACCATTGTAGTGGGAATCCATCCTCAGGGTTAGATGGACCCCATGCATTACATATTTACTAAGATGGTCCTTGCAAGAGACGTTTTCTTCCCCATCGTTGGACGTCTCTCTCCCATGTCTATAAAAGGGTCACTGTTGCCTTCGGGATTCACACCAGAGCTGAAAAGAGAGAAAAGAGATAGAGAGAGAGTGAGGAGAGTGGCTAGGTGCGATCGAGTGGACTCAGTGTCGCACTGCACCAACTCAGCCCGCACAAGATCGGACCAAGTTGGGTCAGTGCAGATCTGTAGCACTACAATAGAGAGGAAGTAAGGGACATCCAAAGAGAGAAAAGAGAAAAGAAATAGAGAGAGAGAGAGAGAGAGAGAGAGAGAGAGAGAGAGAGAGAGAGAGAGAGAGAGAGAAGTGAGGGCGGGTGCGTGTGTTGCTCCGCTCCAAATCGAGCTCAACCGAGTTTAGGCCAGGTCCGAGTCATGACCAGGTAACTCCTTACCCTTCCATCTTCATCCGGCTATAGTTACTATGGCTAAGACCATTACCGAACCTAGCCCATGCTCTGGACCGAAATCAGTCCAGAAGGGTGGACTGAAAACACTCCTTAGTTGAGCTGAAAGCAGGCTAAGATCAATCCGTGCAATGAGCAGAAGATAGGCCTTTAAGTGGGCCATGAACCTGAGCTAAAACACCCCCCAACAGGGCCTCTCTTTGAACTAAAAATAGGCATTAGCTAGGCCTTGTAACAAGCTGAAAAATAGGCCTTAAACTGAGCTAAAAACAGACCTCTATCTGGGCCCTAGAATGGACTGAAATCCGACCTTCATCAGTTTGTGCAAAGGGCTAGAAATTGGCCTTCATCAAGCTGTGCAGAGGGCCGAAAGCTGGATTGAAACCAGGCTTTCAACTAGGCCTTCAATCTGTACTGAAAATGCCTCTTGGTGGGCCGTAAATGGAGCTGTAATAGGCCTTTAAATGGGCCTTCAATCTGAGCCAAAATAGACTCTCAACTGGGCTGTGCATTGGGCAGTAATTTGAGTTGAAAACTAACCCAAAACTGGGCCGAAACCAGACCTTTGTGGGCCAAGCCACAAGGCAGCACAAGATGGGCCAGGCCAGGCAGACAGCCCAGCCTTACGCTTGAGCCAAATGCCCAATGGGCCTCACCTTAAATCACTATAGGCCGCACTGCACACCACAGCAGGCCTCACCTTAAATCAAGTGGGCCACATTCTAGCCAACTCAACAAGCCGCACTCTGCACAGCGCAGGTGGGCCACACTTTGTACAGCATGGTGGGCCGCACCCTGCATAGTGCTGGTGGGCCACACCCTGCATGGTGTTGGTGGGCCACACTCAGTTTGGTACGGGCCTAGGCTCTGGGTTGGGCCTGGTCCAGGCCCAGTCGAGCCTTGGGTAGGGACATTTTAGGCCTAGCCTAAGCCTCATTGATTGGGCCATAGTTGGTGAGCAGCTCACCTTGAAACAGGCCTAATTTGTATGACACGTATCTTAGTTGGTACCATTCCTTAGACTTCTGGGGTCCTCCTAGTCGAATTTCGGCAACCCGCGATGAGTAGGTTGCATTTGCGTATGACCCTGAGTCGCATCCTATCAATCTAAGTCGACTCGATCCGAGATTTATACCCTTCCGACCGCGCAGTTACCGCGGTTCCAACGCTAGGTCTTGCGCATTGATGCGAAGGCCAGGAGTTATGGGCTCACGTTTATTTTGAGAAAACGTCGCATGTTGAAAATCCCGATAAGAGAATCTCTACAATCTATCAAATCAATCTCATCAATCAATTAAGTACCACACCCATCCCTCTCTAACCCAAAGGTCAACCAACCCATGCCTCTCATGTCACTCTCTTACAAAACCCATACCACCCATCACCCATCACTCCATCCATCACCCATCCCTCTCTCCCTATATCTCCTCTCTCTCTCTCTCTCATTCTCTCCACCATTCTTTCCAAGCAACAAGGGTGGATGTCCAAGCTTTCTAAGAGGAGAAGCTAGGTGTGGCCCACTTCCTACCTGAAGATCCTCACCATCCAACCCTTCAAATCTTATCATCCTCCATCAAAGGGAGAGCTTAGGAGCCAAGAATTCCAAGGAACTAAAGAAGTGGAAATCAGTGTGAGTTTTATAGGGTTAGATTTTAATTTTTGTGATGGACCAAGTGGGGCCTACCGATTGATGGTGTGGATCCTATTTGGGACCATCTTGATGTATGTATTGTAATTCTAGGAGGGTTCATAGTGGCGGAGCCCTCCATCACTCGACTCTTTATCTCTCTCTCTCTCTTTCTCTCCTTTCCTTACATGATGGCCTACTTGATGAGTGTGTGATGTCCTCACCGTCTAATGGCGGGACGTGGGACCCACATGATGCGAGTGTTTTATCCATATCGTTCATCCAGCCATTTGGCTGTCCGTATGGGCAGGCCTAGACGGGAGGGAAGACACAAATACCAGCTTGATTCAAAAATCTGGTGGGCCACACTGTTGTGGACCCACCCTGAGATATGTATTTTATCCCCACCATCCACAGATGGACTGTGGGACAGAAGCGGATTGGCTAGTATGCCTCAACCAACTATATAGCTGCTGTATTGCGTTAGCAAGTTCTGTGGGCCCCACCGTGAGCATGTGTGGTATCTGAATCATCCATCTAGGATGTGGGACCCACTCCACATGTGTTGTACGTGTGGAGGTGGGACCCACCTTGATGTATTTATTCGATCCTCACCGTCCATCTATCCAAGATGGTGGGCTTGATCATGAGGATGTGTTATATCCAAACCGTCCATCTGTTTCGGGACGGTGGAACCCACCTCTGACTATGTATTTTATACACACCGCCTATTTATTTGAGGTGTGGGCCCACCCCACATGTATGACATGTGTGGGTAGGTGGGACCGACCTTGATTTATGTATTTTGTATCCACATCGTCCATCTAGACGACGTGCTGAATGGGGCGCACCATGATGTATGTTTTTCTCCACGCCATCCATCTGTTTGGCAGTGGGTGGGACCCACCTTGATGTACGTATTCTGTATCTGCACCATCCATCTCTGGACGGTGCTGTGTGGGGCTGACCAGATGTATGTGTCCCATCCACGCTGGCCATCAGATGGTGGGGCCTGCTGTGATGTGTGTGCGGTCCACACCATCTAGCGTGGAACTGTGCCGGGCCCACATGATGTAGTGTATCATCCACACCATCCTGATGGGCTGGACGTGGGCCCACCATGTTGTACGTATTTCATCTATGCCATCCAGTCCAGCTGGACGTGGACCCTATCTTGATGTATATCCACACTGTGCATCCATGGGGCCCTAATGTATGTGTTCTAACCCATGCCGTCCAAGGCAGTGGCCCACCCTGAAGAATGCGTTGTATATCCAAGCTGCCTATTCATTTTTTTTCTTAAACCATGGGCTGCCCCATTAGGCTCATATGCGAGGCCCAATGCGATGTATATGTGGCCCATGAGTGAGGCCCAATGTGAGGTATGTGTGGCCCTTGAATGAGGCCCATTGTGATGTATATATGGCTCATTTGGTGAGGCCCAATATGAATTTTGTGTGGCCCATATGTGCGGCCCAATATGATGTTTGTATGGCCCATATATGTGGCCCAATATGATATTTGTGTGGCCCATATGTGCGGCCCATTGTAATGTGTATGAGGACCATGTGATGTGGCCCATCTTGATATATATGAGGCCCATTGTTGCGGCCCATCTTAATGTATATGCGGCCCATGTGATGTGGCACATTATGATGTATATGTGGCCCATGAGTGAGGCCCAACGTGTTGTATATGAAGCCCATGTGATGCGGCCCACTTGATATATATGAGGCCCATGTGATGCGGCCCACTTGATGTATATGAGGCCCATGTGATGCGGCTCATTGTGATATGTGAGGCCCAGTGTGATGTCTGTGAGGCCTATGTTGTGAGACCCATTGTGATGTATATGAGGCCCGTATGATGAAGCCTGTCAAGAAGTATATTAGGCCCTTGTGTAAGGTCCATTATGATATATATCGGGCCCTTGTGTGAGGCCCATTATGTTGTATGTGAGGCCCTTATGTGAGGCCATGGGCCCCACTATATGTTTGGCCCTATGAGGGCCACTCCTTGGGAGCAATGTTGGTTGAATGTTCACATTGATGGGCAATGATAATTAAATGTCCACATTGTGACCTTTCCTTAGGCCTCGTTAAGCCCATTCTCGATATGAGTAGGCCATCTAGGCCCATCGTTGACATGAGGAGAGCACATCATCAGCATATAACATGCTTAGTATAGTTCCACAATCCATGCCCATACGCAATATATGTATGCTTGATATGAGGAGTAATTAATCATAGCACATGCCATTGGGCAGATTATTATGGGACTCCCTGAGAGATGGAGTTGCCCCATATGAGCGCGTGGTATGCGCAGGTTTGATGCATGACTGGTTGGTATGACTTATGCATCTCGCATTCTGTGATATGACTACCGTATGCCCTAGCGATATTAGGGCCGTAGCCTCCACAGGCATATTGTGGATGACTAGATGAGACACCGAAAATCTCTTTCTACATGGGGTGCTATAGATATCCCTGGATGAAAGTCCCTAAACCTCCATATCCAGGAGACGCTTTAACATCTAGATCGAGTGGATACATGAGCACCCGAGTGCCGAATACCAGTAGGCTGCGTCTCCCACTGTGTCATGGTCAGTTGGAATGGGGTGTGGCCTTACCCGCCCGAGGGTAGGGGGCATAGCTGGGCTGAGTTTAACTAGCTCATAAATGGGTCCGCTATCGACGTGCTGGGTAGATATCGGCTGACTACTGGCTAAGGGGATAGTAAGGTCTCTTTCACTTGCATGGTTGCGCGTCTAGTGGGCTGCGATCCGTGTAGAGTGTACTAGACCCCCGTGATGATCTCAGAGATGTATGGTATTGATATGTGGACTTATTGAGTAGGAGTTGCATACTTAGCATTTTACTCATTCATTCATTCACTATCCACTCGGGCTGGTGGTGCGCAACTAATTGTTGTGTACCTTCGCAATGGCCAAGATTTCGGTTAGGGTGCGTGACTAACCTGAGGTCAGGAGTTTATCACATTGATTCTGGCCATCCAAATTTAGGTATAGGACTGGTTTAGATAGAAGTCCCTTGTGATGGACCCTATAGCCTACGATACTGCGTACTATCACCCCGACTTCACACTCCAGCTTGGTCATTTCATTCGCACCACATATTGCATTGCATCCTCAGTATAAAGCATTTGGTTTACTATGCTTTTGTATTGTATAGCTTGAATAAGGTTGACGATATTCATGGACTCGTCAGGATATGCATATTGCATTGCATCCTCGGTATCAAATATTTGGCTTACTATGTCTCCACATTGCATAGATGATCTAGATTGCTTCCTCAGTATATGATATTGGCTTATTATGTTTTTGCATCGCATGGTTTGGATATGGCTGATGGTATTTATGGACTTACCGGCATGTTTCCGCATTACTCTGATATTGCATACTTGACACTTACCTTGCACACACACTTTCACCACCTTCTAAGCTTTCTATAAGCTTATGCATGATAGATGCGTGTAGGTGGCGTTAGGTTGCAACAGCGTTGAGCTTGGAGCGTGCAACTGTCTTCTGGAGCTTTGATTTTTGATATATGTATTTTCCTTTCAGCACTGTATTCAACTGTTTATATTAGTGGATATATGATGATGATGTTGCCTTTGTGATTTGGGTAAACTTGTGGTTATGTTTCTTAGAAGATAAATGTACATTAAAAAATCCTCATTGTAGGATTCCAGGATCAGAATCTGGTGTATGGGCGCTAGGAGCCGAGAATGGGGTACTATGGAGGTTGTCGACACTGGATTCAGCGGTCGAAAATTTTGTGAGTCCGATTTCTGAGTTTGAGGTGTGACACAATTCTTACATTATAAATCCTTACAAAACCCCACACAATTGTAATGGTTTGCATAGTTAAAAAGGGCTTACGTAATACCTATCTGACGAGTAAAAAATGACCGTAGGAAATCATTATTGCGAAATATCGGGCCACAAGACGACCACAAGAACTTGAATCAGAGAAAACACTACAACCCTACAGGTGATGACTTCTCCCCTTGAGCTTTCCATCTCTAAACTGGACTAAGGATAGCTTTTATTTTAACTACAAATGATGACCCATAAATGGATTATCTTTCAATAGTTTACTTGGATGTATGTTCCATAAGTGTCTTGATCATTGGATAGTTTACTTGAATTCATGTCCTAGAAATGATTAAGCCATCCAATTAGTTATTCAGAATTGAGTAGAATACTTGATTAGTTTACTTAATCAAATGTCCTAGAATTGATTGGAATACTTAATTAGCTTAACTTAAAAGCATGTCTTAGATTTATTAAGACACTTGATTAGTTTGCTTAAACACATGTTTTAAGAATTGATTGACTAGTTACTCAAGTATATGAATCACTTGATTGGCTTCCTTGAGATACATGCTTCAGAATTGATAAGTTATGAGCACACGACTCTTGAATTATATGTATACATGAGTTTTACTTTGAGTATTGAATCATGCCTGAATCTCCATGTCACACCCTCATATGATTGTATTGGTTACAAGTCACATATTATTTGAAATCTCTCTATGGAAACCTCTATTTAAAGAGAGTCTGTACTTAGGGTGTAACGGAACGGATTGTGGTAAGATTAGACCCTCAACATGGAGGTTATGGTTAGTGATAGTTTAATTCATGGGATTTACCACCTATGAAGTGATTCCACCTACTTGACTATGGAATGACCCTTTTCAATGTTTGTTATTACTGTTGTTTACTCACATTTGAATCATACATACCGTCTCACTTTAGTCGCTGTATTTAATGTTTTCAATACTTCATTCCTATTCAGCATATGGTGGTAGTTCCCTTACATTGAGAGTTGATTGGCCACGTGTTAATGGGTTCTATACACACCCTAAGGCGGTAGACTCATGGGCTAGGGATGGTGGAATGGGACATTATGCCCAAGCCGTCGGCCTATGCTGGTGACGAGCCCTCGTAGTGACCTAGAGTTTTACTAAATCGGCTGATTGTAATTGGACTAATAATGGCTTGGCTAATCATGCATACATGACATATTTACGATGACAAGTGGATATTTCTAGATGTTGTAGCACGTGCCTCCGAGTTATTGGGGTATCGTTTCGTTAGCTGCCAGACCACCAACTATCGATTTACATACGTGATGTACGATAGGCAATCATTATGTGGTACGTGATATACGCACGTGATGTGCTTCGCTAATGGCCAACCTTTGCATGGGTGACGAGCCCAATTGCTGAACGGATGAGCATCCCTGGGTCGATGATGCATTTATGCATTCATGCATATAATAAGACTGCATTTGTTATGTTTTGTTTGTCTAGATGTTTTTATGCTATTTCTTGTCTAGGATGGCGGTATGTAATCTTGAGGAGAAATCACGCTGAGTTGGCCACTCATTCATCAATGTTCAATCGTACAGAGGATACAAGTGCAGGGATGGACAAATACGCAGCGGATCTCGGGGCTGCTACCGTCGCAACGAAGGAGGAGCTGTATGAGGATGAGCCGCACCAGGAAGCGACTGCATACTTCGGGCTGAATTAGTAGATTTAGCCGTTAATGTTCATTTTAGTACATTTTATGACTTGAGGTTTTGTATTGGGCCCCCAGCTGAGTGGGCCAGGATATTGTGCCTATTTTGGTTATGGCTTATACTACGCTTGATTTCCGTTATTTGCACTTTGATCTAATATCAATTGGCACATGATTATCTGTTAACTCCTGGGTTTTCAGGAAATGAGTTGTATACTCGGGTCCCAAAAATCGGGGGGTTATAGGTTACCTCCCCCTCGAGAGGATTGCCTGATAGTTCCCCGACTTAGGGTAGTCGCAGCCTCACCGAGTTAGGGATCTTAAACTCCGATTGGAGGTGTAACACCCCGAAAATCGACACCCGAGTACAAAGACCCCGGTAATGAGTTTTTAGGTGTCACCTAAATGGAAATGTACATGTGACCTGAAGTGCCCTAGTTTGTCAATTACCGTGAAGGTTTAGTCGGTGAGTCAAGTGAACCACATATGAAGATTGTTCAAGCCATTGCCTTAACTAGATGTGTGGTCCGAGATCATCATAAGTAAATTTAACCTCACATCCCATGTCCCATAACACCCAGGTAAATAAATCCTTAAAAGCCTTAGAACAATATAGGAATTAAAAGTTTGAAAACTTATTCTTAACAGGAAAATTTTCTAAGTTTTTCAGATCAGTTCGATAACATCGAGCTTCTGTCGATGACATCGAACACTCAATGTCAATGACATCGAAATGACTTCGATAATATTAAATTGAGACATTTTATGTCGAGCAACTACAAAGTATTTGGACAAAATTTTGATAAATTGAATATACCTTCGATGACATCGAACTTCAGTAATCGATGACATAGGCTAGCCGTTAACATCGAAGTACTTAGAGTATTATCCAACAAACTTTTTGGAAAATATTTTAATATTGCTCGAGTAATCAAACTAGTTTCGATGTCATAGACATTCAAATTTCGATGTCATCGATAAGAGTTCGATGATATCGAATTTGGAGCAGTTTATGTCCAGCAAGCTTAACAGGAAAATCTGTGAAAATATTCGAGGAATCGAGATAGTCTCGATGACATCGATATTTGAATTTTGATGACATCGAGGATGTTTTGATGAAATTGAATCATGGACAAAGTGTCCAGCGAGCTTTAACGAAATATCATCTAAAAAGATCGAGGAATCGATCTTACTTTCGATGATATCATAATTTGAATTTCGATATCATCGAACCAGGATCGATGACATCGATGCCTTCTTTAAGAAAGTCCTTCAAGCTTTGAGTAATGTCATGTCGAGGAATCGAAGAGTGATTCGATGACATCGAATTAAGATCGATAACATCGATCTTCTATCAAGAGTTCCCGGAATATGTTTCTGTTGAGTTCGTATCATCGAACCGATATTTGATGGCATCGAAAGTAAATGTTCGATGACATTGAATCAAGTTCGATGACATTGAGCTCTATCAGAAATTGACAGTTTTATTTCCGTTGGAATTTTTGCTTATATAAGGAGACCTTGTTCTTGGTTGCTGCATTGAAAAAAAGAGAGAGAGCTTTGAGAGAGTAACTGTAAACCACATACCCTAAGCCCTTTTTTCTCATGGGAGTTCATTCCTTAATCGACCCTCATCATTGATATTCAATAGAATGGATTGGTGAATGAACTTCCTCATTCAAGGATCATCCAGCTACTATCTTAATGACAAATCATTGAGTTGGGATACCTTGAATGCTTAAAAGCTTGGAATCACTTCTCGAAAATAGGAAAACATTTATTAGAGTAGGATTCCAACATAACCTTGACCCAACCCGTCGCCTTTATTGGAGCATCATTAAGTGTTGCGGATCAAGGAAGCTGAAGCATCTTCATCATCAAGGAGAAGATCTTCATCAATGTACAAGAATGGGGCTCATCTACTTATCTATAAGTCAATAGAGTACAGAGACCCTGTTGATCATTCCTTGTGTAGGATTGGGTCATAATTATATGTTGAGACTCAAATATTGCATAATTTTCCTCATTTACATCTTGGTTTTATGAACATGAAACAACTTAATGTTCTATTTTACTCATGTATGTGTTGCAAGGTGAATTTAAGAGCTTGGATTGAAAAGGGTGTTAAAAAGCATGGATTTGATGCTCAAGAATCACCAAGGCAAGGGATGGATCTTAGGAGACCAAGATTGAAGAATTCACATGCCAAAGATCCAAGAAAACTAAGTGAGGAATGAAAAGAATCGAAGAGTTAAAGTGAAGAATCCTTAAATTATCCTGAAAAAGTGTATTCTGAAGCACTGAAGTCTATTTTGAGAAACTACAACAAAAAATCTATTTTAAACAAACTGTGCAGTGAGAAGTCTATTATGGAAAACTACGTAAATTTGAGGTAGTTTCTAG
Source organism: Magnolia sinica (assembly GCF_029962835.1). Taxonomy (NCBI): domain Eukaryota; kingdom Viridiplantae; phylum Streptophyta; class Magnoliopsida; order Magnoliales; family Magnoliaceae; genus Magnolia; species Magnolia sinica. Next base: position 42,554,790 of record NC_080589.1, read on the forward strand.
AGTTTTCCAACCTTGTACAAAAATTGGAGTTCCTCACTTGTAAAAATTAGAGTTCCTCACTTGTAAATAGGGCTTCCTAGGGCATTCCTAAGCATCATTAAAAGCATTCAAGAGCAAGATTTAGGGTTTTTACAGGGTTTTCAATTTTATTTAAGTTTTATAAATTATTTTTTTCTTTTAGATATTTTCTATTTGCATTTATTTTTTTTCTTGTTGCTTTCTTTTTCTATTCTAGTTATGTTTTTCTAGTTTCCTTCTAGCCCAAGCTAAAAGGGAAGCGCATGGGTTTAATAATTCTTTAAGTTATGATGACCGATTGTTTTAATGATAAGAAGAATGGTATATGCATATTATCTATTATTTAGGTTTTGTTTTTTATCATCTTGTGAGATCCATATGTTTTCATCATATGAGATCCACATTGATGGCTAGGCTTACATTAGATCAATCAGATTTCCTAGATAGGAGAGTTTCTCAACCTGTTATATTTCTTTGATTTTCATTATCTCATTGATATTGAATTCTTAAATTCACTGACGCTTGAGAATATATATCAATGGTGCAAATTCATGATTTTTTAATCTTTTATATCATTTATTAAAATATTTAAACCATTTTATTTTTCGATTAGGCTGACCATAGTGCTCAGATCCTAGTTGTGTTATCCAAGTCATCATGATTTTAGAACATTAACCTATGTGTGGAACTTTGAAACTTGGGTGTTGTTTTAATTTAGTTGAATTGCATCCATTCAAAAATCCCAAAATCAAATCATCAGTTTAGTTTTTATTACTTAGTTTGTTTTGCATTTGATTTTCTCATTCTCGCAATTCATCTCCCTGTGGGATCGACCCTATATTCACAGGATATTACTTATGAACCTCTGCACTTGGAGGCAAGAAATAAAGTTTTTAGCGCCGCTGTCGGGGAGAGACTGAGATAGATCAGATCTGTACAAGGTAGCTAAGGTAAGTTCTCTTCTAAACCCTTCAAATTTTCTGTAGATTTTTTTTACTTTGAAAGTAAATTCAGTTGGTTCTTTCAAGCATTTACTATGACATAAGGTTACCCTGTTTGGGATTTTGTCACCCAAGTGCTATGGTTGTCCTACAATTTCTGTTTGATCACAAAGATCATCCACTGAATCTATTTTCTAGATTAGCATAGTTTAATTTCTGCACTAGTTTTACTTTTTTTGATTTATTTATTATTATTAAATTTCTCTGTGGACTGAACCCTCATGGTCGGCCCTGCCGCCTGGGTTGTTGATTTATTTTGCTTTGTGGATTGGACCCTCATGGTCGGCTCTGCCGCCTGGGTTGTTGATTTATTTTGCTTTGTGGACTGAACCCTTATGGTCAGCCCTGCCGCCTAGGTTATTGGTTAAGTTTTTATTTTTATTTTAAGTATCATACTTGCTATTTGAATTAGTAGTATTTGTTGTGTGGTGTGGATGGTTTATGTCCCATTAGAGTAGGGATCAAAACAATCGACTTTCTTCCGAAGGCGGACTAGTTCCAGGCCTTGATCATTCATTTAGAAAAGACACTCAACATCACTTGGATTCCATGGCAAACCCAGTTGATAATTCAAATCCAAAATTGCGAAATCCAACTATAAATCAAAGCAGAGAAAATCAACCTAATCCTCCTCTTGAGGATGAAAATGAAGTTCATAGGAATGTGTTAAACAAACCACGGACTTTTACGTGAATATCTACACTCTGAGAGATCAACTTTACCATCTTGCATAGTGTTCCCTGCTCATACAGGGAACATTAATTTTAAACTAGGTGTGATTCAATTAATTTCTAAATTTCATGGCTTGGATTCTGAAAGCCCCTACTTGCACCTCAAGGACTTTGAGGAAGTACTTGCAACATTACAAGTAAACAATAGCAATAGGGATGTATTTAAGTTTAGGTTATTCTCATTTTCTCTAAAGGATCGGGCCAAAGCATGACTCAACTCTTTAAGACCTAATATCATCACTATGTGGCAAGCCTTAAGTAGAGAGTTTTTGAAAAAGTTCTTTCCCGAACAGAAAACAAATGCATCAAAACAAGAAATCATGTCATTCTCCCAAAAGGGGAATGAACTATTTTTTCGAGCTTGGGAGCACTTCAAAGACCTTTTAATTACATGTCCACATCATGGTTATGAACTATGGCACGTGATTGATGCGTTCCGAAAGGGGCTCACTATGGATACCTGTCAGTTCATAGAGATGATGTGTAGTGGAACCTTTCTTGACAAAGATCATAATGAGGCTTGGGATTTTCTAGATATGTTAGCAAAGAATATGCAGACATAGGATGTCTCTGCTAAACCAGACCAGACTAGACCCATTCCTAGAGAGAAAGCGAGGATGTATGTCCTAAGAGAGGAAGACGACCTTAATGCAAAATTCACTGCATTGGCTAAAAAGGTTGAAGCCTTGGAAATTAGGAAGGTTGATATGGTTAAAGAAAACACTTCCTTAGGTAATTTTTATAGCATTTGTGGTGGTATAGACCATGACACAAAGGATTATCCAATAATTTCAGTTGTACAAAATATCACGCACGAGCGTGAGCAAGCAAATGCTATAAATAACTACCAAAGGTTAGGTATGCAACCAATGGGAATCATGTATAATCCAAATTGGCGTAACCATCATAATCTTAGTTGGAGGAATGGACCACAAATTAATGTGCCCATTGCACCTCAAATGCCTCCACAAAACAACTTCTTTGGGGCACTTAACAATGCATCATATGTGCCCCCGCCAAAGCGATCATCTGTGGAGGATGCATTGACCGCATTCATGAACTCTCGAGCTCAAAAGAATCAGTCTCTAATTCAATCAAATCAGGAATTAAAGACGGCCTTGGTTAGGATTGAGACTAGGGGTGTACATCGGGCCGAACAGAGTCAAACTAGGATCAACCTGGCCTGGCCCAGTCACCTATCAAACCCAGTCCGAACCTGGCTCGGTTCGGTCACCGGGCCAACGTGTTCAGTCCGAACTTGGCCCGGTCAACAATCAGGTGAGTTCAGGCTAATTTTAGGCGGATAAAGGGAGCAAGGAAAGGGTCAGAGGGTCAAGCATATTTTGAAAAGGGGGGGAAGGGGATAAGGATTTAGGAGATTATATATATATATATATATATATATATATATATATATATATATATATATATATATATATATATATATATATATATATATATATAAACGACCGAGTTGGGAAGAGTCACCGAAGGAGAAGATCTACTGCAGAAAAATCAAGGGAAGGAAGCGTCGAAGGGAAAATCTTGCAAGGGATGTCTCTACTACTCGTCGCTTTTACAATCTGATGCTCGAAATCTGCTCTGCGTCAGCGTCAGCAAAACCCTTCAACAAGTTCCTAGCTCAATTGTTGGAGAGTCTGAGATTGAAGCTTCAAAAGAGGGTCGTAGCCTTTCAGACTTCAAGTATGTTGGTGTTGGTTATTCTGTGTTCCTAGATGCCAAAGATAATCCCAATGAGCAGCAAGAGAATCAAGCCGAATTGCCATTCTGTGTTGGCATTGAGCTTTTGCTTGACAAACAAGTTTCAAATGTTGACCATGTTCCTGCTCATGCTCACAACAAGGAAGATGGTCATGTTTTTCATTAGCCACGGTCCTACAAACCAACCCATTCTGTGGGGGAGGAATTCTTGAGCAGGTTTACCAGAAATTTAGGTTTGGTAGCATCAGGTGTGGCTAGGAACATACACAAACTTGGCAATTTTATCAAAGATAGTCTTGATGACATATTGTACTCATACCGTAGACGGCCCAAGCAAAATAGTAGGTTTATATGATTGTAATGGCCAAACCCAAACCAATAAAATGTGTAATTTGTGGTAAATAAATGATTTAGCTGACTTTTTTTTCCTTTTAATATATATATATATATATATATATATAAAAAGCCGAGTCGGGCCGAACTGGGACATGTTTGAACTCGGCCTGAACTTAGTTTTGGGCTGAAGAAAATGGCCTATCCCGGCCCGAACTCAGTTTCGGGTCGGGCCGAGTCGAGCTTTTTCAGGCCAAGTTGAGCGAGTTAACCGGGCTAGCCCGGTTCGTGTACAACCCTAATTGAGACTCAACTAAATGCTAGGGAAAAAGGCAACCTTCCTTCTCAACCTGTGCCAAACCCCAGAAACACACATTTCATTGGAGACTCAAATTCAAGTGAACTACATTATGAACAAGCTAAGGCCATTATTACCTTGAGAAGTGGAAAAAAGATCGATAACAAGATAATGCAACCAGTAGAAGTATCGGAGGATGAGCCACTGTTTCAAGAGAATGATGAACCGGCTATGGTTCAAGACCTACAACAACAAAAGGATAAAGAGACTAAGTCATATGAGCCTCCAGTTCCGTTCCCATATATACTTCAAAATCCAACTGTCCTAATGAAATATCAAGAGGTGTTGGATGTGCTCCAAAATATTGCTTCAATATTCCTCTGCTTGATGCCATTAGATAAATTCCATCATATGCTAAATATCTCAAGGACTTATGCACTGTAAAGAGGAAATTAAATGTGCATAAAAAGGCCTTCCTTACTGAGAAAGTGAGAGCTATCATTCAATAAAGGGCCGTACCCAAATACAAAGACTCGGGAAGTCCCACTACTCCTTGTATTATTGGAAAATTTCAAATTGAGCATGCTTTGCTAGATTTAGGTGCAAGTGTCAACTTAGTACCTTATTTGGTTTACAAACAAATGGGGTTAGCACAGCTTAAGCCAACCACGATTACACTCCATCTCGTTGACCTCTTCATTAAGGTACCAAGGAGAATTTTAGAGGACGTGCAAGTCCAAGTGGAGAAATTCTACTTCCCTGTGGATTTTATTGTACTAGACACCGAACCATGTGTAAATGTTAGCGCTCAAGTTCCCATCATTTTAGGCCACCCATTCCTAGCAACTTCAAATGTTATCATAAATTATAAGAATGGAATGATGAACTTGTCTTTTGGTAACATGACTCTAGAGTTAAATATTTTTAATCTATGTAAGCAACCCATTGATAATAATGAGATCTATGAGTTGAATTTCATGGACTGCTTGATAAAAGAAGAGGAATTGGAACCTAGTTTGACTGAGGAATTGATTCAAGTCATTGGAGACTTAAAAAATTCTGATTTAAAAAAAGTGCTTACTAAAATTTGTGATGATAATGAGAGCACTACTACCTAGGACATTGGTATGTACCAATGGAGACCACGCACTCAAATTCTATCTATCGAGGACTCGAGATCTCTACCATTACCAACCAATGTTCTAAAGCTTGATTTAAAACCACTACCAAATGAGCTTAAGTATGTATACTTAGGTGAAAATAAAACTTATCCTGTGGTGATCTCTTTATTTTTAGACAAGGATCAAGATATCAAATTGTCGAATGTTTTAAGGGACCACAAAGTAGCCTTGGGCTGGACCATTTCTGACATCAAGGGTATAAACCCTTCCATATGCACCCATTAGATCCACCTCGATGAGGACGCCAAACCAATTAGATAACCTTAAAGGCGTCTCAATCGAAAGATAATGGAAGTTGTAAAAAATGAGGTGATTAAATTATTGGATGTGGGAATCATCTACCCAATATCCGATAGTGTTTGGGTGAGTCCAACTCAAGTAGTCCTAAAGAAATCCAGAATAAGTATCGTGAAGAATTCTAATAATGAACTCATACTGACACGTGTCACCACAGGTTATCGTGTTTGTATTGACTATAGAAAATTGAATCAGGTCACAAAGAAAGACCATTTTCCTCTACCATTCATTAATCAAGTTTTAGAGAGGGTAGCAGGTCACTCCTATAGTTTTCTTGATGGATATTTCAGATATAACCAAATAGAGATAGCCTTGAAAGACCAAGAGAAAACCACGTTCACTTGTCCATTTAGCATGTTTGTTTCTAAATGGATGCCATTTGGATTGTGTAACTCCCCAACAACTTTCCAACGGTATATGTTAAGTATTTTTTCAAATATGGTTGGGAAGTTTTTTGAGGTTTTTATGGATGACTTCTCTATATTTGGGAGTAGTTTTGAGGAATGCCTCAACAATTAATCTCTTGTCTTATCTAGGTGTGAAGAGAAGCACCTTGTCTTAAATTGGGAGAAATGTCATTTTATGGTTCAAAAATGAATTGTTTTAGGCCATGTCATCTCCAAAAATGGAATCGAGGTATATCACTCAAAACCCAACATTATTTCTAATCTACCTATCCCCCGAACTGTTAGAGATATTAGATCACTTTTAGGGCACACTGGATTCTATAGAAGATTCATCAAGGACTTTAGTGCCATTACTAGACCCTTGACTAATCTTCTTCAAAAGGATGTTCCATTTAAGTGGATAGATGAGTGTGCAAGTGCCTTTAATAAAATTAAATCATCCCTTACCACTGCACCTATCATGCGTCCACCAGATTGGACACTTCCTTTTGAACTAATGTGCGATGCAAGTGATTATGCTATATGGGTTGTTTTGGGCCAAAGGAAAGATAAACAGTCCTATGTTATTCACTATGCCAGTAGAACTCTAAACTTGGCCCAACTGAACTATTCAACAACTGAAAAAGAGTTACTTGCAATAGTTTTTACTTTGGATAAGTTTAGGTCCTACTTGTTGGGATTGAAAGTAGTCATTTTCACGGACTACTCGGCTTTGAAATATTTGCTATCTAAGAAGGATACAAAGTCGAGACTTTTGAGATGGATCTCCTACTCTAAGAATTTGATTTAGAGATAAAAGATAAGAAAGGAGTAGAAAATGTAGTGGCCAATCACCTTTCCAGATTGGTGTTAGATGATTCCACTGAGGAGATGCATATACAGGACACTTTTCTTGATGAACAACTATTTACGATCTCTAAATTGCCTTGGTATGTGGATATAGTGAAATATCTTGTAACAGGAAAAATGTTATATCATTGGTAGTTACAAGATAGGAAGCGTTTTGAAACCGAGGTTAGGTACTTCTTCTGAGATGACTCGTATTTATATAAATATGGGACCGATCAGATTTTTAGACGTTGTGTCCCACAGGATGAAGTTCAGAGTATTATTTCTTTTTGCCATATGGAAGCATGTGGTGACCATTTTTTTGATAAGAAAACCACTGCAAAAATCCTGAGGTGCTTTTTTTACTGGCCTACCATGTTTAAAGATACTCATGCTTTCTGTGTTGCTTGTGATAGATGTCAAAGATTGGAAAGAGTGTCCCGGCACAATATGATGCCTTTATCCCTAATTTTACCATTAAAGATATTTGATTGTTGGGGCATTGATTTTATGGGCCCATTTCCATCTTCTTTTGGATTTCTTTATATATTGGTTGGTGTGGACTATGTTTTCAAGTGGATTGAGGCAGTTCCGAGTAGGACCAATGACAACAAAGTGGTTATACAATTTCTAAAAGAAAATATTTTTTCTAGATTTGGAACTCCAAAGGCCATCAGTAGTGATGGCGGGTCTCACTTTTGCAATAGGACATTTGAGGCTTTGATGAAGAAATATGACATCAAGCATAAAGTGATCACCCCATACCACCCACAAACGAGTGGGTAAGTTGAGATGTCTAATTGAAAAATCAAACACATTTTAGAGAAAATTATAAGGCCAGATAGGAAAGATTGGTCCCTTAGACTATCTGACGCTTTATGGGCTTATAGGACTGCTTATAAGACCCCGATTAGAATGTCTCCATACAGATTGGTGTATGAGAAGACTTGCCACTTGCCTGTGGAATTGAAACATAGTGCCTACTGGGCAATAAAGAAATTAAACTTTAACATGGACCAAGTAAGTGGATAAAAGAAATTAGAGTTAAAAGAATTAGAGGAGCTGAGGAGAGACTCGTATGAAAATTTTAAAATCTACAAAGAGAGGACCAAAGATTTTCATCACCAAAACATCATGAGGAAAAATTTTGAATCTCAGCAAAAGGTCCTATTGTACAATTCCTGTCTAAAGTTCTTCCCGAGAAAGTTAAGATCAAGATGGACAGGCCCCTTCATTGTGTAGAATGTTTATACTCATGAGGTTGTTGAAATTGATAATCCATGTAATGGTAATGTGTACAAGGTTAATAGTCAGAGATTGAAGCCTTATGTGAAAAACTTTCATTTAGGAGAGGAATCCGTCCCTCTTCATGAGACAGAATATTCAGATTGATGCTCCTAGTCTGACGGAGTATTTATGTAGGATTTGTATTATATTCAATTTTTTTAGTGTCACATAGTAGGTGAGTTCTTCATGGTAAGTACTATCCACCATTTCTTTTATTTTTATTGTTCTCTACATTACATTATCATTACATTGGGGACAATGTAGATTTTAGGTTGGGGGTGTGGATAGTCATTCACGTGAGGTTTTATTTTTTTAAAGGTTTATGGGAAATTTTTTTCTACATTTTCAAAATAATATGTTTATATACAAGAATGTGAACATGATATTAAAGTTAATACTTAGTCTAGGTCGATAGTAGTCAGAATTCTGATAACTGAAAATTATAGACTTGAGTTCAATTATCTAATCACTAGTTTAAAGTGAGTTGTAATTTGATGTACTGAATTCACAATACACCCTAGCTAACTAAGTGAGGAATATGATATGTGAACTAGAACAACAAATTTTGATTCAAATAATGTTGAATGAACTAGTACCATTGATATATGCTTAAAAGAGAGAATATTAAAGAAAAAAAGTGATGGAAAAAAGATAATTTTATTATAGAGCATGAATGCAATGACTATAACAATC